>NW_026635263.1:0-1200000 GCF_028554395.1 Pezoporus wallicus
CTCCACCCCAGGGACCCCCAGCCCGGGCGGGACCCATCGAGGGGTGAGCCACAGCCATACCCGGTGTCCCCCGTCCTCGCCCGGGTCCGTCCCTCCTTGGGTGCCGGGGCAGGCGGGGGGGGACACATCGGTGGCGGAGGGGACGCCCCAGGGAGGGAGAAGCAAGCGGGGGGCCGGGGGGGGACGCAGCATGCTCGGTGCGGGGGACACACGACACGTCCCTGCGTGACGGCGGTGGGAGACACGGGGGTGCAGGGGGGGCAGGACCTGTGCTGAGGTGGGAGAGGTGGGGGGCACCCCCATGGCCACCCGAACCCCTTTAACCCCTTCCCCCCCCCCCCAGGGGCTTTGCAGGGTGTCCCCCTCTCCGCTGCACCCCCTGTGTTTGCCGGGGGGGGTCCCCACAACCCCGCTCCCCCCCGCCTGGGACCCTCCATTGTGTGGCTGGGGCCTCGGGGATAACACCCCCCCCCAATTCAGCACCCCAGGGTGGGGGTCGGGTGGCAGCGGGGTGCAGGCAGACCCCACGGGGGTCCGGGTGGGTTGGGGGGTGCAGGGGGGAGCTGGGGCTGGGTCAGTCCCACCAAGCGCTCGGCTTGGGTCTCATTGGGAAAGGTGGACCCAGCCCGTGCTGGGGGGCTGGTGAGCACGGGGGGGGCCGGGAGGGGTGGCTTCGGTGCCCGGCTCCACGCTGCCCACTCCTAGATGGACACTTCATATTCCCTTGTCTCCTGCAAAGAAAACAGACTGCGAGGGGTTGGACACTCGGCACATGCATGTCCCACCCCATGTGTTGTCCCTGGATGGATGTCCCATGTTGTGAAGGGTCCCTGGATGGATATACCATTCTGTGCATGGTCTCATCCCATGAATGGTCTCTGGATAGATGTCCATCCTGGGAAATGATCCCTGAGTGTATGTCCCATCCCATCAACAAATATATTCCATCCCATGTGTGGTCCCTGCATGGATGTCCCATCCTGTGGAGAGTCCCTAGATGGATATTCCATCCCGTGCACAGACCCTGGGTAGATATTCCACCCTATGTGTGGTCTCTGGATGGATGTCCGTCACATGAAGGGTCCCTGGATGGATGTCCCATCCTGTGAATGGGACCTGGATGGATATTCCACGCCATGTGTGGTCCCTGTATGGATATCCTACCTAAAGCACTATCCCTGCAATGTGTCACCCCATTCCATTCCTGTCCTACTCCACACACAGCCCCTGGCACACCTGGCTGATACAACACAGGGTCCCTGGGGTGCCCAGCTCTGGCTGGGGGGACCTGGAGGGCCAGTACTTACTCCTGTCTCATAGGTGGGGTTGTCAAAAGCCGACTCCACTGTGATATGGTCATAGGGGTGGGAGCCAGCGAGGGGCAGCTGCAGGGATGGCTTCCCCTGGAGCCTGTGGGGAGCAGACAGATGGAGCAGGAGGAACATGGTGACCCCATGGGGTGCCGGGGGCCACACGGCCACTCACTTGGAGAAGTAGAGGTAAATGCCCCCGATGAGCAGGGCCACCACCAGGACGGGCAGGAAGACGGCGATGGCGACATTGGTGCCCTCCAGCGCTGGTCCCGATGGCACAGCCTTGGCCACGGCTGCATGGGATAGTCGGCTCAGCGAGGGGGCACCCCGCATCGGCTACACCCTGGGTGCTTGTCTGCACCCCATCACCCCCTTACGCTTACCATCCAGGTTGCGGTTGCTGTAAAACTCATCGTAGGAGGCTGGGGGAGGGAGGAAAGAAAGAAGCCGGGATCATCAGCAAGAAGTGGGGTGCTGAAGGATGCTGTGGGGTGATGCGGGGTGCTCTCACCCGCCTTGCAGATGGGAGGGGAGCTGCTCCAGCGCGACGGGTGCCCGGGCAGGCAGCGCAGGCTGCTCTCCCCCAGCAGCGCCCGGCCGTCGGCGCAGGAGAAGCGCAGGGTGGCTCCCGCCGGGTACAGGCGCCGCTCGGGGCTCTGCCGCCCGCCCGCCGGCACGCCGGGGTTGTGGCACGGCTCGTAGGTCTCCGCTGTGGGGCAGGGACACGGCGCCGTCAGTGCCCATCAGTGCAGGGGACATGGCCTGGGAGAGGGGACCCGACTCACGGATGCACTTGGGGAGGCGGTCGCTCCACTTGGGTCCCCCCGCGGCACGCTCGTGGCACGTCAGGGTCCCGCTGCCCGCCAGGATGTAGCCCTTGTCGCAGATGTACTGCACGGTGCCTCCCACCGGGAATCTGGGGCTGGAGACCACCCTGCGGCTGTGCTCGGCGTCCCCGGGGTCCCGGCAGGAGGTCACTGCAGGCAATGGGACCGGTGATGATGGCGGCTGCTGGGGATGTTCCGCAGGGCACGGGGGTGCCAATGGGCACCACTCACCCCGCTCGCAGGTGGGCAGGTCGCCGCTCCACGTCAGGTCCCAGTGGCACATCAGGAGGTCGGTGCCGGTCAGCTGGAAGCCGGGGTAGCAATGGTAGGTGACCACGGTGCCATGGAGCAGCTCCGGCTGCGAGGATGTCTTCCAGCCATTGGCGATGTCTGGCAGCTCGGGGCAGGTATCATTACGGGGCACCTCTGTGAGGGTGACAGGGTGAATGGGGTAGTGTGGGACACCAGGGACAATGCTGGCACTATCCCACCGTGGGCCTCACCAGAGAAGTGGATGACAAAGCCCTGCCGATAGGCAAAGGCACCAGCACCAGGGTCAGACTGGAACTGGACGGTGACATCAGCGGTGGAGGCGTAGAGCTTGAAGCGGCCGCGGGCGCCCGTGTACTGGCCCAGGATGCGCGCCGTGAGGTCATCCCCGTCGTAGAAGGTCAGCACATCCCCTGAGCCCAGCCGCAGCCTGGGGGAGCAGGGCGGTGAGGGCAGGGGGGAGCATGGATCCCAAACCCCTCCATCCCCGTGGCCATCCCCGCACTCACACGCGGACGTCCAGCATGATGCGCTTGTCCTCCTCCACGTGCAGCCCCCAGATGCAGTCCTGGCCCTTGCCGTACGCCTCTGGCCAGTTGGGTGACAGAACCACGCCGGATGCATCCGTCAGTTCCCCGCTGCACACCGCTGTGGGTGCATGATGGGCTCAGCATCGCTGTGGGGCACCCACCACGGCACCCACCACCCACCATTCCCATTAGCTACGGCTCCCACTGCATCCCACAGCTCCAGCACACACCACAACGCATCCTTCCTGCTCTATGCCCAGCTCCATCACAATGCCACCTCCCAATTCCAGCACCCCCCAAACCCCATCTCCAGCTCCCTTTTCCCTGCGCACTGGTGCCCACCACGGCATGCTGGCTCCGTCTCATTCCACTGTGGATCATTGGGATCGACACACTCGATGATGGTGGAGCCCTGCTCCAGCGTGTAACCGGGGTCACAGCTGAACTCCACTGTGGTGCCCACCGGGTACCGGGGGTCGCTGGCCGTGAAGTTCCCATACTTGACAAAGGGCTCGTAGCAATGCCCCCGCTCAAAAGCTGCGGGCACAGGCGCGAAGGTCTGCAGGGGCCAGGCGGGCATGGGGGTGCCTGGGTGCCCCCCTCCACCCCGGCCCCGTACCCTCATAGCGCAGCGCCATGCCCGCAGCGGCCCCGCTGCTGTCGGTGGTGAGCTCCACAAAGAAGTGGCGCCCGGTGCTGAGCAGCCCCTCGATGGGCAGGTACTCCACCTCGTAGGAGTCATACACCGGTGGTGCCTCCACGTTGTTGCCGTTGCGGATGATGAGCCTGGCAAAGCATGGCAGGGGCAGGGTGCTGTGGTGGCCATGGCCAACAGCACCCGTCCTTGGGCATGGGTGGTAGCATGGCCACAGCCATGGCCAGCAGCACCCGTCCTTGAACATGACGAATGACACCAACCCTTGGCCATTGCCAGTGGTGTCCTCTTTGAACGTGGCCAACAGTGCCTACACTTGAGCACGGCCAGTGACACCCATCCTTCAACATGATCGACAGCATCTTCCCTTGGATATGCCACATGACACCCATCCTTGAATATGACCAAAGGTACCCATCTACAGGCATGGCCAACAGCGCCCATCTTTGGGTATGTCCAAAAGCTCCATCCTTGGCCACGGCCCAGTGTGGGGCTGCTCCATGGTGCCCTGGTCCCCCCACTCCCCCCCTTCCCTGTTGCCAAACCTGTCATCATCCTCTGCCAGCGAGACCTTCTCGAAGTGGAGGTGCAGGCGGTGTCCGGCGGGCGCCTCCAGCAGCCAGTGGCACGTCAGGTTGTTGCTGTAGTTCCCGGGGAAGCCGGGCGAGACGATGCGTCCCACCGTGGCGTTCCGGACCACGCCGCCACACGCCGCTGCAGGAGAGGGCCCGTCAGCACCCGGCTGTGCCGCGCCGGCTGTGCCGCATCCCCCGGTGCCAGTGCTCACCGAGGCAGAGGGGCTCGCGGGCGCTCCAGAAGGGCCGGGTGGCGTTGAGGCAGGTGATGCGGTGGGTGCCCTGCAGCTGGTAGCCGGTGGCGCAGCGGAAGCGGGCGTCCCCGCCGGGGTGCAGGCTGCTCACCGACACCTCCCCGAACGCCGGCCGTGCCGGGAAGGGGCAGCTCAGCACGTAGGCTGGGGGCAGGTGTGGTGTTATGGGTGGGGATGGAGCCCCCTAAAGACCCCAGCCCACCCAGCACCCTGGTATGGGTGCTGCAGGGCTGGGTCACACGGTGCCTACGTCTGTCTGTAATCATACAATCAACCAGCTTGGAAAAGACCTTTAAGATCAAGACCTTCCTTGCCAAGGCCACCACTCACCCATGAGTGAACACTTGCAGGGGTGGTGACCCCAGCACTGCCCTGGGCAGCCTGTTCCAATGCCTGAGCGCCCTCTCCATGAATAAATTGTTCCTAATATCCAGTCTAAACCTCCCCTGGTGCAGCTTGAACCTGTTCCCTCTTGTCCTGTCACTTGGGAGAAGAGATTGACCCCCCACCTCACTCCATCCTCCTTCCAGGTAATTGTAGAGAGCGATAAGGGCCCCCCCCGAGCCTTCTCTTCCCCAGACTTAGCCCCCCCAGGTCCCTCACCACACTTGTGCTCCAGGCCCTTCAACAACTTCATTGCCCTTTCTCTGCGCTCTTCACCCACTTAACCCACCACTGGCACAGGTAAACTGTGCCGCCCATCACCATGCTCTAAATTACCATTGCACCAGCGAGGGAGCCCCTGGGAGGTACCAGGGTGGTGGATGCTGCGCCCATACCTTGGTATCGGAAGTGGTAGGAGCTGGGGCTGTGGGGCCGGGGGCTTTGGAAGCGCAGGGTGAGGATGTTGGCAGGGCTGCGGATGACCTGGCCCCGCAGCAGGAAGGACTCATTGGCCAGGAGGGTGGGCTCCAGCCCCCCCATGCTCTCCACTGTCAGCGTCTCCCCCTCTGCCAGGCTGATGTTGTGTACCTATGGGGACAGCCGGGAATCACCACCCCGGTACCTGGCTTGGGGCTGGTCCTGGGGCAGCTTGTCCATGGTCGATAGCGCGTTGGAGCGTGTCCGTGCAGGGCAGCGCCTTTCAAACACGGTTACCAGCACCATAAGTCATCCTGCTCTGCAAGGAGTGAGCCCCCCACGGCGCAGCCAGGCCCACACCGACAGCCCTGCCAGCAGCTCCAGCCCTCTGGAGTGATTTGCTATTAATGGTGTTAATTAAGCACTGGTGTGTGGTGATGGAGGAGCCAGGGCTGACTGTGGAGCTGCTGCCTCTGGGTCACCACCGGCTTTCAGTGGGGACACACATCCATGTGCCACCGATGGGAGCAGCACGTGGCCTCAGCTTCTGGTTCCAGCAGATGGGAACTGGGTTTGCCTGGCTCTGCACCACATCATCGCTCACACCTTCATTAAGTCATCCTGCATCCCTGCTCCTGTGCTGGGTACCAGCCATGGCAGCTGGTGAGCACGGAGCATCCTAGGGCATCCCACCAGCTTGTGCACCCACATCCCTGCCCCAGGGCCCAGCTCTGCTGACTTGGGGACGTGGGATAGGGACAAGACTGTGTGTTTGCTGCACTCCACACAGTGATGGCACAGAGCAGGGAACATGCCACGCTTGCCCATGGGCACTTGGCACCCCATCCCACCCCAGTTCCCATCTCACCTTGAGCTCCACGCCATAGCCAGGGTAGACAGAGATGGTGTAGGTGCAGTCCAGGCTGCCATCATAGGGGACACTGGCCAGCTCCGGGGACACCAGCCAGCCCTCAGGACCCGCCAGCGTCCTATTGCAGGGGGCTGTGGTGACAGAGGAGACCCCTGCTCAGCCCCACTTCACCCCAGCTCCCCCCAGCTCCCTCCCCAGCACTCACCAGGCCCCTGCAGCGTGGTGACAGTGGTGGTGGTGATGGTGGAGGTGGTGGTGGTCCCCTCCTCATCCCCATGGACCACAGCATCCCCAGTGCGGGGTCCTGGAGATGTACCGGGTGTGATGGGTGCCTGGCTGGGGGGCGATGTGGGGCTCGATTCCAGCACCCTGGCAGGGGACCACGAGGGATCAGCAGCCGGTACAGCCCCCCACGCATCCCCCCATGGCCCTGGGTGCCCCGCTGGTGTGGTCAATGGGTCAGTGGGGAAGGCAGCCCTGGGCAGGGCAGGGGTGCGTGGCGGGGGCTCAGGGGCGGGGGGACCAGGGTCTGGCTGCAGGGCACCAGCGGGCAGGACGGGACCAGGACCCCCAGGCAGGAAGGGTGCCTGGCCCAGGTAGTCCTTCTTGAGGAAGGCTTCGTGCAGCAGGTCCTCCAGCAGCGGGTGGTGGTTGAGGAGCTTCAGCGTGGGCGCTGTGCTCACGAAGCGAGCCTCTGCCTCCCGCTCCTCCGGTGTGGGCAGCGCCGTCGGCTCCCTCTCGGCCTCAGCGCTGTCCCCGGCTTTCCTCGCCAGCCCATTGAAACCTGTGGGGAGGAGAGAGTGTGGGGTGCTGGGGTCCCGTGGATTGATGCTGCATCATAGACTGATGCTGCATCAGAGACCGAGGCTTCAGGCTGGACCAATGGTGCACTGTGGACAGATGCTGCATCATGAACTGACATGGCCCTGGGGACCAGCGATGCACCAGGGACTGAAGCTTCCTCACAAACCGATGCTGTGCCCAATGTGGCACTTGGAAGCAAGCCTTGGGCATGGACCGATGCTGCACCAGGGAGCAATGCTGGTGCAACATCAGTCCTGTGCTGCACTGGGGACCAACACTTCACCATGGACCAACACTTCATCCTCCATCCTGAGGGGCAACACCTCCTGCTCACCAGTACTGCACCAAAGCCAGGATGACAAACAAGCACACTGACCACATGCAGTGGGACCCTGCCCTGGGGCAGCCCTGGCAATTAAGCCATGGCTAATTAATGCATAACTGCAGCTTGCCCCACATTAAGGGGTGCCCACCCCTCCCATTGTAGACATAGAGGTGATTGCCATGTCTGCCATAACCAGCTGCCCCGGGAATGCCATGGCTCCTCCGAGCATTAATCCCTGAGCAAATCCCAGACACTTACAGCCTTTAGACCAAAACCAAAAGCATTTAATCAGCCTTAATGAGCCACCAGCATCTCTCCCTGGTGGGTCTGGTCCCCACAGCTCCCGAGCCCCACCATACCACGGCAGGAAGGGATGCCACGGTGGCAGGGATGCTGTGGCAGCACCCAGCATCCCTCTATGGCCAGCTGGGAGGCCACAGGAGCACATGGGCATGTCCTGCCACCGTGCACAGGCGCTGATGACATGGTACTGCCAATTACCAGGTAATTATACTGATCTATAGCAGGGCAGGGCCCCACGAAAATTAATTACTCTGTGACTGCTGCTTTTAAGGGACTATTAAGAGACATTAGCTTGGGTGAGCAGCGTGGGGAGGAAGCTGGTGGGTGCCAGGAGGCATCTCCACCACCCAGTGCATCCCCTTGGCTCCCTTACCATAACCCAGGGGTGGTGGCAATGCCCCAGGCACAGCAGCACGGTGGGAGGTGAGTATCTGACCACACCAGCTCCAAAAGGGTCACTTGGCCCCCAGCAAGGCCCCAATTATTTTTTAATGGGATCCATTTATTTGAACATAAAACTTGATGAGTTTGTACTGAAGGCCACCAAAACCTCTCTTAGGCTTTAATAGCAGATTAGTGCTCAGGGACCAGCCCCTCAGAGCAAAGGCTGGAGGAGGGATGCTCACCCTGGGCTCCTGCACCCCTTGCCCATGACATCTCAGCTGCCCAGGGTGCTGGCAGCACAGTGGTCCCCACTGGGGCTGCTGGATGAGGTGGGACCCCACAGCAAGATCCCTACAGCGGGTGCTACCTGGGTGCTGTGGCACCCTGGGCTGGGCAGTACCTAGACAGGGGGTGCTGCCCTGGGCTCTGTGTGGTGCTCTGTGTACCACTGGATGCTCCCAGCATCGTGGGATGCCTCTGGGTAGCAGGAGATATTCCTGACACCAGGGGATACTCTGCGTACCACTGGATGCTTCCAGCACTACAGGATGCTTCCGGCACCAGAGGATGCTCAGAGCTGGAGACGCCCTTGGATGCAGGATGCTTGGAGCACTGCGAGAAGGCAGCAAGTGCCCAGATGTTGCCACCCATGTCCCTCAGGCACCACCAGATTAAGACCCTCCGCCCCTACAGATATCTCTAAGCAGCTTATCTCCAGCACCACATCTGTGTCCCTCCCACAGCCCCAAGGAGACCAGGGGCTGGTGGCATTAAACCCTGCCACCTACCACCCACCTCCCAAGCCCTGGCATCCCTCCAGGGCTCAGGGTGCTCACAAACACTTGCAAAGGACCCATCAAATCCCCAATAGCCGGGTGCCCATGGGGGCTGAAGCTGGGCTGGGGTCCTAATCCCTCACATTGGCTTTACCAGGCAGGAGTCTGTTAGTGGGAGCTGGGGAGATGCTGGAGACTAATGGGGCTGTGGCGGCGGCTGCCTCCCCCCCATTGGGAATCAATGCTGCTGGCTGTCACAGATACATAAATAAGGCAGCACGTGGCCTCCTGGGGAGCAGCGATCGATGCTGCCCGACGAGAAAGTAATAACACAGCGGAGGCCACTGGTCAGGGCCCTCAGCTGTCCCAGGAGCATCGCGGTGCTGCCCCGTGCCTCAGTTTCCCCATCTGTAGGGGGGTGATGGCTGGCAGGAGGTGCAGGCAGCCGGGTCCATGGGGGCAGGGGTTGGGGCTTGCAGGAATCCAGGGTTCTTTTCCAATTTAAAATCCAATCTGGTTTTGCCCCTGCGCCCGGGGCTGGCAGCGGTGATGAATGAGCTGTCAGGCAGCCGGCGCCACGCTCCCCCCCTCCGCAGCCCCAGCGCTGGGTATGGGATGTGTTCGCTTGATGCCAGATCCCCATCTCCATGCCCTGCTCTGGTAGCCATGGGGAATGGGGACCCTCGCTACCAGCAGGCAGGGAATGAGGGCGGATGGGAAGGTGTAGGCAGTGTGATAGCACAGGCAGTGTCAGGATGCAGGCAGGAGCAGTGGGTGGTGTAAAAGCGCAGGCAGGGATGGTGGGTGTAAGCAGTGGGGAGGTGAGTGCAGGGAGGTGCACACACACGGCGTGATGGTGCAGCAGGGATGTGCAGGCAGCTCCCCGTGCCAACACCGCTGCCACGCAGCCAAAGCACTGCCATACAGCAAGCTGAGCACCCCATTGGCACCCACATCCTGCTACCCCATGGCCTCCTCCATGCCCAGACGCCCAAGCCAAGGATGCTGGAGCAGCCGGAACCAAAGGGCTGCCCCGGTGCCTGGGGACGCTGCTGGTGAGCGCGGCCGCCAGCCCTGGCAGCTACCAGAAGAGCTCAGTTTAATATTCATGGCGGCGCTGGCGGGGAAGCGTTTGACCTTGTATGTTCTGCGATTCTCCTTGAATTGAACAGTCATTTACCCGCTGACACATGTCACATGTCACCAGAACCAGCTCCCTGGAGCCCCGCGGCTGTGGCACACCGAGCATCACCGGCACCGAGCGGGCAGGAGGGCAGAGCCCACCGGGCACCGGGGTGCCCATCCCCGGGGGTCTCCCTCCCTCCCCACCCCTGCTGAGGGTGCCCCCGTCCCCTCCTCATTGCCACAGCCTGCGTAATCCCGCTTTCCCTGCGGAGCTAATGCGTTTGTACAGCGATTTCCCTGAGCGGCGGCAGTGATGAATTGTGCGTCTGCTGCTATTTCGGACCTGAGAGCTGGAGCCGTGCGGTGCCACGTCCCTCCTCCCCAAATCAGTGCCCAAATCAGCCCCATCCCAGCCCTGCATTGGTATCCTTGGGACGGAACCCCCATTGGCGGACAGCACTTGCTCTGTGCCGCTCCAGGGTGCCCATGGCATGGGTACCAGCTCCCCACAGGGCTCTGTGCCAGCCTGGGCTCCACAAGGACACCACACAGCTCATCCCCTGGTGGCAGAGGGGACACCCACCCTATAGGGCACCCCTGAGTGCATGGGTCCAGGCAGGAGGCAGGCAGGGAGAGCAGAGCCCCGCTGCCCTGCCAGCTCCCCTTCCCTGTGCCTGCTGCTGGCAACAGTAATTGAAATGTGCTTGTCTGGCTCCGTGTTGGGCTGCTCAGCCATCACCCTCCCTGCAGACACCGATCCCTCCCAGCAGGTGGGAAGCATGGAGCATTGCACCAGAGCTGGCATCCCATCTGCCTCCAGCACTCGCCTTTGTCCCCCTGGGAATTCAGCATGAGCATTCCCTTGCCAGCAAACCCTGCTCCATCGCTGCTCTTCATGTAGGATCCCAGACTGGTTTGGGTTGGAAGGGACCTTTTAAGCTCATCCAGCTCCAACCCCTGCCACGGGCAGGGACACCTTCCACTAGAGCAGCTTGCTCCAAGCCCCTGTGTCCAACCTGGCCTTGAACACTGCCAGGGATGAGGATGAACCAAAGCCACCATCCCCTCCCATTGCCACCTCCCAGGGCAGCTGGGGACCCCCAGAGCCCACCCTACCTGGGCATCACCCCCATGCACTACCCAGCATCAGCTGATCCTGTCTTTCAAGCACCTCTCTATTTTCACAGGGTCACAGCAGCGCTCTTGCAGCTGATTAATATTTGATCCCCTCAGCGCAGCTCGTTACTGCGTTTAAATTATATATATAATAATCCCCAATGGCATGGCAAGTGTGCAGGCCGGTGCCTGGTGCTCCTCACACAGGCTGGGCATTGAGCACATTCCCAATGGGATGCTCTGACACCTCAGAGGATGACACAAGGGGCACCAGGTCTCATTGCAGGGCAGGCTGGTGGGGAGCCAGGGAGATGGAGACATCCTCTGACAGGTCCAGGCAGCCCCTTTGCCACCCAAGGATGTCCATGGTGGGAGCGGTGCTGGTATCCTGGCTGGCTCCATCTCTTCAACAGCCAAAGGAAGGGATGCTGGCTCTCTGGAGCTGCTGCCTGTGACTAGAGGGAATCCATTACCTCCCTGGTTATAGGCAGCTTTCAAAGGCAATCTTTCAATTGTGTGCATTTAAAGAATTGATCGGAGGCAAAATTATCCTCTCCCGCCAGAGTCACCGCAGACACAACTCCATCCACCTCCCCTGGGGCCTCCCTGTGCTCACAGGGGGCCTGGATCCTGGGATCATCCCTGGCCTTCACCCCAGCACAACCCTAGTGAGCCCCGCTCCCATCTGTGGGTCCTTCCATTGCTCTGCACCAGCCCTGGGGTGCCCTTGCTGTGCCGTTGCCCCTTTGCACCCCATTTTCCTCCCACATTCCCACTGTCTGGCTCTGCCGAGTGCCTGCACAGAGCCTGGGGCCGGCAGCCCTGCTCCGTGTGCCAAATTCATCCCCACCTGCGGCAGGTCCTGCGGCAGCCAGGCTCCCATGGGGATGATGGAGGCGGCTGGTGCAGCCCTGCATCCCCATGGGGCACCCTGCCCTCCCATCCTCTGGCTTAAGAGCATTATCCACATAATCCCAGCCTGGCGCACGCAGTGTGGCAGTGATGAACTCCTCCGGGGCACGCAGGGGATGAGCACATACGCTGTTAATTACTGTAGCAGATCCCGCTCCCTTCCCTCTCCCCTCTCCTCTCACCAAAACTCCGACCAGCACCGACATCCCCAGGGATGTCTTGTCCCCAAATCCATTGCTCCTATGATCATGGTGGATGTGGCTGACACTGGCAGGCATGGCACAGCTCATGAGGGCACAGTCAGGCCCTGTGCCAGCCATCACAACCCGCAGGCTGCAAGAACCCCAAATTACAAGGAGGTCCCTTCAGCACAGCATAGATGATCCCCCGAACAAGCCAGGCCTGCCATGGCTTTAGAGAGCTGGGAAAACGGGGTGCGGTGGGGCAGGGTGGATGGAACCATGCCTGGCACCATACCCTGGCTGCATCAGTGCTGTGGGGCCTACACCCCACTTACTCCTGTGGGCACTGGCAGCTGGTGCTGCCCCATGGCTGGGCTAAGCCTGCAGGCCACTGGGTCCTAGCCCCGCATTGCCATCATCCAGGGGACATCAGCGATCCCCTCAGCCTGGGTGAGGGTTCTGTGAACCCTGTACCCATATCACCTAGACCCACGGCACATCCCCAGCATGCTCCAGCCCATCAATGCCAAATCAAGGCCAGGACAACAAGGTGGTGCTGCATGGAAATCAGGGTGCTGGGCTGGTAGCCCTGCCTGATGGGGGACAGGGAGAGGGTGGGTGAGTGTCAAGGGCAATGCCCAGCACATTGGGGGGGCACAGGGTGAATAAGACCCTACAGCTCCCAGCCCTGGGAAGAGCTTGGCACATCCCAGGGCATCCCTACCTCTAACACTCTGGGAAACGCACGTACAGAGTTTAATTAACTTTATTGATATTCAGAAATTAGGGGACTGACTAGAGGTAATTGCTCATTAGAAATCATTAAACTGACACTGTAAGCACCAGCCTCCCTTGGGGGAAGCCAGAGCCCTGCTCCCAGGACAGAATGAGGCACACAGGCACCCCTCACCCCCCCCCCCCAGTGGGGTGGGAGATGTGGGTGCCATGGCCTTGCTGCACTTGCTGCCATGCAGAAGTTCCCCCATCCACCCTCTCCACCCAAGCAAGAGGCTGTGGCATCACTCCCGGCGGCACAGTGAGACGGGAATAGCAGCGGGCACAGGGCCACGACGCCCTTCCCTGGCTGGGCTCTGCTGCCAGATGGGGAGTTTATGTAAGTCCCTGCACGGCTGCTGCCTGCAGCTTGGCCGAGCCCCGCAGGCAGCCTGCGTCCCCCTGCCCGCACCCTGCCAGGACCAGCAGGGATGGATCCCCACCCGCTCCTCACCCCAAGCCCTGATACGTCCCCAGTCTTGGGGTTTGGGGCAGCAGAGCCACAAGGCATCACGGCTGCCCGTGCCCCATGGGTGGCAGAGCTAAGGAGCTGAGCTGGGTGTTGGCTGCTCTCCTTGGGAAGGACCAACCCCCACATCCCTTCATCTCCCCTGCGCTCTCCCCGTAGCCAAAGGGGTCACCCCAAGCGAGCCAGAGAGGAAGGGGGGGACAGAGACGAATGCCCCCAGGCGCCACAGCACGGAGGGGCCGACTCGCAGCCGGTGAGGGGTGTCGAAGGGCTTGATGCTGAGGGCGCGGGTCCCCCCCTCGGTAATACCGGCAGAGGGGCCGTCTCCAGAGCCCGCCGGGGGCGGCGTTGCACCAGCCCGGCTGCAAACAGCTCTGCGCGCCCCCGGCGGCTCCCGCTTCCCGCACCACCGGAGAAAGGGGGGGGGGGGGGGGGGGGGGGGATAACGGAGAGGTGATGGCGGGGGCCCCCCCGGTGAGGAGGGATCGAGCGCAAGTTGGCAAAGTTTAGCGGCGACAAGGCTGGAGCCACCGGTACCGGGGGGTGTTGGTGTGTATGGGTGGGGGGGGGGTGACCGGGACGGGAGGGTGCGGGGATGGGGGGGGGGGTCACCGTGTTGAGGAGGGAAGCGGGGAAGGGGGTGCGGTGATGGCGGTCCCGGCGCTTACCGTGTGCGGTGGCCCCGAGCAGCGCGGCGAGCAGCGGCAGGAGCCGTGCGGGCGGCGGCGCGGAGCCCATGGCCGGCGGCGGTCAGCACCGCGGACAGCTCCGCGCTGCGGGCACGGCCGAGCCGCAACGCAACGCTCCGGGTGCGGCGCCCGCCAATCCCGCGGCCGTGGCGGGAGTTGCGGGGGGGGACACACACACACACACGGACCCCGCCGTAATGCTCCGAGTGCGGCGCACGCCGATCCTGCAGGCTGGAATGGGGAGGGAACGGGGAGGGAACGGAGAGGGGGGGGCTCCTCCCGGCCACCCCCTCCTTCCGCGCCGTAACTCTCCGAGCGCGGCGCCCGCAAATACTGGGAGATGGAGGCTGGGGGAGGGGGATCTCCTGTACACCCCCCTTCCCGAATGTAAACCACCCTCCGGGCTGGGGGCCTGTGGGAAAGCTCAGCGGTACCCACCCTGTCATATCCCACCCACCCCATGCTGGATACCCACTCCTTTCAGCTGCCCTTCTCCATCTCCTCCTCCTAAATAGCCCCAGTTAGGGCTGAGCTCATTATCCCTAATCAGGGCAACCTGGGCCCAGGGCAGCCCTCCCAGCTTGATGGAGGGGGGGGTGTATTCTGTGTTCCAAGGGGCTCACCCCCCTTCCCCAGCCCGCTGGCTCCCCGGGGAGGGCCGGGGGCCGCCAGCCCTGCAGCAGGCAGATGGCGTTGGCACCGCTGCCGGACGGCTCTTGCGTGTGTTAAAAATAAACACAAACCCGGCTCTTTGTTGAAGAACCCCCTCCCCATCTCCGCCGAAGCCCAGATGGCTTCTCCTCCCCGCGCCGACGCCGTGCGCCGCACAGAGCCCGCAGCCCGGCCGGCCCCAGCCCACGCAGCCAACCATCGCCCGGTGGGTTTGCAGTTCCAAACCCAGGCCCTGCTTTGCCAGCACGCACCAGGCAAACCTCGGCTCGGGATGTGGGCAAACCCATGCCTGCGCTGGGACCGATGCTGTGGTCCTCATCCCAGGGGGATGTGGGGTAGGCAGGGGGCAACTGATGCTTCCCGCAAAGCGCTTTCAAGCTCTAAACCCAAAACTTTGATCTGCTGGTAGCTGCATCAATGTTTAATGCACCAAAGGCCTGGTAGGGCTTGGAAGATGAACATTTTGAGGCCAAATTGATGGGTTTTGATATTATGATATTCAAATAATTTTTAAGCCGCCCAACGCTTCCCCCGGCACCTACCTGGACTGCTAATGAGGGGCTGCCTCCTGTTTGGGTTTGACACAAAGCAAACAAACCCTTTGCAGGTGCCTTCAAAGCATCTGGATGGGGAAATAAATGGGGGCGAGCACAGCACAATGATGCTGTGCTCCCCAGGGAGCATCCTGGCTCCCTAATTCTTCCTTTAGTGCCAGTTGGCACTTTGATGGAGAATGTATGAGGCTGGCACAGCCCAGCATGAAGCGCTTGCACGGGTGGTGGTGGGTTTTTGGGATACTCCACCTGCCAGCCCAGTGTGCAGTGGGTGCAATGGATGCAATGGATGCAATGGGTGCAATGGGTGCACTGGGTGCAATGGGTGCTGTGGGTGTAATATGTGCAATGGGTGCAGCAGGTACAGAGCTCTGAGCTGCTGAGCCCTGCCTGGCCTTGGCCAAAGCTCCTCATTCCCAGTTTGTCCTAGTCCCCATGGATCTGATCCAGGCTCAGCTCCTGCAGCCTGAGCCAGGCTCTTCCCTCATCAATCCCACCCTGTGCCAGTGCCAGCCCCGAGTTTTCCCATCCATCCTCCCAGCCTGCACTGGGAATATTTCATTTTTACTGTGCTCTCCTGACCCGCACCGGCTGCTTTGGGAAATGGATTTCTTGCTGTCTCGAGCGTTGCCTCTGGTTAATTTAAACCCAAGACAAGAGGCAGGAGTGATGGAGACCATCTTCTCTCTCTTATGCAGCACAGGGCTGAAGTAGCACCCCAAAAATTCACCCCAATGCAAGATGAGCCCATGCTGCTGCTTTTTGGGGGTTTGGAGTATAGACATCCCCAAGATGAGAGCAGCCCTGGTCGGGATCATCCATGCAATGAAAGTGATGGTTTAAGGGGTCCCACAGAGCCCTGGAGATGGTCACTGTCTCCTCCAACACCAACAATCATCCCTGCACCCCACAACAGCCTCCCCAGCTTTACAGCATCTGAGCAAGGCTCTTCCAACCCGACCTATTAACACACCGTTAACAGGAGAGTAGTTCATTTTGCCATGTAATGTTTCACGGATAATTAATTATTCTTCATCTTCCCAGCAAAAAAAAGAAGGAAGAGCAGGTAAGAGGTGCTGTTCAAAGCACAAAAAAGCCAGCTGAAACCTGGGGGAATTGGTGAATTACTCGTAACATCAAAGGCGAGGGAGGATGTGCTGATTTAGTGGGGCACCGCGTGATGCAGAGCCCTGGGCATCGCAGCGATGCTGAGGCCGGCACGTCCTCATTGCATTAGTGGTCCTGAGGAATAGCACTGAGGAGGGGTCTGTGAGGGACCCCATCCTTTGCTTGTGCTCCCCATCTTTGCCCCATCACCTCTCCATCCCTGTCTGCTGCCGGATCTGCCTTCGCATGATGCTGGGGTATCCCCATGACCCAATTGAGCACCACGTTGAGGGGGGGGGGAAGGAATTCCCCCCCCAGGCTAGTCCCCAGTGCTTCATCCATCATCGGATGCGAGCAGCAATGTAAGTAATGATATTTAACATTTCATAATAACGACAATTAACCAGTAAGTAATGCTTTTTACACCACGAAAGCCAGAGTAAATTAATTCCCCTAATTAGCCGTCAGGCAGCACATGGGCACTGGCATCCCCTGCCTGTGTTACCCCCCCAAAAAGCATCACCGAGTGTCCTCAAACCCCAAATCACATCCCATAATTTGCACCAGCACCAGTGGGACATGGGGCTTCACATCCCGGCCTCTCTGAGCCCTAAATCACCCCTATCTCCTGCTAAAAACATAGCAGCAACAAGAAAAGATGGCACCAAAATGGTTTATGGCTGCAATAAATTGTGCTGGAGGGAAAAAAACCAACCTGTTTGTCTTGAAGCAAGCAGGGGGTTCGCATTGCACACAAATGGGAGCGCTGCTGAGCCCCATGTCCAGGGACCAGCAGGGAGGGAAAAGGGGATTTACTGGAAACACTTTTCCATCACATTTATCTCACCCTATTGCTCTGATCCTGCTGGGGGGGTGAGGGTGATGGAGGGGTGTAGTACCCTGTGGTACCCTGGGATGCGGGGTTCAGGCCGGTCCTGGTGGGAAGGATGCGGCTCCCACTGTCCCTGTTGGGGCTGGAGGGTGGCCAAAGCTCCACCACCAATGGCTGGACTCTGCCCCATCCCTCCCCTTGGCTCTGCTCCCGGCTGCAGACAGAGATGGGAACAAGGACAAAGACGGACATGGCTGCCCCCAGCCAGCCCCACCAGGCCACCTACGACACCATCGTCATTGGGGCCGGCATCCAGGGCTCCTTCACCGCCTATCACCTGGCCCAGCGCCACAGGGACACCCTCCTGCTGGAGCAGGTACCGTGTTCCCAGCCCTGACATGTCCCCAGCTCCACTGGGTCCCCAGTGACAACGAACTGGGGCGGGTGCCTGCAGGCCTGGATGCCCTTTGCACGGCATGGAGTGGAGCTGCCACATGTCCCCAGTGCCAGCAGCCCTGTGCCCCCCAGTGCCAGGACCCCCGTTTCCCAGCACCATAGGGCTGGGACAGAGTCAGGGCAGGCTGTGTCCCCAGGTGTCAGGGGGTGGCACTAACCCCCCTGTCCCCCTGCTCTGCAGTTCATCCTGCCCCACTCTCGAGGCAGCTCGCATGGGCAGAGCCGCATCACCCGCAGCGCCTACCCCCGGGTGCCCTATGCCCGCATGATGCCCGACAGCTTCCGCCTCTGGAAGCAGCTGGAGGACGAGGCCGGCACCAGCCTGTACAGGTGATGGCAATGGGGATGCAGCCCCACCAGCACTGTTCCCCCCACGTGGGGCTGGGGGCTGCGGAAGCCGTGTGTCAGGGCTGGATGAGGCCGCGCTGGCAGCAGCTGCCAGCCCTGGGTAATTTATGGGGCTCATAAGGAAGCATCATTAAGGAAATGAGCATCCAAATGATCCTCTGCTGCTGGGGTCAGCGCTGATGGCAATAGCTGGATTGCGGGGGGGGGGGGGAGCGTTGTGAGTGGGGTGCTGGCATCTGGATCCTCCCCATGCATCACCGCACACACCCATATCCCCGTTATCACCTGTATAGCCCGCATCACCCAGCATGCCTAATATCAGGCATCGCACGTTCCAAGCATCACCATTGCCAGTGCCTCGGTTTCCCCCAGGGGCAAAGCAAGGGGGGTCAGTGCATGGAGGGGGAACTGATGTGGCTGGTGGGACACAGGCGGACAGGGCTGGTGGTGCTGGGGCCGGCGGGTGACCCGGAGCTGGAGGGCTGCCGCCAGAGCCTGGGGGACAACCACGTCCTTGATGCCGTGGAGCTGGCCCAGCACTTCCCTGGCCTCCGGCTGCACGCTGGAGAGGTGGCCCTGTGGGACAGCACTGGTGGGGTGCTGTTCGCTGACCGGGCGCTGCGGGCAGTGCAGGTGGGTGCTGTCAAGAGGATGGAACAGGGTAGGATAGAATGGGATGGTATAGGATAGGATGAGATGGATGGGAAGGGATGGGATGGGATGGGATAGGATAGGATAGGATAGGATAGGATAGGATAGGATAGGATAGGATAGGATAGGATAGGATAGGATAGGATAGGATGAGATGGATGGGAAGGGAAGGGATGGGATGGGATGGGATGGGATAGGATGGGGTGGTATGGGAAGGGAAGGGATGGGATGGGATGGGATGGGATGGGATGGGATAGGATGGGGTGGTATGGAATGGGAAGGGATGGGATGGGATAGGATGGGGTGGTATGGAATGGGATGGATGGGAAGGGAAAGGAAGGGAAGGGAAGAGAAGAGATGGGAAGGGATGGGATGGGATGGGATGAAATGGGATGGGATAGGATGGGATGGGGTGGGATGGGATGGGTGGGGATGGGAAGGGATGTGATGGGATGAGATAGGATGCTATAGGACGGGATGGGATGGGGGTCCTCTGGCTCAGTCCCTGCAGTCACCTCCTGTCCCCATCCCCTCCCAGGATGCCTTCCGCCGGCACGGGGGCACCCTGCAGGATGGGGAGCAGGTGCTGCACATTGAGCCTGGGGCCGTGCTCACCATCACCACCACCGCCGGCGTGTACCGAGCGCCCCGGCTCATCATCACCGCCGGAGCCTGGACCCGTGCCCTCCTGGCACCGCTGGGTCTTCACCTCCCGCTGCAGGTGAGGGTTGGTGGCACCATGGGGTGGCACGGCCACGGCCAGGGCTAACGCTGTGACCCCAGCCCCTGCGCATCGACGTCTGCTACTGGAAGGAGAAAGAGCCTGGGAGAGCAAGCAGAGCCGGGCCCTGCTTCATGGCCATGGGGCTGAGCCAAGCCCCACACGGCATCTATGGGCTGCCTGCCCTCGAGTACCCCGGTCTGGTCAAGGTGAGCAGGGTATGGTGGTGTTAGGGGGGTCCCCCCAGCAGCCCCCCTGACCTGCTGCCCCCCAGGTTTGCTACCACCACGGCAGCCCCACGGACCCCGATGAGCGGGACCGGGTGCCCCCCGGTACCCCCCGTCCCGATGTCACCCTCCTGAGCAGCTTCATCAGCAGCTACCTGCCCGGCCTGGAGCCCTCGCCAGCCGTGGTGGAGACCTGCCTCTACACGGTGAGTGCCCCCGGGGGCATCCAACCCCAAGCTGCACCTTGCCGTGCCTTCCCCACAATAATGGGTCCAGAAGAGGACCCCTGGCCCTGCATTCTCACACCATGGCTCCCCCAGAACACCCCGGATGGAGACTTCATCCTGGACCGGCATCCCAAGTACAGCAACATCATCATTGGGGCTGGCTTCTCGGGTAGGTGAGGGCACCCAACAGCCCCCAGTGCCCCAATCTGGCCTGTGCCCCCCAACCTCCACTGTTTTCCTACAGGCCATGGGTTCAAGCTGGCACCAGTGGTGGGGAAGCTGCTGTGTGAGCTGAGCCTGGGTGAGGAGCCATCCCATAGCACTGCTCCCTTTGCCATCACCCGCTTCCCTGGAGTGTTTCGGGCTGCACTGTAGGTGAGAGGCCCTGGCTGTGCCCACACAGCATCACACTGACCTGCAGCTGTGTTCCTGCATCCCAGCATCCTTACATCCCGGCATGCTAGCATCCCCGCGCATCCCCACATATCCCCATATCCCTGCATCCCGGTGTCCCAGAATGCTGCACCTCAGCACCCTTCCACCCCACACCCCAGCTACCCTGCATCCACACATCCCCATACTCCACCATCCCATCACCCAGCATCCTGGCACCCCTCCACCCCACATCCCAGCACCCCTGCATCTCTCTATCACAGCATCCTGGTCCCTGCCTCCTCAGATCCCAGCATTCCTACCTCCCCCCATCTCAGTAGCCCTCCATCTTGCACCCCTGCATCCCCATAGCACAACATCCTGCCACCCTACATCCCCAGAACCCAGCACCCCTGTCTCCTCCATCCCCACATCCCAGCATCCTGGTACCCTGCCTCCCCGCATCCCAGCATCCCCCATGCCGCGCGGTGCCAAGCTGTCTCTACCAAGCACCAGCTCCCAGGAAACAAATTAAGGAGCTTTGTCAGCCTCATGAAGATGGAGCTGGAACAGTGCAGAGATGCTCTCGCTTAGGAGTCAAGTTAAATGTTTTAATGTTAAATGTGCCATTTTATTATCATTAGATCGCTCCCACTTAATGAAAGCGCATTAGCGCAGCGTGGCTTTACAGCAGCGAGCGCAGAGCTTCCCCCACTTGTTTCCAAGAGATGCTTGGGAGAAGGGACCAAACAACCTGGTTTGTGGGGTCCTGGGGGGGAGCTCTTGGGGATGGGGGGAGGCAGGGGCAGCACCCAGAATCAGCTGGTGGGTGCTTTAGCCATACGCAGCAGAGGCGGCCAGCGATGCGCATCACCATCTCCTCCATGTTAAATAATTAACTGAGCGGAGGGCTCCCATCCCTGCTGCTCATCTGCATATTTATGAAGATTGATAAACGATGCAGTGCCAGCACCCGCGAGGGCTGTCTCCTCTCCTCATCACCCATGGGTGCAGCAGGCGCAGGGCTTGGTCCCTCCATGCAGCATCCTCATCGAGGCTGGATCCAACCCACCATCACCATCACCCCCTAAAACAGGGTGACCCCCCCCCCAGCCCCATGGAGCAGCCACTGCCACCAGCCAGAAATGACTTTTATTTCCATACTGAAAGTAAAGGGGATGGGGGGGGACGGGACGGGACGCACAGCTGGGCTAGTGCAAAACAACCAGGCAGGGTTGGGGGGTGACAACAACCCGCATGGGTACGTGGGACCCCATCCCCATGTCCCCTTCCTGGCTGCTCCCCAGGGCCCGGCCAGTGAGAGACGTCTTTGGCTCAACTAAAAGGGGTTTAAGAGGACACTGGGGTGCCTGGGGAAGGGGGGGGGGGGGGAGTTTAAGTTATAAAATAAGGAGCCAGCAGGCACTGAGGAATAACAAACCAGGACGCCGGAATGACCGGCTCCACCGCCGAGGGCAGCCGGGAGGTGGGAAGGTGGTTGGGGGGCTGCAGCCAGCGAGCCGGCCGGGCTGCTCCCCACATAGCAGGGCTGGGGGGTGGCTGTGTGTGTGTCCCCCCCATGTCCTGTGCATCAGGAGTCACCGGCTGCCCAGGGCAGCCCTATAGAGCTGGATGTCTCTGGGGCGATGGTGGGCTCTAGGCAGGGGTCTCGGCAGCCCGGCTCTCGGCCTCGCTGGGGGAGCTGTGGGATGAGCGGCGGGTGCTTTCCTCGGCGTCCTGCTCCTCATCCCATCTGTCGTAGGTGAAATGGTGCCGGGAACTTGGGGGGCTGTGGGAGAAAGTGGGGTTAATGGGGGTTCAATGCTCCCTGCACACTGCAGTGCGGGGCTCAATCCCCTTGGGTGAGCAGGCAAGGTGGCAGCCGGATGGATGGAGCCTCCATCACCACCTTTATTATTGTTTCGGAGAGATTTGGGGTATCTTCCGCTGCAGCTGACTCATTCCCAGGCTGAGCTGAGCCCCGTGGGTCAAACTGGGCCTGCCCAATGGCTACCAGCCCCATAGGCACCTAGCACACGGCCATGGATGCAAACACCAGTGCTCATGGACATCACCGCTTGAGGGTCCTGCATGCACCAGAGCCCACGGCTGGGTCCTGGGGGGTGTTCCTCCCCACCACCATCACCCCATGATGCCTTCCTTGGCCCTGGGTCAGGCAGCCCGACTATGACCATGTTTCCACAAGGCTTTTCTTTCCCTTTCCTCCAGCTCTTTTCCTATTCAAGCCATTGGAAAGGATAAACCCTGCTCTGAAATCACGGCCGGAGACCCCAGCGCAACCATTTGCACCCCAAATCCCCATCACAAGCCCCTGCACAGCACAGGGCAGCAGGATGTGGCTGCCACGAGAAACAACTCCAAGTCCCAACCATCCACCCCGGCACCCCCACTGCGGGTGCTGCCTGCCCTCCATGCTCACACGCTGCACTGGATGCATGTTAGTACCCATCCCATTCCTCCCCAGTGCCTTCGGGACCCACCGCTGTCCCCAGGGCGCTGAATTCCCTGGGGCGAGCCCTTAAATTTCCTGAAGGAATAAATTCAGCTGCATCCTGGATGGTGGCTGGGGAACAGGAAGGGATTTGCACTTCCCAGTACCCCACGTGCCCCAGCTACTAATCCCAAACATGCTGCTGGTCCTGCTGCGGCCATGCCCCATGGCTGGAGATGCGTTGGGGATGCCCTGCAGCACCCCAAAAGCAGGGCTGCTCTGGACACATCCCAGGGAACCTGGCAAAGGTGAGATCCACACCCGGAGCCAGGTGAGGGTTAGGACGAGCTGTTAGTGGCACACGGGGAGGTTCATGCTGCACAGCACACACCGCTCCCACCTCCTGCCTCAGTCGCTCTCGGGCCGGTACAGATACTTCATCATCAGGCTGTCCACCTGCTTCTTCCTCTGCTTCTCCTCCTTCTTGCCCCGGCTGGGGTGTCCCTGCTCCTCACCCCCCGGTGCCTTTGGGCCCTTCTTGACACTGGAGGTGCTGCGGTAGGAGCTGGTGGAGCCGGAGGACGAATCGGAGGAGGAATCCGATTCGGACGATGACGACTCCTGCTTCTTCTTCTTCTTGGATTTCTTCTTGGACTTCTTGGAGCGCTTCTTGGAGCGGCTCTTCTTCTTCCGCTCCTCCTCTTCCTCAGAGGAGCAGGAGCTGCTCCGGTGCCGGTGATGCCGGGAGAAGTCGAGGGCGGACGCGGAGCGGCGCAGGCTGCCGGGATTGGGGTCGGCAGCACCCAAGGGGGCCGCGCTCCGCACGCTCCGAACGCTCCGCACGCTGCGGCCGTCATCGGAGTCAGCGTCAGGGCTGGAGCAGCCCCGGGCCCGCACCGGGCGGTAGCTCAGCACCTCCTGGATGGCAGCTTCCAGGTCGGGGTCCAGGTAGGAGCGGTGCCCCACGGGGCGGGCGTCCCTGGGACTCCCCTCTTCAGAGGCAGCGCTGCGGGGCCGGGGGGGCACAGAGAAGCTGCGCCCCAGCGGGGGCTGCCCACGGGAACCCTCGTCCGCCTCTTCCATGCGGCTGCGGGCCAGGGAGAGCCGCGACTCGGGGCGACCTTCAGGTCCCCCGCGCCGGCTCCTCAAGCTCCCAGGGCTGGAGAGGGCGAAGCTGAGCACTGAGGACCGCTCATCCCCTGCCTCCTCATCCTCCATCCCGCGCCAGGAGGCTGAGGACGCCCGGCTCACCGGGGCAGAGGCGACGGAGGCTTTGTCTCCATCGGCAGCGGAGAGGGACCAGCGCTTGCCCAGCCCTTGGCGAGCCCGGCCGCTGGCATCGGCGAAGGCGCGGGCGATCACAGCCGCCCGGTCCTCGGGCTCGGTGCTGCGGGCTGCCCTGCGAGCAGCACGCTCGGGGGAAGGCGGCCGCTCTCCCAAGGCACTGAACAGCGTCTGCTCATCCCCATGGCCACCTATAGAGTCCTTGAGGCCCGGCCGCTTCCTATAGCTGAGGCAGCTCAACACCGACACCGGGCGCTCCTCACCCTCTGGACCGTCCGGTGGGGCTGACCTGTGCCAGCACCACGCACGCACCGGGGAGACAAGAGAGAGATGGAGATAAGCGGGCGAAGCGGGGCGGTCGCGCTGCCTCGGCGACGTGCGTCAGTGGGAAATAGCACCGAGTTAAAATGCCAGGTAAATGGGGGAATTGTTCTAGCCCAGCACTTTGATTCCCCTTTTCAAGTGTTGCGTTCAATCTATTTCATTGTCGGCTACCTGGAGCCGCGGCGTTTGATTCCCGACTTCAGAAAAGGCGGAATTATCTCCCATAACAAAATGTTTTACATCTGCACCGCTGAATAAATTAAACCAATTAAGAAAACCCGGCTCAGATCTCTCCCCTCCTGCTCGGCAGAAGGGAGGGGGGAGCCCCCTGGGACTCCTAGAGCCCGGCTAGGAAATTGGGTTTGGATAAAAGCAGGCTGCACTCAGCAGGCGAGCGCTTTCCCTAGGGAATGGGAGTGGGGATGTGTGCCCCAGCCCCACGCTGGCCATGGGGGCACATGGGCATGGGCCCCCTTTCCGCTGGTGATCTCTGAGAGGTGTGGGGAGGTTTGGGGAGGATCCAGCCCTGGAGAAGGGGGATGATGCATAGGGATAGAGCCGATCATTGGGAATGATGGGGAGGCAGATGGGCTCGGGGCTGTGATGCCCATGTGCCTCCACAGTGGTGGTGCAGCAGGTGGAATGATGGGGAGGGGGACCATGGAGGTCCTTTTGGGTGGGGGGACATGTGTCCCCAGTGGAGACTAAGCTGGTCATCACTTAACCATTCCTTGACCAGCAACACAAGCACAGCACCCAGAGCGTGACATCCCATGGGTGCTCCCCCTATACCTTGTCCATCCCCTGGCACAGCTCACCCTGTCCTCTGCCAGCCAGCCCTGCACCCACCTGCTGCCCTTCAGGCTGCCGTCATCCGAGAGTGCTTTGGAGGAGCCTTTGTTCTTGGAGAGCCAGGACTTCACCCCATCCACGCGCTCCTCCAGCTCCGAGTCCACGTCTGAGTCACCGTCACTGCCGGAGGAGCGGGTTGGCGTGAGAGAAAGCAAGATGTGAGCATGGGGCAGTGAGATTTTGGGTGCTGGAGTGGCAAATTGCGCTGGTGGGCGCTGAACCCTCCAAGCACCCACTGCCTGGGTACCCTGGTGTGGGCAAAACCGCATCCCACGGCCCTGCTCCATCTCCAATGTGCATACATAGGGGCTCCATGGAGCACAAACCCCCAAACCACCCCTTTGCCCATCCAAGGAGCTCGTGCACCTTCTGCCCAATGTCCCCCCCTGCCATTGCACAGGGCAGCAGGCAGGGCATAGCTTCAGAAACGCAGGAGATTTCCAGCCCTAGGGCTGGGAAGGAAATAAGTGGGTTCGTTTTATAGGCCACCGTTGAGTGCAAAGTTACAGCGAGCAGGAGCAATGTTGATGGCCCTGGGTAAACAGGAGTTTAGCAGGCAGAACAGAAACGACCCCGGCAAGGCGGGCAGATTTACAGCCCTGCCGAGCCTGGAGCTCCTGATTTACATCCCAGAGTTAAAAAAGTCCTATCTGGCTTAAACCATCTAATTTATATCAGCCGTTCGTAACCATATTGATTGCCTTTAGAAAGAAGGCGCCGTATGCATTGCAAAATCCATTCCTCCACGTTAAAAGCATCCCTGTATAAATCTCCCTTAATACCTAACTGCTTACTGCTTTCATTAGGGTTATGGCAGTACTGGCGGGATCCATAAGGAAATCGAAGCAGCACAGCCCCCTCTCTAACCACTCTGCTGCCGGCCAGTGAGAGGTGAGGGATCCCACCAAGGATGGGATATATCATATCATCTTAAAGAGCTGTTTTATCCACCCAGCTTTGGGCTTATTCCCTGCCTGGGGCTGGGAGCAGACAGCACAGGCTGGGATAGACCCTGTGTATGAATCTTCCTCTTTACATGCAAGGCAATTTGCCGCGCTCCATCACACGCACGTCTCCCTCCCCTGCAATACATCCAGGCAACGCTCAGCTTGGAAGAAAAACACAAACAAGAACCCACAAAATGACAACAAAACAAACCCCAACGAGCCCCCTAAAACAAACTCTGGGGGCAGCTAAGGTTTTATAACCATCAGAATTAAACTCCACATCAAACACAGTTCATACCCGTGCCGTTAGTTAAGCGCGGCCCGCGTCGTGGTGCAGCGACCACAGGTGGGATATTAAAGGTGGGTGGCGGTGGGGCTCTGTACCAATGTGCTCATCATTAGCCATGGCAGAGCATCCCCCCTGCCCCATCCCGGGGGCTCATCCCGTCCCCCCTGCATGGGATGCGGTTACGTGCCGTGCTGCGGGTGCTGTTAGGGCATGCGGAGATGGGCCAGTGGCATGCGGGGCCCCGGCCCGTGGGGGTGAGGTGAGGGTTAGGGGAGGGGGGGGAAAGAAAGAGAAGCTCCTCACAGTTTACTCTTTCTTTTCTGATACTTTGTCACCATGTCCTGCAAACTGGGAGGGGTTGGGGGGGGGGGGGGGTGTCGGGGTGGGGAGAAACACAAAAGAAAGGAAATCAAATCAAAGGGAAAAACAAAAGACCAAAAGGATGGGAATAAATGGGGGTGAAGGGCCTGGAGCACCAATCTGATGAGGAACTGCTGAGGGAACTGGGGATGTTTGGCCTGGAGAAAAGGAGGCTTAGGGAGACCTTCTCACTCTCTACAACTACCTGGAAGGAGGTTGTAGTGAGGTGGGGGTCAGCCTCCTCTCCCAAGTAACAAGTGACAGGGTAAGAGGAAATGGCCTCAAGTTGTGCCACGGAAGGATTAGGTGGAATATTAGGAAAAATTTATCCACTGAAAAGGGTGCCCAGGGACGTGGTGGAATCACCATCCCTGGAGGTGTTTAACAGACGTGTAGATGTGGCATTTGGGGACATGGTTTAGTGGTAGACTTGGCAGTGCCGGGTTAACATTTTGACTGATGACCTTAAGGGTCTCTTCCAACCCAAACGATTTTACGATTCCATGATTCTATCCTGGGCTGGATTCCAGTGTCCTGGGCTGGGCTGGATCCCAGCATCCCAGACCTCCTGCCAGCCTGCGCTGCCCTGGCTCCTGGAGCTCCCTGGCAGAGTCCAGCCAGCCGGCACAGCCCTGGCTGCATTTCAGGCACCTCCACAAGTGAGTGAAGCTGCACTGGGGCTGTGGAGGGTGGGATGCACGGATTGATGATGCGTATGTGCACGATGGCCGGATGCATGTGTGCATGGTGCATGGATGGACGCATGGTGCATCCCGTCAGGGCCAGGCAGAGCCGAGGGGTTTCAGTGACATTTCAGAAGTGGCAAGGAGAAGCAGTGAACCCCGGTGATGTGCCTTGCACAGGGGCCAGGCCTGGCTGCTCTTACCTGTTGATGAGGTCCTCATTGCTGTCACTCTCCATCTCATCCTCGATGGCCGCCTGCAGGTCCCCGATGCGCTTGAAGGCCAGCTTCAGGTCCGACTGCAGGCTCTGGTTGGCGGCTTCCAGGCTCTCCAGGTCCATCTCCTGCAGGGAGGGAGCAGGATGAGCTGGGTGCCCCGGGGAAAACACCCCTGTTCCCCCTGCCCAGCCCTGTTGGGGGTCCCTCACCAGTTCATGCTTCTTGCGGCTGGCCTCTGCCTCCTTCTTGGCCAGCTCGCCCATCTCCTCCTTGACATCGCGAAGCTGCCGCTGCAGCCGCTTGTTCTGCTCCTTCTCCCTGTTCTCAGCAGCTGCGCGCTGATCCCGCTCCTCCGTCAGCTTCTCCATGTTCTCCTTCAGCCGTGTGGCCAGGCTCTGTGGAGCAGCAGGCATGGGCTCACCCTATATCCCTCCACGAACCCTTCCCCCTAGAGCATCACCCACCAAATGGCTCCCATCCTCAAGGGGATGAAGGAGAAACCCCCCCCCTCCCAGGGCCGGGAAAGGGGCAGCACAACCACGAGGGCTTTGTTGAATTGGGAAAATAGATTTAACTCTGTGTGAAGTAATTAAAGCGTGTAACGTAGGGGAAAAAATAGCTCCATTCTCCCCCAAGCCACTGAGCCAGCCACTGCATATTTATGGCCCCGGCAGAGAGAGCGGGGAAGGGAAATAATAGCCTGGAAAATATTAAGAGGAGAGCTAAGCTGCTCCACTCCCCGGCAGAGCTGCAGAGGCAGAATATAAAGCAGGCTGCGTTTAGCGGGGCCGGCAGAGTCTATAATTTCCCTAAGTCAATGCAGGGAGAAAGCAGCACTTTGCTGGGCTGGGTGCTGGATTACTGTTATCGGCGCTTGCAGGGAGCTTTCCCTGCAGGAATGGGGACAGCTGCCAGCAGGGGAGGGCTGCAGCGTGGGGGGCCTGGCAAGGGGATGCTTAGGATGTGCTCAGGGGATGCCCTGGGCAGCTTCACGTCATGGTCCCGGTGTACCCCGGTTCCACACGGAGGGATCTACCTCCAGGCGCTTGACTTGCGTCCGCTCGAACTCCAGCCTGGTCTCCAGCTCACGGATCTTGGCCTCTTGCCGGCTCACCAGCGACTTATCCACCATGGATTGCTCCAGGAATTCCAGCTGGCTCTGCAGGCCTTGCAGCTGCAGGGGAAACACAGCCTCAACCACAACCTCCCTGGTCCCCAGCTGCCAGCCTTGCCGCTCCCATCCCAATGGAGAGCTCCCCATGGGAATGCTCTGCACCCCGTACTGTGGGTAGCAGGTCTCTGGGTGCCCCCATGTGCCCCCTGGCTTCACTCATGGCGCATCCCCATGGCCAGTGTCAATGCTCCCTACCTTCTCCTGCAGTTCCTGCTTCTCCTTGCTGACCTCCTCCAGCTGTGCCTGGAGGTCGCTCATCTGCGCCAGGTCCCGGGATGCCTGTGGGACACATGGAGGCCATCAGCAGGGACCCCATTGTGCCGGCTCCAAGAAGGGAGTTATGGGGGTGCTGTGGCTGCTGTTCCCCCCTCACCTGAGCCACAGCCGCCTTGTGCTTCTTCATCAGCTCATTCATGTCCTCCTGGTCCTCCTCCAGCCGACTCTGCACCTCGTTCTTCTCCCGCTGCAGCCGGCTCAGCTGCTCCTCCAGCTGCGGGGAGCCGCTCGCGTCTCCCACTGCACCCCAAGAGGAGGGCACCCACCCCCAAAGCCACCCAAATGGTGTGGGGCCACCCTGACAGCACGCATGGTGCCGGATGTCCCCCTGGCTGCAGGTGGGGTAGGACCCCAAACCCCACTCACCGCTGCCTTGGCCTTGGAGAGGTCATCGATCTGCAGGTGAAGGTCTTCGATCTCCACCTCCATGGACTTGCGGGCCTTGACGGCGGCCGCGCACGTGAACTCCGACTCCTCCAGCTGTGGGGACACGGCTCAGTGCCCAGCTTAGGGCTGGGGCCACCCCGTGTCCCTCGAGGGCTGTGGTTCTGGGGGGAATCTGTTTGCTCACCTGGTTCTTGAGCTGGGCGATCTCCCTCTTGCTGGGCGCGTTGTTCTTCAGGTGGTCCAGCATGATCTGTGCATCGGCCAGCAGCGCCTTCGTCCTCTTCAGGTCCCGGCGCAGGCGCTTCTCCGTCTCGAAGTCCCGCTGGTTGGCCTGTGGCACGGGGGGCATCATTCCGGGACACTGCCAGCAGGGCGCCCACCCCACCATGGGGCTCCCAAAGCCACCCTGCACCCTACCTGCTCACTGACAGCAGATAACTTGCTCTCCAGCTCCCGTTTCTCTCTCAGCACTTTCTGCTTGTCCTCGTACTCCTCCTCCAGCTGCACCTCCATCTGCTTCAGCTGCAGGACAGCCCAGGCAGCCGCTCAGGGTAACGGGAAGGGGCTGGGACCCCTTCCTCTTGCGTGTCCCCACACACTGGGGACTCGGGGGGACCCCATCATCCCGGTGTTTGCGCAACCACAGGCACAAAGCCCAGTGTGCGCTGGCCGGGGCAGCGGAGGGACCGGTCGGACTCGCCGAGCCAGTGGAGCCGGGCTGCGGCTGGACGCGTGGGAGCCGGGTACTGCCTGATGGTGCCCGGCTGGCAGCTCCCAGCATCCGACCGGGGCACAGGGACACATCCCGGACACCCATGGGCAGAGGGGCCGCAGCCCAGCCCTACCTTCTTCTGGCACGACTGCCGAATCTCCTCCACCTCCTCGTCGCGGCTCTCCACCTCCTTGGCATGGGTCTGCCGTAGCCGCTCCATCTCCATCTCCAGCCGCAGCTTGGCCTGCAAATGGGAAGGGGGGATGTGGTCAGAGCAAAGGGGACATGGGGGGACCCCAGTGCCATTCCCTGGGTGCCACTCACCCGGAAAGCCCCCCGGTCTGAGGCTGGCCGGGCTTCCCGCCCCACAGTGACCTGCCGGGCCATGGCACGGAGAGCCAGGAGCCGTGTCGGCACCAATGATGCCTGGCCCAACACCTCCTCTTCCCGGGCAAGCCCGTCCCAGGTAATAACAGCCCTGCATGAAACCACCCCACCCAGAAACCTCGCCCCTCCCCGCTGTACCTGCTCCAGCATCTGGATGGTCCCAGCCTGCTCATCCAGTTCCTCCTCCTGGTCTTTGACCTTCGCCTCCAGGTCCCTCAGCTGCTTCTTCACCTTGGCCAGGGAGGCTTCATCCTTTGACTCCTGGGAGGAGATGTCCTGCAGCTCAGCCTCCAGCGCCTCTGCCTTCTGTGTCAGCCCTGCGATGTCCGAGTCCTTGTCCTGCAACGAGAGGGGGGCACCATGAGCCCGGGACACCCACTGGTGGGGGCACTGGGGAGAGGACATGGGACCACTCACCTCCAGCAACTGCTTGAGGCCAAAGACCTCGGCCACCAGCACGTCCTTCTCACGGCTCAGCTTCTCCCTCTGCAGCCTCTCCCGTTGTGCCTCCTCGTGCGCCTGCGAGAGCTCGCTATCAAACCTGTGTGGGGACAGCAGGACAGGCACTCAGCACACTGCCACGGGCACCAGGAATGGGTCCCCAGCCCTGTGCCGCCAGCACCGTGCCGAGCATCCCCATCACACACCAGCAGGCACTAAGAAGGGCAGCGTGTCGCCGGCTGCTCATTTGAAACATGCTGCTGATGAGCTTTTAATTGCCAGCACGGTGGCACGGAGTCACTTGGAGAAACTCCTCCCAACGCCTTCCCTCAGTGGCTAATGGAGTGCAGCACCCACAGTGGGGCTGGTGCGTGCTGATGTTGACACTCTGCTATGCAATAGGCATCTGGGGACACTGCACCCTCAGAGCAGGACATGCAGGGGCTGCAATACATGGGGGTCTCCAGCTGAGATGGGCTCTTGTGGCATCTCAGCTCCATGGATGCAGCCCAGTGCCACGGTCCCATGTGGGATGGCACTGGTGCCATACCCGGGGAGGTCATGAGCTCCTGGTGGGGGACTGCTCATGGGGCAGCTTTTCCCTATGCCCCTGGGATGGGATCAGTGGGGTTTGCTCTGAAACTGCTGCCTTTGGGGCTTGGAAAACAACCCTGTGTTTCAGTCTGTGACCTGCATTAAACACCTCGCAGCTAATCCCCATTCCTGCTCGCGCTGGGTAATAAACAGCTGCATTAACACAGGCTCCAATCCACGGAAATTGAAATTAATTAGATTGGATTCTCTTGCTGTATTTGTGTGTGTGATCATTACCATAATGAGATGAAAGCGTCCCTGCTGCTTAATAACGTTAGCAAACTCCAGAGCTGGGAGAGGGGACGGGATGAGAGCGAGTGCTGAGCACAGCCAGGGAGCATGAGCAGCCTCCACCATAGACCACGGCCTCACACAGGGGGATCACTCAGCTTGAGCCCCCAAAAATAGCATCAGAATCACCCCCATCACCATAAACACCCGACTCGGGCAGCTCTATCCCACTGGAGACACCTCGGCCAAGTGGGAGCTGGTGGAGTGCCCAAATCCCTGCTAAAATGGTAATGCCACTCTGCAAGAGGCTGGCTGCGCGGCGAGGATGCCACCCCCGCTGCGTCCCGGCACCGCCGGCGCGCGGTCCCCACCTCCGCTGCTTCTTCTCCAGGTCGTGGTTCCGTCCCTGCTGGCCCTCGAGGTGCAGTTTGGTGTCCTGCAGCTCCGCAGCCAGGCGCTGGCACTTCTTCTTCAGCTGCTGCAGCACCCGCTGGCTCTCCTCGCTGTCTGCCTGCAGGTCTGTCAGCTAGGGGCAGGAGCAGGCAGGGTGCTGAGGAAGCCACCGTGTCCCCACTGGCATTGTGCTCCCTCAGTTCCAAGCTGCCCATCCCCATGCTGAGTGGATAAAGGGGTCCCTGGGGCTGAGCCCCACTCACCTTCCTCTCCAGCTGCCTCTTGCCCTGCTGCTCCACCTCCAGCTTGTCCTCCAGCTCCTGCTGCAGCCGTTTCTTGGTGAAGTCGATCTCCCGCACCGCACGCTCGTATTTCAGCCGCCATTCGCCACCTGCAAGGGGAATCTGGGTCACCAAGGGGCTGCATGGGGTGCTACGGGGCCACCACGGAGAGGGGGGCACAGTGCTGTGGTCACGGGGCACCAAGGTGTGCCAGCAGCCAGCACCGGAGACACGACAGTACCAGAATCATCATCATCCAGCTCCCCATTGAGCTCTGCCGCCCGGATGAGCCGAGCCTCCATCACCTCCATCTCCATCGACTCCATCTGCTTCTTCAGAGCATCGTACTTAGCCTGAGAGGGGACAAGGCCACGGTGAGCACCGAGGGGTGAAGGAGACGCTGCGTGGCTGTGGAGACGAGCACTCACCTGCAAGTCCTTCATCTCCTTCTCTGCCCGCAGCCTCTCGGCTGTCTCGGCGTCCAGCAGCTGGGAAGCTGACTCTCCAGTGTTCCGCTCGTCCGTCAGCTCCGATGTCAGCTCCGTGATCTGGGGAGAAGGAGGGGGGGGAATGGGTCCATGGGCCAGGGCACGGCATCGCAGCCGCTCCCGGTGCGGGCAGGACCTACCCTGCTCTCCAGGCGGTCGCTGTTGAGCCGCAGCTCGTTTCGCTCCTTCTCCACCTTGTCAAGCTTGCTCTTCAGCTGCTGGATCTCTTCCTGCAGCAGAGCGGGCAGTGAGGGAGGGGGGCAGAGCAGGGCAGGTCCCCGCAGGACCCCCCCCTAGCACTGGGTGGGCAGGATGGGGGCTCCCCTGCCAAAGGCTGGGCAGGGAAATTCCCCAACGCTGCCGTGCTGACTCCAACCCCATAAATGGTGTCTAAACACCAGGCAGCCCCAGCGGAGACAGAGAGGGGTCCCTGCATCCCCTTAGGAGATGGGGTGGGAGCAAACCCACTCATCGGCAGCTCAACAAAGGGTTTGGGTGCACCCGGCCCAGATGGGGAGGGAGGGGGCTCAGCAGGATGCCTGGGGACCACGGGCCAGCATCTTTCCCTCCCTCCTCTGAACCCAGCACAGGCACCCATGAGGGTGAAAGCTGAGCCAGGCTCTGTGCTGGGCGGGATCGGCAGGGGCAGCAGTGTCTGGTTGCCAGCACGGGGTGGCCCCCGCAGATGCCTCTCGGCACAGTTTCATTTCCATTCTCCACGCCTTGTAATTGGGCTCAGGCAACAGCCGGCTCTGGGGATGCTAATGACATGCTGATCACAAATGAGGGAGCAATCCCAGCCTGGCGCTGATGGGGTATGGGGCAGCCACGGTCCTGCATCCCTCCCAGCCATGGGTTATTGCATCCCACCACGCCATAGGAGCCTGCGCCTCACTCCACCACAAGATCCTGCATCCCAATCCATCACAGGATCCTGCATCCCAACCCTACCACAGGATCCTGCATCCCACCCCACCACAGGATCCTGCATCCCAACCCTACCACAGGATCCTGCATCCCACCCCACCACAGGATCCTGCATCCCAACCCCACCACAGGATCCTGCATCCCAACCCTAACACAGGATCCTGCATCCCAACCCTAACACAGGATCCTGCATCCCACCCCACCACAGGATCCTGCATCCCAACCCCACCACAGGATCCTGCATCCCAACCCTAACACAGGATCCTGCATCCCAATCCCACCACAGGATCCTGCATCCCACCCCGCTGTGAGGTCCTGACTAGGACTAGCCCCCCCCCCCCCCAGGCCCCTCTCTGCCCCATTCAGCGTCCCCCAGCATAGAGATACCCACGTCTTTGCCACGGATCTGGTCCTCAGTGAGCTGCACCTCGATGAGGGGCCGCACCGTCGTGAAGAGCTTCCACCAGGGCCAGTCCTTCACCCCCTTGTTCTTCTTGATGTTCTTCTGCACGCACCGGATGGCCAAATCCTGGATCTGGAATCACCGCAGGGTACGGCGTCAGTGGGACGAAGCAGGGTGGGTGCTCAGCACCCTGGCACGCTCCCCTTTGTTAGCATTTGGGCTAATTGCACCCGGCTCATCTGGTTGATTCTTTCCACCCCCTCAAAGCTAATCTCACGGTGAGGAGCTGCCAAGGTGCCTGCTTTACACCCTCTCTACTATTAAAAGTAGGAGCCGATGCTCTGCTCCATCCCACCGCAGCGATGCCCGATGATTCCCCTCCACCCCCCCGGTTCCCCCTGGCCCCCCACAGCTGGGCGGGTGTGGGGGGAGGCGGGAGGAGGAGGTGCTGGCCCAGGAGGCAGCAGAAAGGCTGCGCTGCCCATTTTAGGCGAAATTGTGCAGCAGAGCTGGGAGGGGAGAGCTGCTGGGACGAACCTTCCTCTTCTTGAACTGCTGCCGTGCCAGGAAGCCCCTGCAAGCTGCCTGGAAGAGGGTGATGTTCCTGCTGGTCTGCGTATCCCGCTGCTCCTCCAGCCTGGCCAGCGATCCAGCCCGGAAAAACACCTGCGGGACGGGAGCAGGGCGAGATGCCGATGGGTGCCGGCATCCCTCCGGCTGCACCGGCTGCTGGGGACGCAGCTCTCCCCTCTGCAGCCTCTGGTCCTGTCCCGCCGTGGGGGTTTTATTCCTCAGACAAGAGGAATGTCGTAGGGGGGAGCAAACAGTGCTGCCCTTGTGCGGCCGTGCCACCCTGTGCCATGCCATGCCACCCATCCCTGCCCACAGCCAGTGTCACCATACCCGGCTCAGACCCATGTGGTAGCTGCTCTTCTCCAGGTCCAGCGACTCCAGGAGCTCCTCCACTGCCTGCAGGGAGGGAGAGGTGTCAGGGCGGTGCTGGCAGCACCCTGGGGTGGAGGGGACCCCTGGGGTGCAGCAGTGGTCCCAGCACAGGGCACGTACCCGCTTCTCATCCACCACGATGTAGTTGCGCCCGTGCTTCTTGGTCAGGTGAGGGGCCAGGACGTCAAAGCGCCGCCTGAACTCCGCAAACACCATGTGGTCAGGGTACCCTGTGGGGAGCAAGGGGGATGTAGGAGCAGCCAGGACACCCAGGGGATGGCCGGGGACGGCCCTATGTGCCCTGACTTGCTGGAGACCATCTTTTGGGAGAGCTGATGGTGTCACCCCACGTGGCACAAGCACGGCCAGAGAACCCCAACCCTCCCCGGGACGCTCTCCTTGGCTGCGTCCTCCAGCTATTTTGGCCAGGATCCATGGAGCAAGTGGCCGGATCCTGCCTCAGGGGAGCGCAGGGACACGTGTGTTGCTTGTGCAAGCAAACAGGCTCCTTCCTGAGCCGCAGCCAACTTCGCCGTCATGCTCACGGTGCCGAGCCTCCACATCTTAATTAGTGACGGGGTATTGATGGGGCTGCCGACCCCGGCACAGCGGCCATCGATCCGGGCGGCATCGATTCCCTATTGCAGCAGGAAGAGTCCATCCCCCAGGCAGTAAACCCTTGGCTGGGCAGCCAGCCACGTGCATCGATAAATGCTTTGCTGAGCATGACCCAGAGGCCCTCGTCCCAGTGGGATTGGGGCAGGCTGCCAGCAGGAATGCTGCCAGGAGCCGGCGGCACCAGTGGAGACACCCTATTAAGGCCATGCCTGTCCCCAGCACAAGGGAGGGGGGACAGGACCACGGTGGGGGGATGCGGTGGGGTTTGGAGTAATGGGATGTTCCAAAGGGGGTCGCTGGGTAGGGTTTGGCTCCCCACGGAGGGGACACGTCCAGGATCCATCCCCACACCCCGCAGGGTGCCACATCTCACCTTGGCGGTACATGCGGAGGGCATCGAGCAGGCGGGAGCCGCGGAGCTGGGCGCGCAGCAGGGGCACGTCGAGCTGCATGAGCCCGGCCTCGCAGTGCTCCGCGGGCAGCTCCAGCTCGCTGCCGCTCACCCGCCGGCACGGCCCGGCACGGGGGTCCCCGCCGCCCCCCGCCGCCTTCGGCAGGAAGCAGTGCACAAAGTGCAGCTTGGACTTCTTGATGCTGTCGATGAGGGCGTCCTGCAGGCGTGGGAGACGGAGATGAGCGGTGACAGGCAGTGATATCCCAGCCGGACCTAGTGATCCATCATCCATCCATCCATCCATCCATCCATCCATCCATCCATCCATCCATCCATCCATCCATCCATCCCCCCCCGTGGCATCCCCTCGCTCACCACTTGCAGCTTGATCTGGATGCAGAGGGACTTCTTCTTGACGGCGGCCACGCCGGTGGTGAAGGTCTTGCGCATGCTGGTGGCGCGGCGCAGGGCGAGCTGGGACCCCCCTTCCAACCCTGCCACCGAGCCCGACAGCACCAGCGCTGACCCACCACGGCCGGCAAACAGGCTGCTGATGACCTTCCTGTGGGGCACGGAGGGGATGTCACCCTCCAAATCACCTCTTACCCCACTGTGATCCCCCCCTACCCCAGGACCAGACTCACTTCTGCGACTCCTGCAGCAGGATGGAGGCGTTTTGGGTGGCTGGGTTGTGCTTGACATAGTTGAGCCAGCCCGTGGCATCGTACTCAACCCAGTTGGTCCCCGAGCTGTGCCCCAGGAGGAAGTGCCGGGGCTTGTCACTGGGGAGCAGCGGGTTGTGTCCTGTAGGGAGACACGGCACCGCTGGGCACAGCCCCAGGGACCAGCACTGATGCACTGCCCCATGGTGCCAGGCTCCTCCTCACCTTTCTTGCCTCCTTCCTGGGGGCCGTAGTAGGAAAAGAGCCGCTCCAACAAGGTGTCCTCATTGCCGCCCGGCTGCAGAGCCTCCTCCTCCAGCAGCCACAGCAGCCCTCGTGCCTCGTCCGTGCGTGCCAGTGACCGGACCTGGGGGTGACACTGCGCTTGGGTCCCATCCGGCACGCCGGCATCCCCGCGGTGACACAGGGGACACAGGCCTGACCCTGGGATGCAACCTTGGGTGCTGTCAGCAGCAAAGAGAGGGGCCCTGCTTCATGGAAACCCAGCAAGGGAAATGTCTGCAACACTCTGGGCAGTGCATATGGCTGGGGTGGAAAAGTCATTGCTCAGGCACCCATGGGCTGAAACCCAGGGCAGGGGTGGTGCTAGCAGCACCTTTAGTCTCTGCAGCCTCCTCGAGCAGGGACTGGAGCACTCCAGGGACTGATGCACCTTGGGGACCTATGTACCCTGAGGACCAGAGCATTCAAGGGACTGGAGAACCCTGAGGACCCATAAACCCTGGGGACCTGAGCACCTCGAGGACTGGTGCACCCCAGGGATCACCCAATATCTCTGCACCCTCCTGCCCGCAGCACAGGCAGCTCCCAGAGCTAGTGGGGACACCACAGCAGCGGATGCACCAGGGATGGGGGCTGCACACACACTTGCAGATGTGCTCTCATAGCCAAGCGTTCAGGACAGCCCCTCTCCTAACCCAAACTACTGCCAAAAGGCCCAGAAAGCCGCACAGGGCTGCATCATGCCACGATGTGACCAGAAGGAAGCGCAGTGTGTGCTTACCAGTGCCTGGTGCGAGGGCTGGTCTACGGCAGCGACAGAGCCGGAGGAGCTGGGCTCAGCATCAGCCAGGGCAAGCTCTATGTTCTCCTGGTGAGGGGGAACAGAGGCTCAGTCAGTGACCATGCAGTGAGGAGGCAGTGATAGGGACTGGCAATTGGTCTCAATGGGGTGTAGGAAGGAAGCAGGACATTCCCAGTGTCCCACTGCTCCACAGTGCTGGGTGCCAAGGAGGGACCAGGACACACGGAAAGGTCGCGCAAAGATGGAGCAGCGACAGTGATCTTCACCACCAACACTACCCATAGCCTGGCACTTTGTCAAACAAAGCTGCTGGGATGGAGCTGGAGCTGCCGGCAAAGGTGCTGCCAGGAAGAGAGCCCCGGCATGACCGCGGCTGCACAGAGCATCATCAGAGCTGCTTTGCTGGACTGGTCCAGAGCAACCATAGGGCAAGAAACCATGGGGGAAAGGACACGAGATGCTCATGGAGAGTGGGAAGGAGGCGATGGCAGCCCTTGGGGGTGTCCCTGTCACCTCCTTGTAGCGCTCCAGCTCGCGGGCGAAGGTGCGCTGGTGGAACAGGAGCTGCAGGCGCTCCTGGGCATAGTTGTGGCACAGCTCCTCGAAGGTGGCCCCTCGGCTCTGCCCTGACAGCTCCGGGTTCTGTGCCCCGGGGGTGTCCACCACCGTCACCGAGCACACCGAGTGCTGGCTTGACTTCAGTGCCCTGCGGGGACAAAGGGACAGAGCGGGGTGACTGGGTGCTGTCCGGCCACCCCGGCACCTCCCCGGTCACCCATCACGTACCTGTTGAGGAGGGAGATGAGGAGGGTGAAGAGCTCAGAGTACAAGCCGGCTGCCATGCCCTCCAGGCACTCCAGTGCTGTCAGCTTGGGACCTGGCCAAGGCAATGCTTAGTGTCCCCATGCTGGTGTCCCCTGGGGCTGTCCCCACCATCCCATCCCTCACCATACCTGTGCTGCTCTCGCCCAGGGGTGGCTCGTCGGGGCCCTGCCGGAAGGAGGTGGATCTCTGCAGGGTGCCCTTGGGCTGGTGCTTGAAGATGGAGGAGGAGAGCTCCTCCAGGCTGCAGCCCAGCAGATAGGCAGCTTTCTGAGCCCACTCGTGCCTTGCAAACTGCTTCCTCCCGGCTGCAAGAGGGGAGAAGGGGGCTCAGCACCAGCCACAGCATCCCCCCACATGGGGGGGCACCCCCAGGCAGCCCTGGGGTGGGCTCAGATCCCCCAAAATAGGCTGGGAATGCTGTGCACAGAGGGAGCACGGGGCTGACGCAGGAGAGCTGGGAAGCGTGTTCTGGGGTCTGATTAGAGGAGATGGGGGATGAACGGCTTTGTGCCTCTGCAGGGCTCAGCCCAGAGCCGTGCTGTGGGTCAGAGAGTGGGGGTCACCTCTCAGTGCCACCACCCAGGGACCCCTGGGGCCTGTGATGGTGTGGGGCTCTGAGCTACCCCAGCACGGGGACACATCCCTGCTCGGCCACATGCACTGAGCATCCCCCCTGCAATGGGGCAGGACAGACCCAAGCACAGGGATGCTGGGGAAGGGCAGGTGAGGTGGGAGGTGGTTAATGGTGACACGCAGGGACACGACAGTTGGGAGGGGGAAACTAGAGACACGTGGAGAACAAGACTTTACCTTCGTCGGCGTCTGCATTGCAAAGGGGCAGCATGCACCATGCGAACAGAGACAGGGTTAGAAACACCGGCACCCTCACGCCACGCACATGCCAAGCCTGGTCCTCCCCCCGGCACCGCTGCGGTGAGACCCTGCGACCCAGCATGGGGACCCTTCCCCTGTGAGCCCCAGGTGCAGTGGTGCGGAGCAGCCCAGCTCTGCCATGGGGAGCTGCTGATGGATCCAGCCCACTACAAGTATAAAGGAGCCAAGGAAACGGGGGCTGGCGCGGCTGAGCTGGCAATGAGCATCCCCACGAGATGCAGCACAGAGCTGGGGCTGGATGCTCTCCCTGAGCAGGATGCAGGGATGCTTCCCCCCAAGCAGGATGTGGGGCTCCTCCTTCAGCAGACCCCCATGAGGAGGCTCCAGAGCTGCCCAAGCATGGCTGCAGCAGGGCCCTGCTGCCCTCTAGTGCCTTGGAGCACCCCAAGAGCCAGCACTGCACCACGTCGTGCCCCCGAGATCCTCCTGGTCTCTCTCTTCCCATCCCCAACTCATCTTTTTCCCCTGGCACAGCCACCAGCTCCAGGTGCCCGCTTTGGTTGTGCCGTACCCAGGCCCTCCTGTCAGCATGCAGCACCAGGGGGGCTTCCACGGTGGGAAGGTGAAAGCCCCAGGGGGAGAAGAGCAGCCCCATGAAGCCAAATTCACCACTCCCAGGGATGAACAGTGAAGCTGGCACCCATCAGAGCAAGCCCTGCAGCCCACGGTAAGCTCTGGGTGCTGGTGCCCACACCAACAATGGTACCAACAGGACTGGGTTGGGGGGCAGCAGGCAAAGATGGAGCTGCCAGGACCCAGCTGGGCATCAGGGCTGGTCCCAGCACAGCAGCAGCATCCCAAGCCCCACTCCCAGCCCCAAACTCAGCTCCGCACGGCACCACCCGGAGCAGAGCCCCCCATGGCTCCCATTACCGGCTCCATCTGCCAGCGGCTCTGCAGGAGGACAGGGGAGAGATGTTACACTGGGGACAGGGACACTTGTACCCCCGACTCCCTCAGCCCCAGCCAGGCTCCTGGTCCCCCAACTTGACAGGGGCCAGCTCAGGGTCTGGGGTGCTCAATCCCCACCAGCCAGTGGGACCACCCCAACCAAGGGGGCAGAACTGGGTGTCCCAGAGCACACAGGGTGGCAGGGCACTGTCCCCAAGTGACACAGCCCAAACACCCCCCCAGGGCTGAGTCACACCAGGAGGGGGTTATTTACAAGGTGCTGGTGATCACTTCGACCCCATGCAGCCATCAGCCCCAGCCTTGGCTCATTAATGCCTCCCAGCCCAGAGCAGCACGTTACCTTTCGTGGCCCCGGCAGCCCCCAGGTGATAAATGGCACCGAGGACGAGCCAGAAGGCTTTCTGCTCATCACTGGCGATGCCCATCACCTTCATGGCAGCCTGCAGCTTGTTGAACTGCTGGGTCGCCTTCTGCTTTTCCTCTGGCTGTAAAAGCAACAGGAGCCATCAGTGTGGGAGCCTGGCTCTGCCTCCCCTGCAACCAAATGGTCCAGCCCCCCCCCCCCCCCATAGACCCCCATCCAGCCCCACAGCAGTGACCTTGGAGAGGGGTGTGATGCCAAAGACGTTGTTCTCTGCCAGGTGGTTGAAGTGAAGCTCGGTCCTATGGGGATAAACACCGAGATTGGCTCCATATGGGAGACCCCAGAGACCCCCTAAGCCAGGGCCATGGCCTCACCCCCCAGCTCACCTCAGGGCACTGTCAGAGCAGGCCAGCAGGTAATAGAAGACATTGAAGGTGGCCTCGTTGGCCGGGCGCTTGGCGACACGCAGCTTCTCCAGCAGCAGCGTCTGGTGAATGGGAGGGTTGGGAACCATCCCCAAGGACCACCAAGGCTCCCACCAAGACCCAGCCCACCCCAGCCTCATTCTTACTGCCTGCCCAAGGTCCCTGCAGAGACATGAGGGTCTCCTGCCCGCTGCAGGGCATCATATGAATGCAAACATCATCCAGGCAACCCAGGAGCATCTCCTCTCCTGGGTGTCTGCTACTACAGGAGCAAGAAGCAGCTCTCTGGAATTAGGGGCTCTGCTGTTATCACACCAGAACAGTGTCTGGAAGGCAGAGAGCTGCTGACGCAGCGAGGCCATCCGATGTGTGCGTGCTGGGGTGTGAACAAAGATGAGAGAAGGATGCCTGGCTGCTAAGCGCTGCGAGCAGGAGGAAACACCTCGTGGAGGATGGGCCAGCTCCCGCACAATGGGGAGCTGCCCTGCTAAGGACGGACTGGGGGGGGCCACCCCGGCCCCCTCACCTGTACAGAGGCAGATGCCACCTGCCCAGCCTGGTCGAAGTCCAGAGAGATGATCTGGGAGAAGCGAGTGGCGTTGCCATTCATGCCGGTGCTGCTATTGCCAAAAGCCTCCAGGACGGTGTAGAGAGCCTGCCACTTCTCCGCTGCGGGAAGAGGAGCGGGGTGCTGCGGTGCAGCCAGAGGCAGCACCGCCAGGCAGGCAAGCGCGGCTGCTCCTGTGCCATGCTCCGCGCCACGGCCGCCCGCGGTAAAGGGGCCGGGGTGACAATGTGAAAGCACAACGTGTGGCACGTGTCCGGCCGCAGCAGGACGCTGGGACCGCAAAGCGAGAGGCATGCGGGGACCCTGCAGCACGCCGGGGACTCACCGGAGAAGACCCTTCCGGTGCTGCCGGCGATGGTGGCGAGGTACTGGACGAGGTGCTGGCAGTTGGTGGTTTTGCCGCTGCCGCTGGCACCCAGCAGCACCACAGCCTGGTCCTGGCGGCTCATGAGCATGCTGCGGTAGGCAGCCTGAGCCACCGCGTAGATGTGCGGGGACGTGTCCTCCCTGCGGCACCCTTTGAACATGTGCATGACCTGGTGGGGACAGCGGGCGAGGGTCAGCACCCTGCTCCCTGTGTCCCCTCTGCTTCCCCCCCCCCCCGTCAGCACCAGATTCACCTTCTCGGAGTACATGGATGGGGAGCTCAGCGGGTTGATGATGACCATGGTGGGGCCGGCGTAGGTGTGCAGGAGGTTGCCGCCGTAGCGCTGCCGCAGCGTGTGCAGGACGCTGGACTCGTTGAGGTAGAGGAGGCTGGCGAGGTCCTCAGCACGGTCACAGGACGGGGGGTTCGCCTGGCAGCGAGGTGAAGGAGGGGGGCATCAGGTGGGAAATGAGGGGCTGTGCCACTGCTCCCCATCCTGTGGCCTTACCTTCTCCACATCGTCCTCCTCCACCTCCAGGATGGCTCCATCGTGGTCCAGCTTCACCTTCACCTTGCCCTCGGGCAGGGGGCTGCCGTCCTCTGGCCGTAGTTGGCTGCCTGCGAGACGCATGGGATGCTCAGCAGCGCTGTGCCAGCAGCGCCCTGGGGACGCCGCAGCCATGGGAAGGACAGGGAGAGCTCCATGGCCCCGTGGCACCAGGCTGATTCCTGACTCACCCAAGGAGAAGCCATCCCTGTGCACCAGCCACACCTTCTCGGTCTCATACCAGGCCTCCTCGGCTGCTATCTGCTCCTCTGTCTTTGCCTGTGGGACAGCGGGATGTGGGGTGATTGTGGTCATCTGCCCCACCTCCCATCTCACGCCCTCCCCATGTCTCTGGGGCTGAAGGAAGCAGCCTGGCCACGGGGCCATGTGCTGGGCAGCCAAAAACCCCAGCAAACCCCAGCTTGCCCACTGCCCCCGGGGCTGCAGAGACCACCAGGGCCCTGCCACAGACACAGAGCGACAGTGACCCACGAGCACATCCACCATGGGCACCTTGGGCAAGCCTGGAGGGGCCAAACCCCCAAACCACAGCCCATGGAGCAAGTGCCAGGATACAGGGACACCAGGCATGCTGTGGGGACGTGGGGCATGCTGCACACTAGGGACACGGGAGACGCCGCTCAGACGTGACAGAGGGACACGGGACGCGGCACAGCGACGGCAGAGTTCCGCGGTGTGGGAAATGCCGGGCTGGCATGGCCAGCACAGCGGGAATGTCCCCACCAACTGGGAGCAGGGTGAGCCCCAAAGCCAAACCTGAGCTGCAGCAGGGACGGCGCCAAAGGGGGCTGCCGGGGCATCATCCGCTTGACCCTGGTGAGGTCGAGAGACGGCGGTGAAGGCGAGAAGGGTTAATCTCTGCCCCACAGACAGCACGGGAAGCAGTGCCGGTAAGCGACGGGGGCAAAGCACTGCTGTGCCAAAGCCTGCTCCTGTGCCACAGCCACCACAGTCACCAGTGGAGTGGCAGGTCCAGCGCTGTGCTGGGGACACACGGAGCCAGGAAGGATGCTGGCCATGAGGCCATGCTGCCAAAGCCCTGGGAAGCCACTGTGCCAACCTGCTGCAAGCTCTGCCAGCACTGCCTGCTTTGGCATGAGCTATGCTGGGTGCTCAGCCCCTTTACATTGCTCTGCTCCCCTGCCCGCCCTGGCTGTGTCACCGAGGCCAAGAGCACCCTCCCACGACCCCTGGCTCCCTGGCACTGGGGAGGGGAACCCAGCCCCGGCCACCCTGGCACCACGGAGCAGGGTGGGATGGGGAAAGCCTTACGCTCCAGCACGAGGCGCGGGCACAGACGCCAGCCCAGCGGCACACAGAGGATGGCAGGGGGTCGCTGGTAGAAACAGGGGGCTCCTGAGGACAGGGGTACGGTACCTGGCTGGGTGCCGGGGCGGCAGGGTCCAGCTAGCGGCAGCGAGGAAGAAGAGAAAGGAGAAGAGAAGGAGTGAGAGGCAGAGAGCAGCAGAAGCACCGTGCCGTGCCACAGGGCCTTGGCACAGCCACAATCCCCATGTTACCACCTTGGCGTCATCCCAGCCACCAGTGCCAGGCTGCCAAAGGGATGCCACCAGCAGGGCAATGCAGCTCCCCATGGCCCAAACCCACCAGCAGCCCCTGTCATCCATCCCCTACAGCCAGTGCCACCCAGAAAGGAGCCACGATAGTGGTGGCCAGGCGCAGGGGTACAATCACCCCACACGGAGCACACAGCACGGACGCCGGCCATGCCTCCCCACCCCACATGGATGGCACGCGAGCACCGATGCCCCTGGAATTACAGTAGCGGTGAAGATCCTCTCCAGCCGGCGCTGTGCCTCCTCTGACGGGCTCAGCTGGGATGCGGGGCTGGGAGCTGCCTGGAGGCAGAGCACTGTTAGCACCAGAGGGGCTATCACAGCCTCGCAGCCCAGCAGTGCTCGGAGGCTGGCACAGCTGGGGTACCAGCAGGTACCCCCAATGCGCAGGGACCCTGGTCCCTACTTCCACACACACCTGCTGAGGGGGTGCCGGGGCAGTTTTCGTGGGGATCGGCCGCTTCTCGCTGGGCTGCTGCTTCTTTTCCACACGAACCAGAGGGGAGACAAGGGGTATTGTGATGGGGTGGCCGCAGCGCACGCAACTGCCCCGAAAAGTGACCCCCACCCTGCACCACACACCCCAAAACCACTTCAAACCATGCGGGTGAGCTCACACCACGGGCCGCACAACCCCACACTGCTGTGTTAGCGCATCCCTCGCCGTGTACACACACCGGTACCTTGTGCCTCTCCAGGGCGGTGGGTTTCAGAGCGGATGCCTTTGCCGGCTCTGCTTTCCCTCCCGAAGGATGCCCCAGCGGCTCCGGCTTGGCTTCAGCACCGGGGGACAGGGACGGCTTCGCGTCCCCCCCAGGCGGCTCGGGGGACTTCTCCTGCCTGTCCCCCGGACGGAGCCGTGGACGGTGCTCTTTGGTTTTGCCCTTTGCCATGAGGGTTTTGAGCCCTGCTGAGATCTCATCCTTGGGCTCCGGCTTAGCGGGAGCTGCCGGCACGGCGGGGGGAGGCGGTGGGGCAGGAGGAGCTGGGACGGGCGCTCGGCCCGTCTCCTCCTTCCTCGGAGGGGGCACTGGCTCAGGACCTTTGGCATCGCGCCCCGGTTCCTTGGCACTGCCGGCGTCCTCCCCAGGCAGGACCTTGCGCACCACCTTGCGCACCACCCGCACCACCCTGCGGCGGGACAGCCCCTGCTCATCATCCCCTTGTGCCTCGGTGGCCGGGCCCTCCAGCCCGTTCATGGCTGCACCATTCAGCACCGGCTCCGGGCTCTTCCCGTGCCCAGGGGGTGGCTCCAGGCTCTTCGGGGGCTCAGCTGTGGAGGGCTCAGCTTTCGGGGGCTCAGGATTCGGGGGTGCAGGCGCCGCATCCTTCGGGCTCTTGGACTGCAGCCACAATGACACTGGTGTGAGTGGAGGTGTGGTGGTGCGGTGCCTCTGCCACACGCACCCGCGGCTTGGGATATGGTGGTACCCGGCGCCCTGTGCCCTGCCGTGGGAACACAGCTCCCAGCCAGACCCCTTCCCCAGCCAACCCACAGCATCCCCACGGGGATGCTGAGCCCACAGCCCAATACGATGTCCCCAGGACCCTCCACGATGCCCCCAAACCCTTGTACAGGGTCTGTCCCCACCGAGGGCAAGCCCCATTCCCAGCACAGCTCCACCCTGCCCCTGCCTTCAACACTTACAGCCCCATCCTCCTTCCCAGGTCTTTTCACAGCTAAAGACTTGTCCTCGTCCTTGACCTGAGGGTCACACAAACAAGAGGAGCCTGTTTCAGCCCTTTGTGGGGCCTCGCTGCCAGAAAAGCCACAGGGACCAGGAAAAGCCATCGGGATCATCACTCCATGCCAGGGGGGCAGGAAAGCAAGAAACAGCCCCAATCTGCAGCCTGTTGCAGCCCCAGGGATGAGGACATGTGTCCTTCCAGGCTTCCCAGGGACTGAAGCACAGAGATATGTCCTGGTTACGGCAAACCCCAGAAGTGGGAGAGGAAAGGACCCTGCCTGGTCCCCTCAATGCATGCAGGCAATGAGTGAGCTGCTCCCACGGGGGCTCTGTCTATCTGCACGTCACCACATGGGTGTCACAGCACGTTTTAAGTGCCCCCAGCTAATCCCTGTAGCACGCCATGGGATGAGCCAAGCGGGACAACCAGGAGTATGTGGCAGGGTGGGCAGCCAAACCCTCCCCTGCCTCTGAGCTCCAGGGCTGGCCGGTGGCACCGAGGGGGCTCACACTGTGTTAGGGGCTGCTCACAAAGGGGCTGTTAGTGATGGTGTTAGTCACCGCATGCGTGGCCACACCGGTGACCATGGCCATGCTATGGTGAGGCCGGGGCAGTGCCGGCACCGAGGCAAACTGGCTGGCAGTGTGACCCGAACGCGGGTGCAGGCAAACAGGCAAGAGACTTCCCTTCTGCTCCCAGAACGCAAACCGGGATGAAAACGCCATGGCGATGTCTCATGGAGCCGCAGCCTGAGCTGGGGAGAGAGGGAGAGGTGAGACGGGCCCAGGACAGCATGCAGGGTGGCAAACATGGCACGGTGCCTAAGCCCTGCTGGCCCCCAGAGCCTGGGACCCTCAGGAATGGGGGTCTGAGACCACTTGGCCCTGCTCAGCACAGGAAGGGCTCTAGGGACAGGCAGGCGGCCGGGCTGAGGCTGGACAACACTCATTGCACAAAATAAGCCCCTTTAGTCAGGCTGCAGGACCGTGCTCCGCTTTCCCCCCTGCAGTGAGCAAATGCCAGGGTGAGGAAAGGGATATTTTCTACCCCAGGCACCCTGCTCACGCTGACAGCAGGGGTTTATTCTGAGCCTGACCCCATGCCAGCAGCCGGGCAGCCCCGGCAGGGACCCATTGCCCCAGTTAGAGCCGTGCTCTGAAACCCAGGCGGGTCGTGCCTAGGGCTGCGGGGGAGAACTCCCTGTCCCAAGGCCAGATATGGCACGGAGGAGCACGCAGCCAAAACACCTCCCTGTGTGGGGGTACCTCACCCCATCCCGAGGGGGCCCCTTCTCACTGCAGCATGAATCACCAGTGCCCAGAGCTGGGCACGGGGGTCCCAAGGGGAACCTGCTCATGGTTCAGAGCCCCCAAACCCTCTGCCCACCGCGCTCCCACCTCCAAACTGCCCCAAAGACCCCAACGGAACACCGGTACGGGGGTCCTGGTGGACACCACCAAAGCACCCCATGGATGGGTGCAGCAGGGGACCGTCCCCTCTGTGCTCCCCCCATGCGGTGCTGGTCGCACCGGGGGTCCCCACCTTACCGCGAGGGTCGTGGTGAGCCGGGAGCGGGGTTTCCGCCGAGGCGAGCGCGGCACAACCGGGTGCGAGGGGCCGGCGCGGGGACAGCTGGGCTGATAGGGCCACCCTAAAAATAGCCTGAGGAATGTGAGGGCCCCGCCGGCGCGCGCAGCACACGCCGGGAGCGACGGGGAGGGACACGCGGGCAGTGGGGCCTCGCCACCACCACCACCAGCACCACCAGCACCACCAGCACCGCGGCCAAAGGAAGTGATGTGGGAACAGCCCAGCATCCGTCCCACCGCCCGCCCTGGGGGGGAGTGGGGAACGACACCCCCAGGCTGAGCGTAGCGGCGGGGTGCAATGAGGGCCCTGTATGGCGAGGGTCAGTGCTGCACCATCCTGAGCCCCATAGTGGGGTGCCTGGTGTCACGTTGGGGTGCCTGGTGTGGGAGCGGGGCATCCGGCATCGTGCCAAGCGGTGCAGCCTTGACACCGCTTGCTCCTCCCTTTGGTTTCCCATGAACACAGCAGCCACCCGGAACGCCGCCGCTGCTGCTGGGGATACACGGACAGACGGACGGAAGCGTGGCAGCCCTGGTAAAGCCACTTCTGTGGCAAAGCTGCCTCTGGAGGGCCAGGGTCTCCCTGGAAACAGTAGGGCAAGGGACTGGGGGCCTCCCTGCGCGGGGACTGCCGGGAAGAGGCCGGCAGCAGGGAATGCCGGAGGCACGGAGCAGTGGTGACCCATTGGCACGGGCATGGAGAGGACCCCAGTCAGTGCCTGAGCAGGTCCCTGCGTGGCACAGATGTGCCCCGGGCTAAAGAACACTTCCAGAGGGAGCAGGGGGTCCCGGCTTGACTGGGAGAGCCAAACCCATGGGCAACACAACATGGTCCTGCCTTCCCAGGGGGTCCCAAGCACCCCATGGAGCCACGCGCCAGGAAGGAGCCTGGGCTGCTCCGTGGCTGCGTTTCTGCCTGGCCAGCAAATTCCTATCGTTCCTCCTCCAGGAACTTCAGCAGAGACATCCCTGCGGCTGAGCCCTCTCCCCATGGCCACCGGGGAACCCCATAGTGGGGCACCCCAGCAGCACCGTCCCCGTTATAAGGGTAAAAGAGCCAAACCGAGAACTTTAGATGGAAGAAGCGTGGATAAATAAAGCGCCTTTGGCACAACGGGAACAGCACGGTTCCCATTTCAACCCCCCCACACCTCATCCCTGTTGGACACAGGGCACGGCACAGAGCCAGCACCATGGCACAGGGGCCCTTTGCCGCACAGCCCTTTGGGAACCATGGTGCCGGTGGCACGGGGCGAGCGCGGCAAGAGGGCTCTGCCGCATGCCTGTGGTCCCTCCAAAGCGCCGGAGCGGTCGGAAGCCTTTCTGGAATATTTCTGCCAGAGGAATTTTGCCGGTAAATAAATAAACAGAAGCGTGGAGCTGAGCCAGCCCCACGCCGGGAGCAGCGCCGGGATGTGGAGGGCGCTTTCGCCCTGCTCCTGGTCACAGCAACCCCACGACACCGGCTGAGCCCAGCACCACCACCTCCAGGCACGGCGCTGCCCCTGCCTGCCCTCAGCATGGATCCACAGGGATAAGGATGGCTCAGCACGGCCCCCGATGAGGGGTTAAATCCCTCATGGAACACCGGGAGCCCAGCACCATCCCTGCTCCAGCCAGGGAGGGGCTTCCAGAGCCCAAAAGCCCAAAATATGTCTATAATTTCCTGTTTCAAAAAGGATCATTTTTATTTAAATTAGGACCAGAAACATTCCAGGGAGCTTAGCGGGGCCTGGGGGGAGAGCCAGGCCTCCCCGTGTGCCGGCACCTTGCACTGGGTGAGGGAGCCCTGACTGCACCCTGCACCGCAGCCCTGCCTCCCCAGCACCGGCAAAGCCACATCATGCTCCCCCAGTTCAGCCTGCACCAGGAGGTGCCTGTGCTCTGGTGGCAATAGAAGATGCCACCAATATGGTTAATGCAGCCCCTCTGGCTGCTTTCCCGTGGCTGGTGCTGTGTAACCACACCGGGACCCAGCACAAGGCTGAGCAGTGCAGCCTCTCCCCCACAGCCCCAAGGGCACTGGAAACTCCTCTTCCCCGTTCCCAGCACTGCGCTCTCAAGGGTCACAAGCACGTTGCTGGCCCCAGAACTGAACGCGCACACATCCCCCAGCCCCACAGCGGTATCGGTTCAGGGTTATCCCGATGGCATTGCCCTGTGGTGCCCCATCTACCTCACCGCAGCCACATCACACCGCACAGCTCTCCCCGATGCAGGTGACCTGCTCTGCAGGCACCGGCACCCTCCTCTCCCTAAGGAAGGCTTAAAGATACCCTAAACAGACCCAAAACCAGCGTCATGCTGCTGCCCATGCCACCACAGAGAGGTCAGTCCTGCAGGGTCAGCAGAGCCAGGCAGCTCATACAAGAGATGTGGGTCACCCAGCCATTAAGCTTCTATTTATACAGCACCAGCACGGGCTGCACACGCCGGCGGCAGCTCCCGTCCCCCGGCACATCACACTGCCTGCTCCGGTCCCTGGGGAGGGATCCAGCGGGAAGAGGCCAATGTGGGCAGTGGGGCAGTGCCCCTCCTGCAAAGCAGCAATAGGGATTTCACGGCAGTGAGGAGCAGAGCTCCTGTCCCTGCTGGACTGTTCTCCCTAGGGACAGACTAGATGCAGAACTGTGCTCTCCTGGAGCCCCTCCAGCAAGAGGGAAACCAAACCCAAGAGCACACTGAGTATTTTGAGGGCAAAACCCACCGGTGCCAGTTCAAAACTGGTGCCAACCTGCCCCTGTAGCCACTCTGTTGCCCTGCGCTTGGGCATCATTCCTGCATCCCAGCCACAACCTCCTGCATCGCTCCTGGCTGGGTCAACCCCGGCATCCACCGCACAGTCCCTGCCAACCCAAATACCCTCTGTGAGGATGTCGGTGGCCAGCAGACCCCCAGGACACTGTCCCCATGGTGAGGATGACGTTACTCACATCCCAAGCAGCACGGCGCGTCCCCTGGCCACCCTGCAGCCAGCAGCGGCTCAGCTCGCTCAGCTCCAGGATGGGCTGCACCTTCAGCTGCACCGTGTCCCCGGACTGCCGGATCATCTCCACGATCTCATCCCGGGATTTGTTCTCCACGTTCCTCCCGTTGATTTCCACCAGCCGGTCCCCTGGCACCAACCCCAACGCCAAGTCTTTGGTGCCGGCTCCGGGCTCGGCAAAGTGCACGACGCGCCGGTACACCTGCCCATCGGGCGCCCGGTCCAGCATGGTGGTGCGGCGCAGGGAGAACCCGAAATCACCCGTGTTGCGCCTCTGCAGCTCCAGCTGCCGTGGGGTGGGAGGTTGTGGGGGGACCAATGGGGGCAGCCGCAGCTCGGCAGGGAACCTCTTGTCGACGAGCTCCGGCACCCTGGCACGCAGGGATGCAGCAGGAGGGGTACAGGGGTGTCCCACAGGGACCCCTTGCTTGGCGAGTTGGGTCTCCAGCGTGCGCACCTCAACCTGCGGGGAGGGTGCTGCTGAGTGCTCGGAGGGGGTGGATGTCTCTGAGGTGCTCTCATCCCGGCTCTTCTGCGAGAAGGAGAAGCGTTTGACAATCATCTGGGAGTTCTGCTTGGCCAAGGAGCCGAACTTGGCCGCCCGCTGCAGCACCGAGCCCTTGAAGTTGGCATCGTCCACCTTGAGGTCGTCGCTGGAGCTGGCCGTGCTCAAGTGGCCCGAGTCCAGGATGACGCTGCCCCGGTTGCTGTCGGAGTCAATGTCTGTGAGATGCAGGTCGGAGCCACTGGCCACCTTGATGGGTATGGGGTTGGAGATCTCCAGGCGGGTCTTGGAGTCCCGCTTGGAGGCACGGTTGAGGTTGAAGAAGCCCCGGCGCATGCTCATCTCCTCCAGGCTCTTGAGCTCAGCCGCCGACATCCGCTCCTTCTTCTCCTTCTTTTCCTTCTTCTCCTTCCGGGCCCCATCCTTCTCTTTGTCCTTCTTCATTAGGTTGAACATGGTGGAGGGGAGCTCGGGGCGTTCTCAGCCCCGTGGCAGGGCGCTGGGCTGGGGGTGCTGGTCACGGCACGGCCGCCTGCCTGCAGAAGGACAGACAGGCAAGGGTGCCATCAGACAGCAGCATGGGTAGCGCCCACCCCACCACCCCTCAATCCACCCCACCGAGACCCCCAGCCCTTGGCCATGTCCCAGCATCCCCACTATCCCCAGGGCACTGTGGGCCTTTGAGACTGCCCTGGTCACCAGGTCCTTGCCCTGGCTGGGCACCAAGCCCTAGGAATGCAACAATGGTGGTGCTGCATCCCTAGGGATGCCCCAAAAGACACTCGGAAGCCTGGCACCCCATTTATCCCCAGGCTATCACTGGGGCTGACTGCAGGCAAGACCCCCATCATGTCCTGCAGCTTGGCAGCAGTGCTGGAGCAGCATGGGCAGGCAGGGGAGGAAGGCATCCCAGTGGCATTTGCAGCGGTTACCACCGACATGGATGCTCCAGGCAAACCCACCCATCCCTGCGGCTGCGGCACCGTCCTGCCCACCAGCTCAAAAAGCGCCCTTGTTGGAGAAACAGATTCCTCTCTGCTGCTTGTCCCAGGCCTGGCCACCACAAAGCCATGGGGGACAGCCACGGGCAGCGTCCCCAGCGGGGAGGGAGCCGGAAACACGGCCCTAAGCAAAGGCTGCTGTCATAAACAGGAACCTGTAAAATCACATTCCTCCCAAACACTGATAAGTGTCTAATTTTAGCACCGGCGACGCAGAACCTCGTGACGCTGCCTCAACATCCAGGAACAGTCGCTCTTTCATTCGGGCATCCCGTGCAGGGGGGGGGAGCAACCAGCCAGTGGCAACACCACGGCCTGGAGCAAACCTCAGATCCCTCCCTGGAAAACCCCGGGAGCACCCATAGCGTCGCCCCACATGGGGCTGCTACGGGATCCGTCAGTCCCCGGGGCAACTGGTGCCCCCCCCAGCCTCCACCAAGCAGTCAGGGTGTGGATAAACAGCTCCACGGTGGAGCAGCGGGCTGGCAGCGTGGCGCGGGACAGGCTGACAGCTATATATAACAGGGCAGGAAGCTGCACAGGAACTTAACCTCAGCACAAAGGACAACAGGAAAACTCCCTGTATTCGAAGCATCTGCTTTAGAGCTCTCTGATGGGTGCGGGGATGAGGTTTGGGAAACCCACGGAGAGGGACAGTGCTGCCCATGTTGGCGCTGCAGGCTCTGTGGGCACCCTGGGGTGCATGGATGCCATGCCGTGCCAAGCTGCACCTTGGATCCAGCACAGCGTCAGTGCTGCATCACCACCACTGCCTGGCCACACGGTCCCTGCTGTCCCTGGATGCACCCAGTGGGACACAGGGAACCCATCATCCCCTTGGCAAAGCCACATGGATTCAGGGATTGCCTCAGCCCCGCTGCCCCTCGGGCTGGGGCAGGAGCACACGTGCCCAGGAGAGTCCCAGCCGCAGGGCAGGTGAGGGCAGAGCTCTGCAAGCCATGGCAGATACAGGATCCGACCCAGGCAGAGAGGGAAGCAGTCGGAGGGACGAGGTCAGGCATGGAGCATGGCTGGGTGGCTGCATTCACCAGCTCAGAGCCTCCAGCCCATGGCCAGAGGGGCTGCCATGGCTCTGACCACACAACTCATCCCCAGGGCTCTGTTCTGCCCTTCCCTGAGGCTTTCCCTATTGTCAGGGCCAGGACCTGGGCTGGGCAGCCCCCCAGGACACAGGAAACCAAGCCAGCTCCTTTCTCCTCTCCCACAAACACCGGCTGCAGGGCGATTGCTGACCCGAGCCTGGGAATGGCACAGCTCCTTCCCATGACCCACAGCGGGTCCTGCCAGCGAAGGGCCCCACATCCACGCCGTGATGAGGGTTCTCCACCGGCTCCTCCACAGTGATGCTGGGGCCTCAGCACAGACAACAGCAGGGAGAGAACAACCTGCGAGTGTCCCTGCTCCCCCTCCATGCCGCCGGTACCCAAGTGGGGTGGCCTGGGGGATGCAGAAAGGGCTGCACCCTCCGCTCACCCCATGGCAGGAAGGGGGATGCTCGGCCCCCTTCCATGGTCCATGGGGAGGGACCCTTGGGAGCAGAGCTGCTCGCTGGGCTGGTGCTGGATAGAGCCGAGGCGCTGGAGGCAGGCGGCCAGCACTCCCTTTGTCCTCCGTGGTTTCTCTCCCCTGCACACACGCTCCCTTCCAGCCTTTGTATGCTCAACAAAAAGGGGGAACAAGCGTTACCATCTGCATCCCTAATCAGGCAGCGGCCCTGCCACATAAACCCCACACAAAGCCACTGCTGGCAGGAATGGGGCAGGTGAAGACCCCAGCCTCCCCAGCCCACATGGGATGCGCTCCCTGTTCCCCAAGGAGCCTCCTGCCCGTGGCACGCACACACCGGGGATACCGGATGGGTGCAGCCCGACGCCTCGAGCAGGAGGGGAGGCAGCTGCTGAGCGTCTCCTTGCTCCTGAATCAGACCCAAGGCGCCTTCCCTGACTCATGGGATGGGATTACCCATGGCCAGGCGTGTTCGGGGCAGTGCCGTGAATGAGCCATGGGAGGGGAGGGAGAGGCAGCGGGACGGCACGCAAGGACACTGCTGTGACACCTGGGCTGGCAGGACACAGGGATGTCACCCTGCAAGGGCCTGGGGCCAGAAAGGGAGACCCAGCTCCAGGCTCCCAAACCCAAACCCCCTCCTTAGGCCACCCAAGAGGGACTTGGGGGGGGGGGTGGGGGGGTGAAACTTCCCCTTTATGCACCCATCATGGCCATGAGCCCCCCATGTCCCTGCTGGGGAGTTTCATGCAGGAGGAAGGCGTTCACTGGAACTCCAGCCACTCCTTCCCTGCCCCAGACGCAATCTGGTCCGACACGCTCCCCGCGCAGGGACCTGCACTGCAAGTTTCCCGGTCTCCTGCCCTGCTCCCTGCTGCGATGCCGGCACAGGAGCCAGCCCGGTGGCTGTCACCTCCTTGGACACACCATGCTGGGGCATGGACAACGCTGTGCCAGCGAGTGCGTGCTGGTGAGAGCGATGCTGAGCGGGCAGCCCAGCTCCCTCACACGATGACCTGCGCCATGGCTCCTCGCCTCCTTGCCGGACACAAGTTTTCCAGAGCACAAGGAAATCTAGGGGGTTTCCAAGTCCTTCCACCCTGCCTGCCCTTATGGACGATGCAGGAGGAGAACAACGCTGGATTTACCCGAGTCACAGCTGGGATGTGTCACTAGACTGTCTCCAAAGCGGGACTGTGGGTTCTGCTGTGGGAACCCACTTCCAGCAGCAAAGGTGACCCAGCCAGCATCGCCCTAGGCTGGTGGTGGAGGCCAGGAGGGCACATAGGGTGTATGTGTGGGATGCAGGCACTCGCCTCACCCCAAAGCCGGGCAATAAACCAGCCCAAAGAGTCCTTACAAAACAGAGGTGACGGGGCAGCAATCACTGCCAGGCTCTGCTGGGTGGGAACTAAGTGGGACACAGTTCAGTGCCCAGCTCAGGGGGAGGACAGGCAGGTCACAGCCCCTCAGCACTGGGCCCGTGCCACCCCATAGCCCTTTTCTGGCTCCAGATTTACAGCCTGACCCCGTCACGGCCCAGCCCATGACAGAGGTGACGGGCTGAGCACGGCCCATCAGCGAGCAAAGTTCAGGGCTGGCGCAGGCCCTGCGGGAACACCTGACTGCTTATGGGGCACAGGGTGATGGGAGCTGCTGGATGGGGGTCCCCCAGTGCCGGGGTGCCTGGGTCAGCCCAGGGTGCAGGAACACAGCTCCTGCGTGCCCTTGCTCACCCGCCATGGGCCCACGCTCTTCTGTAATTGCCCTAAGTTTAGCTCTTGACCAGACGATTTGCATCTCACAGCCCGGCTGGAAACCACACTATTCCTGGCCGCGCGTCCCAGCCCTCACCCGCTGCTCTATATATTCCTCTCCAGGCAAATGAACATGCAGGCAGGCGCCGTGGCAGCCGCAGGCACCACGAGCCCCCGCCGCCCCCAGCACAGCAGCTTGCTGCAAGGACACCCACCCGCCCTGTGTGCCTCCAGAAAGGGACCCAGGTGCCAGCACCACCGGCCCCGGCGGTGATCGGTTATTGCTGAGCTGGGATAATGGCTTTGGATGCAATCCCCCAGTGGTGCAGGAAAGGCCCAGGCCGGTGGTTTCTCCCTGGAAGCAGGGTCAGTGCCAAGGAGCTTCACTGCAGGTGCTGGGGCACCCACCATGAAGCATCCATCATTGCACACCCATCGTTAGGTACCCGACATGGAGTACCAAACACGGGGCTCCAAACAGGGGGGCACCTAACACAAGGCACCCTGCAGGGACAGCCTGGCATGTGCCCCACACCACACAGAGGGTTTGTGCCCCCCCAGCGGAGCTCACAAACCTCCAGCACCCCACTGCACGAGTAGTAAACACACAGGTGCTGCAATGCAACGAGAGGGGGTGCGTGTGTACACACAAACCAGGGCCCGCAGCGCAACGGGGAGGGGGGGGGCACGCACAAGGTGACACAATGGGGCCGGCACACACAGACACACACACGCACACACGTACATGTGCAGAGCACCGGGGGATGCACAACCACGGGCGCTGCGAGACAACAGCGGGCCACGCGCGTACCCGCACCCCGCAGCGGCACCGGGGAGGGCAGGGGGGGGGGGCACGGGCACCCGCGCACACCCCGGTTGTGCACCGGGGGAGCACAGCCCGGTCCGCTCCGCTCCACCGGGGGAGGAGGGGGTGTGATGCAGACGGACCCGGCCCCGCACGGCGCGGTGCGGTGCGTGCCCTGCCCCGGGGCCGGCTTTGGGTCTGGTACCGGTACCGGTGTCGGGGGCTGCGGCGGGTACTCACCGGTGGCGGCGGCGTTGCGGGGCCCGGGGCTGGTGGCGGCGGTGGTGCCGGGCCCCGGCGGCGGCGGCGGCGCGGGGCGGGGCGGGGCGGATCCGCACCGGGGCGGGCACTGCCGGCTGTGCGCGCGCCGCTGCTCACGGAACGGAACGGTAAAGAGGGTCCCGGCCTCCCGCATCAGCCGCCACCGCTATAGCACCGTGCGGGTGGCCACTGCCCGGTGCGGGGCCGGGAGCCCAACCCAGCACACGCTGGAAACGGTGTGAGCACGTCGGGTGATGATGAACACAGCCCTGTGCATCGCGCCAGGGCGCGCACACGCTCCCGGGGTTCCCCTCCTCGGAAGGATCCTGCAGGGAGCAGAGCCTGATCCGGTGCAGGGTGGCTGGTGCCCGTTGGCAGGAATACAAAGCAGGACGTTGTGGCCGGTGCTTCTCCCCGTGCTTCCCTGCCCACGCTGCTTGTCCGCAGGGAGGGCTGTGAGCAGACCAGGATGGTGCCTTGGCCGGGAGACAGCACGTGATGAACGATGAGCATCACCCAGCAGAGCCTTTGTTACAGTCCTTCCACTCTTGTCTAGCGCTGGCACATCACACTGGGGTCACTCAGATACAGCGCAAACCCTGCGGACCCTACAACCACCACCTGTCCTGGGGCAGAGGGGTTTCAGGACAAGCCCTGCAGTCTCTGAGCTGAGACAAGCTCCCTTGCCAGCGCATGTGGGAGCAGCCAGGCCACCTCAAGGGACATGGGTGACCCAGCAGGGCTTTGGGGCACAGAGACCCCAGAGATGGGCATCCACGAGCTCTTCCCAAAAGCTCTTTTCAGGGTGCCCATCACCTCTGCTGGAAAGCCCCCGATGGACAGAGTAAGCTATGGGCACAGGGATCTTCCCCAGCACCACCCCTGCCGCCCCCATGGCTCCTGCCCTGCCCTGGGGCATCCAGAGGACTCCAAACTCCAACCACCATCCATGGGAGGCTGAGCTGGACTGAGCTGTGTGGTCCTGGCTCTCCTGCTGTTAGGCCACAAATGCAACAGCCTCACCACCTTCCCTTGCTGAGCAGCCATGCTGGGCTGTGTGCTAGCAAGAGGCTGAGCCCTGCCAGGCTCCTGTCATCCCTTGTGCACTGGGAGTAGCACCAGGTTCACCCCACTCTTAGGACACGCTTGCTGCGTGTCACAAGCCCCATTCCTTGCAGCACTGGGCCCATAGCACGTGCCCAGGACACAGCAGCAGAGCGGCACGTGTGTGGGAACGAGCTGGGGGCCATATGAAGGGCGCTGCTGCGGGCCCTGTGCTGCGGGACGCGGTGCAGGAGGAGATGCAGCTCTTGCAGCGCAGAGGACGGCAGCAGCAAGTGCAGCCGCCTGCTTTTGTCACACTTCCCTTTGTCCCAGGCACGTGGTGCCAAGCGCAGGGAACCACAGCGTCTGGGGAGCAGGGATGGGAACTGATGAGCTGGAGCGGGGGCAGAGCCCTGGCTCAGCTGCCGGGGGGGGTTCCCAGCTGCATTGGTTTGGGAACACATTGTGTGACTGCCCCTCTGCCCAGCACAGGCGGGTGAACAGCTGGTTACAGCCTGCGGCAGCTCCTGCTTCCTTATCATGCAGGGCAGACGGTGGCGGGGTGATGCCGGCTGGAGCTGCCGAGTGTTGGGGTCTCCGGTGTGACACAGCCCTGCCACAAGCAGTCACCCGGTGGTGCCACCCGCCTGCCTCTTCCACAGGGCTAAACACCTCCGTGCTTCCCAGCAAGGTGTCTGTAAGATCCCATCCACCCTCACCAGCCTCTCTCTTGGGACCGCGGCACCCTGAGCATCTCTGTCTTGGTATGGGGGGGGGGGGGGTGTGGGGTGTGTTACAGGCACCCTATGCCCAGGTAAAGTCTCCGTGTTGCCCCAAGCATCCTATAGAGAAGCAGGACAGAGCTCCGGTGCCCCGGCAGATGGTCAGCTGGAGCACTGAGGGCCCAGAGCCGGGCTGGGAGGGAATCATCTGTTTCTCAGCACCGCGGGGTTTCCTAAATAGGTCACTGCTTTTTTATAGTCTCTGGGATCTAGAAAAACCAGTTGTTCCGGACACCCCGAGGACCTGCCAGCACCGCCGCAGCCGTGCTCCCCAGGCACTCACTGCCGGTCCTTGCTGGGGGGACCTGTCCCGCCAGCACTGCTTGGTGTGAGCAGGGAGAGCAGCTGGGGAGCTTAAGCCGCACACTGGGGTCCCGTTCTCCGCCGAGGGTGACCATCCCTGGCCGTGCCCGATGTGGGGTGTGCAGGGGCTCCCCATTCCCTGCTCCCGGCTGTGGGCAGCTCCAGGCACTGACTGAAGCTACCGGCAGCGGTTTCCCTTAGCGGGGAGCCGGTGCCCTCGCAGGGGGCACGGGGCCGAGCCGGGCAGCACCGCGCTGCGCTCCCGCATGCGCCGGGCCCGCAGCCTGCTCGGGGCGAGCTCTCCCTCTAGCGGCTCCTGCCAAAGCCTCCGCGCACCGGGGCGGCCGGAGCCCGGTCCAGGGTCCGCAGGGAGCGAGGGGACGAGCTCCATCCCCTGGCAGCCGGGATGCACGTAGCGGGGCGCGCAGGGGTGGGACCCAGTGGTCTCACGGGACCATTCCCCCCAGCAGCCCCACGTTCGGAGCGCAGGTTGCCTTCCCCTCCTTTTCCCTGCCCCACGTTTGCTGGTCAGCCACCGTGCCCAAGGGGTCGGTGCACAGCCTCAGCCCCACAGCTCTGCCTTCCAGTGATCCCCCCCTCTTTGCCAACCACGTCTCCATCACCTCCATCACCCAGCGCAGCCTGCACCAAGGCTTCCCCCCGCCGTGGCGGTGCCCTGTACCCCAATACCTCACTGTCCCCGCTGTGGGCAGCGCTGGGCCGGTGCCATCGCTGCAGCAGGGCCCCGGCAGGGTCCCCCGGGCCGGGCGCCAGCCGTGCCGCGGGCAGCGCTGACAGGGCGCTTTGCTTTGTGCCGCTGCCCGGTGGGGAGACAAAAGGCGCAGTCAGACGCGGGCTGTGATTGTGCTGGCAGCCATGCGCTGAGGCAGCAGCCCCCGCCGCCACGCTCGCCTCGTGACCCGGCAGGGACCGGGCCTGTGCCCAGCACCATGGCACCCAGGGACTGTGCTCACCATGGCACCCAGAGACTGTGCCCACCATGGCACCCAGGGACTGTGCTCACCATGGCACCCAGGGACTGTGCCCACCATGGCACCTAGGGACTGCGCCCACCATGGCACCCAGAGACTGTGCCCACCATGGCACCCAGAGACTGCGCCCACCATGGCACCCAGGGGCTGTGCCCACCATGGCACCCAGAGACTGTGCCCACCATGGCACCCAGGGGCTGTGCCCACCATGGCACCCAGAGACTGTGCTCACCATGGCACCCAGGGGCTGTGCCCACCATGGCACCCAGGACTGTGCCCACCATGGCACCATGGCATGGCACCCAGAGACTGTGCCCACCATGGCACCCAGGGGCTGTGCCCACCATGGCACCCAGGGACTGTGCTCACCATGGCACCCAGGGGCTGTGCCCACCATGGCACCCAGGGACTGTGCCCACCATGGCAACCCAGAGACTGTGCCCACCATGGCACCCAGGGGCTGTGCCCACCATGGCACCCAGAGACTGTGCCCACCATGGCACCCAGGGACTGTGCCCACCATGGCACCCAGGGGCTGTGCCCACCATGGCACCCAGGGGCTGTGCCCACCATGGCACCCAGGGACTGTGCCCACCATGGCACCCAGGGGCTGTGCCCACCATGGCAACCCAGAGACTGTGCCCACCATGGCACCCAGGGGCTGTGCCCACCATGGCAACCCAGAGACTGTGCCCACCATGGCAACCTAGGTCTGTGCTCACCATGGGACTCTGGGGCCTTTGCCCTGCCATGGTACCTGGGGCCTGCCCCAGCACGGTATCCTGAGGCCTCTGCCTGCCATGGCACCCCAGGTCTTACCCCGCCATTGCCTGCCCTACCGAAGGGAAGGGAGAAGGAGGGTGTTGGACAGCCAGGACCTGGTTGTCATGGTTACCATGAGGCCTGGGGCCTAGCGGTGCCTCGTTGCCATGGTTACCGCAGGCCTCCCAAGCCCATGGCGGCTCCATCCCCAGCCATGGGGACAGGGATGTGTGGAAGTGGGGGGCAGCCCCAGGGCTCGCTGTGGCCATGGGAGACCCCACCACACCAGCAGGGATAAGCAGCATCACAGCCCCCCTTACCCACCACAGAGCCACAGTGAGGGTGGAGGGTGTCCACACCAACATGGAGGTGGAGACCCACCAAGGCAATGGCAGTGCGTGGTACACACCTCACCAAGCCCACCACCCATAGGGTCTCACCATGAAGCCGCCATCCCCACCGTGCCAGCCAGCGCCCTGTGACACCGCAGTGCATTGCCCCTGGAAAATGCCAGAGTGGTCAGAGCGTTGAGTCATTGGTGCCAAGATTATCTGTGCAAACAGCCGCCCTGACTGGGGGGGGGTTATTATTATTATCAATTTGTTTTATTTTTTCTTTTTCCCCAAGAATGTGGCTCAGCCCATGGGGATGAGCAGCTGAAATCTCCGGGGATCAGCAGGACAATGCCAGAGCAAGCATTGTGCTGACGGCTCTGCAAACGCTGGCACCGGCTCCCAGCCAGCAGCACCCTATAAAAGCCGAGCCGCTGAAGTAGGCAAACATTACATGGGGGAAGCAGCAGTAACCGCCTGAGCTAGGTGAGTCCTGGGACCGATCCGCACCTCTCCCACCTCGCCCCTGCCGGGCAGACACCTTCCTCCTGCCTGGTGCCCAAAGACACCCAGAGGGACCATTGCCCTTCCCCATGGCAAAAGACAGGCTCACACATCCCCGCCGGCATCCAGGGGGTGAGAGCCCCTCTATCATGGGGTATCCCGCTCCTGGTACCCACCCGGCCCACAGCACAGCGGTTGGCGTCTCCCATCACTGGTCAGGGCTGTCCATGGGAGCACACTGTGACTCCCAAGGGAGGCATTGCCGAGATGCTGGGGCAGGGAGAAGAGGCAGGGGGGCTGTTGGAGACCATCAGGCACGGGGCAGACTATGCCTCACATCACAGCTCCCTGCTCCAGCTCAGGGGGGTTATTCCTAGTGATGGGAAGGGGAAAGGGGAGCCAGACAATACGCCGGTGCCATGGCTGGGAGAAGGAAAGGGACACTGCGACAGTGAGAAGGGAGCACCATGCTTTAGGTGTTTTCCAGAGTCCCCCAACCCCGTTTTGTGGCCAAACAAGAGGGTCTCGCTGTGACTGGTCTCAGTAATAGGGCAGCTGCCTTCAAAAAGGCACTGCAGGCAGCAGGCACAGAGCTGTCCCCAGCCCCAGGAGCGGGCAGCAGGGGAGCACAGGGACACACTGCGGTGCCAACGGCTTTTCCTTCCTTTCCAGACACCGTTCCAGCACCAAAGATGGCTCAGACAAACCCTCTGCCTGTCCCCATGGGCCCATGGAAGGTATGTCCTCGCACCCCTTCTAGCTCTCCTTTCACTGTGTTCATGTGGGGGACAAGGAGAGGAGGAAAAGCCAGTCCTCCAGGAGCAGGGCAGTGAGGCAGGGAGGAGGTACAGGAAGGACAGCACCCCTGTCCCCATTATCTTTTGCCTATGGGAACGTGCCTCCCGCCTGCTCAAACCCCTCTTGGGTGTTTTCCATAAGCCTCTTCTTAGCCCTGCTCTTACCAGTGGCCCTGTGCCAGGGAATTAGAGCAGTCCCAAAAGCCACACGCTGTTGTTCGCCCTCCCGTCAGTGCAGGCGGGCAAAGGGGACAGGGGACACGGCAGAGATGGCGGGGAGCAGCCCCGAGGGTCTGGCAATAGCTGTGGGCACACAGTTAGAGAAGGGAGCCGAGATGGAGAAGCTCGGGTACCAATGGGATGGGCCCCACCGGAGCTGGAGCCTTCAGGGAGAGAAGAGCATCATCCACAGCCCCCGGGGAGCAGCACCCCCCCCTCCGGCCCTTTCCCCCCCGTTATCCCTCTTTGCCCTAGAGCGCTGGGAGCAGAGGCCGGGAGAACCGCCAGCCGCAGCCCGGCCACCCGCCCGTGCCAGCGCGGCTCCGCTCCTCCCTCCGGACCGCGGCGCTGCCCCGGGAGCCGACCTCCTCTGGGGTGAGCAGGAGAGCGGAGCGGGGCCGGCACCGAGGCGCTGCGGGGCCGCATCCCGGCACAGAGATGGAGCGCGACCCTCTCAAAGAGGGGCTGAACCGCCTGCGGCCGGTGCCGGGCACTGCCCAACGCCGCAGCTCGGTCTGCGTTGCAGATCACTGTGTACGACCAAGAGAACTTCCAGGGCAAGAGGATGGAGTTCACCTCGGCCTGCCCGAACATCATGGAGTGCGGCTTCGACAACATCCGCTCCATAAAGGTGGAGTGCGGCGCGTGAGTACCCGGCAACGGGATGCTTTTCCTGGGTGGGTTGACAGGGTGAGGGGTGGCCGGGCTGGAGCAAAGCACGGCAGCAAGGGGAGGATAGGGACAGAGAACCCCACCCTGACAGGGTAGAGCAGGCAGCCCTGGCAGGGCCAGAGGGACAGTGGAGATGCTCTTGGCACCATCCAAAACTCCCTCCCGCAGCCTCGGAGCAGCCAGGTTTGGAGCTCACCAGTGCCCCTCGAAGATGCAGCAAAGATCAGCACTCAGCAAGGTTTTGAGCCCAGCCTAGTCCCCATCCTGCCTGTGTAACCCCATCAAGCACCTGGGCAACCGCAGCTGCCACAGCGCCCAGCCCTGATTCTCCCCATTGCTTTCCTGCATGGCCAGATCAGAGCCTTCCTACAGCCTGCACAGGGCTGCCCCAATCACTGGTAGGGGTCTGGAGCAGAGCTGGGCTTCTCTCTGAGCACAGGAATCTTCCCTGGCATAGACAAGCCATGTCCTGATCTGCTCCAGACGCTGTGTGTAAGGATGGTCCCCATAGCGAGCATCCTGCTGGGGCTGGGAAGCAGACAGGATAGATTTGTGCTGCTATATTTAGGGTTTGTAATGCTAATGGGATTACAGCGGCGTGCATGCTCACACCGTAATCAGCTCGCTGCTCCAGTTGACGTGCTCCTAATCAGGCTGCTCACCTTGCACAGGGGAGCACGACTGTGGGACACAGGATTGGGCCTCAGTCTGGATCAGTTGCAAGAGGCTCTTGGCCCCCGCCCCCGGGCTCACTGTGCCTCTCATACCCCAAAAGCAGGAGCCTGGGGTGTGCACAGCCTGTGCCATCATCCTCCAGCCCCCAGCCCAGCCTCTGCCTCCCCACTCAGCTCCAGTTGTTCCATCTCATTCTCAAGGGGATGTCCCCGCCCCAGGGACAGGCAGGATCTCATATGGGCAGCATCAGGGCTGGAAAATACGTCCTGCAGGATGAAGACATCATCTTCTCACCTCTCCTTGCCTATTTTCAGCAAAGAGGGGGAGCCAGAAAGGGGAAGGCATCAGGAATTCGGGTCTTTCCAGCTGTGCTTTGTGGGAAACAAGAAATGAGGCTTTTTGAGAGCAAGGCTGTCCTGGGGCATCCAAATGCGATGCTGAGCTGTGCACATAACCACAGAGCAGTCAGGGGCAGGGCAGCCACATCCAGCACCGCTTCCTCTCCTCCCCACGGGTGGGCAGAGGCCAGACCCCAACTCCTCCTCGCACCCTGGTGCCAGGCGCGGGCAGGACCCCACTGCCGGCACAGGAGGCCCTGGCACGCTCTGTCTCCGCAGCTGGGTGGGTTACGAGCACACCGGGTTCTGCGGGCAGCAGTTCATCCTGGAGAGGGGAGAGTACCCGCGCTGGGACGCCTGGAGCGGCAGCAACGCCTACCACATCGAGCGCCTCATGTCCTTCCGCCCCGTCTGCTCCGCTGTGAGTGCCCCCGCTGCCACGGAGCCCTCCCATCCCTCATCCCATTCGAGTGCCCCAGGCAATAGCTCCAGGCCAAGGGAGCGGGGTCAGGAAGGGCAGAGCCATGGCAGGGGCTCTGTGGGTGGCAGAGGCTCCTTGGGTTGGGTTCAGCTCTTCCCCTCCCCATGCCCAGCAGGATTTGGTCTTTCTGTCCTGTAGTCTAAAGCTTTGAAGGGGATTTTGGGGCATCTGTATGTGAGGAGCTGGCGGACAGCTCACCTGAGATGGGAGCTGTGGCACAGCTCTGACACCTCCTGGCTCAGCACCGCCCTGCTGAGCACCTCCTCACAGCTGGGCATTGGGAAAACCAGGCTCCCCTACAAAACCCCACACAGCCCAGGCTCTGAGCACCTCCCTCCCCATCAAACCCTGGAAGCAATGCCATAGGGAGGGACAGCCAGGGAGGGAGCACCCCTCACCCTCACCCCATCTCTATCCCCAGAACCACAAGGAATCCAGGATCACCATCTTCGAGAAGGACAACTTCATCGGCCGCCAGTGGGAGATCGCTGATGACTACCCCTCGCTGCAGGCCATGGGCTGGGCCAACAACGAAGTGGGCTCCATGAAGATCTCGTGTGGCGCGTAAGTGATGGGCACAGCACCACGGGCAGCAGGGACAAACCACAGCCGGAGGGGGGACACCCCATAATCCCCTTGCTTACCTCTCAGCCCTCTTAATGGCTGCCTGATGACTCCTTGTCTTCCAGCTGGGTTTGCTACCAGTATCCCGGGTACCGTGGCTACCAGTACATCCTGGAGGCCGACCACCACGGAGGAGACTACAAGCACTGGAGGGAGTGGGGCTCGCATGCCCAGACCTCCCAGATCCAATCCATCAGGCGTGTCCAGCAGTAGCTCCCCACTTCCCACTACATCTTTGCAAGGTTTCTAAAGCTCACCGGCTCCCTTTTGGTGCTAATACTCCCCTCCCGAAATAACCACCCCTTCTTGTACTGCAACTGCTTATGGAACAACACTCCCCAACGGTACCGACTGCCACAACTGCCAATAAATGTGACTGAAAGAAAAAGATAAACCAGCTTGGTGGGTGTCTGCTGTTCATAGAATCCCAGACTGGTTTGGCTTGGAAGGAACCGTAAAGCTCATCCAGCTCCAACCCCTGCCACAGGCAGGGACACCTTCCACTGGAGCAGCTTGCTCCAAGCCCCTGTGTCCAACCTGGCCTTGAACACTGCCAGGGATGGGGCAGCCACAGCTTCTCTGGGCACCCTGTGCCAGCGCCTCAGCACCCTCACAGGGAAGAGCTTCTGCCTCAGAGCTCATCTCAGTCTCCCCTCGGGCAGGTTAAAGCCGTTCCCCTTGGCCTGTCCCTACATCCCTTGTCCCAAGCCCTTCACCAGGTTTCTTGTAGCCCCTTCAGGCACTGGAGCTGCTCTAAGGTCTCCCCTTCAGGAGCCTTCTCTTCTCCAGGCTGACCCAGCCCAGCTCTCTCAGCCTGGCTCCAGAGCAGAGCTGCTCCAGCCCTTGCAGCATCTCCATGGGCTCCTCTGGACTCGCTCCCACAGCTCCACGTCCCTCTTGTGTCTGTTGTGTGCCAGGACTGCAGTCACACATCCCCATCCCAGCAGCAGGGACCAGACTCCAACTCTCACACGCACAAACACAGCAGCCAAACCCTTGGTGTGGGCTTCTCTTCCTCCCTGCCCTCCCCTTCCCCTTCCCCTGCCAAGGGAAAGGACACTGAGCTCCTGGTCCCACGGAGCATCCATGCCTACACAGAGCCACCTGCACTGCTCATGGCCTTCATGGCCAGTGCTGCTGGCCCTAAGGGACCAGGAACTGGAGTGTCCGTTGCCGCAGCATCCCCGGTTGAAGGGATGCTCCCCGACAGCGCGGAACAGAACCTCACACCGACACCCACAAACTTTAAAACTTTTATTCAACAATTTACATCACTTATTGTCTGTCTTAATGTATTCGATCTACACAAATTTCTGTTTTTCTGGTTTTTTTTCCTGATAAAATAATAAAATTTGGATAAATTTTGAAGACCTGTTGGTGCAGAATAAACAAAATTCCAGGTATTTTTTTCCTTTTTTTTTCTTTTTTTTTTTCTTTTTTAAACATTTAGTGTGAACTATGACATCATTGGTAAAGATAACATCATGCCATTACAGCTCATGGACATCACCTATCCTTACAGTCCGTGACATCACCCATTCCAGCGCAAAGGGCTGTGCCAGACACAGCTACAGCAGGAATTCCACTAACTCTTCCAGCCACCCCCTCACCACCGGGAAAACACCGACACTTTTCCAGCTGGGCACACAAGAGTGCATTAACCTCATCGGGAATAACCAAGGAAGGGAGAAGGAAACACAAACTACCTTTACGGACTCGTGTGGTCGCACACAACCAAGAGGGGCTGCGCCTCTCTGAGGGTCAGAGGTAACTCAGCACAACCCCTTCGTGGTGAATTTAATACACAAGGAAACGGAAGGAAATGAGAACTCGTGGATGGGGGAGGCGGGAGGAGACAGGCGAAGCGCGCGGTTGGGTTTCGCATCGCCCTTAACACTGAAATACTCAGGGGAGGGGGACAGAGGGGGGCACCCGTCCCCCCAGTAAACAAGTTGAGGACCTCCAGAGCGAGGCTGAAGGTGTGTAAGTACACGTGTGTGATGGTAGATAGAAAAGCAGCCCTGTTCGGTACGAAAGAAAGCTGTCAAGTTAGTACAAATCGCTGCCACGGCGAAGGGAACGGGAGGAGGAAGCGGTCAGGGTCCTTCTCCCCGCACAAAACCCCCCCTCTCCTGCGCAAAAGCTCTGGGATAAGCAGCATCCTGGCTAAGCAACACGTTTCCAAAGGTGGTACCTGCAACCCAACGCACCCAACTCGTGAAAACAAACCCCAGATGAAGCTCAGAGACCAACGCGAGCTCACCCTCCGCGCCAGGGACCACCGTGAGGAAAGCTGTCCCCCACCTCACAGTGGGAATACACAACGGAAGGGCTCACTCTGTCATTAGAAACCTCCAGCAGCTCCGTCTCCATCCCCTCCTCAAAGCTGTGTGCTCCCCGTCCCCATCCCACCCGCACACCCCGCGGGGACCGCTCTCAACCAGAGGAATAAAGGGGCACTCGTTCATGCGACACTAGGAGCGTACCTGAACCACAGGCCAGCGACACCCCGCTCCCTCCGATCCAAGCACTAAAGCAGGCTCTTTAAAATAAAAAAATAATATATATATATTTATATAGCTCTACAGAGACAGAGAAAGCCAAGGAGAGGGGAGAGGCTACCAAAAAGAATCAAGAAACGCCAGTCCTCTGCTACAGCTGTCAGCAAAGAACTGTCACCTTACATCAGACCCTGCAGGGCGGTGAAGAGAACGCAGGCAATGACAGCACAGGAATGCAAAAGAGGGCAGATAAGTCACTTCTGGCAATGAGACACAAATTAAACTTTCAAAACATGTGCATAGCTTTATTCATCTGCTTCAAACTAACCTCATCGCGGAGCTCCGGCGAAGCCCCGGTGTGCAAAATGCATCTCTAGAAAATAATGCAAGCAAGCTTTTCACATTTACAGTGGCAGGAGCACAGAACGACTGGGACAGGAACCACACGCTGGGGTGAGCTGGGAGAGAGATGAAGGAACAAGGAATCGCACAGCTTCGTATTCAGAGTCACTGACTGCAAACAGAAGCGTTCCTATTTTGTTAACTTCGAGCAAGGCGTGTTTTAATTCTGCTTTACAACAAAAAAATGTAAGAGAAAACCCCCACAGTAACAAGAACCACAACCTGGAAGGGAATAAACCCCCGGATAACGGGATCCCTGGTGCTGCAGGGCCCTAACTCCAGTGCAAAGCCCCTTGCAGACCATCACTGGCCCTTGCTTTGCAGGCGAAGCATTGCAATGCTTGTTTTTGACCGCGGGAGAACAGCAAAGCAGCTTCTCTTTCCCTACCCCCTCCAAACTCACAGGTGCCACCCCACAGGACATCGCCCCCAAACCATAAGCTGGGCTCAATGCAGGCTCGAGCCCAATCCATCAATCCCATGGGTCACTGGGACAGGAATGAACCCTCGGATATGGATAGGGCCCAGCTGTCCCAGCAGCTCACACACCGCCACCAGCTCCCTTCAGAAAGAATAAGCACACGTGCAAGGCACATTTAGTCAGATGGACACACACGCAAACATGGGCGTAAAACAGCAAACGCTGCCCCAGAAAGAACTAATGGATGCTGAATAAACTAAATTAAAGAGGCAGAGAGTCCTAGCCTATGTACTGATATACTATTTTCCAGACAGTTGTAATCCCCAAGCGTTTTTCCTACACTTCAGACCTTCCTCATTCTATCCTCACTTTAGAGATACTATTTTTCCTAAAGGATCTTCTATAAATAGTCAAGTACATTCCTTTTTTCCCCCTCCAATGAACTCCTCCTGCAGGGTCGCATCCCCCCTGCAGTGATCCAGGTCTGACCCAGTAAGACAAGAGGTTCCAGACCTGCTCGTGCCCTGTGTTAGCACCTCAATGGGGCAAGACCTCCCTCACACTTCAGCCATCAGGTTTTGGCTGGTTAGAGGGCCTTTTGTCTTGGAAAACAACCCAATTGCAGGCACCAACCACTCTGCAGCACCCAGAGAAGGAGCCTGTGACTGGACTGCCAGGGGTGCAGGCAGGAAAGAGGCCACACGATCTTTAATACTGCTGGTTAACTTCACATTGAGATAAAGCCTTAAGATCTTTTTGCAGAGATGAGCAATTTCCTTCCATAGAGACTCCATTAGAAAACAGAAGTACTAAAACCAGAGACAAGACACGGATTGAGATTCTTCCACCTCACAAGTTATTTGGGCCTCTTTCCCGCACCACCAGGCAGGCAGGAAGGAGAAGCTGAAAACCTCAGGGATTTGCGCTACCCTTTCCAACAGCAGCTTGACAAAAGGAAGGAGAGAAAAAGCAACAACAACAAAAGGCAAATGCACAGTGATCTCTCAAGTTAAGAGTTCTCCTTTGCTTGCGTTTGCATAGAAGTTCCCACAGGTCAGCACCAAAGTCAGGTAGACCCCGCTCCTGGACCCCGTTCCTACACTACCCGCAGTTAGTGGCTGTGTTACACCAGGGTTTAGCTACTCGCAGAGGAACTATATGGTCGTGTAAAAGAAAAACAACAAAAGTGCATCACACATTCTTGATGTTCAGGGTTACTTATAGCAGCAGCAGCATTAATCCAAGACAATGAACAGTTGTAGAGTCGTTCTTAAATGCAGCAACACTTAATGAAATGTCTTCAAGGAAGGTCTTAAGAGGGTCCTTCTCGAAAGGATAAAATGGAAACGAGACTATTCGACAGACACAAAAAGGAGAGAAAACAAAAATTAAAGACACCATCTTATTTACACACACAAAAAAATAACCCAAACGACATTCTTGTTAAAATATCTTTACAACAGCTAAGCAAAAAAAAAAAAAAATAGGTCTTTTAAGAATAAAGCAGAAACTCCTAAAGCAGTATCCATTTTTGGAACCCTTATTTAGCACCTGAGGAAAGACCGTATGGAAAGCAGACAGGTTTTTTTTTTGTTGGTTTTGTTTGTTTTGTAAGAAAGTTGTGGGTTTATGTTCGCAGCACACACGTTTCATACCACAGACAGAAATGAACTCATTTTTCTCCTTGTCAAAGATACTCTACTCATCAATAAGGCTGTAGAAAAGGGATACCGCTATCTTACAACATGGCTTTAGAGCGCTGGACATGTTAGATGATGCTTTCTGATTAACAGTCAAGGTGAACACAACTCAGCATCCCCTGGTGAAAAAGCATGGGGATGACTTTTGCTCCTGTCCCGGGACAGCAAGCGGCGTGCCAAGAGGGTCTCATGTCCTCAACACAAGGCCATCATAGAGCTCTCTGCTACCTCCCCGCACATCTGCTTCCAAGGCTCTGGAGCAGGATACAAGGAAGCAGCCTTACCCTGTGGTGTAATACATCCTGTACAAACACCTAAAGCTCTGTGATCTCTGGAAGGCAGCACAGACCCAGATCTGCTCCTTCACACCAGACCAGGATGCTGCTTCTCATGGACAAAATGCTCTCATGGTGGCCAAAGCCAGAACGACTCTGGCTCCTCCAGCCCCAGCCCTCCTCCTGCTTTATGCACTGGTGTGAAACATGCAGCAGCTTTAAATCAGGTGTAGCCTTGTTCTCTCCCCTCCTGACCTCCACCATCTCCCTTGTAAACAGTCTCTGTAAGGAAAAGAAATCACTAAGGACGTACATACAGAAAAGTCTTCTAGGGATGAGACTCCTGAAAGCTCTGGACACCACAGCAACTTATTGAAGATGCTGGATCGAAACTGAACACGCAGGAAAAACCACCTGTGAAACACATCTGTGAATGCCACAGCTCCCAGATGTCCCCGAGGTCACCCACTGGCTGGAAAGGATGCAATTGTGCTAGAGCGACCCTCTCTTGAAGGTGAAAAGCACCAATTACACAGAACTGAGGGGAGAACTTCCATCTCTCCTTTCTCCTGTGGATTTTTAGCTAAGCTGGTTCCCCCCATCACCCACTCCCACGGTGTACTCACAACCTAAGGAGAACTGGGGTTCTCTTCAATGTTTCAAACAAGTTCACAGCAGCTACAAAAGGCAAACAGTGGGATCTGTCCCTGCTCACCGCAGCAGGGCTGGACAAAATGACCTTTGAAGGTCCCTTCCAACCCAAACTGCTCTATGATTTATGGCTGAGAGAGGGTGATGCTTTGAAGCAGGTTAGGGACAGAACCCATGCCCTGGAGCTACCCACATTGCCAAGGAGATTTCCAACAACAAAAACAGGTGTCAGGGACAGCCAAGGACAAACCAAAACCAAACACCAACCAAGCCTTGAAAGTCATTGCGTTGCCAATCTACCACAGGTAGACTAGGAGGGAGCAGTGATGCTGAAGGTCCCCATACCACCGCCACCAGAGACGCGAGCATGGAGCAGCTTCTAACCCATCACTTTGAGTGGACCAGACACTTTGTGATCCACCAGAGAGAAAGCAGATCCCATGCTGGATCTGGTACATACTGCGCAAAACCCTGTACAAGAGCTCCAACAGGACCTGTTGCAGAGCAACAGTGGGGAAAGACCAGAGGAGAAAGAAGCCAGCCCTGCCCATGAAGGAAGCCTTACCCCAACAGACAGCCTGGCCAGGGAACCAGAGGAAAGGGACTCATCGGATCAACAACAGGAACAGAAAGGGGAGAGAAGCCTTAACCTGAATTGGTATCTTCATACAAAAATAGGTCATGATCTCACCCTTAGTGCCACTTTCCGATACCACACGTTATTTAAGGGTTTTTGTTTTAAAACTTCACTCAGTGTAATGAAAACAATGGCACAAATAAATACACGCTCGCTCTCCTACACGAGTAAGATGCTCGCACACGCAGGCCAGCTCCTTGCCCACAGATACCCTTGGGTGCAGCCCTGGGAGAGGCTGAGCACCCCTTCCCGGGCTGTATTTGGTTTATGCTACAGTACTAATACTCTGAGTCAAACAGAAAAACAAAACATGAGACTTATCAGTAACACCTTAGCATTATTTCAATGTGCTAAATTAGTCACAGCTCCATTTCCTGTTTTTTTTTCTTTTTTTTCCTTTTTTTTTTTTTATAAGTTTACACAAAAATAATCAGAAAACAGATTAAATCTGAAGAGATTTTTAATAAGTGCTCAGTGAAGAATTGTGTGAGGACTTCAGGAGGACTGCAGACAGCGACAGGGCAAGTTACACCAAAGCACAAGGAAGTTTCTTCACGGTCCTGCCTGGCTCTAGGCAATACTCCATCTCCATATCACCACCTCTGCCAGCGAGCCAGAGTTACAGGAGCTCAGAGAGAGGAATTCCTAACTGCTTAGCACTGAGCACACGCCATGGAGCTCATGAAGACAGACATTTGAAGAGAGGATGGTCAGAAATACAGCAGAGAAGCTGCTGAGAGTGTTTCTGGATGGGTCCCGGTGGCATGGAGCCACGTGCAGCGAGGCAAAGCAGCAGGGATGAGCATCAGGGGAGAAATCAACCCAACCCATGGCTTGAACTGTGCTCAGCGCTTGTTTAGAACATCAAAACTGGACTAGGCCAACATGAGCATCCTCAAATACTCAGCAAGACTGGGATCCTTCTACAGGCGCAGGGTCAGATTCAGCAATGGGTTATTGCTGCTCAGCTTCTGCATCGCAACAGCCGAGAGAGCAGATCTGGGGCAGGGGGGCACCAGGACAGCGCAGAGCCCAGGGAAGCAAAGAAGGGTTTGGATTTATCTTTTTTGTCTTTTTGTTTTTAATGGAACCCAGCCCTTAAGGCGACAAGTGACTACACAAGGCAAATAAATACACAGCAGAGCCTTAAAGCCAGTAAAACAAACTGGGAACTTTGCTATTAGCCTTCACCCTGTTGAAAATAAAACAAAACACATCCCAAAACATTTCTTCCACCTTCATTTTCCCAATCCCACCATCCAGTTTGTTCAACACTTTAAAGCTCAGGAATGCCTCAGCTCTTCCACAGTGGAGCCGAAGGTGATTCCAACTTTTGGCAAGCAGTTGGGAGACTCAACAGAATTAGAGATAGGAACGTTGAGGACTAGATGTGGGGCACATCTGTAAACATGTTATACATCTGAAAGTGACACACACCTGCAGAGGTGGTACAGGTTGTAGGTGAAACAGAAGTATTTGCGACTGGCCAACCACACATTTCTGAACCTGGACTGGTACAATACATGATCACTATATAGTATTACACTACAGTATTATACTATATAGTACTTTATACATAAAGATGGAGTAGGCAACCCATAATCAAACTTGTAAAATGAAGCGTGGCAGACAGCTAGCGATCTTACAGAAGGTACAGAAGGAAGTTCCATTGCCCCACTGTGAACCTAAGAGTCTCGTTCAGGAACAATCTTATTAAAACAAGAAACAATTAAAAACCATGATACACATTCCTAGTTAACAGAAAAACAAGTGGATATATCTAAGCACAAGGGGTAGGCAGAAGTTTTGGGCTTATCTGCTTCATTAATGCCCCATAGGGTCCAGACTGATTTGCTGCTGACCTTGGTACCCCGATGTATGTGAGCCGCTCTTTGGCCACAAACACTCCACACTGGGTGCATGTGGAGCTTGGGTAGGTCAAAAACCCCAGTTTGGCTTTATTTATAGCTCCTTCTTGCACTGGACCCTGTGAACTTTCCACCTTTAAGAACCAAAAACCCAGAGAAACTACCCAACCCCAAGCTGATTTGGATGCACTACACAAGCTGCAATGGGACAGAGCGGGTTACACAGCTGGAGCTGCAGTCTGCTTTCTCTACCACTGCTAGAGGAAGCTTTCCTTCCCTTGGGATTTATTGATTTACTCTTTTTAATTATTTTTTAAAATTTTAATTATTATTTTCATTCCTAAGTCCTCAATTTTTTTTTGTAATAAAATAGATTTTTATTAAGAGATCATCATAAGCAGAGCCCGGAAATACACAGACTGCATTAAAATATAAAAGAGCTTTTCCAACGGGCAGGTGTGGCCATTGGAGTTCCATGGACAAATTGAAAAGGATTTAAATTCTTTTTTTTTTCTTTTTCCTTTTTTTTTTTCTTTTTTTTTTTTTGATTTTCTTTTTTTTTTTTTTTTTTTTTTAAGAGAAAAGAAATAATTCAGGAAAGGTGGAAGTTAGCAGAACTCAATTCCTCTTCAGTTTTCCAATGAAAATGGGAAAGAAATCCAGCACATTTAGTGTTAGGAGACAGACAGAGCAAATATGAAGCACCTACAGTTGAAAGCAGAAGGTATTTTTTTTTTGCTCCCAGTAATACAATGGCATTAACCTGTGGGAACAGTGGGTTTTTTGTTTTTCTCTGTATTAAATGCCTAAACAGATTGCTTATTTTTGCACGTTGTCTTTTAAAATGAAAAGAACTCTTCAGTTGCAATAGTCCAACGTGTAACCGGAGCCAGGTCAACTGTGTGACTTCACCATGCATCCTAGAACTGCAGTATTACCCCCAGAAGAATGATGCTTTAAGACAGTATTCCCAGCATCGGATTGCTGCTTTACTCCTGGCAAAACATGCGGATTATAATTCTCTGGATAAAAAAGGAAACTGCAAACTTCAAGGTGTTTCTCCAGCATTCAATGGGAAACAAAACAGGAAAAAAACCACAACCAACTAGGGGAGGTGGAAGGGAAAGGGGAGATGAAGTATGGTGAATCATCCTGATTTCCCTGTGATTAGTGTGTCACTACAGTCACAGAACGAGAAACAGAAACCTTGTCAAGTGGAAATGCCTCTCCAGTGGGTTGCTGCGGCCCATGGCAGACGACAGCAGGAACTTTAGAACCGGGCTTGTAAATCGAGTCTGTGTTTGTTAATCACTTGCATTCACTCTTTAACAAAAAAAAACAAAAAACAAAACCAAAAAGGAAAATAAAAGAAAAGGGGGAAAAAAAAAAAATCTATTCAGTACCGGAGATTAAATAATCACGTGTGTAGTCTCGTTGAAATAGATTTTCAGATTCCTTAAGAAGTCTAATTACTTTCAGTTGCCATTTTTAAATAACTATATATATATTTGTATATATTATCCTGTGATTCTAGTTACGGTTCCTCTGCTGCACTGAAGATTTAGAAGGAGCATAAAAGCCTTTTGTCCCCCACGAACAGCACAAATGCTGCAGAAAGGTTAGAACAGGCAGTCTCGTCTTGCTACCTTCATTGATCCGGGCGATCCATGGCTTCATCGTAAGTGATTATCCTTTTGGGATCTGCAAAGAAAGCGCAATCCTAAGTTTCCCACAAGCTACTTTCAGAACCTATGGCTGAAGATACTCCAAAACTTATTCTTGGGTCTGACAGCCAACACCAGAAGTAGAGAGCTGTTTCACGTACACATAGGGAAAACTCATTAAATCTTAGACACTGGTTTTACTGCTCTTTGAGGGACTCTGCTTCTTTCTGGACACCCCAAAATTATGGTAAATCTTATTGTTCTGTCTTTTAGCAATCCAAAACACAGGTAAAGGTAAACCCACATTACAAACAGCAGGCACTGAAGAACTAAACTCAGGCATCTCCAGACACCAAGACCATCCACTCTCATCACCCATCCCAACAGACAGAGGAGAACAGAGCAACTTAGCTTATTTATTCTTTCCAAAAATCCTTACCTTGCTTCTGCAAATTCCAAACCAATTCCATTTCTGTGGAGGCAAAACGAGAAGAGCATTGTTATTATGCAAATTGATGCTGCCACCAGAGACAACTCCAAATATACTTTAATTTTTCTGAGCATGGCACAACACTGAGGCTTTCAGACAACGCCAATCCCATCCAGCCCAGCCCCAACTCAGCCCACAGGTTTGCATGAATTGGATGTGAATGAGCTAGGAATAAAAGACTGTAACGTGGTCTTCAGGGTCAGATGGCCATACTGAGCATCAGAAACGTCATCTCCAATCTCCACTCCCACACATCACAAACTCTGGGCTTTACTACTCTGACTCCAACTTGCAGCCTCAACAAGAAGCCTGGAGAGATGATTTCTGTGAGATCAGAACTCACTAACAAAGCAGGCTTCTCATGGTGCACGCTGTGCACCTGCCAAAGCACACCATGCAAAGACACTGCTGCAAAACTGCCAACACATCACCGAGAACAAGGTGCAGTGCTCAGGACACCCAGCTCCCTGCCTGGCTGGCAGTTCTTTCCCTAGTCTACACACACCTGTGGGCTAAAGACAAACCAACCCTCCGCAGTTCTTGCTGAGAGCACATGTTCTTGTTTAGCTAAGAAGTAACAGTAAAGTTAAATGTTCTTTTCATTCACTTTAAGAATCAGAAGGTTCTTCCCCCCACCCCTTGCAGCCCCATGACAAGTTGCATGGGCCATAGAGCAACCTGCTCTAGTGGATGGTGTCCCTGCCCATGGCAGGGGGCTGGAACTGGATGAGCTTGAAGGTCCCTTCCAACACAAACCATCCTGTGATTCTATGATTCACTCCATGAAAATATCACAAATTAAGTCACATCTTTAGAGACCCATTCAAAATAATTACATTTAGACACTCTCAAGTTGGGATTTTGTGAGCTGGAATATTTATGAAGATACTAACAGGACCCTGCACCCAAGTTTAGGAGTCATAATTATAGAAAAGGAGCATTTAGTAGGAACACAACCTGCAAGAACAATCTTTCAAGTTCTCCCTTTTGCCAGAAAGGAGAGTGACAGGACCTTGGCAGGGGTGGGAACAGGGAATAGCAATGGATTGAGCTACATGGTATGTGCAGTGAAACACAACCCAAGGCAGTAAGTAAACTAACCAGCATGGGAAAGGAAGAAGAAAAACCCTGCAGAAGTCACAGCCTCAGCACGATGTGTGCTGAGTGCCACCTCCATCAATCACTTCCATGTTTGCATCTCTTCTCCAAGCTTCATCTGTTCTTTGTCCTCTGCTATCTCAAGCTCCCTGGGGCAGGAAATTGCATGCAGATGAATACTGCCAGTCCCCTCTGCACAATTAAGCCTTTTGTAAGGAAGCCCCTGACAAAATTTTACAAGGTCTGTTTTTTATGTGTCAGGGTAACAACAGCCAGACTGCGCTCAGGGGAACTCCAAGTGTTTTGGGAGTAGCAACAAGCCTCTACCACCCCCAGGGATGGATGTAAGCAACCTAGCAAGGGGCTCCCTCATTCACCAGATGCAGATTCCCCAGCAGTAAAATGAACCAGCTACTAAAATTACCTCCAGTGGAGCTCATTTTCCATTCAGGGACGTTAGATGCATCATTTCCTAACAACTAAAGGACATCACCTATTTTAAGAGCTTTCCCCAAAGGCAGGGCTCAGAAAACTACTCTCAAGTTGTTGGCTCTTCCACATTAGAGCAATGTTTGAGCATCAAATACAAGGCAGAGGCTGAAGCACTGCTCGCTGCTCTTCCTCCAGGCAAAAGACCATGCTTTCTTTTGCACTTCTATTTGGCCTTAACTTCATGGGACATCAGAAGAGGGTGAACTGCTTGTATTAAGATGTGCCTGACAATCAGATAGACAGTGAGATACTATCAACAACACACACACAAAAACCCTTGTCAAAATTCTGTTTTAAAGAAAACCCTAACAAATCAACACCCAAATTCCACAACCCCTTCAGGCTTCAATCTTCCTTCTTCAGAAGGAGAGGTAGGAGAGGTGGTTTTGTGAACTGTCCTGTAAAGCACACACACAGACACACTGGCAGGCAGATGCTCACCCTGACAAAGCTACAAACCCCAAAGCCCATCAGAAAACTGGATGTGATACTGACTGCTACTGAGTATTGTCAAGTGCAAGAGCAAGGTCCTCCTCTCTACCTGGCCAGCAGCACATGGATAATACAGGACAGCAGCACAGGTTGAGCACATTCACCAACTGAAACAACTTCACAGAGGATAAAACCATCAAGTTTTTGGCAAACTGCAACGCAGAACCAGGAGAAAAAGACTCTCCTTCAAGCTTAAGGTGAAATTTTGTGATTTTTGCCTGCTTTACTTGGCAATACATTAGAGTGAATTTTCTTCTTGGTTGTGGACTGATTACAGGCTGCGTCACCTCTGACTGTCACATGGTGCTGTGACAAGTGCCAGGATCACTACAGCAGTGGCTGGACAGACCTCAGTTACCAGAACTGCTGCTTTCCAAAGCACAAGGTGGTCAAGACCTGACCAACAGAGGTCATCATTCCCAAAGCAGGACACGTGGCCAGGGAAATTGCATGCTTCCTTCTCAGCAGGCTCCAACCCAGCTGGAGAAAACGCCATCAACAAGACCTTGCACAACCTGGCATCAAAGCCAGCCCTGCTCCAGCCAGGGGCAGAACTAGGTTACCTCCTGTGCCCCTTCCAACCTCATGTTTTCCAGGATGCTTTTACTGTTGGCCAACCTCCCCACAGCCCTCTGGGATCATGGCTTCAGACCATCCTCATCAGGTTTTTCTATGTAGATGACACAATCAGTAAGTAATGAGATTGCTGTTCAAGGCTGTGTAGACTCATTGCTGTACTGAATACACTGCAACTCATCCTGACAATTGGAAACAGCAGAAACTTGAAGGAGAACTAAATCAGCCTTTTCCTCACAACTCAGGCCTCACAAGCAATAGACCGAGCTCTAACCCCTTCCCACCAAGGGGGATGGGAAGCCAAGGCACTTTCTTCCCCTCCTCTCCTGATGTAAAGGATGGGAATTGCTGAACTCACAGCTCTGCTATTTCTTCTGACCCAGTTCACCATTGCAGTGCACGCCACTCCGGGCTGGCCCACGCTGCCTTGCTCCATTTTCCATGCTGCTCTTCTGCTCCTTCATGTGAGCAGAGATGCTGGCGTGACCGGGATGGAACAAAGCAGCAGCACAGGCAGAAACTTGGGGGCAAGACAGAAAAGGAACACGCTGCAGTTTCCTCTCCTCCACCCATGTGGTCTTTGCTACTGTGCAGCTGAACTGCAGATCTTAACTGCTTTTTAGGTAAGGAAAAGCAAACTACTGAGCTTCAAACTTACACAATGTGCCACGTAGAGCTTGGTGTAGTGACAGCGTGGCCTGGAAGACTGCAAATGCCCAAGTATGATGAAATCCTGCAAAGTGCTGGTAATTACTCTGATATGAAATGGCTCATCCAGCTGTCTGTAAGAGGACTAAAGCAATAAGAGGATACTGATTTCAATAGAACTAAAGCTGCTGAGATACAACCAGTAGGCCCACCAGTGCTCAACTAGATCAGATCTACCTTGCTAATCAGCTATGTCACCCATGAGTGTTTCAAGGCACCAGCACAAACACCAAGTGGCACGTGCTGTCAGTGAAGGCAGCCACACTGAAGGATCGTGTTTTACAGTCAAGCAGATCCGATGAGCAGGGTAGTCCTGCCCTTTAAAAAGGAAGAAAGCCAAGGCATGAAGCAGGGGCACAGAAGAAAACACATGAAAAGCACCCAAGAGAAGAACAGGAGGGTGAATCTCAATCTAAATCTCCCCTTTGTCAGTTTAAATCCATTCCCCTTGTCCTATACCTACATGCTCTTGTAAAAAGGGCCTCTCCAGATTTCTTGTTGGGCCCCTTTAGGTATTGGAAGGAAGCTGTGAAGCAATTACAATCTATCATGCCCCTTGCAATCACTGGACAACCACACACAGGAAAACCTGCTTTGCTGGAACAAAGCTACCGAGTAAGTTAGAGGCTTTCCCATGGCTTATGTGCAGCCCAAGATGAAGATCCACACAGCCTGGTCACAGCTACGGACACAAACAGCACAAAAAGGTGGGCAAGCTTATGGCATACAAGCTGAGACGCTGCAACCATACACACTAGAGCCCATTCCTCACTGCAACACCCAGAGCTTCATCCTTGCATTGAACTACTGCACACAAAGAGCTCAGGGTAGAGGAACACACAAGGACCCCACCAGTGCTCCACGCTCACCCCATCCTTGCCCTGCCATCGTTTCTCTTTGTGTCCATAACCCTAGAGGCAGGGCAGGTCTGAAGATCAAACTATTGAGACTTTGCTCAAAAGCAAACAGATAACAGATCGATGTGACAAGGGAGAAGTTCACCCTCCTCTCGAAATGAAAATCAAACAATCTGAGGATCCAACTGCCCGGGACACTCGAACAATGGCCCAGGCAAACCCGCAGGGAGGAGAAGGCAGCTTGTGAAAAATGAGCAAGTGAAATCGTTCCTTTCCTACTGCAGAGGAGCTGGCTGGCCAGGAGCAGGACCTCAGGAAAACAGCCCAAGATAAACGGAGGGAATGGTGTGGGAATTAACCACTGCACTGCTGCCCTGGGAACACACCAGCAGCGGCGTTTCCTGGACGTTTTGCAGGACTCTGGCTGCAGGGCCACCACGACAGAGAGGGGACAGCTACCTCCATCTGCATGGAGCAGAAAAAGGCACTATTCCTCTCCCTACCCCTTAATCCAGCTCACCCCAACAGACCTGAACACACCAGGAAGCACCCCTACATCACCACAGAAGCGATACTAAGACCTACACATGGACTACTATCTCCTGCTTTGTAAACCAGTATCTGAAGATTAAGTAGGAGAAAGACAAGCCCAAGCTGTCTGAAGCACCCTTATCAGTGTGTTAATGACAGCATTGATTAGAAACATCCATCATCTTTTACCCATAAGTAACACCTTGAAGCTGGCACAGGCACAGCAATGAATGGGCAGAGGAGGGGTGGGGTTGTTTCCCCAGGGCATCACAAGGGTGCTTGCTCTGGATGCTCAGAGCAAGAGCATTCACATGCACAAGGATGGAAAGAGAAGAAAAAGAGTATTTTAAAGAGTGCTTTAGGTGTCCATTCTTGCCACTGAATGTAATTAACGCCTGTGTTTAGAAGAACTAAACACAACCAGACTTTGAAGTTAACACCTCCTTAAGAGAGGACATGGGAAGGGAGTGTTCTTTATTTTCCTGTTGTTACCATTGTTCTACTGGGGTCTGTCTTTCACACTGCTAGTGAGAAAGGGAGAGCTGATGAGTCTCTGCAGCTGTACAGAGATGCTTTCCTACAAGAAAGCTAACAAAAGGCTGACAAAACCAAAGAGAAACGAACTTAAAGGTTGGGAAAATTTGCAAACTCAAGAAGAGGCTTGCCTAGGACTATGCTATGCTTCCTGGTACCCCCATTTTCTGATGGAAAACTGGGATTTAGGCTGCAGGCAGTCACAAGAAATGAGAACAGAAAGCTTGCTTTAATACTGGAACAGACTGAGCACAAGGTAGAGGACCCAGATAAAAATCAATTGATGAATGCTGTTCTCAAGAATGCTAGATCATGAGCGAGACCTGGAAAAAACACATTTGGAGTTATTATTTTAAAGTGACTGGGCTTGCTGTTACTAAAGGAAGGCATCTGAGTGTCTGTCTGCTACACAAAGGGTTTGTAAACAGGTAATTTAAGAACTTAGCAGTAGGCCAAAACACAGCAAATCTGCCAATGCCAAGCAAATACAAACACCTCTGCAGAGGGAAGCAAGACATTACCCACGTATGTATGTGGAACAGTAAACAAGAAACGGGTGATCACCTTTTTCCCTTCAGGGTAAGGGGATGGATGCAGGGAGTGGGAAGAGGGTGAATGAGAAGTAGGAACTGCCCCTGTGTTGTCGCGACTGTGCCAAAAGGGAACTCACAACCAGGCTCCTGTTAACACGGAGCCAAAACCAAAAGCCAAGAATTGCCACAAGACCTCACTGCTGCTGGGGCTGAGGCTGAAACCGAACACAAGCCAGCCACAGGCTTCCTTCTCTTCATTCCCAGTTCAAGGCATCTCTATCATGTTTGAGTCATTTCAGGCTCAACAAAAAAAAAAAAAAAAACAAACAAAAACAAAAAAAAAATCAGGGAAATTAAAAAAAAAAAGAAGGAGCTGGACTACAAAGGACTTCATGAAAGCAGTAAAATCATCTGAAAGATTTGGTTTACAAAGACAATGAGAGAATTCAATCTGCACCTTCCAGAAGAGCTGATAAGCAAAGATTTGTCTTGCTGTTGCTCCAATATTCCAGAAGGGCAGGAGAAAAGGGGGGGGGTGTGTGCTCAGGAAATTAAAATAAATCACACCATGAAAAGCTGTAGGAATAATTTGTCTTCCTTCAAAGCTGTGATTTCATGGCCTGATCTGCCCAGGGGAGAAGCTGCAACACTTTGGTGGTAGAGGTGTGAGTACAGACTATGAAGCCTTTCCAGAGACAGAATATCACCTGGTAAAGCTGGAACAGAACTGGCAAACTTACACATTTAACTCCTTCCAATGCTGGAAGCTCGAGGAGGACTTGCTTCTTCCAGGGGAATTAAAACATGAACCATACTTGCTGTATCATCACTTACCCTTGTCCACAGAACAGGGAAACAAGTACCTCTGAACATGAACTAAACAACTGTTTGAATAACTTCCCCAAACCACTACTGCTGTTAGAGATGTACAAGCAAAAGGCTCATTTTTAAAGCAATCAACTGCTGTAAAGAATAGATCACGTTAGAATATTGCATTTAAAATAATAACATAAAAGAGAAAATGCCCTTAGGCATTAGTGAAGCCATTACCTTTAGTGTGATACATAATAGCAGCCCTCAGGTCAAAAGAACCCCAGCTATCTTTCCTTTCTAGGCCTCTCTGGTACCTCTGTTCTTTGGCGGAGGCTAGCAAATTGTTCGTGGGAGAGGCCAGAGGATTCTCTACTTCATAGTCTTTTGAAAGAAACACTAAAGCACCTTGGCTACCGGTGTCTGCCTTTTGTAGGTCACCTGTGTGATGCGACTCCAAAGCTAAGACACCACCCTCAACAGCAGTCCCAGGCTTAAGAATAGCACTAAGAATTTGAGGGCTAGTCCGTTTATCCAGCTCATAAGCCTTAGGAAACACAGGTTGTTCAGTTCCTGAGGGAATGATTTCAGCACACTGCGAAACCAAAGTGGCAGGATATTCCCCTTGAAATGTCACTTCCATTAACTGATTATCCGCAGATTTCCCCACCCCAGTTTCGGGTCCAGCGCTGGGCTCGTTGATGAAAGACAAACCCCACTGATTCTGGAAGATATCCCCCAGGTTCTGCTGATTGGTCTGCGATGGGAAACTGACTTGGGTTGTACCCAGAAGCACAGTTTGCATATTTGAAGGGTAGATAAAAAGGCTAGATTTCTTTTGTTCGAGAGCTGCTGAAGGTGTACTCATGTCCTGGGGTCCTGACTCAGAGGAGGTGGATGGTACAGTACTAGCAGCAGATGAGAGCAGTGGCTGGGTCCCTGGGGAATACACACTTCCATCTGTCCCTGCCAGGATGGGCCCATTAGAGAAACTAGCAGAAGTAACAGATTTCATAGCAGACATGGGGACCTGGGACAGTCGACTGGATGTTTGGGCCTGAGCTTCCCCGGCAGATGATGAAGATGAAGAAGATGATGTGGATGGGGTTTGAGCTGCTTTGTTGAGGTTCTCTTTAACTTTACTTGCATAACTTATTTTGGGTACGATTTTAGCACTGCTATTGTCCACTGGAAAAACTGGGGGTGGTTTAAATAAGGTCCATGAATCCTCTTTAGATGTAGCTGATGACGCGTGCTTCCCTTTGGGCCGGTCATCAAACTTCTTGCTGCTAATCCCAGGTTTGGCATCCGAGTTTTTTCGCTGTACATCCCCAAGCCCAGGCTTTCCCCGTCCTGCTCCACCAGCTCCAGCCTCGTATTTCCAAACTGGCTTAGTATTTTCAATTCGGTTCCCCTTTTGCTCACTATAATCAGGCTTGAAACTCTCAAGTTCCTGTTTTAAGGTTGGGGCACTGACCTCCTGTTGCATTATTTTGTCCTGAACTAGATTCAAGTTCTCACAACCCTTGGCACTGTTGCGCCTGCCTTTCCGCTTCTTAGGTGTAGTATATCCACTCTCGGAGCCACTTCCATCGTTATCGGCCCCTTTCCCTATGTAGCCATTGGTGATATAGCTGGAGTTATTGGTTACCACACCGTTTGGAATAGACATTCCCTCTGGCTTGTCTGAGGATTGGCTTTCTCTAAGTTTGTTCTCGTAGGATTTCTCATTCTTTTTGTCCATGTTATTTTTCTGAATGAAGTTTTTGGGTTTGATTCCAGCTTTCCCCAAAGCGCTGGCCTTCACAGTCTGCTTTGGGGGCACGTTAGTGTCTACGAGCTGCTGGCTGCCATTGGGTACCCTGGATCCTGGGGTGGTGGTTTCATCAGAGCACAGGCCCTTTAATGACACTTCTCTTTCTCCTGCATTACCATTTAGCTCTCCATAGCCTAGAAGGAAGCCAAAAACAACAAAAGGCAAGAATTAGAATGTGAAACATTAAACTTCTGATGGCAGAAAGCTGTAATCAGCCCCAAACATATCCAGTTTCCTCAAGCAGACATTTTAAAATAGGAAAAGTCTCCCATGTACAAAAGCAAAAGCTTATCTGCTGGAAACCACAGCACAAAGGGTTAAGCACAAAGTATCAGCAGCCACTGACTCATACATACAACATGGTGACCTATGGATGACAAAATACAGGGAAAGACTATTCAGATACTAGATAAGGAAAATGCACTGAAGGCCACTGGCAAGCTAGAGAGCTATTTCATCAGCTACTGTTTCCAGGTCATGCAGAGGAAAAAAAGTAATTCCCAGGATGCTTCAAGACAGAGGGATCTGCTGCCTTTGCTATGAGATTTGTTAAGGTTCAGAATCCGTACAGTGAACCAGAGCCAACTCCTATCATCTCCATCAGCTGCCAGGCCTGCAACACCAGCAGCCCTCCTTCCCACCCTCCTCTCCCAAGTGCCATCTCCAGTAAAGGGGGAAAAGAATCCCTACGAAAACCTAAAAAAGCAGCTTTCCAAGAGGACATGTGCAAGTCCAGTTGGAAGGAGGAGGAGGGAAGAAAGGGAGCCAGCACCCCCTCACTTCAAGACAGCAACCAACACCTCCCTACATGTGCTCTTTAACATTGAGAAGGTGATAAAAGCAGGAAGAACCACATCCCTGCAATCAGCCTTCACCACTACCAGTGATTGGTCTCCTGCCCACCAAGAAACTTGTCCTTGGGAGACCCGCTCCTAGCTTGAGACCCAAGGAATAAAGCACTTGCTGAGGGATCCACCTCAACAAAGCATGAGATTATGCTGTACACTCAGCCTTCCTTCCTCCTTCTGCAGTTCATTTCTAGGCCTTATGGTTCTGAAGTGAATCTGGAGTGTGCAATTCAAGGAGCTGGAAGCTCAGAACAGCCCAGAACCACCTCAACTTCCTCCTTGTTTCGTTTTCTTTGCAAAACCTCTGGCCAGAGACCTTTCACTTTCAAGGACTTTGGCTACAATGCCCAAGAGAAGCCTTGAAACCCCACCAAGAGATGAGGACTCTGTACCCAGCTCAACAAACACACTCCAGCTGCGCACGGAGCAGAGGGACCCGCTCCTCCAGGAAGAGCGATATCCTTGCTCCTCCTCTGACTCATCCATCCTCCTTCCCGAGGGTGGAAGGCCTGACATCTGCAACAACTGACCCACCTAAGGCTTCATCTGCAGCCACGGTGGCACCAAGTCAGTCCCCCAAGAATGAGAGCAGGCAGAATTCCAGTTTGAAAAAGAATGTTTTTGTTGTTGCCAATGTTGTTGAAATTAACTGCTATACCAGAAATCATTGTTATCCTCACATCCTGGAGCCTCAGATGTCTGGCAGATGTAACTGCTCAAGTTCTGGGTAAGTCGGGAACAGAAGAATCCTTGTAGGAATCTTCACAGAAATTCCACAATTGCGTTTGCTGAGAGGGATCAAAAAGGATTTTACTACGCGCAAGTATCTGTAACCACCACAACTTCCACTATAACTTCCCAATGGGCTGTTAAGAACATTAACCATGATTCCTTCATCCTGGAGAACACTGATGGGATGGGATTAAGTCAAGGACTAAACAAAATCAAGTATTTGAGAGGAAGCCTTTTCCCAAGAGCAACGTGTTACAGCTGACCTTGTATGACTCAAGACTTCTGACACCACTTGCTAATGCAACAAAACAATAAGAACGGTCATAAGACCACTGCAGATGAGGAGCGAAAGAATGAAATGAAGAACAAAATCCATCTCAGTAAGTCAGTGTGTCAGCAGTTTCTAGCTCCAATTCTCAAGTATTCACAACTCGGCTGCCCAGAGCTTTCTCCCAACCAACGTTGGGCAGAGCTGGCTCTGGCCTAGGCACAGAGGGGCAGCGAGCAAACGTTCAGAGGAGGAAAGCTAAAGAAAAGCGATGTCGGAACGCGCAGGTGAGGAGGCTCTGGCACGGTTTCACAGCTGGGAAGGGAGGGGTGTCAGAGCGAGCGCGCCTCGGCACCCCGGGCACACTGCAAACAGACAAATGACTCCTCAACTTATTTTTTGCTCGGCAACTTATTTTAGCGCTGGCCGGGGCCGGGGCCGCTCCCTCCCTACCCCCGCTCCCGAGGCTGCGTGCGTGGCTCCGGCGCCGCCAGCCCCGCTCCCGATGCCGGCCAGGGCCCTTCCCTCGTTATGTAAATGAAAACCTCAAGGAAAACCACAGAATTCAGGGATCTGTACGGCATTTTGGCTGCTGCCGCAATCACACACTTGCTTTGAACCCCCCCCCCCCAAAATGGGATTATTTCTCAGGACGCAGCAGCCGGGCAGCGCCCCAGGGTGAGGTGGGGGCTCGGGAGCAGCTTCCCCCCTCTCCCCAGTGCCATTCACGGGCTCCGCGCAGCCTCGCCCCCGGCTCGGCCCGAACCCCGAGGAGGAAGCGGCCCCAGAGGCACCCCCCCCCTCCGCCCCGGTGCAGGCCCCTCCGCCTCCTCCGAGTCACTGATCGGTTCTCCCCGGGGCCTCCTCGCCCCCCGCAGCCCCCCGGCCCGGCCCGGCCATGGGCAGCGCTCCCGGTGCGGCGCGGCCCGGCCCCACGTGCCCGGCGGGCCCCGCGGCTCCCGCTGCCGCGCCGGCCCCAACATGGCGGACAGGAAGCTGCCCCAGCGCGGCGGAGAAGCTTCCAGCCGGGCCGGGGGAGGAGGCGGCGGAGGAGGAGGAGGAGGAAGGCCCCGCCGCCGCCGCCCCGCGAAGGTCACAGGCCCCGTCCCGCCGCCCTGCCCCGGACCTGTTCTCCGCTTGGCCGCCTCTTGGTGCTGCGGGCCGCCGTGCTTGTGCTCGTGTCGGAGCGGCGGCTTGGGCTGGGCTCGGCCGTCGGGCGGCGGCAGGTAGGCGCTCTGCGGGTGGTGGTGGTGGTGGCCGCAGTAGTAGTAATGGTGGTGATGATGGTGGTGGGGCTGCTCCTCCATGGGGGGCGGCTGGCGGGGCCGGGCCAGGCCGGGCTGGGCGCTCGCTGCTGGGCCGTGCGGCTCCGGCGCTGGGACGCGGCGGACTGGCAGCGCCCGCCCTGCAATCAGCGAGCCGCGCCGCCGCGCCCGCCCCTCGCCCCGCCCCGGCCCGGCGGCCGGAGAGGAGAGGCGAGGCGGGGAGAGGAGAGGATATGGAAGCCGGCCCAGCCACCGCGGCACGGCCCTGCCGGCCACCCCCTCGCCAGGTGAGGCCAGGGGCCGGGTGCGCTTCACCCCTCTCCCCCGTGCAAGCGCGGCCGTGCCGGAGCACAGCCACCTTCCGCTGCCTTCACCGCTGAGTCAGGCCTCGGAGCCTGGCGAGCGGCTCCCCCGCGGAACCGGGGCGGTGCACGCACAGCCTGGCTCCGCAGCCTCGCCCCCCGCGGGAGAGGGGCGGCTCGGGGTGCAGCAGAGCCCGTAAAGGAGCGGGTAATGCCGAGCAGGGGCTGCAGCAGGCCGGGGTAGCGCAACCGCGTCCGCAGGGCTGCGCCGGAGGGGAGGCGGTCAGCGGGAGCACCGCGTTAAAGCCGCAGTCACGGAGAACGCGGGAGCAGCAGCGCGCTGGGAGCGCCACCGGGTCCCCGCTCTGCTCCGGGGCTCCGCCCGCAGAGCGGCCGGGACGGAGCCCAGCACGGCTGTAGTGAGGGCCAGGCACCTCCACGCACCCCACTGCTGCTCCCGAGAAAAGCGCTGGAGATCAGGAATGATGCTTAACAAAGTGCCAGTGGTGGTGTTGGAAAGCCGGGGAGGGGAAGGGGGAAACAACTTGGAGCTTGTCAGAGTTTGCCCCAGATTCTCACCACTGCAAATCTCTGCTAATGCCCACTGGAGCGTGTCTTGTGGAGGGTCTGCAGCCAAGTGACCTCGAATCCTGCCTCTGCTCTGAGCATGTTCCTTCGCAGGAGGAAAAGGCCAGCAAGACTTTCCCCTCCACCTGCCTTTCCCCACTCCCTCGCAGACACAGGCATTCTCCATGGACAGCAAGGGGTTTCATTTGGACACAGCAGCGAGAATTGAGGCAAGAGTTAGGAGGGTAGGAAAAGGGCAGCAAGAGGGATGGGGAGACCAGGGATTGACACAGGCTGGATTCAGGTGCAGAGTCCTGCTCTGAGTTATTCAGTACTCCAGTGTGGTTTATTACCTGCAGATACTCAGAGCATGAACCACAACAAACAGGAAGCATGAGTGACAAAACGGGATCATGGAATTAAAGACGCTTATAATTAATATGCACAAAATAAAAAAGGCTGCAGAGACAAAAATAGTATTTCCTCACATCTCAGGGCTTGCAATTGCAGCTTGTAACATCCTGCTGTATATTTTACGTATTAATATATAGTAAACAAAGTTCCTGTGTGCAGAAAGCTCTATGAGGCCTCAGCTCTGTACAAAGGACAGTCCTTGCCCAGAGATTTTGCAGTTCCCAGTTTCATTTCACCAGAACATAGTTGAAAGTCTGTGCCTCAAGCACAGCTCCCCATTCCACCCTCTTTTATACCCAGGAGGTAAAACCTTTCCTACCAGAAATACCAACTTCTACATTAATATAGAGGATTTTTTCAAGGTTTGAGGTGTCTGCAATCCTTACCAAGCCAGCCCCACAGTTAATATTCATGTTCAGCATAAAGAAAAGTGATTCAAAACACTGTGAAACCATTTAAGCACACACCTCTGAACTTAGGGCCTTACCCGTGCTCTCAGGAATAACGGTCCTTTCAAAGGCTGACTCAGAGTGACCTCATGCTGCTTAGGAGACAAGTCTTAAAATGAGGAGTCAGGCTTTAATCACGCTTGACATTTTATTGGTGGCTTGGAAGAATTTATTTTTAATATAAGGAACTGGCTTGAAGACACAAACTTCAAAAGATTCAGGAGAAAGCAAACAGTGATGGTGGACAGATCAGCTCTGTACACATAGGTACAGGAGAAGTTTAAGTATTCTAAGTACAGAGTCCAGAGGAGATGCTGCGAGGGCTGGAGCAGCTCTGCTCTGGAGCCAGGCTGAGAGAGCTGGGCTGGTTCAGCCTGGAGAAGAGAAGGCTCCTGAAGGGGAGACCTTAGAGCAGCTCCAGTGCCTAAAGGGGCTACAAGAAACCTGGAGAGGGGCTTTGGACAAGGGATGTAGGGACAGGACAAGGGAGAACGGCTTTAACCTGCCAGAGGGGAGACTGAGATGAGCTCTTAGGCAGAAGCTCTTCCCTGTGAGGGTGCTGAGGCGCTGGCACAGGGTGCCCAGAGAAGTTGTGGCTGCCCCATCCCTGGCAGTGTTCAAGGCCAGGTTGGACACAGGGGCTTGGAGCAAGCTGCTCTAGTGGAAGGGGTCCCTGCCCGTGGCAGGGATTGGAACTGGGTGAGCTTTAAGCTCCCTTCAACCCAAACCAGTCTGGGATTCTATTCTGTCACTTACAGGTGTCATGACAGCATTATCTAAAGCTTGAAAAACACATTTTTAAATCCAAACTAATGCATGTCCTCCAGTAACAGACCAGGCACACAGCGCAAGGCACCATGACACGGCTCATATGGCTACAAGAGGGGGAAACACTGCCATGCCTAACGCAGGGAGGCATTTGAAGGGTGCTACAAGTTCCAGCATGCAATGCTGCGCTGTGGGCTAGCGTCTCCTACATGGCCTGCTGGGACATGTAGTCTTTTGAAGCTCAGCTCCCATCGTTGATACAACATCACCCTAGTTCCACTGTGTATTAATATTCAGTAGTTGTTCAGGATGTGTTCTCAGTGGAGAAGGGATACCAGAGATTTCCATGCCTCCTCATCCACAGTTTTCCTTCTTGCTGCTCTCTGTGTTTGCAAGCCAGCAGGGTCTCAAGCAAAAGGAAGAGGTAATTTTCCTTAGAATTCCACACCCAGTGCTAAGTATTCCCACATCCAGGCACAAAGTTGGGCACAGCCAGCATAATTCAGTCATTTATTCAAAGCCTTAGTTTATAAAGCTTTGAAGTAAATGGCTTTTCAGAGAACCTGCCACTTAAAGCTGCAAAATGAAGGCAGCAAAGAATGAATCAACTGCTACAGAAACCATGAGAAAGTTTTCCTGGAGAGCCTGACCTGAGATGAGCTTTGAGTTCACATGAAAATGCAGTTAAACTGAGAAGCTAATCTAGTGATTTTCTAAGAACAAATAATTTCCTTTCACGGGCAATCCTCTTTTAAGACATTACATTTCATTTCCATTAAGTGTGTTCAGGTAAGTTCAAACTGAAGTTATAAAATTAATCCATGAAAAGAAAAATGCTGTCTTTGTATTTCTTTTGTCTGACTCCTATTTAAAACTCAGAAGTGGGAAACATCCAAATTACCATATTTATAGATACTGGGAAGGGCTCTCAGACAAAGTGTGGCATTTATTTACATTTTTTTTGCCACAGGGTTTTCATTTATAGCAAGGTTCAGGCTCTGTACCCCAACACATCCAACCTAATAACGCACTCAAGCAGATGCTTAGTTCCAAGTATGTTTATAGCAATATTATTCAAGACCTTGATACATTAAGCCCCTGAAATCTAATGTATTTCAGTGCAATGCAGTCATGATTTAGCAGCTGCTATTCAGATGTTGGAGGAAGATGTGAATCTCAGAAGCAGTTTAGTCAAGATGGATGACAGGGTGCTAGTGCTCCCTGCAGCCTCCTGTTTGACCAGGGTGCAGCTCACAACTGGCCTTTGCAGTTACCTTCAGGTAAGGTGGAGCCTCTCCTTGACTCTATTTTTGTACTCACTGTGTACATTATTTATAGGTTCAGAGCTGGTCTCTTGAAAGACTCCTTTCTCTAGAGACGGATATTAGATTTTGGGTTAGAGGTCTTAAAAAGCAGCAAAAGAAAAAAAAAAAGGATTTAACCCCCTAACTGAATTGTAGGAATGGGTACCGTACACTTACCTTTCCCACTCCTAACAACTTAAGCATTGCTACCTAATAGCACATGCTCAATTAAGATGTTTTTTCCTCCCGAAACTTAACTTCCAAATGCCATAAGCACACTATGTTAATCCTTCAGTCACTCTCCAGAAAATTAAGGCAGCCCAGCACCAGAAATAACCATAGGGCATAGTTTTGTGAGGCAGCAAAACTGACGTAATGGCTAGCTGCTTCTGAAAGGGAAGGTCATCTCTGCCTGTGCCTGCCTCTGCCCTGCCCTCACAGCAGCACTGGTGCTTCTCTGAACCTGTTTGAGAAATTAAACTAAAAGGCAGTTCTTCAGATGAAAAAGTGTACATTTTTATGCTGGTTAAGCTTCCTGAGGAGCCAGACAAGTATTAACACCCTTAAGAATAGGCTGTCATGACAGCAGCTCAGGAGTTGCCTTCTGCAGCTGAGCGATGAGCCCTTCTGGGAATTGGGCAGTAGGGACACAGCTGGGGCTGCAGCCACTTAAACCATCTAATGTTATTTTGCTCATACTTGTGAGTCAGTCCCCTCAAATGCTCAAAGAGGGATGACGTGATCACCCTTCAAAGTGTTTTGAGTGAGCTGTAACAGAACAGCTGTAAGCAGTGGGACCTCTTTCTGGTGGCTACATCTATTGTTTAATAGGACTAGATCTGAGGAACATCGCTGTTGTAAACACATTGAAGGGTCCACTCAGGCAGGAGTAACATTTGCTGCCCATATTTGCATGAAAAATTGTTTACTAGAGTGCAACCATAAACTGGAGGCAGCTTCTTGGATACGTATAAGAAGCAGCACTGGAGGCAGGCAGCAGGTTAGCCTCAGCCAAGTTTCTTGTTACTAGTCTGGGATTTCAAACAATCCTAACTCTGGGCTTTCAGACAGTTCTGGATCTCCTCCTGCTTCATTAGATCACCATAGGGACCACAGAGAAATCCACACAAACACCTTCCAAGGTGTTCTTGCAAGAACTGCCCTGCTTTTAGGGCCTGACACACAGGCAGCCCTGTCTGACTTACAGGGGGGGTTGTAGCAGTCACTGCGCGCAGTAGACTTTGACCTCTGGAAGATAAATGAGAAAAGGCTCAATCCACAAATCCCAAGTACTTTTTATCTTGTTATACAACACAGGAGTCACAAGGTCGCTGGTCACATTTCATTCTCATTCCATTTGGATACCAAGCAGTTATTAGTTTGAAACAGGGTTGGGTTTTCTTTTTTAGTCATTATTTTTAACATAAGCATTGGGTATGTCTGCACCTGACACACAGGGAGTTCAATATGTGTTTGGACTTGGAGTCTCCAACCTAACAATGCAGAGCACTAGAAGAACACTGCCTTTGGAAGGGTCTTATTTGAGTTATTACTAAAGTTGTTTCATTTGGTGACACAGGGCAATGATACTTGACTACAAGATTAGGGATTGAGAAGAGCCCTTGTCTGGAGGAAGATTAAAAAGACTGGAACCATTCACCTCTGAGGGGGTGAATCAAAAATGTCCACAGTGAAGGTATTACAGAATGCATAGCCTTGAGATAGCACCTTATGTTCACCTTATCTCAAAACATAAGAACATGAAGGGGAGGGAGGGGAAGGAAAATTAAAGGATAAGCAGCCACATTTTAATGCTTTGCATTAAATGGAATGCATGGAATTCATCAATATGCAACATTGTGAGGAGCAAAATAGTATGTATTCTCAAAGAATGGGCATAATTCAGCTAAAAGTAAATATTTGACATCTAAATTAGAAGATTTGAATGGATTATTATCTATTATTCTTCAGGGCACAAGTGAGCTTCTACCTTAGGACTTAAGAAGCTATTTCTGTGAGGCATCCAGTACCTGGAGAGCTCAAACAGAACTGGGGAGCAGAATTTACTCATAATAAACCCATCTACTCCAAAGGAACCATGAGCTGAACATAAACACACAGCTGATGGCTCTAGCCTAGGCAGGAAGAAAACACAAGGCACTAGAGACCAGTAAGGACTGGCAAGGCAAGCACTGGTCACTATGCAGCAGATGCCTCTTAACATCTGGATTCCACAGAGGGGTTCTTACATCTTCAACTTAATGGATCTAGGCTCCAATTTCTAAAATCCAGGTATTTTAGTTACTAAGTGACAACACTGCAGAAGGCAAAAGGCTAACTCTCATCTCATTTTCCTTGGAATACGGTCCATAGCTCTTGTGCTCCCCCGCAGTTTCTTTACTTCACTGCTTACCTACTCATGAGGAGGCATTACAGGACAAAGGCTTTTGTTCACAGTAAAGGGGTTGTGGAACAGCTATTCTGGCACAGCTCCCCAGGTGGGGATACAGTTCACATAGGCAAAAGAACTCACTAAACCATCTCCTTAAAAGGCAAACTACACCATCAGAATAAATCATGTCTACATCTTTGCTTTTTGCATGCCATCATTGCTGCAGGGGTAACTCTGGGGTTTTTACATTCCAGCCTGCATAACTCTTCTGGCAGGACTTGTAGTTCCTTGACCAGGAAGACAAGATGCACCAGGAAACAAGCAAACAGCAGCAGAAAAAACAGAAAAGCTTGCTTTGTTTTCTTGACAAAGTGTGGAAGGTGTTTTCTTAACAGCTTCTTTTTTTTGCACATATTGAAAGAGAAGAATGAACTAATGAGCCATGAGCTTGGCTCTGTTAACAATGAGAAGGGAACTGTGTCCACAAGTCACCTCTGGGGTGGAGAAGAGCAGCTGAGTAGCAGTACACAGCAACACCTACAAAAGAATTTATTTACTACATGTATGGAACAAGATTATTATCTCCTAATGAACTGTAGAGAAACATAAGTAAAATCTAAAGACATAAACAACTCATCTAGAACCGAAGCAGAATTCTAGATGCAAGACCCCCTGCTCTGCTGGAAAGTAGCCCAGCAATTCATACACCAAGTCCAATTAATAATATTCATTCTTCATTATCATCTTTACACTGCAATAGACCTCATGGCAGCCCCAGGAAAGGATATGAGTCAATCCTTGACTAACTGGCTCTGATTCATTAAGGAACCAAACACATATAAAATCACTCAAGAGAAAAAAAAAAAAAAAGCTAAGGTTTGCCTGGCTGATAATTTATCTAATGGCTGCTAAGATTGGAGTAATGGGAGAGGGATGAGAGGGAACAGCACTACATTGCTATGGAAACCAGAATTTTCAAAATAAAGGTTGCAGATCTAAAATAATCCATACTGGTTTTGATGTGCCCTCCCTTTGCCACAACGAGCCAGACAGGCTGACCAGCCAGGGTCAGACAAAAAGCTTGCATGTGGTGACAGAAGATGTCCCATGGTTCATGTTCCTTATCCCAGTGCAGGATGGGCTCTGGAGAGAAACCTCAGTGTATGGTCTGTTACCTGTACAGTTTGGGGAGTTTCCCTGCCATGCAGCCAGTCTGGTCAGGCCAAAGCAAAATGAATCTGTAACCACCTGAGGTGGGAAGTGTTACCTTTATTCCACCCTATTGATAATCCCGACTATTTCCAGAGTCCTTTTTTTATTATTATTAAGTGAACTAAGACAACACAATATATACAGCTTTATGAAGTTCTAATCCCCTCACATTAGAGGAAATTCCTTACACACTAGGAAATTCCTTACACTGCAAATAGTTCCAGTGCAGTTACTGTTCAGGGTATCCCTGTTCTTTGCTCCCTGTTAGTCCCATTTTTGAAAGACAGCTGGTAACTTCCCCGCTTGTGCCTGGGCAAAGGGTTTCTCATTTTAGACACACATGTACCTCTATACCCCACCTACCCAGTATCAGCTCACTGATTGCTGCTGTAAACAAGTCCAGGCTCTAGGAATGCTGACTCACAGAGCTAAGGCTATGGGAAATATTTAGAGCTGCTAAAGAAGCGGAGCTCAGCAGGTTTCCTGCCCTTCCTCCTTATCTGTGAGCCCCTTGTCATGACAGGCTGTAATGAAGGACCTTGCTTCCTCAGAGGAGGCAAAGAGTAGGTACTTGCTTCCTAAAGATAGCCCAGATTCCTCTGGATTCCCAGTTGCTTGCTAGTAATTGCAGGCAGAGGAAGAAAACCCCCAGTGCTTACAACTACAGGGCTACAGATGTGCCCTCCAGGGTAGGCTCTCTCCTGCCTAATGCAGCATTGCTCACTTCAGTGCACTTCTGTGATGTACACAGATTCCTTTAACCCCCCCCAGTATCTGCTATGGAAGGCTATGCTTTACCTATAGACTTTACTGAACCGGATTTAGCTCCGATTCCTGCCTTCAGCAGAGCTGAGTCAGTGCAGACAGGCAAATCACTGTTTGCTTTGAGAGGGTTTGCCACCAATCGAGACACGAGGACTGGGTGCAAATTATGGTTTGCTGTGGGCATGCCAGCACAGGCGAGGAGAGGAACCTGTGCTCAGGCTGAGCTGCAGGGACATGGAGCAGTGCAGGAAGATGGGCGCTATCTAGATGGGAGCCAGTCTGGGTGCATTCTGCCTCTGTGAGCACACTGCTGCACCCAAACCAATCAGCTCTGGATTTTATCCAAAGGACAAGCTGATTGCCTAGCAGCCCATTTTCCCCACTGGGAAGTGGCCTCCTGTTGCAAAAGGCAGAGCATTTAGGGAAAGAAGAATTTTATACCCACACAATTCACATGGCAAATAACCCCAGAAAGCCTATGAGGAAGCATTTATGGCTGGCTGGGATGGGCAGGTTGCTAAGCCTCAGCCTGCTGCTCCTCCTCCCATTACCTACACAGCTCATTTGCAAAGAGGCAGAGGCTGATGAGCTACATTTGCAAGCTGGGCAGGGCAGACCAGGGAGCAACTCTCATTGAGGGGAAGAAGCAGGCTGTGGCCAGAGCTGTATTGCAGTGCTGAGAAATGACTGTGCTAAATGGTCATGGTACTAGTATTGAGTCGATTTTACCTATAACCTAACTAGAGTCCACAGCCAATGCGGCCTGTAGCTTCAAAATGCACCAGAAGCACACAGCTAGGGATACAGAGCTTCCCTTTTTATTGGCAATTGAGTTTCAGCTTAGCTGTACACCAAACGAAATCCTCAGCAAGCTGATCTTGCAACATAATTCTCTCTATACTTGACAATTTAGAGATGCATTTGGTTGAATCTCCCCCTTTCAAGGTAACAGGAGCCATTTTGCATAGATGGAGGCTGAGGCTGATCCTACAAGGCTCTCACACTAGTTTAAGGGAACAGTAACTATAGTGCTTTTGCCCTATTTATAGTGATTACTCAAAGCCAACCTGAGGTCCTGTCAGTCCTTCATCTCAGCTAACTGCTGTGAAGCTGGCTCAGTGTGAAGATGGCCCTATACAAAGAATAGATCAGTTTGTAAATACAGAACAGCTGCTTTAGCAGAATGCAAGGAAAAGAAGCAAGGATGTTGCTGGGCAGAGAAAGCACTGCAAGAGCTCACAGATAGCCTCCTTTCTCCAAAGGCACATGCGCACTGCTATCATTCAGTCACATTTCTCTCAAGCTTCCTGGTAGCAGTATCAGCAAGTGTGTTCTGTCACATCTGACTGGCTGCAGGACTCTGTCCTCATCTGACAGCAATGACCTGGCCTCAATTTTTCACTATTTTGTCACCTCCTTCCTCTCTTTCAGCACCATAAAAATCAGTGGGCATGAAACCTGCAGCGCAAAGGCAATTCTCGCTAGCACAGCCTGCTGCAGCACTTACCTCAGCACGCAGGCGGCTGCAGGAATGGCAAACCCCTCCTAACCTACATTAGATTCCCATAATGTTTCAGATCAGGCACTTCACTTCCAAACTTGGCTGAGATTTATCTCCATGGCCAGACTTAGGATGCACAATAGAGACTTCAAAATCTGAGGGTCATGGTGAGAAGCTCTGGTAAACTGCTATGCTTTACAATAACAGACAGTTCAACCCCATAAGAGAGCCCAAAACCAGATACTGAAACCCCCCTAGAATGAAGGCCACCCAGATTTCTCCACATACAAACTGTGCTGTAAAACATCAGCTCTGGTTGAATGGCTACAGCAAAACACCCTTGACATTGCCACAGCCATAGCCGTGCTGGCCAGAGGTGATATCATGGACTGTGCTCGCTGTCTGGAAATGAGGAGCAAGGAATACGCTGCTGGTGGCTGTTCAGTCCAGTGACACATCCTGACATGGGCCACAATGAGACCGAAACGGGCAGTTGATGCCTTTTAAACGTAATGGCAATAAAACCCCACAGAGAAGCTGTGTACAAGCACAGTGACTCGGTCAGTGGCAGAGGGTCTGCCCAGGCCTTTCATGCTTTTGTCCATCTCTTGCTGTACCACCTTAGTCCTTCCCCACCCCTTAAGACCTCTCTCACGTCAAGGCTGCTCAGATAATTAAACTGCTGCTGTTTCCCCTTTGTTTGCTCAGTTCTACCTGCACTGAACAGCAGCAAAAGTGCTCTCCCATTGATGTCACCACTACCTTTAAGAAAAAAAGCTGACCTGTAAGCTATTTTTAGCCACGTTGTAAAGTTGTGGAGCTATTTTGGTCACGTCTCTGTACTGGAAGCTGCAGGATGCTGACAGGCTCCGTGTCAGCCTTGGGAACAGGGACTTCAACTGTGAATGAGAATGGCTTGTGACTTCACACCAAGGCTTCTCTGCCCTTCCTGTGCCATAGGACTCTTTCACACCAAGACTTGATTCCTCATCAGTTTAAAAGAGCAACACATCTTCCTGAATTCTGCTGGATACCAGAGGCTCTGTAGGGCCTTTGCACTACTGTCCTTTAAGACTGCACTGCTTCTAGGTCTGCAGAGGGTGCTGCTTATTCTGCGAGCTCCCTCACTCCCGAGGAGGGGAAATGTACAATTATGAGTCCACAAAGACACTGCACAAGATTTTATCTATCTTCCTATGCAATAAGCATTAGGCCAGTGCCTGCTGACAAGTCAGATGCCATGTAACTCTGTAGAAGGAAGAGCAGAAAGGAACCATTTGCATAGCAACATGTTGTTCTGCATACAGACTAATGCCTGAGAGCTCTGGGGTACATCCAGGGCATCAGGCAGAAGGTGCCTGGTCTAGACAATTGTTTTCTCTAGAGTGCCCAAGGGTTGGTTGCCAAGTTTGCTGGGGCTATGTAGCAGGTGCAAAGCATAGGCAGAGCAGAAGGCAGAGCAACTGGATTTAACAGAATTAAGCCCACAGATACAAAAGGAAGTTTGAAGGATATGAAATACGAAGTAGATGAAAGAAAGGAAAATACTGCAACTGGTGTGTTTAGGACAGGGGTGGGTGAGTCAGATCTATACAGGAGGAACAAGGGAGTAACTGTGTATGCAAGTTTTTGAACAGCTGTCAGTCTGAGAAAACTCCTCTTAGGACTACTCTTAATAATATTTCCTCTTTGACATACTGCTCTCTTCAGCTATAGTTCACATCTTCCCAAGACACTTCAGACAGTGAGTCGCGCACCAGTCTTGTTTGGGACAAGTCCCTTATGCAGCAAGAGGAACCAGAATTTCATCAAGTCAAGGTCTATCTCACATATTTCCCCCTGAAACATTTCTCTAAAGGTTCTTTTTTTAAGAGATCTCACACCAAAACCTACAGCCTGTTCCTAAGGTGAGCCACTCCTTACTCCACTGACACAACTTGCGTCTGTTTTTGTGAGCACAACCCACGTATCTCGTCCAAGCAGGACCAGCGCCTGTTATAACAGGATGGACCATCCCAGGCAAACACTAGCAACCTGTTGCAAACACAAAAGTTGATTTACAGAGCATCACTGTATTTCACTGGGTATTTCAGTGGAAGGAGCTGTTTTATCTCATCTGGTCCCAGGCAGGCATTAATCTGTGTTACATACATCACAGTCCTCACGCCAGTGAAATCAGCTGACCATTAACTAATATTTTATGGCATGGAAATTAAAACCAGCTTAGGAAGAATGTAACTTTTTAGTCATTAGGTGGAAATGGCATGGAGTGAATAGTATTGTTTAATATGTTATTTTAGCAGGACAGAATGGAAGTGCTGCAGTCCAGCTCAGACACAGAGCCATGTCTGCAGCAATGTGTCAAGACCTGTTGGGTCAAAAAGCTCAATGAAGTGTTCTGTGTTTCAGCTTTCCCCAGAGAAGCCCAGTAGCAGACATTCCATAGTGCAGACATTTTAGTGAGATGAAACAACATAGAAACATTACATTCCTTCCCTGCCCAGCTTCAGCAGCCTTGTTTTGGGACACTGGGGAAGCAAGGTAACAAACACGTCTGACAGAATGGACAGAAAACCTCTCAGCTCCTGCACGGTAAACCCATGCTCCTGTTAGCAAAGCTTTGCCAGTGTGGGGAGTTAAGTACTTCTACCTTTCATCACCTTCTAAATACTTAGATTTCATCTGTTTTCACACAATTTATCTTACTGTGAGAGCATTACTGGAATCATTACTTGTCTCCACCAATTAACGAAAACATCCTATCACCATCTCTACAATGCAGAGATTTTACCAGCAAACATGAAGAAAATGCATTTTTAAATATGCCTACACCTGCTCTATTTTCTGGTTGGAAACACCAGGCGTACAGTAACAAATCACAGGCAGCTCACCCCACAGACGTAGTCAGAGGTCGCCAACCAATTGTGTGGATCTAGGGAAGTGCACATCATATGCGTTCGCTGACAACTGCAATTGTTCCGAGCCTCCTCTAGGGAGTGCAGTCGTAAAGGGAGAAACGAAAACTGCGGCACACATGCCAGCTGGTAACCAGTGACTCAGGATATTCAGGCCGCCACAAATGGTGTCTGTCCATTTCCAGCTGAATACAGGGAGCAGCAATGAGGTTTGAGGTTGATGTAAGAGCAGGATTCTACTAGAACCCGAGGTCTGCTTTAGCATGTGAAAGAAAAGTCTGCCAAGATACTAAAAATCAAGACAGAAATTAAGCAATAAGATTTCAAATACCGGATCAATCATTTAACCCAACACACCCACAGCTGAATGCAGCATGGACAGCACTGCTATGGGGCTTCCATCTCTTGCCCACTTGCATATCATGCTGCATATCCATCAGATCATCCAGGAAAAGCCTGCTCAGTCTCAAAACATCATTCAGGAGGCCGTGGCCTCTGTGCAAAGAACACCAGACGCACATTCATTTCTAGAACTAGCTGTATTCTGTGTGCATGTGCACATCTCTGTACCAGAAACTGGGCAGAGCCACCAATTTACTTCACCCCAGAATCACAAAAAAGCAAAGCAGGTAAGATCTGGTGAGGAATTATGGATTAAAAGGCATAAGGTTGACTATTTCCTCCTTGCAAATCACGTGCACGCCTCACCTCTACAACCTTCTATGCCTTCCCCAATGATGGACCAGAACATGAAATGAATCTGATCAGAACAGGATCTTAAAACCCCAAAATAAAATCCATATTCCCAGTCTTCAGAAAACCCCAAGTATAATCCCTTAGTGTCACCACGACGACACACCTTTAGAAGCAGGGTGTCTTTCTGTCCCGCCATACCAGACATTCTTTACTTTTCTAGGTAAGTGCTACATAAGAAGCTGTTGTCACAGTGATTAGGAGATTGCATAGTGATCCACCGAAGCAGAGATCTTCTGCAAGATTCTCACAGGGTGCCAGGCTCTGGGTTGCTCTCTGGAGCCAGAGAGGAGCAGCAGCTCTGAGGACAGTGGGTTTGGGAAGCCAAGAGGCAGCAACCATTGCTGCTTAAGGATAAAGCTGCCAGGCTGACACAAACATTGCCACACACAGAAATCATCTACAGAAAACTCAAAGAGATATCCATGTATCCCAAGCAGAGCAACCAGACCAGTGGCCAGAGATTTCACTTTCAACCCAGGCTTCAAGTGGCTGCAGATACCTGTAGGGCAATGCTGGTCTTCTGTTTTTAGAAGCTAAAAGTTCCCTCTGTGTGTGTTACTAGATGTGGGTTCTGCAACGAAAATGCCAACAGCTTGCTCAGTTTAGGCTGAACAGCATTGCTAGTATCTGCTAGTACGTAACAGCCCATGGGAAGGGGGTAGAGGCACTGAGCACAAGCTTCATGTTTACTCAGCAGGCACGAGCTGAAGAGAACCATCTGATTCCTAACTCCTGTTGCCTCCCACTTTTTGTTTCATCTTCATACTACATATAAGCTACACATGAAAGTTAACTTTCATGTGTAGCTTATATGTAGTATATGTAGAAAGCCGATTCACTCACCCACTCCTCTTGCTGTTTTCTCACCTGTCTCCCTCAACCAGCCTACCAGAAGTCCTACATACTGACATAAGGAAAAAAGAGCAAAAGCCTCTAGAAAGTGTGATAAATAAAAAGGAACCATCAGCTCCTTTTCACCCTTGCAAAGAACAGAGTATCTCCTCCCTAATCTCTCCCATTCTCTTGAGCACTTATTTCTTTGGCTGTCTTGAATAGTTACAGGTGTTTATTTAATAGAAGCATGGGAAAGGAAAACTTATTAAAAGATGTTCAGGTATCTGTAAGAATATTCCTGGTGAGGGCACCTTTGGTTTCTAGGGGGATGTTGAGGATGTATGCATCATCACAGTCTCAGAACTTCATTTTCCACCTATGTAGGATTCCCACACTGGATTACAACCTGCCTTCACATAGGAGAGGAAGCTTTCAGTGAGGTCACACCAGACGCTGACAAGCACTGATGGGTGAGTCATGCTGCAGTAGCCAGAGATACTAGCAATAGATTTGTTAATCTGTATGCAGCCTAACTCTTCTTCTGGTCTATTCAAGAGTGGAACACAATGGCACAGAGACGGGTGACTGCTGAAGATCAAGGCCGTATTTTCACAACTGCTTTGTGGATTATAATAAGAACCAGCTCCTGCCAACAATGCAAACCGTGTCATTTTACTTGTAAAATGGAAAATCAAGATCCAGATGGGGTCAGCAGTATAGCTGTTCATTGGAGGTCACTGGAAAAGCCACCATGCTAATAAGGAATCGAAAGGTTCTCAGAAGAGTTCCACCAACTCTTGCTCCAGCAGTTTTAATCATCTCCTCTAGCAAACTGCTCTTCTAGAGGCTACATCCCTGTGTCAGGCTCAGCACCAGCCAGTCTAGCACAAAGGCCAGTGTTAGGCCTAACAGCATTGTTGCAGCTAACAGCATTGTAACAGCATTGTTAGGCTTGGACTGAGCTAAGACATCTACCATAAACCGGCAGGGTCAGGTATGGAAACTCTCTTCTGCTGGCTTTGCTACAGGGGAGAAACCTCTGGAGAAGCACTAGACCAGACAACAGCAACATCCTGAACCACCACAGCAAAATTCAGTAGATCTTGTCCATGAAGTGTTTGGAAGTGTGACACACAAAACCATGGAACAAGTGAGATGCAGGGACCTAGTGCATGACAATGGAAAAAGTTTCATTTTGGCTAAACTACTGGACAGCCAGAAAAAGAACCAATAAGAAAGGGAAGAGGCAAAGGAAATTGAAAAAGTTCTGTAGAGGGAGAACAAAGAAAGGAGGTGCTGTTGTATTTTCCTTGTTAGGGAGCTATAGCAAGCTTCCTAAGTCAAGCAGAGAAGTAATTGTTTAAGACTTCTATTCAGAAGACAGTGTGAGCAGCAAATGCCAGTAAGACAACTAACAAAAGGTGTCTCTCAGAGAAAGCAAGCCACCTAGAGATTGCATAACTATAATGAATTTCCTCCCAGTTTCACATTATTAGTCACCTTTCACCCTTCTCTGCCAAAGGCCTCTTCTTATCCATCTATCCAAGGGCCAGAGCCAAGACACAAGCCTTTCCTGTCCTGCTTCTTTCCATCAGTTGCTCTTCAAGGTCAAGGGTTCCACAATACTGATCTTTGCTGCACAGGCCAGACATTTTGAACCAACTCCAGAGTAAAACCCTTTTCAGCCCTGTTTTGATGAACAGATCCTCCTTATACTCAGTTGTCACAGCCTGGAAAAATGGCTTTTGGACCAACATGTTTTGATTTTGCTGTTAAAAGGAGTCAAGAACATTGTTATCTATGACTGTGTTTAAGAGGCACCCCAACACCCCACTTATCTCTAAGCATCTGACCTACCAAAGTGCATTGCCTCTTACTGTGCTGTGTCAGTCGTGTTTTACTGATATTCTGGAAGTACTTCCTAGCATCAGTTCATTCGGCATTTATGTTATAAACTATATATATAAAAAAAGGCACCTGAAAAAGGAGAGCTTAATAAGCTTATTGTTATTCTGTTGCACAGAAAAATAAAAAGAATTCCTGGCTGCCCCTGAGCAACGTGTATTACAAAAGACCCTGAAAGAGATCAGGGGAAATATACATCTGACAAAAGAAAAAAAGAATTCTTTTTCAAGTTCTGAAAACATTACAAAGCAAAACTATTGCAAAGATCCATCAAGAAGCCCTCACCAACAGAAGACATAGCTACCTAGAGTCCCTTGGAAACCTGATTGGCTCAGGTGGAAATGACCTACTGGCATTTATTTGTAATTGCCCAGCATGGCAGATGCTGAGGAAGGAAAAGCTGTTGAGTCACACTGCAAGCCACTTTTCCACTTTGGTCTGGTTGCCCAGAGGGTAGAGTGGGACAGTCAGAAAGCTGAGATTCTGTTTATGCCTCTGACACTGACTTCCCATATGACCTTGGCAAGTACTTCTTGTGCCACTGTTTCCCCATTTCTTAATAGATAAAACCACTCCCTTGACTCATGGGACAATCAGAAGTGCAGAGCAAGGAATATGTTTATTTATCTAATAAAAGACAAGAGAGAAAAGAATGAAGTACTATTATTGTTGTGCTATAATACAAAAGCAGTTATGTAATAACATCAGTATTGCTTCATTTTTGTCATTACAACATCACAACCCATCAGAGGGATGCTGTCTGACATGGTAACTTCATCCCAGTGAAGGTACTGAAGTTTACCTCATTGATACAAAACCAGATTACAACCATCTGGAAGACTCTACCTCGTTTATTTTGACCAGCCTTTCTCTAGAACATGTTTTTCCTGTATAACCTCCTAACCCATAATAATGGCCCAAACTGCAGGTTTCATGAGCTAGGAAAAGCAAAACAATTCCTTGCTTGTGCATTTCACAACTAGTCACACACTTAAACACACGAGGGCTTATCTTTTCTTGAACAGAGGAGCTGAAAGTTAGTTTCTAACTCAGTACATAAAACATGCAAAGGGCACATTCTGAAGATCTCATTGCCAGGAAAGAAGTAAAAAAGAAACCTCTCTAATTTGGCTAAATTACATTCTGCTTGCATGATACCAAAATGCCTAAACCAAAACCATTGACAACTGCAATTCATAACTGCTATCACAATTAATAACCAAATTTAATTAGTTCAAGTTTGACAATTTATTCTAAAATCTACAATTGGTCATTTAAAAAGGGTCACAGTAAAGCAGCATGTGGACTGGAGGCTAAGGAAGGTAGGACTGTGATTACAGCAGCTGAAACTCTGCCCTAATCACACTCTTATCTTTCTTATCTACTCAAGTATTTATAAAGCAATGATTACTGTTCTAGGCCCCATCACTGCTCCCAGTTAACTCTGAACCAGGACCTTTGCATTGCTGTAAGTAGTTTATACTGCTAAAGGTGTTGCCATTCTGCTGAGACAGAAAGCCAAGCTCCTCATCACTTAAAGTCATTGCAAAAAGTAAACTATGACACTTCTGAAGAAGTAGGGGTGTTAACCCCAATGTCCTGGCCAAATTCCCAGCTGGAGTAATTACAATGTGCCTTGAATAAATTCTTGCCACAGTTTCCGTTGGACATAGTATTGTTCTCTACTTCCTCTCCTACAATATTATGGAGTGCTGATGCACACTCTTAAACGTCCTGTCTATGCTGGAGTGTTGTGTGGGTCTACCCCATGACCAGCTCTGGGCAGCACATCGGGAATGATGTGTTGAAACCAATTCCGCCTGGCAGCTGAACCTCTAGGCAATCTGCAGTTTGTATTTACTGATGTTCTGGCACCTCCTTCTGATGGAATTAACTTTGGGTATAGCTATTGGATAAGCAGATGGGTGCAAATCCCAATGCAGACATACATAAACCTGTTTAGTTCTTTAAATGAACTAAATTTGCATCAGGAAATCAGCAAACTAAGCTAAACTAACTTTCTAGATGCCTACCATGATCATCTGAGAAAGCAGCAAGAGCATGCCTAACAGCACAGGGCTAGAAAAGCACACTAAAAGTGCCAGTTTCGCTGGTGACAATAAACATCATAGTTTTCATATTGGCTGTTCCTTCAGAATTTCTGCTTATTTTTGAAGCTATCACTGAATAAGGATCAAATGCAAATCCAGTATTTTTAGTAAAATACTTGATAGTTAACAGTAAAGCATTATTCACATTTTTCTGCAGTCACCATTAGAGATGCTGAGAATTTTTACCTAGAGCTATCGTTGCCTTTCTATATGTGTAACAGAAAGAGGGGAGGCCCAATCTCTGCTGGTGTTTGCAGGGTTAGCTCTACAGACCTCACTACCTGAAGCTTTTACTCTCATCATTCATGAGCTTTAAAGGCAATTTGTCTGCTAGAAGAAGTACAAGATCAAGATTCAGAAGAACCTGATTCTCAATTCCACCTTATGACCCCATGGGCAGATCACTCCCTCTTACTGCTCCATTTAGTTCTCCCATTGCAAAAGCAAATGATACCACTCTTTTGCAAAACAAGTACGAGAACAAATTTATACTGATAGGCCATGCTGGGTAGATTCGTGTCAAACACCATTGTTCTAACATATGAAAATACAAATATTTACCTTTCAAGTTTGTCCTTAATTTCCCCCAAAGCATGCCTCCAAACCCATGTTATTTTAGAAAGACAGAAACTGTAGTTTCAGAAAGTGGAGGGTTTTATTTTTGTACCATTACAAAAATGCCTTTTAACTTGTCAAACGATACGCTACAAATATCTTTGGCAGATGAATGAAACCAAGTTTCCTGTCATAGCTGCCAACTTTAAGGTTGAGATAATCAGATAAACCTTTAGTTTGCCTTTCCCCAATAACTTACAACAACATATGTTTGAAGTGATCCACACTTGCCTTACTTTTCCCATTGGGATTTGAAAAGGCGAAGTATCAGACCAGTATGTGAGAAGTTTGCAGAACTCTTAGATGTGGTCCACAATTATTACAGCCAACCTCTGTTCTTATCTTCCCTCAGGTTTCCCCCATCCCAGGTTAAACAGTACCCAGTAGCTCTGCTTGTTGAAAGGTAAAAACAAAGTTTACATAAATAGTATCCAGCATCATCCTCAATGGTTGCTTCACAAAGCCTTTTTATAGGTACAAACAGGTATAAAACACCTGTTAGTTTATGGGAAAACAGGAAGGAAATTTGTTTTGCTTTTTTAATTTCAGCAGTAATTCTGGATTTAGAGTTGTACTTTTTCATATTGGAGACTTCAGAGCCATGAATATTTGCAGGGCACTTTATAACGTTGTCCCCTAAGCTATAAGCCTGAAATTAAAAGCGCAAGCAACCCTACAAAAACACCTTTTACAAACTGTGTCTTACGTAACTGTTTCTAACAATTTATTATCAGGATGTCAGTGCAAATTGTTGGTGATTCCTTGCCCCCATACTTCTGAAAGGGAAAGCAACTATAAACACAGGGGAGACTGACCTCAGTGATTTCCTCTGTTCAGGCAGGAGCACAATGCGCTTAAACACCATGACAAGGAGAGGTGGACTGTTTAGCATTCCTCCAGCTGTAATCTATAGTAAAACCAAATAAACAAATACATGACTACAAGACATGATAATTAATCCCTGCATGAAGCCAACTGTTATCTCTAGCTCATAGATAGAGATACCGAAGCACACAAAGGCTCAGCAACCTACCAAGTTCAAAACCCACCACAAGACTACAGCTCAGGATGCTCTGTGCTTGGCCTGGGAGATTTTTACTATTAAACATTTCTGACTGTGTGCCCTTGGCTGAACTACGTCCTGTGTATGGCCAGAAACGCAGTCACTTGGCCAGGCCAGTTGCACAAGAGTCAGCACAAGCAGACACCTACCACCTTCCTGGGATTAACACCTGTAGCTGAGCTGCTCCCAGCACGTGAAGTGTCCCCACTCAGCCGGATGTCCTCATCCTCAGCTTGCCTGCCCCAAACCCACCCCCTCTGACACAACTGCCCCTAACTGCCCCCAAACCTGCCCTCCTTCTCCACCTCCTCACCCATGTCCAGGCCCCACCTGCCCTATCCCCAAGACTTCCTTCTCCCTGCTCCTCCCCAGAGCACTCAGCTAAGCTTCCTCTTGCCTTTCCTCAGTGTCCTCATTCCCCTACACCTCAGCAGCACTCCCCCCATCTTCTCCCTCAGGCCCCTTTCACCCCTCCGGGTCCCCACACGGGGATTCCTCGCACTCTCCTCAGTCCCCTCCATTCCCTCAACGACCCCTCACCCAAACTGCCCTTAGTCTACCCACAATAGCTCCCCCCAAACCGCTCCCTGCTCCCGCCGCCCCTCACAACCGCCTCTGCCCCGCCAGCCCCTCACAACTGCCCCTGCCCCGCCAGCCCCTCACAACTGCCCTTGCCCCTCCAACCCCACAACTGCTCCTGCCACCCCTCACAACCGCCCCTGCCCCGCCAGCCCCTCACAACTGCTCCTGCCGCCCCTCACAACTGCCCTTGCCCCTCTAACCCCTCACAACTGCTCCTGCCGCCCCTCACAACTGCCCCTGCCCCTCCAACCCCTCACAACTGCCCTTGCCCCTCTAACCCCTCACAACTGCCCTTGCCTCTCTAACCCCTCACAACTGCTCCTGCCGCCCCTCACAACTACCCTTGCCCCGCCAACCCCACACAACCGCTCCTGCCGCCCCTCACAACTGCCCCTCGGCCTCGGCCCCGCCCCTCCTCATCCTCCTCCCCACAACCACCGCCCCCCGCCCCTCCCGCGCGTCCGCGGATGGGGGGGAAGAGGGCGGCGAAGTCTCGCGAGAGGGGCGGGCGGGGGCCGCTGGCTGCGGGCAGCGCGGAGCGGCGGCGACGGAGCAGCCGGAGCCCGGTTGGCGCTGAGGGGAGGCGGCAGAGCAGGCAGGCGGTTACCCCGGCGCGGCCCGGCCCGGCCGAAGGGACCTGCTCCGCCGCGGCAGGCACGGCCGGCGCCGCTCGCCCTCCCGCACGCCGTGTTCCCGCGGCGCGGCCTGGCCGCGGTTCGGCGAAGCGGGGCCCAGGCGGCGGCGGCGGCGGCGGCAGCCGCGGTGGTTGGTGGTGGTGGCGGCGGCTGGGCGCTCCGCCGCGCCTGCCCTGCCATCTTAGGTGCCGTGCCCCGCCGCCTTTGTGCCCGCCGCGCCCGGGCACCCGCGGGGGCCGGGCCCGACGCCCCTCCGGGGGCGCCTCCCCCCGCGGGGCCGCCGCCCCTTGCCCCGCTCCTCCTCCTCCTCCTCCTCCGCGGGGGGCCGACCGGCGCTCCCAGCCCGGCTGCGGCGGAGGGTAAGGCGGGCATCGCGGCGGGGGACTCGGCCGGGGCGGGTCGGCGGCGCCCCCGGGAGGGCTGAGGGAGGACGGTTGAGGTGGAGGGGAAGGGGGGGCCCGGTGGGGCCGGCGCCTCCCCCGCCGCGCTCTGCGGCAGTGCCGCAGGACTCGGGGCCGAACACCGGCGGGGGAGCGGGAGGCGAAATGGCGCTTCCCTCGGAGGGGCGGCCGCCGCCGGTGGGGTGTTCCCCGCTGTCAGGGGCCGCCGCAGGCCTGGGGCTGGGGCCGGGGCTGGGCTGTCGGCCCCACGGGCCAGGCGTGCCCTGCGCCTCGGTCCTTTTTGTCTGCACGGCTCCGGTGGGCTTCGGTGGACGAGCCCGGAGCCCCCGAGGCGTTGGGGGGTCCCTTGGAGACCGGCGGATTCCTGCTTTCCCCCCTCCCTTTTTTTTTCCTCCTTCCCCCGAGATCCCTACCCCTCGCTCCTCCCCAAGCGGTGAGTTTTCCGTGTATATACCATTTTGTTCGGTGCTGGTGTGGGATTTGGATGAAAGTGACCTATTTTAAAGACCTTTTCTTGATTCCCCTTAGCATTGCATGTGGCGGCCGATTCCGTTAGCCAAATAGCGTTTCCCAACCATTTTAATTTGTCAGATTAAAACATCTCATGGAGGCTAGATTTCTGCAACCCGCGTGTGGGTATGGCTTTGGGAATACCGTTCCCCCTGCTTTGCTGCAAAGCATCTTTGAAGCCTTAGAGTTCACCTTTGTCACTGTGGAAGCAGAAATAAATATAAAGGCGATACCTGGGCGCCTGGAACATGCAGTTGTACCATTGTGTTGGGCGCGGTACAAGAAATGGGGAGGGAGAGGGGGGGAGAGAGAACCAGGGATTAAAATGGTTGTTGTCAAGTGTAGATCTTTACATGCCTCGGGAAAAAAATGACAGAACGGTATTAGCCTGGAGGACTTGAAATTATTTTCTCACGAGAAACCCTTCGTGTTGATCGTGCCTTGTCTCTGCTGCTTATCATGGCATGGAGTATTTCATTAGGTGGCATTTTAGTGGCTGAGTTGGTTAAATAGCAGTTGCATTAACTAGTTGAACAAATTATGTCCTTCACCTTTGACTGTTGCATTTTGAGAGCCCTTACAGCAGTGTGCCTATGCATGCCAAGGGCGGATTAATAAGATGTTACCTAAGGTTTGGATGTTATTGATTCCTTACTATTAATGCTATTTATAGTGCATTTGACATGGCTCTTGTTTTATGTATTTGGATAAAGGTTATCGGCTTGGAGTGCTTCAGATGGTCCCAAAATACCACCCCTAACACCACATATATATTTATATTGTGGAACAGTATTGTTGGATCATCGGTGTCTGAAAAATGGCTTTAAGAGATAGCACATCGTGATAGTGAAAACATGGTGGAAAGCTGTTATATTTTGACACTAGGGAAGGTTTGGTTTCATGTGTCAGGATTCCAGAATAACAACTTCTGTTGCAATAAATATGATTTTAGATCAATTTTTCTTGAGATTACTTTGAGCCTCCCTGTTCCTTGCCTTTGTGCCTGTTCATAGCGAGTGTGTCATAGTTTTTGCTACTTAAGTCCAAGGGCAAACCTCATCAACGACTGGTTTGAGCCTTCGTATTAGATTCTCCACAACATTGGCCTAGTTCTGGCTGGTATGTTTGCCATTTTTAGGACTCCTCTTCCTTTTATCTGTAGCCTGAAATACATTGATAAACTTGAACCTTAATTTGTCCTTTGAACTTGAGAGAATGTTTTTTTCTCCTCTGTTAAGAATGTCTCACTGTAGAGAAAGTGATTGTGATACAACAGCTTAAATTAAATTTAATCCTCTGGAAACACCACTGCCTGAAGTAAAAACTCCTTGGATAGTTTGATATTTTTCTCTTTTTAACTAGATTGAAATTAAGTGCTGCGTGTAGAGGACCAGATGTTGGCATTAAAATTATGTACAGATAAGGTGACTTAGGCCTCAAGTTAGGTTGTTGGAAAAAGTTATCTATCGTATGTCCTTCTGTTAAATTCTGCTCTAAGGCTGGAGAATTTTAAATGCTTACCTCCATCTAAATAACATTTCCATTTGTGCTGTATTCATCTTTGCCTGTCCATTATAATACATCAGTTTTTGTCATTGGAAGAACATATTTTTTAATGAGTTGTTAGCCTCAGTTTTTATGCTTGGTGGGACACATTAGAAGAGAAGCAAATATCACACTAATAATTACATCTTCAGATGTATCCTAGTTGTGGATTTCCTGTAATGAGGATGTTTTGTAGAGAACAATAGATATGGCAGTGAATTCAGAGATTTGTTTTAAAGATGTTGTAGGTAGCTGACTCTGCAGTAGTGAGATGCACTTGGACGCAACCCTTTCACACTCAACAGGAACATCAGGTGGTTTCCACGTACTTCATTTTCAGGTGCTAATTCTCTTTCTGGCAAAGATGGATGGACTATTGCTGTCGTCTCTTTCCTCTCTTCTGCAAGCATATACTTCTGATCTAACTTAATAGATACTACAGTCATTTGCAGAATATTCCTCATGTAAGTTTAGTTGGCAGTAAGAATGTTTTGTCAAATAAGAAAATGTTCTGAGTTGTTCTGGTTCTCTGTGATCCAGAAGTGGTAATAAGCTATGATAAATACCACTTGTCTTGTTCTATTCTCAATGTATTTTGGAGAACACTTGCATAATCACTAAGATCCTATCTTAAAAGTATTTTCTGTTGTGTTTCTGTTCATATTAAAATCAGGTAAACAATGTATTGTTATGTTGAAGTGGGTGCTAGCAACTACAGAAAATCTTTGGTATTACCAGTGGGCTCTTGTCTTCTGAATTACAATGGTCGTGGATGGCCATTAATTTTTCTGTTCAGATATGCTATCCAGTGTGAAGGTTTTTAGTTTTATTTCTCATTGTGAACCCGACGAGTTTAACTTCAACTCTGGACTTGAATCATCTCTGAATTAGAGTTATCCTGGGTCTGACAGCAGGATTTCAGTTAAGGGGAGCACAGATGTCCTCCCTCACTTCACAGTGTTTGAGACAAGCTTGCCTATAGCAATACAGAGGAATGATTTAATATCTTCTGAGACTCATGGTTGTCCTTTTTTTATAACCCTTGAATGTGTCTTGCTCTTCTCCACAAACTGCTCATTCTTGACCAACGTGACACAGGATGACACCCTGGTCTGTGCAGTCTTGTGCTCTCTGGTGAGTTCCTGTTGCTCTAGAAGTTGATTCAGGTGTGTGGTACCATCCTCCCCCTACCTTTCCTCTTATGTCATCCTACTGGCTCTGGTCTTTGATCCTGTGCTGAGCCACACCAGCAGAAAGCTGACCGAAGGAAAAATGGAAGGAGTTTGGTGTCAGTTTGGCTATCTAAAACGGCTCAGTGCATGGTTATTTGATGGTACAGACAGCCCAATTTTTATCAGTTTATTCTGCCATGGAACCATAGCTTGTTCAAAGAGAAATGTGTGGAGACAGAGGTGGTTGATGGCGCTTTTTCCTAAACCTTGTAGTAGTTAGGTTTCAGGATTCTTTTTGTTTTATTGTTCTTTAAGATGCTGAGGAGCTGTTCATCATACATTAATGTCTGTGTGGAGAAGAGACTGGAAAAAAATCCAATGGATGGAGGGTCAGAAAACCACTAATCCCCTCATGTGAAGTTCCAGAGGGAGCTCAGCTGCAGAGTTGTGAAGCAGAATCCTTCCTGTGAAAGCAGAACTTAAAATACAAGAACATGAAACTAGAGGTGAAGTGCAAAGTGTCTGAGGGGAAAGTGTGCCCATCATGGGAGGAAAAGGATGGAGAGCTGTTTAAAAGCACAGTTGGCTTTTAGACAGTGTTCCCTCCTCCTTGTCTAAGTGCTCATTTACAGTACAAAGCATGGAGGCAGGAATATTTTCAGAAGGTCCTTAGAAACACAATGGACATTAGACTGCACAATGAGTGCTCCAAATGTGGTTTCTTAAAGCAGTTTTTAAACAAATATTTGGTGATCACTGGAATGACAGTAGTTTTTTAATTACCAAAGGGAAGCCATTGAGAACTTTTAATACTTTGACAGAAATTTAGGGCATTGTTACTCTTGACTATTATTATTTTTTACATCCTGCTAAATCCTGGTTCCTTTGCCAGAAGAAAAGGCAAGGTAGCCACTGTAAACATGGCATGAAATGGCCACAGCAGCAGTAAGTTTTGTCTAAACAGAAAAGTTTCTCCAGTTTAATGAGAGCTTCCTGAGTCCAGATCTGCAGAGTCAGTTACACACCTACATTGCAGTTCAGAGATGAGTTTTTCCTTCTCTTAGGGGTGTGGTGAGGACAGTCCAACAGGAGTTACAGAGATGATGGTGGCTGCTTAATCTGAGTGGGCAGTAGCTGATGGTTTTGCCTGTTGTGTTGCTTGGCTAGATACAGTTTTGATTTTTCTCTAGGGGTCAGGATGGGGTGACAGCATGAGACTTACATATTGAATATTGTCCTTAGAATGGAAAAGGCTACAAATGGTGTGGTTTGGGGAAAACTCAGATCTTGAGGAAAGAAGTAAAAATCACATCCCTCTGAAGCTGGCAGGCTCTGCCATTTTCTGTGCCTGTGATCTTCCACTGACCCTTATTACACTCCTGGCTACAGCCAGGCAAATATTTTCTTTAGAGTGAGATGTAATTTTATAAAAACAGTGTTCTACACTCATCAAGTGTAATGCCTTTACAGGGCAGCCTTCTATCGGGATGTGGGTGCGTGCTGCCTGTGTGTTTAGTTGGAAGCTTTTGCTGCATGTCAGTTATGTCAGGCCATGGTTGAAAAGGAAGTTTTGATGTTTAATATTAATCTCAGGTTCTTGTTCGTAGCTTTCAGACTGAAAGACAATGTGTGTTGCACCTGACTTTTAAAAATGTGAATAAAGTTGCTTTCAGCCTTTTGCTTAGTTAAGCTAAACTTCAGACTCTTCTTCCCTTTAGCCTGCTGCCATTCACTGAGCATCAGCAGACACAGTTTTTGAGGGGCTAGATCCTTTAGGAGAAGTCCCTCTATTTGCTGGTTCAGCTTCAGTTCATTCTGGTCTGGCTGATTTGTAACTTGGGGAAAGCTTTGGGACCCAGGAGCATGGGAAATTGGAATATGCGAATGCAAGTATGTTGAAAGGGTAGGGAACATTTCTTGTAACAGTTTTTGGCTTGTTCCCTGTCCATGTGTTCAGTCAGTTTTCCAAGCATCCAGCAATCCTTCCTCTTCCCTGACATACACAAAGGCAGTAACAGACCCAGGAGCCTGCTCCCAGAGAATTGTTGTGTTGGGATTTCTTGGAAAGAATTGCATGTGGTGTTGCACGTTTGTTATTTTTGCCCTCTTCCCCCTTCTTAATATGCAATTCTTACTTCCCACCTCAGTCCTGTTTTAATTGGTGACTGTCACTCCCTGCCCCAGCTGAGGAGATGAGAAAAGAGGTTATTTTTGCTAACATTGTTTCTCAAATAGGCCACGGGTGTAGGGTAAGTAGTGCAGCAACTTTCTCCATCAGATACTGGGATTTCTCAAGCTGTGTCCCGATGGCAGCACAACATGTTTCTGCTTTAGTTCTGCCTTGCAGTTGTCACTAGGATTAGCTCCTCCCAGTTCCCACTTCCTTGTAACCCAATCTGAATAAAGATCATGGGATTTGAATGTGCTTTACTGCTGCTGCTCTGCATGTTTGGGTTGTCTCCGGGTCCTTCGTACCCTGTACGCCGTGATCTTTGCCTTTTGGCTTTGCCTGTTCCAAGGAGCAGTTGACAGTTGTTAAAATCAGTTCTGGGCCAGCCATGATTCGATGCGATTAAACTGTGTTAAATGTGTTCCAGAACTGTTTCTTGGCCTAGATAGCAAACTAGTTAAACCCCGGTTTTGAAATCTATTTATGTGTGATTCGACTGCATACCCCTAGGTGAGCTGTTGTCTTCTTCAAGGGTCAGAGCACAAGATCTGTGTATAGCACGTGATCATCGTTAAATCCACCTTTAAATCCACCACCCTCCCACATCTCCTTGGGCTTTTTTATTACCCTTTGCATACTCAAGTCTTGTCTTGGGAATTATATACCATACTAACTGTAGTAATGCATTTTCACCACCCATAAAGACTAACTCTGTTGCAGTGATAATGATTTTCCCTGGCATCAGATGAAGTGGTACAAACCCCACTTTCTACTTTCTCAGTAGATCCTAGTACACAGGCAAGCTCCTAGATTCAGGTTTCTATGAAGGTTTGCAACTTTAATTAAAAAAGAGGGTAACTTAGGCCTTGACAAAGTTTCATGCTGGCTTCTAGAAGTGCGTATCAAAGTTAGGAAGGAAATAATGATATGTTTCAGAAGCAGGGCCTTGCTAAGAATGCCAGGCTCCATTTTTATTAAGGTTAATTGCCATATAGGCAAACCCTGAACTCTTACCTGGGTTTTTGGCTTAATTTTCCTTCTTCCCTTCGCACACAAAACCCCCTCTAACCCATGCTTTGAAGTATTTAAAACTAGGTTAGTCTCTGGCTGGAGGTGTGTGGTAGAGCCTCCTGTTAATTCTTGCTGGGACCTGCCCGTTTTGCAGCAAGAATGCAGGCGAACCCATCCGAATGCTGATCATCTGTTCTTTGTGGAGGATGGAAGATTATTTTTTTCACTTCATTTGACACAGTACATGGGTGAAGGAATTCTAGGGCATCTCGGTCCCAAAAGCCATGTCAGGCACCCAGAGCCTTACAAGGAGTGCGTGCCCATGGAGGAGGAGGAGGAGGAGTGCTTGGTATCAGGATATTTGGTGTGAGTTCAGTTGATTGCATGGCTGTCACTGGAGATACTTCCTTCTCCCTCCTCTCAGGTGTTGCTGTGAGCTGCTAGCTCACAAGTTGACTGTGTTCTTACCTGATCAGCCTACACAGCAGTCCCAAACTGACCAGTCTTCCAAATTTCACTTTTGCTGACTGCGAAGACAGAGTGCAGGGTTCCAAACTCTTACAATAACCTGTACTTAAGAAGAGGTCAATATGTGTGTGCTTTTAGCCCAAAATAAAATGTTCCAGAAGCAGCAAGTTCTCATCCTCCCCATTACCTTTGATTTCATTGCAGTACTGGTGTTCTAAATTTGTTTATGAAAACAAGACTGGGTAAAAGATTTGTTCCTGATTTGACAATCACAAGCAGAGCACTTGGGATACTAGAGTAACATGAAAATAGTTTACTTATAAAGAATGTGATTTACCTGCACTGGCTCATAAGAAGTCACAAAGCCATAAAGAACATTTAAAGAATTATTTACTCGTTTATTGAAAAGTCCTTTTCCAAAATACTTTAATGGTAGGTGCTTTTTCTTAAGTAGCTCCTCCCTCTTGAAAGTATGAATTCACACATTATAAGCACCTTGTATTTCCCCTGTTGCAGGAGTTGGTGGTTGTGGCTGACTGCAGGCAGGCCATCACCTGGGCTCCAGAGTCTTTCCACAGTGGCTGGTCCAGCACCAGGGTGTTTGATCCTTATTTGAATAGTCTTCCCATCGCACACCCTGGTACTGAAAACTAATGACTGTAGTGACTATAAACTGGTATAATCACTATGCTGCTTGTAGGTATTACAAATATTTTTATGTTTAAATAGAAATAGCTATCATTAGTATGATGAGAAATGAAATATTAGTACACAAATAGAAATCTAAGTAAGCTATAACACAGATTATTTTACCTCTGTGATGTTTTTGTACTTTTCTCTGAGTTGGCAAGATAATAATAGTAATTCCCAGTTCTGAATTTCATCCGTAAATCTCAAAGTATTTTAAACGGGTGATGAATACACATTTATTTTCCACACTTAAAAGGTGGAGATGCTGAAGTAGAGGTAGAGGAGTGATATGCCCAGCATGAGTGATGACAGAGGTAGAAGAATTTGTCTCCTTGGTCCCCAGTTAACATCTGACTTCAGTACCCCCAGGTTGGAAAGCAGGAGCAGCAGTGTAGAAGATGCTGTGGAGGGTGTGCTGTGCCAGTGTCCCAGATCTCTCCTGAAAGTCTGGCCATGACCTCCTAATAATGCAGGGGATTGGGTTTTTTTTGTTTCATCATATGAACATTATATGGATTTTTCTTCTCATAATGGCACTTTGATGGTGTTCATTAATGACTGTCTACGTCTTGCAATTTGTGATATTCTGTGTTACTATGTTGTGCTGGTTGCTGGTTTTTGTTTTTAAATAAATCTAAAAAGGGCCTTTAATGCATTGTAAATCAGTCCCTGAACTTGATGAACAACAAAGTCTTTCCCTTTTGGGAGTCAGTCACACACAGGGATAACTGAGCACATCCCACCTAAGTGAAAAATATTCTTGTGCATATATAATTGCAGGACTTGGGGATTGTGTGGACATTTTCATGGAGCTCTTTGGAGGCAAGGGTATATCCTGTTATCCTGTTTGTGCAGTCTCTACTGCTGCTCAATCTCACATCTTCTTAAAGGTCTAGTCAGTCTGTAAGGCAGATGTTTTCTGTAGAAACCTGAGTGTTGTCACCTGGGAAGGAAGAAGAGCTTTGAGCCCCTGTAGCATCAGTAGTCTCTAAGCACTGCAGAGCGAGCCATTGCTCAGCTCATCACAAGTAACTTTCATCTGTTCTAGATTCTACTTCAGCTGTCTCTGCGGAGAGGTTTGCAGTGTTGGTATTCATTTAAGGCATATCTATGCAGTAAAATTGCAGGAGCTTATTTGGAAATAATGAAACTAAGGATTTTGTTCCTTCACTCCTGTTATGTCAAAACTAGAATAACCCAAAAAGTATTCAAACCTTGAAATTTGACTGCCAGTGTTGAAGTGTTCCCTATTTTGAGACCTTGGTTTTCTGAGGGATTTTTGTTCAATGTTGCCACAGCCATGGAGTATGAAATTTAGCAAGTGCTCTCCACGATATGCTTTCAGGTTTGGAACTAATGTTAACCTGCGCTGGTTCATACCTGTTTATCATGCACATTGCAAAATCTACCTACTCATTTATATAGGTGTTGGGGAAACAAGGATGATAGGGACTAGCATGAGTGGTACGGAGCAGCATGAGTGGAAGGAGAGTATGGTGTGAGTTGTGATTCTTCTTGTGTGCTTATGTTCTGGTTAGGAGGCATCAAGCACCTGCTGATGTAGGGGTTTTCTAGATGTGATTTCATGCTTGTGATTAGCATTTCTAAGGACATGACACATACAGTCTCACCGCTAAAATACCTTCTGTAAATATGTAAACAGAAAATTACAGAGATGGTCACTGTCCGTCTGTCCTGATGAGTCTCCAGAGGTAACCCAGCAGGACTCGGCATGCTCCACTGGGCCTGGCTGATAGAACAGATCGCACTGCAAATCTAGGAGTAAAGTTCCTTTTCTGAGTGGAGTTACCACCTCCTTTGGTGCTTCCTTAATGTCTCATTTTCTTCAGTCACCAGGACAGGAGATTGAGATGTTTGGGTACCCTGTTCCAGCGTCTTACCATTTTACTGTTTGAATTCTTTACCTGCTTCACTGAAATCTGTAATTACATTTTAACCAAAATCAACCATTTCTTGTGCCAGAATCCCTTCAGGTGGATGATGAACAATAATCAGGACTTTTGAGTTCAGGGGAGGTGTGAGATCCTGTAGGATGGAGTCTCCTAGAAATCCTTTTCTGGACAGACTCTGCAAATGGTACCTGGTTAGTTGATGTTATTGCTGGAATATTGTCCTAAGTTGAGGGCAAAGCTGTGTTTTGCTGCTTCGAGAAACTATTAGTATTCAGTCTGAATGGAGTGGGCTGCTAATACTGATTAGCTTGTGCATAAGGTGGAGATGGCAATCTCCTTAGTTTCATATTTAATTACCAAAAAAATCATAGCAAAGAGATACCGTTGTGCTGTTCAGTAGGAACCACATGACCACAGGGTATTTAATTCCTTTCTGTAATTCTCCCTTTTTATTGCTGTTTTTTCATTGTTGCTGCTTAAAATTAAGTCATAAATTGTGAGGAGCAAGGAAAATGGTCATGCACCATCAAGTCTGATGTCAAGAAGCATTTTGGAGATTTGCTTTGAAGATTTTGCAGGTCTTTCTCACTTAAAACCTGTTATTTCTGAGCTTGCAAGTCGTGTCGAAGTGTTGAGTTTAGGTATTACACGAAGGATGAATCTCCTCATGACGTGGAGCAGTCAGTGCACGTGTCCTGGCATGGGCCTCTCCTGAGTTCTAAAAAATACAGACAAGGTATGAATGCCTCTTTATTGCAAGAGGCGTGTTCCTTCCCTCTGCTGGTGCTACCTTCTGCATGCATACACGTCCAGCAGCTCCTCTGTCCCTGGTGCAGTATGTGCAGGAAAGGTGCTTCTTGGAATGCCTAGCTCATATGGAAGGAATAACTTTATAAAGCCTTTAAGTGAGAGGGGCTTTGGACAGGGGTCTGCAGGGACAGGACAAAGGGAATGGTTTTAACCTGCCAGAGGGGAGACTGAGATGAGCTCTTAGGCAGAAGCTCTTCCCCGTGAGGGTGCTGAGGCGCTGGCACAGGGTGCCCAGAGAAGCTGTGGCTGCCCCATCCCTGGCAGTGTTCAAGGCCAGGTTGGACACAGGGGCTTGGAGCAAGCTGCTCTAGTGGAAGGTGTCCCTGCCCGTGGCAGGTGTTGGAACTGGGTGAGCTTTAAGGTCCCTTCAAGCCCAAACCAGTCTGGGATTCTGATTCAATGAGAGCAGTTTCCAGTTTACATCAACTTAAACATACTGTGTTTTAGCATGGTAAAAGCCACTTGCCTGTATAACTGAAAGCCTGTGATAGAACAGGCATAAGCAAGTATCAAACCACATAGTGTTCAAGATATCTCTATAAGTAAACACCTTTTAACTTGATCCTCCTTGGCCTGGGAAGGATTGTGCTTGTTGCATTCCCCATTTTGATGGGTACTGAAGGGAATATTCGTTTTCCGCATGGCACCGTTACCCAGAGGTAATAGCCAGAAGCAGAGCTGCTGTCCGGAGCTGCTGAGCTGTGCTCTGAGGGAGGGCTGAGCCCTCCTCTTTGGGTTTAGGGTTTTTGGTGGATGTGATGTCATCATTCCGCGAGGTCTGCGCCTCCGCCGCATCCTCCAGGAAAACAAAACAGGGGGGACGAGACCTGAATGTCAAATGGAAAACACAAGCAGATCTGATTCTCCCTCTCCTCCCTCCCCCTTTGGCTTTGAAAGGAGCTTTCAAGCTGACTTTATACAACAGGAATTAGCTTCATAGAGAAAAAAGAGGGCGGGAGAAGCAGTTCTGTTCAGTTCTTACTATCGGGTTCTCAAAAATAACTTCTTCCTGCCTCGCTGGAGGATGTGATGTATATGATGTGCCAGATGCAGATATAGGGGCATTTTGTAAGCGCCAAAGTTCTCCTTGCTTCAGGGATCTTTGTTATTAGCAACCTTTTCTTTTTTTTTTACCATTTTGGAGATACTTAAAGCACAGCGATTTCTTGTCACTGTTGTGTTGGTTTCTACCAGAGAACTATCCCATCCACTTCAGATGTTTGTATGAGTACCATGGCAGTGCTAACACCAGCCTTCCACCAAGATTACTATTGGGCCCTGGCCAGCATCAGGGGAGCAGCCAAAACCAACTGCAAGGCTGATAGAACCAGGCTCATTTTTGTTCAAGCCTGTGGAATTTGAGTGTATCCGAGTTCTTCTGCCTTTATGGAAGCCCTTTTGTGGCCTAGCAGCAACTGGCTTTCATGCAGCTTGTTATCTACGCTGAGCAGTATGGTTCATGTAAATATGGGCAGGTTTATTCTTTTTCAGGCTAAGGTTTTCGCTATTCCCTCATTCAAAATGACTTTGCAAAATAATCTGCAGAGAGGTGGGTTGAGGTATTTGGAAGCTACAAACTGAGCATTGGTTTGTGGGGGATAGACTGGTGGTCTCTGAGAAGCTGTCCAGATGTAGTAAGAACTTCTGGGCACTGAGCAACGCTGGAGCTGATATTCCTTGCCCTTTTGTGTTCAGGAACCTTGGTTACTTCTGGTTGCTCTTTATAGCTGGGATCCAAAATGTAAATACTGTTTTCTGGCATGGCATGTTGAGTTCTCCCTGTCCAGCTGGGCTGCAAGGGTGAGCTGCATGCATGATGAGGGAGCAGCTCTCGCTGGTCAGTTGTTAGGGTGTATCTGCGCAAGGTATCAGGACGTTGTCCTACTTTTCCCAGCTCCAAAATCCAAGACCCTTGGAATTTCTAAAATAGACACCTGACTTTCCCTTTGTTTAGGAGACAGGAGCAGTCAGCAAATAGATCTTCTTTAATAGCAGAAATGTTGCTCAAAACTTTACTGTTGTTTTTTTCCCTTTCTCTTACTTGTCTGTTCCTACTGACAAAAGGCATAATCCATTATTCCAAACTGTTGGAAGAGAGGTTTCAAATTGCCAGGTATGAAATTATGCCGCTCGCTCAGTTACCAGCAGGAAACGGCATGCGAGATGTTTCAAAACCTACAAAGGAGAAAGTTCTTTGTATGTGTGAATTTAGTATTCACAAAAGGTGTCAGATTGACAGCCTTGGAGATTGTGGAGATGGGAATTTTATTTATCCCTAGAGTAGGTGCTGTGCAGAACTGCAATAGTGCAAAAATGTCCTGTGTTATTCTGCTGCTACACTCTACCAATGCCCTTCACAGGCAGCTTCTGGGATGAGGAGCTCCTTTCTCTGTGCCCCTTCAAACAGTTGGCTGCCAAAGGGATGTGAGGGTGTTCTTTTGTGTGTGATGTGGGTGCTTATCTCCTTAAATCTAAATAGATGTGAAAGGAATCTGATAGCACCTACCTCTGTCCAGCCGCTGGAGCAGAGACAACCTGCAGCCTCCATGTTCTCCAGCTGTATGCAGACTGGTAGTCTCAAGGCAAAAGGTGTTAGCAATCACAAGCCTGTTATTCACTGATATATTTGTGCTGCAAAGGTTTAACACTCTGTCTTACATTGAGATATATGATTATAAAATCAGTTAAATAGAATCCTAGAATAGTTAGGGTTGGAAAGGACTTTAAGATCATCTAGCTCCAACCTCTTTGTTTTAATAGACTAGGCACTGGGTGAAACTTAAAAAAGAAGCACAGACCTTGTGTATTTAGTGGTTGGCATAAGAAATGGGATGTTAGACCTGTGTGTTCTTGCTGTGAAGTTGTGTGGTCTTGGACAGGTCACCCCTTAGTCATGTAGTTTATGTGTTTGTAAGGTAAGGATGGTTGCTGCAGCTCTCTATGTACTCAGCAAATACCAGGGCTTTTTAGGCCTTGGTAATGAAAGTATACCCAGATGTGAGTTTTGGCTGTTGAAGAATTCCTCTTCAGAGAAAGAAGGGAAATGGAGCAACCTTTGGTCTTTCCACGCATTTCCAGACCCAGCATAAGACCTGAGAAATGCCAGGGTGAATGGAGACATTGCAGGTGCAGTCCTTACCACCCTGTTGAGTTGAGACAGTTGGCCAGTGTCAGTCGTGCAGAGCTGTGTCCTGCAGGCTGTGAAACCGCCATCCTGAGCTGTGATTTGCTTTCTCCAACCTGTATGGACAATACACGGTTTGAATCCCAAGGACTGGTAACATTTCAGCTTTAGAATGAATGGTCTTTATTTCAGGGAAATGCTTTTCTTCTACTTTTCACCAACAATTAAATGCCATCAACCCCAGTGCAACCCATCACTTGTGTCCTAAAAGGAAAACCTCTTCTTAAAGGCTTCTACTGTTCACCAGGACTTAATTTCTAATGCAGTTTCTCAGTATAAACTATCTGGCATGATGAAAACTAAACGTGTGTAGTTATCATTAATGAAGATGCTTTTAGATAACAGCTGATTGTCTTCTCATGTTCTTTTACTTTTTAAATTCCATGAGCTTTCTTCAAAATCAGATGGAAAATGCTGCAGATTTTTCTGCCTCAGCACAAGGACTAGTAGCTGTGGATAAGGCAGATACTTAAATGCTCAAAGGAAGAGAACCATTTTAAGGGAACCTGGACAGATATGGTGACAGCATTGAAACTCTAATGCAGGCAGTTTCTTTTTTTGTCTAAAACTGTTTGATAAACTCTTCAGGGAAATAGGAGGGTGTCTGGGAGGCTCATGTGAGGGATGTGCAGTGTTTTCTGTACGTTGTCCATTTGCTAATGTGAAAATGGAGAGGGAATACCAAGGCCTGTTTCGGAGGCAAGAAAACCCACAAATAACACCAAAACAAAGCAGCACGTGATTTCCTTCTAATGTCCCCCTGGCAAGGTCTGTCCCACTGCTTTCCTGGGACTGTTCTCATGACTGTTCTTGTTCCCTGGTGCTTTACTTCTGTATCTTCATAGCCAGACCGCTGCGTTGCGTATTTGTAGACCATTTTAAGTAAGTCCTTCAGACCATGCAGCTTAATCCTGCTCCAGCTGTGCCATGTAGCTATAGCTCTGGGCAGTAGTTTTTACCATCTCCATTTACCATCCTTCATTAGATGGCATTACTCTGAGTAGTATGATTTGACCAAGTCACTGATTGCCTTCAGATCAGAGACTCCTCACAGCAGCCACCGCTGCCATCCAGCAAGGTGCTGTGCTGACAGAGGCCTTCCAGCTCCATCCTGCCAGCAGTGAGTGCTTAAGGAGAAATGTAAGATTAATGTAGTTGTATTTTCTTTGGAGGCTTTATACCTTTACAGGTCAGACCTGGAAAAGGCACCTGTCTGCAGCTCCCTGCCTCGCCTCATGCAAAAGCTGAGGCAAGAGTCCTTGAAACAGGCAGGACAGCCTTGTTTTCAGCAAGCCCAAGTGTAAGAGCAGGTTCCACCTTATCTCAGTTAACCTTTTATTTAGAGGCACAGAAAATAGTTTGGTCCATCAACTGAAGCAATCCAATTATTGTTCACCCCAGCTAAAGGGTAGGGCTGGAAATGGTTGCTGATTATTTCTTTTCCATTCATTTGCTTTTGTGAATGATTGCAGAGAACAGCTGGATTAAGCAGCTTTGTGTGCCAGCACACAATGAACCTGTGAAATATAAAGGTGTTTGGGTCTGTGCTATTGGAATAGACCCATTTCTGATTACAGTTTTGTGTCAGATTTAGGATGGATGTGTTCCTGTTTGAGCTGAAATTGCCTTTTCAGCCTTAAAACACTTTAATGCTTACTTTGTACATTCAAGCGACTTAAGTGCTTCCCTCCACTCTTCAGGCCAGAAGGAAGTGCTGTGTTTCTGACTTGGTGTACAGCAGAAAAATTGTTTAAATACTCCCAGCAAGAGTCAGCCTGGGCAGGGTGGACCTTGGGCATTAAAACCTGCTTTGTGGGCCTTGTTTCTGAATTGTTGTTCCAGCTATTTGCTTCAGGTGATGATGGTGACCTACCTCTTTCATCCCTTGTATTGAGGACAAGTAGTAATCCTGCCAAAACCAGAAAAGAGCCAGATGATTTTTGTTTAAGCAGGTTTTTGGAGAAAAGATGTAGTCATTTACCTTCTGTGTGTGCACATGATGTATTGACTTAACCTGTCTTTCTGGTGGAGAGACAGCCAAGCAGTAGGATGCTGAAGTCTGTGATTTGATGGACCTTTTAGTAAACCTGTAAGGAGAGAGCTGAATTTCCTGGGTACATTCCAGTGCAGTGAATTCCACTCCTCACTTCTATAGTGCTTGCAGATGTTGGTGTTCAGAGAAACCACAACACTTGAGCATTCCATGCATGTGTCTTCATCCTAGTGAGATACAGATAAATAATGATAGAGGCAGGTAAAGCATAAAGGTTAATTTGTTTTATATAAGTTCCATCAAGGTGGAGAATCTCTTTGTTATTGCAAAACACCTCCTGGAGCAGGGGCTTTTCCTCAGTGGACCCACTCTTCCAGGGCAATAAGAAGAGGGTAAACCAGTGCTATGCTGGGGGTTATCCTCAAAGTGCAGCTGAAGATGCTTCAGCCCTGGGCTATAGGAGATCAGAAGGACTTTTCCCTGCCAGAGAGGCTCCTCTTGTTTCCAGTTTCTAGGCTGTTGGGAATCTCTGTCCTGTGTTGAGTGAATCATTCCTGGAGAGCACCCAGGCAGTGTGGAGGAGGAAAATGCCTGGTGTGAATGCAGGAGGCATAAAAGTCAGATGAGAGAGGAGAGATAAGAATCCATCAGGACAGAAGTCTAGTGGCTGCAGAGGAATCTGAGAGGAAGGAGCTACAGCTGGTGGAGAAATGGAGGTAGAGGCTTGCAGGAGAGGTGGCTCGGGGGCCTGGAAGATGGAGGCAGCAGGAGAAGATGAGTTGGCAAGGGAGATGGCAGTCTGAATTCTGACACTTTCTAATTCTGGAGTGCTTGCCTTTGTAACCTTAATAATTTTGTTCTAATAGACTAGATACAAAAATTGCATTATATGTTCTGAGGAATTAGGTTGCTATGGTGATGGGTATAGAAGTACATAAGAGAGAAGATGTCAGCAAACGGAACAGCTGTAATGTGGCACACGAACCTGTGACTGCCTGCATTTGGGAAGCAGGCCTTTAGGAACTTCTGCTTCAGACTCGGCTCTCGCTGCAGGGATGCCTGTTCCTGTGTGAAAGTGACGTCAGAGCTTCCATGAGAAATCTTCCGGGTTTATGGAATTTCATATGGGCCCCGAATTTCTGGGTAGGCAGAGCACGTATCTCACTTCTGTGCCACGGTGGGGAGGTCTCTCTTCCACCCAGCAGCTGGAAGTGCAGGACCAGTCGGACCACGAGTGTGCGGGGTGGGAGTGGAGTCGGCAGGCATCAGCACAGGAGTGAAAGTGATGGTGGTTGTCACACACCTCTTATGCTTTTCCCCATCTACAGCGAGGATGCCTTTTGTATGCCCACCCACACCTCCTGATTTTAGCACTACTTATACAGTGTTTGCCATGCCTGGGGAAGGATGGGTTGTGAGCGGGGCTGGCCTCCACGGGAGAGGGTTGCTGGAGAGCTGATGGAGCAGGACAGTGGCCAGGATGGAGGAGCTCTGCAGGTACAGTTCATCTCACGTAGGTGTATGTTAGTGCAGCACAGGGCCAACAGGACAGCATCATGTTGGAGGCTTCTTAAAGCCAAATGTGGTGTAGTGGGTTAAGAACTGGCTGCGGGGAGGTGAGTTAGTGCTGTCAATGGAGGAAGTATGGGTTAAAGGGAAGCTGATGATAGTTCCAAGGACCAATCTTCAGACAGTTTTAAATGGTGTTTTGGGCTTGATGTACATGTGAAAGGACTGTAAATGTGTTAATAAAATTTGCTGGGGTGAAGTTGTGGGTGTCATCAATCCAAAGGAGGGCTGGAGTCTCACTCAGCAGGATGGAATGAGCTGGGGGTTTGCAGTAATATGGATAGAAGTGGGATAGCGCAAAGTGCGCAGTCATGCAGTATCAACAAGCATATCATAATACGTAAAAATATATATTGTATGTAGGTGAAATACAGAAGTGTGGTTTATCAGAAATGGAAAGATGTTGAAATACTTGAGTATATTCATTATACGATGGTGATTTTAAAAGTTTAATGCTATATGGCCAGGAAATAAGCAGATGTGGACAATTTTGTTCAGGGATGTTTTAAAAAAAGCCTTAATTTGGGAAAGATGTGAGGAAGGGCTGTTGGGATGTGTTAGAAAGCCAGCTTTCTCCTGTATCATAAAGGGAGACAAAACTGGCTTGCTTTTTTCAGCTAAGAGGCTAAGGGGACATATTATATCTCTGTTCTTGCGCTTATTCCTCAATATGGAAAAGGGAAGAATACTGTTTAAGGGCAGTGTGGGGAAAAGAGTAAGTCAGTGTAAACTGACAGGCAATAAACACAAACTGTAAGACAGTCTAAATCAGTTCTTAAATATGTTCCTAATCAGAATGGGAGCAGGGTTCTGGAGCAGCTTTGTAACCAGAGGAGTGGCTTTAAGTTCTCCAGAGTTGGTTACATTTTGATGACTGGATTCTATTATATAGTTGCTTAAAATAGCAGGAACAGGAGTTAATAGGACCTTCAGTCCTGTGATCTTAACTATCCAACTGAGCCATACTCTGTACCTGAACCACCACTACCTAAATTGTTTTGTGTCTGAGTTGAAATGAGCATTTGTTCCCATGAAAGCAGATAAAACTCACCAAATTAAAAGGCTTTTAATCCTGATACATATTGAAAACTATGCTTTGCTTGAAGTGAAGGGCCGAGTGAGAAGTAATCTAGACCTTGCAGAACCCACTGGGGAAGCATTCCTTCACGTAGGTAAAATAGGTGGGTTTTGATCTGTTGTTGTTTGCTTTTGGTTGTTTGACTCATCCCTTTGCTGTGTGCTGGTCAAAACATTGTTCTGCTCAGTCATGTGGAGGCAGGAAAAATAAATACTCAGCCTGAGCTGGAGTAAAACTGTACAAATTGCCCTGACTTTGGGGAATTCCAGCAGGAAAGGAGGTGCTCACAGGCTATAGAGATGCATGAAATAATTGCTCAGTAAGGGTACTCCACTTGTGGGTACAGTTGGACGGGGCTTGGAGCAAGCTGCTCTAGTGGAAGGTGTCCCTGCCCGTGGCAGGGGTTGGAGGTGGATGAGCTTTAAGGTCCCTTCCAACCCAAACCATTCTATGATATGATTATTTCTCTGCAGCCTTTTGATAAACCTTTTTTTCTGTTTGTGATGGCAGTTGTATATTTTATTAACCCATGCTAAACAAAATTGGCCTTTTTCATAACAAGGTGTGTTAGGATAATGCTGGTTTGACCCTGGAAGAATAGCAGTATGAAAACTGTCATCCAGAATACATCACTGGTCTGGTCCTACCTGCTGTTTCTGGCAGTGGTAACAACTGGATGCTTCAGAAGAGGTGCCAGGAGCGTTCAGGAATACCTTACCCGACCTGTCTGTGGATGTTCTTACTCCTGTGAATGTCTAATTTAAAAAGCAATGTTTGTATCTCTTGGGCTCAGCACCTTGCAGCCATTTCTGCAGGTTAATTCTCCTCTTTATAGCTCAGTTGGTTGAATTCCTTCACTCTGTTATAAATACGCTGCTCTTACATTTTATGGATTCTCTCGTTTTTCTTGAAGCCTGAGCACCTCACATGGCCTTCTTGTGTATGATTTTTAGCTCTTGCACCTTTTCTCCTCAAGCTTAGGTTATCTTCTTGGACATTTAAGGTTTCTGAGGCCTTTTTGTACTGTACTTTGATTTTTATGGCTAGATGTGAGTGAAGAATAATAGCCAGGAGCAGAGCATGGCAGAGACTTGCTTAGTATATTGACAGGAATTCTGTATTATTTTCCTAATAGATTCTTCATGGTTAAGACTAGATATGTGCTTGATGGTTCTTTACTTTTTGACCTTTCATCTCCTGCCTTCTTGCTCATACACTTCGGTTTTTAAGGTTCCTGTGTACTTTCTGGTACTGTCAGCTGCCGTAAACAAAACTTGTCATGTACCTTTCCCTCCTGTTCCAGATCCTAAATACAAATGCTACACAGAATCTGCGGTCACTCCGGTTGCAAAGTTCTTTTCCTTTGCTCCAAACGTGTAATTATGCATCTGACCCCTTTCTTTTTTCAGAGTTGTGTATCAGTGAAGAGGCGAAGTTTCTGTTCTCTTCCTAAGACTAATGAATACAAGAATTCTGTGTACAAGACTTTGCCCACTTCTTGTTGAATATGCTTTTGAGTTGTTCTGTTATTTTGATGGCACAGCCCAGCGCATAAATGTTTGGCTTGTTAGTTCTCACTGTGTCACAGTCACCAAGTGATGAGCATGTTACTTCCACTAATTATTACTTCGGTTAATTCCTCTCTTCAGTTTGGCTGCAGCCACTGTGGGAGCTTCTGGAGCGGTGGCTTTGGAAGGAGCAGTGGTTGTGACAAAAGGGGATGTCACTCTGGAGCTAGTCAGACCCTAGGGCAGCTCCTTACTCATCTCCATAGGTCAGTAATGTTTAATGTATGAGTTTATTGAAGGACCAGCTTTCTTGATGTATGGTCTCTGACAGCACCATACCTTCTACCTAGTCATCATCTTTATGCAGATAATTTACCTTCTATCCTGTATCCTTGTTCTCCTTTGTGGCTTTTCTGGTACCTTGGTAGTGGATCAGGCTGGGGCACAGCTTGTTTTTTAAGATTATTCCCACAGAATCATCCAGTTTTCTCTTGGATTTCTGTTATATTTGACTTATTTTCTACCTTTGGTCTTTCCTAATGTCTCCAGTTTTGCCAGGTTTGTACTTGCTCAAAGAAGAGTCAGACCCATGGACTGGTGGGTTGGAAGCTCTGGGGTGGGCATGCATCCTGCCCTCCTCCTGCACTCCAGGGAATTCATTTGCAAGCTTAATTTAAGCATTTTTGTTATTTCTTTACTGGCTGGTCAGAAAGCCTTTGAATTCCTTCCTTTCAGGCCTCCCTTCTAAGGCTGTGTGTGATACTGCTACTTTTTAATCACTCCTTTTCTCAAGGGTAATTATCTACATTGTGAGCTTTAGTAGCTTGTTTCTGAGTTATTTATGCTGAATCCAAAGTAGCCGATTTGCTTACGTTTACTGTATTTATTGTTCGGGGGTGAAATTGCTTTGGGGTCAAGAAAAGGTTTCTTTAAACTCAAGCCCCGTTAGGATATCTGCCTAAATTTATTTTCTTATGGGCAGCTGGAGTTTCCCAGTATTTTTGCCTCTAGATTTAGTTGACTTTCCCCAGCTGGCTGCTCGCTAACCTCTTCCTGGCCAGTGGTTTGTAGCATTATTCCCACAGAGTCTTCCAGTTTTTTGGATTCGACTTTATTTTCTACCTTAGGTCTTTCCTGCTGGCTCCAGTTTTGCCAGGTTCACACTTGCTCAAATGAGAGTCAGAGCAGCGTGATGTAGTAAAGGACAGGAGTTGGCAGTGCCTGTGAACTTAATGAATTGCAAAAGAAGGGGGACAGCGGATTTAATTTTTTCCAGTTGCCTTCCTCATAGCTTTGCTAGCCTAAGGAATCACTAAATTTAGAGCTGACCTTCTTAATAAATGTACCAGAACTATCACAAGCAAAGTCATTCAGGAGATGTTAGTGTTGAATATGTCAGGCTATGGTTAGCACTTCTTCAGCGTCCATGATACTGGCCTTTGAGAAACGAATGCTGGCTGTTCTTTAACTATCCTGGGTGATCCTATGGGATGTTTTGTTTTAAATAGGAGAAATAAATACAGGATGCTTATTGGTACTAGAGTATCTTTCATCTACATTGGTAATGCGTTTTATTTGTGGTGTTTAAGTGGTAGATTGGTGTTTCTCAGGTGAGTGACACTGCAGAAATTGCTGGTGATTCAAACTAGTGTTTGGTTTATTTGTGTTTGCGTATAACTGGCATATGTAACTTGTCAAAATAGATAGAGTTTGTTCAGAATATCTGTCTGTAGCACAGGAATGGGCTTACCCAGTTGTTACTTTTCCCACTACTTGCAAAACATGAAATATTATCAAAATAATAAAAAATACAAAAGATTTTTTCCATTTTGTTTCAAATGGAAAGCATGGGATAATTGTTGCACTGTTGGCTTTACTGCTGGTGTGGATCATCGTGACTGCTTGTCAGTGGAGGTTTTGGAAGCTTAGATTTCTGACCCTTTTTGCTAGTGACATTCCTGGAAAGTAAACATACATCCAAGCAGAACAGCTCAGCAGGATCAGAAAGTGTGCTGGGGTAAGTGATGCAGGGAGCTGATGATGGACAGTTTAGTGTCAGAATCTTGAGGGGAAATCAAAGAAAGCCACAGTCTACAAGTACATGTATAAGAGAAACACAAGCAGTGCTCTAACATGAAAGTGTCTTCTGGAGGCTATTTTGCGAAGAAGTAAAATACAAGAGAAAAAAAAACACAACACAGAGAAGAAGAGAAAAAGAAAAAAAAATCTACAAAGAGGTTTTTTTCCAGGATAAAATCATTCCTCAAAAATCTTTTTAAAAGAAATCGAGAAAGGAATCTGACTGGAATGATAGGCTTGCTCTTTGTCAGGTGAAGAAGAATGCATGTGTTGGGGAAGAAAAGCCTCTTTGAACATAGGGTCTCACACAGGCAAAAAGCTGCCAGAATTCACCATAATATCCAGGTGCAGGTTCTTCTTATCCTTATAATCTATTCCTTCTAGAAGGACATAGCTGAGGGAATGTGGAAGATACCAGTGGGACAGCGTTTGATGACTATTCTTTGCTGTGAGCTTCTGCTACAGAGGAGGATCTCTGTTCATTTGCAGTAGGCAGTACTGTTGTTACATGTTGTACATGTAACATGTTTTATATGTGTGGGATTTTAGACCACGTGCAGTGCCCCTGTCATAAGACAAGTTATGGAAGTGTCCAGCACGGCTGTACTATCTCACCTGCTTTAGGCTTTGGCAGCAGAAGGGGCTCCTGACTCGTAAATGGGGTGATCTTAGCTTTCCCCTTACCTTGGGGATCAGCAGAAAGCGGAGGAGCATCTCATGAACATAAGCTTGAGGGTGAAAAGTGCTGTAGATAAAAGCAGTGTCTCAGTGGGGCTTTCCATGGTACACAGTTACCCTCCACAATCCAGTTTCCTCAGCCCGTTCCAGGTGTCTTTGTTCTGCTTGCAGTTGGCACTGTTTCAGGATGGTTCCTTTTTTTAATCAGTTTGGTGACAGCATTTTGGATTTCTTCTGAATATTAAACATTTTGCTAACAGTCTCTTGTAGAATGCCATTCATCTGCACCTCCCCCTTCCGTAATGACAGGTAGTCCTAATGGATCCAGTGTGGAGAGCATGGGTACCAAAAGGAATGATTTTAGGATAATTACGAGAAAGGCAAGTTCATTACTTTGCCAGCATTCTTCCATCTACTAAGTGGTAGAGGTAAGTTAGCAGGATCCTGAGGGAGATGTTCCCCAGTGCCTCTTGCCCCTTTTGCAGGGCATAGGAGAAGCTGGATGCCGCTTGCTGCATCTCCAGGTTTTCCTTGTTTCATTTCTGGGATTCCCCCTCTCCCCCCCCCCCCCCCCCCCCCATAATTACTACTTTAGGACAATTTCCAAATGGCAGAACTAGGAAGAGAAAAAGTAACATGTTGTTAGCTTAGTGGGAGAGGCGTACCCAAGTACCCAAGCAGTTTGTGGTGTGTGGTTTCACATGAGTCAAGTCACTAAAATTGCTGTCCATTTGGAGAGGCTTGGGGATGCTGATAGACTTTCCATTGTGATAGTCACCTAAATACAACTATCTTCACACCATCTGTTGTGGTGTAATTGAGCATGGATAGGAAGCCGGTTTTTAGCTGATCAAGGAAAATACCTTATTCGTGAGCAGAGAGTAATTGATCTTCCATGTGTGCAGTGCAACACACTTGAGAGTTGCTCTGCTGTTGTTAGGACAAGAAGAAAGGGTCAACTGGGGTTCCAGAGCCTAGGTTAAAAGAGGGTTTAAGGAACATCCGCAGCACTTGGTGCATTGCCAGGGCATCTTTTTTAATTGGAAAGCAGTAAATCCCATGTTGTAGTTTTGACAAGCTTGCTGGAAGGAGAAACTGGGTGCAGTGATCAAGAATGTGCTTTCCCAGTGATCATGAGGACCCTGATGAACATATGTCCCTGCGTTTGAGATGTGCACAAGGATGGATAGCAGATGATCCTGAATCTGGCAGTATTGCACTGGATGAAGATCCCTTGAATTTCAGATAAGCCAAATGAGCTTCTTCTGTCTGTGCCCTTAGAGAATCCCACCCCAGCAGCCTGGCTGTCACCTGGCTTGTGATGAACAGCAAATGCAGATGCAGTGATAGGATGTATAGTAGGTGATCTCTGTCTGCCCTTTATCTTTCTGGATGAGGTTAACTCCATGCATAGAATTCATCAGGATAAAACTTTAAAGGCTGATTTATATGCAGATCACAATATAAGATTTATATGCAGATCACAAAATAAGTCAAGGATGGTAGCATCATTCCTAAAGTCGCACATATCAGCACTGCCTGGTGTGACAAGAGTTCATTTCATCCCCCATCCCTGGCAATGTTCAGGGCCAGGTTGGTTGGGGCTTGGAGCAACCTGCCCTGGTGGAAGGTGTCGCTGCCCATGGCAGGGGGTTGGAACTGGAAAAGCTTTGAGGTCCCTTCCAACACAAACCAGCCTGGGATTCTTCTGATGCTGGGCCTTCATCATCTGTTCTGATGTTTCCCCACCAGCTGTGCTTCTGCTTCCAGTACCAGGTTAGAGTCAAACCATCACACATCCCCATGGGATTGAGGGTGGGTGTTGCAGCATCCCGTTGTTGTCTGAAGAGAGAGTATTTTACTCACAGTCACATTATACCAGAACACAGCCTCCTGTGCTGGGCAGTGCAGCCTTGAGCACATGGGAATGAGCCTGTTACATGTTGTGCTGCAAGAACCTCTTTGGTGTCTCAAATATACGTCAAAGAAGCTTCCTCTCCCCAACAGGCAGTATTATGTGATACTGAAAGTTCAGCTGAGGTTTCTTCTGCATGGTTTATAACCAGACAGCTCATATGTGCTGGTATTTCTGGTTGTTATGCTAGAAAACTTTTATTTGAGTTTAGTTTGGGATTTTTTCGCCTGAAAATGCATGGAATAGTGACAGCTTCACATTTTGCATGCAAGCAGAAACTTGCATTCCATAATTTTGCTTCTTTTTTTTTACCTTACAGGCTTTTATTCAGAGTTTGTCCAAAATGGGGAGTGATTTGTCTGCTACTTCCAAAAAAATTGTGCTTTCAGGTCAAGCATTCAATGCTATAGAGGTGTTTACAAGCCAGTATTTTAAGCATTCTCACCAGTTCACTCTCACTTTAGACATAATTGCAAGTAAAAGGAAAAAATAAATGACAAGTCGTTCCTTTTTACCATATTTATGATGGTGGTGGAAATTTTCAGCGTCAGCTGGAATCCATTCAGGAAATTTCTGATAGCGTGTTGAGGGGGTAGCTTAATCTCAGTTTCATACACTCCCTGGATCAGACCCGGATGCAAGTAAGAGAAAATCCCTTTTCCCTGTTTCGACAGTTGCATGATGACACTCATTCCCCATCTATTTGATGCTCTTGCATTAGATCCTGCCAGAGGAAGTGACATTAAAATCTGGCAATGGTTTGCACTACATGCAATGCAGATGCTCTTATAAAATATCTAAGTATCAGCTTCCAAATGCAGTTGTGTTGAGGTGGGCTGTTGGGTTTTGGTGTTGGGTTGTTTTTGTGCTTGCTTTACTTTTGCTCTGGCTTCGAGTAGGACCTGCAAAGGACCAGTTATTTTCTCTGTTGAATAATCACTTTATATCTTTGCTGTTAGAATGTGCAGCTCTGATGATTGTATGTGCTATAACTGGTCTCCTGGTTGGTTTGTTTTTAAAGTCATATATATTCTATCAGGGAAAAATACATGGAGTAACGGCCATTTGATACTAAAGAGAAGTGTTTATAGGTTGTACTGTGCTAAGTGTTTTGTATAGCAGATGACATGAGTATTATGTCTCATATTCCAAATAATCTGTTATTTATAATTCAGGAACAGAGGGCAGCACTGCTGTCAGCCTCATTAGCCATTGTAGGAGGCCATGTAGTGCCTCTTGGTACCCAGGGAAATGGAGAGAGACACAGGATGATGGATGCATAAATTTGTTTGTTGTTTCCATGATGTTCTCACATGGTGTTTGTTTTAACTCTGGTTGTAATATTCTTGTGTGTAGAAGCCGAAGGATGTTGAATATGTTGATTCCTTGAAACTTCATTTGTACGGACAAAGTGTGCTGCTTTTTAATGCTAATGCTCTACAAGTAAGCCTGTGTTGTCAGTTGGTGCCTGCAGACTTTTGAGCCATCTTCAGGAACTGCAAATGCTTTGATGCATCTCATGGTTAGTGTAACCGAATGCCTTTTAGTCATCAGGTTGGTCTGGATGTGAACTGGAGAAGTAATATGATGGATAGGTGGAAATCTCAGTGAGTAGGTTCACTTTGCCTTTGTAGTGAAGGATTAGTACATTCTCTTCTTAGTACATTGGTTTATTACATGAAAGCAGTTACATCTGACAGCTCTCCGTGTCACAGTTTTTAGTGTAGTGAGGAGAGATTTGTATTTCTGTAAGGTCTCCTGGCATAAGGCTTAAACATGCATGTTAAATATGGCAACTGACCATTTAGAGCTTTGCTTGTTCTGCTCTGCAGGATCCCAGGGGATGTTAGTCACAGGGGTGGGTCTTACTTCAGCTGGAGATGACATGGCAGGGAGGCAGAAAACTCAAAAGAGAACAGGTCTTGTCCCGTCCTCATCTTCAGCTTCCTTGTGTCGGTGGTTCAAGGTGTGTGTGTGTGTACATTTAATATAGCTGTAATTACAGGGGATGTAACATCTTACTGATTCATAGACTTTTGTGGATGTGTGCATGTGGTTTCTACTAACTGGTTGTTGTTCAGATGAAAGTAATTTGATAAAACATTTTGGCCTGTATTCAGTGTTATTTAAACTAGTAATGGTTGCTACTGACTAAATGTAGTTACTTCAGCCTGCGTGGAAATAAGAGTTGGTCCAGTCTGTGCTTCGGTCATAGAAATGTAGAATTCCAGACTGGTTTGGGTTGGAAGGGACCTTAAAGCTCATCTAGTTCCAACCCCCTGACACGGGCAGGGACACCTTCCACTAGTCATTCCCTGGCTTACTTTGACTCTTTCTCGTATTCCTCTATCACCTTGTTGGTTGTGAGTGGAATCAATGTAAGTACCAGCAGTTGTGTTTATGCAATGCAATATTCTCTTTCTGTATGAGTGACAACTAGGAAAAAATGTGGAATTTATTTCATCTAATTTTAGCAGCCTGCAAGGTGGCTTGTAGGTAGACTGCAGAGACAAGAGCTCACGCAGGGGATGCCGATTCCTGGTGCAGTGCCTGTCTCTTGGCCACAGCCAGGATCCAGCTGCCTGGTCTGAGCTAAGGTGAGATGATCCATCCACCCATCCACTGGGGACAGTTGTGTTTAATGGTATAGCTGAACCAGTCCAAACAGACTACACTAAAGAGACTGCATTGGTGGAAGAATGTGAAATACATCAGTGCAACTTGACTGTAATACAGAAAACCAGCTGGCTGCTGGTATGTGATTGAATTTTCAGTGCGGTTTAGGTGCAGGGCTTTGGGTGTTTTTAATCTTAACTCATCTGTATTTTAAATACATTTAAAATAATGCAATAACCACGTTGCATGCCACTTCTCCTAACTTCACTTCCATTTCCCCAGAGCATCCAGGTGTTGTTATTGCAGGCAGAGCATCTCAGCTGCTGGCACTGTCGGGCTTTGGCAGGCAGCACGTGTTGTCTGGGTAAAGAGAAGACTGAGGGAATTTAATATCGGAGCATCCATAAAAAATGGGAGCACTTTCTTTAGCAAAGGCTGCATAAAGCTTTCTTATGGGTGGAATTTACATTAATGCATTTTATTGTTCCATCTAAGCAGATAAAATGATAACCGTGGTGTCATGCTCACGTCTGTGACTATCCCGTTAAATAGGTTTTAGTACTTAATGGTTTTATTCTCATTCATTTCAAAGCAGCGATTATTTTCAAGAATAAAGATAATTAAATTTGTCTCAATGTTCTCAGGATTAAAGGGGGGGGGGGGGAAACCCTGTATTTTAAGGTGTATCACAGTGGATAAGGAGTTCTCTTTTGCTATTCCAAGCCTGGCAGTGCAATAGCCAGTCCTGTACCACTTCTGCGTGTGTTGTTAAGGAGCCTGGGAAGAGTTCTAGCAGCCATAAGAAGTGCTGCCTGTTGATGACATTTCAGAGGCATGCTCCAAGATGATGCCAAGAGCAAGTCTGGTGGCTGGTTTGGCATCAGGAGTAGGTGGGGAGCTGTAATCCATCTCAGCTGCATGCACTGGGGGTTTCCTGCTCTCCCTGGCTCCCACTCGCATGCTCGCTCCCGGGGACATGTGACTTTGGGCCATATTAGCAGGTTTATCCAAGCCTAGCCCCTCTGACTAACAGATGTAGGGAAAAGGGCATTCTGGGATTGCAGCAGTTGCTTTTGAACAACAATGTCCTTTTTGTAAGAATCTGATGCTTCTTAAAAGATGGAACATGACATCATTACTGTCGATCCAAGAAGCATTCCTTCAATAATACTGAGTGTGCTCTGGTTATCAGCTCCCTTCCCCCAGCTCCTCTCTCGTGCTTTTCTGACTGATGCTTTTTGTCTATTGTTTCGTCGGGGGCTGTAAATGTGAAACAGTTGTCTTTCAGTCTTATGTGCTTGTTAGAGCTGGAATCAAGTGGAATATTGTTGGCTTGTTTGAAAGAAAAAATAACAAAGCCCACCACTTTTCTTTCCAGTCTTCATAAATGTAGCGTGTGCTTCAGGTACAGGCTGAATTGGAGCTAATTATTTCCCTTCCCACACGGTATTAGTTACTGTGTTATGCAATGGAAGGTGGAGATGTCCCAGTCCTGTTCCTGTGCATCTCACTCAGCTTCATTAGCAGTTGGGAATGTCCTGTGCTGATGTCGCTTGTTCCGAAGGCTCCTATAAGTGATCCTGCATCGATGTGCAACGTGCCTCTGCGTGCTCACCAGTGCAGTATAGCAGTATAGCAGAGTTGTGGACAGCTGCATATTTTCTGTGTGTGTGTATATGTATTGGCCTACCACTGGGATTTTAAAGGAATCAGGAAAACTGGAGGCTCTTGCAGACTTTACAACTAGGTATGTCTTGGCTGTCTCTCACCCCATCGTCCTCTCCTCGTAGTTATTTGAACTAACAAGGAGCAGGCAGTCTTTGGCACTTTCACATGCTGCAACTGTCTAGAGAAGAGTACCACAGAACATAAACATGCAGGAGTATGTCTTTTTCCATGCTTGTAGGAATTGCTCCACAGGGAGGGGAAAACAAATGATTCATTGATGGTTTAGAGGGTAGGAGAAAGGTGGAGTTTATAGAGTCCAGGAAAGGAGGATAAATGGACAGGGATAAGGCCTTCTGATGCCTCAGTTAAACTCAGATTTGTTGTATTTGTTTTCTGGTTTTTAGAAGAACGAATTTGAGCAGTGAAATGTGAATTTAAAAAAGCACCAGTCTTGGCCAGACAGGGATTTTTGGGAAGAAGTGGGCTGTGTGATCAGCTGTTTGCCAGTCACACAGAATGCTTCTATTGGTATTTACAGGGAATTGAGAGGAAATCCTCATACCCAGGCTCTTCCTTTTTAGCTGTGTGTGGGGAGAAAGGTGCGTTTTACTTGTAATGCTTGTTTAGCTTCACCTGTTGTGATGATACAGTATGAATTTAGCACCACTTGGAGGTATACTTTTATTCTGGATAGATTCCAAGGCGCGCTGAATAAATGAAGGTAAACTCATGATACAAACAGGATTTTGTACATTCCAAATAGTGTCTGAAGTTGCAAGTTCCTCTGAATAAACTGTTTGCCGGTGGACTCTGGACCACTGTATCATATACTATCATGATTAAAATGGATGTCTGCTGCTTCAGCAGAGTAGAAAGATGTATCATGTATGGAATGGGGTGTCTCCTGTTCTGAATGCTGTTCCTCTAAAGAAGAGGGTTGCTAATCAGGCTCTGAAGAGCAGGCACTTTACAATAGAGATAATGAATTTAGATAAGAGAAAAAAACCCAAAAGGGCCATGACTAAGTTGTGGAAGCTTTAGAGAGGTCTCTGCGTATGTGCTGACATGAATAAAAACTGATCACTGTCTGCTTCGTAACTGGAGTGCAATTTTAGAAGTAAAAATACAAATAGAGATCAGTAAAGGGCAGTGGTGGTTCATACACTTCATACTGGTGCCATACATCTTGTCTTGCGAAGACCATCATAAATAGATATATATAGAGATGTGCAATTGTGTCATCCACTTTAAGACACAGTGGGTGTAACTCTTCAGAGGGAGGGTGTCAAGGTAATATGGGCTCACTGGTGACAAACTGGTTCTTGCTGTAGGTCAAAATGATTCTGGTGACTGCTCTGCAGGGGACTGAGCAGATGCTGGAGCAAAGAATGCCTCTCACTTTATGTTTTGACTTTGGTTTGTGGTCTGTGGAAATGCTTGACTGGTGTCACAGTGGGACTGTGACATTATCCCAGCAGATAGGTTGTGTTGTTTCACACAACAGGGATGCATGCCCTGGAAGAAGTGGAAACTGCTCTGCTGTAGCTTTGTTTCTTACTCTTACTCTTTGAGAAGAGGATAATCAGTGAAGGATTGCAATCTTTTTCTTACAGTAATCCATGCTGAAGAGGCTCCATTCATACAGATGAACCAAGGGTTGAGGCAGCACTTTAAACCCAGATAGTCGGTCGGCTAACTGCCCAGCAGGATGCCATCAACCAGCCGAGCGGGCAGCCTGAAGGACCCAGAAATTGCAGAGCTCTTCTTTAAAGAAGATCCAGAAAAGCTCTTCACAGATCTCCGAGAGATTGGCCATGGAAGCTTCGGAGCAGTTTATTTTGTAAGTAGCTTTGTGACTTGTGAATTTTGGCTGTATGTCTTTTTATCTTGAAGCCATGGTTGTAGGCTTATTTTGAATGTATTGAGGAAGAGAAACTACTGTGAATCTTTTAGATATGTGGTGGTGTGTGTCTGTACAGTCTCAGCCCATTCACAAGCTTGCAGTAGCTGTAAGGTGTTTGCATATGCAGTGAAAAGGAGAACTGGAAACATGGCCCTTGCCCAGTGCGTTTGGGTGCACCATTATGTTACAAGCAGGGATTTATCTGCTAATTCAAATATTACTTCTCCTCCATCAATTCTCACTGGCAATGCCATTCTCTTGGTCTGATCATCTCCTTTTATCTTAAGTTCTCTCTCCCTTTGTGCATACCCTCAGGCTCCCTTAAAGCCATTCTTTGTGTTTGACACCTAAGGATTGGTTCTGTCACATCCTTCCCTACTTCAGGCAGGAATCCCAGTATTCATCTGCATGAGACTTTTGACGTGGTCATCTGGATAGCAGAAATTTTCCCCAGCTGATACAGTTCAACTGGAGGTGGGATGCCTCATGGTAGCCTCATTTGCGGGTTGCTGTACATTAACCAAAGTGCATCCTCTGAGACCTTCATTTAAAAGCCCCCGTTTTCCTCAGAAAACCTTTTCACATTTATAATTATAGGAGGTGTGGCCAAACCTGCCAATTTTCCTTCAGAAAGCCATTTGTGTCAGTATTTTATGAGATGCCTATTCATTGTTAATAATTGCAGCAGACCATGTTGGGAACCTTCCAGCACAAATCTAATGCAGCACAGATGAACTAATTAGGAAAAGCTTCTTAATTTTGTTCCCTGCTTAAAACTATGAGCTGCCACTGTCTGGGAACAGGTCTGGGGGAGGAAGTGCTTCCTGAAGAAACAGTACTCACCTTGTGGCCTTTACTTCATCTCATTCACTCACTTTGGTTAAAGAGTGGATATGAAAAAGACATCACACTACTCCAACCCATTTTGGGGCTTTATTTTTGTCAAGTGTGAGTTGTAGCCTGTAAGTTTTTTGTTATGGTACCTTTTTACTGCTAGCAGGCCTGAGATCTTGAATCTGAAACTGTTCCATGTAGTGTACTGCATAGCACAAACAGAAGCCCAAAAGATGAGATGGACAAAGTGGAGGGAGAAATTTAGTGTGAGTTAAATAGAGAACTAAAGTAAGGGAGTGTATGTCTTAAATCCTTTATTCCTTTGTAACACTAGGGAAAAAACCTGCTCTTAAGTTTTGTTAGCAGGATTTTGATTCTGCTATTGCAAACAATGAAACTTTCTCTAATCAATGTAATTAGTACTGGATTATGGTTAATAACTGTTTAAAAGCATATTACCAAAGCCGATGACACACTCCACCTTTTCTTTGCTCATGCTTTAATTCTCTCATTGGTGAGGTTACTCTCGTCGCCAGATGTTGATCCTTTTGCGGGGAGCTTTTGGAGGAAAGCGGGGTGTATGTGCATAAATGTCTGCCATGAAACAAGTCTTCTTCGTTTGGATCTTTTAAATCTTGGAACGTCTCCGTGGCTTTTGGTTAGGAACTGTCTTTTTTCACTTATTCCAGATCGCAGGGACACTAAAAACCCAAACAAAACTCTGTAATTTGAACGTTGATGGGGTGTCAGCTGGGATGGTTCTTTTGCTCCCAGCTTGGTGTCAGTGTTAAGCAAACTCAATGAGGAGTTGCTTGCTTGGTTCCTCTAATTCACAGCAACCCCCCTCACCAGCCTGCTTTCATTGCCTCTAGCCTCGACCAAAAATGTTGATGAGAAATAGATGCAGGAGTGATTAAAAAAGTATAAAAATCCATATATTCCTGAGATCTCTTCCTGCCCTATTAAATGCAGTTTACTCTTTCCATGTTTGTTGTTCCTACTTTACTTTCCTTTCATCCCTGATCCCAAGAAGGGGTGATATGTTACTTTACATGATAACTGACTAAAAGTGTTCACTCCTGTCTCTTTGTTTCTGTTACATCCTGCAGTGGCAGAAAGTTTCTGTTTTTCCTTTAACAATTGACATGGATTTTGCTGGTTCACCTCATGGTTTTAGCTTCTTAGAAGCTGCAAGTCTGGCACCTCTGAATCATTTTGGTATTATCCTTACCCTACTTTGCAGTGTAATAATAGCTTTCACTTGACACAGGAAACCTACTACACTGGAACACTGCAGATGGAGCAGAAGAATAACCCACTCCCTTTTGTTAGAGCTGTGCTCCTTCTGCTATACTGTAGTATTTGGCTTGCCTGGTTTGTTGCAGTTCTTCACTGGTTGGACTGTTTCATAGACGGTCTCTAATTAGTAAAGATCTAGGAGTCAGAACTTTATTCTTCCTTTTTTTGAGTCTCAAAACCCAAATATAGTCACCCCCCAACTTTAGTGTCAGCAAGACAGGAGGAAGGATCTGCTCAAACAGATAGAAAACTAAAAATAGGATTGGTTCAAGCTCATCATAACTGGTTGAAGTAAAGACTGTCAGGGAATTCTGGGAATCTCGAATGGACAGCAGAATTAAAACGTTATGGAAGAACCTTTTTACAAAAGGCAGAGTCCTGGTACTTCATTAATCCATGTTCTGATAGGTTGTGCTTCATAGTGCAAATATATGCAAAATCAGCATTTTCATCAATCATCCATGAATGCTGTGGTGCACAATATTCTGATTTATATGGTCTGGTTTCATACCCAAGTTGATAATTCTTATCAGAGAGACTTGGGGGTTTTCCTCCATCACCCTCCCATGCTGCTGAAATCCTTAACAAAAGAGAGGCTAGAGTCTGGTCTGGAGCCATCCTCCCCACAAGGTGAAGCAGCCCTGCCCCTTCTTCTGCCAGAGGGGAATGAGCAATTGCCTTGGTGCTTGGTGCTGTGTCCCCATCCCTTCTTTAAGACACAATAGCTGATTTGTGGGAGCACTGGGGAGAAAGATACTGGTGTGCAGAGCAGGTATCTACTGTGCACCTTGGTTTGTTTGGAATGGAACAAGGGGGTTGAGCATTGCTTCTGTTTTGTCTGATATGGACCTGAGCAGTGAGAGAAGTTGATTTAGGGAAAATCAGTTTTATTTGAGTCAGAGCTGCTTTTATAAGCTATGATTTTTAGTTTAGAAGTGACAGTACATGGCTGCTGCAGAAACCTGCTGCATGCTGAGCATGGAGAAATGTCATGCTTTGTCTCATGAACAGGAGGATGATCTTCAACTTCTAACAGATGCAGCAGGCACACCCCTTGGAAGATATTTTAGTTTAACTCTCTGCAAAAGTTAACTAAGGGATAAAGATTGGTTTTTTTTTATGGGTATGTTTGGTTTACATCTCATGGGGAATCTCAGTCTGAAGAAACTGATGCATTGTGTTTTCCCATTACAGGCACGTGATGTGCGCACCAATGAAGTGGTGGCCATCAAGAAAATGTCATATAGTGGGAAGCAGTCCAATGAGGTATGTAGAACATACTGCATGTTGAATCTTGACCATTGCAAATACCTGTTATATAGGATTATTTTAACTGGCTTGGGTTACAGCAGGAGAAACCTTTAACTGTACAGGTGAATGAGGGTACAGTGAAAAATCAGTTTACTGTTCACAGCATATTTCTGCTTAATCTGCTGCTGGAAAAGATGGGTAGGATTCTTTTCTTTCAGACAGAAAGGGCTTTTTTATGGGACCACATAAATGTGTAGAAAGCAAAAAAGGAAATTAAAAATGGTAGGTTTGTCTATTACCATGTCTGTTTGCCCTTAAATGTTCCATTTGAAATGGCTTTCAAAGTAACCACATTGCTCATTGGACAAAGGAATAATAGCAGCGGATGCAGTGGTGAAAAATTCCGAGGGAATTTTGCATGTGCAAAGTAGTAAGGCAGAATGCATCCTTCCCTGGAATGACTGTGCTGATGAGGAGCTAAAACAAAAGCAAACCAGCAGTGAATGAATGAGTGTGAAAATCTGAGCAGCAGCATAATTACGGAAGAGCTGCCGGAGCCAGGGATTAAAGCAGTCTCTGCAGAGGTCTGCAGAAGTAGGCCTCTGAGATTGAAGTATTAAGTGTTTTCATGGCCACCCCAGTTGTGTGTTTTTTCCCTACGACGCGTTACAGAGATAATTGATTTTATACTTGGAATGTTTAAGTGCTAATACAGGGTCTTGAAAAGCCCAACATGACATGAGCAGCCCATTTGGTGGTATTTCTGGTAAATGACATCTATCAAATCATGGTGTGATTTTTTTTTTTATTTTTTTTTTATTTCCTCCAGAAGTATTTATTGCAAGACTCTTGTTCAGGGCATTCATGGTTCCCTCCCTCCATTCTCTCTGTTCTAGTCTTAGAAGCAGTCTTGCTCCGATGAGTTTGACTAACAACTCGTTTTCTGCGCCTGCCTTTTGTGTATTGATCATCTGCGCTACAAGGAACTGAGCTATTCCTTCCTTTGTGTGTGTGTGTGTGTGTGTGTATCTGTGTAGGAGGTAGAGGTGGCAGTGTCTCTCCAGCAGTCCTAAATTCTAGCTTCCCAGTTAAATTTGCTGTGCGTGCTTCTATTTTGTCACTGCGGTGACTTGTTTAACTGTGTACTGATGAAAGAATAATTTGTACTTACTACTTGTCCCACTGTTTTAATTACTGTGAGCTATAAATACTCTATTCACATGAATGAAACAAACTGTGCATGCTTCAGAAATAGCTTTTGTTTGTCTTCAGTGCGTATGTGTCTTTATTTTGAAGAAAGCAATAAGACCAAGAATGAAATGCTGTCTATTTTACCTCTATATTTATTTGTTTTGTTCAGAAGTTTGCTAAAGTTATGAACTAGCCTATGTAAAGAAATTGATTAAGGGCATTCTGGTATCGTTTATAAGATTTTTATCATTGCTGGGAACAATTATTCTCTAAGGATACATTTTATAGTAAAAATAAGTTGGAAAACCTTTGAAATAAGTGGTACTGTGAACTTTGAAATATGTAGTACTGTGATGTTAAGTACACATCTTAATGTGATCCTGGACAGTTTTTTTAATGCAGGAAATCATAAACACGTCTTGATTAATATATCACTTCTCGCTTCCCAACAGAGAAGGTTAGCATGGTGCATTCTTGGTTTGGCTTTTATTAGTACCTCAAAGCCTTAGGAGCTAAAAGGCAACTAAGTTGTTCTTGTACTGGAACAAGGGTGTCAGTGAGAGAGTTCACATTAGAATAGCTGCACTAATGCACTCTTAGTGAAGTTCCGGGTGCTGAGCAGTGCTTAGTCAATTGGCTGCCTCAGTTGTGGCCACCATGTTCCCTGGTTTCATTTGTTTCTCTAACCCTAAAATATTTATTGAGGAGGATTTGGGTTTTGCATGTGTTTTCTAAAGCATTTGGGTGTATGAGACCTCTGTCCATCTGTGAGTCTTAGGCACATACAAGGAAGTGTGTGCTGAGAGATTAACAGGACCTGGAAAACAGCATTTGAACCTTTTGGAGTTGGTGGATATGCAGTGAATGAGAACACTTGATGGTTTCCTCCAAGGACAGTAACGGCGGTGTCTAGGCACACATTGGAACATGACTTTTTGGCCTCTTCTGTACTTCAAAGTTGCACTGGCGGAGCTCTCCTTTTATAATCCTGGATTTTGTTTTATCTGTTTGCTCTTTCTCTCTTGCAGAACCATTCCCTTATCTTGTAGGTAACTCATTTTAAATCGGTCCTTTGACAAGACTAAACTAGTGATGGAGGAACGTTATCAACAGAGTCAGATATTGGGTAACTGATAAATGGAGCCTCAGCCAGCATAATATAGTTACTAGTAAGGACAGGTCTTTCTGTCTACAGCAGTTAAGGGAGAGACAGCTGATCCTGCTGAAGGACACTTATTATCCACATCTCTTTCAGGCTGGGATGTATGTTTGATTTGACAACAGAAATGGTGTCCCTTAAAAAAGGAACACTGCTTTTTTGAGGACTTGCTCCAATATTGTTTGCCAGTATAGCCTATGCATACACATAAAGTATTACACTGATGAGAGATCCTTACATGTAGTCTAATCAATCAACAGCTTATTTTGTAGATGTGTTGAGGAGTTAAGCAGTGAACATCATGGTATTGATGTAAATCTATTTTGATTTGGAACCTCAAGATGATTTTATTTCTTAAAATAATTAAAATAATATAATGACTTAACAACCTGAAAAAAAAAGGTAACAGTTGATAAAGTCTTTCTATTTCTTTTATTTTCTACAGAAATGGCAAGATATTATTAAGGAAGTCAAGTTCCTCCAAAAAATAAAACACCCTAACAGTATAGAATACAAAGGCTGCTATTTGCGGGAGCATACAGCATGGGTAAGCATCTGCTGCACTCTTCTCTTGTCTTGGTTAAGGGCAGTTTGAAATTTCTCCAGCTGGCTTTCAAGAGGCACCTGACCACTTGCATTGCACAGACTCAGCTGAGGGTAGCCCAGGACCTCACAGTTGCTCAGCAAAACTGAGTGTAGTTTTTGGAAACAAGATTTAGGGAAATTTTCCCTTTCATTTGCAGAGTAAGGGGGTTGTTTTTCTAGTGTATTTAGCTTGATGGACTGAGTATTTTAAATGAGTAATAATAGCATAATAATATAAATAAGTCTATTTTGAGGTATAAGTATTTCTGTTTCACTAAATTCTACTGTTGTATAGTGTTTACTTCGTTGTCATTTCTGTGTGTGTGTTCAGGTGACAAAACCAACCAGCTGGTTTTATCTCTGGCTGTTATCTCCTAATTCGTTACATACATTTGATTTAAACAAACAAAACCCACTCTCACACCCCAACTAAATTTGGGTTATTTGAGAGTGTGTGCATAAAAATGCCTATGGTAGGAATAGATGTGATTTGCTATGCAGAGTAAGCGTTTTATCAGGTAAAAAGTGTAATGTACACCTCTCAGATGAAGTTTTTGTAGTATGATATACTAAAGAATTGATATTGTTGAACTAACAGTTGAAATTATAAGTACTGATCTTGGGTTAGCTTCAATAAATCCATAGGACAAAGTTTTAGTTTCTTTTTTTGCAGTCTGACTGGGACAAAATCTTAAGTAAATCCCTAAATAGCCCTTTAATACTCTGATAAGCTTGTTAAGTGCAATTTAACATTGCTGTTAAGTATGTGCATATAAAATAAGATCTGTTATACAATACATAACTGGTTCTGAACATGCTTTTGTGCCTTCCTCGGCAAGTTTTGTGGGTTGGTTATCTTCCACAGGAAGGCTGTGCTAATTCTAGTTAGAGCTGTCCTCATAGGAGAGGTCAGTGTGACGGTTCTAGGATGGGGTGTATGTTACAAGCAGTACTTGGTTTGTTATGGCAGTCTGCACCGAATGCACCAGGGAATGTTTCTTGATTTTTTTCCACAGGAACCTAGAAAACATACATTTACTATCAGAGATTTTCTAACAACTCCTTTTAATTTCTTCCCATACAGCTTGTTATGGAATATTGTTTAGGATCAGCATCAGACTTACTAGAAGGTATGTTATTCACATTTACTTGATTGAAAGTCAGGAGTAGAGTGCTGAAATAGGAGGTTACAGCATCAGAGTTGTCCATGAGTGGGTAGTTTTATTTGTGGGCTGAGTGGACAGGTTCATTTTCCCAGGTTCTTGCTGGCTGTTATGGTTTCTGTGTCAAACACCAGCTTTCCTAGGGGCCTGGTTTCCCCTTGGTTTGTATTGTTTTAAAGTTGTCAGTCAGCTTTTTATTTTCCTCTGAGTTTTAGGTTCTCCTGTCATGACAGTTCAAGAGTTATTTCTGCAAACCCTCGCTGTTGATCCTAATGCTTACTAACAACTGCAGGCCTGTTGACTAAAATAGCACTGCAGCAGTAGTAGGGTTTTGCTTGATGAGGTCTGTTGTTAAACGGTCATTTTTCTATCAGGCTTCTTGAAGGAACTTTCTTTGAAGATGTATGTGTGGCCAGTAAGTTGTTCATCTCCTTTCCTTGCCAGCAGCGTTTCAGGACAAAAGGCTGAGCTGCCAGAGTCATCTGTGTTGCTACAGCTTATTCATGTGTGCATTGTAAAGTCCTAGGATTTGGGATTTAGCTTCATTAATGGAAAACTGAATGTTGAGTCTCAAATAGGTGTTTGGGAGGATGGTCGCAGAACTGACAGGAAAACAGTTTACAGTTGCAAAGTAGTCCCTTTTATAGTAGATAGGTGCTGGTTTACAGTTAGAAGATTACATCTGATAACAGAATGTACACTGTGAACTAATTTTTACATTTGCTTCTCAAACTGAACATAGTAAAAATGGCTTTTCAGTATTTTCTCTCTGTTTATGTTGTTAACAGTACTCACTTGCATGCTGCAAACTGCATTGTTTTCTTTAATATTGAATTTTAAATAAATTCTTTCCTTAAGTTCATAAAAAGCCATTGCAAGAAGTGGAAATAGCAGCAATTACCCATGGTGCTCTCCAGGGATTAGCATACTTGCATTCTCACAATATGATCCATAGGTAAGTGGTTATACTTTTGCTGTCTCACACACTTAACAGGTAATTTATTTTCTTGATTGTATTCCCTTTCATCCCAAATTCAATATTTGCAAGCAAGAGATTTTCTTTTTGCTCTGCCCATCTGCTCCCCAGCTAGTGATTTATAGTAGACAAATACTAGCAAGCTACATATCTCCATATGCACTGTCTCTTACAGCTGGTGTTCATAATTTGTGCAGAATTGCTTTGAGTCTACTAAGCTTTTCAATTCTTGATATGATGCTGATTGTTCCCTGAAGCTGTGAATAGCAAGGCAGGCTCAGTTCACCTAACTTCCTTGTGGCAACTGCAAGGCAGAGATTGCTGGGGTGGGGGGAACACTTGTACCTCAAAAGTCAGTTTTATATTAACACACCTGTTGAGAAGCACACAGTAAGTATGGGATGCAAATGTTCTTTGTGTCTAAAGGGCCTGCTGCATTTTAATAGGATGGAGGATTTAAATAGTTATGTTATTAGGACTTTCTGAAAAGATTTGATAAAGGACATGGTTACTTCAGGAGGTTTTGTTGAACTGTAAATGAAGCTTATCCAGGTGTGGCATTAACCTTCAGGTTCAAGCTCCTGTACTTGGAGAAAATCTGGTGTGTTTTGTAGTCTGTCTTATAGAAGATTTTATGTTTTTGGAGAGGAATAATCCTGACACTTGTATTCTATAATCAGAGATATCAAGGCAGGAAACATCCTGCTGACAGAGCCAGGACAGGTGAAACTTGCTGACTTTGGGTCTGCTTCCATAGCATCTCCTGCCAACTCATTTGTGGGGACGCCATATTGGTAAGTCAAGAGCTTCACGTATTTCTGGCTTTGTGAAGTGAAAAGATCATATATTGGGTATTTAATACACTTGGGATTTATTTGAGCTAGCTTTGTAGTCTTCAAGTTGCGCAGTGATAAAATGGACTTTGCCAAAGATTAAAGAGTAAATAGGCTCTGACCTCAAGAAGTTGTGAATTCTTGCATTTAAAGTTCACAAACAGTAATAAAACTATTGTTAGGCTGACTTTAAGCAGCAGAGGTGGGATTGAATCATCTCCTAATATATTTAAATCATTCCCCCCCCAGTGGTTTTAACAATTCATATGTTCTTGCCGCGTCCAATTGTTGAAATAACTGAAGTGTTTTTTCTTCCATAGGAAAGGCCAGGTTCATTGACCAAAACCCTTTGCAGCTCCCTTGTATGCTTTTGATCTCTTACACCTAGTCTGTGGTGTTTACACAACTGCATGCTCTAATTCTTTCACCAGAATTGGCCAGCCAGCTAAATTGTTGGGGGAGGGCAAAAAAGCTGGTGATGCTCAAGAATGGAGAACTGAGCAAAGCACAGGAGAACAGCACACAGCCTCTCCACAGGCTTGTGCTGCTGTGGGTGCCTGGTCTTTGTTCGCAGTATTCCCTGTCCATGCCTGATACCTTGGGGAATGATTTGCTTACAGTAGCTGAGATCAGTGAAGCAGCCTGTTTCATTGGAGTACTGATGCTGATATAATGTGTGCCATTGCCCAGAATTTTATGAGCATCAATTTCCTTCTCTTAGGATGGCCCCAGAAGTGATTTTAGCCATGGATGAAGGGCAGTATGATGGCAAAGTAGATGTTTGGTCTCTTGGAATTACCTGTATTGAGTTAGGTAAGTTATTTTATTTGAAAAAATTATAAAATGTAGTTATTTGATACTAAGAACTTATTCAGCTGAATCACAGTGCAGAAGATCTCTGCTTCTGTCCTCGTCCTGGTTTCTCTGGGGCTTAAGTTTTAGAGAAAAGGGCTAAATGTGACCTCTAGAATTCAAATCTCCAATTTGGTGTTTATTGAACTGGTGTTTTCATTACCTGAAGGAAGAGTTACGTAGACAAAGAAAATAGCCAGACAGTATCACTAAAGATGTTCACAGTCTGTGAGAGAGGCAGTTCTGAACTGAAAACCAGTCTGTTTGCTGAACTGCTTTAGAAATGAACCATTAAAAGTGCCAGTGTGAAAATCTACCTAATGATAGAAGTTGATACTGTTTGCATGTAAATCTAAGATATGGTTCTGCAACAGTGAAGGTTTGGATAAGTGGACAGCTTCAAAGCTATATTCAGTGTGCGTTATCACTTGTGAATAGATTTGGCTGGGAAATATCTGGGCTGTTTTAAAGAAAAGGTACAGACTAATCCAGTTTTGAAGTGGAATCCTATAAATCAATCCCCAAAGAAATGATGGTGTCACCATTAGAGCAGACTCCTTAAAGCAGAACATCAGTTTTAAAGGCCGGTGTTAGTATGGCATTCTATTTAAAAACATGCAGTATTGGAACAAAAATACACTCACTGAAGCACAGCACTGCTCAGGCTTCACTCGGGATCTAGCTCTCTGGAAGCACTTAGCTGTAAGTTTTACTGGGGACGGTGAGTTTTCACCTGAGGCTGTCCTACCATCCTTGTCAGATCTCATTGCTCATACTCCAGACCAACTTTGGTGGAGGAGCAGCAGCAACGAGAGCTCTCAGGAGCACGTTAATCCATGTGAACTGCACAGTTTAGCTAAAAGTGCTGTCTGGCATTCCAAACTGTCAACTTCATTTTCTTCCAGGACATGAAATAGATTCTTTCTACAGAGCAGAGATTATTTTTTTGGGGGTTGCCAATATAAAGCCAGTTGAAGGGGTGTGACTGTCAGGACAGAATCCTGCTCCAAGTGTGGAGTAAGGAGACTTGGCTGGCTGCGGTGCTCCAGGAATGCAGTGAGCTCATGGCCACCACACCCCCGGGAGCCTTCCTGCACGCTGCATGTTTGCAATATGAAGCTTTGGGCTTCATCTGTGTCTTCCTAGTGTAGTGGGAGGTGAGGCTAGGTCAGCATGGTAGAGCATTGGAGGCTGGGCCGGTGCGGTTGTCTCAGTTGGGATGGTTTGAACACGCATGGGAGGGAAGCAGGACAAGGAGATGGCTGGTAGTCTTCAAATGATCACTTAGTCTTAGAAATGGCTTCATTGAGGGCTCAGTGTCAGTGTTTCCTAAAGGTTTCTGTTTTATTCAGATGAGTTAAGAGGGAAAAAAACTGGGGAGGGCAGTCAGTTAGGACTCAAAAAGTTTAAGGGGTCAGTTAAGAGAGTTTAATGGATAATCAGCCTCATCCTTGATGGCAGCAACCAGTTATCGAACAGACTACAGAAAGTAAAGTGCTACATTTGGGGAAGGGCTTAACTCCACAATTTTTCCATTCTAGGGAATTTGTAGGGCTTAGTCCATGCTGTGATAGTGATGAGTGAACTGTGATCTCTGATGCATAGCTTACTGCTACTATGCAACTCGAAATTGAAAAGCAGAACCCGAAAACAAGCTTTATTTTTCCTTGTTTAGGTTTTTTTTGGGAAGGAAGAATTTTCTGTTGCGTTTTTCACTCATGTAGGAATGGCCTTGCGGCCTGACCAGCTCCTCTGGAATGTTTATGGCAAGGCTGAGCTTTATAGGTTTACCCCATAAACATTCTGATGGAGCTTCAGTTTTGTTGTTCCAGTGAGATCATCTCCTTCCTCATTAAGCTTTCATGCTGTGTCAGTCTATAAGAGTAACACAAGCTTGAAAGGGAGAGAAGAGCCAAAGAGAATGCAACTCTCAAAATAGTATAAAGAGTTGGCCTGTTACTGACTTCCTGCCCATGTGCTTAGTCAGTTAAGTGTGATTTGATGGTTCTTGTTACCAGCTTTTTCTTCATCACTGCTGTCCTAGAATTAAATATTTGTTAGCTTTTTAGCAACTGTAGTTAAAAAAAGGGGGTGGGGGGCAGTGAAACCAGGGACGCTTAGTGGCTAAACACCGACTGTAGAGCTTACTGTTAACTTACTCCAATTTTAGTACATTAAAAAGAGTCAGAGAACTGAACTATGATAAACCACGTAATTTAAAAGCTTGAGAGGACAAGGCATTTGATCTTCAGAGTGCTTTCATCTTCTGCAATGGCATAGGACATATGCCAACATATCCGTCTGATTGCAGGGTAGGGTTGGTTTGGGGTTCCATGTTCAGGCAATAGTGATTCTGCTGATGTGGTTTTCTTTTTAAAGGGATGTAAACTAAAATAAAGAGCAAAACCATGAGACTATCTCCCTGTATAAAAACTATTTTCTTTTGTGTGTAGCGGAAAGGAAGCCTCCTTTGTTTAATATGAACGCAATGAGTGCCTTATATCACATAGCGCAGAATGAATCCCCTACACTACAGTCTAATGAATGGTGAGTATTACTGAGGGAGGAATGTTGCAGGGAATTGCTGTAAATGGAGTGCTTTGTCATGCTGAGTTCTTGAAATGGCAGGATTCCTGTTGGGAGGATGTGAGCTGGAAGGTTCTTACTAGGTTCACTATACATTTTATATACAAAACTGACCCATCTCTAAATATGCATTTTTAGACTCTAGAATGTGGTCAAAGTGGAACACGCCACTGGAAGATCCTGTAAGAAGTTCAGTTCATGGGTCAGTAAAGTTTTGAAGTTCCCAGGCGAGCCAAAAACGTGGGGTTTAGAGTTGTTTCATCACCAACCACACTGTCAGTGCTTAAATTTTGTTGGAGATGAAGACGCTGCTTGTGAGTGGCAAGCCTCTGTCGCGTAAACTTCAGAAGAATAAAGCACGTTTTGTGCTTCCCAGCCCCAAAGCTGTCTTTTGAAACAGCAAACACAGTAAACTGATTTCAGAAATCAAAAAGTCCCTAATGGTGTTTTTCTGAGCCACAGTCCTGGGCCTCTAACATCCTACATTGTACCTGAGTTTTAGATTACCTTTTACTACCTCTGAGATTTTTCTTTTGAGGCTATTTCATACCCTGGTGCCTGATACAACATTCAGCTCATTTTATGCATTTTATTTTTTTCTGACCAAAAAATGCAGTAATTTAATTTGCTGGGAAAATTGGAGTAGCAACCCCCCCCCCCCCCAATTACATCATGGGAGCAGTGGGGGAGGAAAGAAAGATAACCTGTACAACTGATATGCTGCTGTTTTCAGGGTATAATCCTGCCCCGCTGAAAACCTGTGTGCAGAGGGAAAAACAAGGGCAAAATACAGTGTTTTACCTTGCAGAATGAGAGAAGTTACTAAACAAATCATGACCTTAAGTCTTACTTGTGACAGATTGCATAGTTGTGTCTGAGGGGCTGGTGGCATTCAGGAATTGTGTGTTAATGCAGCCAGTGGATGAAACACCAGCACACAGAGGTGGAATGGGGCAGAGGCTCTGATTAAACCATGAAGAGTTTATGCAATATAGAAGTGGCCAGGTTTGGTGCTTGCACTGAGCTACAGGGGTGTCTGCCTTTACATGGAAATATCCTTCCTCTGGAATTTGCTCTTAAGCTTGACCATTTTGCCTGGGAGCTGAGGTTAAAGGGCTCTACCTACTAATGGTGGGCTTTGGTTTGACCAGGGATGTCAGAGGCTGTAGTATGAAATATGGGGTCTGTGTGGTTTCTCCCCATCTTTTTCTGCTAGGGGCACTCAGGGGTTCCCTGCCCATTGCAGGGGGGTTGGAACTAGATCATCTTTAAGGTCCCTTCCAACCCAAATAAGTCTGAGTATCTGGATTCCTTAATGAATGAAACTGGGCCGTTAACTCAGATGGGGTTTTTTCTTTTCCTTTTTTCTTGCCACAGGTCTGATTATTTTCGAAACTTCGTAGATTCTTGCCTCCAGAAAATTCCTCAAGACAGGCCTACATCAGAGGAGCTTCTGAAGGTTGGATTCCTTGTCCTTTTTGTTTTCCACATAGTATTAAAAAGGGGCCATGACCTGCAATGTTCTTCTGTCTCACCTGCCATACTAGGCTGTGGTTAATGATGCTTTCTCTGCCTGTTACTTCTATTACCTTTGCGCCGAGGGTGCTGTGGAGGGTTCTGAGCTGGCTGTCCTAGCTTCATTTTCCCTTTCTAGGGCAGTTCCCTAAGTGGCACTCCAAGCCAGCCTTGTTCTCATAAAAGGATACCCCATCGAGTGACACCGGATGACCATCAACTTGTCAGGAGTTTCAGTTTAAGCTCACTCTATGCTTCCAGTGACTATAATCCTGACAGAGCTGCCATGCATTAGTTAGCAAACACCTTTCCTTGTTTCCCTTTTTATTCTGTGTATATATATACACACACTCCCCTAAAGGCTTTTTATCCTCTCCCATCACCTATATGCTTTACATGTAGCACTGAAATCTGCTGTTCTAATGGTATCCCTGAGAGAAAGGGAGCAGGGGAAAAGCAGGGTTTTTTTCCCATACATTTCTTGACATGAATAAACCTCAGCCTTCTGCAGGATTCTTGCTTGCTTTCTTACTTTGGCTTCCATTTGTGCTCTTGTGTGCTGCAGACACTTGGTTTTCCTTGCTTTAGTCTGGAAACAAAGCCAGCCTTGCTAAAAGCTGACGTGTTCCTAAGTGAACGCAACTCGCATAGAAGTTGGGTGTTCGAGCTGCTTTATTGTAGGTGGGATTTGATGGATTTCCTTTGTGGCATCAGGTGGCATTCAGGATTCTGCTAACTTGTCACTCTTTTTACAGTGCTCGTGACATAATTTTGGGGTTTCTTTATTTTAATCCTGGCCATGTTTCTGCTCAGTTGCTCTGAAGGAAAATGGATGCTATTTATGAAGGTTTTATCATCCCCTTTTTTGCATGTTTTTACTGAAATGGTTCTGAGGACTTTTGCCTCTTCAAAAAAGAAAACCTGTATTCAGAAAGTAAATGCAATTACCCAGGAACGGGTTCAGTGTGGGAGTGCAGTCCTGCCATTTCAGAACCCTGCAGATAGGTTTTATTTTGAGCAGTGCACTGCAATTAAAGAGAACATTGATGGAAATTAAACGTTTGTGTATTTATTCCTTCCATATCTATAGTCTGAAACAGCTGCGTGCCACTTCACAGGGACAGGTAGGGACTGTGACATGATGGAAATGGCAATGCAGTTCTCCAGAGGAACAAAATGAAACTAGTGGTGGTGTTAATAATGACTCATGCTTGCACAGCACATTTCAGCTGGAGCCTGCAAAAGCTGCTTCTGACATACAGCGACAGGAATTGTTTTACCTATTGGCAAAGTGCAGCCACCTTTGCAGTGCAATGCAGTGAATATCTCCCCCCAGAAAAACATAATAGGGCTAACTGTTCTTCTAGAACCGAGCTTGAAGGTTCACAGCCTATTTTATGACTCAGAGCTGTGTGCTGAGTGTTTGATTCTCCAGCTTTTCTAAACAAGGAAAAGGGTTTTATAGTGAGAGTTTGGTGATGAGTTGATTTAACTATTTGGTTAGAGGTACTAGCCAGCTTAACAACTTCAGCATTGATATGTTATTTGTTGCTCTTCCATCTTTAAACCACAGGTAGAGAACATTTCTAAAAACCCCAATACCCAAAGGAGTCCAGTTTTAAACTAAACCTGTTTTCATGATGAGTGAAATACCATTCCTGGCTTTTTTTCCACATCTTTATTTTTTGGTGGATGTCTCCCATCAGAAAGCAATCATCCTGAAATCTGTCTGGATTGTGAAGTCTGCAGATAGTGCCAGCATGAGCCGCAGAGGTCTCCTCCTGGGCAGGGAAGAAGGCTAACAAACCCAGATAGAGGTCATAGTTGTATCCTCAAAGCATGTGTACTGGGGGCATAAGAGGTCACTCACCTATTTGTGTGTCCTACAGCATATGTTTGTTCTTCGGGAGCGGCCCGAAACAGTGTTAATAGACTTGATTCAGAGAACAAAGGATGCGGTGAGAGAACTGGACAACCTGCAGTATCGTAAAATGAAGAAGCTCCTTTTCCAGGAGGCACACAATGGCCCTGCAGTTGAAACACAGGAGGAGGAGGAGGTGAGGGAAGGTTTGGGTTTCATCACTGAACCAGGGAATGATGCTGTCATTCAGATAACCACAACTGGAGAAGAGAAGGCTGCATGGAGGCCTCATAGCAGCCTTCCAGTATCTGAAGGGGGCCTATAGGGATGCTGGGGAGGGACTCTTCATTAGGGACTGTAGTGACAGGACAAGGGGTAACGGGTTCAAACTTAAACAGGGGAAGTTTAGATTGGATATAAGGAGGAAATTCTTTCCTGTGAGGGTGGTGAGGCACTGGAATGGGTTGCCCAGGGAGGTTGTGAATGCTCCATCCCTGGCAGTGTTCAAGGCCAGGTTGGACGAAGTCTTGAGTGAGGTGGTTTAGTGTGAGGTGTCCCTGCCCATGGCAGGGGGTTGGAACTGGATGATCTTAAGGTCCTTTCCAACCCTCACAATTCTATGGTTCTATGATTCTAACTCGGATAGTGCTAAAACCAGTGAAGGCTGTTTACACACCTGGCTATAAACTGTGTCTTCCTCTCTGTGCTTGGATTAAAGCTACCTCGAGGCACAAACAAGGACAAACAGGGTAGATGCCTCGTGCTGGCAAGAAGCTGTGCCATGTATTCATGGTTGAGCAGTTGGCTTCCAGTTCCATAAATCCCAGCTTTTTTTGCCTGTTTATAAAGCTTCATGAGGACTCTTTTAGCAACTAGTTAACCTCTGTTTTGACCATTTGTACAAGGCCCTTAACAGTCCTCTAGTTTTGACTGGAGAATGTTGTTCTAAGGCATAGAAATTTGTACTTGATTTAAAAGAAAAAGGGACAAAAAAAAAGCAGTCAAGGAAATCAGCCTGGTTTTGGGTTGCAAACTGCAGTCACCATGACTGTAGTTCTCATGTGCAGAGAGAAACTGTGTGAGATGCAGGGTCCCAGCGGAGCGCTTAGGTGATGCTGGTGTCAGAACAGTTTCTGGTGACACGCTGTTGCTGATACATGATCGAGTTCAGCTTGTTAACAGGCTCTGTGTTGAAAAGAATCTGACATCAGCCAGTTAATCTTGACAAGGCTGACTCCTTCTCTCCCCTGCATCCCACAAGAGAAATGTTTCATGGCAATGCCCAGAGGGTGGGAACTGCCATGATGTGACAGGTAGATGCCTTTAGAAAGAAATGGATTGAACATTTCATTTGGTCATGTCCATAGATACAACTGTGATGGATTTTGAGTTCTCTTAATAATTCCTATCTCCTAGGAACAAGATCACGGTGTCGGCAGGACAGGAACAGTGAATAGTGTCGGAAGTAATCAGTCCATTCCTAGCATGTCTATCAGTGCCAGTAGCCAAAGCAGTAGTGTTAACAGTCTTCCAGATGCCTCGGATGATAAGAGCGAGCTGGATATGATGGAGGGGGACCACACCGTGATGTCAAATAGCTCTGTCATTCATTTAAAGCCGGTAAGCGCTGGATTTATACTGGATAACTTTGAAGGTGTAAAACAGGGAGAGGGTTTGGTTGGCATGATGACCAAAAGTTGTGTTTCCTATCCAGGTCATTATCTGCAGGTTATAATGCTGTGCCCCAAATATGTTAATGTGCACTGGAAGCTTTGGAAGGTTGCTGTAAAAATCATTTCTTTCTGTTGATTCACTAACAATTATTTTACTAACTGAATCGTTTCAAAAGGAGTTTGCTTTACTGTGAGGAGCTGCAATGTGAGGTTGTGAATAGGTTTATTTAGTGGATGCTTCCAGAGTACTGCTTCCTGGGCCAAAGGATGTGAGTTCCCCCTTTTTACGTCCTAGTTAGGGAAGTACAGAACCCAGAGCAGTGGCTGAAATCTGTTCCTGGAGCACCCAGTTTTGCAGCACTTGATTCAAATATGTGGATGCATGGAAAAAGAAACACAGCACTCTGGCCATGGCAAGGTGTGAAACCACTTCCCCTGCTTCAGCTCTGTACAGTGAAAGATAAACTGGAGAGCTTCCCTCTGATCCATACTGCTCCCTCTATGGAGGGGTTATCACATGTGTTCTCAAAGCAGTAACGTTCCCTCAGTTAATGATAGGTGTGGTTAGAATGTTTTGTTCTTTGCCCAGATATGCACCAAAGACACAGGTATTTCCTTGGGGAGTTAATTACTGTATCATATCTAACTACTAATCGCTCTGTGATGAATGACAAACCCAAAATAAGAGTGTGGAATACACCATGACAAATCCTAAAATTTCCTTTGAGGTATTTCTGTAGTGGGTGTAGTGAAAATCTTCCTCTCTCTTTCAGGGTTGCAAACATGCTGGTTTTGTCTTTCAGGCTTGATATCATCTACTTTATAGCTTTAATGTTTTGTTGAAGTCAACTAACTCACTTTTCAGTTTTACATTCGCTTTTCTCTTTTTCAGCTTTAACTAATCATTTTCCCTCTTGGTAAGAAAAATGCACAATGAAACTCCCAAAAGCAAAGATCCTAGATCAGAGCTCTTGATGCAGACTGTTCCTTCAACCACCTTATTGGCAGGAGAATCTTTCAGGGCTGATGAATGTAAAATGGTTTTTCTTCCTTTTAGATGTCTTTTGAACCAAACCCAAGTAAAAATCTTGATTAACACAGCTTCTCTTTATTCTCTCACATTACTATTTGCTGATAAGGAGGAGGAAAACTACAGAGAGGAATCAGATCCTCGGACAAGGGCATCAGAACCCCAGTCTCCTCCCCAAGTATCTCGCCACAAGTCTCATTATCGCAACCGAGAGCACTTTGCTACTATACGCACAGCATCGCTGGTACGTGAAGGTGGTGGTTTGGATGAAGTTGTAGGGGAAGGGACACGTTTGAACCTAGCTCAGTGTCACTAGTAGAGCTGTTAGGATTTCATCATAATATGAGCTATCCACAGTGACAGAGACATTATCACTGAAATAGTTGAATGTAAGTTAATAAAAGCTTAAATGCGACACCTGGGCAAATGTAATTTGTGCATATTAGAGATTTTCAAACCCAGGAAACAGTTTGTAATAATAAGCTGGCTATTCTTTTCATATGCATATTATGTGTATTTGTATGTATATATATGCACCCTCATTGCAGTGGGCTAAAAGACATTATTTAGTATCAGCTTTATAGCAATTGTACAGTTTTTCTGCTGGCGCCCAGCAGAGCTTATCTTCCGCAGCAGAATTCAGTTCTGAATCTGCTCTGCTGCCATTAGGATGTGTGCTTTTCTTTACAGCAAAATCATATTTCTATCCTGTATAGTTTTCTTTTGTGGTTTGAAGACTGCTGAAAAGCAGATTAAGCATTAACTTACTTTGGCCTGATGTGGTTATCTTCCTAGGTGACAAGGCAAATGCAGGAACATGAACAAGACTCGGAACTCCGAGAGCAGATGTCTGGCTACAAACGTATGAGACGGCAACACCAGAAGCAGCTGATGGCATTAGAGAATAAACTGAAGGCAGAGATGGATGAACATCGCCTCAGGTTGGACAAAGACCTTGAAACACAGCGTAACAATTTTGCTGCAGAAATGGAAAAGCTCATTAAAAAGCACCAAGCAGCCATGGAGAAAGAGGTAGGAAATCATGGTTTAGCAGACCAGTCCATACTGTTAATGGCATTGAATTGTCCACCGCTCCTCATTGATGAGATATGCTATTATAGACTCTTACATGTCTGTTTTCAGGAGCCAAACAAATTGCTAATTAGAAAAAGGATAATACCTCACCCCCTTACACTAAGGGGCTTATGTAACTAGAGGAAAGGTATGTCCTTCATCACAGTGCGTTATACTAAATGTTAGCGTGTTGACCCCAGAAAAAATACTGTGAGGGTTTTCCTTTCTTTTGCCATGCATATGCTGCCAATAACTGACTGCCATCGAGTGTTCTGGAGGCAGATCAGCCTGCAGAGAAATGTGCCAGCTACACTTAAATGTTCACTGTTGAATTGCTTATGGGTATGGGACTTTTTATGTTTTTAAATAATTGATAATGAAGTGGCGCTGCCTACACCAGTTATTATTGATTCTTTGTTCATCTTGGATCTCTCAGTGGAGGGCTAAGGATATAGTTTATCATAAGGTGTTGACTGTGTTAGGCAGGACTAGCTGAACAGTAGGGCTGAGGAAATGAAGCACTGGAAAGAGGACTCCTGCCGGGTGTGTTGATGGGGGGTTGGAATGAGAAGAGAATGAGGGCAAGCTCTTGAGGCTCATGCTTATTCAGAGTCATGGTGAGTATCATGGTGACTGTACCAAGAGTTCTGGGTCTTGGGCTGAAATGGAACATGAGCTGTAATCCATCGGGACGCAGACTGATTTGCTGCCGGATTTGCTGTAGGCTAAAGTGATGGCCAATGAAGAAAAGAAGTTTCAGCAGCACATTCAGGCCCAACAGAAAAAAGAATTGAACAGTTTCCTGGAGTCCCAGAAGAGAGAGTATAAACTCCGTAAAGAGCAGCTGAAAGAGGTAACTCATCTGTAATGAGAAATGTGAATATAGTGCAGTGCATGATGTGGTGTGAGAGCCGGTCAGGGAGAAAAGTGACCCTGTGCACAAGATGTTTCCCCGGATGCTGCAAGTTCTGCATTTCATCAGCAGAGTCCTGTACATGTGTTTGTTCAGCTCTTTGACCTTAGACTCAGAGGGTTTATTCATATATTGGTGCCTTTACATTCATCTTGTGAAAGTACAACCTTCTCCATTGTTTAATATTCCTTTTTCAGCCAGAAACATGCAAAGTTGGCAGTCCTAAGGAATGAAAAAGGTAGAAAGGTCATGAGCATTTTTCTCATACCTTTTTGCTGCAGATATTGACCGTGCACTCCAGCAGTTAATGAAGCTTCTTATCACTTAATGATGTTTCTGTAGCAGCAGCAAGAAAACAAAACAGTAAAGAAAACCTGCAGATATTTTGTTGTTTTTTTTTAAAGGAAAATACCTATAAAACACTGTTTAATTTAAATGGAGAAAGCTGTGTAATAGCTTAAAAACCATTGTATTGTGGTGAAAAATCATGACCTTTGTGAGAGGCAGAGAAACTGTAGAATCAAACTTCCTGATTCTTTCTGTGGAGTGGTTGAAACCATAAGCACTATAAATAATTCTTTTGAAAGAACCATTTAATGCTCAACCATCAACTTGGGTGACGCAACTTAGGAACTTGCTCCAAAGGGGAATATTCCCAAACATAGACATTTCCCAGGAGGAAAAAAAAAAAAGGCTAAAGAGCAGCAAAGCCAAGAAAGATCTAACAAAAACTATAGTAGTGTGGGCTTTTTATAATAACAGAGAGTCTTTTTCTGAGTGGGCAAGAGATCATAGAGCACCAAGAAGCACTGATGAAATACAGAGTTCTGTCTCATGCTGAAGTTGAGATGTATCATGACAAGCCTAGTTACTGTAGGGGCACCTCTAGTACGCAGTTCGAGCAAGCAGAGTCTTCTGCCAAAGATGCTTCAAGTTACGTGTTGTATTTAGTACAAATGTGCCAGCTGTGGCTTTAAGTTTGACCTGTGAACTTTATATCGTTTATGTAAGTTGCAGTGGCTCTGCCTTGATGACTGACTTGTAAAATGCATATGAGTTCCGACATGAACATTTTCTAATCTGCTTCATGGCTGGGGTTTTGCTTGACCAACAGGATGGCAACACGTTGCTTCTCCTCTCAGTCCTTTGGGAGCCTGTAAAAGCATATGTCAGGCTCCAAAAGTCTCTGTTTTCAGTGGCAAACCATCACTTTTACATTTTGAGCTAATGTGTATGTCTGGAAAGTGTGGACCTGAACCAGCATTTTGGCCAGCTAAAATGGGCGATTCAAAAACCAAGCTGTAGTTAAATTTGCTTCCCTGTGAGTTGTCTCCTGGTGTTCCCTTAGATCTGTGATAGGATGCATTTTGCAAGGCTGGGATGGTACAAGGTGGAATGGCTTTGAAATGTATTTTATTAGGCAGGTCTGTCCAGTTGTTCAGGACCAAGGAGCTTAAGGTGACTATTCCACAATTAATTACCTTGCTGTTATCAGGAGCTGAATGAAAACCAGAGCACTCCAAAGAAGGAGAAGCAGGAGTGGCTCTCCAAGCAGAAGGAGAACATCCAGCATTTCCAGGCAGAGGAAGAAGCCAACTTACTGAGGCGTCAGAGGCAGTACTTGGAGCTGGAGTGTCGCCGCTTCAAGAGACGGATGCTTCTTGGCCGCCATAATCTGGAGCAGGACCTGGTTCGGGAGGTAAGAGAATAGGCAGAGATGAGACCTGGAGCCACCCGTGTGAAATGCGTCTCACAGAAACACCTGCAATCCAACTTGAGTCTCTGTGGAGTCTTAATTACCACATCTAAAGTGTTTCTGGTTAAATAAGGGTTCTGTGTGTTCTGCAGTGTTGTCTGATAATCAATCATAGAATGGTTTGGGTTGGAAGGGACCTTAAAGCTCATCCAGTTCCAACCCCCTGCCATAGGCAGGGACACCTTCCACTAGACCAAGTTGCTCAAATCCCCCCTGTGGTGTTTAGGGAACCATGTGGGATCAAATGGTTCAGAATAGTGCCCTACTGTGGGAGAATTGTTGGATCCAAAAAGTCAGCAGTTATGGTCCTTTCTGTGCTTACTCTGAATGCTGTTGAGCATCTGCAACAGGAAGAAGAAAAGTGAAATGAGGAAGGAAAAATGACTATTGGCAGTGCTGTCTGCTTCTGATAAGACATGAAAACTCTTTGCTCTTGTCCTCAAATGCCTTGGCAAGAGAGAAATGTCCTTGTGAACAAAGTGAAACGTCACATTGTGAGCAGAAACCCAAGTAAGTATGAAGAATCTAATAATTCCCTCTGTCCTCCTGGTAGGAGTTAAACAAAAGGCAGACACAGAAGGACCTGGAGCATGCCATGCTGCTGCGTCAGCACGAGTCCATGCAGGAGCTGGAGTTCCGCCATCTCAGTACCATCCAGAAGATGCGCTGTGAGCTGATCCGGCTCCAGCACCAGACCGAGCTCACCAACCAGCTGGAATACAACAAGCGCCGGGAGCGGGAGCTGAGGCGTAAGCATGTCATGGAGGTCCGGCAGCAGCCCAAGAGCCTGAAGGTACTACGTGATGTAGGAGCTCTGGGCCTGAGCTGCTGGTGGTAGTGAAGTGGTACACTGCGGCTCAGGTCTCATTTGCAGCGTGTGCAGGTCCATGGTACTTTGAAGCTCATTAATTCAAAGAGGTGGCTCATTCTGTAATGAATACCTTCTGTAAAAAGGGACATATCTGTCAAGTTGTCTGTCAATCTGCCAGGGTGCAACTGCAGCCCTCCAAGCACCACATGTATGAACCATAGCGATGGTGGCCAGGGTTGCAGTGTATTGTAGGCAAGCCATAGCAGCACATCTGATTTGAAAAGCTATGGTTCTCAGCAGTGTGCCTTCCTTTCTGAGGTAGTTTAAAATGCATTTAATCTTTGCAGTGCCCTTGTTTCCCCCGCTCTTCCTCTGACACCATTTTCCGATCCTCTTCTACCCCAGTCTACAAGAATAAAATCTATTTAAAACCAAACAATCAGAAAAGCTTTGTGTTGCTGTGTGCATCAAAATGCACTGCACAGTCAGTCCTGGCTAACTCACCTTGTATTGTTTTTAGATTAAGGCTGGTATGTCAGCAAGTGTTGGGGGGGAAAAGAGAGACCCCAACTGCAGCGTCCTCAGGAAGGTCCTAGCACTGACCTTTGCTGTGCTCTCATGGGTTTCTCATGCTGCCCTTGTAGCTGCGGTGGCAGACCAGAACTATAGGGCCTCTGTAATTGAGGCTTTTAGTGTTTTCATTGTAAGCCTTCCACTCCATCCAAAGGAGTCCAGTGGTTTATTCTGAAGTGTCTGAGAAGGGAGTATAAGGCCTTTCACAAAGCTGCCTGGTACATTTCCTTTGAGGAGGCAGACTTCTTCTCTCCACCCAGTGTTCAGCTGTGCCAGTAACAAAATGAGTGTATGGCATACTGAGCATGGGGTTTCTTTGTTGTTCTAGGTCTTTTCCTCTTCGTGATATTTCCCATCTGACTTAGTTTTCACCATCTGCAAGTTATCTTCTCACAGAGAAAATAACCAACTTGAAAATAGAACTTCAGAAGGGAAAAAAAACCCTCACCACCTGATTTGTCAATATTAGAATAATATTAAGTAGTGAAAACCTGGCTTGTGAGAACAAGGGACCATCTGATGGCTGTTGAGAATCTCCAAGGATATAGTGTATAAATAGCTGATGACTTCACAGGGAAGCTGTGCTGCACTCTGAGCTGAATAAAACTGAAGCAGCTGTATTAGGCTGATCCTTCTGAGATTAGCATGAATGAGTTCTGCCTCCCCAAGGTGATGTGGTGCAAACACGAGTGGGCAGCGTGTCCGTTCTCACTCCCTGGCTGGCACTTGGGACAGCAGGATCTGCAGTCCCTGTGGGCTGCAGAGGCTTGGCTCTCACCTCTGCACACTCCTCAACCCCTTCTGTTTTCCAGTGAGGACAGGGCTGAGTGTTTTTAGGAAGCATGGAAAGCTTGCGCTTCGCTTTGCATGGCTGTTCTGCGATTAGCAAAGGATTTCAGGCTTGAGCTGTCAATCCAGCACCTTTGCATGCACACAGTGCTAATAATGCAGCCTGCTGGACAAGCGTTCAGTTTGGAGCACAATCCCCTCTTTATTGAGGCTGTTCCCTGGTATTATTAACTCCTTCTCTTGCTTCTGACTAATGCAGGCAAGTATTCTTCATTGAATAGATAATTTGACTATTTGTTCAGTTTCTCTCTCCAGCAACGTTTTCCCTCAAGGGCACATGTTTCAGGCTCTCCCTTTGTTATTTAGTGAGGTCCTTTGTCCTGAAGGCTGGGCTTTAACGGTCAGTGTCTGTTTCCACTCTCACAGCACCAGAAGGACCGATAACTCGAATTCACCCTTCAGTGCAAACTGCTCTGTTATTATTTGGAGTGTGTTAATTGTGATGCAAATACCCTCTTGCTGGTGTTTCACAATTCTAGGTCAAAATGGTCTTGTCAGAAGTCTGACTGGAAGTCTTACCCCTCCCTTCTGTTTCCTGTTGTTAAAGCCTTTGGGTTGGAGGCCTGTAAATAGATTCTGGTGTCCAAGCAAGACTCCACAGAAAGTGAGGACAAAATAGATTGCAAGTGTTTTGCTGTGGCCAGGTCCCTGACAGGAATGTGTAACCTGCTGATGCTTCCCTTAAGGGTAGGGAGGAAACAACCTTAAAGGTTTCCTGGAGGGAAATAACTTTCCGTGAATTTAGAAAGGGTAAAAGTGATGTATTCCTCTCCGTGATACATGTTTTGGTTTGAATGAAACCCATCTTTGTCCTGTTTTCTACCTCAGGTTAGCAAAGTGGAATTGTTGGTTTATGCAGCAAAGCATGCTGATGTCTAAATTGGGCTGGATATATTGTCTGATCCCACTGCATCTTTCTAGGTGGCTACAAGTGCTGTGCTTATCACCTGCCCTGCTGAGCCTTGAGTTAGTGCCAGGAGCAGGCAGTGGAGGAGCTGACAGGAGGACATGCACGTGTATCTGCCTTGCTGGTTCAGAGCCCAGAGCAGTTCCAACTTGCTCAGGGGACAGGAAAATGGCCCTATGCTCTGTTAGTGCTTTGGGTTTTGACCATGGTGGCTGACAGTGAGGATGGCCCAGAGTGGTTTTGTTGTTGATGTTGGGTTTTACTTGTTTCTTCTTACCGTAGTAAGACCAGCACAATGCTGTTGTTGCTTGTGGTGTGTGTTTTCAAGCATCTAATCTTGCCCAGCCATTTTTTAGTGTATTTATAAAAAAAACAAGCTCTTAATATTAAGGCTTAGAGTACATCTGATCTTCCATCAAACCCTCAATGGAAAAAGCGTTGCTCTTTTTCCCTGTCCCTTCCCATGCACCAGGTCTGCTTCTTTTCATAACATTAAGTGCTGTCCATATGTATGTGTCATACAAGCACAGTCATGTGTAAGTATGGCTTTTGGTGCTAATAAATTGGTCCTGTCCCTCAAGAACTTTTTCTTGAAAAGCAATACCCAGGACTGGATCCAGTCCAGTGACAAATGTGAGGCTCTTTGTGCACAGACAGCTGTATTTAGGCTGGAGCTTTGTTATAAAAGTGTCTGTATTGTAATTGTTCCGCACAGTAGCAGTGTCAAAGCAGCTGCAGCAATAGTCATTGCCTCTTGTGTATTTTGCTTCCCTCCTTGCACTGTAGATGTTAATATACATTTGTGGATTCTTGAACTCATATCCTTAATGTAATCGTAAATATCCATTTGAATGGATATTTCTCTCATTTGAAACATGCTGGTTTTTTTTTTCTTTGTTTGTGTCCCCTCCATCTTTCCAGTCAAAAGAACTACAGATAAAGAAGCAGTTTCAGGATACATGCAAGATCCAAACCAGGCAGTACAAAGCACTGAGAAACCATCTGCTGGAGACCACGCCAAAGAGTGAACATAAAGCTGTCCTCAAACGGCTCAAGGAGGAGCAGACCCGGAAGCTGGCTATCCTGGCTGAGCAGTATGATCACAGCATTAATGAAATGCTCTCTACACAAGCTGTGAGTCGCCTCTGAGGGACCCAGGGTTCCTCAGCCAAATAGGGATGTTTGCATTTGAACCGATCTGTATCCTGACAGCAGGCTGTCTGCTTCCTTGCTACACGTGCCATACCCTGCACAGTCATTCCTCTGTGTTTAAAAAAAGCAGCATTCAAACGCAGAGGAAAGAGGTATTACCCCCTTCAGGCAGGTTGGAGTTGAAGTGGCTGTTGCAGAGATGCAAAGTGATGCATCTGTGTGGCCAGAGGACTGCTTTTGCATGATGTTTGACAACATAAACATCCCTGCTAGACCATCATTTAAATAACATGCAGCTTGCTGTCTCAAGTCATTTAGGTTTTGATTTGTCAATGGTACCAACCAAAGCATGTGCCACTGGTGGAAGATGCTCATTGGGTCATGGGGGAGGCCAGAGTTTTGAAGCAGTGCTACCAGTGTTGTGAAAGTTCTGTGATTCCTTCTTTAAGAAATGACCCCATGAGCAATGCTTTGTGTCCTTGCTACAACTGAATATGCAGTTTTCTTTGCACTTCTTGCATATTGCATCCTGCTCACATCGCACTGTACAACTTTTGACTCTGTGAGGCAGGGTAGCTGGCTTAATATATGTATGGGAAGGTTAAAAGTTCAGTATCATACTGCTTTTAGGTTTATGTCATCACATTCTTTTGCCCAAAGTCCTGTATTGGCAGGGGTATGGACTTAAGTCTCCTGTGTACAGGTAATTGGTTAATTCAGTTGAACAGAGCAAGAGATCTTCTCTTTGCCCCTAGCAAAAGGAGAACTGTAGATATTGGCACCTCCAGCAGTCTGGTCTCTGCAGTATGGATCATGGTTCCTGAGGTGCTGCTGCTCATCAGCATCACTTGCCTCAGCACTGTGGGCTCACTGTCACCCGTCTTTGTCTCTGTAGGTCCTCTGTTCAGTGAAACGAAGTACAATAGAGACCAATTGTATTGCTAAGAAAACAAAGTCCCATCCCATTCTCTCCCCCTCCCCACAGTCCTACCCCAGTGTGGTTACCCCATAGTGAAACGTCTCTATTGTCTGTCTTTCCCAGCTGCGTTTGGATGAAGCACAGGAAGCAGAGTGCCAGGTTTTGAAGATGCAGCTGCAGCAAGAATTGGAGCTGCTGAATGCGTATCAGAGTAAAATCAAGATGCAGGCAGAGGCCCAGCATGATCGGGAGCTGCGTGATCTTGAGCAGAGGGTATCCCTCCGCCGGGCCCTCCTTGAGCAGAAGGTAAAATGCGCATGTGAGCATCATTAGCACGCTCCCTGCTTCAGATCTTAAAGTGTACTTAATACAGAGAGAAAATGCTTTTACCTTGCTGTATATAGTAACAGAAATCATTTGGGTATTTGCCTCTCTGGGATGATAGCTCGGTGACACATAGGCTAAACTTTCTGCCAGCTCAGCCACCCTGTGTGAGCAGCTTCTGGCTGGGATAGAGCCGCTTGAAGCGTGCCAGAGGGAGTCGTGCCTCTCCAGGCAGGAGGAAAAGAGAACTGTTCTTTCTGTCTCTGAGCTGCAGATTACCTTCCCCAGCTCATTAGAGGACAGTCAGTAACAACCCAAAGCTAGCAGGGGGGCTTTTGGAGTTTGCATGGTATCAGTAGCAGGTATCTCTGGGGAGGGGGAGAGGAAGATAAAATGTGTTTGAGACCCTGTGTTTTGTGGTCACATTATCTTATGGCAGATCTACTCTGTTTGGCAGTCTGTGGAGACCAGGCTGCAGTTTCCCTATGAAATTGTGCTTGTTATGTTTGTTATTCATCAAACTGAAGTAGCCAGACCCACGGGCATGGGTGACCTCCTGCTCCCTAGATTTCAGCTTCTAATTGGCTCCATGTATTAAGGTGCTCCTTGTTGAAGTATGTTTTAATGTGCTGTGCCAGACATATGGTGTGTATAGAAATGTTGAGTGGCCTACACAGACAGGGGGAAAGGTAATTCATCAGTCAGAGAAAGGAAACACACAATCAGCTTTCCTTCTGCAAATTTTCCCCCCTTTGATTTGCCCTCTGGTGCCAGCCATCACCATTCACACAGCAGTTCCCAACTTTGCTGATGGGTGATTATTAAATTAGGGCAATTACTCTGTGGCCTCGAGGTTCTTTACACTTCTCCCAGAGGCTAACGGATGGATGCTGGGTTGATAGAGGGCCCTCGTCTGTGTAAAACTGCTCCACCTCACGGTCAGCTGAGGAAGCATCTCTGAGAAGACAGTTCAGCCCTATTGTCCTTTGGTCTCCTGCAAGGAGAGTGGATCTCTGGAAGTAATTGTGTTTGTGAAAGCAAGAGTTCCTGTGTGGTGCCCACTGTGTGACAGCTCTTTAGACCCCATCACTAGTTATTTTGCTCCATCCGGAAGAGGACAGCTCCATCACAGCCCTGCGTTTGAGGGTGTATTTCTACTGAGTGTGCATTGCCCTCTGGTGGCATGATCTGCCCAGAGCTCTGGGATGAAGGGTTCCACAGAGAGCCTGCTACTGCTCCTTGTCTATGGGAGCAGCATATCTTGTACTGCATGTAGTGTTATGTTAGAAGTTGAAGTGAGGCCAGTGACTTAAGGAAATACACATTAACCAGTAATAATGTTGTGTAAGTCTTTTACTGGTCCAGGGTTGAAGTCCTGGCACATAGAAAGCCCCTGCAAAGCATTTGGTATCAGCAGTGGTGATAGGAAGCTTAGCAGTGCTACTTCATAGATAAAAATCAGATGTAGCATAATATTTTGTGTTTGTTTGTGTCCCAATGTTGCTGTGGGATAGCAAAATATTGGATGGCACTTCAACTCCCATAGGTTTATTTAGTGATCTGTGCAGTCCTGGCACATTGCAAGTCACAGAGTCATGGACCAGCAGTGAGACTGTTTCTTGGTGGGGTCACAGTCACTCAGCAGCAGCTCGAGGGAAAATGTGGATGCATCATTCTTTTGTAAGGGTATTTTTGAGAAGGAGAGGTGTTGTTCTGTGTTTGTAAGAATTAAGAGTTGTGAGTGTTCTGGTGTGGATCGCTCTGTGCTGTCACCTGGTATTTGCTTGCATGTGCTAACTGAAACTGGCAGCCAGAGAAAGGGCAGGTATGTGCACAAGATGAAAGTCTGAGTTTATATGCACAAATATATACATAGCCTGTGGCAAAGTCAGTCCCTGCAGTTCAGTAACAAACCAGATTCCAAACATTAGTGTGTGCCTAGGACTCTGCTTCCTTCTTAGCACATTTTTGATGGTGCCCATCACCACAGTAACTCAGCAGAGCATACAAGTCTGACTGGGGCTAAAGAGGGAGCAGCCAGCCTCATCGATGCACAGCCTGCAGTGACTGAGGCACTGTACAAGCTATACTCCAATGCTGTGTTGTTTGTGTTGCACAAGTAATGAGCATGTCCCAAGAGCATCTTTAAAAGACCTCAGATGTACTCATTTCCTTCCCACGTGCCTCAGACACCTCATCTTCAGAGTCCTGCATCCTGAGGTTGTTTCTGAGGGATATCATTTTAATGCAATGTACTAGGCATGCCTTTCTGTAGAGTTCAGTTGCATGAAGTCCTGCATGTTATGCTGTCATAAAGACTGAAAACTCTGAAGCTGGGCTTGAAGACACTGAAAAAGGAGGATTCTGCTGAGGCAGCAGGACTGGAAAAAACCAGGTGGAGCATTTTAAAGAGCTAACATCAGAGAAGGCACCTTCTTCCTCTTCTGCCTTTTCCAAGCTAGCTGGCCAACAGTGTGGCTTTCAGCAGGAGTGAGCAGGGCTGCTCTGTGCAGTCAGTGTCACTCATCCAGCACTAAACCCAGGCAAGTGGATAAGGCAGTTTCTGAAAGCCCCAAATGGTTCAGGAGATGACTCACGCTGGAGCAGATTGTTTCCGAAATTCCAGATGAAATCACTTTGCATATTCCCTGACTAAGGCAAGAGAGTGCAATGCTCTGCCCAGTACCTTCAGCACAAGATAACACCTCTTGGCTGCGTTGCTGCTGACAGCAGGGGAGATGCCAGTGAGCTATGCTCAAACTCTTGGCTGCTGCTCTGTACCCATTTGGTCTTTTTCACCAAGGCCAAAAGGAACTTTTTTTGTGCTGGAAAGAAGATAATGGAGTGATTCTTTGGTTCTCTACCTGACTGCAAAGATTTCAATAAGAAAGGCTTTCATCCCTGCCTGATGGGTGTCAGGAGGCTGTAGCTCCATGATTTCTTTACTTAGAGAGCTGATCCCAGTGCCCCTACCAAAGTACTGTTGGAAAATGATTTGTAACGGTGCTATGGAGAAGAAATAGGAGTTGCCAGCTTGCATATCACCTAGCTAATAATCTGCCACACAGTTCAAACATCTCTGCTTGCTTGCTTCAGCCACACACCCTGGAGAAAGTATCAGGGTAATGAAATACGAGAAACCAATTTAGGAAAGGGTTATATAGGAATTGATAAATATGAGCTAAGGAAATCTGGCCAGTGAACAGTGGAGAGGAAACTGAATGTGGGTTCATACATTGAATCCTGGCGAAAACAGCAGTCACCGTCATCAGATTCAGCTACAAACAGTGAAGGTCACATTAAGCTGTGTTGGCAGGTATTTGACTGCATAGGCAGTCTGCTTGGCTGTGTCTGAAGGTGATTTCCCAGTAGGCTTTTATGGAAGCTCTGGATTGCTGCATCTTTAAAGATTAATCTGTGTCAGGCTGTTATTATCAGTGGAAACTTTGGGTTTGCACCCCTGAAGCTTCTGTATTCACCAGGGAACAGGGGCCAAGACCCTCTCACTGATATTCCCTATGCTTTGACTTGTGCAGGTCTATAAGACTCACCCCTTTGCTTTCAGAACAGATTGTGTGTCAGTGGATATCTGATCTAGATCCAGTCTCATGTATAAACATGGGGAGAGAAGGTTCCTCACTAGCCCTTCAGGGACTCGAGGCCATGCCTGTAAAGGGGTCCTGCCGCTACAGACTCTCTCTTCTTTTTTCCTTCCTAGATTGAGGAGGAGATGCTGGCCTTGCAGAACGAGCGTACCGAGCGGATACGAAGCCTGCTGGAGCGTCAAGCTCGCGAGATCGAAGCCTTTGACTCGGAGAGCATGAGGCTAGGTTTTAGTAACATGGTTCTTTCTAATCTCTCCCCCGAGGCGTTCAGCCACAGCTACCCGGGAGCTTCTGGCTGGTCCCACAATCCTACTGGGGGTGCAGGACCTCACTGGGGTCATCCCATGGGTGGCCCACCACAAGCTTGGGGCCATCCAATGCAAGGTGGACCCCAGCCATGGGGTCACCCCTCGGGGCCCATGCAGGGGGTACCTCGAAGTAGTGCTATAGGGGTCCGCAACAGCCCCCAGGCTCTGAGGCGGACAGCTTCTGGGGGACGGACGGAACAGGGCATGAGCAGGAGCACAAGTGTTACTTCACAAATATCCAATGGTTCACACATGTCTTATACATAACTTAAACAATAACTGAGGGTGGCAATTCCACTGGAGCTGTCTGCCAACAGAAACTGCCTACAGACACCAGCCCAGCAGCCTCCTCAGTGCGGTGCTGACGTGTGGAAGCTGGGTGCACATGGAATATTGTATTCATTTTGTAAAGCATTACGTTTTGTGTTTACTAACTGGGATGTCATAGTATTTGGCTGCAGGGTTTTGGGGGGGGGGGTGGATTTTTGTTTTTTGTTGTGGTTTTGTTACTTTTCGGAGGGGTCTTGGGAGGGCGTCTGAGAAATATATGCAATTAGTCAGAAGAGTTGGCTGGTGGTCGTCACACTGGCAGGACGGAAGGGCCTCAGACTGCCCTTGTCATGCCATCTGTAGGAAGTCTGAGGGAGAATGGAGACCTCCTCCCATGTCCCTAAATTTCGAACTGCCACCCTGCAAAAACCAGGCGAGCTGCCTTTAAACCAACATCCAGGGGAGGAACAGCTGGATCTTCTGTTCCCTTTTTATTTGTCACTAAATTGGGTAAATTGCTAGGGTATTGCCTCTGCCAAGAGGCATTTCCAAATCGGCAGGTGAGGAAGAAGGGTGAGAAGAGAGGCCAAGAGACACCAGGGCTCAGCAGGGCCCTTCTACCCAAGTGCCCGCTCCGTGTCGTGTAAGATGTGTTGTTCTCTCAGAAGGCCCTGGTCAGCTTCCCCAGAGCTCTGTAGGTAAATCTGCCTGGAGGGAACAGGCTTAGAAGTGTTCGAAATGGAATCCCTGCTTTGGCACCCCCTGACTGTGCTGCTGGTAGCTCAGATGAGGTTGGGCAGAGGAGCATAAGTAATGCACTTGTACAGCTAATACTGTGACATCTCATTTTAGCTAAGCATCAGAATAATTCTTGGAGCCCAGCATAGTCCTTTTTGCTCCATTCAGAAATGTTTAGACTTTCAGCCAATCAATCTCAAATGCCAGAGGTATTTTGAAGGATGCCATAGTCACAAAATGCCATCGATCGGGTTTTTCATTATTACACTACATCCACCAATTTATTACCTTTTTGGCTTGTTGCAATTTCCTGTTTACATGTAGAGTGTAGCCAACTGTTTAAATGTTTAGTTGCCACGGTGTACCAGGAGGAGCTGAGCCAATGACTCTTTCCCAGCTGATGACTAACCCACATCACCACTGTAGATCTTGCTGCATGTGAGGCTCCTTTTTATTATTTCCATTGCTGCAATACTTCACAACTCTTACAGTCCCTTGAGATGCTGTGATACTTCGGCAGCATACCATGCGAGAAGGCACTACTTCCAGAGGCTCGTTGGAGCTGCTGTACTACTGAAAGGAAGCAAAGGAGGTTGTGAAATCCATATGGCGATAAAGGGGTCAGGGAGTCTCGTTAACCGAGTGACTTGGTGGCATCGTGTCGTCCCTTAGTGCTGAGAGCTGGAGATGCCCCCGTGCTCTTGTGCCAGTGCAAGCTCTGGTCAGCCAGCACTGTGGGGTGAGGGGAAAGAGCAGGTAGATGAAGTTTGGCTTGAGGCAAAGGTTTCCGTCTTGGGGGGCTGACCAGCCCAGGGTTCTTTGTAAATGTTTTTCCTTGCACACTAATCATCTTGAAGAAAACACTAGCTGCTAACTCTAGGATTTGCCTTTAATATGTTTATAGGGCTCGAAAGCGAGGTTTTCCGAATGTGTTTGTCCATGTGACATATTTATATAGTAACTACTCTAGTGTCTCGCTGCTGTTCAGTACTCGACAGGGCGACGTTCTTTCGTTAGCTAAATTAACATCCACTCCCAATCCTTAACTCTTTGCCAGTGTCCGGTGAATCCGACTGGGATTTTTAGCATCTTGACGTAGCATATCACTCGAATCAAAGATGGATACTCCACCAAAACGTGTTTGAGCAGCCCCTTGGTAAGGAGCTTTGTAGTACTAACAGTTGTTGGAAGCCTGGGATGAGGCGGTAGTCCCGTGGAGGTGACTGTGGTTGCTCTTCTGGGGCAAGTGGTGACTGTGAATTGTCTGTCCCTCTGCTATGTTTTTATGTAGAATTGGATGTTTTGGGGTCATTCTTTTGCATTGCAGTGTTGTTGAAATGCAGCGAAACTGATTTAGGGAAGGTACCTGTGTTTTCCCGGGGTTAGAAAGACAGGCAAACATGAAATGAAAGGCCAAAATTGCACTGGGGCTTACCATGGGAGTGTAGAGGGTGTGCCCAGAGCATGGTGCTAACACAGTGTTTGGAAGTTCAGCTCCTCTGTCACAAACAGCAGCAGCGGCAGCGGGGACAGGCTATACCTGCAAGTTGAGTGGGTTCATTCTTTTGCTTCTGTTATGGTTTGAATTTGGTCAAAGTCTCTGGCTTAAATTGAGCTACTTCAGAATTCTCTCAACCCATCTCTTTGTGTAACGTTGAGCATGACTGAATGCTGAATCCAAATGATGGCTATCCCATATTGGCTTTTTTTGTATTCAAAAAGAATTGTGTAGTAACCATTTTTACATGTATATCATGTGCAGACCTGGACTATTCCAACAAGTTAATATTTTAATTAAAATAGTTTGCAAAAACTGATTCAGATCAACTGGTCTAAATGTGTGTGTCCCTGTGTGTACGTGGCGGAAGGAAAGCTGTCCCAAAGCAGCCTCATCTCAAGGGGGAGCACCCCGTTATGCAGCTGTAGCCAGATGGGTCAGGCTCAGGCTGTGCCTTGGAGGTATGTGAGGAGGCCCTTGGTGTTGAGCATTTGAATGTATCTTTGGCATGTCTCAGATACATGAACACCACCACACCAGAGAGATGCAGGCACTCTCTCTGAATCAGTTTGCAAACTCTTGTTTTTTAAAAGTAAGCCCAAGTGCTCGTTGCAGTCATGCCCTAACTTTGGTTTTAAAAATACTGTAATTTGTGGGAACTACTCCAGTACCTCAGCAGAGATGTTCTCTGACATATTTTTACGTTCGTATTTTAACACTGGGGAAACTCTTCTGTGTGGACTACTTTGCAAACTTCATTGCAGTGTTTTCACTTGACCCCTTGACCAGCTCGACTCCTGAATCTCTTACTCTGTGATAGCTTTTCTCTCCCCTTTGCAAAGACCTGACGTTCTGATGTAGTTTAGCCCAGAGATGACAACAGCAGAGGAGCCAGCATTTTAACCTCTTTCTGATTCAAATTTCTTTTGTTTTTAATTAAAAGCAGTGAAAGGGATCACATTTTTCTTGCTTTCCATGGTCCCAGGGAGTCAGCAGCCACCTCTCCCTTCCATGTTATGTGCTTTCTTCCTCAGATGCAGCGCTGAAATGGAGGCCACAGCTCTGTTTCACCTGCATTCACTCCAAGCCCGAGAGCTTCAAAGGGGTTGAAGAACTAAATGTGGTATGATACCAAGCTTTCCACAGAAAATTATTCCCTGCAGCCATTGCTTGCCTGGCTTGTGTCCAGGCTGGCATCACTCTATATCCCAGCCATCCCTCCCGCTCCAGAACATGCATTGCACACTAGCTGTAACCTGCACGGGGTTCATCCCGCTCCATCCTGGGATGATGCTGTTCAGTAACACTCCCAGCTTAACGTGCCATTTCTTGAGAGGCAATAAATTGTATTGTACCACTGTCTCCCATTCCTCTGTTGAACACGCACATCTCTCTGGATATATATATATATGGTATCTCATGTGTATATATTTACTCTGTATGTATGTGTGTGTGGGTGTACGTGCACACACACCTCATGCTGTGCATTTCTGGCAGGGCACTTCAGTTCTGCTGTTCTATACACTCCTGTTGATGAGCAAAAGCAACCCCTGCAGCAGGGCTCTTGAGGGTGAGGGCATGAACATCTGCTTCAGGACTGCCCTGCTCACTGTAGCTTGCTGTTTCTGGAGCATGGGAGGGTGAGGTAGCCACTGTGAAGGACTGAAGGGAGCTCCTAGAGGGTACCAGAAAGTCAGAAGACAGCAGAGAGGAAAACACAATGGTTTAGCAATAGGAAAGCAGTGGAGGTGTTGTAAGGATCTGCTGGGGAGGGGGCCAGGGCAGCGCTGAGCTCCCAGTCCCCCCCTTAATCTTGCCATGAAGGATCGCAAGTCTTGGCACTTTCTTTTGGCATTCCTGAGTTGAAGCCACAGCTAACTCCAAACACTGTCTCCTTCTGTGTGCATCTAATAGCTGGAGCAGGCTCTGTGGAGGTTCAAAGGAGAAGCTAAATTGGAAGACTTAAAATATGTGTGTGTACAGCATAGACTTGTATGTGCACACACAGGCACTTTAGGTCCATTCCTCCTTCAGCTTAGGCACGTGTCTTTGGTTACTTGGTGGCAGAGGACAGTCTTGTTCTCCTTGTGGGTGCTTGCTCTGTATTTCTAGTGAATCTTGCCCTGCTCTCTCTCATAGTAGAGGGGTGAGTGCCATGCTGGACACCACGAGCTCCTCAAGCTGTGAAGATCCTTCTCAGCTTCTCCTTTGTCTTCTGTAGACCCCATCTTAGTGAGATGTCTGGTATTTTGGGGATAGATGGTTCTTGCGTGTGTCAAGTCACAACTGTTCCTCCAACTGCAATGTTTACCTGCAGGGGAAGCCCAGCCAGCTCAGCAGTGTGCCAACACGGGCTCTCTTTGTTGCTACCAGAGATTTTGGAGGCGGTTTGCCCTCACATCCCTTTCGGAAGGTCTCGTGTGAGTTCCTTAGGCAGGGCTCGGGTTTGGTTGGGACATCCTAACCCTTTCACAAGGAGTTGTGTCGTCTTTAGCTGTGGGCAGCAAGCCCAGAGCCACGTGCCAAGGCTGGAGGAGTGCGGCATGCCCGGACAGGGCTGCTGCTTGGTGCCCCTCTGCTGTGTTGGTTTCAGTTTGCACTTCTTTGAGTCGATTTGAGTCGGAGTCTGTTGAGAAATACGTGTGAGGCGCTTCGGAGGGTTGTAGGTAACTGTTTATAGCCAAAAAAAGCCCCCACCAAAAGCCAGGCTGATGGATCTCGTGGCTGTAGTAAACATCACCCCAGCAGGGAACGATGGCAGCGGATAACCCTGGTTCCTGTTGCACAATGAGGTTCAGCCAGCTGGGGCTGTGACGCTGCCGGCTGCATCCCTGCCCCTTCTCCTGGGGAAGGAGAGGCCTTTATCAGCTAGAGAGGGACTTGGTAAATCAGATTTGCTGGCAAACAAGCACCTTAACCACCAAGCTGTGGGTCTTGATACTTGCACTTCACCTGAAGGCTCCTTTTGGAGGGGGAGGAAGGCAGTTTGGTATGTGACGGTTGGCTTTGCACCCGTTCAGACATCCTAAAGCCATGTCCTAGGGAAAAACCAAACCCCACCATCAGCTCCCTCTCTCCTTTGCTTTCTCTGAGTGCACACACTGAGTCCAGGAACCAGGAGGGCCGAGCGTCGTCCCCACGGATGTGAACAAACCCGGGGGGACCTTCGCCCCTCCGGTCCCCTGCCCCACTCCCCACCCTTGAGTACGGGTACCTCAGAACATGCACAGATTGACTTTTCACTGACAATGAGCTCGAGTTATTGTGAGTGAAAAGAGTTGTAATTACCTGTAAATATGTAGTTAACAAATTGACCTAGTTTCTGTATTTTTTAAGTTTTTGTACTAAAATTTATAGATACAGTTATGTGCCAGCTAGCAAAAAGCTACTGTAATTGCCAGTCGTAGTTCAGCATGCATCTAATCCCGAGACTTGTCCAAGTGATGCCGTAAGGAATTGTGCTTAAATATTGCGAGCTGGGGCAGTGGGGGGGGACGGGGACGGGGAGGCCAGTGGCCACTCGCCTGGGCTTCCAGCTTCCAGCCTTCAGCCAGGTTTTCCATGTGGAATGTTCCCCCCATTGCGCCGTGTGCTGTGTATGGGGCAGTGCGAGGGATGGAGCGGTGGCTTCGAGCTTTCTCTGGAGCTGAACTCAGCCGAGTTCAGGTTCTTTGCTGCAGTTTAATATCGGCTTAGGACTCTTTTAGTTTTCAACCCTCTCTAGAAGCGATCCGTTTTCCCTCTCTGACTGCTTTTGTCTTTAAACCCGAGATCATCGAAACCTACTGGAGGGGAAAGAGAGAAAAGGAACAAAAACAGGAAAAAAAGACTTTTCATTTCAGGTCGTTGCCTGCTTTCAGTGCCAGGATCACGCATTTCTATGGCAACTCTGAGCTCAGCAGAGTTTAGGAATCAGCGCAGGGTTGTGAAGGAGCTGAAGTGCTGCTGCTTCTGCAGCAGGGCGAGCCTGTGGGTGCCATGCGGAGGGTCTCAGTGCTCCATAAACCCTGCTGCTAAGCGAGGGGTGAGCTCCTCGTGCTTCCTAGGAATGGAGTAAGGACCTGTGCTCCTTGTCTTGTGGCAGAGGCACGTCTGCAAGTCGAGATGAGCTTTGCTGAGCAGCCCGGGAAGCCGCGGGCAGAGGAGTTTGAGGTCTGGTCATCCTGGAGGTCGTAGGGGAGATGGGAGCTTGTAAGGATTCACGGATCACGTACGGGTTTGGCTTCTGGCAAGCAAACCACCCGCTTCCTTTCTTCAGCTTTTCTTCCCTCCTGACCCCCCCCCCCCCCAAACAGCTCTTCCCCCCACCCCTGCTTGCTTGGAACAGGAACATTTCTTACCTGCCTAGAAACAGCTAAAAGATATTTGGGGAGGGGTGGGGAGGGAGGGTCAGCCCTGATGTAAATAATTAACGTTGCAAAGTGAAGTGTGTATAACATAAAAAGGCTACAGCCCTTTGGTGACTTGTATAAATGCTTGAGGAGGTTGTGGGGAGGAGATGGAGGAACAGAGAGACCTGCCCGGGGCACCGCAGCCATCGCTGCCCCACCAGCACCGACACCAGTGGGTCGGGAAGGGGGGACCTCGTGTCCCTCAGTGTGGGATCCCCCGTGGTTTAGAGGGTGGGATGTGTGTGATACGGATAGGAGAAGCTGTGTGAGGTGTGTATAGTGTATATTTTTTACAAATAGCTTGCTTGTATTGTGAAGAATTTTAAAGACAAACTTGAGAATTCTAGCCTAACTATTAACACAAGTTTAACATCAGTTACCCCACTGGGTTCAGAGCCTCTTGAATGTATATTCCTTTTTGTAACCTAAATGACCTATTCTTCTACCAGTCAGCCAGACATCCTATTTATATTTTTAATTTTATATATTACTTTTCCATTTGTTCTCATTATTTCCAGCATGTTTCTGGGTTTGGTTTTTGTTTGGTTGGGACAGCGGGGGGGTGGGGGGGTGGTGGTGGTTCTTTTTTTTGCACAAGCATTGTGTGAAGTCAAGGAAATATTAACTCAAACCTGGTATTTTCCAACCTGTTCCCCCCTTCCCCTTCCTCTCCTCCACCCCTGGTGTGTTCTTTTTTCCCTTTCTTCCACCACCAGGTTGGGGTTTGTCTGGGCTGGGATGCAGCGGGTGGGAGGAAGGGGATGGCTCTTTTTCCATTCCCAAATGCCAGGTCTTCGGCAGTCAGCTCAAAAGCGCTTCACTTGCTGATTGCTTAAAAAAAACAAGAAAACTAAATCAAATAAAACAAAACTAGAACCTTATCAGTGCGGGAGGAGGGGAAGGGCACACCTGTAGCCACACAACTGCTTTGGCTGCGAAACAAGCGCCTGGCGAGCAGGTAACCACGAGGCAGCTCCAACCCTGTCCGTGTGCACCACCCCGAGAGCTGCCTCTGACAGCAAAGGCTCTTGCTGCTTTTCCTCTCCTCCTTCTCCTCTTCCTCCTCTTCCTCTCCCCCCCCTCCATCCGGAGGTCCCAGCTCACCACCAAGAGCTCGCCCAGCGCCGTGGCATCCCCCAGCTCTAGCAAACCCCGGGTGCCACGTGGGTTTTACCGGTGCCAGAGAGCATTAGCGATTAACCAACCACACACACATATCTGCTGTTTTACTATGAACACTGGTCTGAGGTTTCCAGGCCCAGCGCCGCGGTGATGGGCCCACGAAGGATTGAACATGGGGAATCAAAAACTCCTTTCCTGCTTCCGTGTCTGGTAGCACCAGCTGGTATGAGTGAACCTACAGGTGTGCGTTTTCCTTCTGGTAGAAAATGCCACGAGCACTAACTGGTAAGGCTTAATGTACAGTATATTGTCAGTATTCTGGTATTCTTCTGGTTCAACATACATTATAGCTCCTATATAACCTGTATTAATTGTATAGATTGTGCATTTAAAAAAAAAAGACAAAAAAAGCTGTTACCGAGTTGTCAGAAAAAAAAGAAAAATAAGAAAAAAAAAATAAGAGAAAGGAAAACCCCAATAAGGTCATATGTAATATTTTGTTTGTAAGTATCCTTTGTATCATAGCAAAGGAAATGTTAAAAACAACAAAAAAAAAAAATCAACTGTAATAAAGTAATTTTAGTACACGGAGTGTCTGCCTGCCTTCCCTCAGCCTCCCCTTCCCCACCGCGGGTTACCGGGTGTAGGACCTTTGCCATGTAAAGATGGGGGGCTCCCCAATGGGACCCCGCAGCCTGCACGGCCGCGGCAGCCCCTTCCTGCGCTCCTCTGCCCGCAGGAACTCCGCCATGGCCCTGAAGTACTCGAGCACGGCCTCGTGCCCCCAGCAGCGCCCCGGGCCCCGCTGGGGGAAGCCGCAGTGTCCCCCATGGGGGGTCAGCAGCAGGAAGAAGTAGGGGCTGGTGCGGAAGAGCTCCAGGGGCAGGCTGCGAGCGGCGGTGCCGCGTACGGGGTCATCGGCGCTGCAGAGGCACAGCACCGGCACGGCCGCCTCGTCCGCGTCGCGCAGGGGCTCGTTGCGGTCCCAATAGGTCTCCCAGCTCGTGGCACGGGGCTTGGTGTGGCAGAAGAGGGTCTCCTCCAGGTCCCGCAGCGAGCGGCTGCGCAGCAGCTTCTCCGTGTCCACCACCTCGGCCAGGGACCTTGCGTACCTGCAGGGATGGGTTGGATGCAGCCGCCTCAAGTGGGTTGTGGCCATAGCCCTGCACACACGGAGTGGGGGGGGAACCTGCAGCGCCTTCCCGCTGGAGCTGGTTTTGGGGTCCCCAGCCCAATGCTGGGGCGGGGTCCCCGCAGTGCATCCTGTGCCCGCGCTGGTACCATGGCAACGGGAGGCAGCCAGCGCTCTGTTGCCATGGCAGCAGTGGTTGCAATGAGTATCGGGAAATAGGGGGGGGACACCGTGCTGCCAACACCCCCCCAACAAGGCCAACAGCTTCCCACCCCTCCCCAATACCCCCCACAGCCCTGTAGTAAGTCAGGGGCCTGTTGCACCACCTGGGCTTTGCTGAGGATTAAGTTCCCCCCAACATTTTAGGGTTTACCTGCATTTTTTTGGGGGGGAGCCCTCATTTGCCCACCAGCAGGACGCTTTTGCCCCCTCCAGGGTCTCAGCAGCACCCAAGGAGGTGCCACTTGCTCAAGGCCTTGGCATGGGGCAGTTTATCTCCTATCCCTGCCCCTGTGGTGGTCTGGGGCAAGAGAAACCCAAGACCCTTGGGGTTTGTGGTCATAGACCCCCCCAGAGCCCCACAGGGTTTGGTTGCAGAGGAGGGGGTGTCCAGCCCTGCTCAGCCGCCCCAGGGTCCAGCGCAGCACAGGGGCTTTGCCCACCCACCCTCCTGGTGACATCTCCCACCCCAGGGACCCCCGCACTCAGCCCCAGCCGGGTCGGGCAGCGCGTGGTGGCCCCGTGGCAGCCGGCTGCAGGCTGGTGTTCATTAACCAGCCCATTTTGCTGCTCTCAGCACCTCCGTCCCCACGCTGGGGCTCCATGTACCGCCAGCAGCACCCATTGCATGCACCCCCCAAGGGCTCCCGGGTACCCCCTCCCCAGGACCAAAGGACCCCACTGACCTGCTGAGTCCCTGCTTGAGGTGCAGGAGCAGCGGCCACTCGTAGAGCCAGGGCATCCCGGCCTCAAACCAGTCCCGGCCACGGAAAATGGGGGAGATGCAGGCGGCGGCGGCCAGGCGGCTGGAGGAGCCGCTCTCCCCCAGGTAGGCGAGCAGCAGCCCCGAGCCTGAGCCCTCGCTGACGGCCAGCAGCGGGGCACTGGGGTGCCGGCACTGCAGGTAGGTGACGGCCTCCCGCAGGTCCCGGGGGTCCCCGAAGGGCTGGAGCCGGGGGGTGGTCAGGGGGCAGCCGTTGTGGCCCCGGCGGTTGAAGATGACGGGGACGAAGCCCTTCTCCAGCGCTCGCAGCCCCAGCTGCAGCAGCCCCCCAGTCACCTTCCCGGCGGCGTTGGGGATGAGCAGCAGCACCGGGCTGGAACCGCCACCCCCCGCAGCCCCCCATGGCCCCACCAACCAGTCCAGGGCCACCAGTCCAGCGTCCGGCATCTGCAGGAGCTCTCTGGCCACCACCGGCTCCGGCTCGGGCGGCTGCAGGAGCTGCTGCAGCATCTGGAGCCGGGGCCAGCGCGGCCATGGCCAGTGGCCACCCCGCAGCGCCACCGACCGCCCCAAGCTCCGCACCAAGTGCTGGGCCAGCGCCGAGGGCTTGCAGAGCAGCCGGCAGCGCCCGCAGCCATCCTCGGTGATGAAGAGGATCCCCTCCTCTTCCTCCTCCTCCTCTTCTCCCCAGGCTCCAGCCAGCTCCACCCTCCCTGCCCAAAGGCACAAGGCCAGGAGGCCCAGACCCATGAGCACCGCGGCTGCGGCCACCAACCCCTCTGGGGACACCATGGAGGTGGCGGGCGGCAGCCCCGGTGCTCGGCGGGTGCGGGAGCGGTGGCGGGGCCTTGCTGGGAGAAGCCCGGCCCCGGGGCTGGGCGAGCGGTGGGGCCGTGCTGGGGCCAGTGGGGCTGTGCCGGGGCTGGCGTGACCGCGGGCAGCCGGGGCCAAGGGGACTGGGTGAAATGGGACGGACACGTGGCTGAGCGCTGCCTGGTGCCGGGGAGGGGGGGGGTGAATCCCATTGCAGCCATAACCCCCCCCCATCGCCGCAGGAGCCGGGTGCCCGTGCAATGCTCACACCTTTATTGATACAAATGTACAAGGACACATCTTACAGTAGGGAGCGTGGCCCCAGCGGGGAAAAAAGGGGGGCAGGACACCCAGGGATGGGGTCCCCATGGGTGCCCCGGTCCAGTGTTAACGCTGCGGGTGGCCCCGGGGGTACCGGCCGCCCAGCGAGGGGCTCTCTGGGGAGGGGTTGGGGGGTACATGGCCACCGCCGCCATGGACACAGGCTATGTACAGGATAAGTTAGGTGCGGCCAGGGGCTGTACAGGGGGGATGTGGGCACCCACCCCCAGCACCTCAGTGGCATGGGGGGGTGGGGGGGCACAGAGGGGGAGCTCACCCCACACCCTGGCTCCCCATGGGCAAAAGGCCACGTGCAGCCGCGCTCACCCCAGGTGCCAGAGGGGAAGGAGAGACAAGAAGAGAGTGGAAGGGGGGCTCGGGCCGGTGCTCACTGCTTCTTCTCGCGGGTGGTGATGGTGACCAGCTGCTTGGCGGCCTTGGCGATGTCGTAGGCACACTGGATGACCTGCTGCGTCAGGAGCTGGTAGTCCACGGCGGCGCCAGGCTCGGGGGGCACGGTCTTGCGGCACTCGCTCTGCAGGCGGTAGGCGCTGGCGTTGAGCAGCCGCAGCGAGCTCCGCACCGTCTCCAGTGCTGGCTTCTGTAAAGGAGCACAGGAAGCATCAGGATCCGCACCAGGGGGAACCGGTGCCTTGTGGGGAACCCCCCCAACCAAACCCCTTCCCACCTTGGGGAACAGCGATGCCATCTCCGTCACAGCCGAGTGGATCTTCTCCGAGCAGGGCATGAAGCTGGGAGCAAGGAGAAAGGGTGAGCACGGGGGGAATAAGGAACTGCCACCCCTGCGAACGCAGCCCCGAGGCCGTGCCCCAGCCCTACCTGTCGTGCTTGGACTCCTGCGCCGCCCGCAGCAGCTCCTGGATGTTCTTGGTGACCTGCTCGGTTTTGAGGATCACGTCCTCCGTGCTGGGCAGCCCCGGGTCCAGCTCCCCGTCCAGCGGGTCCAGCTCATGCGGGAAGTCCTCGTCCTTGCTCAGCTCCACAAACCGCTTCCCCTCCATGCTGCAGGGATCGACCAACGCAGCCGGGTCAGTGCCAGCCCCGTGGCCCTGTGGCCATGCGTGCCCCGGCCTCGGAACGCACCTGATCAGGACCTCACCCGCCTGCGTGTTGTCGTAGTCGCTGTCGGTGCCGCTGCCGTGCCGGTCCAGCTTGCTCTGCAGGGGACAGGAGCAGCGTCAAGCCCTGCCCAGCCCCATCCCAGCGCAGGGATTGGGGTCTCCCCACCCCAAGAGCTTCCCCTCTCCCAGTACGTCACCATGTGCCGGGCACCGTCAGGTGGGCAGGAGAGCAGTGGGGAGGATGGGGGAAAGGGCACCGAGGAGGCAGACGGACCTTTCCGCATCTGGAGGGGGATAAAAAAGGATAAACCAGGCCTAAACACGGTGCAGAGGGGGCTGGAGCCAACCCCGGTGACGTGCAGGGGAGGATGAGCACAGGGGACACCGCTCCCTGCATGCAGGAACATGCCATGGCTGCTGTTCCTTGGGGACGTCCCCAGCCTGACCTAGGGGAACCGACACCCGAGAGCCCACATCCCAGGATAGACACAGCCACCACAGCCCACGCAGGAGCCATCCCCACCGCGGCCCCCTTACCCGGTACACACTGGCTGGGATGTGCATGGAGTACAGAGCCTCGTCCTCCACCTCCTGCTGACACATGGAATGTTACAGCCCCATGGCGATGGGACCCAGCGCCCCAAACACACACCGCCCCCCTTCCCATCCCAGCACACTCACCCCAGCACCAAAGGGCTGCAGCCGGGTCACCAGCTCCTCCACCGGCTGCCCAAAAGGCTTCAGCGCCGAGCCCGGCTCGTACATGGAGAAGGCCTGGCGGTCCCGGCGGAGCGGGGGGGCCGTGCCCGGGGGGTGCCCGTGCTCCGGCCGCTCGCTGGGAGCCGGGGTTGGGTGCGTGGGCCCAGTCTGCTGCCGGATCTGCGTGTTCTCTGCCTGCAGCTTGTGGATCTGCAGCCAAGGACGGGAGGCGTCAGCGAGGAGGGGGCCATAGCAAGGATGAGGTATGACAAAGGAAGGGTCCCCGCTGGTCCTGCGCCCACCTCGCGCTGCAGCCGCCGCAGCTCATCGCTCAGGCTGTTGTTCACCTTCATCAGCTGCTGCACCTTGGCCTCAGAGGCAGCCAGAGCCTTCTTCACCTCCAGGTACTCCTGCAGCGTGATGGGGCCGTCCGAGAGGTCGGAGGAATCCATGCTCTATGGGGACACAGGCTCAGTAACAGAATCCCAGCGCCAGGGCTGTGGTCCGGGATGGGGATCCAGGCTCACCCGGGCACGGTTGTTGCGGGACGCGTTGCGCAGCAGTTCCTGGTCCGTATCCTCGTCGGAGGCGACGCTGTCGTAGTCGTGCTGGTCGTCCTGGTCACTCTGGCTGCGCAGCGAGTAGTCGAGGGCGTCTGGGGCGGGGGGGCAAAGGGGGTGCTGAGCACAGGACAGAGGGGAGATGCTCAGCTGCCCCCATCGCTGCCCCCATCCCTCACCTGTGGGACTCAGCAGACTCTTCCCTTGCTGCCGGCGCTTGGCTTCCCCGAGGATGTCAATGAGCAAAGTGGCGAATTCCCTGGCGTTGAACCTGGCCAGCTTCTGACGGCCCTGGGAGGGGACGGGATGGGACGGGGGGAGAAGGGAGTGAGCAAGGCTCGGGGTGCAAAGGGGTTGGGGGGCACAGGGCTTTGGACGGGGCTCACCTGGTTGCGTGTGGCCGAGTACTCGGGGTTGACGGGCAGGAAGGGCACGGCGCTGCGCTCCGTCACCAGCGTGCTGTGGTTCTGTGTCGTCAGCCACACTGCGGGCAGGCAGCGGGCTCAGACCCCCGGGGGGGGCTACGAGGACTGGACCCCCCCTCCGGAGCAAGCTGCAGCCTGGGGCCAGCAGCGGGGCCGGCAGGACGCAGGCGCGGGCGCAGGGCCAGGCTTGGGCTGGGAGCGGAGCCCGGCCGGGATGACGGGAATCGCCTTCCCCGGCCTCCCCCCAGGGCTGGGGACCCCTCCAGTGCCACCCCCTCCACTCCTCACCCTTTGGGGCACCTGCTCTGCACTCCCCATGTGTCAGGGAGTCGGTTTGGCACCCTTATGGGTGCCCACCCACCAGAGAAATGGGGTGACCCCCACCCCACCACTCCCCCCCCCAGCTCAAGGGCACCCTCCAGGCTGTGCCCCCATCCCCGGGGGGGTCCCGGCACCCACCTCCAGCAGCACCCCAAGCCCTGGCACCCAGCAGCGGCCCCTCGCACCGAGAAACCCTCCCCGGCCAGAGGAATGAGGAAGGAGGGGCCTGCGGTCCCTGCGGACGCATCCGGATCGGGGTGGGGGGAGCGCTGGGCTCAGCCCTGGCCCCACCGCCTGCTCCTCCCCGTGCCGGGACGCCCGCCCCAGCCCTGGGGGGGTGCTCCCTGTGCTCCCCCCGCCCCGGCTCACCCGCGTCGTTCTCCCGCCGGTCCACCTCATCATACACATCCATGGCCAGCTCCTCGAACAGGCGGTTGCTGAGCTGCAGCGGGAACAGGGAATGGCGTCAAGCGGGATAGGGGGGAGCGGATGGGACCCCCCCCCCCGCCCCCAAAGCCCTGCCCTGGTTCCAACTCACCGCTTGCAGCTTCTTCTTGGCTGCCTTGGCCAGCTCAGAGAGGTCCAGGCTGGGGGTGTGCGAAGAAGGGGGAAGACACTGGGGTTATCCCTGTTCTGTCCCCACTAAAACAGTCCCCGGCTGCACCCCACTAGGACCAGGACCCCCCCCAGGGCTGGCGAGCAGGCACACGGGGATGAGGTGGCAAAGGGCGAGCAGGACCCCCCCCCCCCGGGTGCCCTCCAGGCTGGGCAGGGGGGACCCATGCCAGTGGCATTGGGGGGACCCCCGGAGCCAAGCAGACAATACCTCTGTGCCATGCACTTTGGGCGCACCCTGCGCTCCGGAGAAGGCAGCGGAGGGAAGAACAGGATAAAGGCGGATGTTAAACACGCGGACCCCCCCATGTACCCCCCAAAGGATGCTCCAGAGCCAGTCACCGGGAGGTGACCGCGGTCCCCCGCTTCGGCCCAGCGGGGATGCCGAGGGGACCATGGGACAGGGCAGCGGGGCTGCGGGCACGGGGCACTCACCTATCGGCCATCTGCGGGATGATGTAGTGCCCGTTCTTGTGGTCTGAGCAAAGAGAGGGGGGGTGAGCAGGGCCCTGTGCCCCCCCCCCCCGGGTTAGCCACCCCCGGGACCCCCGTGCTCACCCGGCTTCCTGCCGCAGAGGTAGAAGGCCAGCCGGTCGGTCAGCTCGTACTGGCACTCCACCAGCCGCTCCGCCAGCTCGTGCTGGGCTGCCTGCCTGTGAGAGGATGGGCATGGGGTGATGCACACCCTATGGGGGTGCAGGCAGAGGGTACTCCCCCATTCCCCACCCTCACCTGGCATAGTCAATGGGGGTCCGGCCGTTCACATCGGGTGCCCCGGGGTCGGCGCCATAGACCACCAGCAGCTCTGCCTGCAGGATCTGGCCGGCCTTGGCCGCCACGTGCAGTGGCGTGGTGCCTTTCTCCTGCAGGCACGGGCAGCATCAGCCCCACATCCTGCCCATGGGATGCAGCTCTGGACCCCCCCCCAAATCCCATCCCCATCCCCAGACACCCCCAGCCCCACCAGTGCTCACCGGGTGGAAGAAGTTGGCCTGTGCGCCCAGCGACAGCAGGCGCAGGCACGTCTCCAGGTTGCCCGTCCGCACGCTCGAGTGCAATTGCTGCGGAGGAGAGAAGGGGTAAGGGGGGGGAAATCTGTCCCCAGCACCAAGAGGGGGCCCTGCACCCACACCCCACCTTGCTGAGGTCCTTGGCAGTGACACCATCGTCATCCCGGCACGGCAGCTTGTGGACAAAGGCCAGCATCTGGTACTTGGCGCGGATGAACTCTGACTTGGTGGGGCTGGAACAGGTTGTGGGGTGAAGGTGGGTGCCTGGCCGGCATTGACCCACACCCCATGGCATGGGGGGCACTTACTGCACTTTGTCCTGGGGGTTTGCCTTCCGGCGACCGCTCTGAACCTGGGCTGGATCCAGCAGCGAGTGCTCCCAGATGGAGTTGGCCCCGTTGCTCGCCAAGGTGTGCACCATCTGCAGGGGACAGGCAGGACACAGTGGGCATGGGGGGGTCCCTGTATGACCCCCCCCATGTCCCCACGGTGTCAGCACCCACCTGGAGCAGGGTGGCGGGCCAGGGGCTGTGTCGGAGGTGCTTGACGATGGAGATGTGGCGGCCCAGGCTGCGGTGCACGCTGCAGCACTCGTCGCAGATGAGCACCCCACGGTTGATGGACGCCCAGCCTGGGTCTGCGGGGTGGAACAAGGGGGTGTCACCGGGGGTCCCCTCCCCATGCGGCCCCCTCCCCATCCACCCCACTGCTGCTGGGGGGGATGCGTTGCCATAGTGACGGTTTCCCTGGTGACAGAGAGGGGCTCAGCCCATCACCAGGGGAAACCCACAGGTTTCCCATAGCAACCAGCACCCGCCAAAGGGGGGGCAGGATTTGGCCTCCCCCACCATGAGGGCAGCTGGTGGCAGGGATGATGCCAGCTCCACGGCAGAGCACCCCAAGCAGTGGCACCCTGAGTCACGGCAGCACCCAGTGAGGCTGTGCACCCCCTCGGTCCCCAACTGGGCATTTGGGGGAGCCCTGGATAGGGGGGAATATGCCCCTCAATGAGGGGCACCCCCAGCCCATGGGCTCCCGCCCATGGTGGTCACCAGCTCTGCAGCCCCACCACCCCAAACCAGCCCCACAGGGCACCCAGCCTTTGGGGGCAGGTGCCATGTCCCCCCACCACTGCCAGCCCCCCCCCTCCATTCCCAACCGTTGTCCCCGGCCCGGCCAGACTGGAGCCCTTTGTGTCCCGCTGGGAACAAAGGGCTGTTTGAGCCGCCGCGCCGGCCCCACGCTGGCACCAGCCCTGGCACCCACGGGGGCCCCGCTCGCGGCAGCTCCCCACGCACGCACCCCAAAAACGAGTCCTGGGGCTGGGCCGGGGGGAGATCCAGCCCCTTGGGGGGGGGTGTGGGGCTGTAACTGCACCCAACATCACTGAGGGCAGGATTTCGGGACCCTCAGCTGCATCACAGCCCCTTCCCATGGATGATGCTGAACTGTCCCTGGGTGCTGCAGGGAACCCCAGCAGCCTCTGCCAGCCCCAGCACCCCTTGTTTCTGTGGGGCCTACACAAACACCTCCACACAGATGGGGGGAGCCCCAAGCCCCTGTTCTCAATGCGATGGACCACTGTTGGGGTGCCGGGACGCCTCAGGGATGGGGGCGTCAGCCTGGAAGGGTGCCCTTGAGCTGGGGTGTGTGGGGGTCACCCCATTTCCATGGTGGGGTGGGCACCAACAGGCACACCAAACCCACTCCCTGCCACCAGGGAAACGCAGAGCTGGTGCCTCAGGGGGTGAGGAGCAGGGGGGTGGCAGCACTGACCAGAAACAATGGGGTCGCAAATCCCCCCTCCTCATCCCCTGTGGACGCGGTTTGGGGTCACGCAGTGCTGCAGTGCCCTGGGGCCGAGGTGGGGTGTCTGGGGGGGAGCCTGGCAGCCCTGTGCACACAGATGGCAGCGCCTTGGCAGCCGGCGCGGCAGCATCTGCGCCTTGGCGCCCGCTGCCCACGGGAACAGGACGCTCCGAGCGGGGGGAGCCGACCCCGCTGATCTCGGGTACCCCGGGGCAGCACCCCAAGCACCGCAGGGGCGGACGGGGTGCGGTGGGATGCGGGTGGGACTGCAGCAGCTCGGGGAGCGCTGGCACTGGGGCACCCCAAATCCTGGGAGGATCATGGAGCTTCAGGGAACAGCGGCACCTCCATCCCTGCCCCGGGACCCCCAGCACTCAGCCCAGCGATGGTGAGCAGGGGCCTGCGGCTGGCCGGGATTCAGCCAAGGGAGCCTGGGCACAGGGATGAGGACACCCCACAGCCAGCCCATCACACAGGGCCGGGCAGCACATCCCCGGCGCGGTAGGAAGCGGCCTCTGGACTTTATAACTCATTTCCTCACATGGCTGCCAGGCGATAAGAGATTGGAAAGAAACGGGTTTCCATTCCCCCCCCCCGGCCCCGCTCTGGCACCGCCCCAGGCACCCCTGTGCCCCCCGCATGGGGGACGTGCCGGAGGCAGGGCAGCCCCGTACCCACGCGTGCCGCCGGCTTTTCCTGGCAGGATCCGGCCATTGGCACGTGGCCGGAATAATTTCGGCACAGCCTTGGCCCGCGGGCAGCTTTCCGGGGCCGGCTCGAAGCGAGAGCCTCCGCTCCCGGCCCCGTTCATTCATTGCCATGGGGACACCCGTGGTGGCCATGGGCAGGGTTTGGGGGGTCCGGCCCCACTGTGGGCAGGGTTTACGGGGTCCAGCCCCACTGCAGCACCCATGGGCTGGTGCCTGATGTGGGGGCTGTGGGCACTGGCACCATCGGGGATGCGAATCGTCTTGCCCAGGCTCAGGCTCCGGCTTGCAGCGCGGCCGCCACCGCCAAGAACGGATCCAGCCGGTGTGGGTGCTGGCTGTGGGGTGCTGTGGGGTATCCCTCCCTCTCCATCCCACCATTTGCAGCGTCCTCGGTGCTGCTGGCACCCACTGGCACATCCCCAGCCTGCGCCAGCAGCCCCCGTGCTGAGGGTGCAAAGGCTGCGGGTGGTGCATGGGGGTGGTGGGTGCAGTGGGGGCACACTGGGTGCTCAGGGGGGAATCGGGGTCACGTTTGGGGTGTACCGCGAGATTCCTGGAGGAGGCAAAAGGGGGTGCACTAAAGCGTTGCATCAGAGGGTTCCTGGGTGGCAAAGCAGGATGCAGGGGGGTCCCTGGGGTTTGCACTGCAGGGTGCATTGGGGTGACCGTGGGGGGGTCCTGGGGGCACGCAGGGGCCTCACACTGGGGAGCAGAAGGAGATGCAAGAAGGGCTCCGCGGGCGCATCCCGGGGGATGCAGAGAGGGTACCCGGGGCACGGCGGGGTGCAGGGGGGCCGTACCGGGCAGTGCGAGGCAGGCTCTTCGGGGGGGGGGTCTGGCGGCGGATGGGGCGCACCGGGGGGTGCCGCGGGGGCCGGTCCTTACCTGGTGCGCTGCAGTCTGCGCACACCTCCGCCCGCGGCGCCTTCCGGGACATCCTCAGCGGCGAGGCGGGCCCGGGCCCGGGCCTCTGCGCCAGCGTGGGGCGGCGGCGGCGGCACCCCCGGGCCCGCCGGGGGGAGGAACGGGGGAAGGGGAGGGAAGGGAGGGGGGGGGGGAGAGCCTTGCGGCGGGGCTGGGGCGGGGGGCGGCGGGGGCCCGGGGCCGCGGCACGCCGGGGGCTACCGGCTGCTCCCTGCGCCCGGCGGCTCCGCAGGAAGCGGCGCAGGCCCGGCCCCGGCGGAGGAGGGGCCGCACCGCCCCCGCCCCGCACCGGCAGCGCCGCCGCGACCGCCCCGCACCGGCACCTGCGCCCGCAGCCGCACCCCTACCCGTACCCGTACCGGACCCGGACCCGTACCCGCACCCCTACCCGCACCCGTACCCGCACCCCTTCCCGCACCCGTACCCGTACCGGACCCGGACCCGTACCCGCACCCCTACCCGTACCCGTACCGGACCCGTACCCGTACCCGCACCCCTTCCCGCCCCCGTACCCGCACCCCTTCCCGCCCCCGTACCCGCACCCCTTCCCGCACCCGTACCCGCACCCCTACCCGCACCCGTACCCGCACCCCTACCCGTACCCGCACCCCTACCCGTACCCGCACCCCTACCCGCACCCCTACCCGCACCCCTACCCGTACCGCACCCCTACCCGTACCCGCGCCGCCGGCGCCCAAGCACCGGCACAACCCCGGTCCTGGTCCCGGTGTCCCAGATCGGGTCCTGGGCACTTCCCAGCCCGGTTCTGGTTCCAGCCCTGAGCACCCCGCCTGCTCCTGGACACCCCCTCGTCCTGCCTCCCCCCTCCGTGGTCAGCGCCCTCCTGGTCCCGTTCTCAACCCAAAGCACTGTCCCGGTTGTGGTCCCAGCCCAGGTCCTGTTCATCTCGCCCACCGGCTCCAGGTCCGGGGCACCCCTGTGGTCCTTGTCCTGCTCCCAGCCCAGGTCCTGCACACCCCAGTCCGAGCTCTGGGCATCTCCCTGTTGTCCCATGTCCTGCTTCAGCCCCCTCAGCACCGGCTCTGGCACTTGTCTTGCACCGACCCCCAGCCTGGACACCCCTAATCCTGGCACTCTGGCGCTGTGCACCCCACTCCTGTGCATCCCATCACCAGGCGCACTATGGGGTGCAGTGCAGGCAAGCACAGTCAGGTTGTGGGGTGCAGGACACGGGGTTCCTTCCTGCCCCAGCAGTGCAGGTAGGACACTGCGCTGTGGATGTGGATGTGCAGGGTGGGCCACAGCATTGCCAGTAGATTCATCAGGGAATTCGGGGAGGGTGGGGGTACTGGATAGACCCATTTATGGTCTACCCCCCCCCCCGGCATCCTTTAAGCCCCGTTGTGCAGGCAGCTGTGGGGGTCAGACCCCTGCATTGCACCCACCCCATGCAAGATCCAAAGGACCGGAGCCGGATCCTGCCCCCCAGCACCGTGGGTCAGGCTGTACAACGGGTGACCTCACCGAGGGGATGGCCCATGACGTCATGGGACAGCGGGGACATGCGGGATGCTGTGCGGGGACCGGGGCAGGGGAGATGCGACCACCCCCACCGCCAGCACCACCGCGTTCAGTGTGGCTGAATGGGGAATAACGAGGGGGTTCAGCCCCACGGCGGGGAGGGGGGCAGCGGGTCGGGGGCCGGGCAGGAGGCTGAGGCAGTGGCTGAGGCCCAGCCTCGCATTGTTCTCGGCCAGCAGCCGGAAAACACGACGCCCGCCCGGCAGAAACGCAGGCGGAAAAGGAAACCGGGCTGGGGGCCCCCGGCGGCCGCTGCCCGGCACTTGGGGGGGGGAGCTCGGACCTCCCCCCCCCTCGCCACCGCCTTCACCCCTGCCCTGCCATGTGCCCAGGGCCAGCATGGGGGAAGTGGGAGGGGGGAAATCAGCGTGGAGAGAGGATGTTGGGGGGCCCTGAGGGTCAGCGGGTGACACTTTGCAGCCATCCCCCCCCCCCCGTACCCCCGCAGGGTCGGAGGCCGCGGTGATGGGCTGCGCGAAGCGGGGTTTGGGCTGGGGCCGAGGAAGAAAGAGGAGGATGAGGAAGGGGGCGATGCCGGGCAGGGTGACTACAAGTCCCATGAGGCCGGGCGGTGCGGGGGGGGGGGGGGGGGGCGCGGGGGAAGCACCGTGCGGGAGGTGCCGGTTCCTCCCCGCCCCGCGCCCCCCCGCGCCCCGCTCCGCCCCGCGCCGCGCCCGCCGCGCCGCTCCAGCATGCACGGAGGATGCTCGCGTCTTGCTCAGGCAGGAAGGGGCCGGAGGGCAGGTACCCGCTGCACTACCTCGTCTGGCACAACCGCGCCCGCGACCTGGACCGGGAGCTCAGCGCCAAGCAGGTGGGGGAGTGGGGGGGTAAGGGGGGTACCCCCGGGCACGGCCCGGTTCTGCTCGGTTCAGCTGATGCAATGCTGCCGGGCTGCAGCCGGGCTCCTGCTCGGGGCTGGGATGAGGATGGAGATGGTGGTGGTGCTGATAATGATGGGGTCCCTCGCGCGGCTGGCAGGGCTCTGGGGGTGCCGTGTGTCCCCCAGCACCCCGGGACTGTGCCGGCTGCTCCCGGGGCCGGCGCGGAGCAGTGGGTACCACCCGCCGGTCCCCTGCATCCCCCGGCGCATGCAGCCCCAAGCATCCCTTCCCACGTGTCCGCTGCTAGGCCTCTGCGGACCCTGCACCCCGACCTGCACCCCACTTCTTGGGGTGCTCACAGCCCCGCTGCTACCCCCCAGCTCCCCACCCTCAGGCTGAGCCCCCTGTGGGGAGAGACACAGGGCCCTGATGCTGCTATGGGGTGCAGACCCCAACCCCAAACGGCCAGTCGGGGTCTTCTCAGCGTGGGGGACCCCCGGTGTCCCCCATCCCGGGAGGCCCCCAGCCGGCGGGTGGTGGAGCACGTCCCCAGGCGGGTTCCCAGCCTCCCTTCTCCCCCGTGGCGTTGCAATTCAGGTAATTAAAACCCAACCCCGAAGACGCAGGAAACCGCAGGCGCTGGAGGGAGGCTGGTGGTGAGGCTGTGACCAGCATCCCCGCTCCCTCGGCCGGGCTCCCGGCACCCCAGGGTGCTGAGGGCCGCGCCGGATGGACCCCGCTGATGCACAAACCAGGGGGCTGCTGTACCACGATGCTCCCGCCGGGATGCAGGCGATGGCTCCCGCCACACCCGCCTCCATTGTGGGGGCCAGCCGGGATGGATGCGCCGGCATCGCCCCATCGCCGGCACGTTTATTCCCGTGGTGATTTGGGGTCGTTTTTCCCAGGAGCTCGGTGTGGTGCAGATCAAAGCTGGGTGCAGGCGGCGGCGGCGGCTCAGGAGATGCTGGGGATGCAGGGAGGGTTTCCAACACACCCTGCGCCTGGCTCTGGAGGGGCTCTGACATGGTCCCTGCTGCCATTTGCAGGGTGAAAGCAAAGCCGGCTCTGTGTGCACCCATGGGTGCTGCAGGCCAGACCCCAGGGCAGGTGGGGGTTTGGGGCGAGCCCAAGCTGACCCCCCCATCCCTATCCAGGGCATCCAGGGACACGGCTCAGTACACATGCAGGCGTTTGGGGATGGGAAGTGCTGGGGCAGCTGGCAGCATTGCTCCTCTTCATGTCCCCATAAGGGCCCTCTGTGGGTCACCCCTGAATTGTCACCATGAGCTCTTGTCCACGCTTGCCTCCACCTGGGGAGTGAGGGCCAGCGGGTCCCCCTGGCAGAGGCAGCACAAGGAGGTGGCAGGCAGTGACACAGAGCCCATTGTACCAGGACATCCCACACCACAGCCTGCCCTGTCGCACATGGCCGGGACCCAGGGCTGCAAAGGGACAGCAGCGCCCAGCACCACCTCCCCGTGCTGGCCCGTGTCCCCTGATGCCACCCGGGAGCAGACGCTGGGGTCCCCCACCCTGGGGACAACCCCGGCACAGGGGATGCTCTGTGCCACGTCCTGGCTGGCGCGGGAGGAGCAGCCAGGGCTGCACCGCTGCCACCCCAGGGCCATCCCTGTCCCCATCCCCGGTGGGTGCCACAGCCCCAGGAGGGGCAGCGCTCCGAGGTCTGTGCTGCAGCCCCTTGAGCTGGAGCTGTCCCAGCGCCAGGCCCAGGACCGAGCTCTTGCTGGTAAAAACTGGGTCATGCCGTGTCCCCCGGGGGTGGCTCCTGTGCCGCATCCCCGGAGCGGGGACCCTGATCCCGCCTGGCACTGGGGCAAGGCTGCAGCTGGGGAGCCCCACTGAGCCTGCAGCACCCGTCCCCCAGCTGGGGGGCGATTGCTTTAATGAGAGTCATTTCATTAGCGCAATTAAGCAGCGGCAGTCGCCTGGAGAGCGGTGGAGCAGCGCGTTGGCTCCTGGAGAGCCGGGGGCTGTTTTGCTCCAGTGGTGTGGGCAGCCTGGTGGGGGTTCCCCTTCATGGTGAGCCCCTGGGGGTGAGGGGCGTGGGGATGTCCCTGAGCAGGGATGGGGACTCCCTGGGGCAGAGGGAATGCAGGATGTGCCCAAGAGCGAGGCAGGGACTTGCTGCGGGCAGGAGCCTGGCTTTAGAGAGCCCACACCCCAACCCTGCCCAGCCCCAGACACCTCTGGGGTGCCTGGTTCCACTTGGCACCTTTGGGTCCTGCAGCCCAGCTTTGTCCTCCCCAAAACCCATGCCTTGATTCGGGGTCCATCCCACTGCCCTCTCCCCTGGCTGCACGCAGCTACCGCTCTCCAGGCACAAGGTACTGGGGGGCAGAAGCTGGTCCCCCGCTGCCGCTCCATCATCCCCTGCGCCGTATCCCCAGCCTGGGGTGTGGGTGCGATGCTGCACCCCACACAGGTTCTCGGGGTGCCCATCACCACCACCACCCCCCCCCACCCGCGAGGGATTCCTCAGGCCTGGCCGGGTGCCCGGCTCTGGGCTTGGCACAAACAATGGCAGCCCCAGCGTGCGGCTCCCCGGGGCCGGGGATCCTCGGAGCAGTCGCTCCGCTCACGCAGCCGCCTGCGGCTCAGGCAAGGGAACACGTGCGCCCGCCGCAGCCACGCTCCGGGCCTCGGCAGAGGGGGGCTGCCAGCGGGTGCTGCCTGGCAACTGGGCAGCAGCACCCCCCCTTGCATCCAAACCACAGAGGTGGGGGCTTTCCCCAAGCTTGCAGCTGCATCAAGCCGTGCAGAGCCCCATGCGCCGCGCCGGTGGCATCCCTGCGCCCCAATGCCATGCCCCTGCTCCATGCCCATATGGGTGGGTAGAGCCCGGCCTGTCCGTGCTGGGCTGTGCTGGGGGCTGGCAGCACCACTGCACTCTGCCCATGGGTCTGAGGAGCAGGGAGAGCCTTTTGGGGTGCATCTCCCGGGGGAGCTGAGAGGATGCTCGCTGAGATGCCATCGGATGCTGGCTGCTTGCGGGAGCTTCACATCTGCATTGGAGGGCAAGGTCTGGCCACCCCGGATGGTCCCTGAGGCCTGTTCCCTCCTGGCAGACTGACATTGAGCAGCTGGACCCCCGAGGACGCACCCCACTGCACCTGGCCACCACGCTGGGCCACCTCGAGTGTGCCAGGGTGCTGCTGAAGCATGGTGCTGACGTGGGCAAGGAGAACCGCAGCGGCTGGACGGGTGAGCCTTGGTCCTCCATCAACCTGCCCTGGCATGGGCATGGGTATGGGCACACTTGATGGTGGAGCTCCCCAAGGGACAGCTCGCATGGTGGTGCATGCATGTGGCCACCTCTGCCGTGCCACAGCCCTGGGCAACTGCCCTTCTGTGCCCTGCAGTCCTACAGGAGGCTGTGAGCACGCGGGACCTGGAGCTGGTGCAGTTGGTCCTGCGCTACCGTGACTACCAGAGAGCCATCAAACGCCTGGCTGGGATCCCCATCCTGCTGGAGAAGCTGCGCAAGGTATCCCCATCCCTCCATCCCATGGGAATAGTAGGGTGGGATGGCGGGCAGGGGGATACTGGCCACAGGTTCCTCCTGACCCCATTGGGCTCTCGGCAGGCCCAGGACTTCTATGTGGAGATGAAGTGGGAATTCACCAGCTGGGGTAAGCTCGGGGTAGAGCGTTGCTGGGGTCAGAGCGGGAGTCCCCCAGCCCCAACACCATCCCCATCCCCAGGATGGTGGACACTGTCCCCCCTCTCCCCACGCACTCCAAGCTTGCAGACCCCTGTCCCCAGATGCATCCCCCCCCAGCTCAGTGCTGTCAGCCCACTCGGGGTGCAGGTTGGCCCCATCCCTGGCTGGGCTATCACCGTCTCTCCCCAGTGCCGCTGGTGTCCAAGATCTGCCCCAGCGACACCTACAAGGTGTGGAAGAGCGGCCAGAACCTGCGGGTGGACACGACGCTGCTGGGCTTTGACCATATGACCTGGCAGCGGGGCAACCGCAGCTTCGTCTTTAGGGGGCAAGGTGAGACCGCAGCAGGATCCCCCCCCGGTGCCCTCAATGGGGAGCAGCACTGCGGAGCGCGGGTGACGTGGTTGTCCTGACCCTGCTCCCTGCAGACACCAGCGCGGTGGTGATGGAGATCGACCACGACCGGCGGGTGGTGTACTCGGAGACGCTGGCCCTGGCCGGCCACGACCAGGAGGTGCTGCTGGCTGCTGTGCAGCCCACCGAGGAGCAGGTGATGGGGCGGCTCACGGCCCCCGTCGTCACCACGCAGCTCGACACCAAGAACATCGCCTTCGAGAGGTGGGCTGGGGGCAGCACCGGGCCCATCCGTCCCTAGGGATGCGCAGCCCCGCAGAGGCTGGATGAGCGAGACCATCCATCGCTCACTGTTGTGTCCCCCAAGGAACAAGTCCGGCATTCTGGGCTGGAGGAGTGAGAAGACGGAAATGGTGAATGGGTACGAGGCCAAGGTGAGGGGCAGGGGTTGAGCTGCCTGAAGGGATATGGCTGGTTGTGGGTTGGGGGGTATCCACATCAGCCATTCCCCCCTCCTCATCCAGGTCTACGGCGCATCCAATGTGGAGCTGATCACGCGGACACGGACCGAGCACCTCTCGGACCAGCACAAGGGCAAGAGCAAAGGTGGAACCGGCACGGGCTGGGTGGGCAGAGCATCGTGCCCGCTCTAGCCCTCACCCCCTCATGTCCCACAGGCAGCAAGACCCCTCTGCAGTCCTTCCTGGGCATCGCCGAGCAGCACGTGGGGCCCAACAACGGGGTGAGCGTCCCATGGGTCTGGGGGGTGTCCCCACACTTGGACACCCCCTCACCCCCCTGGGCCGTCCCATAGACGCTGATCACGCAGACACTGAGCCACGCCAACCCCACCGCCATCACCCCGGAGGAGTACTTCAACCCCAACTTCGAGCTGGGCAACCGGGACATGGGGCGGCCCATGGAGCTCACCACCAAGACACAGAAGTGAGGGGGGAAGGAGCAGAGTGGGGACCCCCCTGTCCTTCCCCCCCCCCCCATCTCCTTGCCCGCTGCAGAGCCCCCCATGGGGGGGCAGGCAGGGGGTCCCCAGCCCGGCGCCTGTCCCCGGCAGGTTCAAGGCGAAGCTGTGGCTGTGTGAGGACCACCCGCTGTCCCTCTGCGAGCAGGTTGCCCCCATCATTGACCTCATGGCAATAAGCAACGCGCTCTTCGCCAAGCTCCGGGACTTCATCACCCTGCGCCTCCCGCCCGGCTTCCCCGTCAAGATCGGTACGAGGAGGGGGGGGTCTTTAGGGGTACAGGTGATGCAGCCGGATTCCCTGCCTGCTTCTTATCCCATTTCCCACAGAAATCCCTATCTTCCACATCCTCAACGCCCGCATCACCTTTGGGAACCTCAATGGGTGCGACGAGCCCGTCAGCTCCCTGCGGCACAGCCCCAGCAGCGAGGCCCCTTCACCCAGCAGCGACTCTTCCAGTGTCAGCAGCTCCAGCTCCCTGAGTACGTGGGGTTAAGGGGGGACACGGGTGCTGGGGTAGGGAGGGGGGACACGGAGGGGTACCCAGCCTTTCGGTGCCTGTCTCCCGTAGCCTCATGCCGCGTGTGTGAGATGGACCCGGCCCTGTTCGAGGTGCCGCGGGGGTACAGCGTGGTGGGGACGCACCAGGACGCCCTGCGGGAGGATGAGGATGATCTGCTGCAGTTCGCCATCCAGCAGAGCCTGCTGGAGGCAGGCAGTGAGTACGACCAGGTGGGTGCTGACACCCCCCCCCACCTCCCATTGCCCACCCCATCCTGATGCTGCTGCGGGAGGTTCATCCCACCTTGCCCCATCCCTGCGCCCCAAGGTGATGGGTCAGCACCCATGCCATGGAGCTATATTTTGGGGTGCTCAGGGCAAAACGGGTGCCACCCTCTGACACCCCCCCCCCCCGTAGGTGACCATTTGGGAGGCGCTAACCAACAGCAAGCCAGGCACCCACCCCAGGTCCCACGAGGGCCGCCGGGGAGACAGGTTGGTAAGGTCCAGCCAGCCCCCCCCCCCCCCCCCGGGGGAGCGGGTGCTGGCTCCGCAGGGACCCCCATTGAGACCCTGCCGACCCCCCAGGACTCCCCAGCACACAGCAGCGCCCCGGCCCCCCGCTGCCCCAGCGCCGGGGGGGGGCCGGGGGCCCAGCCCCCTGTTCCCCAGCTACGCGGAGCAGTTGCGCTTGGCCATGGCGCTGTCGGCGCGGGAGCAGGAGGAGGCCGAGCGCCGGACGCGCCAGGAGGAGGAGGATCTGCAGCGGATCCTGCAGCTCTCGCTGACGGAGAAGTGACCCCGCACCCCCACTGACCCCCCCCCCCCTCCATCCCTATGGGGATGGGGATGCGGGCGGTGCCGTGCGTGGGGGCACAGAGGGGGAGCGGGGTGGGGGCAGGCAGCCCGAGCACTGCAAGCGGGGAGGGGGGGGGTGCAGGATTTGGCCTTGGTGTGGGGGAGATCATCCCTATAGGTGGGGTGAAGGGGGGGCACCCCACAGCAGGATGGGGTGGGGATGGGTGGCGGGGACCGGGGGGGGCAACCCTACAGACTGTACCCACCCCTGGGACCCCCAACCGCACTGTGGGGTGCTGCTCGGCCCCTCACCCTAGGGAGGCGGTGGGGGGCACATCCTGCCCCAGATGGGGGTCTGCCAGGTGTGTGGGGTCCCGGGCTGTCCCCTAGAGCTGGGGGGGCTCTGCCCAGCCCCCCCCGAGCCCCCTCAGCCCAGGCGCTACCAAGTGCACTTACCCGGGAGCTGCTCTGCCTGCCATGGGAGGGGCTCAGCCCCATTGCACCCCACAGCCAGTGTGGGGACCCCCACCCCGGAGCGGGGGTCCACTGGGGCAGCCAAGGGGGTGCCTGTAAAAGGCCACCCGCTGTCACCCCCCTTAACCCCCTGCTTGCATCACACCTGCCCTGCTCGGATGCCCCCCCCCCCCTTGGCAGCGCTGCACCCCCTCATCCCGGGCACTGATCCCGAAGGAAACCTTATGTCAATGGTGCTAACCCCCGGCCCCCCCTGCCCCGGGCTGCTCCTCCTTTGCACATGGGGGGCTGGGGGCAACGGGAGGGGGGGCCGGGCTCGCTCCCCTGGGACTTTTCACAGCCGGTGCCCCCCCATCCACCCCATGCACCCCACAAGCAACATCTGGGCCAGGGCCGGGGGAGCCCGAGCAGCTCCGACCGCGGCCAACACCAATAAATGCTCTTTAATGTTTGTCTCTCTCGGCCTCTCTGTGCCTGCCCCAGGGCAGGGGGGTGCAGGCAGGACCCCCCCCCTTCAGCATGGCAGCCCCATGTCCCTGGTACCCGCCACACAGCCATGGGTGGCTGAGCCCTTTATTAAAGGGGGACCCAGGAGCAAAGAGCCGGGTGGGAGCAGCCGCCGAGGGGGCGATGGGGCAGGGGGAAGCAAAGGGGGTGATGGAGGGGGATGTAGCACCTGTACCCAAGCACATCCTGACCATGGGGGGGGTCCAACAGCTCCCTGTGCTGGGAGGATGCTGGCATCCGGCTTGCAGGTCCCTGAGGAGGGATGCTCAGCAGCCCCAGCCTGGGGGCACTGAAGTGGGACCCCCTCGGGTGCCAGGACACCATCGGAGCAGGATGTGACTGATGCCACTGGGAGGGGGGGGGTGTCCAGGGTCTGATCCCCTCCCTGCAGCCTCGGCTCCTGGGGAAAGAACACGGCTCTGGGCTCCTGCCCTCTGCGGGGACTCGGCTTTAATCCCCGGGGGGGCCGGGGCAGTCCTGGCCGTGGCCACCGCATTAGTCCGTGCCGTTGGTGAACTGGCCGAGTTTGTTCTCCAGGTCGGAGATGCGCTTCTCGTGCGCTTGGACCGTCTCCTTCAGGGCACGGATCTCCTCCAGCACCTCCTGCAAGGCTGGCTGCTGCTGGGGGACACACACAGGGTCACCGGGGAGCCCCTTCCAATCCCCCCCCACACCCCACTGCAGGCAGGGGAGAGCCCTGCCGCAACGTCCCCGTCCCCAGGACACTCACAGAGACGTTGGGGTCACAACCGGAGTGGCTGCGGCGGGGGCCGGGGGGGGGTTTGTTGTCCAGGATGTTCTTCTTGACCACCTTCAGCTCCCGGTTCTTGATGGGGACGTACCCATCCCGCAGCGAGATGAGGATGGGCTCAGCATCCTTCCCGGACAGCCACTCATCTGCCTCCAGCGCCGGCTCCGGGCCCGGCGTGTCGGGATACAGGTCATCCTGGAAGAGGTCTGACTGCGGGGCGAGGCAGACTGCAATGAGACAAGATGTCCCCTCTTTACCCCCCCATCTCCCCTGGGACCCAACGGACTCACCTTGCGCGGCACCGTCATGACGATGGGCTCGCACTTGCGCTCGTGCAGCTTGAAGAACCTGCGTGGGGCAGAGGCACTCAGGGTCCAGCCACCCCTTTGTGGCCCCTCCGGGTCCCCTGAGCCTCCCCCAAGCTCTTACCTGGCGATCTCACACTTGCTGACGTCCAGCCCACGCTTGGGCATGAAGCCCATGCCCCGCTGCGGCTCCTTGCTGCTGTAGGTGTTCAGGTAGTGCACGTAGGGCGCCTCATCCGTGATCTCGAAGTACCGGATGCTGCTGTCACCCTGCGGGTGTGGGGACGGCGGTCAGCCAGCCCTGGCACCCCCACAGACATGGGTGGCATCAGGGGGTGCACCCCAGCAGGGGTTTTACCTTGCCACAGAGGTAGACGATGCTGGAGTCAGCGTCATAGAAGGGCAGCAGGACCCCGTTGCTTGTGTCCATCTCCTGCAGGGCGATCGGCTCCTCAAAGTTGTTCTGTGGGGCCGGGGCAGTGGGGGGTGAGTGGTGGTCCCCAAACCCCTGGCCGTGGTTAGTCACACATTAGGCACAGCACTCTGCAGGGACAGGGCTTGTCCCCTACCCGGTACACAACCCCCCGGGCACACACCTTGTCATGCCCCCCACCTAGCACACCCTGCCCTGCTCCTACTCACCTGCATGACTGGGTGCACCCCAGCCTTGTGCTCCCACACCCCCCCCCCCCAGCACTCCTTGTTCCCCCATCCCCAGCACAGCACAGCACACTTGGGAACTTGGCATCTTTATGAGGGGGATGCAGCAGGCACCCCACCCCGGGGCAGGGAAGGGGGCAGAGGTTTGGGGGGGGCCAAGTTCCGGGGGCAGCACTCCATGCGGCCTTGTTACCGGGTCCCATAAGCCCAGCTCCCGCTGGCTCATTCTGGTAAAGCCCGTGGTAAAGATGTGTCCTTCCCGCGTGAAGATGGCCCGCACGGGCCTCAGCCCTTCGTGGGGGGCAAACCTCTCCTGGGGGAAGGGGGGAGAGAGTCAGCATGGAGCACGGGATGGGGGGAAAATGGGAGGGGGTCCGGATCTGTCCCCTTGAAGAGATGCTGAGTCCTGCTGCTGGGGAGTGCATGAAGCTCCTGGAGTGCATGTGCTGCTGGAGAGCATCCCTGGTACCCAGCATATCTCTGGTACCCAGCGCATCCGTGGTACCCAGTGCATCCGTGGTACCCAGTGCATCTCTGGTACTCAGTGCATCTCTGGTACTTGGAGCATCCCTGGTAGCTGGAACATCACTGGTACCCAGAGCATCCCTAACACCCGGTGCATCCCCAGCTTGGCAGAGCTCCACAGTGTCCCCAGAGCGGTGCTGGCCAGGCAGGAGCCGCTGTCTCATACCAGGTCCCAGAGGGCCAGCTGCCGCTCGCTCATCTTGCTGAAGCCGGTGGTGAAGATCTTGCCATCGGCCATGAAGATGGCGCGGATGGGGCGGACGCCGTCGTGGGGTTTGTCTTTCTCCTGCGCCGGCCGTTAGCGGGTTAAAACCAAACACAGAGACGCGCGGTGCAGGGGGTTAGTAGGGTCAGGCAGGCACTGGGGGGGGGGGGGCCGCGGCAGGCTGGTGGGGGGGGACACATTGGGGACACTCACCGCCACAACCTGCTGCTTGCGGGGGTCAATGATTCGGACCTTCTTGTCCTTGCAGGTGGTGACGAGGAGGCTGCCGTTGTGGTTCCAGCCCACGTTGTAGATGAGGTCGGTGTGCATGTCATCCAGCGCCAGCAGCATCTCCCCCGTGCCCACGTTCCACAGGATCACCAGGTTGTCGCAGCCTGTGGAGGACCAGTGGGGTAGACAACATCACCCCACAGAACCCCCTCTAAACGCCAGGGAGGTGACCTGGGGACCCCCTTTTACCTGCGCTGAGCAGCACGTTGCGGGCGATGGGATGCCACGAGATGATGCTCACCCGCTTGGAGTGTCCCTCCAGCGTCACCACCGGCTCCGTGATGTTGCGCATGGGGACGTAGTCAGGGATCTGCCACACCTTGAAGGGGGGGGGGGACACGGACAGCGGCGTGTGGGATGATGGGGATCACCCCACGCCTGAGCACTAAGCGGCTGAGGGCCTCGGAGCCAATTAACCTCATCCTTAATCCCGGCTCAGGCTGCAGGAGGGTGGCAAGGGGACAACAACAGCGCCTCCATCCTGGGGTGCATCCCTCGCACTTGGGGTGCTGATGGGCACAGGGAAACGGGTGCACCCCCAGTACCCCCCCCCCCCCCCCCCCAGCTATTCCTGGGTGCTGAGTCGCCCATGCGGGTATATTTAGCACAAAGTGCTGCATCATGGAGAGAGCAGCCGCCGCCAGCGTGAACGCATGGCACCGCGGCTAAAAATAGCCCAGGGACACTTCGCAGGCAACGGGATGGGGGGGGCGATGCCCTGCACGGCTCCCCCTGCGCCCGACACCCCCCTCCCGCCCTGGTCTGCCCCTCACCATGACGGTGGTGTCCTCCGAGGCGCTGGCGATGACGTTGTCGTTGTGGGGGCACCAGTCGATGTCCAGAACAGGCGCCGTGTGCCCCGTCACCAGCGGGTGGTTCTTGTCCACCCGTCCCGTCTGCAAGGCCCAGGTGCCCGGGTGAGTACCCAGCAGTGTGTGTGTGTGTGGGGGGGACGCTGCCAGGTGAACCCCCAAACCCCAGCATGGCCACAGCGTGGTGCTGTGGCACAACAGGGACACGCAGGGGGCCCAGAGCTTTGCTCCTGCCTTGAAGGGGGAAACCGAGGCATGCAGTGGGAATGGGCTCACTGAGCATGAGGCCCTTAATGGGGCATGGAGGGGATCAGTGTGACCTGGGAGAGGTTGTTTTGTGTCCTCCTTGCTGACAAGGAGAGGTTGGGGATCCCCTCCAAGCCCCTCTGCTGGGGTGGGCAGCACAGACCCCCACCCCACTGGGATGCCCCCTGCACATCTTGTGCTCCCAGGGAATTCCGGATGGGAAGCAAGCAGCCAGGGGTTTCCTGCATCCCCTCAGGTGCCCTCGGGACATCACCCTTCATGCACGCAGAAGATCAGCCCAGGCTGTCCATTCCCCAAGCACCCATGAGAGGATGGAGATACTGGGGCAAAACTGGGCGACTCTGGGGGCACAGCAGCCCCACAAAAGCAGAGCCCATCAGTGCATCCCCCCCCAGTACATTCCATCAGGGCTCAGTCCTCAACAGTCCCCCCGCTCACCTTGGCAAGGGGCAGGACGATGAAGGCCCCCCCGCCACCGGACTCCACGATGATGGCCACAAACTTGGGGTTGACGGCGCAGAAGGAGCTGTCACACGTCACCTTGGAGACACGGATGTCCTCATACATCTGGTCGGCCTTCACCGGCTGCCCAAACACGTGCCGGAACTTGCTCTGGCGCACCACGCGTCGGCTCATGGCTGGAGGGGGGGCCAGGGTCAGGCCATGACCCCCCCCGGCACAGCAGGGAGAGGTTTTGGTGCCCTTATCCCCCTGATAAATCACCCCTATCCTGGGCACAGAGGGAAGCCTTGGGACATGGAGATGTCAGGGGATGGGGATGCAGGATGGCGCCTGATGTGGCCCTTATCCCATGCAGGGAGCTGGGACAGCCCTTGTGCAGGGGTGTGTGGGTGCTGCAAGCGCTGGGGATGAGCATCCTGTGGCCAGAGACACTCGATGGCTGGGCAGTGACATGGTCATGCCATGATGCGCTGCTGTGCCCTGTGGCTGTGCCGTGTCCCAAGACCAGCACAGGGGGTGGCACTTGGGCAGCTGCAGTAGATAAATGGGGCTGAGAAGAACTGAAGGTGGACATAGAGGTGCCTCGCACCACGTCACAGTTTGTCCCCTTGTGATCCATTCTGCATCAGTGGCACAAAGATACCTGGCTTGACACAGCAAGCAGAAGGGAGGCTATGCATCCAGCATTGCTTATCCCATGCCTGCCCCGTGGGCTCCTGCATGTGTCATCCATTCTGCATCCACAGCCCATTCCCCTGGCACTGACCCTGGGCCAGGGCTGGACCTGGCCCAGCCATGCAGCCCTGTGGGCACCCCGGGGTGCAGAGGAGCCCCCTGTGCTCACCATGGCCCCAGCAGGGTTCCCATCCCAGCCGGGCACGCTGCCCGCCATCACCCATCTCTCTCCCAAGCCTCTGCTGCTCCTGGGACCTACCAAAGGGTACTGAGCCCCTCAGGACCCCTGGAGCTGGGGCTCTGCAGCACCCATGAGCCACTGACTAGGGACCCTGCTGCGCTCTCTGGGGGCCTCAACCATTGTCAGGGGCTGTATCCAGCCACCAAAACTCATCCAGGAGCACCAGGCACCACTGCTGAGGGCAAGATAGGAACAGATCTCCCCCCCCATGACCAGGCCGGTGGCTTTTGGCCAGGGCACGTGCAGCACTGAGCCAAGCCACATCTGCCCAGCCCCTGGGTGTCCCCAGGGGTTCTTGTGGCCCTTCAGCATCATCCCTGGCCTGGCGGAATGGGTTGTGGGTTGGAGCCTGGCTACCAAGGGGGCTGGACACTGGTACCGCTGCTGTCAGCCCCAGGGCCCCAGACACGGTCCCCAGCCCTGGGGAGGGGAGAGTGGGCTCCATGGGGACAACCTCTGGGTACTTTGCAGCACAGTGGGAGCAGAGCTTGGGGTGTAGGGACACAAGGAGTGGGTGACAGCCTGGCTGGCTGGGCAGAGGGCATGCGGGGTGCAAGCAGGGTGCAGGCAGGGCACGGGGTGCAGGAATGGTGCAGGTGAGGAGCATATGTGTAGGCAGAGCGGAACAGGGTGCAGGCAGCGCAGAGGCTGCAGGGTGGGTGCAAGCAGAGTTGGACAGGGTGCAGGCAGAGCTGAGCGGGGTGCAGGCAGAGTTCAGGCAGGGTGCTGGCAGTGCTGAGCAGGGTGCAGACGGGATACAAGCAGGCTGCTAACGGTCTGCAGGCAGGGCGCTCGCAGGCTGCAGGCACGACAGCTGGATGGGGTGCAGGCAGGGTCGGATGGGGGGCTAGCAGCATACAGGCGGGGTTCAGGAGGGATACAGCAAGGTGCAGACAGGGCACATGCGGGATCCAGGCAGGATCCAGGCAGGACACAGCAGGACAGCCCCGCTCCCCGCTCCCCGGCCGTGCCATTACGTTGCCACGATTGAATCCGCAGCGGCTGCTCGGGAACGACCAGAGGTCACTGTCCAAATATAGCCATCTCCTGCGGGGCGGCGGCGGGCGCCGAGGGGCCGGGGGCCGGGGTCCCTCCGCACCCCCCCTTCCCGCCCCGTGCCCGGTCCCCGCTGCCCGGTCCCCGCTGCCCGCGCCCCGGCTCCCACCTGCGCTCCGCGGCTCCTGCGCGCTGCGGGCGCTGCGCCCCGCTCGGCTCCGCCCGGCCCGGCCCGGCCCCGCTGCGCTCCCCCCCCGCACACCACGGCCCGGCCCGGCCCGGCCCGGCCCCGCTCCGCCCGGCGCGGCTGCGCTCGGCTCCGCGCAGTGCCGCTGCCGCAGAGAACAGCTGAGCCGAGCCGGGAGCCGCGGCCGCCACAGCCCCCCCGCGGCGGGCACCGGGAGGTGGGGGGGGCCCGGTCCGGCCCCGCCTGTCCCCGCACCCCGCCCGGCCCCCGGCCCGGCCCCCTTTGGCACTGAAAGCGGGGGGCCCGCACCCCCCCATCCGCCCCCCGCGCGGTGCATGGGACCCCTGCGCACTGCGCTGCAGCGGGGTGGGGATGGGGGGAAGCCTCTTTGCGCTCTGAGAGACCACGGCGGGGGGTTCACCCCCCGACACTCCGCTTCCATCACTCCGGGGTCACTTCAGCTCAGGGCTCAAGCGGGCACAGGGCTGATGGGCATCACCGCATCCCTGCATTGGGTGCCCCCGCATCCTGCAGCCAGCCCAGTCCCACCAAAGCCATGGCCGTGGGCTGGCCCCAACCCCATGGGCTCATAACCTGCCCCCCCCCCTGGAGCGAGGGGGCTGCAAGCCCATAGGGATGATGAACCCACATCAGCCCTGCATAACGGGATGGTTACAGGCACATTCAGAAACCAGATTTGGAATTTAGCAGACGCCTGCCCCGCAGGGATGCCCTAGCCCAAGGGGATTAAGGGATTGTGGGGCTCGGGGACCGGTGGGAGGGGAGCTGCGGTTCCTGGAAAGGCAGCAAAGCCCTGGACCCTACAAGGGCACCGTGTGGAGCCAGGCAAGCATTGGCTGAGCCGGGCAGGAGGGGGCTGCTGGCAAAATGGAAGGGAAAAGGTGACATCCCTGCTCGCCTGGCCAAAGGGGTGGCGGGGAGGGAGCGGGCTGCAGAGCCCCCCCTGCCTGCCCTGGCCCACCATGGCTCTGGCTCACTCTGCCCTTGGCCCCATGTTCTGTATCAACTCCAAGCCACATCCCCAGTGAGCGCAGGAAAGGGCCTGGGAAGCCCTTCCCCAGCCGGTTATTTGGTGCTTGGATGCAGCTCAGCTCCTTGGTTGGCCATGGCGGGTCTGGTCCCGAGGGCAGCTAAAACCTTGCACCTCCTTGCTTCCAAACCAGGAGCCTCCCACAGCTCCTCTGCCTGTGGCAGTGCGAGATGGGACCTGCACTGTGCCAGGTTTTACACATGTAACACCCCCCCCCCCCCCGCAGCATCTTCCCTGGGGCTGCAGCAAGGTCTGGAAGAGCATCTTGCTTGGCAGCACAGCTCCTCAGTCCCTGCACGCATCACTTGGGACAGGATGGGTCCATCTACCCCTTCTGGCAGGGGACACGAGTGAACAACCCGGCTCTGGCTCCCCAGCCCCTGTGCTGAGAGCAGCACGGGGCCACTCATTGCCCCCCAGCCCCCCCCCAGAGGAGGCAGCAGGCCCACATCATCTTCAAAATAAAACTTTATTTATTCGGTAACAAGAACATTGAATCTGCACATCAGTGCACGAGTTCACATTTAAAAACAGCTGAGCACATCGGTCATAAAGTCTTTAGGGGGAAAGGGGACGATCCCAGCCACCAAGGAAGATCCAGGAGGAGCAGAGGGAAGCGCTCCCCGCTTTGCAACTCCACCACCAGGCATCCCCGGGGCGATCCCTACGCACCAGCACGGGCGCCACATCTCCATACAGGAAAATAAAAGGCACTGGCACCACCTTCTGCGCCAACAGAGATGTCTGCAGCGCGGGCGGGCTGTTAGCACCTCCTGCGCCAGGCCAGCGCCTGCCTCAGTCCCACACCAGCAAGGGTTCCGGGGGTCCCTCCCTTAGGGAGAAGCATGGGGGGGTGTGCATGGAGCTGGGACCAGATTAAGGCAGGACGCACCGTGAGGGGAGCAGCGGACCCGTGGTGGGCATGGCTTCCTCCTGCTGCTGGGCTGGGAGAGCGCTTGGAGCCAGGAGCAGGAGCAGTGCCCCGGTGCCCATTCCCTCCTCCGGCGGCCCGGAGCTGCAGGGGGTTCCCTTCGCTGGCAAAGGGACACGGAGCTAACCCCTGCCCCATCACCCCCAGAGCCCCTCCTGCCACCGCGCTGGGACCGTGCCCCCAAGGAAAGGGCTGAAAGGGGAAGAGATTTGTACAGGTCACAACTTCCCAAGCAGACCAGGCACACACACATATACACACACACACACACGCACACAGCATCGAGTGCAACAGAACAGTGTACAAACCACGTTCACACACACGCTATCCGCTTGTGCAAGGCTCACACGTTACAGTACAGCCGGGGCGGGCGAGGGGAGGCGATGGCTGAGATATTGTACAGGAGTCAATGTAAACAACGCAGCATCCTCCGAGAGGGCTTTGCAAGACCAAAAGAACAGTTGCTTTGTACAAAAATGCCCTTAAAACAACACCTTTCTCCTCAAACCCCTCCATCAGCGAGCCTTGAGCTCCCCATGGTGCTTGGTGGGGCACAAGAAGCACTCCAAGGAAGCAGGAGCGAACCACCATCCATCCGTGAGCCATCAGCGTGGAGAAGGGACAACTGTCCCCACACAGAAACCTCTGATGCCAGGGCCTTGGTGGCTTTGTTGCCCAGAGGCTGGAGAGCTGCATGGGACGTGTCCCTCCAACCCCTTTCCCTTTCTGCCATCCAGCTGAGCCTCCAGCCCCCCAAAACCTTCACAGCTTTGCAATGGAACCACCTTCCCCAACTCCCTCTTCCCAGATTAAAACCACAGCGATGCTGGGACAGAGCTGAGGACAAGGGGACAGCACCACAGCTCCCTGCAGGGGCCTGTGCCCCTTGGCTGCTCTCCCCAGCTTAAAGCACCTGGACAGCAGCAGAGTAGGGGCAGGAAGCAGCATTTCTGGTCTGCATAGAAGAGCCTTTCTATAGGGAATTTCTCCTGGGATGGTGCTGGGCAAAGAAACCAGATCCCCTTCCTCCTCCTCCCTTCTCAAGGGAGCAAATGACACACAGAACTTTCCCCTCCGAAGCAGATCCTTGTCTCCAGGACATGCAACCAGCCAAGCACGCTGCTCCCTCCAACGCAGGGCAGGCCTGGTGGCAGCCTGTCCCTTGCAAGGAGCAGGCAGACGTGTCCTTGGGGTTGGGAATGGTGGGCAGTGGGGTCTGGTGAGGTTTGTGGGGCAGGCAAGGCCTGGAACTGTCCTTCACAAGATGACATGAGCCACTTGGCCTTTCCTTTTGCCCAGCTCCGTAGCCAGCTGGAGCTGGCCAGGAGAAGCCAAATGTCTTTCCATGTCCCAAAGAAGTATCTGGCCTCCTGGGCCAGCGACTTGGGTGGCTCCTAGTGACTGAAATGGCCTGCAATGACGTGCTACGTGACCCAGGCTGGGCTACTTCGGGCTGTGCTCCAGCCTGCAGCTAGCACGGGTGACAGAGCCCAAGCTCCTTGGAAAGGAGGGATGAAGCACATGCTGCTGCTGGAGGGGACACACAATCCCATGCTGTGGGAATGTGGGACAACCCCTGGGAGCGACAGGGGGGCAGAGAGGTGGGATCCTCACCTCTGGGGTTATGGACACCCCTTCCCCAGGGGAGACAGATGCTGCTTCCCAATACTCCACAGCGCTCTGGTGAGGTCTATTCCTCTCCAGCTCAAGCTGAGTTTGTCCCATCAGAGCCTGCAGCATCAGCACCGCTTTCTAGGCACAGCCTTTGCTGCTCCTCCCACAGCATGTCCTCTCCATGCGGGGCTTTCAACAGCTGGAGCCATTCTGCAGCTTCTCTCTGCTTTGCTCCTCCTCAGGGGGCAGGATCTGGGCTAGGGCCAAGCACCAGCTCACTCACACACAATCTCCTGCCACAGCCCTTCCATGGGACTGGAAAGCTCTGGATCCTGTCTGCAAGCATCTTCCTACAGCACACATACAAGTCGCTGGTATGCATGGCTGGAAATGAGGAGCTTTGATTTAACCCAACTGCTTGGGAACTATTAAATCATGTGCTGGAGGCTGGAGCAGACCCTTCAAACACGGGTTCTCCAGGGAAGCAAGAACCTGCAGAATGGCTCAGAGCAGCCCACGGCTTTCCACATCCAACTGGCCCGTCTGAAACCCAGCTTCCAGCAGGAGGGAAAGGGGCAGATGCACTGGGGGTGATGGGGGCTCACAAGGACTGGAGGAGAAGGGACACGTTTGGCAAAGGCTGGCATGGAGGCTCACTTCTGGAAAGGGGAGACAGGTTCCAATGTCAAACCCACTCCCGTTTCTGGGCAGATTACAATGAACAGCACTGAGTTTGAGTAAGATGGGTTTGATTTCCAGTTTACAGAATGCAGTCTTGCCCTTTTTAAAAAACAGAAAACCACATGGAAATGACAAAAAAAAAAATCTCTATAAATACCATATATACAATTTAGGCAAAAAAAAAAAAAAAAAGGAAAAAGAATCCAGAAAAGCTCATCCCTCCAAGTGTTGGGAGTGACAGCAGAGAGGACAAAGCTTTGCATTCAGTAGGGGCAACGCATCATGTAACAATAGGTTTGGGAGTGCCCAGAAGTGCCCGTGAGCAGAAGGGAGAGGAAAACTCAGGCAGCATGAGGAGACAAGAATGAGGCAGAGGGGAGGCAGCAGGAGAGCAGAGGACAGATGATATGGCCATGAACTTGGAAGGCCCACAGCAGTATTCAAGTAATGGGAGGGTTTAAACCCTAACGAGGTGTTTGTTTTAAAAGAACACTCTGGCTTTGGGGGGGTCTCCTCCTCTCACACAATGGTTTGGGGCAGTTGAGAGCTTGGAGGTCATGGAGGAGCTCTGCATGACCTGCACCAGGAAGTGAGCACTGATCTGATCTCTAGGGTTTTTGGAGCCCATCCGTCAGGATTTACCCACATGCTCCTTTGAGGATGCAGCAGCTGAACCGAGCCCAGGGGGGGTGTCCTGTAGCAGCTTTGTGAGTGATCTGCCAGCATCGTGGAGTTCCAGTTTGCAGAAGTAAAAGAAAGGCCAAACAAAGGGACCTTGGCACAAGCCTTCACATTTATGGGGGCTGTGACCCCAACAACTGCCCAGCACCATTTCAAAGCACGGGGAAAATTCAAGTGAGGAGTTCGGATGTGGTTCTAAGCACAACCCCACCTTGCCGAAGCAAGCCAACATGCACCTTCACGTGACAGAAGTGTTCTTTTAAAACAAAGCACAAACAAAAAGAACATTTGAGGTTATCCGAGTTAAAAAAAAAACAACTTAAAAAACCCAAACAGTCCTGCAGTCAGAGTCACACACAGAAGAACCAACCCACACCTACATGCGCCAGAAACAGTAAAATGACAATATATATATATAAAATTAACCAATAAAGTGCATGTTCCTTATATTACACCTGCCCCTTGGGTGAACGCAACGCCACGGGTTGTGTGGAGGAACCCCAGCCGAGGGCTCCGGATCACATTGTGTTGTAGAGGGGATTGGTTGTCCGCTTTTTATCATTGGTCTTTTTGAGCCTCCTCAGAGGGTGAGTTCTCCCGTGCTGCTGCCGTGGCGCGACAGCCAGGCCTCGAGCTGGGGACAAGGAGTCCAGGACGTGCGCCTGGAGCAGCGGAGGACCCTCCTCGGAGCTAGTCCACGTTGGATCCGTGCTGGAAAACAAGCCCTGCTGGCTGGAGCCGCACTCTTTGGCGTACTGAGCTAGCGGCCTCTCCACAGGCTTGCTCTGGGCAATGCACTCGGTTGTTCTGAGCTGTTCCACAAAATGCTTAGCGGGCTCCGGGGAGGAAAGGCGATGCTTTCCACATGAATCCCTCTCCAACCTCCCCCCGCGAAAGCCTCGACCCAGGGCAACGCAGGTGAGAAGCACCGGGTTGGCATCGGAAGAGGCCGACTCCCTCTCGGACAAGTCATCCTTGGAGAGGTCCAGGCAGTCCAGTTTGGCCAAGGACGCCGAGCGTTTCATGTGGGATGGCGTGGTGAGCCCCGCGTGCCGGATCCGAGCCTCTATCTCCTTCGCTCGCTGCTTGACCAGCCCAGGGCTGTTGCTGCACTCCTCCACGCTGCAGCTGCTGGAGCTGTGCGAGAGGCCGTAACACAGGAAGGAGATGTCCAGAAGGTCCATGTTTTCATCACGTTGACTGGTGAAGTCCTCACCGCTCAGCTGCCTCGAGGTGCTGGCACCCCCCCTACACCGAGGTCTGTCCCTGAATGGGAGAGCTGCATCGCCCTCCGTGCCACACGGCGTGACCGGCTCGTCATCAGTACCCGTGCTCTGCTCAGTGACACCTTCCAGGTGAATTACACAGGGGTGAGAAGAGTGATCTGGGCTGGCTGAAGGTGTAGAGGTCACCTGGGCAGAGGGAGAAGCAGCACCGAGGTGAGCAGACAACCCACCACCATCCTCACTGGGGCTGCCCACAGTGCAGGTGACCTGCTTGTGTACCGCGTGCTCCAGTGAGAGGTTTACCAGCATCGGAGCTCGGGGACAGGTTGAGCACAAGGAAGGGTTCAAGTTTTCATCTAAAGAGGGGATGGCTGTGACCAGCCCGCCCTGCTCACAGGTTGCATTGGGGCGCTCTGCAGACTTGACCATGGGAGCGTATTCGATGATTTCAATTCTCTTTGGGAGGAGGGAGGGCAGGGCTGGCTCCTCCATCCCATCGAATGAAACCACTGTCCTGCGCTGCTGTGCCATTCCCTCCTGCCCCGGGCTGGGCTCTGCAGGCAGAGACTCCTGTGCAGGCAGGTGCCTGCCCACAGGCAGCTCTGCTCCAGAAGGCAGAGGCAGCTCCTCATTGCCTGGAGCCTGTCCTTTGTCACCCTCCGGAGCCAGCTCCAGGGGTGGCTCCTCGCTCTTTCCCCGCAGCAGGAGCTCAGCAGCAGGAGAGTCGTTCCTGGAGTTCTTGCGGGTGGGTAAGATGCAGACTGGGGATGTGTGCTGGTGCTCCTGCTCCTGCCTCAAGCGCTCCTCAAACTCCAGGGTGGCTCGTCGGACAGAGCCAGGGCACCACTTGGGCTCAGGGTTCATGGAGCTGCGAGGCTCCTGCTGCTCCCCTCCAGAGCTGCTTTCCTCCAGGTCTAGTTTACCAGAAGATGGCTGCAGGGAGGGGGCAGCTTCTTGCTCAGCTTGCACAGGGTCCTTCTCCTTTTCCTGGTGTCCAGAACAGGTTCCTTCACTCTGTTCCACCCTTTCTGATGCCCAAATCGCCTCCACTGGCAGGTCATGCACCGTGTTCCTCTTTGGTGTCTGGCTGAGGTTGGCTGAACCTTCTTTCTGCTGGGCAGGTCCTGCTCCCTGGTTGATTGACTCGATCTCTGTGATGATCTCCTTCACAGAAATGGCATTTTCCGAGTGGGATCTGGTGAGATGGCCTGTGCTGGGCAGCTCGGGCACCTCCTGCAACACAAACAGTACAATTACAAAGTGGATCAGCTGTGCTGACACACAGCAAATGGCAGCAGCTTAAAGGAAATGGGGGTGCACGTTCCCAAAGGAACAAGAAGTGCATGTGCTAGTGTGCGGGGATAGATTACAAGTGCCATGATGACTAATGAAGCATTATTGTCTCTGGGGGCTGCATTCAAGATATTCCAGGCTGGATTTTCACCTAGATTGAGATTCAAGGTCTTCTTGTTTAATTGCCCCGAATTCCAGGGGAATTTAGCCCTTTTTTTTTTAATAAATAAAAATCCACTTAACAAAATAAAACTATTCCTAATGCTTCTAAAGGCACAATTTTGAACTGAAAACTGTGAAAGATTCTGCTCATGTAGGGGAGTGAGCAGAAGTACAGGATAAAGAATGAAACCTGGTTTCCTGGAAGAAAAAGGAAAGAGAGGCTCCTGCATCCACATGGATGCTCCTGCCAAATCACTGGAGAGAGTGTTGGCCTGTTGTGTTTGGAAGAGTCTTACTGCCTCACATGGAGAGGGAAAAGATTCAAGCAATGCAGCGTGGAATTTAAATGAGAGGCTCCCAGAAAATGATGGCCCCAGACATCATCAATCCCTGCAAGAGTCTGGGAGGATGGAAAGCAATTATAAGGGAAAAGTACCTCAGTTCAGAGGTTACTACATTTTGTCAGGATCATATCTCTACCCAGGAGAGAAGTGAGCCATGACACGCCTGATCCCATCGCTCTAGGCCTGGACAGGCTCATTCTCTTTCTCCAGCAGTGGAAGTTCTACACATGCCTTGATTTACTATCCCATTGCTGGTGCTTCCCAACCAGGGGAAGGTGCAAGTTTTACCCCATTCTTTGGTGGATTTCTCAAGTCAAGATAAATACCCACACTGGCTCAGGACGTTGAACCTTGGATTCAACCCATCTGATGCAAACCTCAAAAGTGAGTTTCTCATGAGAACAGCACAGCAGGTCAAGGTTGACTCAGCCAGTGCCCTGCCTCTGCCAGCAAGCAGATGTTTAAGGAAAAAGCACAGGAAAGGCCAAGTATCTAAAAGCGAAGAAGAAGAAAGCATCTAACAATGCTTCCCCAATGGGCAGCCTGCCCAGTGAGAGTCAGAATTAGGCAATGCCCTGTTCACAGCAAGAGAACCAGGTTTGAGCAGCAGTTTCCTAGGAAAAATGAGCAAGTTATTTTAACCTTTTGCTGTTCTTCATCTGTGGAAGAGTCATCTGATGCCTGAGGAGAGTTTCCAGAGCTGCTCCTTCGAGTATCTGCACCCCCATCCACAGCAGGCGGCACTTCCAGCACAGGCACCCTGGAGACTCCGTTCCTTCCACTCCCTTGCTCCTCCATCCTGGAATGGGAGCAAGTGCGTGACCGACTCTCCTGGGAAAGCTCCACAAATTTCTCCAAAGCACTGAAGAAATCAATCCTGTCTGTACTTAGCTCTGTCACCGCGGGCTGGGGATTCTGTTGGAGACTTGGGGAATTCTGATTTGGGGATTGGGGAAAGTCTTTTAAGCACGAAGTGAATTCTTCCATGGGAACCAAGTGCACATTCATATCAGGCTTAAGGGCATCTTTTTCCAGATCGTCCACTGTCAAATCAGGGAACTCTGTTATTTCCAAAGGGTGCTGGAGTTGTATTAAGGCCTCAGAAGCACGGCAGTTATCAGGGGGAACAGAGTCTACACAACACCCTGCCGTACAGCCATTGATACTGTTCAGGTTCAGCTTGTCCTCCATCTGCTCAGCGTGGAAGTCTCGACACGTAAACTCCAGGTGGATCCTTCTCTCCTTCACACACACCTCCTCGATCATGTTGGCATCCTCCGGGAGCTGCTGCTCCCTGTCTAGCTCAGCTGAGTAGATGGGAGACATCGGCTGCTGGTTGTCGTTGGTCTTTGCCTCTGAGATCTGGTCGGCTGAGGTGGTGATCTCCTTTTTGTTCAGCTCCAGCCCGGACTTGCAGATGGGCTCGTGATGGTCCGAGAGGTCACTGTCCGAGTGCGAGCGCCACAGTTTATTGTGCCGCTGTTTGCTGCGGGGAGGAAAAGGAAGGAAAACATTGAGTAGGGTCTTCATGTACCAGAGCCAGACCCACCGTCTTGTAAGAGGATGAAACCTACAGGAAGAATCATGCCAAACACTGGAGTCATTGACCACAACTGCTTCACTTAAACGGGTCAGGGCCAAACCCACTGCTCGAGAAGTTGATCCAGTAACAAGCCACATGCCCCAGCAGTTATTTTATCAGTCTATTCAACAAACAATGTTTAACTGACTACAGACTTTGGTCCTCCCTCAACCACAAAGCACTTTTTGCTAGCAGGTGAGCGATGACCAGAGAGGGTCCCTAGTCCTGGATGTGAGCGGATGGTGGACATGGAATGAAGTCAAATTTCCTTTGTGGCTTCTTCTTTGAACAACTTCAGCGATCCATAACTGGGCTCTGGTAACCAAGAGGGTAGGGTGGGGTGAGAGGATGTGGGTGTGTGTAAAACAGAAGACATCCTCAACAGTCAATAAGCCTGCCTTTCACAGGAAGGAAACTCAAGAGTTCTCCAGCTCTTGGAAAGCCCCCTTAGGAAGGTCTAAGCAGTCACAAAGCCAAGCAGCATTGCAACATCTTCCTTATCCCTACCTGCCAAAAAACCCAGCCCGTGCCCCTGGGCTTACAGAGAGCAAAGGAGGCAAGTTCTGACAGTGAAACCACACCAGCTAGACATGCCTGCAAGGGCTTTGCTGAGTGACCATGGCCACAGGGCTGTGCTTCCACCGATTGCCCCTAGGAGGAGAGCAGATACCACAGAAAGGTCTTGGATCAGCAGGAGACCTTGGAAAACCTCTTCAGTCCCTTGCTAGTGCAAGAGCAGGCGCTCCCAGACACATCCATCGGCTGCTGTAAGTTAATTAACAGATGCCATTGGACTAATTACAATGCACTGGTTTGGTTGTGGGTGCCCAACAGCTAAGGAAAATAATCCACTGCAGATCTGGCTTTCCAACCCCATAATCAGCTACAGCCTTCATGTGTGACACAGGTCAGGATCAGGGCCTTTCAGAGAAGAGGAGGATCAAGACTAGAGGCCAAAAGGCGTTGCTCTGGGGTGCACGTGCTCTGTCTCTAATGGGTTTTGGATCACAGTCTGACACTGGCAGCAGAACCAGGCTTTTCCATGAGGCAGGTTGTTGCTGAGGCTCTGTATGGGATGCTAAAGGCTTCCCGTGTCTCTGCTTATGTAAGCTGGGGATGTTTTTTTGAGGGCACTTCCTACCCTGGTGCTTCAGTGCTCACATCCAGCTGCACATCTGATTTTGAAAGTCAAAACTACCCTCACACACGAGCAAACCCAACTTGCCCAGCACAGCCTTGATCCAAGAATCAAAACACATGTAAACAACCACTGGGAGAGGTGCACTGTATCAGCCTTCAATCTCACACTTCCTCCACTCTCACAACCTGCAAGATGTGCTAAAAGCAGGAGAACAAGAGCCCGCATCCCTTCCTAGAGCCCACCACCACCTCTTCACCTTCCTGAGCAGCATTCCCAGTGCTGGGGAGAACATCCAATGGCACAAGGTCTGGGGCAGCACTGGGGCTGCCCAGCTTGCGGTCACACCAGCTTTGGACCAGCCCCCCCACCCCAGGCTGCAGCCAACTCTCCAGACTCTGGTATAACATTACTGCTGTTGATTTACAAGTTGCACAAGGAATAGAGAATCCCAAACACTGTTTTCCTGTAACTTATCCATAACTAATAAAAGCAACAGGGGTGGCTCTGCCTTTCTGTGGCTATCATCACATAGGAAGAGACAGTTTAACTAACCCCAGGAAGTATGACAGTCCCAAAGAGCAAAACACGCTTGTTGTTGTGACTAAAAGCAGGCAGGGGGTTTTCATTTTACAGCTGGAAAACATACCCCAGTTGCTATAACCCCAACACAAAACCGTAACCAGATAGCACGAGCACATGGCTGCCCTCACATACCATCCCCCTGAAACTGGAGCAGTCACATGAGTGGGGATCTGTTGGGTTTTTGTTTTTTACCTGTCCTGGAATACTGCAGCAATAAACAAGGCAGGCAGAGAGAGGAGGGCAAAGCTCAATAACATAAAGCGGGAAGAAAAAGGCAGTTTGGAACTGAGAAAGGAACCACATAACCACAGACCCCTTCTGCAGCACAGGGAGCCCATTCCTTGCTTCAGTGAAGCTTCATTTACTACAGGCTTTTCAGTCCTACCCACACCGGTGCAATGCACTGCTCCTGCATTTTTTAAAGCCTCACAAGTCATCCTCTTCGTGCTGTTGTATGGGGACTGGCAGAGTAGGTCAGGAGCAGTGGTGTGCTCAAGTGGGACGGGAGCCACACACCAGATAAAGGATGGCAGCAAGAGAAGATTTACCTCCTGAAAGATAAATTACCAGAGGACAGGGGAAGAAAAGTCCTTAACTAAAATGTTTGTAGAGGGTGGCTCTGCAGGTGTGCCACCAACCACCAGCGTGACATTACCTAACCCAACTGCAGGGCTGAAGATATGATGTACCAGCTGCTACCAGCCCAGGGCTCCTCGCAGGTGTTCACCAACCTGTTGCAAAGGAGGTTGATGTGTTTTTCAGCTCTGAAAAGCTTCTTTTCCTCCATCTGGCTTATCCCAGTGAGATTGCCCAGTCTGCTCAGCGCTACATAGCACACCACACTGGTCAGGTCACCTCTAGCTCAGAGTTAAGCACTGACCTTTATTAAATGGTGCCAGCAGCACGTTTGGTGTCACACAAGGCACCAAGGCAGGTGTGGTATCTGTCTCCAAGGGTTTCAGTCCAGAAGAGCACAGATATTTCTTGAAATATCTATTCTACTGTGATCTATCCTGAGACTGAGTATTACCTGCTTTTTGCAAGAGGATAGTACAGACTCAAAGGGACAAGACCAAGCAGAGGACAGAGGTGATAACTATACCCTAAAGAAAGAATGTGACTGCCTAAGCTGCTGTAAAGAGCAGCATAAGGCAGAAACCTTTCAAGAACACCATGCAGCTATGAAGTAATTACTATGGTCAAAACATGCCCAGAGCATGTGGCAGGAGGCTCAACTTGGGTAGTTCTGCTTGCTTCAGATCTGCTCCCTGGCAAAGCACACCAGGATCCTAAACAGAACAGTGTAATCTGGTGAACACAGAGTATCACTACCTCCTTCCAGCTGATCACGTGAACACGTTGCTTAATGCAGCCTGCAAGTGGCTTTCTCGGAAACATGCAATATTTGTGTGTCTTTTGCTAATCAAGTGATAGGCTTGGGCTTACAACACACTTGCCCAGCTCCACACCAGGCTCAGGACTCCATGCAGGAATAAACACCGCTGTTGCAATGCACAGAACATCCTGTCCCCTCCCCTAACACCAACACTTATCGAAGTGATCTAAATAAAACCAGACCAGCTGCTGAGGAGAGGCACGCTCAACAGGGAACTGTAAGGCTGAGATGGAGACAAAGCGTGTCTCCTGCCAAGTGATGTTACAAGCAATAGGAACACCATTTATCTCTGCTGGGGGCTGCACAGCTTTGAATGCTGCATTCAGATGGTAGATCACAGGATGCTACTCTCCAAAAAAGTCAGCCATCCTAGAAGCCAAAGAGCCTCCTAAAAGCTCTTTATTACACCCACTTTCCCAGGCTCAGCTGAGATAACCCATGAAAACAAAGTGCTATCTTTCCCGAGACAATGAGGAGCTCATAATGCAGCAAGGGAAGTTCCAATTAAAACAATGGAGTCAATCACTTATGCCTTAACCCAGGTAATCAGGGTCATTCCTTCCATTCACCTGGCCAGCAGGATCCCTTGGTATTCCTCCAGCTGCCGCATAAAGCTGGGGTTGGGCTTGGTGACTGTGCGCCGCTCCTTCACGTAATCGTACGCCCTGTCCAGGTTCCAGCCGTATTCCTTCATGGCATAGGCGATCACCGTGGATGCCGAGCGGCTCACTCCCATCTTGCAGTGCACCAGGCACTTGGAACCATTTTTCCTGGAGGTGGAAGAAAGACAAAAAGAGGATCATTAAATAGAAAACACGGCCCCTGAGAAGCTTAAGAAAATAACAACTTCTTTACCAGAGCATTATCAAACATATTTTCAACGCTGTGGCCACAGTTGGAAGTCTGGGATGGGATCTGATAATCCAATTTACAAACTGGAGCAAGACACACAAAGAAAGTGAAGAACAGGGTCTTAATATTCTTAACAGATTTTGTTACAACAGCTCTGCTGAAGCTTTTATCACACACGGACACACATCAGCTGTTTGCATATTCGTGAAGACTGCTAAAGACTAGTATGGCACCCTTGAACTTAGCCCCAGCGGCCCATGGGTATTAAGCAGTATTCCAAATGAAAAGGGCCTCCATATATCACACAAATGTGGTGTCACAGTGCTTAAGTACTTAAGGGAACACAGTGACACCACCTCAAATAAAGTAAGTCTCAAACCATATTCAAACAAGGCAGCCTGTAAAGGCTATGAGAAATTGCAAGCACCAGCTACGGTTAAGAGATGAGAGACTTCTATAATGGTAATAATACTTTAAAGGCAACATATGCCAATCTGCTTTCTGACCAGTTTTCCCTTAGGAAGGCTGCTGAATTAACTGGAGACAGCTCATGTAACTGGGATGCAGTTCTCTGCAGTAAAAAAGCCCTACTTTCAGCACCCGCTATCAGATTACTCACTATAACTGACAGCTCAGAGAGCTACACAGGCACTTACTCCTGTTTAAAGGCAAGAGTTTACTCTGGAGCTTTACACTACAAGAAATCACTTCCAGACTTTGGGCTTCATCATACAACCTCACAATGCTTCTCACTTTTGTTAAGCCCTGCTCAATTTGTTACTGCCCTTTCCTCCCTCCAGCACCTCTCCAGATCCATTGCATTTCCTAAGCAGCAGGCAAACTGTTAGCTCTCCAGTACAGGAATTACCCATTCCACTGATTGTCTGGACTGCAAACTGGGCAGAAACCCCTCACTAGTCCTACCTGCTCCTTGTACAAGCACCTACAAGAATGAAAACGTGTTGAAGGCAACTCTTAGCCAGAAACTACAAAGTGAAAATGCTTTGATGCCAGGTATGCAAGGAAAAGTAGTTAAGAAAATCAGTAGGAAAATATAAAATACTTAATATACATCTTCTAAATGTGTCTGTTCTGCTCTGAAAAGACTTACTTTGCCTTGGAGATGAATTTGTAGGTGTCATTCCAGTAAGCCAGAAGGTCTGTTGCTTCTTCATCATACACCCGAATATTATGGTATTCAAAGAGCCCAGGGAAGAAGTTATCTATTTCACGAGTCACATTCAAGATATACCTCACCCTGCATGGAAACAGAGAGCAGATGAAAATGCAGAATGTGCAGAACACACCAAGTTCAGAGGGAGATCACAGCTGCCACACAACAGCCTTGCCTTGCGAGTGGCAAACTCACAGCATTTGAAGTTGCAGTCTTGCACACACCTCCTTGGAAACCAGGGCTCAATGCAAGGAAGCAGCAGCTGATACAGACAAAAGGTTTGGCTGAGCAATTTTGAGCCTAGCCTCTGATAAAGGGGCTTCCGCCCATGCTGGATAGAAACTTCCTTTACAGCATGTCAGGTTGCACACTGCTTGCCCACCTAAGTTAGCAACACTTGTGTCACAGGAGCTCCTGTACAGCCTGTTCAGGTCGTGTTTGGACACTTTCTCCAAGCCCTTTTGTGAATCTCTTCTCCTGCTGCACCAGGAAGATTGAAGATACCAGCTCGTGAGCTACAACATAGCTAAACAAATGTGTGAAGTAACTACAGAGAGATGCAACGGACAATGAGCCACTGGGGAGGCTTTATTTCTTATCCCTTAATTTTCTGGAAAGGAAACTGCTGGGGAAAGCATATGGTATTTATGTACATTACATCGAGTATTTTTAGCCCTGAGGGTTACTTGTAAGATGCTTATGAACTGCACTCACACTGGGCTGCCAGACAGAACAAGAGCACTGCAAGGGACTGACATCCCTTTTCCCTAGCGGCTATGAGAGCGCTGGCAGTCAAACAGGACCTGTCTGACCCAAGGGAACTGGAGCAGACCCTGAGCTCAGCGAGGAGAGCCCCTTTTGCCAGGTACAGGTATGGGAGCTATTCAGTTCAGCAGTGATTCGTTTTCTTTCCACTGGATGTGGCACAAATAAGCCAGGCCCATAAATAATGATTTAATTGCAAAAATCTTGTTGCTTAGCTCCACCCGGCCTAGAGAAAGGATACTAAGCTTGAGCCTGAAAGGGCAGGAGACAGAGGAACCCATCAGTGTTAAGTGTGAGAGCTACAGGACTTCCTCCTGGGCCCCACTCAAAACAACAAATGCTCTTTTTACACGTTTTCCTTCCTGCTGCAGTCCGGAGGTGCAGACCCCAAAGTGCCTCTGTAACCATGAGACCTCAAGTCCAGAATAACGGGCTGAAGCAGAGGGCACAGAGCCAACCACACAGCATCCAGTTAAGTAATTGTGGCTTTTTGCTACTTATAGCTGTGAGATTGCTGGCTTCCTTTGTTCACCAAGGGGATGTCAGTCAAGGTCAGGGAACAAGACTCTTTTACTTTAGGGTGCCTGTTTGTGGGATATAGAGTTTGGAGGAAGCAAGAACTTGTCTGGATCTGCAAACCCTTTAGTAAGACTTAGGTTACACAGCAGGCATGGAAGAGAATTTGTTGCACAGACAAGTGTCGAGGCCAGGCTCTTGCTTTTAAGCTGACAGCCTGAAGCTACTTACCCTCTGTTCTGCAAGTCTTCCAAATTGGAGGCGTTCCATTCCGAGCCCTGCAGGGAGAACATGCAAAGGGACGTATCAGCCAGAAGGAAGACACAGCCAGACAACTGATGGAGGGAGGGACTGTCACCAGTGACCTGGAGGAAGAAGCTGGCCAGTCAAGTACTGGAGAGCAGAGGGGATCTTTTGAGTACATGGGTACACAGAAGAGTGGTAACAATACTAAGGTTCAGCACCTTATCTTGCCCCATTGAGCAGATCTACTCTGAAGCAACAAACAGCCCTGCAAAGCAGAAGCCCAGCACCATACCCTGGCACTTCCTATAAACCACTCACAAACCAACCTCAGCAAAGATGAGAATGCTCCACCCTTTCCCTGGAGGCTGTGCCAGCTCTACCCCACAGAGGACAGACTGCCAGCACCATCCAGGTGCTCTTTATGCATGGAACACCTATCTCACACATCAAAGGCACCAACAAGGTAAACTCACTTGGGTTACACCTTGTCTCCCCATGTTCAAAGCCTGTGTGAGCAGAAATAAACACGTTTAGCCCTGGCTAGCTCACTGTGGCCAGCACATACAGGGCCTCCAAGCTGCTTGCTTCCTGCTCAAACACATAAATCCTGACGGAGGACAAAACCACTCCGGCAAAGGCTTCCTTCAAAATTTAAGGTGCACAAGCTATCTGCTTCCCTAAATTGAAAGATGGTTCAAATACAGGAGTAAGCAAGAGGGACTCTGGTAGCATCACCATCGCCAGCAGAAGAGCACTGCTCATGGCTGCTCCCATGGCACAGGCTTCCACACCACCCAAGGTTCAGGCTGAGCCAGCCCTTGGAGCATAATCACTGCTTGCCTGCAAAGCCTGTCAGCCAGGTAGTTAGAACATCCCAGTCTTGCAGTGTCCATCCAGAGGATGGGTTGCTTCTTGCCACAGAAAGCACAGGCACCCTGTGTCTGAGATGGGGGAGCTCCAAGAGCTCTGACTCACAGGCACACAATGGTGCCCATGACAGCACTTCCAGAGAAGTCCTGAGCACTCCCAGCCCATGTCTGGATGTACACGCACAGGAAAGGGCCCTGTTGCTATTCTGGTAGCTACTGCGGATAAGTCTGTTGTCTTCTCTTGACGTGAAAAGCAGCTCATTCTTCCCAAGAACCACTTCCTAAGAAAAATCATCATAATGAAGATACCATTCAAGAGTTCAGCACAGATGGAAATCTCAATTTTGAGCAGGGTAAAAGAGCAAATGTTACATGCCATGGCAGCACAGATTACACCAGAATCCATCGCCTTCAGCCACAGATCAGGGCAGCTCCACCAAAGTCCAGAGCTGTGCACAGTCTGAAGGATGAGTATGGCGGCTCTTGCTATTCAGGATGTGCCAACAACTATATTGTGATCCCTGCTGTACTCACCCTGGCCCCCCGCCTTAGTTAACTTCATGTTCTCTCTTCCTGGCCAAGAAAGAATACTTTAATTCAGGCCTGGGAAGCATCAGTTTCCACAGGTATGGAGAACAACACTGCAGTGGTGAAAACTTTTTCTCCTATCCTTTGATCCACAATTACCAACACCATCAGATCTCTTACTTCCTGCTTAGTTATTTTAGCACTCCGTAAGTGGGATCCCACAGGGCTCTTGCCTCTACCTGGAAGAAAACAGCTCCATGCCTCACTTTGCCTTGCAGTATAGACACTCCTGAATTAAGCTGGGGCCCAGCCCCAGCAGCGCTGCTCCTCACCGCAGAGCTGCTTTGCAGATACTTCTACTCCACACATTAGCCACAGCTCCTTTAAGCCTTGTTTTAAAGGTCTTGTTCCTATTAAATACACTCTGAGCCAAGACTCCAAGCCCTGCAGCACACTGAACTGCCTGCACTGCTTTCAACTAGCACTGTAAGGCTGTGAACAGGTCTTTCTCTCCACAGAACACATAGTTTGCAAAAATAAAACCCATTACATTGTAGTACATTACAAAGTACATTGTACTTTAATTTTCCTGGCTCTACCCCACCACAGTTTCTCAGAAGCACTGACATTAACATACACCATTGCTTCTGAGCCACAGCACCAAGCTTTAAGGAGACTGGGAGAGGCCCTCTCCATTTGGAAAGCCCAGCAAGTCCAAGAGGAATGGCTTTGTTTTAAGTTGAGCCAACCTCATAGGTTTCCCAACCAAACCTGTGTCTGTTGCTCCAGGGCTGGGAAATCCAGTGGAACGCTGACTCACCAGAAGGAAGTGCAGTAATTAGACAGGGCCTAGCAGCAATGAAAGGCAACTAAGCCAGCAAAACATTAGCAGGCCAAATGTTAATGTTTCCTTAAGTGACTTATCTTCAGGATTCTTCATTAGGCTCCTCTGTTCCTCCTGGATCACTTGAGCTTTCCATGTTACAGGAGTGCGATTCCACCTGAACATATCACAGCTCTCCTGAAACAGTTCCCCTCCCTCTTTGCTGTAGATATCCCCTTCCCAAACACACTCCAAGAACTTGCTGTGTGGATACCCTGGACAGTTAAAGCTACAAAACTAGTCTTGCATCAATGGAAATAGCCCTGAAAAGTAGTTAGAATTAAGACTTTTTGCCTTCCATCCTCTAGTGTCTCAGAACACCAGGTTGGACGGGACCTCAAGGATCATGGTCCAACATTTCTAGGCAAAGCACGACCTAGATTAGTGACAGGGTCTACAGCTTGGCTGGTGTTGTATGGCAAAGTTTAGCACAGCCAAGAAGCCAGACTGCTCTTGTTCAACAGGACTAGTGTCTTGCTTAAGACTATGTGACCAAAGGATCAGCCAATCTCTCCTTCAGAGTTCCAGAGTTCCTCCAGAGACCTCTGTGCCAACCGAGACATAGGGAGATGTGCTTGGCGAGTTTACGTTTGGATTCACTGTAAGACTTACCAGAAAGACATGATCAAATATCTGTGTGGGGCTGTCCATCTGCCCAAGGATCACTATCATTTCATTGTCAATGAACTCTTTGAACTCCCGCAGGTTACACACCATCTGCATCTCCAGCTCGGTGCGTATCTGGGTGGGGAGGAGGAACACAAAGAAGCCATGTGAAGGTTTTGTTCCAGCCTTTCATCATGGCATAAAGCACAGAGCTCTCTGGCTGGCACAACAGCACTTCCCGTGCTGTTCCCTCAGCACTCACCTCTTTTGAGGTGATGTTCTCCAAATCTTTCTGCATCATGATCTCCCTTAACTTGGTCTTAATCAGCCGTTCTGTGCGTTCCCGCTCAGTTGGACTGTCAGAAGAAAGCAAGAAGAGTCACCAGAAGGAGAAAGAAGCTGGACTCATGGCACTTTTAAACAGGTATTGCATAGACTGGGTACTCTGCAGCCTCAGATACTCATGCTACTTCCCCCAAGAACGTCCTCAGCTGGAGGGAATTCAGGTGACTGTAAAGCCCAGTTTAGATTCCTGGTTGTGTATGAAAGAGACCAACCGAATGCTCCTAATCCATTGTTGTCATCTAAAGAACCTCTGGTATTTGGTAAAATTTAAATTGGGAAGGCTGCATTATACTCTCTGGAGCAATATCTAAGCCTCCCCCTACCTTTCTTGGAAAGGTAACAGCTCCAAAGCTCCTTACATGGAGAGACAAGGGCAGCTAAGCCTCTGTGCATTCCTCCAGCCTCTGCTGCCAGGGGCCTTATCACCAGCTGCAAAAATAGCCTGACTAACACCATGGGAGGTTGCAACAGAGCAGCAGCCCAGAGCTGTTTCACCCATCATCTTTAGAAGGGACCCAGCAGTAACATCTCACAGCACCTTTCCATTTCCCTGGAAGACTGCCTGGGTGGTGACTGCACAGACACTTCTCTGCTTTACCAGTGCCCAACTGGTGGTTCATAAAGATCATCAATGGCCCTGATTCTCTTAACCTCATGCATTATTCCAGGACTCAATTAAGGGAATGCTGTCTCGGTGTCCCCAGGAAATCATTCAACTGCTGCCACAGGGGAAAGGGTGGGTGACACAAAATTTATATATAATAAGCCAAAAGGGAATATTAACCTGACAGCTTGCCAAAACTTCTCAGCCACCTTCCTTGTACATTAAGAAACAATCAAGTGTGAAGACTTGTTCACAGCTGAACAACTGCTCACTGCTCATTATTCACTCACTGAACTCCAACAACAGGAAATCTCTGAGAGCATAAATCAACCAACAGCACTATAATCTGTGAGAGCAGCTGGGGTTAGTGAAGTCATTTCTTCTACTACAAACCAGGCAACTAAGCTCTCACGCTCAGCATCACATCTGGACACAGACTACCTCTGAGGTTCTGTGGTATCAGTACCATCAGCGATTACTAATTACAGAGGTTGCAAACCTTGAATGCTGATACAGGCTATAACTTCTGCCTTTCCAAACTGTCACCTGTCTACCTCAGCCACTGTTTTGGGCCATATGGCACCAGACATCCAAATGTTTAGCTGGAGACAGCTTGGGACCTATACACTGTCCTGCTCTACACTTGCAGACTCTTCAAAACACAGAAAAACTGTTTTGCTCTTTGTCCCCATTCTCAGGTGTGTCAGCTGGATGCCTATAAGGATGCTTCTGAGCTCACAGTCTCAAAAGTCTGTACACAGACACTTTACAGCAAAATTAACTGAATAAGAAATAAAACACCATGTTACTCTAGGCATGGGCCAGCGTAAGAGCAAAGTCCAGAGAAACCTATTCCTTTCAGGAGACAACAGGCCTGGAAACCAGAGGACAAAACCAGCAAAGAGGAAAGTCTAGGTACTAGAATACACCTCACCTCTTGCTAGTAACACAGGACTTACCTTGCAGAAGATCTGCAAGCCTAAAGGGCAAGGTAAACAACCAGACTGAAAACAGAAGCTGGAGGAGATGCAAGGGAGCCCCGGAAGGGTAAACTTCCAGTGCTGGTGTCTACCTAATCAGGGGTCTGCTTATTACCTGGAAGATGAAACCTCTCCTCATTAATACCTAATTAAGAGTAATCTCTTTTGGAAACTTCTCCTCATTTGGAGGCTGCAGTGCTTGACAGCCAAACACTTGGGCTCAGCAGAGCCAGCCCAACTTACACATCTGTGAAGAGGGCGGGTGAGTCAGGCCGGTGGGACTGGACATCTTGCATGGCATTCCACTCATTGACTGACGACTGGTCGGAGTTGATATGGCTCTCATAGTAACTGACCCACGTGAGGAAGAGGCTCCCTGGGTAGTAATTGTTGCTCCGTGCCACCTCGCAAGCTTTATGTAAACTCTGCAGAGCAGACCTAGAAAGGGAAGAACACTTGCAGGACTGCAATGTTTTTTCCTCAGGCTGGTATCAAGCACAAAGCAGCAGCCAAATCTGGGATGCTGCTCGGGTCCCATCAGTCAGCACAAACCCCAGTGCTACTGGCAACAGCTCCCATCACTGAGGAGGAGGCTGTCCTGCAAAGGCATGGATAACCACATGCTTGCATGCCCTAACTGAAGTATGCCAAGACAAGCCTGGGTAGCAGCAAAGGTGCTCACAATTGAGATGGCAGAGGCACCTCTGTTTCTGACTCCAAAACCTGCTACAGCTACCCAAGCCAAAAACCAGGATGCACAGAGTTTGTGTCCGAGCCATAGTGCTCTGATAGCTCCTACTGTGCCATCGGATTCCCTGGACACCCAGGAGTCAGACACAGAGAGCAGCACAACCAAGGGCTCAGTACTTGACTCTACTGAAGTGTTTGGGTGCCCACCCTCTCTCACGAGGGATGTCAGAAGTTTCTTCAGCTGCCTCTGGCAAACAAATCTCCCCCCTCCTATTTTTAGCTTGTTTTAAATCTTTGATTGGGATCAGAAGGATCCAGGTCAAAATCACTTGGGTGACACAGTAGCATGACACCCTGACAGGCAATGTATTTCTGCAATGCAAAGAAGCTTGAGCCAGAAATACTTTCATGGCCTCTACATTCTTACATGGGCCACCCTAAAAGGAAAGAAAAATGCAGGCAGCTTCTCTTTCCTTCTTGCTATCACAATGAACATGGCTTGGTGGAGACACAGACTCCTAAAATATGCACAGCGTGTGTTCCCCAAATTTCAAACACATGCTCAAAGCAATTCCACTTCGGAGGGATTCAGAGCAGCAGCTCTTTGCAGGGAAACTGACCCTATTCCTTCCTACCCCCAGCCAAGATGAAGGTACAGCTGCAGCAGAACTATAAACTCACTGCTCTATACCAGCACTTGCATGTTTTCTTTTTCCTCTAGTAGTCAACTTCCTTCCCTGTCTCTGAAGGAGACTTCTGGCTGCTCAAGTAGGTCTCAAGATACCAGTAACACAAAACAGCACCTGAGCTTTAAAAGCTCAAGCAGCCAAAACACGTTGGAAGAAGGATCGCTGGGAAGTACTTACCACATTGCCTGCACAGACACCGGCTTGAAGATGTGAACCCTGTTATCTGTTGATACGCTGAACCCTCTGGGGAGAAGGGAAAAAAAGCACAGTAAAAATGTAGCCCAAAAGCCACTTACTTGTTATTAACTGATAATTTGTAGCACATCAGAACAGCAAATGACTAGCCCTATGCATACACTGCTGAGCTCAGCTAGCAAACAGATCAAAATAGCACACTAAAAGCTCTACGATAACTCTTTTTAAGCAGCTGCTGTTCAGGAATGAAACCAAGACAGTGGGACAGTGCTGGGCTGTGCTGTTTACCTTGGCAACACAAATTCAGTGCCACAGCTGGGAGCAACAGAGTCCAGCTACAGTGATCCTGGGGCAGCTACCAAGGAAAGAAAAGTCATTCCATGCACTGCACTAGACAGCCCTTGTAACTGGCACAAACAGGAGTCTGCAAGTCAGGTGTCTATTTGGCAGACAAACATCATTCTTATTTTATGTTCAGCTGAATGCTGCCTGCTGCAGCATGATGGAGGCACATAATAGGATCCCTTTAAGGAGCTTTCACTATACACCCACTCTTCAGGAAAAGCTCCTTTACACCAGCCTAAACACACACATAAGCCACTGTCTCAGTGCGAGTTTATTCACAGATAAGTCAATTATTGGTGTTCCCTGCCACAACCACTGTGATTTAGGGCCTCTGAGCCTACTAACCCCATAGTGGTCAACAACAGGTTTGCTGGATCGGTTAGGACTCTGTGATCATTTGAATCCTTCCCCATACACCGCACTGCAAACTCACAGCAGAGACCCTCTCCATCTAGGACATACAAAAGACACTCACCCATCCCCATCCAGGTGGATCAAGGTGTCACTCCACAGCGGCAGCACCAAGCCCATTGTACAAGTGCTACTGTAGTAAGAAAGAGAAGGTCAGCCCATCTACTACAGCACCATGCTATCATTCTCATTTCACAGCAATGGTTGTCTGGTTTTGTACTTATTAGGAAAAAAATGAAAATCCCACTGCTGCTTCAGGGACAAACAGTGCCGGTGTTGTTCTACAGGTGTCTGGCAAGGATCATTTACCACATACAGGGTACAGCAATACTCTGTCAAGCAAGCTTAAAGGGTTAACATACACCCAAGAGAAGAGCAGACAGGATTCAAAGCAGCAAGCTTTGTGCAGAAGATCAGAGGGGGCTCACAGTCTTCAGTCAGCTCAAGGCTTTTCTTTACAGATTAGTCCCTCTCAGGCTCAAGTGGTTTGGTTCTAGCTCTGATTTTGCAATCCACAGCTTTGTTTTCTTCTTTGTCCCTCAGTCCCAGCAGCTGGGAACTGGGACCAGTTGTAGTGCAACAGCAGGGTGATTAGCAGCAAGGTAGGTCTGCAATAACAGCCTATCACCCACTGTTGACTCCTGACTTCTTCACCTTCCTGGACCTCGAGGATGAGCACAACCCACTGAGACAGACACCTCTTGGCAATCCCACTCCTCTCCCAGTTGCTTTGACCTCTTTGCCCTCAGTCACCTGCTCTCTGTAAGGCTGAGCAAAAAGCCAAGTTAAAAGCAGAAGTCAAGCAAAAAGGAAGTCAAGGAAGAAGGAAGGGGAACCCCAAAGCAGCCTGCACCAAGTGGTCAAACAGAAAAGCTGACTCTCTGTAAGCTGTCAAATTGGTCCATAATCAAAACAGCATCTGGAAGAACTGGATTCTTCTGTATCTTGCTCTTATTCTTTGTAGTAGCTGCTCTCAAATTTCCACAAGCCCTAACACCTCTGTCAGTGCCTGCAGCTCATGAGAAGTGGGGGAAGAGGGTGAGACTCGAAGCTTCAGAGGGTCAGCAGACATGAAGCCCTGTAAATGTACATGCCTTGGAGCGACTGGTGCCCAGCACAAGGAGACACAGTGGCACGCAGCTATTTCTGTTGACAACATGAGATGAGCTCATGGAAAGTGGTGTTTTTAAAGGCTTCCCAAGGTGGCCAGGGTATTTTTAGTGACACTGTTCAGCAGGCGCTTATCAGAGACCATAGCAACAAGTCTACATTGAGTTATAAATACCAAGTAGGCTAAGGGAGGCTGTATCAGACTGACCATCCAGAACTGAAGTAACTCTAGCAGAAAGCTAAAATGACCCTGCTGCGTTATTAGAGATGAATACCAGCGAGCTCTCAGTTATCAAAGGTGGCTGTGCTGGTACATCACAGCCAATAGCAAACTCCAAGCTCACAGCAACCTGTGCAAGGACAAATGATTCTTGGCCTACCACAACTCTGAGCTACAGCTGTGCACACACACACAGGAAGGGAGACAGGAGCCAGTGGAAGCATCAAGCTGGTCCCTCTTTTTATCAGACATCACTTAAGCTAAGCATCCAAACCAAGCCATGTGAAATTAAGGATGGTGGCTGCTGTGATCAGCAGCCTGGTTGGAAGCAAGTTTCTTGGCCAAACAGTTTCATTGGAATACCCAAGTGATTCCTTTCCTATGTATGCAAAAACTTACAACTCATGTGCCTCCATTCCTTCCCCAAAGTGCCCCGTGTCCCCTTGTAAATGTGAAGCTTCTGCTCCTGAAGCTGTTGGAGGTGCTTCCTCCTGGCTTAGAGCGGCTCCAGCAGCAAATGCTACTTTCCAGCTACATTCTGCAGCCGTTTGGAGAGGTCAGCAGCAATTTAAATGAACGAAGCAAAAGCACTAAACCCTGATGACATACTGATGTCTGGGGAGAGGACACATTGTGCAAGATCTGCCATCAGCAACCCTGATGTTCCCATCAGGCTCTTTCTGCCAGGACCTTGGAGGAGCTGGCTGACAGTCACCCACTTATTAGCTGCTCTCCCAAACCTTGATGTCCAGCTTTTCTAATTGCAGCTTTTTCTTTCTTTGCATCCAAGTTGTCCCTGTCTCTGATGTGCAGATGCAGGATTAGGGACCTCACCATTTAGAGACACTTAAGGGCACTCAACATCCTCACACAAGCTGGAGGAATGGAGGAAATGCTAACTTGCACTGTCACTTTCCCATTTGCCACCTCTTTTTGAGAAATAAAAGGGGAATTCTGGATCTCAAAAAAGGTGTTAGCTGGAAAACCTGAAGCACTCTATCCCCAGAAAGCATGGACACCAGACAGAGACTTCTACACTTGACATGTGGGTGAACATGAGGACTTCCCCCACGTGGACACTGTGAGTACCTGTCATTGGAAGAGAAATCCATTCCTAGGACAATGCTCTCTTCGGTGTCTTGTCTGCCATTGGTGGACACGACCACCATGTATCTAGTGCGGTTCTGGTAGGTGCTTTCCAGTCTTACGGCCTAAAGGAAGGAAGGGGAGAGATCAGCAGTGCAGCCAGCAAAACACACACCCCATTACCTTTACAAGCCACTTGTTCATGCTGAGTGACAGGCGCAGAAGCAGTGATGCAGTTTGCACTAGTACTTCTCAGCTGGGTAACCAGCTGAAGAGGGAGAAGCAACTTACTCTCTTATCCAAAGCTTTCGTCACCAGTGGGATGTTCCTGGTGCCTTCTGCACACCCTGCTGCAGGCCTGCCCTGTCCCACTAAGGCTGTGTTTAAACATCAGCCTACAGGACTGGCTGCCACAGTCCACTGAGCAGTCCTAGCCTAGAGAGCTTCATTGAGCATTACACGTTCAGAGAGATTGGTGCTGAACGTAATCTTCACCTCTCAGAGGGCTTTGTCCAAAGACCTAGGGCTTGGCTTTACACTACTTTGTGCTGCAACAGCTCCAATGAGACTTTTTGCACCACTGTGCCAGGCAGCTGGGCAGAAATGCAGGATCTAAATCAGATGTGGTTTCCTCTGAATCCTTCTAGCAGCTTCCCCAGCGCAGAACCAACCTTACTGCCTTACACCTGTAGGAAAAGACTTCCCTATCACTAAGCTATCCCTATCACCCATGGGTGCATTCAGATTGCCCAAAGAAGGTAAAAATCACTATGCCTCACTGTTCCTACCACAGTCACAAGCACCCCAGTGCCAAGAGAGAGATCTAGCAGGGCTCACCCTGCACTCCCCCAAATCAAACAGTACTGACAGCAATCAGAAAGCAGCCATGCAGCCAAGTTGTGAACGGCAGACCAACAATGAAGCTCTTGAAAGGTTACACTGAAGTACACTACTCCTCCAGAAGCCATGAGGAAGTGAGAGCTGAAGTGACTCTAGCAAGTCCTCTTACAGACAGGCTGCTGGTGAGTGAGGAGCCTGGGGAAGGGAGCCTGGCGTTGCAAGTTTTGTCCATAACACCTGCAGTAGGCAGCCTTCACTTGTAACACTCTTTGGACTCTGTTCCACATCATTTGCAGCTATTTTAGTCACAGACAAACTATGACATCCCTACAAAGGAAGTGTCGTAATCATGTATATCAAAGCTTGCTTAACTTTAGACAGCTTAATCCAGCCCCAAGACACTGTCTGGCCTCTGTGTTTACTATATGGTTAAACTGCTGCTTAAACTTTGAGCAGGGCCTGCAGAGAGCAAACATGGGCAAGAAGGAGCTATCACGGGCAAGAAGGAGCTATCACAGCTCAGCCTTGCCCCATGCTGTGATGGGAATCAGTTGAATTCCTTGTGATCCAACAAGTGAAGCTCAAAAGTGGCTGACACCTTCCCAAAGCGAACCTGAATTCCTCAAACACCAGCAGCCCTCCCTCCTGAGCCAGTTCTTGTGTAGACATCTCTTGGTGGCCCCACAGGAGTTCATGGCTCGCACAGCCCAGTTTCAACAGTCATTTTACCCTTACATAAAAAGCTCACAAAATAACTATTGTGTGGAATCTCTCAGGAGTAGGCTGCTCTTCCCAATATGCTCCTTTAGCTCTTTATAACTTGGTCTTGAGGCCAGAATGGCACCTTGTAGGTTAGAGGAAATCCCCTCTGAGCTCCTCACACCTCACCTGTCCAAGCCAGTAAGTCTTGGCCACAAGATGTGGCAGTCTACAATAAAGATTCAAACAGCACAGGCAGCTGAAACAGAGCTCACTACATTCACCAGAGTGCTCTACTACAGCTGAGAGCAGCAGGGAAAGCTTCCCAGTGGCATTGCAGGGAGCAGCAGCTCTAGTGATGGGGATAGAACAGCAAGTGCAGGCAACAAATGGTGTTGACTGTCTTCTAGACTTATCCAATGGGACCAAAGAGTAACAGAAACTACTCAAAAGCTGATGCCAGCAGACAGATGTGCTCTGCACAGCCAGAGACTGTGCCCCACCCCATCTCTTTAGGATAAGTCATGCTAAAACCAGCCTTATTTTCCTTCTTGCTCCTCGAGTCACTGGGATTCCTTTGAAAACACAGAGGATCAGAGCGGTCAGTCCTTCAGGGTGTGAATTCTGCCCAAGACAGCTGTTTCTACAACTAACCGCTTGCAGCGAAACAGAAAGGGTGCTCTTCAACCTAGAAGAGCAAACAGTCACCAAGATCTTGGTGGTTAAAGTGATTATCTACATTAGGAACCAAACCTCAAACAGAAACCCAGACTTGGCTAAAATGGGAGCAGATGGGCAACAGATGCCCTGTGGTCGGGGCACCCACACATCAGTTCTGTTCTGCTTCTCTTGAGGACAGTCCAGCAGCAAGAGGACTACTATAACTTACTTTGCTAAACCAACTTGGCTAGCAGTAATAGGAAGCGTGGTCTTAACACGAGACCCTTTAGAAAAGGGCTGGACAAACAGCAACCAAAGGTCACGTAGCTTCAAGTAAGTGTGGTGGCATATTCAGAGGGCTGCTTAAGAGAAACAGGCATGGCTTACTGTGGTTCTCTCAATTTAACACTTAGAACCTTGCCACAAAGCAAAGAATCATGACTGGAGCAAAGTGTCCTATTAATTTACTAGAATAATCAACCAGCAAACCTGACATTATAAACCAGCCAACCTCAACAATTCCTATTACAGCTCCACACAACCATCAAACCACAAATTAGTCTCCAACCTTTTCATTAAGTGCTAGCTCATGTGCTCACCCAATAACAGGAGTGCACCGAGTGGTCTGATGCCTTTTGAATGAAGGGATTAGACATCTCAGTCTATCTAGGGAGGAGGTTCTGGCTTCACGGACTGCAATGAGATGGAAGGTTCTTTCTCAACAGCTTCACAGAGCTAGCTTTCTCCTCAATTTGGGAATGTTATTTATAGCGTGTTCATGAACACGTCATCCCCTGCAGCCCTTTCAGCAACATTTTTCTCAGTTTCAGGCTCACCTAAACACAACCCAACTTTTATCTCCTGCTGCATTCTTGTTTCATCAGAAGTATGATGTGGTATTTCGCCAGCCCTTACAAACACATTCCAAGAAGTTCATGCTGACCTTTCATTTTTCTCATGCTACATGATAGGCGTTTCATACAAGAATACATTTCTCATTGGGATATTTGAAAACAAAAAAAGGTGCCCAAGTCTTCTCTTATTACTGACACATGCAAGTGAACAAGTCCCCACTCTGCTAAGCTACAGGAAAACACTCAGTTTGTATTCTTAACTCATTTTCCTCTTTCCTACTGATCTTGCAGTGGTAGCACTGCTCTAATCCTGCTCCCATGGAAGGCTCTGCCAACAGCTCCAGCAGAAACAAGAGTTGCTCCAAATCTGAAGTGTAGGTTTATGGAGGATTAGATCACTCTGCTGCCCTCTGAGCTGTGAAGTCTGCCCTCCAAATGGCAGCAGCCAACACAAGAGAATGCATTTCTCTCAGTAGTGTTTGTATTTCAAATCTCACTTGTATCTACTGCTTTATGAGAGAGTCTATTGCAGCCCTGCACACCCTTCGTTCGTCAAGAATCAATTAAATTCAAGTAGACTATCGAACTTAACCTCACGCAAGATTTCAGCATTCCAAATGTAACTCGGAACAAAAGGGTTTATGTCTCAGCCCACAAAGTCCTTATTCAGCTGTTAAGGCTAATTTGTCCCAAATCACACAATGTAGCCAGTGATATTGCTGAACAATGACTTGTTCAATAGCTTCCAATGTTCTAACCCTGGCTCAGATTCTGAAAAGCACCAAGAACCTCCACTCCCATCACTTTTGCTGGGATTTTCATGACAGCAAGGTGTGCCTGACAAAGCTTAGGAGCAGGTCCTTTTGTTTGCTTGTAGCAGGTTATTTTTGGTGGTCACTTTGAAAGTTAATGCATTCCACGGTCATCTCGACTGTTTCCTAGCTATACTCATACAATCAGTTCAGCACCAGGGGGATTCATCAAACCAGAGGTGCCAGAATAACGCTTCTGATGCTGGCATCCCTACTTTGGGCATACGTTGCTAAGATGCACCAAGACAACACAGGAAAGAAACTTCAGGCTACTGAGTGATGAGAGATGCAGATACACTGCAGTCATGCCTGACCTTGTAGAGCACTTCAGTGCGTCCTAGACAAATTCCTCACTGCTGCTCTTTGGCTTCTGGAGGTCTGTAGGACTGTGTATCAATGCTATAAGCAGCAATGCCTTTCATTCCATCATTATAAAACAACCCAGAAAAGCAGAAAGACATGGTTCAGTTTAGGTGCATAGCTACTTGGGGATCCCATATGCTCCTTCCTGATAAGCCATGGCCTTTTGCGGTGCAACAAGTTAGGAGAGCAGAGTGAGGAACACAACTGAACCAATGTGGAAGGGCAGGTATTCACACTGGCCAGACCTACTCTTGATTTACACAGGACACAAGCTAACTTACCCAGCTTCCCTGGCAATTGTTACAGTACTTTTTGAGAGCCTAAGTATTTGGTTCAAAGGCAGTCTTCCAGCCAAACTATTTGTCTCACTGGCCAACCAAATAAGCCTTTCATAATTAACTGCTTTTCTACCTCTGTGATTGCAAAGAAGACTCCCCAAACCCACTCAAGCCTACACACACCACTGCCTTCATGAATTACACAGGTGTATTTGTCAAGTGGAACTCAACCTTTATACTCCTTAAGAGCAGATAAGCAAAAAGCCAACCTACCAGTCTGATGTTGTCTTCTGGGCGGAGCAGTATGAACATGGCCTGCAGGTGTTGCTGGAGATCCCCTGCAGGCAAGAGGGAAAGGTGAATGCAGGGAAATAGTGGGAAATCACATGCGAGTTCCTGGCTGTCCAGCCAGAGCAAACATCCAGCAAGAAACCTGACACGTCACCGAGAGCGTTGGCACTTCCACCCTCAGAGATGACAAAGCTCCAGCTCTTAGTCAGCTGCTCTTTGCTCCATGTGCTCACCTGTTTCCATCTTACCATGCTCTTCTCTCCTGCTAAACCCTGTTATCCTTTTAACGGAGAGAAACAGTGTTTTAGTACCGTGTTCTGCTGAAAGACAAGGCAAACGAGGCAGAAATGGAGCCCTTCACATCTCATTCTAACCTCATGCTTCAAATCATTATTACTTAGTGCAGAACTAATACCTAGGCAAAAGAATCCCCTTTGAAATGAGATTTAGTCCCATCTCAGATCAGCACATGCCCATATGAGCTTATGGACCAACACTACTGCCAAAAGCAGCACAGAACTGCTGCCCTAGAAGCCAAGAACCTACAACTGCTCCTAGAAAACACTTGCTTTTTATAGCTGAGGAACACTGAAACAAGAGAAAAAAAAATAATCACAGTCACACAGTAGCTTTTAGAAAGACTTTGAAGAGCTGAGTGTCCCAGGTTCCCAAAGCATCACACCTGAAAGACAAGTGAGGTGGCTGGTACTGCCACGCTCCCTGCCCATAGAGAGCCAAGAGCTTCTCTGCTGAGCAAGCCCGTTACTTTCTGAATGTCAGAACGTGAGAACACCTCCAGCAATGGGCTGGTTTTTCAATTGCTACCTGGAAAATGAATGTGTATTCCCAGAAAGGAGAGTACAAGGCTGCCAGTGGGCGGCACGGATTGGCAAAAGCAGCCTTTACTCTCCCACTCCTCCACATATGGGAAGTGGAGTTCAGGCAACACTACAGGGGAAGAGCACGAATGCTGGAGCAAGTATTCAGCACAACTGGTTACAAAGGCATTTTCTAGGAAGGTTGAGTAACCTTCCTGACCTCCCTTCCTAACTTATCAGGGTACTAGAATCTGTGCTATTTCATGGACTTTCAGAAATAAGGAAACTTGGGTACAGAACAGCATCCAGAAGTGCCGCAAAAGGGAAAGGTAAGAAAGGAAACACTGCCCAACAAGACGATGGTGCCTGGTTTCCAAATGATTTTTACAGCAGGGCTGCTGCAGCTATCTCCTGATGGGACAGAGACAGGCTTGTGTGGAGAGGGCTGCGCAGGACACGGCATTCCCTGCTCCTCTTCCTTCCTCTTTGAAACACATTTCAGCATATGGAGAATGAGGCAATGCCTTGGGACTGCATTTTTAACTGGGGTGGAAAAACTCGAGGCACTGCAGCGTGAGGGAAGTCACAGACAACGTACCAGCAACAGCAAGCACATGAAGCTACTTCCTGCCCGTGGAAACTGCTCCCAGGGCTGGAGAGGCTGGCATGTGCCGCCCTGAAAAGCAATTATGCAGGGAGATAGGTAGGAGAGGAAAGGCCAGCTCATCCACCAGATGCTTGTCCTCCTGTGGGTGCAGTGGGAGACAGGATTTCCCCATGTCGACACCAGTGCTGCTCATTCCACCAAGTTTCAGGTGCAAGTGCCTGCTGTCTCAACAGGCAAAGGTCTCTGTGCTTCAGGTGGCACCTCCTGCCTGGCAGCCTGGAAGAGCCCAGCAAGTATTTGACTCATGAGACATTCACATCTTAGGCAGCTTAAAATGAAAGTTGCTTCACCTGTTTTTCCTTCCCAAGGCATCAGAGTTCCCACCTACTGCTGCCAATAATCCAACATCAGGAACCAGTTTAAGAGCTGAAGTTTCCAGAGTTTAAAAAACACCACCAAGACTACTGGATTATCTCAATATTTAGAAAAAAGAGAGGAAATTCTAAGACAACCCTTTCTGCAAGGCTCAGTTAAGGAGCCTCAGAAAGTTCATTGTATTCCTCCCTGTTCCCCAGCCTGCCCTGCCAGCCTTGGGAGCTAGGGAGCTGGAAAATGCTTCCTTGGCCAGCTTTAGTTGACTTGCAGGCATTTTCAGCCCCAAACACACAAGGCAGTTTGTAAACTTCCTGGATTAAGAAAAAGCAAAGGAAAAGTTTTAACATGCCAGAATCAGCACAAAAACATCACATCCTGTCCTATGAAGAGCTGTCGGCTTTGCTGGCCTTCATGACAAGACTGCTGCTTCCTATCGCATTGTCCAGCAGATGCTTTTGTTTCCTTCAGCTGGCAGGCTAGGTGCAAAGCATCAGGGAGGGTGGGCTCTTAGAAGTGATTTACAGTATCCCAGACACAGCAAAAGCCCCAGGGAAGCGACATCCTTTTCTCCAGTGTTGTTGGAGTGTAAAAGCAAGCCACAGTCCCACAGAACACAGCCCAGGCAGTGCAGGACCACTAAGCAAGGGGAGCAACTAGTGGTGTTGAAGTCGATATGATTAAAGAAATGGGTGTAAGCATTAATTATTTCCTGTTATGCATTTACTCTTTATGCTGGATTCTAGCACCTCTGATGAACTGGTCAGGAAGGTTAGTCAGCCTTCCTAGAAAATGCTCACATGGCCACTTGAAACACTATTGCATCCATAGGCAGCAATTTCATACTGGAAAGTTATGTCCGCTCTCTACCCCCCCTTCTAATTTTGTGTGCCAGAGATAGGTCACGACACACAGACATGGGAATGAAAGCTGAGCATGGATTATCAGAGCCCAAGAAAGGAGACAGTTGCCACACACTCTGCCAGCTCGCTGCCAGCAGCCGGGTCACCTCACAGCAGAGCCACTCTCAATACATCACTGTTTAATTCTGGTGGCACAGATGTTATGCTCAGGAAGGTGAAACACCGATTGCTCGGTGCCTTGGTCTGCTGGTATGTACTGTACATTAGAGGGGTTCTCAGAAGAGGAAGGTGATGCACACTCTCGTACACAGGTCCCTCTTGAGTGAAATCTCCATGCACCATTAAAGAAATACGGTACCATTCACACCACTTGACATGCAGGGAAACTGAGGAAAGGATGCGAAATCTCACCACATAAATTGAAGAGACAGGAATAAAAGGAGTCTTCTAAGAACAAAAATCCCAGCCCTTAGGCAAGCCACCCTCTTCAATACAAAACATCTCGCTGGAAGCAATTACAACACACCAGATTTGCTTTCTTGGCAACCTGGCTTTTAAGAGCTTTGGGCTGATTAGGCAAGAAACTCCTTCCCACCAAGGCTTCCAGACCTCATACAGCTCAGCAGTAGTAAGCAGATGAGGCAACAAGAGAGGCTCAAAAGCTGTTCTCATTGCCTTGCCTTGTTCATAGGGAAAACCACCCAGCAGGTCTCCTCTGCAAGGTAAAGCCAAGATAGCAACTGCCAGCTGGAAACCTGTGCTTCAGTGATGCTGAGGACTTTGGAGAGATTAAAACCCAAGACAGGTCAAGATAAACTTTTAACACTGCTGATTCTGCTTTCACAACAATTTCACTTTAATCTCAATCAGAAAATCCAGCTTTAAATTAAGTTTCAGAACAATTTATTTTCCTTTACATCTGGTAATGTATCTCACTCAAAGCAATCTGGGCTCTGCTCACATTGTGTCTGAGTGGAAGTACGTCATTATCTGCCTTTGCTTTGAATTCTTTTTATTAAGAGGTTTGTAAACAGATTTTGAAGTGGACCAGGCAACTCTCCTGGATGCAGAGCTCGATGACAGCCTCATGGTATCAAAGTACAAAGAAATCTACACCTGGAACCAAACCAAATCACCTTTCGGTGGTCACTTTTTGGCAAAGAAAGTCGACTCCAGGCTCTGTTTCTGCCTCTTTCCCCTATGCAGAAGTGTGAAGGTCTCAATGTTAGGTTTATTTTTCCTGATTGTTCAATGGAAGGGAAAACCCCCACATTATCTGATCCCTGTAGAACGCCACCAGTGAATAAGCACCATACACACAACGAACAACAACCTACCTGAAATGTTTGAGTTTCATTACTCAGACTGACTTTCCAAACAAACAGTCAAAGCAAAAACACAAATCAGACTTTCAGCAGATAAAGGGTGTGGGATTATGACTGGCTCCATGTTATTCACTCTGCTCACATGTCTGAGAAGTCACACTGACTTTGCTCAGAGGTTTCCTCACCACTACGTAGAGGTAAGTCTCCTCCTTTTCCTCCATCATAACCTGTTACTTTCAGATCAGGAAGAACCATTACTCATACCATATCACAACTTCAAGTTTCCCAGTGTAACTCATGAAGGTTTTGATGGAATCCTGGAGCCTCTCTCTCATACAGAAGTTACAGGATGATATTTTGGGGGGCAGTTGACATCACGGAGAGTTGAGAACACAACTGCTACCCTGATGCCACCCATTTGTTTGGTTTTGCAGCACAAAGAAGAGAGTACTGAAGCCTTTATTTCTGTTAGCATTAAACATCAGTCTTGAGAGTGGCAGGTCCAGCTTTAATACACCCCTGATGCAAACAGAAATGTGTATTATTCGGTGGGAGTGAACTCAAAAAAGGAAAACTGGGACACAAGAGTGAGCAGACAAGCCTCAGCCATCACATACAACACGTTACCTGCATGCTTGTTGCGCCTGTGACTGATCCTGGGAGTAGACGACCCATTTCCTCGTGGTAGGAAGAGAGCCGCACCTTTCACAGTGAGGAAGCTTTCGCTGATGCTGCAAGAGGAGGCACAAACAGTGAATAAGGAAAACTCTCCATTGTCTTTAAAAGCAACAGAACAAGAAAGGTTCAAGGTTCTTTTGCAAGGAAGATTCCCACTGAATTGCTTTGCTGGTAAGGAACTCCCCCCCATGTAAGCACTGCAAACATTCAAAGCATAACTGAGAACAACAGGAACAGAGAACCACTGAAAAGCAGAACACATGCCTGGTGCCACGCTGCCTGCAGAGGTGGAACCTGAGCAGGCAGAGGGGATTAACCTATGGCTATATTTTCGATTTGAAAGTCAAGATGAGAGCTCCACATTTCTAAAGGGCGATTCATGCAGCAAGCCCACGCACCTCTGTAATTATGGACTCTGGTAACCTTGTGCTTTGGGGTTCAGGCACAGCTGATGCCCTCCAGAAACAAATGTCTCCCTTCAGCACTTAGCCAAAAGAAAATCAGTGTACGTAAGGGCTTAAGAAACCAGGAAACCACTGAGTCATATGATAATTGACTCAAAAACTTATATATTGAAAGCAAAGCTGTAATGCTGTTGAATTCAAAAATCATTTACTGCCTTCAGTTTGCCCTTTCTGAAGTCACACGAGGAGAGGTTTGTGGAAAGGGACAATAGAGAGTTCTCAAGTTCTGTGGAAGAGCTGATATTTTAAGCCCCTCTTCCAGCAGTTTTCTTAGGAGATGCTGTGACACATGGAAAAAGCAGGACACACTATATTAAACCATCCTGGTGCACAGTTAAAGGTTCCTGCTTTTCTCAGAACTGACAGAATAGTCGTGCAGGCTTTGAAGAAAGCCAGAAACAACTCTACAGTCAACAGGATGCTTGATGAAGATGATAACACAGGATGGGAGAATCCCTGGCATCGTGCACCCCAGCAGCTCTGTGCCTCGAGAAAGACATTGGCTTGCCCTCTTCAACTGAAGAAGAGATTAGGAACTTCTTAGTTCCTTTCTCTGCTTAAACAAATACCAGATGTGATTATTTACTCCCTTCCTTTAAGGGGTGAGGACTGGGAAATGGTAACACTGGAGTATAAAAACCATCCATGTATCTGCAGAAATCCCCTGTTACAAAACGCAGGTGAACACTAGGATATGCCAAGGCACCACCCTCCACAGTTACTTCTGCTCTGCAGCATAAGCCAAGGCTGCCTGCCTGCCTCCTACTCCAGGGACATGATTCAGTAGCTACCCAAAGGCAGGCACACACCTAAGCACGACTGAAGACATCACAGAGAAACCAAACGTGACCAGAAACCAGGACGCAGCACGGCATGAGCCTGGGATCTCCTGGCTCCATGGTTTGAGGTTGGCTGCTTAAGAAGTAGGCTTTGCCAAATACATCTTGATAGGTATAAGAACCATAAGAGCTCATGTTAAAGGTGGATTTCCCCCCAGCCTCAAGCACACCTGTGGGCACCTCTCCACTTTGCTGGCGGAGATACAAACCCATCAGATTCTCTGAGCTCCAACAGCAGATACGCTCAGAAGGATCTTCTTTTTCAATGTTTCGACTGCACAGTCATAACCTCAGCACCCCCCCTTACTGACAGGCTTTCTCTCAGGACTACTTCCTAAAATTAAACCAGACATCAAACACGCACTGGATGTTTTACCAAACCTAAATGCTGAAAAGGAAAAAAGTATCACTCATCCCAAATTGAAATGGATCCAAGATCTTTAGCGATGCTGGAGTTAAAACCAAACCAGATTAGGTTAATTGGGCACACTGAGCACTGATGTTTCTTCAGAGCTTTTTCATGTAATGAATTTTGACTGAGCCTTTCCAGCTTTTGGTGACAAACAGAACCTCTGAAAGCTCTTGGGTTACACAGTCTGAAGTAAGGAAACACTGAGTTATCTTGAAACTGCTAACTTAATACAGGTATAAAGAAAGAAAGAAATCTTTCTCCCTCACTTAGCTTGAACATATTTTGATTCAAGAACATCAAGCAATGTCCTAAAGAAAAACACTCCAGCTTTCAAACCTGCCCCCATGATGGAGTGGGGCAAAAAAGACTGCGCTTTGCTGAGCCTCACCAGGAGACAAGACAATTGATAGAGGAAGAATGAGAAGACATCCTCTCCTCCTCCTCCCTTCACAATCTCACCACAGAGGCACAGGAGGAGAAAGCACCCAGCAGTCACAGCCAGTTTTCACATAGGCCATTTTATCAGCAAAGCCAACACCTAGTATCAGCAATCCTTTATCCTGGGCCTGAGGTTCCTCCAGAAGGCTGAATTAGCAACTATTTTTAGTTGATAAAGCAGCACGTAGCTAGAGGGCTGGGAGGGTAAAAATCTTCTCACTTCCATCACTTTCTCTTATCACCAGCACTCTGCTATGAGCTACGTACCTGGAAGGAGACATAGGCAGAACTTAAGAAGTACATCAGGTACATCCTTCCAGGAGCCCACCTTCTGGGCCATTAACCACAAGCAATAAGCTTACTCGGTAAGACTAGGGAAAAGAAATGTAATACCCTATACAGAGGGTCAGAACAACTGAAGAACGTTCTGGTAGAGCAAGGTCAGGCTGGCAGGGCAGGAGCGAGTGCAGGAGATGGTCATCGGCACCACTGGAAAGAGTGCCTGCTGGTGGAGACAACAACCTCGTCCTGCAAATACACCTCTGGGGACACTCACTGTGCAGATGAGGGCATGGCACCAGGGCTCTTGGCATCACCTGCCACAAAACCCTAACACCAGACATACAACACGCATCAGTAACCAGCACAGCGCCCCGGCAAAGAAAGCCCCATAATCCACAAACACACAACCAAGCCCTTGCTCTGAGATTCCAACAGTAAAGAAAATCTTGGGAGGAAAGGCATGAAGTTTATAGGAAAGTCCAAACAGCTGTAACTGATAACTGACAGTGAATTACAGACTGGTTGGTGTTGAAAGGGACCCTAAAGCTCACCCAGTTCCAACCCCTGCCATGGGCAGGGACATCTTCCACTAGAGCAGGTTGCTCCAAGCCCCATCCAACCGGTGCCAGCACCTCACCACCCTCAGAATAATGAATTTCTATCTCATAAAGAAAGGAGAGAAAACCTTCTTTTAGAAGCACAGCAAGGAAAGCAAAGAGGCACCTGAACAGCTTCTGGCAACGTTTTATTCTAATAAACACTTAATTAAGTTATTGTGAGCCTGAGGATGACTTTTCAGCCGGCTCGACTTACTCCTCGGAGCAGCTCCTTTACAACAGGCTCTGTCCTGTCCAGCCCAACTCTTAACCGGGTGCTCCCCAAGCAGCACAACTGACAGAGCTGGCACCATCCCTGGGAGGCTCAGCAGGAGAAGTCCTTCCACCACATCCCCTAGGGCACAGGAATGGGCAACAAACCTCCTCACCAGCCGTGCCACAGCACGCACGGCAGCAACACGGGCACTGCAGGGAGATCACATCCTCCTGTCCCTTTCTCCCTCATCCTTAAAGGGGGAGATGGAAAAGCAATGGGACAAGGGAAATGAAGATTTCAAGGTACTTGGTATTTGAAGCCCACTACGTGTATTATTTACAGAAATACAAACATAGTTTCTCTATCAGCCTCGGGTCAGCCCCGCAGAAAAGTGCTCCGAGGCAGCATCCTAACAGCCAGGGAGCTACAGCTCAGCACCGGGAAGCTGTGCTGGGATTTCAACACCAAGCCAGGCTCCATCTGTAGCTCCCCATGACAAGAACATTGCGCAGTAACCACGAAGGCTTCCAACTCCTGAGCAGAAAGCCTTTTTTTTTCCTAACGGGCATCTCCTGGGACACAGCCACCACCCAGTGCAAGCTGGGCAAACACAAGAAGCTGCCCCTCAGGACTATGCATCACAAATGAAGGGCTTCAAGTTCCCAACTCGTCTTCAGGACAAACCCTTTCCCTCCAGTACCCAGTTAGACCAAAGGCGAATCAAAGAATGCAGAAACACTGATTGAAAGCAGGCAGACAAGTTGGAGGGTAAGGAATGATGCAAGTTTTTGACTAACTGGGAGCGTTCAGCATTCCAAGCTCTGAAAAAGGGAGGTGTCAATGCAGACATCTGTACTACAGGGCTGGGGATCTCATCCCAGTGCACACCTCATCTGCTGCCAGCTCAGCTCTAACGTCCTCCTTCAATCCACAGGCTGCAGAACACAAAACTGAGGAAAAGACCAAACTTGAAGCGCTGGCAGGAGGAGCAGGCGTCAATCCTGAGCTCATCGTGAGGCTGTGGAGCGAGGGCAGCCGGGGACACGGAGCAACTCCTGCAGCACACGCCAGGGCTCACCCTGCAAGAGCAGCAATTCCAGCGGCAGCTTGCTGTGGGGAAAGTTACAGGAGGGCAGGCCAAGCAGCCTGCTGCTCTCCTCAGCATCTCAAGGCTCTTCCCTCCCTGTTCCTGCTCCCCTTCCCAAACTGGCTGTTTCCTTTCCTCCTCAGCAGGCCCTGTGCATGGCATCACTCCTGATCCACCAGCCTCCCCCTCACCTGACCTGGCCACAAGGAAAGTCCTGGCCAATACATCATCAGCCCCAAGCAAAGGGTGCGATGGTGGCTGGGTATACAGCTGGACAACACAAGAGGGACGTGGAGCTGTTGGAGTGAGTCCAGAGGAGGCCACGGAGGTGCTGCGAGGGCTGGAGCAGCTCTGCTCTGGAGCCAGGCTGAGAGAGCTGGGCTGGGTCAGCCTGGAGAAGAGAAGGCTCCTGAAGGGGAGACCATAGGCAGAAGGGGAGCTCTTAGGCAGAAGCTCTTCCCTGTGAGGGTGCTGAGGCGCTGGCACAGGGTGCCCAGAGAAGCTGTGGCTGCCCCATCCCTGGCAGTGTTCAAGGCCAGGCTGGACACAGGGGCTTGGAGCAAGCTGCTCTAGTGGAAGGTGTCTCTGCCCGTGGCAGGGGATTGGAACTGGATGAGCTTTAAGGTCCCTTCCAACCCAAACCAATCCAGGATTCTATGATTCCATGTATGTGCAGTCTGGAAGACAAAGGTGTTCCTCCATCAAGCCACCAGATGAGAGCAACACACACTTCAGCATCCCTCCCCAGGAACCTCTTACACCTTCAAAGTAGGCTGTTTCTCAATAAACAACATCCCTATGTCCTTTGCTTACTTTTTAAAGCACCTGATTTAATAACTGCCAACAGTATTCATGAACACTACAGAGGAGAGCAATGTCTGGCTTCCAGCTTAAGCCTTCGCTCCTAGGCGAGTGATGAAGCCACCTGGTTCTCTTCACACTGAGGCCAGATCTCAGGGCTGTGTAAAGCAATGTATTACCGGTCACTAATAAAACCACCACCACACCATGGAAATGGAAAAGGCAAGGATAACTCAGGATTGCTCCGCACTGACAGCTGTATTAGCAGGGTCAGCTGGCAGCACTCACAGACAAATCGAGGCTTCTCTGATATCCAAAATAGAAACAAACCCAGCGCAGAGCAAAACAAGGGCCCTGACTTACCGAAAAGGGCTCTGTACCACTGTCAACAGAGGTGACAACACTGAGGGCAGGGAGAGAAAGGGGAAGTGGTTCTGCAGCAAAGGCCACCTCTCAGCACTTCTGCAACTTCAGAAACAGCACAAGGAGAAAAACAGAGCGTGGGAACCGCTCCCTCTCGGCTGCTTGACGTAAACCGGGTTTTCAGCAACATCTGCACTTGTGCCTTTTTCTTCTCTTTCAAAGGAAGTGTCTACAGGCACTTCCTCTGCTCCAAGGTGGGGCTCGCTGGAGGGTAATTGAGCTGCAGTGACACAGAGAGGCATCATCGCAGGAAGCTCGGCAACAGGAACTCGCTTGTAGTAACTTATCTACCGATCCCTTCTCACCGGAGCCAAGTTGCCTTTTCCTTTGCTTTGGTCTCCAATGCGGGCATCTGCTGAAGCTGAGCTAGAACAAGGAAAAGTCACAGTTTTGCCAGAAGGTGCCCGAAGGATGATGGGCATGAATCTGAACTCAAAAGGCACTGCTTTTACTTGGCCCAAGTGAGAAGTTTGGTCCATTCAGAGAGGGTACAACTTGCAAAAGGGAGCAGTGATGAGCATGGTTGTGTCTGCAAGTGAAAAGCAACCACTTCAGATGCACAAAGCAACCACACTCACAGACGAGGTTTGAGAGATGGGATCTAACCAGCCTCAGGTCACCCAACAAGGCTGTAGGGAGACACCCACTCAATACCTTACTGAGTTAAGGGTCTGTAAGTCAAGCCCACTACTGGGAAATCAGGGCCCTTGTGCCACTAGGATCATTTGAGTTGAGCTCCAGAAACTATTTTGCAAGCTTGAGACTCAGGGCAGCCTGGATACACTGCTGAGAGCAGTGGCATCCTTTGGAGACAGCACGGAAGATGACAGCTCTGTGCCGAGCAGCCTTGCTGGCAGCAAGGGGAGCAATCACAGCTGCTGTTTGCAGCCAACGTTCTCATCCCACGCAGCTGCATCGGGTCTGTGCTATGCCCACAACAACCACAACCACCTGCAGCATTCCTCTGCCTCCGGGTGCCCCAAGCCCTGCTTTGCAGCAGCAAGATGACCTTCGGCCTCCTATCACACATATTCCATTGCAGGCAGGGCTGGGATTTATTTGTTCCAGGCACAAGAAACCAGGCTGGACTCCTGAAGAAGACATTGTTTCTGACACAAGTCAAGCCCACAAGGGTTTCCTATTCCTTTCATATACCCGTGGCCTATGAATGAACCAGCTCAAAACCATACAGACCCCTAAACCAAAGACAGTGCAGGCAGACACCCCACACAGGCACCAGCTGCCTCCTCACCAGCCCTTGGCAGAGCCAGTGCTGTGAGCTCCGCGTTGCTTTGCCACCCATCCATGTGCCCATGCTGGCTCCTGACAGCTCTGTATGACGTTTCCCAGGGCTGCTGCTGAACGTGTGCTCATGCAGTAACACGCTGACAGCCCTGCGTGTGTCACCTCACTGCTGAGCCCATGGGCATCGCCTCTGGCCGGCGCTCAGAGGAATCACCCTTATGCCAAGGCTGGGCAGCTCATGAGTGCAAGATGCACCCAGTTGTAACACTGCTGCCACCACTGAAGCACAGGACAGGGTGGGACATCCCACTGCAGCACCGATCACCAGCTAATCCTTCATTTCAATGAATATGAACCTGGGCACAGGCTGGCTCACCACAGCAATGAAGAACAGAGCTATCACACACTGAAACGCACTCATCTCTCAAAGAGCAAAACCCGCTACTGACCACTACTGGGCTACACAGCGCTAAGGCAGTCCCAACAAGCCACATAATGGGTGCCCCAAGGTCAATCCTCACGCTGGCTTTAGAGAATCCAACTAGAGAGAAATAAGAACACCCCAAACAGCAGCAGTAGAACAAGTTGGGCAAACAGCTCTGTGTGCTTGAACTCGAGACTGAAGATAGGCACCAGATCATTTTTAATACAGCCCGACCATAGCACTTCAAGTGCTAGAAAGGGGCAGCGAACACAATTAGGATGCTTATTAAGAAATCCAGCGCTGGGTGTTTACAGAAGAAATCTGATTCTTTGCACTTTTTAAAGCAAGAGACCCAGACCGGAAGCGAGACCGTGAAAGGAATTTGTTTTACATGATAGTCCCCAAAGGCTTCCAGGTCTCCAAGTCAAGACATTCCCAGATTAAATCCCTATGCGACATTCTTCTTGCGCTATATACTGTTTAAACACCCACGGACTTTAATGCATACCATGGGGTTCGTGGAGCAGGACAGTTATACCCCAGGGAGCATTCTGCAATGTTTTACCACCATGTGTCACGCTCCTACCAGCTCCAACTGTCCCCAGTGATCCAGCTGCTGCGGTATGAATAAAATGCTGTCACAAACATATTCTTAAAAACACTTTGAACATGAGAAAACTTCATAGGAGAATCTGATCACATCAAGGATCAGATAAAGAACAACAACAAAGAGCTTTTGGATTAGTTATCTTCAGAAAGCACAGCTCTGACTGACACGTACTTATCTTGTTTTTCCTCTCAGAATTAGCACAGTCCATGCTGATCAGCTTTAAACCACACAGTGATCTCCTCTGCCACCAGAGCTGGAAAGCGTGGCCTTCATACACAGCACATGTCTCTTTAGACCTTAAACAAGAGCTGACACCTCCTCGGGCAGTTGGTTCACAACCAGCAAGCCTGGAAGCTACCTCCCCACTATGTTTAAGAGAGGGTATTTTCTTACTGATTTTCACTCCCATCTCCCTGCACGTGCAGGATTCATGGCAGTCAGACTTGACCATGTTTGGCTGCCTGGCAGCACCACACAAGGACCCCTCTGCTTTAAATACGACTGTAACACAAGTCACAGCAGACACACTGAGGTCACTATACTGTCCCTCCCCACAGCAGCCAAGCCCGGGGGCACCTATATTTAGCCAAAGTATGCCCAGCACTTTAAAGATGGAAGGAGATCTCTGACTTGCCTGAATCACCGCCAGCACTGGCCATCTACCCAAGATGGGGACAGTCTGAGCAGGACACCCTGGCACCTGCTCAAAGCAGGGCATCCAACACCAGCCCCAGCACCCACGGCTCCCCCAGGGACAAGCCCAACCTTGCAGGCTTGGGAAGAGCAGAGCAGCACAGCCTGGATGCAGGCAGCTCGAGGAGGACATCGCTCCATTGCTTCTGTAGCTGGTTATGGTGGAGGTGGCCAGCACTGAGTGTGGCTGTGGTTGGCAGGGGAGCAGAGGTCCTGCTGGCTTGTGAAGCAGCACCATGCCAGGACTCAGCTCTGCAACCACCCCGACACCCAGAGCAGGGCATGGGATGAAGGAATGACACTGGGGAAGCAGCCTGGCTCGGATCGCAGCCCTGTGTCCTGCCCTCAGTAAATACATTAGCAGATCCCTGTAAATAGAGCACCAAAACAAGGACCACTCTGTCTCTACACAAAGAAATCAATGCTGAATTAATAAGCCTTTTCCTCTGAGCTAAAAAGAAGCAGATGCTTGTTTACCAAAAGCATCAAAAAATCATCAAGAGGCTGTTGGATTGGACTTGTAAAAAAATAGAAGGAAGTTATTTGTTCAGTATTTTAACTTCTGCAGCACTCAGCACTTTCAATTTTCTCTCATTCTTATTGCATCCTCCCCGTGCACGAGGGCTATTTGATCCCTAAATGACAGTTTCCAGCAGAAACAGTAAAATCAGTTTAGGACTGACTGTCCCTTTAGATTAGCAAAAAGGACAGTCAGCGGTAACCAGCAGCGCGAGGCGGTTTGTGAACTGTTTCAGAGAGAACAGCCACGTGCCAGGTTTCTTTCAATAGGGTTTTTTGATCTGAAATTGGAAGTCACAGAGAGCTTTACCTATTGTGCTGATGCAGCCCATAAGCAGGCTATTGATCTGCTCACCCTTGCAAATACACCAGTGACTTCATTTTATGGATGAGCAAAGCCACAATTAAGGGAATACAAAGTTTTTAATGTGGCTGTAAATAACAAACATAGCTGGAATAGTTTCCTGGAGTCTGGTCCTTTCTTCAATCCAAGGCAACACTTAGAAGGCCAGTCTTTGGCATAAGCAGGGTTAATACAAACTTCAGATTCAATGGAAAGCTGCAAACCAGAGTAGAAATACGGCATCACTTTGGGTTAACTGACCCAGCACCGCAGGGAATGGGGTAGCTCAGCCTTTGAAGACACTGCTCCCAGCAGATGGGTGACACGCTGCTGTGTCCCGGTACAACACGGACCCCAGCAGGAGCCAAGGACAGCACTCAACATTTTGCTGGTGTAAGTGACATCAGTCTCCGGAGCCATCAGGAAAAGCTCTCCACATCAGACCCCGAGATATAATTATGATTCATTTCAATATGCAGACTCAGCACCACTTTCCAATCCAACTCTTCCGCCTGCAGATACACCAAGTTCTTCCTGGAGACAACATCCCTTGTGACTCTGCTTTTTCTTTTGGTGCTCTGAATAGGGATCAGCTTACCAGGAGTCCTTTATTCCTGAAATTATTTCCATTAATCACTCACCATACAGTATCTCCAACAGAAGCTGACGGGCTGTGGGATGTCTAACAGCAGCACTGCATCTCCCAGGTGAAAGGCTGAAATGAAGGACAGCCCAAGAGGTGAAAGGACCTGGGATATTTCTAAGTAGCAAGTGAACTTCTTCAAACTGCTCCTAAGAATTGCAGTGTTTTTATACAGACACCTTAAATAAAAGTGGGGAAGAAGCACCGTTTGAACCGTCCATTCTTCATATCTGCTCACAGAAAAAGCAGATAAAGGAAACACAGCAAGGTGCATCATCCTGAAGCATTACCCTGCAGTTTTTCAATCCTGACTCCTCAGTACAGCTGCAAATTAACATAGTCTCTTAGCACCTTAATGGGACTTTCAGCTAAAGGAGATGTCAATGCCTAACTTCAAAATGCATACAAGGAGTTTCTAACTCTACATAAAAGCCCTGCAAAGAATTGCTGACTAAGACTCAAACTGGAAATACATTAAATAAAGTTTTATTTTACAAGAGTTTGCATTCAGAAGAGTAGAGATTCCAGATGTGTTTCTCCTTGCAAAAGTCAGGTGCTAAATTTCATCAGAATTAGCACTTTAAGCAGTTTGGCAGCCTATTTTCAGTGGTTAACTCGGGTCTTCGCATTTCCTAAAAGCATGCAACCCCCTTTAAAAACCACACATTAAAGCAGAAAAAACCAATGGAATACTAAACACTGCAGTGTATTACAGACCCAGAGAAGCCTCTACCAAGAACAGACTGTACTTCAGGGAAAAGGCTCTTATAAAAAGGCTCAAGAAAAGATATTTGCTTAATTTCAAGGTAGAGAGCCTCTCATAGAACATTTTGTGATGTTCTTGAAGGAACCGAGGGCAAAAAAAGTCAGTAATATTACAACAGTGTCAAGGTTTTGCTCTGGTGACTGTGCTGGGAAACCTGGTGATTTGCCTTAGAGCAGCTTCCAGTGCCTAAAGGGGCTACAAGAAACCTGGCGAGGGGCTTGGGACAAGGGATGTAGGGACAGGCCAAGGGGAATGGCTTTAACCTGCCAGAGGGGAGACTGAGATGAGCTCTTAGGCAGAAGCTCTTCCCTGTGAGGGTGCTGAGGCGCTGGCACAGGGTGCCCAGAGAAGCTGTGGCTGCCCCATCCCTGGCAGTGTTCAAGGCCATGTTGGACACAGGGGCTTGGAGCAAGCTGCTCTGGTGGAAGGTGTCCCTGCCCGTGGCAGGGGTTGGAGCTGGATGAGCTGTAAGGTCCCTTCCAACCTAAGCCATTCTGTGGTTCTATGTCCTGCCCTATCTCCTTTATGTCCTGCCGAGCAGATGCTGGTCTCAAACACAGGCTCCTGCCCTTGCCCACCAACCCTGGCTTCACAATCCCCACTGCCCTGCTCCCACACTGAACGTGTCCTCACATAGCTCTGGGATGGGTGTTTATCCTCCTGGTTAGGGAGGCACATGAATATTCCTCTGTTTGCTTTCTTACAACTTTCTCCCCATGGCAAACCGACAGGAGGGCCAGAAACGGTGCTGACAAATGACTTGTTTTTATTTAGAGGAACTGGCTTTCCCTCTTTGCAACACAGAGGAATGCGGCTGCTCTACTCTACATTTGTTTTGTGATTTCTCCATCTCTTCTTTAAAGCAAATAAAGGGGGGGGAAGAAAAAACAAACAGCCAACCTTAACGATAACAACAAAGGCAGTGACAAACTCTCACACACCACCACACAGGCTTGAAGAAAACAAAGAAGAGAAAAACCAATTCTGGGTTCATTTTAATCCAGAATCGAGCTGCAGAAAGCAAGCACAAGACAGGCTATGTTTTAGAGGACAAAAATAAGAGTAATGGTAGTTCTTCCCATCTGTACCTTTGCGCAACTGAGATTCCTCCTTAAATTATGTCCTAACAGAGGTAAATTTATCGCTTGCTTATCAAAATGAGCCTCCTCCAGTCCCACCTGGTTGGAGCCTCTCACAAAACATGGGCAATATGCCTGGAATACAGCTGCTTGTGCTTTTCCATCAGCACCACTTGCAGAGCTGGAGGTGGTTGAGCCAAGACAATGGGTAACAGCGCACTCCAAAGCATCCCATTGGGACACCCTAAGCTGCAGGGCAATAAGAGACTCAGATGACCAAATTCATTCTCTTCATGCTGGCAAACAAAGCACAGGGAGCCAGGAAATACAGCACAGTTCATCAGCCACAATAACAGTGGTTAAGTCTAAGCTCAACTTATCTCAACAGTTCTCTGCAGGGGTCTCAACCCACCCTGGACAACGCTGGACCCAGGGCTGAACCTAACCCCGATTCATCTCTGTGCCTCCATGAGAGCTGTACCACAAAATCCACATGGAACAAATCTGCACTTTTCCAGTGGGAAGCTGGAAGTGTAATAGAGTGTGAGTGAAACCCAGAGCTGTGGAGTTACTGAGATCACCAGGAGGAGAAAACCCGGGCTAGGGAGACAGTATGGACCTCATTAAGCCATTGTGAGAAGTGTGTGAACAAACTAAGGACTTCACAACCAAGTGACAAAGATCATTTGTTTCAAAGCAAGGAGTAAATGGTTTCTGGTTCTGCAGCCTGTGGGTTTAACCTACTTGTAACAAAGGTGTTTTGAGGAAAAGTGTAGTTCTTAAATGGCTTATTACAAATAAACCCAGAGACCCCAAAGGGCTAAATACAATGTGGATGATGGCCAGATAAGTACTGGATAAGCAGGAAAATGCACTGAGGAGCCTGTGGCCTTAATATACCCTAGAAATACCCAGATCTGAAAAGCTGCTGATGCCAAGAAGTGCAAACCTTACACCAGGATCTCATGGGCTGGATTTCTCCCCTTGGTCAGGTTAAAGCCATTCCCTCTTGTCCTAATACTACATCCCCTCATCAAAAAGGGCCTCTCCAGTTTTCTTGTAGGTATTTAGGTATTATCCTCCCCAGCCTCCCTCATCTGTGGGCTGATGTCCTTGAACCAGAAAGCTTCTCTGTCACAAAACACTCGGTTAATCCTACACAGCAAGAGGGGGCTGCAGAATAACAACTGCCAGCCTCCCGTTACTTCCAAGCCATGGAACTCAAGCTTTGGCCCAGGTGCATACACAAATCAAAAGGATGTATTCCGAGTACTGCAGCACACCCATTCACAAGGACAGGAGCGAGTTTTACTCCATGTGTTTGTGGAAACAGAGGCTTCAGCCGGCGGCTGTGAAACACCACGGCTGGAAACTCCAGTTGCAGATTTGCTCTGCACACATCACATCCATTACACTGGGGGGGGGGGGAATATTTGCTGAACTAGTTTTAAGCCCATACAGGTTGATAATTTAAACGCCGTTTGTCAGAACGATGCACAAGGGGCAGCAACTCTTCACAGCCTATTGCAGGATGGGACCAGAATCTTCAACTCTCTCTGACCCCACAAACACTGGTTAAAAGCAGCATTTCAAGAGATTTAGCCTGAAGTTGTTTAGAAAACAATGCAGCAATGTGTTCGCCAGGGGCTCCATGATAAAGGTACAAGGAAGTGCAGTCCTGCAAAAAGAAAACCCCACTCACTGGCCCCAAAAGGTCCTTTTCTGCTGATAATGTCACCCAGGACCTTCTGCTCTGTAGTCTTTAGAAAAATCCCAAGCATTTCCAGAGACAGCAACATCTGCAGAAGTTTCAAGACAACACAGACTCTACCATTCACAGCCTTTTAGAACATGGACTTTGCAGCCCAGGCTTCCTAAGTAAAACACACTGCTTAAAATGGGTGGTGGAGTAGGGGGTTTGTCCTTGAAACACTGTTTTGCTGCTTGAGTTTTGATTTTATGTCTGATAACCATCTCTGTCTCTCTTCCAACCCCCTACCAGGAAGGATCGGTGAGACAAATACCCATAGCTTCCAGGGGAATAAAAGGAAAAGCCAAACAGGAAAAGTAGTTATGAACAATACAGCCCTGGCTCAGTTAATGATCAACTCTGGAGCACACAGCATACTGCTCTTACCCAGTTATTTGCATGAAGCTTTTCATCATCAGTGGGTATTAAGAGGCGTTTTATGCATCACATTTTGTGTTATCGCAACCAGCAAAGTACTAAAAAAGATGAGAAGTCCCCTATGACTGCTCAGTCAACAGGAAGCCCATCCACTGCATAGGGTGAGCTCAGCTGCATGGAGGGGTGGGCAGGAAGGGTAAGGGGTCAGGTTCCCCTGCCTGCACATTCCCATTGCATCCTTGATGGAGTATGAAGCCATCTTCTGCAGTCATGCAAGGAACATAATGCACAATTAAATGGAAAACAGAACTGCTGCAGTCCGTACTGATCCTACCAGAGATGAAGAGCTCATCAACTGGTTTCTGTATCTCAAGCACCTCCAACCAGAGCAACCCTCAGCAACTTCAGCTGGAGCTGAGAGCAGTAACTGGAATCACCCTGCTGCTCTTCCAGCCTTCTGAGCAGCTGGTTCAAAGAACCTCCTCATCAACTCTTAAGTATCCCTGACTCTCAGCACAATGGTGAAATGCTCAGAGCTCCAGCACTTACAATGGCACAAAGGCAATTAAAGATTTCCAATAACACACTGCTCGGAGGACTGGTCTAATTGCTGCACGGTCAAGGTTTTTGGCTACAATAACATTGTGAGCAGATAAAAGACAACGTTGTAAGGTTTCCCATTCAATAAATAAATAAGCAGCTCTCCAAACAATAGCAACAGCACCTAAAGCTCCTGACTTTGCACAATTTAGAATGAGACGGTCATGAAATTTCCTCCATAAAAGCCTTGGCTGCATGACAAGGGTGAATGAAAGGGGTGGGAGAGGACAAGGGGCAAGGCAGGCTGGGCACAAAGGCAGCCTGCAGCAAGGAGGAGGCAGCACAATGAGCCCCAACCACCCCGTGGTGTAGTTTAGTGGAGTTTGTGATTACCTGCACAGCCTGTGACTTCCTCTTACGTGAAGCGTGTGGTTTCTTCACACCACGCTTTATCACTTAAAAGAAAACCGAGTGTGTGAAAGAGCAACAGCCAAGCCCGTCAGAACACTGGGTGTCTACCTTTAACCTTCTGCTTAAAATCATAGTGTTTAACTTGTTGGCTTTACCTTTTAAGAGCTCCAAATGCCCACAACACTGAACTTATCTCTTCCAGCTCCTACTTTCTCCCCCCCCCCCCACTTCCATAGTTTAAAATACTTACAAAAACTATCAGTTAACATCTCATAATAGAAAACAGGCCAGTAGGAAGCAAGTATGAGAACCATGGAAAGGAGCAAGCTTATTCACAGGCTTAGACCCATCTGGCTCCAAACTGTTGGAGGATGAAGTAGTAAACAGCATTAACACGTGCTGAACGTGAGCCCAGGGAGGGCTCTCACTGCTGTTTTGCAGAAAAGAAGCTGAGGCAGAGAGAAAAGTACTTAAACACATGAAAAACGCACAAACCCACCCAGAGAATGTGGGCACCAAAGGCAGGAGGTTAATTCTCAGGTTAAAAGGAAAGGCTGAGGACCATCGGCACCTTTGGACCCCACTCCCTTGATGAACACCAGCCTGGTGGGACTTTGCCATGGTCACACAGGAAGGATGTGGTGCAGCAGGGAGCCAGAGCTGGGTCTTCCTGAATCCCAGCTGAGCCCCCTAATCACTGGATAATCCCATTTTGCTACCCAGATAAAGAGGAAAACGGAGCGACAGAGGAATTTGGCATTATCACAGGGATGTGGAAAGAAAACACTTTAGGGGCACCAACAATGAATTAGATACCTAAACCTTAGCCAAAAGCAGAGAAAGCGACTGCAGGCAGGAAGAACGGATCTATGGCAATTTTTCCAGGTTTCTTCTGCTAAAAACAGGTTGGAATTTGCAAAATGGCTGAAGTTGGGCTTTTTTCTTTCTATCTTTCCATCAGCTGCCTTAGAGTTTTAACTGACCAAAGTATATTTTGTATTCTACACATAAAAAAACCCTGATCGATCAGCAGAATTCCCACTAGGGTCAATGAGAGCAGCAAGACTTTCTGGAATGAGGCACAGCTACAAAACCGGAGCATTTCTGATCAACACAAGTCTCTCGGACACTATTTGAATCCTTGTGAACCTGAAATGAATTCGACCCAGAGCAGCTGACTACATTACTGACCAAAAGCGTCAACACAAGAGCAATTTCTGCTGATCTCTGAAAGTCAGAGCTGATTAGCCAAATACATCTACTAAAGGATACACTGAAACAGAAGTTTCTGATAACACTGGGCTCACCACTGCCCTTCCCGTTCCACAGAGGATACATTTTTAGCCCAGCAAAACACCAAAATCTGGATTTTTAGGTCTTGCCCCCGATGAAATAAGGACACCCAATATTAACCAGCCTTTGTGAAGTTGTAATTAGGTGCATAAACTTTAAATAGGTCTTTATTATGCCGGCTTGAAAGCCCCAGCACTGTCCTGATTGAGAACGCTATCAGATGTTAATACAGCACTCAGCCTTGTGTGAGCATTCATGTGTAGGCCAAAAGCTCTGTCATTCTCATGCTTATTAATCTTCCCTTCCAGGAGGCAAAGGACAGCGTAAGCTCCTCTGATAACTGGGTTATCTCTCTCCCCAGAAAAGGAAAGGGTGGTCCTTCCAACCAAGCAGCCATTTAAACTACTACTAGATACAACCCTGCAGGGCAATGGGATGGGAGAGCAGAGACAAACAGCATTTCCTCTTCCTTTGATCCCTTTCCGTCCAGGCTCAAACTGTGGGTTAAGTGTTTGAGCAGAGTATAGAACAAACATCTTAAAAGCGCTTAAGTTGTTACCCAGCTACCTAACAGAGTTTGGTAAATCATGGTGAGCTGTAAGGAAATGTTTCAGCCTATGGTAGGTTGGGGTTTTGCTCCAGTTCCAGGATTATTGCTGCTTCCCATATCTCACCTGCATCCATGCTTCAATGGAACAGTTCAGGTGTACCACCCTTAAACCTCTTTTATCAGGAACCTCGAGGAAAGCTGTAATATTTACAGGCAACACCATGAGGGGAAAAAATTACTAAGTATTTTGGACTTACTTCCATATGAGCATAAGCACGAATATGGACTGAAGTAGATACGTCTCATATAGATATGCCTTGTGTGAGGTAGCTCCATTTCTAGCAGGACAAGAACCCAGGTGCAGGTGGGACCCAGCCTTTTATCCTCCTATCTTGAAGCCTTTCATGATGCTTCCAAGAGATAAAACAGCAACTGGCTTTTTTAAAGGAATATCAAGCATGGCTTTACCGCAGGGACTACGCTCTCTAAACCCCTTATCTACCACCCCATAGCAACCACTTCCCTCTTAATCCTTCCAGCTCAGCCCCACAACTCGGGCAGTCGCTGTTAATCGTCTATAAATTAAATAATTATTTGTATCTGCATTTCAAAGGGGGGTGCAGCGGGACAGCCCGAGCCTTCCAGCAGCTTAATACGGGCACAGCCACTCACACGGCACTTCAGAGCTGCCCAAAGACTGACAGGACTTAAAAACTGGCATCAGTTCACGTGTCCCCCTCCTGACCTGCAGGTCCCGAGTGTGAGACCTCAGTCCTGCTCCTACTGCATCGACTGAAAATACCAACCCCAACGCCGCAGCTCCCAAGAAATCAAACAGGGGCCAAGCTCTGCTTAAAGCCCGAAAGAGGGACGAGGGACGCTGCCACTGGAGGCTCGCACCTCGCTAGCACGGCACAGCCCGGCGGTGGCGAGGCGAGAGCGCCGCAGCCCCGCACAGGGCACGGAACCGGCGGCACAGCGAGAGGACGCGCAGCCCCTGCTTCCCCTGAGCGCTGCTTATGGAAGCGCTCAGCTGGGACCCAAAGCTGTTGTAGGGACACCCCCCCCCGAACAGCGGCGGAGAAGCGGGACGGGAGAAGCCGCAGCCCCCGGTAGCGGTGCTCCCACAGCCCCGCTCCCTCCGGCTGCGGTGCCGGCTCCGCTGCCACGGGGAAAGTTTGCCCGAAGGGAACCCGCGGCGGAGCCAGCGACCGAGAGCGGGGAAATCGCAGCCCGGTGCGCGCAGCGAGGGACCCGCTCGGAGCCGGGGCAGGCGGGAGGAGCGATGCGGCCCGTGCCGGTACTCACAGCTGAGCGATGGCGCCCTGGGAGATCACGGCGTTGTCAGAGAAGTACGGGATCATCGCGGCTGCCCGCGGGAGCGGCCGCGCTACCCCGCGGCATCGGGACCCGCCGCTCCGCTCTGCCCGCGCCCCCCGCACAATGCGCAGGAGCGGCCCCGGAAATGGGGCGGGGCTTCCGCAGGCCCCGCCCTCCGGCCGCACGTGGACGCTCGGTCCCAGTCGGTCCGGGACCGGGGTTTGAGCGGTGACTGCCCCGGGAGGGCGAGAGAGAGGAAAAGGGGATGGGAAACGGGACGGGAAGCCCCGAGCATGGCGTTTGGTGGTCGTTTAAGTTATTTTATTATTAATAATTACTTTTATATTTCCCTTTCCCCCCTACATCCAGGCCACAGAACTGAAACGAGGTTTGAAGCAGCACATCAAAAGATTCTTTCATGCAAAAAGCAGGCAGCGACAACTCGGGTGCTCAGGAACCGAGTTAATATCTCTCCTGCAGGAGACAGGGGGAAGGGAATAGTTCTTGGCAATAATTTTCCTATGCAGAGATGTGACAACTCGTTTCTGCCAAAGGAGAAGCCTTTCAGTGCTGTTTCATCTTTAGCTCCATCGTCTCTCCCGAGAAAAGGAAGAAAGGAAGTTCCTTAGAACAAAAATCCTGTCCTCTGGCTGCTGGGAATTGCAGCGCAAGGAGCTGAGTTTTCCACTGCAGAGAGGAATTCAGATGTTACAGCACAAGGGAAACTATTAAACAGAATTTTATTTAATGGCAGAGCCCGCCCCATCCAGCCCTGCACACAGGACAACCCCAAGGCAGTAACTGCCTGTTCCAGATCCGCATTCTCCAGCCCTCACGCCCACCAAGCAATGGAAAAACAGCCCAGGAACCTCAGAAGCTTGTTCAGTGTTTCCCGTAGGGAACACAGGACATCACAGCAAGGAGGGATGCAAATAATACGCTGCTCTTACGTTATCTGATGTGGATGGCACATGCCCAGCTCCAGCGAGATGGCAGAGGATGATGTACATTTAAACACATACACTTACTAACTAATTAATGGCTTTAATCTGACAGAGGGGAGACTGCGATTAGATACTGGGAAGAAGTATTGTCTGAAAGGTCTCAGCCATCGGGGACTCACAGAGAGGACAAAGCAGTGGATCTGTGATTCTGCAGGTTTTGCTAGAACATGGCTTGGTTGCATTAATTTAAGCAATGTCATCTTATATAGCCAGGAATACATCTCTGGTAATGGTTCCTCACAGCTGTAAAGAAAATGCAGTGCCAACTTGCTGCAGTGCCAAAAAAAATCATTTTCTGAGGCAGGAATGAAGTCAGTGCAAGAAGCAATGGAAAAATGAGGACATTATAGAAATGGAGGGTAACGCAAGCCCTCCAGAGGTTAGGGGACTGGCAAGAACCTCATCTTCAGTAGTAACACATACCACGCAGTCATAGACTGAAAAACAAACCCAGAACTTCTGTTCTATTCTGCTTAATAACTTAAGGGCTTTATTCAAGCACTGTATAAGACTAAACACAGAGACATCAAGATTTCTTACACGCAACTAGCATTACAAAGGCAAGCCCTTAAAAACTGCTCAAAACAAGTGCAGTGATTAACTACAAGCAATACTCTCAAAGCAGCTACTCATAACATATGGATAATAGATTTGTAAATGAATTAGTCCTGGATTAATACAACCATGCACTGCATGTCCATATGCCAGGAGACCAAACGATAATAAAATATTCTAGTTTGGGGTTTTTTTGAACCTTTAGAAAACAGGAGTGGAAAATTCTTGAATAAGTTCATACATGGAAATCTGATCTAATAAGAAGTATTTGAACGTGGTTTTGTTGCCATAAAGATTGCAATACTAGCCTAAGACTGACACTGCCTTCAGGGTACACAGGGTACACATTACAGACAAGTGGTTCGGTTCCCATTGGTATAGCCTGTGTTATTTTCACATCCTGGTTTTTAAAATCAGGATTAAGAAACACCCTCATTTCTTTGCCAAAGTCACATCCTACATTTAGACCTGAGCACAAGTACTGACCCCACAACCCGATCCCTCAGCGTGCAGGAGCAAGCGGGAAGAAAGGGCTTCGAGGGGATGCCCAACAAGATGAAGTTGAAGGCAGCAGGTCACAAGACAGCAAGAAGCTGCTCCTTGCTGGAAGCAGGTGCACTGTGCTGGGACAAACACATGAAGAATTTAAAGTGCACCAAATTGCAGCGATGACAGGCAGCAGCCTAAATCATCACTGTGCTGCCATGGAGCATGTGAGCACAGCCGTTAATCACCCTATGACAAGACACAAGTCAGTCTGTCTGGGCTCTCGTGTGCTTCCCAGCCCAGCACATGGAATTACCCTTTGCTGCAGGGGACAGGCACTGCCTGTCCGAGTTTCAGTCGGCATTTTGTGCTCCACAGGAGGTCACAGGATTAGCAGGGCCATGCTGCAAGTGGTAAACAACACCACGTCTGCGCTCAGCACAACGCGACCCTTGTTGGGCAGCAGGATTTAACCTCTGAACACTATACAGACTAATAAAGTGCAGTTCCATATATTGTGCAAGGCAGACTGTATAAATACCCATCCCTAAACCTCTGCAACACTAACTAAGCCGGCTACTCCGGCAGCTAGAACCAGTTATGGAAGCAAAGTGGAAAAAAACTATGACAAAGCGTGCTCAGGACATCCAGCCAGGTACTTCAGGAGTAGGGGACAGAGGCAATGCCCACCAGAGCCACCTCTGCAGAGAAGTCTAAGGGCACAGAGGGGAAACATGCATGTACAAATGTCTTGTATTGACTTGTAGAGTTCTGTTTGGCAGACAATAAAGCTGAAAATCATGTAATGGTTTGGGTTGGAAGGGACCTTAAAGCTCATCCAGCTCCAACCCCTGCCACGGGCAGGGACACCTTCCACTAGAGCAGCTTGCTCCAAGCCCCTGTGTCCAACCTGGCCAGGGATGGGGCAGCCACAGCTTCTCTGGGCACCCTGTGCCAGTGCCTCAGCACCCTCACAGGGGATAATATAAAATAGTGAAAAATAAAATACATGGTTTATTCAGCTGCCTTAGCGTCCTTACCCATTTTAACATGTTTTGATCTTGCAATGATGTAATAGAGTAATTCTGTGTCCTACAGAGGGCTTTGCAGCTTGCAAACGGGATCCTCCTTGTACAGCTGGGGCCTCAGGACATAGATCACCAGTAAAAACACATGAAGCCAGGTTTTGCATTAGCATGCACAGATTTCACACTTGCAGAAAGCATGCTTTCAGCTGGACATAGTCCTGTCAGTGCACATAGCCCCTGTGCAAAGAGGACATTAATCAAGTTGATGTTTCCATCCAAGATCAACAGCTTAAGGCGGAATTGCTTCTTCTTGTCAGACTACAAAAAGGTGTGGGTGTCACCTCATTCCACCCACTCCTATCCCACAGGGGTTGCTGAGTGTCTGCTCATGTGCCAAGATGATTAAATCCAGAGCAGTGATTGTCTTATTGGGCATGTTCAATTCTTACCCTACACTGGGACCCGGTGACCTCTTTTCATTTCAGAATATATCTGCCAGCAAGACTTTCTCTGGTCCTCTCAGTTCTGTCCTTTTGAAGAGCCCTAATGAGGATGATAGATTGCCAATAGTCTTTCTAGAAACTTACTCCAGTGGGTATGAAGGGTTGGGTATTATTTTAAATGCCTTTGGACCGAAGTCCAGGTACTGAAGCAAGGAATATTCCTCTCTTCCTCCAACACAGCGGGGTAAACCTGTGGAAGGTACTACAGCTGTAATGTTAGTCATGTTCAAGGTAAAGTGAACAGTGGGAGGTTGTCAGGCATAGGAATTTTGGCCTCGATCCATTAGTACCAGTGTAACAGATAAAGCGATGCACAACCTGGACTTGTGTTTTCAGGGCATGATGAGAACAACTTGTGAAGCTGCTGCTCTAACAACAAACCTCCCCCTCAGCACCATCGCATCCTCTCCCCACGGAGCGATGAGCTACAGCACTGCCTGCCCAGGCACCTTCACTGTGCACATGGAAAGGTTGTTCTTCACTGCTGGGCAGCTGTTTCCCATGTCATTTAGGACAAATTCCAGACTCTGGAAAACAACATGTCACTGCTCCAAGCACTGGAGTCTTGCACAGGCACTGCCAGAGAGAGCAGAGACAGCAAGTTCATTTCCATGTGCAGAGGGCGGGCAACTGCTTTGTTTTTCTCATCAGCAGCTGTACTCAGTGCTTCCCCACAAAGGCAGCTGTCTCAGCATCAGGTCTTATGGGGGAAAAACAGTCCTAAAAGGTAGCTTGGAAGAATATGGTGCCACACTGGAGCTGGTTGAGGGTCAAGGGATCAGATGGCCCTGCTTTTGTTTTGCTGGGAGGTCAGTTAATTCATCCTGTTGCTGTGAGGACATAATGAACAGGCTACAGATGAGTCTGAGTGGATTAAGGCTCCACACAGATGACTTATCTGGGGAAAGCCTTACACCGTGAACAGGTAGGGAGCAATCCATTGAGAGCAGCACCTCCTGTGCTCCATCCCCACCATAGAGGGAGAAGTTGCTCTGTCAAGAGTCTTTTGGCCATTGTTAGCATGGGAGACAAAGCCTTCTGCATTATGTAGTCCAATTTATCAGGAAAACATGAAGCCTCTTCAGTAGCAGGGATCATAAACAAGCCAATGCATGCAGAGCAGAATGAGACATAGGAAAGAAACAAAGCATCCCCAGTGAGTGAGAGGCTTACCACCCACCAAGGCAGCATGGAGATACACCAGCGTTATTACACACTGTCAGGGAAATTTAACAAAGTAATTAGAAAGGAGGCCATACCTAGTTAAAAAAGAGGGGGGAGGCAGGAACAGGGAAAGCATGCAAAACTATACTTGAATCCTGAAGAACCAGTCAGAACAGGAAGCCACGTTCCAAATTTGGTTATTTAAGCTGTCAAAGAGTATTTCTGTTTCTAGTTCTTGAGCAAAGAAATCAGACAGGCACAGGGATAGGGCGATAAGCATCACAGAAAGAACAAACCCCCGCTTTTAAAGCCCTTCTGGTCAGTGGCCAGTCCTGATCAATGATTAGGCTTCTTAGCTGAGAATTCAACACCTATTTTGCAATATTATCACTTCATTAAACCCTTCCCTCACAAACCCCACACCCAATCACTGCATAGTTTACTTATCATTAAATCTTAGAGGGTCTGACACAAAGAGGTCAATGCTCAATTACACCCCTTTTACAGAGGCAGAAGCAAAGAAGACTGAAGGGACCTGAGCAGTGTCCTTTTCTATTTACAACAGGAATCTTTCCTTAACTTAGATTCATCTACCTTAGAGCACCTGGTTCATGCTCAGCAGGAAACATGAGCACGTATGGAATCTTTACAGCACCTCCTGGTCAGATCCTTCTTTGCTAACCTCTAAAGAAGGAGCCCAACTGCATGGGGGCAGTTCTGGGCTTGCTCTGTGCTAAGCAGACCTTTTTGGTAGCTGAAGGACCTGACCCACCTTGTTTCCTTTCACTTCCCAGTTGGTCTTTGCTTTGTTCCTCACTCTCCTCTGTTCACGTGCTTAGATTGGACACATTAAAAATCGCTTTCATAAGCATTCACGTGTTGATCGAGCTCCCTGCTGCAGCATCCTGTGTTTACCTCGTAATGCAACAACATTAGTCTGCTTGATCCTTCAGATCACACCTGAAGTCACCTTACACATTACTGTGATCCACAGGTATGTAATCAGACTGGTCATGCTGCAAGCACAGACACAGAACTTGCAGTGAACCCCGGTTTTACTACAAGTGCTCTATCTTTGCTCACAGTTTGGTGATAAACCAGCTGGTAATCAAAACTGGAGACCACAGACCCGCTTTGGTGGCCCTCAGAACAGTTTCTGGTGGTCAGCAGAGCTGGCAGATTAACAGAACTGCTCTTTATCTCAGTATTACATTCTCCACAAGCAGCTGTAGTAAATGCCACAGGGAGGCTAAGCTGTCACTGAAAGGAAAGACAGAAAGATGGATTCAGGAAACACATTCTAAAGATAAGGTTCATACTGCAAGAGCTTAGTAATCTCCGGCATGGATAAACACAAGCTTTCCTGTACACTACACACACAGTCCCCTCTCACTCAAGATCTGGAGTTACAAACTGTCTTGTACATCCATTAGAAGATCCAGCTACTGTTCAAGTACCAACAGAGTAAGTGCTTGGCAACTGCAGCAGCAAGCAAAGGAAGCACAAGGCAGGTTTAGTTCCTAGAACTCACAGCGGGTGGTTTTTGGAAGTCTCTTGCAACAGCAGATAGGCTCTAAGGATAACCATAAGTGTCAGGAGCCTGCCGCAGGAGCACCAAATGGTGATGATACACATCTCTAAGAGCCACAATAGGCAAAGGGTGCTGCAGATTCACACATCTCACCATGGACTGTACGTGAACCTTCTGAAGTGCAGTCAGTTTGGTACCCCCGGGGACTAGCACCCCTCTGCAATAACCCAGAGGTAGGGAGATGCTTACAACAGGTCTCAGTTTAAAAAGCAAACAAGTTGGCTTATGATTTATTGAGCTGTCGCCCTCTACAATGAAACACATGCACCAATTCCACTTACTGTTTGAAAAGCAGCTTTTATGCTGTTACAAACCATAAGCTCCTGCATCAGACTGTGGTCGTCCGCTCCTAAAACAAAGGTATTTACTCACAGCTTGAAACCTTGAGGCATCTTGGCATATCCAACTGCTATCATGGCAATAATCTGATTGGCTTTCCTTCCCAGTTCACTCCTGGAAGGAACTATTTTGACTAAAAACAACAAACCAGAAGTGAAGCATACTTGGGCTGCAAAACGTGGTTTGGGTTTATTTCTTTCTGGGGTTTTTCATACCACCTGAAGAGGGGAGGAAAACCACTTTTAGAGAACATTTCCAGGTAACAACCCCCAGATTTTGAGCAGGACCTCATCACTTCCTATGGCACTTGAAGGGAGTGACGGGCTTTACCCAAGCAAACAGACTTTAGTCTGAGCAAGAGCCAGGCCATAAAAGTTCAATACAGCCTACCCAGTTTTAGATGCAGCAGTTACTGTGCAGCCTCAAATGCTGCATTTCAGCAACCACTGGGGTTTCAGAGCGCCCAGAAATGGTAAATTCACAGTGTGGAAATAGAGGCACACTTTAAAACATAACCCCAGAAAGCAACCAGCAGATCCTGACAGCAAATCTGACGCAGACTGCAGCACCACTGCTGCCCCGGGCCCTGGAGATGTCGTTTGTCAGCAAAACAAAGATGCTGAATCCTTGCAACCTTGGCACAGAGCGCACAAAACATGACTGTCAATACATCAGTTGGTGTAAATACAACTCAGAGCTCAATACACATGCGTTTTAGGTAAGTTTTAACAACATCAGGATGATGCAATGAGATTGTTAATGCAGATGCTTCATTTAGTGTATTCAGCGTGGCAGCATGTCTGGGGACAGGAGGAGAGATGCACAGGCCAGCTGGCTGTACAGCCTCCAGATAGCCTAATAAAAATGTCTAGAAGGCAGCTATGAAGGTAATAAATATAATAAATAGATTCTCCAGGACATCTGCTTATGTATTACTCTGTCCCAGTCCCATTAGCCAAGAGTTAGACAGGTGACAAGGACTAGTTCCATCAGGGACTCCAAAGCAAAAATTGGACCTGTGTTAGGGACTTGGGGATTTCACCCATGAAGTGCAAGAATGGTCACAGTTAACAGCAGGTTACAGAGACCCTCCTGCAGAGCAGACACGAACCCTCTCTCTGCACCTCCAATAACTCTCCCCATCTCTTGGAGAAACGCTTTAAGTGGATTCTGCTAATTCACAAAGCAGAAAGCTCCTCATTCCACGATGGTGCTGGCAGAAGCGGTCTTGTGGCGAGCGCAGACTTGTCATGTCATTTGCTTGCTCTGTAGAGCAGGTTTAAGTTTAAACAATGTTTTCACACACTTCCTCTCCCTCACCCGTGAGACAAGAGTCCATGCAATGAGGCCTCTGTGCTGTTAGATCTTAAAAAGCACAAACAGATCAGTAACCAGACAGACAGTTTGTTTTATGTATCATGATCTTGATGTACCTACCTAAAAGTTTGAGCTCTTGTTTGAAACAAATTCCTCTGCCTCTTTGGAGGACATTTTAGACTGGCTGCTCTTAACAGCCTCTGCTCAACAAGCACAGTCACTCCAACAGTCACTCCTGCTGTCCTGCTGCCAGTCTTTTCTGCACGCTCCTCTTCGCCTCAGTATATATCCCATAGCTCATCAGTGAGAAAAGATAAAGAGCAGAAACCTAACACAAAAAGCTATCTAGAAATTGCAAGGCACTGGACTAGCAATGCTGTGGGGCTGGATCCAAATGGAACATCTGTCTCTTCTGAGAGAGCAGTCCCTAGATTGTGCAGAGACACTGGGACTCAGGAGGAAGGAAATGAAGGCTGGACTTCATGATCCTCCAGACTGATCACTGCAAACATCTCCCGACACCAAACACATCTACATGCTTATGTTTAGGTCTTAAGCTAATTCCACTGCAAGCATTAACATCTCTATGCATTAACATCCTACTTAATAAATACTGAAAAGTTATTTTATTAACTCAAACATGCTTTAGTACTACCAGAGTCGTGCATTCCACATCCAGTTAACGGGACCAGTTAACACGACGAGTCCGGGCTCGCTTGATGCCAACCATGATAGCCTGAGGTAGCGTTTGAGCACATTTTACAGGAGTGCAGGAGACAACAGGACTCCTCATCAGAGGAATTTTACAAATGGCAAAAATCCCACCCCAAACACTGGCTGGAGCTACAACCAGGTCACCTGAGTTCCGCCCCAGGAGAGCTTCACCAGCCTGGCCTTGCCCAGGCAGGCAGGTAGGAATGTCAGGCTGCTGCTGAGCGATACCTCGATGGCCATGAAGCTGATAACATACCTCGCTCTTAAAGCCAAACTCAAGCCATTGCCTTTTTACTGTCTGGATTTTCAATAGCTCCTACTTGCTATGCTCCCTTGAAATCTGGGGATCAGATATACTCAAGAGCTCTTTACATACATCTGCTACTCCTCCACGGCAGGGCTCCAGGTTGACTACTTACCCCTTTTGACTGTATTATTTTTATGCTGCTGTAATCAAACCCATTTAACACCCACCCCCTTGTTTTCCCTGCTAAGGCTCTTGGTTTCAGTTAGCTTTCTGACCCCGGTCACAGGAGGCAGGCGGTTCAGATCACCACATCAACAGCAGGTTGTCATTTCCTACCACAGGAAGTTATTTCAAATCTATTAAAAAAGTGCTCCTTTCAAACCTAACCTACAATTGTTGCTAAGTGCCCACAACAATTAAATACCTCCCATCCCTTCCAATACATTATGTATACTGAGATCAAGTCATGAGTTGATCTTGTGACTGCTGGAAGGCTAAGAGTGGAATTAAAAATCGGAGTTTAGCCGAGTACAATTTGAGCCTTTGGGAATTGTGCTTTCCAGCTTTCCTCTCTGTCATGGAAGTTGTAAAATGAAGCAACAGCAATTTTTAAATCATCATTTCAGGAGAGAAGACTGAAGGAAACAAACCAGTCACCTTCCCCAGGCCATGCAATCACAGGACTCTGCTGAAATCATGGGAACGTGCAAGCATTTTTCTATTGCGGATTCATCCAAGTTGGCCCCAAACCCAAAGGCCAAATCTTGTTCAGACCTTCTGAATACAAGAAATGACAGCTTCTGTTGTTATCTACTCACACAAACAACATTAAGGAAAGAACTGCAACAGCCAAAGAGCTCATGAAGGGAGAACTGTTTCACCTTCACTTCCCCTCTACTCCCTCTGGAGGGAATCTTTTGCCTTTCCTAAAAGTTGACTGGAACGCTTTAGTGCTCCTGCTGCTGGAGAATCTACCTGGTAGACAAAGTTCCTGCTTTTATTAAGTTTAGCTGAAATAATTTATTAAGTTTAGCTGAAATAATTCTTTTGATGGCTTAGAGGACAGGAGACAAAGCTTACAAGGCTTCAAGAAGTCCACCCTTAAGACTACGACCACATTATGAAATCACCGTTAACACTTGTCACCATTCGATCAGCTGAGTTTCACTGGAGAAGCATTCATCAAAACTGGTCCTTCCTGAAGCAACTGAAATCAGCATTTACAAAAGGTGAGCATCTCCAGGCAAAACAACCCCAGTTTAAAGAAATCCCTGCAAATTCTCGGTGTTCTCTTAACTCTGGAGTAGATGTTTGATGATCTGCATCAGTAGCAAGTAGCTACACATCCACTGAACATGCTGTTTTAAGCAGCAGGTGCCCCTATGGCATAGGATCACGCTGTGCTTCAGCTTCTAGATGTACAGCTTTTCACAGATCCCACGTACACAATGGCCTCATCAGGAGAAGAAACACAGCTAGAGGACAATCATCACTGCTGAAGTCTCTCCTGTGAGACTCGTGCTAACTAGGCAAATCCAATTCACCTCTTGATGGCAACAGAGACTTTTAACCAGAGAGCCAGAGTTCGTTAGTATGGTTTTTCCTCTCAGAACATTCTGATGATGGCCCAAATCCCAAGGAACATCACAGGACACTGGAGGGAGCTAAGGAACAACACGATCAGGGTTTGTTCCTCAGATACAAAGTCTGCACATACACAGAGGAGTGGCGTCTTCAGGCAGGACACCTCTTCCTGGATGCAAACAACAGTTTGGTGAATATACTCACTGACAGCTTTGCAAACTGTTCCCCATAGGTATTTTTTAGTGTTTATCTGACATTTTCCATTGGCTACTGCAGCAACCCCTGCCCTGGGAGCATCATTCAGGGCAGTTCAATGCATTTTCCAGTAAGGTACATATAAGACAGTTGTGCAAGATTAACAACAGAGAGAAAATGATGCAGAATAGAACAACAACAAACCCCCTTGCAGAACATTTTACACAGAAAGAGATCCTTGAGGACTCTTGCAAGCCTCAAGTGACAATCTTACCTTCTGGGCTGGGACCGGCATTCTTCTTCCCCACTGTCTGCCTCCTGCATAGATAGGAAAGGAGAAAAAAGTTAATATACTTTAATATATGCAGAATGCAAAGACTTGCATTTCACTGGTCTGATTGTAGAAGGCAAAGGAAACTCTCACTGCTTCTGCATGTCACTGTCACTGCAGAGGAGCTCACTCTCTGCTCCGCTGTCACTTCGCGTTCTCTCAAAACTCACTTAAGAACTCAACAGCCCAAGAATTTTTGCCATTGCAGGACCTAGCATGCTCTGGTGTGGACTTCCAGTGACCCCTGCCAAACAAGGCAGGCTGAGTAAACACATAGTTTACTTCTGGACAAAAAGCTCTGGGTTTTCAGTTACCTTTACACAGATCATACTAATTCACAGTCAGTGTCAGCAATCGCGTGTGAGAATCCACAAAACCAGCAGGTAATGAACTGACAAATAGGACTGAGTGAGTGTAGATAGATTAGAAAGTAGAAATTTGACATCCTATGCTACTTGAAATGCAAAATTAATATGCACAATCTCTACCATGCTGTGGAATTTTACCAAGCCTACCTACTAAAGCCCAAAGCAATATCTCCGTCGAGAGATCTCAGCAATTAATTCTCTGCTGTGCAGTACATTTATGTAGGTATTGCTTATGATCTTTGAAGGGTCTTTTAACAGGTCAGCCCTGTTAAACTGAGAAAGACACTAACAGTGCAGTTAACACCACTGGCTTTGCCCAATCCCCAGCCTTACCCCACTACTTTGAGTTGCACTACCTGATGTAATGGCCTCACAGCATTACGATGGTGGGGTTAGATGGGGATGACCAACACGAGCATAAGAGAAGAACCACACCACCTTTCATTCAGGATGCTGCATCACCTTAAGGGCTTGGTGGGCTAAATGTCCCAGGCAAGATCAGCAAGACAAACAACTGGGAGCCAGCATCAGCTGCGCAGTTAGATTCCTTTGAGCAGATCCATTATTTATCTCAAGTGATGCTGAAGACGGCATTAGCTGTTGTGGGTGTGTTTGTTATTGCTGGAACTTCCCAGCTCCTGCCAGAGCAGGGGCTCTGCTGAGTTCCCTGTAGGCTGACAAAAAAGTTGACTGGTGGGAGCAAGAGGTCGGAGAAGAAGGGAAGAGGTTTCATTACATGCAGGACAGCTAAAGACACAATGGGGTTTTTGAATAAGCCAAAACCAATCAAAAGCATGTATCTGGCTGGAGAACAAGTTCCTTAAACCCAGTTAGGTAAAACAACTGAAAGAGCACTTGAGATCGCTCCTGTGCTGTTCAGGAACCCAAGCTATGCAAACATTTTTAGTACTATAATGAACGGCCTTTTCCACATGCCAAAAAAATCCTTGTCACAGCAACTGGCAAGCCTGCTATGCCACAGCCAAAAGTCCCACAAATGACAGGAGAAGATCCTGAAATACACAGATCATTTTCCTAGCTCCACTCCAAATTCAGCCTGCAAGAGCTCCATGTGGAGGAGGCTAGACATGGCCCAATTAATTACCATCTGTCGTTGCTGAAGCTCCTTTAATATTAGACATGACTGTGGCAGATCCGTGTGAGGAGCACATCTATTCAGAATGTAGCTGTCTACAGGAACAGAACTGCAGACAAGTGCAATCTGAGCAAGAGATCCATTTCCAATACCTGGGATGTTCTCTCATCTGCATCCCATCAACCATGTTCTTTGCAAATGCATCTGCACCTTCCCATGGACAGAAGGATTTCAACATGAGAGAAGATACAGCCAATGCTCCCATACTTCAGATATCCCACTGCTATTAATCCTCTTCTACAAGTCCATCCACAATATCCAGTGTATTCCATACCCATCCTGCAGTTCTCTGTGCTGTGTTCTGGTCACTGTATTTCTGCAGCTGCAAAACATCACAGAAACCTTAGGAACCATCAGCCAAAACTAAGCTGCAATGACAAGTCACCCCACTAGAGGGGAGGGCAGGACAGAGATGCGCCCACTGCATGGTCAAGTGCAAGCACCAGTGAAGGCAATGACTCCAATACTGGCAGGACCATCACAACAAGCACCTTCACATTTTCTTGCCATTTTCAGAGTATTTCCAAAGAGGAGGAAGTATTGCTGGCTGCACAACAGTTCATCAGCCAAAGAGTGGATCAGAACATTCCTTTCTGAGGGCATCTTTGAGAAGGTGGTTTAGACTTTGAAAAGGACCACTCTTGGACAGCACCCTTGGGTACTGAACCCAGCCATATGGAGGTGTGACCCATGATGGTGACTTTTGCACAGGCAGCATCAGGAACCCTGGTCCTGCCCCAGGTTCCCCATGCCCTGCAGCACTCATGCTGTACTCACTGCAATGGGTACAAGAGACAGCAGCTTGTACAAGAGACAAATGCTCCTTGGAGATTCCTGATGCTGGATTCCTCCAGCCTCAAACCAGCTTCCTCCACCAGCCTGCAAGGAAGAGGAAGCTGAGCTGCACTGATGAGCTCCAGAGGGAGTCATGCCCTGTTTTCCTTGACCAGAAACAAAGGCCTCAGGGGAAATGGAAGGAATGAGTCGCATTGCTCTAAACTAGGCCACGATATTAAATGCAGTTTAAAGTGAAAGATGAAAAATTCCATCTCTGCTCCTTTCAGGCCATGTAGGACAGAATATGCAAAACATTAATCCTATTTGTGCTTTGATCCTCTGCCAACTATCTGTCATCAAAAGAGCAAGGGAGAGGAGAGAAATTTCTGAGTGCTATTCTGCTCTACACAATGGGAGTCGCTCCATGTCACGCAAACAGTTCTGCTCTTAGAAATCTCCCTTTTGCAGGCTGATGTAATGATAAACAAGAGTCAGTCTGCATTCTTGTGTACAGGGGCTGAAGCTGTCTGCCTGTAGTTAACATTGCACTGTAAGAGATGTGATTATTAGCATAAGCAATGTGTCTAACATTCACTCCGTTTCTATTAACCAAGGAACATTTCACACAGACTACACCCTAAAAAAATACATCTTTCAAACCTTGAAAGAGATTCCGATTTAATAACTACTTGCTCCATGTGATTTTATGCCAACATACCTGACTGTACAGACAATGCCTGAGAAGTGTTTATCAGGAATGTGACTGGTCACAGCCATCGATATCAAAGCCCTGGCAATTCAGGCAGTTTTCACCCCACAAGTCACCATTTTGCTCACAGCTGTGACGTGCACACTTCAGACATTACAGAACTCCTCTCCCCCTTCTGTGTTTTCTAAATCTTGGCCAGGATTTGCTTTTTGGATGGGCAGCTCCAGTACCTTCATTGTGTGGTCCGCTTTCCCCCTTTACATAAATCCTCTGCACAGCAACAAACACCAGCAGTGAGCGATCCCGAATTTCTCATAGGAAGGCAGAACCAAGAGGGAAAACCACTTTCATTTCTTGAAGCTGTTAATTTTCAGAGTCAGTATTGTTCTTTTTCTTTAAAGATCCTTAACAGGGGCAGAGAGACCTTGTGCAAGAGCAGGAATGCAGAGGCTGTTTTGTGAGAAGCTCCGTGAGACAAAGAACTTGAAGTTGTTTTACCTCTCCTAGTGAAGTGCAACTGGCTGCTTCTTATTTATACAACAGAAAATTAGTCAATATAGATCCCCCCAAACCTGCAGCAAGATTCAGATCTAGCCAGGCCATCAGAGAAGCTTTCCACTGAACTGTCAGCCACCATTATGTGAACAACTCTGGACCCAGTCTCAAAGGAAATACTACAAAGAAAAGGCTTGTAATTAAATGAGCAATCTTCTAGCTCTCTGCCTCCCCTTGCCTTGGCGCGATCCCATCCAGTTGTTCAAACACACACTAAGTGCCTCTGAGCTGAACACGACCTTTGCTGGGAAGAAGGCAGCTGCTTCAGTCAAATCAGAGGTTGTGCAGCCAGGCACAGATCCAGTTGTTAATCCATGCAAGCACTCCTCTTCATAGCATCCCCCTGACTCCCAGGGTATCTTTGTTTGGGCTACAGTGCACTGCAAGCTCCTCCATACATGAGCTCCCCTTGTGTGTCAGCAAGTTTTAAACAAGTCAGTACAAAAAGCACCCTCCCTCAACTGTTACCCAATGCATGGATAACCCAGTCTGGTCAAGTATTGCAGAGAAGGTGCCATTACTGCAGCCACAGCCTTTCCTCTAATGCAATAGAAGTCACATACAGATAAGGGCATGCAATGGACGTTCAGATACCTCAGGGCTTGACTCAACTCTTGACACAGATATACAGTGACATTAGATATGCCCCGGGGTATCCAACATCTGCACGGACTGGCATGAGATGCCCAGTGAAGCAACTTAATAGAGGCCATTTAAGTCCAAGGGACCAGGATCTGTGCGTGGACATCACATAGAACTGAAAATCAGCACCTTCCAAGATGAAGCATTTGACAGATGCTGATTCAAGGGCACAAGGCTGTTCCTATCAATTATCTCAAATTATGTGCTGGAACAAAGTAAGACAAACATTTGAGTCAGATTGCCAAAGATCTATTACACATTTCTGGAGCAGAGAGACTTTCATGCAGTCTGAGTTGTATCAATCTCTTAAATAAACTGTGTTAGCAAAAAGCCCACACATATGCATTTGCAGTAAGGCTGAAGTGCCAGCAACAACACTGGCTGGTAAAAAGAAATGAGGGCTGACTCCAAAACCTGGGTTCATGAAAGGTTGCCTTTTTATTTGCAAGAAACCCAAGCAGTTTGGTGATTTGACAGCCAAAGTTTGCAGCTCCACAGCTGCCACATGGAGAACAAAGACAAAATCTGCAGCAGTTTGTGTGAACTGATTTATTCGGTGTATTATGGAAACCATCAACACGGTGGCAATGTGCAGGTACTCACATAGAGAGGATGGGTCTCAAAGCTGAACTGAAAACCAGTTCACTTTAGAATCCCTCAGTCCCTGGAGATGCTGAACCTTAACCATTATTAAGTTATGAAACTAATTAAAAAAGTCACCTGGTGTGCTCTAGAGAAGTAGCTCATTGCTGCTTTCCGAAATACATCTGCCATTAAACACTTCTTATAAATAGAAGCTGCTACCAGGAAGCCTTTAAGTTTGACATAAAAGTCCTTCAAAAAGCTAAGCTGAGCAAACTAGGCCACAAAGGGGAAAGGAGAGAGCCACGCTGGGTTTTGCATAGTGCTTTTACCTCTCCAAAGCTATAGGGATCAGGGGCGAACAGGCAGCTTTCTCCAGCCATCTCTCATCTATCACTATTTGCATGAAATGCTTTGAATGAACACTGGTTTCCTCCTCACATTTCTTCTGTGTTTGAGGTTCCACATAAGCAACAGCTTTCTGCAGTCAAGTGTTCATTCAGGGGTTGGCATTCCTTCAGACTGTTTTCTGCATCACTTTGCTGTGTCACTAATTGGTATATTCAGGTCAAAGACACTGCGCTCCTGCTCTGGAGAGAGGGAAAAAACCCCAACAAGTTCCTTATCAAAGCTTTCATCTTCCTGCTGGAGCAAAGAGATTTATGCAAACTCTGTTTAGCACAAAAAAACCCGCACAAGTAAAGCTCAGACTCTTGAAGGCAAAAAATTAGAAGCTTCCAACTGGTACAGCAAGAGTCGGGATGAGAAATGCAGTGTGACAGCCTGCTACGCTACCCCACCAGGGCAGATCTGAAGGGAGATTACTGTCAATTGAATTTCTGCAGTGAAAGAAGCCTGCCTGATGTGGAGTACAACAGCTTGCGCCTCAATCGCAGACGCACCCAAAGGGGGAGGGAACAAAAAAGAATACAAACTTTGTGGATACATCCTCATATTAAATATCCCTACACCAAAGCAGTATCACACACGACCTTTCTAAGCTGCGTAGTAGCGTATTATCTCTAGACATATACAAACACCAAGAAAAAGCCTAAAAACCCATTGACTCCCTGAAGAGAGCTTTCCTCTAACTTTCAGAAAGCCTTTAACACTGCACAAGTAAGACAGAAAAGGCAGGTATTTAACATAATGATGATGCTTTGCTAGATTAACACCTCCCAGAACCCTGAAGATACTGGCTTAATTTCCTTTTAGGCAAAGATAATGAAGCTGTCCACTGTATATCTTAAAATCCAGAAGCATTTGTTCCCCTACAACAGCAACAAATGCTTATGTTGATAGGGCAATTGTGAGAAAACTCACTTGCTGTATGAACCCAGACACTGTTTTCATACATATTTAAGGTACAGTTTACCTAAGACCAAGTCAGAGATAACGCGTGTGTACACTGGTGAAGCACAGGGCAGGGCTTCTACACAATGAACAGTCTGTGATGAAAATGAAATCCCAGCTCCACAGGTTACCCCAATGAGCAGCTGTTCATTATCCATTCATGCAGGGTGACACATTTACATGCATGAAATTGGCCCTGTGCAATTAAGGATGGACACTGACACCTTGGCCCTGCTCCAGTCACTACCTGTTCATACTCAGACCTTGCTCAACCTCCCAATGGACTCCAGAGCTTTCAGAAGCAGCGTGGCCGTGTGCATCTCCTCACCCAGAGGACTGACATCTCCACCTTGGAACCTGGGAGGTTCCAAGGGAGAGAATCTCCTAAACTGCTGCATTAAAAGACAGCCAGAACTGAACAAGGTTGAAGGAGCCTGAAAAGCAAACTGGCTGATGAGCCATATGCAGAGAAGTTGGAGATGTGAAACTGCAGCTGATAACCTTTCATCATTCATGATGGAATGATTACGCATTACAAGGAATAAGGACATAGACCAGACATAGCAGATGCACATCACAGCTTTTGGCGTAAGTCAGTTTCCCACTGAAATGAATAAACATTAAACGTGCTTTTAAAAGAGGAAAATATTTGGGTTTCACTCATGTTGAAGGGCTATTTTAGGAGGAGGAAGGTGGAAGGAAGGGAGGTACACCACAGAGGGAAGGGTCTTTGTCTTGCAATCAGCCATCTTCCTGTTAGCTTCTTGTTCACCTTGGTGTGCACTCACAGCAGCCTCATTTGTATCCCTGCTACAGTCATCTCCATTAAAAAGCAGGAGGTTATTCCAGGGCTCTGTGCAGGCACAGTTCAAATTGTAACTCCAGAGCTTTGACTTCTCCCAGAATGTATAGCAGGGTCACTAAAGCAATGCTGATTCACCTGCCACATATATGAAATATATTATACCCATAAAGGGACAAGAATAGAGCTTATCTGGATACCATTCCTATTTATGTCCAAGCTGTGCCAGCATAGCTCTCTTGTTAGAAGTCTAATTCATGGTCAGTAGCAGCATAGCCAGGCATGGGCTTTTCATTTTGACAACTTGCCTTTGACTGCACAGAGGGAGGCACAAGCAGCCATCCATGAGACACATTTGAGTTCCATTTTCACCCTGTACCAGCTCAGCAGGCGAGTGGCTGCCGTACCACACAAGCATCCTTCTCCCTTCCAGAACATTAGAAAAGACTCTCACCCCCTCATCTCCTTCGAGATCCAATCCCTGCCAGCTCCCATCAGAGCTCCCCTTGACGTAATGAACATACGACAGCGGGTGAGTTAGGAGCAGCACAGAAATCTTCCTGACCTACCTGATCTGCAGGCACCAGCAGCCAGGCCATGCAGAGCCCTTGGCCTCCTGCATCAGTAATTAAAAGATGGGTTTCTGGATGAAACAAATCCTCCAAGTGAGGAGTTATTTATCACTTGTGGAGGTGAAATCAAGACTCTGAAAAGGGAGCAGAGCAACACTCAGTCCTTTCAAATTCCACAATACTCAACCTCTGAAAAGCAACATCGAGAGGAAGTCATTAATATTTCAAATTCTTAACATTGCTTAACCCTGAATCGGTGTCGAATGGTATAATTACAAGTTGCAAATTGTCACCTGCATTTGGGAGAAAAACGGGAAAAAAGGTGGTACCTAAGCAACTACATGGTGCAGCGTGTCTGGATGCAGCAGCATCTGCACTGGCACTCACAGGCGGCTATTGCACAACCCTGGATTCAAGCAGGAGCGCAGCCGGGGAGTTTCTGCTCTATTGCAGTGACAGATCTGGAACAGAAGTGGCTGGTAGAGGTTTAACAGCAGGAGCTGAAGCTCTGTATCAGAAAAGGAATTGGCAGCAAAGTCCCTTCACCTCTAGCCTCTATCAGGGTAGGGAACAGAAAAAAAAGCCCCAAGTGTTTCAGGCAAAACTTCAAAAGGAATTGCTGGGACATGCAGGACACAAAGCAGAGCCCTGGGAGAGCAGAGGGAAAGGAAAGCCTGAAGATATTCCCTGGCAAGACACAGCAGAGAGAATCACAAGGTACAGAGTGTGCTCCATGTTCACATCCTCGGTCCCCAGGGTGCAGCAGAGTCTCCCAGTTGCCCCACTTCTGGCAGGGGACCACTGCTACCAGAACTGGAACATAATGGTTATAAAGAGCTCAGAATCACTCACTTCTGTAAAAAATACACCCAGGTATTAGTCTCCTGCTGCTGGAACTGAAGGCAGCACGCTGAGCCATTTTCTTGCCTGATGCAAGCTGGTTTATAGGCTCTTGTACACTGTCTCTCCACAGTAGTGTTCTGCCTACACTCTCTCAGCACTCCATGCCTACAGCCAACTGGAGATACAAGGGCCTAGGCAGTTTCTGAGGGACCAAAACCAAGGCATCAACTCAAACAACACCTCCTCCAACAGCACTTAAAGAAAAGAGGAAAAAAAGAGAAAGGAAAATGCAGCTGAGGAGTAGAACAGGGTTTTCTGGATGAGTCAAATATGAGCAGAACAAAGTTGCATAATGAGTGCCCCTTGACTTTTGTTATTTCTCCCAGCCAGCTCCTCCAAAAATGTCTTTGTTATTGTTTATTTGGGTATCAGTCCAAATTGCTGTGGGAGGAGAGAAAAGGGAAAAGGAAATGCTGTCAAGCTATTAATTCTAGTACTGGAGTCATCCAGCACTACCCCATCTATTAACGAAACAGTGTCCTGTTTACTGCAACACTCTCTAGATCCTGGAAGTTAAATACAAGAGAAATAGATCTTAGCCTCTTGCAAAAGTGACTCCAGCATTGTGTGTCCTCTGCCTCTGCTTATTTACCTGCTGCTCAGCCCAGAGCAGCAGTGTCATTCCGCATCTCTGGAGAGAGCAGGCAGCAGCAGGGGAAGCAGGCGCCTGGCAGCTGGGAGCATCATTCCTGAAATCTAAGCCTCTGTGAACCATTATATTGCAATAAAGGCCAGGCTGTGTCAAAAGCCGGGAATGACTGCGGCCACCACCCGTCCTCCCATTCTAGAGAGGAAGTCACGTTCCTACACGTGTGTGTTGGTAACAAGAGAAAAGCTGCACTAAACCCGAATGCCGTGTAAGATTTGGTTACTTCCCCCTCTCAAGATGCAAGTGCCCCTGGCAGCGGGTACAGCTTGACCTGTCAAAGGGACATGCTTCCATAAAGCCAGCTTGCCCTCGCTCTGTGCCAAACCTGGCTCTTCCCAGGAGCAGCAATGGCTGATGCAGAACCCCTGTGTCCAGAACAGCCGTTAAGGACAGAAGGAGAGGAACACTGTGCCAAAGGCAAAGGAACCCCATTAGTCTTGGCACAAGACTGGATCTGCCTGACCCCTGGAAGTTCAATAGATGTATGAGATCTGTGGCCCTGCAGTACTTGTCTATATAATCCCAGCCTCCTTTGTGCCATCTGTTTCCTCTTCAGCAGACTGGCCATTAGAGACACAATGCTAAAACTCGTGTCTCCTTAGTAACAGGTTTTTGTTGATCTCTCCCAATCTTTCTGTCAATCCTGTAATCTACCAGGATTTTCCCTGCAGGGATGCAGACCAGCATCAGCGGAAAAAATCATACAGGACAATACAAACACTTTGGGGCAAGGGCAGAAGGTGTACAAGGAGAGTGCATGAAGTTATGAGAGCTACAAGTCTATCGAAACCAGATGTTCTCATTATGCTGGAGCAAGCCACCAACATACCTTCAGAGTGCCAGGTTTAAGATCTCATTGAGCACTCAGTGCTCCAGCAGTATTTTCTTAAACAGTTGCCAATTATTTTTCCATCAAAAGACAAACCTTAAGAGGAAACCCCCTACACATACCCTGCAGCCCTATAGACCACCTTCTATAATACCCCAAAGGTAAAATTGCTGCCAACCTCAACATATGCAGGTAAGGAAGGACTCTATTTCCAGTCTATAGAGACTGGCTCTCTTACAGCACGTTTTAAGTTAGTGATTGCTGGTTGCCTTTGGTTCCTTAATCACTAAATCCCCGCACTCTCTTCTTGAGGTTAATCCAGTTAAAACTTTCCCTTCCCTTTCGCTAGCACCTTGCATAAATAACCACCTGAAGAGCAGAGCTGTGGAAGCCAATGCTCAGCCTGTCCCTTTGTCCTGCTGCAAGAAACAGTGTAAAGTAAATACGTACTGCCTATGCCAGAAAAGGAAATTAAGATTAGCTAGGTAAGGGCAAAAGGCACTCCTTATGGATTGCTTAAATCAGCAGGAATCAATCATCCAGTCCAATCCAAATCCCCCAGTTGCTTTCTGCCTTAAGATAAGTAGAAACAGGTTTATACTATACTAAGATAAAGCAGCCTTAAACCAGCGTAAGCCCCTATGTCAAAATCCCCCTTTCTGGGAGGAGTGGAGAACTTGCCTTTGAGGTCAGCTCTAAATGAGATGGCTACACGATTATAGTCATAGAGACCGTGTGGTATTTGGAAAAGCAACACTGATCAGCACAAGAAAATCACTTCTTTAGGCTCTGCCTGCTGATCTGGCCCTGCCAGAGCCCTTAGCACTGAGCCCTGCGGGCAGGAGAGGGAAGGCAGCATTAGAAGCCGGCGGCAGGTCCTCAGTGCCTGCCAGGAGGGGCCAGAGCAATAGACAGTCCAGCACATGCACGAGGCATCAACAGTCTAATCCAGTGAAGATGTGTATTTGCCCAGCAGGAATCCTTAGAAGAGTCTTGCCCTTTCCCCCCTTTTCCAATGGGTGAGCCTGTACCCACTTCCAGTGGCACTGGTCCCCTGGGAGGGAGCCCTGTGTAACCTGCACCATCCGCCTAGGCAGCGAGTGGGCGGTTACAGGAGACATCCTCAACCTGGGACAGACTTTAGGTCTGTGATCCAACAGACCACACAGATCATGCCCTGACATGTATCTGCAGGTCTTCTGCTCATTGTGAAGCTGTGCCAGGGCTCTAGAGCATCACACACTGTTGTAGAGCTGCCTGTCAGGCAGAAAACACTGCACATGGGCTCCCTGGGGCCTGCCAAGCTCTTCGAACTACGCACTACAGCCAGAGCTTGACCGTAAACTCTTTGTGTTCCTGGTCATTCACAACCAAGAGAAAGAGTAATCTGGTTTTGAGGACTGTTACACTGAGGTAAGTAGGTGTGGGGTAAGAGGACAGAACAAGGAGCGAGGTGCCTGAACAGATGTTTCTAACTCCATTCGTGCAGATGTGGAAAGCCGCCACTCAGTCTCTAGTGCACACCGAAATGCTCATTTCTGAACGGCCGATCAGTCAGAAGTGGAATGTTTCTGCATTCACGGAGTAGCTATTTTAGGATTACATTATGCACTGTGCTTCCATTAATAGGTACACTAATAAAAAAAGAGGTGTTACACCCAGCAGTGCATTTGCCTCAGACCCGAGTACTGCATGTACAAACACCAGGGTGAGCAGAGGAAAGCTAATGAACCCTGGTACTGACAAGCCACACAGTTTTTCCACAGCTCCAGGGATCACCTAGCCATTAGGCTTGCCAAATATTGATGGAACAGGTCAAATCACTGCATTCACTGGCCACCTCTGCTAGAGGCTTGTCAAGCTGTGTCGTCCATGGAGGTTTAACACAGCCATAGGAGTCACCAAAGTGAAAGGCAGGCTATTGTATCTCACACATCCTGCAGCTCTGGAGGAAACTGATCCAGATACTCTCAGTCCAGACACCAGTTTCCCTGCTCGTGTTGCCCATGGTCTCTACCACTGCCTTCACTCAATGATAACTCGTACACATCTACACCCTCTGGATCCCCTTCCCAGGCCTTGGAGTCCTATAGTTCATTGACAAGCTGAAAGTTCCCAGGAACTCATTTTGGAGCAAGTCAAGAACTCTCAGGTTTTTTAAGTGAACAAAACTCAAATTATGAAGTGCTGTCAAGCTTTTATGAAAGCCAAAGGCAATTTTAGGGAAAATACATCCTTGTGTTTGGCCAAGACTCACCCCTCTCCCAGTGTCTCCTGCATGTATTAGGATTGCAGCTGTATCCATAAAACTCACACACAATCACCCATCAACTCTTAACATGCAGATTTGTTTCTTCCACCCTCTCCAAGGCTGAGCTGCGATATCAGGGTTTGATCAATGCAGTTTTCTGAGAGGGAGGATTGAAAGAGCTAAGAAGAGAAACATGAAAACAAGCACTTAGCCAAACAGCACAGATAAGTTGCATGCCAATGGCACAAGGATATTATTGGAGTTTCAAAAATCATTGATCTTAACATAGGGCAGATTCAGCATAAAGAGTCAGGTTTCTGTCAATAGTTCTGCTTTTACTAACAGGTTTATACGGATCATTTTGAAGATCAAAGCCATAGAATCCAAAAGGTACCTGTATAATAAATCTCATTAAAACTAGAGCAGGTCAGTGCTCTGATGAACTTAAGCTGTAGATCCTTCTAATGCTCTTGAAGAGAGTTTGGGTGACCAGCCAAATGAGGATTCCCTCAGCTCAGAAATGCACATCATCTGAGCCAAGTGGAAATACTGTCTGAGCTAAGCAAAACAGAGTTTTGTGTGGGTTTGGGTTGGTTGTTTTGTTTTAAGCAACATGAAGAGCAAGCAAAAAGCCCCAAATTATGAAGCAACAAAGGCAAGAGTCAGAGTTAAAAATAAAAACCAACTTGGAGGGAAAAAAAAAAAAGAAGCAGGCAATAGAAAACCCATTGTATTAAACTGATGTTATTTTGATGTTGGATTCAAATCCAAAGAATTGCATTAGCCCACACAGACATAAAACATACAAAAAAGTCTAACAGGATGTGAACTCTAGAGCACAGCCCATCTGCTGGAGAATGAAAGCTAGTGAATATGCACAGCTTTAGTGTTAGGGCATCCAACATGCAGAGCCTTCAGGGCACTGAACAACTTTAGCTGGCGGTCATCTCTCCTGTAAGACAATGATGTCCAGGAGTTAAGAACACTGATTTATACCCAACAACAGTTGCTGTATCAAATGCAGGGAGGCAAAACAGAGAAATGAACAGCAGTAGCAGCACATATATATGTATATATTCAAACTTAAACATGGGAGATGTAGGTGGGATATAAGGAAGAAATTCTTTGCTGTGTTAGTGGTGAGACACTGGAACAGGTTGCCCAAGGAAGTTGTGAATGCTTCATCCCTGGTAGTGTTCAAGGCCAGGTTGGACGTGGCTTAGAGCAACCTGCTCTAGTGGAAGGTGTCCCTGCCCATGGCAGGGGGTTGGAACTGGATGATTTTAAGGTCCCTTCTGACTCAAACCATTCTATGATTCAGTTAAAGCACACACACCCCACCAAGGTAAAAAAAAAAATCTTAAAATATTTAGGTCTTTCTTTTCTAATACAGAAAACATCCCTGTGGAAGTATGGAAGTTGTAGAAAATCCTGGACAGCATTTAGCTACTGAACAAGGTCACAAATTAAGTAGTCTGAGAATTTGTGGTAGCTTAGCCCTGAAACAGTCCCCCCCTTTTTTCCATCCCCAGCCCCCTTCACTACTCAGCTCAAAATGCAAGACAACAAGAACACATGATCCAGCCTGTGTTGATACAGGCAAATACATGGCTGAAGTCACAGGAGCACATTCTTTAGGGCTCATTAACCATCACATGACAAACATCACAAGAAGCCAATTTACTAATCACAATTGAAACTTGAAGAAGTTAATAATAATAATAAAACCCATTATAGAAACATCTCTTTGGAAGGGAGGAGCTGCACCTGAAAAGACAGCAGCAAACAAAGCAAAGTTCTCATGTTATCTGGAACTCTTCACTTTTAGTGTTCCACATATAAGCTAGTACTGCTTTGAAGTCCCTAATATGTACTTTTTGTTACATAGTTTTGAGCTAACAAAGAAGCTGACCAACAATCAGCAAAGACTTACCAATAAGCCTCTTACAAGCATAGAAATGTTTGAATTTAGTTGCAGACTTGACTAAAACTCTTCTGATTCTGGACGTTTGAAAACGAACAGACCATTCACTTGCAATAAAGCTTATAGGTATGAGAGGCTTGCTTGTAAGAGGACATGGAACCCAGTCCTTCTTCTCAGCTCTCAAGCAGTACTGACAGCTGTTCAGAATATAGACAAGGTCTACTTTCAACTCCAACCAGATAAATGGAAATGAAAGCAGAACTGCCTCTTAACACACCACCACTGTACAAACTGATTTTCACACTTCTACCTGTATTGATTTCTGTACCCAGACCAAACAGATAGCTTTTTAGTTTAGAAGAGCTGCTTTCGTTGGAAAGGTATCAAAGTTATACTGACATTTTATCCTGACAATTTAATTAGGGATTGGTCCAGTGCTGGAATAGTGCTCAATATTCAGGGATCCTGAAAGCTGTGAACTGTTTAAAAAGGTTCCAATGATCCACAGGGCCTCTATCAAATAGATCACTGTAGACTCATCCTTGGGATTAAGTCATCTCCATTTGTGAGCCCTTATGTGATTATCTATTACAGAGCAGAAGTACTGCATGAAAGCCTCTTCAAGGCCTTCACCACCATCTGTGAATTACATTATTAACAATGGTATGAACTTCCTAAGAGCATCTGGTTCTCTCCCTACCCCCTTCTCAAATCACTGGAAAGAGCTCTTCAGTATCAAACCTGGCACAGGCAAATCCATTTTCCTTTTTTCCCTCTCTCCCTACATCCTCCTGCCCTCCAGCAGCAGAGAGATGGAGCTCAGGTCTCCACTTCCATGCCCTATGCGTACTCTGCACAACTCTTTCTGTTGTTAAATGAAGATGAACTAAACCAACCAAGTGACGCACATACCACAGGCATTTTACTGGGAAAAGCGGAAGTTTATTCCATCGTTTTGCAGAGGCAACATCTCAAGTATGCTACTGAACTGCCACCACAGAATGCATGTGCTGAGGCACGACAGGGGCTGCACACTCCCGCCCCGAGACCTCCCGTCTTACCCGCACCGCTCCTGAAGTTAACCAAAACCAGGCAGCAGCCATTCAGCCAATTTGAATAGGTCCTGCTCTGACTTTCTAGACACAAGTAAGCATTTTTGTCATCCCACTCCTCATCCCCACCAAGGATGTGGTCTGAAAACATGCCAGGTTTTTGTAAACAAGAAGTAGGAAGAGGCAGTATCACCCAGGACATCAGAGCACGCTCCCCACTGAACTCTGCACAGAGTTCACATCAACCAGCCTCCGTGGCTACTCCAAGGGATCATTTACTCTTGCAGGAACAGACTTCTTCCTATATCATTTTCTCCTGCTTGCTCTTCAAACCTAGCTTCTTTTCCTGCTCTACACATAAGGCTTTTAAGAGCTTCACATCACCTCAACTCTCTGTATACACCAGCAACAGTTTTTCCATTCTTTTTCTTCCCCAGTGTAACCCTTTAGTTGCACAATCGGTCACAATTTTACAGCCCCATAAGATACAGCAACTTCCTCTGTCTTAAGTTAGCAGCAGTATTCCTTGAAAGAAAAGTGCAACGTTATGGCCAGTTCAATAAGGACTTTATTCAGCAGGAAACAGCATTCAAACCAAACGATCATGTAAAGTGCAATAACAGGCAGAAACTACTGGGAAGGAGGGAGGGAGACAAAGACGTTTTTGCACAAGTTCACATGAACCCTTCTTCTAACATATTGATTCTCTTATCCCCATATTTCAAATAAATAATCAGGTATCTGTTGAGATGATCAGTCACCTGAATCTAGAACAGAGTCTAATTACAGATAAATACAGGACTTCTTCAAGTCTACAGAAATAATGGACAAGTGTGTTTACTCAGGGTTACCACCACTTTGAGATGCTGCCTGAATTTGTGTTCTTTTGCGGGTCATGAGAGGAAGGATGTGGTTACTGCTGAGGGGAGGAAGCTGGAGGCACCCAGCCCTCCAGGATCTTCTGCCAGGAGCTGGTTTTATTTCAGTGTGGCTTTAGAGGGATGGCTTAACAATAAAACCCCAACCTTTTATTTCCTATAGCTTATTGGGAGGGGTGTAGGGAGAAAAAAAAACCAAAGTCTTGGAGCAAATCAGCAGCAATTTGAGATAGGCTCTGCCAAGGCCAGCTCCCAACATACAGTGAGAGCACAGCATTCTAACCAGAAGGATCTTAGGATTACAACATTGATACCTGGAATAGCAGCAGCTAAAATTGGAATTAATTTCCATCTTTCAAAGAGTAGGTACAGGTGACCATGCAATCAAGTTAGCGAATATTTGCTAAATCAGAGCATTGAATATCACCCGATGAGCTCATTTTTGGAGGCAGTTCAATGCCTCACTTCTAGGACTGATGTCAGTGTCACATGCTTGGAGAGGATCAGTCTGCAGCTGGGTATTTTAAAGCCTTCTATCAGGAGTACAGAAAAGTCAATGGATTTCAACAGCATCAACTAATGAATTTGTGTTTTATGGCAACAATTTAGTCACCAGACCCCACTGTCAATATCTCTGTGAGAATATCAGAATGCTACTTCAGACAGTTCCCCCTCCCTCTGCTTTAAGCCATTGGCTGGAAGCTGAGGGGTGCAGCAGATAGGTTCTTTCAACAGAGAAAGTTGTGTATCAACAGAAAGACAAGGAAACAGGAAACTCTCACTGATGCTGACTGGCTCATGAGAAAATGGTTAACCATTGAGAGATGAGGCTCAGCAATTGTAAAAATACATACACAACAGCAGGGCAAGAGGTGCTGAGCATCAGTAACACAAACACTTCAGGCAGCAACATTCAACCCTATGGTCACATCCCATTCACTCACAAACCAACGGTGAAGTCATCTTTTGTTTTGACATAATACAGGGATGCCACTGAAGTTCAGTGGCAAGTGTTCATGCAGCATCAGTGAAGTCCCCCACACTCTGATGCTCACTGCTTGCACTTTGTACCGACAAGCAGGAAGAGATTTGCACCACACAAATAAGCAGTGTCTTCATTGTGCAACTGCATGCGACTTTTTTGGAGAGAAACAATGCTCAAATACAAGGAGTGTTGTGTGCACCAGGCTGCAGAGTGGGTGGCAGTGATGTTGTCAGGAAGCACACAGCACTTCTTACCTCCACGCCCATTGACTTCAGTAGAAGGCTACATACGAAAAGTCTCGGAAGATGAAGTGTTCCCTACCCCATGGTGCTGTCCACACACTATACTTAAGAAAGAGACAAAACAAGAAAACCACACAAATGAAGCAGCATGAAATTGTATCTTTTTTCTTTTGTTAAGCTCTTGCAGCCCCCACTCCAGTTAAGAAATCAGACCATACACCCATCCATTCTGAGCAAGCCCTTCACCACACTGCCTGAGCCTTTGACATTTCTGGAGTGTAGGATGAGAATGGTGGTAGTTTACTGCATGTTTATATTGCTCTCAGAAGGCTTTGGATGAACACGCCTTAAAGCTTCACGTTCCACCCAATTGTTCAACCAGGGGCTGTGTGTTTTCATACATGGAGCATAGGGCAGGGCCCGTTTTAAAAATCCCTGAGAGCTTCTCTCAAAGTAGTTTACAAGCTCTGCATCGCTTTCACTCTCACCCAGGCTACAAGTTTCATTTGTAATAGTTCTAAGAACAGGAAAGTCAAAAGCAAGAAACCCTGAACTGCCATGAACATGAAGCCCCAAACAGAGATTGCCAGGGCAATGAGCAGCTTGGGTATCTCCAGAAGAGCTGGCAAAAAGACCAGGCATATGTGATGGACACGCTGCTTGCACTGCGTGAACCTACACGTGGATAAGTATGTGCGATGTACAGCCTGCAGCTGGGATAAGGGAAGGTTGTTTATAACAAACTACCTCACAGAATTACTAGTAGTTTACTCCAAAAGGTTTGTAACTGATTTTCAGACTGTAGTTTTAATCCTGACCAGTCAAAGAAATAAGAGACTAAAGGAAATAAGAAGATCCTTATGTGTCTCTTGTGGTGCCATCAGACATTCCTTCTCATTTTAAGATAATGATTATAAATTCAGTGTACCTCAAAGGTTTTAAAGTGAGCAGAATATACCCTTAATTCCGTTTTCAGCCAGATCTCCTCTATACAGAGCTGTTTTTTTCAGGTCTGAAGTTATTTGGCAGTTGTCTGCAGCCTGGACCAGACTGCATATTTCTCTCTCTTTTTTTTTTAATTTTAGACTTAATGTAGCATGTACTCTCAGAAAGGTTTTACAATGCAGCCTTTTGTAGTTAACTTGCTCCAAGCTGGGCCACTGCCAGGTTGTTATCAATGACATTTTAAAGCAGATGAATGAAGTTCTTATTACGGTGACAAGCAGAATTGTGATATGGCACATGCATACACTGAAAGAAGAGAGCTTGCTATTAGTTTGTCAGGTTAATAAATAAACAGTGATTTCATGAATAAAAGCCTTTTATTAGGAAACAAAAGAACAAAATTAATATTTATAAAGCTTGAGTGGTTTAGAGCACCCTTTAAAAGAAGATTATTCCATTTCAGTCAGAGCCACCATCATGGATTAGAGATTCTTGAACACAGCTTCCCCTCCTAATTCTTACCACAGCAGTGCAACGCAGAAAACAAAGCTCTGCCTTCTGAACTGGTTCAGGCCTGTTCCAGTGCTCCTTCATGAGTGAGCTCCTCAGTCTGAGATGGACAACACTGAAGGCTCATGCCAGCAAACGTTGCTGTTACATCTTCAGGACTGCAGCTAAAGGCTGCACCTGCTGGAAGAGCTGTTGGCTCCTTATCACAGCAGGAAGTTCTCACGTTCTGCACAGCGAGCTCCTGCACCACAGACACTGAAACCCAGCCAAGAGTGACGCTGCGTGTTACCAACACTGACCGCTGTCAGGAATCAGCTGCAAATCACTTCCCATCCTCTGCCCCTAGAAAGGTTCTTCCCTAATACCCTGTCTATACCTCGCAACTGCTTCAGGGCTCTTCAGTATTTCCTACAGCATGTGCAAAGAAATGTTTGCCATCAAAACTGAGTTTAAACAGTGACTTATGTCCAGGATAACTCCTACTTCTTAACAGACAAACGAAATTCTGACAAATACAGATTGCTCCTCATCTCCAGCTGTCTTTGCATGTACTCCCTTTGGCTCAAGGCACTCTGTGCTTGTCTGTCCTACAACCAAACTTGCAAGGGTAAACTTTCAACAAGCTAAGTAGTTTTGGTTTGGGGTGTTTCAGAGGGTGTCTGTAGGAGGGATATATGTGTGTTCGGTTTGGGGTTTGTTGGGTTGGGGTTTTTTAATTCTGATTTGATTTTAAATGAGCCCGATCTCAAGTTTGGAATTAGCCAAAGCTTAAAAATCTGTCTAGCACCATCTTCTCCCCAAATAGCACCGAGATGTAAAACTTTTCCATTCTCCTCAAGGGAAAGTCAAGTTTGAACTTCCTCACTTAGAAGAGAACTAGATAGAAACTGCCCCAAAATAACTGTCTCAGGCATCTACAGTCAACACGAACAGATCTAAGTTAAACAGAGCTTCCTCCAGACAACAGCAGTTTCTGGTATATGTGTAAAAGAGAAAAATTCCACTTCAAAACCCAGAAGTGTGGGTTGCCGAAGCTTGTGGCACAGTTGTTATCTCTGCAGCATGAAGCACAAGTTGACAAGAGGGATCTGTGATATATATGTGAAAAATATTCATTTCACCCACTGAGCCTATGCAAACTCTCTCCAGTCGTACTATAAACGTTTAACTGATAACGCCTCCCTTGCCTTAAAGTTTTTATACCCATGCTACCTTTTGGGAAGGCATCTGAAAATATGCCATGTTCATAGTGGTTTGCCCTGATGATATCTTTTCTTTCCCATTCAGGAACAAAGCAGAAGCTGCACAGAAGGACAATTCCCTCCCAGCACATCACCCCCAGCCACCACCCAGTGAAGTGCAGAGGGACGCAGTGGCAGGCTGGCACAAAACCCAAGAGATATCATATTAGTATCTGATTTCCACATGCAATTTTATGCAATATTAGACTTGACCCACACTATTGGGGTAGTTGCTGTCTGGAGATTCCTTTAAGTGTTGAAATTCAGGCTTAGACATTCTATTAACTGTTGCACAACCAAAGTACTACCAAGAAGGAGGAAATGCCACAAAGCACAAAAAAGCCTAAGCTGTCGTATTTCACTTCACTTTCTGAGGTCACAAGTGTGCTACCCCACACAGCACAGCTCAGCTGAAAACAAAACCAGAGGAAACTCGTGGCACCAAAACTCACTGAATGCTACATAAGAAAAAACCACTTGTTCAGAAAGTGAATTAAGTCTTTGTCAACCCTTCTGCAATCTCAGAAGGCAGAGGGGAAGGCTGTCACTTCAAGGTTCGCACTTTACCCAGGAAGACAATGTAACATGGCAGCTGGTTAACTGTTTCATACCACATTTGGAAGCGCTGCATTTGAATACAGCGTTTACAGCATCATCTGAAGAACGTGTCCAGAGCTCTTTGCTTTAGAACTGTTTTAAACTGTTAAGGACGACAGCGGAAAGGAAAACAAACCCAGGAAGGCAACAAAGAATAATAAAGAAGAATCAATCCTTATTTCACAAACACCTTTATCTTGTCACCTGCCATTTCCTCTTGCAACGAGGTTTAGCTCCTGAGTCACTTTTCTGCTTGCCCCACAGCTACTTGTGAGCTCAATTTTCAGTGGGACACTCATTTCCTACAGAAGATGCTCCAAAACTCAGGACTACAAAAGAGAAATAGCAGACTCAAAAAGAAACCTGCTACCACACCAGGAGCAGGCCATTTCACTGACAACTGCTGACTCTGCTCAGAGCATCGACGTTTGTGAACAGAAGTTGTGCTTTTTAATTACAGTTTGCTAAGGACTGGCCCCTTCCTCCCTGAGCAAAGCCGTGGAAATACTCTGCAGACAGAGGGACAGCACTTTTCCGCACACAAGTGAAGATCAGGGGCTTTTGGTTTTAAATGTCTGGAACATGGCACTCAGGACTCTTAAACATTCAGTTGCTTCAGAGATTCGTGGGAAACTCCAGCTTCAGATGGATTAAGCCAAAGGGCTGGTCCTGCATTACGCAGGCGACTCAGACTACCTCTACTTACCAACAAAGCTCTCCTTTGGAAAGCAAAGCATTTTACCCCTGCAAGGCATAGGCCCTATCCCTCCCTCTCATCATCACACTAAAAGGCAGAGATGAAAAGCTTAGTGTTTTATTTCTGTTCCTTAAGAATCCCAATACACACATTTCTCAGACATGAGCTGTTGAAGCTAAACCAAGCCAGCTGAACAAATCTTAAAAGTTCTTGCTGCAATTTTATGTGTGGTAATTCTGTACACCAAAACAGAAGGGACACAGTAGCCGCCAGGGAGAATAATAGGACGACAGTACCTGGTGACAGGACCAGCTTTCCACATTAAAATCCATTTCCCGGATATTTAATCCAGTTAGAAGTTGAAGATAGATGTGCTGAGTTCAGTAGCTTCTGCCTTTTGGATAAGGAGGACTCAAGACTTAACAAGTGAATGCAGCATCCCTCAACAAACCCCTCATGGGGCCCTTCTTCCCCAGCTACTTCCTATTACTTCTCATCTCTTCTAAGAGAGAGAACAAACTCTTGCATTTGGAACCTGTTCCAAATTCCCTTTGGGATATCCCCACTTGTACAACAGCAAAGCCAGTTACAAGCAAACTAAGAGAAGAAACCTGCAGATTGTCTCCTAAGGAGAGAGCATCACCTATCAGCTGCTACAGCAAGTGCACTAAAACCCACTAAATAGATGAAACATGTGACTCAATGGGCCCACAGAACACAGGAGCCAGATCATGGTCTTCTGCCTTTCAGATCCTGCTTTATCTTGCCTCAGAATTGTTGGTGGTTCACCAAACTGGGGTGTGGGCAGGGGGAAGGCTGTGCAACAAGGAGCCTGGCATCACAAATCCCAGACCCTGACAATTCCTGAGATGACATCTCTAGAATTTACTTCCCAGAGATCTCCTACGCTGTTCCTCTTGCAGAACAGGGGAAAACTCAAGCATTCAAGCACCTCTTGAGGTATGGGCTTAGTACACGCACAGCACGATCTGTGCTAAACCAGCTCTTTCAAAACAGAACAGTTGAAATATTCTAATGTCTTTGATCACTTCAGTACAAGAACTTTATGTTGTGGCCTTAAGTTCCCCACTAATTTCACCTTGAAACTGCCCACACTGATGCAGGAAATTCGTTATTTCCATGAAGCCTCAGTTGAGGAGCTCTTGGGGAAGACTTAGCAAATCCAAAAGCAGCGAACAGCCACAAACACAACCTACTTCGTGAGTGCCACGTGTGGTTCCCTTGCCAAGGCCATACGAAGTTCATGTCACAGGGTATTTGCCAGGAGTTTCCTGATTGCTGGCATACACAGCAAGGGTGCGTCTCACCATGGAAGCAACAAGCTGTTTAACTGTGTGACTCATCTTACAGCAACGTTTTTTGCCTTCTGAGAGGCGATCAGCCTGCAGTGAGCAACACTGATAAGATGCATATTCAGAGCAATTCTATGCAGGGATAAGAAAAAGCTATTCACATATTCCAAACCGCATCTCCAGAAGCCTGCCCAAACACTAACTACAACACACAAACACTGTGATATTCTATTACTGTAATAAAACATTTTGCAGATGGTTGAGTGAGTGAGACAACTAACACAGCCCAACTCAAAAATGCAAAAGTGGCTTTTAGTCTTCATTTTTTAATTCCTTTAAACAGCTTCCAGCCAAAAGGTAAGAAACTCTTGTCTGCCTTAGTTAAATCACTGACTACTTCTAGTAGGTACCACCTCTTTCTTCTTCTGCTTTAAGATTTTCCTTTTATATAAAGGATATGAGCTTCACTGTCACTACCTAATAAATTAAAAGGATGTTCAGGCAAATCAGTGGCACAGAGAGGAGACTCCTCTTAAACTCACAGGCTGAACTAAACAACTTCAAGCGCTTCTGAAGCCTTCCCATCCAGCACATTCTTGCAAGAACAGCAAGAGCTTCCAGAGTGCAGATGTTCCCAGAGACAAGAAGACAGCCTCCTCGGTTCAGTAGGGTGAAGTTGCACGGTGGTACTGCAAGGATGTGGGTTGTTGTGAGTGAAGAATGAAACCTTCAGCTCCAGGCTGTGCTCAGGGAGCAGCTACACTGAGCTTAGCTGCCCAAAGGCTATTGTGGCTTTTTTTATGTTTCCCAAGACAGAACAGTTGCAACTACAGATCTCTCAGGATTCTTTTCCAGTAAATGGAAATCCTCAGGCATTACCCCTGCATGAAGGCAGCCCTCTTACACTAAAATACTTCCAGCAGATTGCTTTTTGAATGGCAGTCTCTGCTCAAAATAGCATTCTCCACTTTAGTAAACGTGTCATTGACTCTCAGAATAACTGCAGATATTACAGTACCCTGCCCTTTTCATCCTTCTTGCATTACTTAAATGGCAAGAATCAGTATTGGCCAAATAATGACTCATTAGAGCATCACAGGCTATTTGCATTTTCAAATTACAAGCTCCTTTTCAAAACACAAGAATTTATGTACTGCTGGAACTCAAGAGGTGACAACTTCAGTGTGCATTTCACTCTGATTTATATTTTGAAAGATGCAACTGAGCTGTACAGTTGTTTGATTCAAAATGCCACAAATGGCATCATATTCAGTGGAATAAGAAAATAAGTGAAATAAAAACAAAGATGAAATTTCCCTCAACCTAAAAATGGCCATTTTAGGTCAACGCTGACCAAGTACAACAAGAAGCCTCACCTTCCCCAAGAAAAGCAGGCTGCAGCTTCTAGGCCAGCTACCATAGCTTCCTTGGGCTGGTCTTCACTGCTCAAGACACACATACTCCAAACCTGACAACCTGTAAAGCAATGCCCTAGGAAACAAAACAAATAGAAGGGGAAGGGTATGGGAGAAGTAGCTGCTAACTTCGCAAAGAAGCCTTAGACTGAGTGATCTAATGTAAAGCACAATATGAAAGAGGTATTTTATGTTCAGTACATCCTTTAGGTCAATAAGCATAGTAACAGATAGTGAAGCATATTAGACCTGACAGTCGAAGTAAGTCGTAGCCAGGTTCAAATTTACACTCCTCACAAACCAGATTAAACAAAAATGCTAGCAAAACCTCAACCACTCCACCAAACCAAACTGGTCATCATCAGTGTGGCTGTAAGGTATGAATGCTCAGAAAATAGAGACTCTTTTACTCTGCATATTTTATTTCTCTATGATTCTCAGTGAGGTTCCAATTCAACTGCCTTCTTCTTTCTTGGCTCCAAACACTGTTTGCAGCCTACAAGAGGACACAGCATCTCATGCAGATCCCTGTAAGAGCCTGGTATGTGTGTATACAATAGACAACAAATCCTCAAGAGGAGGACTGATCTTTTGTCACCAAGCAGCTTCAGCTTAGCCATCAAGCTGCTTTAGGAGGAGAGTCTCACTACATATGAATGCATTTACCCATACACAAATTATCTACAGCACGACAGCCTGGTCCTGTAGAGCTGGATAGAAACCTTCATCCTTTAAAAATACAGCATCACACCCAGGAAGAGGTAGAGGCCTCTTGTTTTTCTCTCAGGGATTTCAACAGGAGTTTGAAAGATAGGGAGGATGTTACACATCACCTCACTAAAAGAGCTTTGGTGTATCTCCCTAATAGTGACAGCTGGCAACACAGGAAATGGAGGTATCTGTAAGACACCATGAGAAGTTTGCCTAAAGCAGGAATCAGCCCATTCTTCTGGTCCACTGCCTCTGAAAATTTCAGGTTTTGGAATGAGCTATGGCTATACCTGAAAAACATCAGTTAAGGAAAACCAACAAATATCTGATGACAGCATCTTTAAATATTAGGCATTTCTATGTCTACTAAGTAGTTCATAAGATGCTTCTGTTCTCCTAGCTACATTGTAGACCCCTCCAAAAATCAACTCTCCACAACCCTATACAAGCAGCAGCAGTCAAGATCTTAACTAATGAAAACCCCAAAGAAACAAACATAAAAGCAGGTTCTACTCAAAATAGACTGGACTTATCAATGACTAAGTGAACTCACAAATGCCAAACTGTTTAACAGCAATTGCAGGGCCAGGGGTAGAGAAGTTATATTTAGCTTCCCCATAAATAAGTGGGAAAATATTTTCTGTACATTCCACCAGCAAAGAGCTCTCAAGCAAAACATGACAGGGACTCCTTAAACACATTTGTAGGACTCTGATTCCTGCTCAAGCTGGTCCCCTGGGATTAAGGGGGGAAGTCAAATGGCTTAGGTTTTCATTTGCTTTAAACTTTCTTTTTTTAAACTGTGCACTGTAGAACAATACCTGCAGCATATCCTTTCTTTCTGGGTCAGTCACTCCCTTCCAATGAAAGGATTTTGTCTCTGAGAGGGTAGGGAAGACAAGTGCAAGAGCACTCAGGGCCAGGTTGCCTGCCCAGCTTCTTCACTTTGCAGGACAGAGATTACAGTTGGCAAGAAAGAACCCAAAGAAAATACGCTTTCATTTTTGTTCCACTGAAATAAAGATGCTAGAAGGGAAGGATGGGAAATCCCTTGACCAGCTGTTAAGATACTGTCATGCAACACAGGAAACATGGCAGATATTGAGGAGTAGAGTCAAAGAATCTGGGGTACAGAGACAAAAAGCAAGAGGTTAGATTTTTCAAACTGACCTAGCTGAGCACTGTCGGCACATTCAAGTGGCACTTGTGAACATGGTGGGTATTTCACTGCTTTTGTTCAACATGGGACTATGGTGCCCACCTGCTATAATGCAGATTTGTACTTCCAGGGCCCTTCCTTCACTTTGACTCAAGTCTTCCTCCTCCCAAAACAACCTTTTTTTTTGAGAAATATGGAGAACACCTGCCCCTCTTCAACTCCCTCAAACACACACATGAGGGGAAATAAAAAAGGAGATCTTATTTTGTGTTAGAAGATAAACAAAGGTTTTGATCAGCACCAAGCAGCCCCCTCTGGCTCACGCCATCTTTCCATTTCACTGTAGCACAGTCCTGCCTCCTACCATTTCCTGCTAACATGGCACATCAGAAGACAACTGTTCTGTTCAGAAGTGAAGACTGCAGTCTTACTGCTCAAAAGTGACTGCACAACCAAAGGCCACAACAGATAGAAGTCTGGACAGGCAATTAAAGGAATTTAACAAGTTATCAAGTGACCAGAGGGCTGGAAATGTATAATCAACCCTTTGCACGAACTGCCCCGAAATAAATGCTCATGAGATACTCTGTGGCAAGAACAAGATCAAAACCTATAAATAAAAGCCATCCAATTTCTGAGTGATTCAGATCAGCCATTCCCCTGAATCCATAAGAGCCAATTATAACTGCTTATAGGGCACACTTAATGAAAAAATTCAGTTTGAGGACATCAATTTCACCCTTTCTCCTTGTCTGGTAAGTTTATCTCTAAAGCAAAAAGGCATCAATTTAAGAGAATCCTTCTCTGTCCTCAAAATTCTTAGTGACCTGGAAACAGAATTAGACACAGCCATATGCTTGCACACCAACGTGCTTCTTCCTTGTCCATAAGCTGGAAGAGCAAAATTCCAGCAGTTCCCAGATAATCTTTGCTCAGAAACAGCAGGATCTCATGCAGCAAGTTAGACCCTTATATATTTAGCAAGATGAGCTTTCTTTTACAGAAGTAACTTTGAGATAGAGTTATTAGTCCATATAGAAGGAAGTTACCATCAGTTTACAACAGACTGGTGGAAAACGTCAAGTCCTCCTGCTGAAGACAACACTGATCTGAAAGAATGGCAAGTGTGGCAGGGTCACAGGAGCAAGGCCTAGACCAGCGACTGCCCTGTTCACAAGCCCGTCACAGATTAGGAAGGCTAACCATCTGAAATGATATCAAAAGTTTTGAATAAGGACTTTGTGAAAGGAGGAACACACTCAACAAAATCCTGCCAGGAGGATGGAGAAACAACCAACCCCAAATATTGCAAGAGGCTAAAAGGGCAGTTAAAACCCTAACATGTGGTTAGGAAGTTATAACAGGAAAAGCTGAAGTACTCAAACAATAGCAGTTAAGGGCAGAATATGATGAGTATCATTACTACTTTAGTCTGCGAGAAAACTCAGAGAATGTAGAAGTATTATGAGAACTAAAACCAGGCCAGGAAAACAGTCACAAGCTTATTTTTACTTAGGGCACCAAGAATTTACAAAGACAGCTGGTACAGAATACACCTCCGTACTATGAGACTGAAGAAAGAGAATATAGATAAATATACCAAAAGCTGCATTCTTGGGATTTATGAGGCTCTGGAAAGGGGTTGTTTTTATATTTAAAAGCTAAGCAGTGTTCAAAAACGAGTACAGTTCCTGTGTAATGCAATTGCTTGGGAAACAGCCTGGCAGTTCCAGATGGGAAAGCCTTGCAGAATACAACTAATTGTTCATACAGATCAAATATTCAGCAAAGGGAAGAGGTTATGCATTCAAGTGGGAGAAAGAAGGAAGGTGCCAAGACAGACTTACCTATTCCCTCAAGATGCCATAAATACAAGAGATGTTTGGGAAAGGGAATAGTGGAAAGGGTGAAGAAGTCAAGAGGGGGAAGCAACCTCTGAAGTAACGCAGCAGGTTAATATTTATGGCAGAGAAATGTAAGTGAAGTTAGTCTGCGTTGCTAAACAAACATACCTTAGGAGAGACATGGGAAAGGAAAAAAAAGGTGTTCTGACAGCTAAAATGCTGTCGGGGCAGGCAGGACCTGTCAAGTAGCTGATCTAGTTTCAGAAGAGGTTACCTAACACAACAAGAAATATTTTCATAGTTGGCTTCTTCATCTCCCCCCAGCAAGCAACAGGGATTTCAACTCTTTACTCCCCAAAAAGCGTTTGCAAACCAGACATAACACCAGTGCGACAATGCATGAGGCTTCTTAAGGAAAAAATTAGGTGCACAAGAGATGAAATGAAGCTCACAATATTTATTCGCATCCTTAGTTCTATTAGAAACAAGCCACACAAACAGTAGGTTGAAGTATAAGGGGTTAACATGCAAGATTTTACAATACAGAAGTACTAAAACAACAACCCGTCCCAAGTTTAAAGAGCATGGAAAGCAAGCAGCCTTTCCCAGCCTCCTGCCTCACTTCCTGATCCAGGGAACATCTGCACATCTCACCCAGAGATCTGAAATCTGGCCTTTCCCGAGCTGTCTTGGGCTTGACACAGCCTCTGCAAGATTATACATAACATCCAAGAAACAGGGGGTAAAAGAAAGAAATAACCTTAGCTCTTTGCAAAGGAGGAGGAAACCGGCTGGCACTGGTCTGGGATCACCTCATTCCGTGTCCCGCCTCTCTCGGCCTGAGAAAGGGGTTTGGGAATGTGTGCCGGCTTGGCTTGCCTCCCGGCAGGGTGCTCCGGCGTGTGGGACTGAGGGTGTTTTGGAATCCCATCCTACAGGGAGCACTCGGGGTGTGTATGGCACCGCACTGGGTGATTCTGGCCTCAGTGCTCACGCACTGTAGCTTTTCTTTGGGTTAGGGAGCAATAGTAACTCTTAATGTAATGGAAACGGCATATAACACCTATTTATACATCAGTGAACAACCTCCAACACCAAAAGAGTGAGAGGGAGCTGGGCTGGTTCAGCTGGAGAAGAGAAGGCTCCTGAAAGGGGAGACCTTAGAGCAGCTCCAGTGCCTAAAGGGGCTCCAAGAAACCTTTGGGCAAGGGCCTGTAGGGACAGGCCAAGGGGAATGGCTTTAACCTGCCAGAGGGGAGACTGAGCTGAGCTCTTAGGCAGAAGCTCTTCCCTGTGAGGGTGCTGAGGCGCTGGCACAGGGTGCCCAGAGAAGCTGTGGCTGCCCCATCCCTGGCAGTGTTCAAGGCCAGGTTGGACACAGGGGCTTGCAGCAAGCTGCTCTGGTGGAAGGTGTCCCTGCCCGTGGCAGGGGTTGGAGCTGGAGGAGCTTTAAGGTCTCTTCCAACCGAAACAAGCCTGTGATTCTATGAAAAAGCAAGTCTAATAAGTATAAATGACGTTTTAAGCATTCAGCCATCCCCAGAAGGCAATACTGATTGACAGCTTGGGTTCTGAGGCAAAGGGCCAAACGCTATTAAGCTTCATTTGTTTCGCACTTTCAGCCTCGTGCTGCTGAATTCATGGGAATGTTGGCAAGGGGGTAATTGGGATCAGGAATTGTCTTGGGCATCTAATGACAAAACTACACATGATAAACAGGAGCCATTCTAAATATTAAACAGGACAAACTTCGTTGCAAAAAAGTGTGTATTGACCCACAGATTCCTTTTAAGCAGCTTTCATCTATTCCTCAGGGCTGTAGGGGACTTTAAGTAAATTTAAGTACCAGAGAAGCTGCATGGTAGCTCTCTAGGTGATTCCCCAGAGCCCTGCAGTCAAAGTAATTAGAGAGGCTCCTGTAGCTGGGCTGCACTGCAAGGAAGAAGTCAGGGTTGCTAATGAGGCATTTTGCCTCCTGGTGGTCAAGAGAGGATGAAGGACAGGCTCCCTAAACTGGTCTAAAATTGAGCTTACAGAACTGCACAGCAAGCCAGGATCTTGAACATGAAGGAGTCCGAAAGAGCCACCAGTAGGATCCAAGAGTGTGGGGAGAATAAGTAAAACCTGTAGGTAAACAGAGAGCCATTGTCCTGATTTTTACAGCCATCACGTTGGTATTTTGGAACACAGTATTTATGGAAAGTATTTATGCCTACAGCACATTCTGATTTATGGCACAGAAGTCAAGAAAATGCCTTCCAGACCCCTTTTAAATTAGTATCCCTCACGTTCTGAATATTCCACAACTTCCCAATAAAACAATATCTTTTTCTGAGCAGCCTCTTGCCAGGACCTCCCCCCCCCTCCCCCCTTTTTTTTTTTTATTAAATGCTTTATCCTTTCTGTGGGCAAATCTGCAATGCACATGTGAGTTTGGTGTATCTGAACAGTAGATACAGATTGGCAAAGGCCATTCCCAATAAAAACATCTTTCTGGCATTCACATAAAGCAAGCTGCAAGTTTGGGGAGCAGAAGGACTGTTCTGTGCTTGTGAGTTGTACATACCAGATATTTTCATACTTTCAAATAACACAGCAGGACCAGAAGGCTGTTAGGTGTGGCTATGGAAAAAAAAGCTCTATCTGTAGATAGAACAGAACTTCTTTCCTATCAATATTTGCTATTAATCCAGGTATAACTAAACTGCATAAAGTGTATTTTCCAGACCATATTAGTCAGCTTTTTATTTAGTTTCTGCCCAGTTGAACAGAAGTAAAAGGTTAGCTAAGAATGTTATGGATAAGCAGTACAATGAAGCACATGGGAACCTTTTTATTGTCAATTACTTTAAAGATATTTAGGTTTTCTGCTATATTCACTGTAGCTGCTTTTTGCTATATTTTACTCAAATATGGTGTTTGTTCTCCCAACTCCTCTTTTCTGTCTGACTTATTTTCTGTGAAACTGAAAAAGTGCTTTTTCTCCTGGCAAAGCACTTCTTTCTTTCAGTTAAAAATGATCCTGCATCACTTAAGTAGTCCCTTGGAGAGGTTTTGGGAATGTAAGAAGCATGGACTCAAGTACTTTGTGTCTGCTACGTACTGGTTATGCAAAGCATGGTGAAGCTTAGTAGAAAGAGATTCTTTGTGGTCACCAGCCACCCTTTTGAGGTGGTAGCCAGATATGAAGCTATGCTGCTGTAAAGTTTATGTCATAATTTCAGTGAAGGCAGGAGTCACTTTTGAGGATGGGAAGGGTTTTTCTTCTCTGGCATATGACAGGACTCTCAATGCTATTCATCTTTCTCTAAAGTACAATATCTAGGCTGTTAGTTTGTTTCATGCAAATGGATTCCTGCAAATACAGGGCTGCTTCAAGGCGTGTGGCTTCTGCTGAATACATCTGCAGTGATGCAGAGGATAGGTGGAAGCCCCCAGGTGCCCAGACTTCCAGCAGTTTCCTCCCTTGGGACTGGTATTTCACTCTGGGTTTTGAGTAACAGGCATGCAGGGATTACTCTCAATAAATGATTATTTAAACCAGCTTCTGAAATTGACTTTTGTGTAATTTTCATATATCCTGTAGCTCTTCCAGGTATTTGAACAGCAAACCCTTTTTAAAAACATTTACCGAGAGTAAATAATGGAGTTGCTATCTATAGCTCACTAAAGGTCCAACATTTCACTTGCTAACTACAATAATCACAGATCGCAGTTGTTCTCTGAGCCATTAGAAAGGTATAATCTGCATGTGCAATGCTTTTTAGCAGCAGAATTTCAATGTGAGTTGGAAGCTAAAAGGCAGATGAATTCTGATTGAAAAGAGCAATTAGAGGGCAGCCTGTGGTCACAGCGTCATGGTTGGTACAAAGAAGAGATTTGAAGCCTGTGGCCTTATTCCTTCCTGTGCTGAAAGCGCTGTGGTCAGCACCTGCAGCTTTAGCCCCATGTGTCATTTAAAGCTTTACATGAGCTGGTTTTGCACATGTTTCCCAAACTGACTGTTTTCTGTAATACACTGCAAACATTTCTCTGGCTAAAACAACTTATGATTACTACATGTCAGGGCTTTTATTGCATAATCTTGGCATCAGCTGCAAACAGCAACAGTGTGCTCCCAAAATGTATCTTACACAGAAACCCACCAAATCGATGGAAGAGGCAATTGCAGCAAAACATCTGTGATGACATATTCAGCCCATTATTTTGTCAACAGTGTAAGAATTTGATGGCATAATAAAAGGATACACTTTGCTTAGCAAAAACATTTAGGGGATAACAGCCCAGTTAAATAGGGTGTGATTGAAGGTTTGCTTAGCCCATGGGATTGCACTTCCAGGGAAATAAAAATAGAGCCATTGTGATTCCTCCTTCCAAGTTATGTTTGTTTGGAGGGTAAAAAAATCACTTTAAGAAAAGGGAGAGCATTTTTTAAATAGATGTTTCAGACTGAAAAAAAAAAGAAAGTTTGGTAAATTAATTATAATACCAACAGAATGCTGAAGTGCAAAGGGGAAAAGCAAACCCACCTGGGAGAAGAGATAACGGGAGTTAATCATGTGCAAGCTGCTCTGAGGAAAAAAGTGCACAATCCAGCTTAAAGCCTCATTTAAATTATTCCTGTGCACTAATTTTCTGCTTCATTTTCTTGACATAATTGATGCAGTCCTTGGAAGTACACTGCAATGAGCTTATTTCCTTCTGGTAGATGTTGTTTCAAGTAAATAGCAAAGAAGTGATAGTTTATTACAGCATATTTTTGACATGAAAGTTGACTTATATGTGTTTTGTGTTTTTTTTCTTTTGTGCTGTTTCCTCTCTGCAAGCAAATACTGAATTGTAAACTCAAGTCAGTATTGTAGTGTCTATGGCATGTGAATGCACTGGTAAGCTTGGCATTCCAGTGGTATTTGAGAGTGTCCAGAAGGAAAAGTTTTCAGAGACATGTAGCACAGATGGCCAAAAGTATCTATAGAAGCTACAACCATACAAATTGTTTCTGAAATATGTACAGGAGACCATAGAGGGAAATAAATGTTGCTGGGTAGGAACACCAGGAGTGTCCTACTTTCCAGAAAAGACAGTCTAAAATTGATACAAAAATTGAGGGTTTTGACTGTCCATCAAAGTACAATTGTTATTGTGATTTCTGAGCAACTTTCCTCCTTGTAATAACCCTGCACACAGCATGAACACTTTCTAACTTCTATGGCAAGGCTTAGGAACAAAACTAAACCTTTTTCAGAGCAGAATAAATATTGAACTGGGTTTATCTAGGGACTCCGGTGCATGTCATATTTAGCTAATTCCAATTCCAGTTTTACAAATTACTTATTATTTACTGTGGTGTTGTGGGTGCTGTAATAAATAACAAGTGACTTGATAAAGATGACAGAGAATGAAACAGTCTGCAATTAAAAATCCAGAGTTCCTAAGCTAGAGAACAAATGTAACTGACAGGAACTCTATTAGATTTTGGGAAAATTCTGTTATTTTTATTAAACCTCCTCTATTTCATGGTTTCTAACAAGTTCAGCTGTCCCATAAAATGGAGAATAATACTCTGCTAGAGGGCGAAGCTGTTCCATTGACAGATGCCGTAGCTAAAGTCACAGTTCAGTTTTCCTGCAGGTAGACAACCCAAAGATTATGCCTCTCCCAGTGCAAAATAGAAAGAAAGAAACAGCATTAGATAAACCTTGTTTCCTGGCAGATTGTTCCATAAATTTCTCAGTTGGAAGTTCTGAGTATAACACAAAGGAAATCACTAAGCAGGTGCCTGATTCACAGTAGCATAAAAGAGTGCAGAATGGCTGTTGTAGATGTTTTTGTCTTTTCCCTTCTCCTTTCCCCACATTGTATGTTATTCTTCAAGAATATAGGAGAAATTATGGAAGATGATTCATCAAATTCCTGTAGATTCAGGTTTAAAAGCAGTCTAACAAAATGGCACCCTTATTGGTGCTGTGCATGCCTTTCCTCAGGGCTGCTTCAAAGTGACACAGTTCTTTCCAATAAAGAGCCTGAAAATGATTAAATTGAGTTTGTAATGAATTTCTTTTTATCTCTCAGAGTTTCACATCTGGTTAATGCAGTCCTCAATTCAGCTTGGAATGGACTTGCTTGTTCTGGACTTTGTGAACCTTGAAGCTGAAGGTAAACCTCCTGTCACTGGGCACCTGTGGATTCTCTATCTGTGCCCTAGTGTTGTCTGTTGCTATTCATAGTCTTTTCTGGTTTTATTTTCAGTCATGTGATGCAGTGATCTAAGTTCAGTACAGAAGAGTCTGTTGGGCTGCCAAAGCCCAAAGACAACCTACAGCAATTCTGAGTCGTGGAAGACACATAGCAACCTTTGGGATTATTGCTTAGCAACTGCAAACACAGAGGAGTAAAACTCACAGCCCGGCTCCACAGCAGGTCTGAGAAATCCCTAATTCACTTCAAGATTTTTAAGGTTGTGAACAGATGGGCATATATTAAATTCCAGTTCATTTGCAAAGCCACTTTGAAAGCAGGAAGAATAAGATTTAGTTTGATACCTGCTCCAAAGGTAAGAAAAACAGTTCTTCAAAGCTTCATGAAGCAAAAGAGAACGTCTTTTTATATTGCAATTGTATTGAAAAGGAAATCATGTATAAAAGGGTATTGGGCTCTTTGTGCTTGGTGAGATAAACATGCTCTGTGAAGCACATTAAGGAAAGGTAAAACTATTTCTGAGCGATAGAGCATCAAAGAGATTATACTCTGGTTTTGAAAGTACTTTTGTAACTCAAACATCTCAAAAATATTTACCTAGACAAACTTTAGTCTTTCCTGGCCCTATCCCACCCAACAAAATCCCCTAACAGAATAACAATGAAACCGTAAGAACCTTATTTATGAGCAGATTTGGGGTTTGTACAGAAAAGGGAGAGATAATCTTTTTCTACCTGCAGGGATTCCAGCAAGAATATTTCTCTCACAGAAAAGGAGCCAGGGAAGTGGCATCCTACTAAATAATGAAAAGCTTATCTTGCCTTCAGCTTGAGCAAAGGCTTACAGGAAACTTTATATCACATTTCAAATTTCCTAGGTGTTTCTATAGCTTGCCTCTGTGCACCATCCTTATTGTTACTTGAACAATCAGGCCTCTACTTGGGCATGTCACAAGCCAAATTCTCAACTAATGTTAATCAGCACTGAAGTTTATGAGCTGGTGTTTTACACAAACTGGAGGTGTGTTCCTGTAATCCTCAACAAATTCCAAGTTTCAGGGCCTGATGCTAGCACTCCTTTGTTGTTAACAGGTATGTGCTGTTTGTATGTTCTTCCATATCTTCGTTATCTGTCCTGCATTAAAGGCGTGGGCATAGTTCTCTGTGCTCTGCTTCCATTCTTGGCATAAGGTGAATGCCATGGAATTGAGATAGAACAGTCACCCTGAGTTGTTTTTTGTTTTATTTTGTTCAGAGACATAGAGATACTTTATAAATATTTGGTAATCCTGAAAATCATCCTAACAAATGTAGAAAATCTATTCATCATTCTTTGGAATTGGGCACCTCATAAAGCAGAGTGCAGTTGTCACTTTAACACTGCACAGAGACTGCAGAGCGGTTTCATAAAGGATGTTGAAAAATAACGTAAGTATTTGAAACTGCTAGAAGGTTTATTTTGGCACAACAAAACCAGTTGATTTGGAATATGACCAGAACATTTGGTTAACACCCTGCTTTAAACCAGAAAGAGTCTGATTTTACAACTGATTGAGGGAAACTCACCTAAGCAAGGAACTATTTGCCTGGGTTGACTGGTTTCCTTTTCTACCATTGTAAATCTGGACTCCTTTACAGCTCATGTCCTCTGGTGGCAAGACCAGCTCCCATCTTAAAACCCTCTGTGTGGGTCAGGCAGGCAGCTTGATCCATAAATCCATCTCCCTCCCTAACAGGTAATCATCTTTGAAAACAAATTACCAGCAGACGCCAATAAGTGCATCAAGAAAGCAGACACAGAAATTTAGTGCTGTGAAGCATCCTACCTGTTCAAGCAGCATTTGGACTCAAACAGTGGTTATGAGCTAGAAGGTGAACATATTAGTAATTACATTCGTGCGTCAAGAGGGTTGTAGATCACATGTATGCATTTCCTGGAAGGCTGAACTCTCTTCAGAACAGCTACAAATGCTTAAACATGAAGAGCAAAACGTATCAAAAGCAACAGTACTGCTACGGATACTGAAAGGCCTTGGTGAAAAGCCCTGTTAAATAAGAGCTTGAAAAGTTCAGAGTGGAATTTCATCTTTAATTTGGAAAGGCATTAGGCTCTCTCTGTTAGTATCACCCTTGCCTTGCTGTTGTTTAACACTGACCTGGGGTTTTTGCAGCATGCTGGTGTTTTTGCGTGCTCAAGTAGTTGGGCAACATTCTGCTCCATTCCGTATTCATAAATCCCATTACAGATGCAGACAGTGATGTGTGGAGACCCACCAATAGTTTTCAGATTGTGCCTTGTGAGCAACACGGTTTCTTCCTGATACTTCACAGAATGAACATTTTGAGAAGAAAACAGTGGAGTTTGGGACACTGTAAAGGAGATATCTGCAACTTTGTGTAGGTCTGTCTCTTACAGAATAATCTACAAGATTAAGTGCTTGTGAACAGCTTAATTACAGAGTTGATGATATAGGGTTTCCCTTTCTGTGGGAGCTCTTCTGACCCATACACCTGTGTCCTCATTACCTGAACAAAATGTCCAGAGGGAAAAATAGTTGTCAAAGTTGAAATGAAGTAATCTGTGGGACAGGCTTCCTCACTGTTTTTTCACAGCAACAGAAAAGATGAAACAGAAGATTTGGAGAAATCTTGCTCTCAGGTATCTGGTATCTTCCATTACTTGCTTCCTTTGTCTCACACCCATTGGATTTCCTGGAGGCATGGAATGGAACCTAAACAGAAATAATGACACTAAGGGTAAGAGGAATTTACTAGTTGGAACTGGGGGACAAGATTTCTGAGTACTGTTCACCACTGGGTTTCTGAGTTTTTAAGTGACCTGGAATTAATCACTTCTGTGTCTCAGTTTCTTCTCCTCCAAGAAAGGAACACACTTATTTGGTTTCTCTGTCTCCAAGGGCTGTTGTGATACATAATTAATCTTTATAAATCATTTAATGATCTTTGAAGTGAAGGGGCTGTATTTATTTAAGAGTACAAAGCAGCAGTAACAGAATGAAAAAGGAATGTAGAAAAAGAATATTACTCAATTCCTAACAATAGAGTCATCTTTTAGGGCACTGTTGCATCTTTTGGCATTGTATAACCTGCTGCTTCTGTTCTGTGTCACAGCTATTGAAGGATGGCTGTTCAGCCAGCAGCAGCCCAAACTGCAGGTCTGCAACATCCCAAGCCTGGAGGTGAGAATATGACTGCCGCAGAAATGAAGAGAAAACAGGGGAATGATGAGCTGCCATGTCTTAATATTTATGCTCTGTGGAAAGAGTGCCTTTATAAAAAGGTACAGCAGAGGTGTCTGAGTCTGCAGGACACAAAAGTGAAGATGGTTCGTGAGCAAAAGGTAAAAGAAGAAAAGGTAAATAAGAGAGAACCCTGTGACTTGCTGTCCAGAGAGTGGTTCAATAATGAGAAGGTGTCACTAGACACTCGTATCTATCTGCTTGAAAAACTCCTACCTACATTAATCCCAGGAATTGAAAAACTGTTAATGGAAGTGGAAAGAAAGAACGTGCTTGCAGCGGAAGAGCCAACCCAGTTCAATCCCTTTATCTTCCTTGGTGAATATCTGATGAGACATAACCCCCGGTATGGCATTCCTGCAAAACCAGGCCCATACCTGAGAGGATTGAAGATGGTCACAGAGGAGCTAAAATCTGAGATGGCTGGTACAGCATCGGAGAGGTGAGAGAGCTGAAAGTGTGGCTAGTCACACAAGCAGAGCTGGTGTCTTGCAGTGGTGTGGCTGCAGCCTGGCTGATACTGTAGAACAAAATGAACTTTGTGGAGTCCGGTGCCAGCAATGGCAGTTGTCTCTCACAAAAACCTGAGAAGCAGCACAAATGCCAGAACATTTCACACAAAAAGAGACACCAGTTATTCCTGTTTAAAGCAATTTTCTGCCCTTCACAAGTATGCAATTCCTCTTTAGACACTATCTTAATTATATGTGTGGAATGCAAACTGCTTTCAAGCTGGTCTAGGTTAGTGACAGCAATTCTTTAGAGCAGGTGCTAGTATCAAAGGTCCATGGACTCTTCAGATCAGTTCTTTTATATTCTTCCAAACTTAATACAAAGAGAACCTTTTTTTCCTCCTTCAGGATGATTTCACCAAACCAACAACAATATTGTCCTGGTACATTGTAGAAGCTCCTTCTCCTGGGATTTTTACTTAGGCTTTCCTTCCAGATTCTTTTTTGTATTTTATTATGTTGCTTATTCCTGGGGTGTATTTAATCTGCTGCTTTACTCAGATATGTAATTAATATTGGAAGGGGGTTCCATGGCATCTTATAGTATGCTATGGTTAGAATAGGAGTGCATTAGCTGAAGAATAATGGTTACATTGTCATTGCTTTATTCAGACAAATGCAGAATTGAACATTTGTGTTTGCAGGTGATGGTGAATGATGGCAAAATTACTCATGCGCTACCAGATCATTTTATTCTGCATCTGGGTTTGTAGAATACTGACTTCTATTTGAACGGCTGTCTCTTCTATTTGCATAAATAGTACATAGAGCTTGAAAATTGGTTTCAAGCTTTCAGTGTCAGGAATTAGGGAAGTCAAATGTTGACGTGTCTTATACATAAACTCTAAATGAAGATAACTGAAGTTTCAGTATGAAAATGAATAAAAGACCATATTAAATCTCTCTCTACTGCTCTGAGCTTCTGTCTCTCAGCATTTCTAGTCCACATACTGTTACAGTTCATAGGAACATGCCTTGTATGGATACAGCCAAAGCAGTGTCATGAGTGAATTGTATACAGTCCCCTCCTTTTCCCCCATGGGTAGAAATAATTGTGAATGACTGATTGTGGTCAGCATGTAAGAGCTCAGCTTTTTGTTTTTTTCTTCTTAAGCAGACATAGAGGAGAACAACCAAAGCTGGGAAAAGATTTTCAGTTATATTTTCTATTTTTAAATGCTGGCCCACTGAAACAAATGATCTGGGGAAATACCTGCTTTTTCAGTGAGCTTTACTCAACCACACACTGTTCTGGGGGATTTTGATGATGCCAGCCTTGCCAACACCTTTTCTGGATGCCGGAACCTCAGAACCATGTCTCACTTTCATTTTGCAAAAGAAGTTGAATTAAAATACAGAACATTTCCTGACATTTTGGGTTGCTTTTTGGTTTGGTTTTGGGAGTGTTCTTAGTTTTGTGGTTTGGTTTGGGTTTTTTACTGCTAAAATATTCTTGGCTTTCATTGTGAATCAGAGCATATTTCTGGAATGCTCAGGTTTTCCTGTAGAATGCAAAGTGTTGGCTACTGGTGACATGTTGTCTTGGTCTTGGCTGTTAAATCCATGTTTACACTTGGAGACAGGTTCTCAATTTGTAGCTATCAAAGCTGATGCAAAGGAAGTGACTATCAAGACTTGTAGAAATAAATCTCTCCATAGACAGCGCTGCCACAGGGGGTTATGTAGCCATAGCAGGTTTTGCGTATCAGCTGGTAGTAGTGTCATGGGATTTGCATTCACAGCAGCTCAGGATTTACATATTTGTGATGGCTGTATTGTGGGATTTGCATCAGATTCTTAAACCCCATCAGCACAGAGGATTTTACTGACAGGAGATGCTGGTCTGTGCTCAGAATCGCTCACATAAGCAGCAGGAAGATGAAGGGTAAAATTCTGGTCCCAATGCAGCTCCTGGGAGCCTTGACATGACCTTCAGGAAAGGCAGGATCTCACCACAGGTTTCTGTCTAAATTTCAGTGAGTTCTCTCAGGCTTCCTCCACTCTCTCCTTAACTGCCACCAGACAGGAGAGCAGATGGGAGAAATTCCATATCCAAATGGACTGGTACCTGAATTAGAGACTTTATTTGTCCAGGGATGGTAGTCCTTCAGTCTGAGTCACCATCCCTGTGTGGGAGTTAGGCGGCTGTCTTCCTGAAGAAACATGTTTCATTCTGCAGGGAGAAGTCACCCTCGCTGCCATCTCATCCTTCTGGAAATGTCTAATCCTGGAATGAGCTCACATTGAAATGGGTGCCCAGCATTGATCTGCTGTGATTGTCTAGGGGGGGAACATCTTGTCCCATACCAGGGACACCAGGCAGAGAAGGCAGCAATTTGGTGTTTTAGGACCCTAGAAGTAAAGGCAGAACTGCAGCCCAGTGCGGGTGCAGCACACAAGGAAAGGTGCGCTGGGTACTGCCCAAATTAATCACCAAAGCACGGTGGCAACTCCCAGCACAGCCTTAGCTCTGCCTTCAGTTTGCAGACCACTCCTGAGGAGGAGCTGCAATGGTCCAGAAATGGTCTGGTTTTCTCTTTCTGTTTGTAGCATACATTGGAGAAAAATGTGTTAGTGTGGTTAGTGTGGTACCTGCTACATACCTCCTCTTTGCTGTGTCCATGAAGGAGTCAGGAGATAGGAAATTGTTTTCCCCTTCCCCTGCTATCAAAGTGCCAGAGGCTGCATTGCCTCAATCAGGACTTGTGCAATGCCCACAACTGGTGAAGGAACCCAGTTATTCATTAAGAAATCTCTGTGATAAGTAGCAACAAAGAACAAGTACGAAGTGATAAAACTGTGATCCGAGTGTGCTGCTGTAAAAAGTCAAACAGGCCTTTCTAAATATAGCAGTGGTTTATCATTTCTAGGATGACCTGTAGCAACAGAAGAGATCAGAGACAGGATCAGCCCATCTTCACAGTATGTGAAACACAGGGGAAGAAGGGAGCAGAAATCATTAGTTAAAATATAGTTTCTGTGCTCGTGTGTTCTCAGGTACAATAGAGGAGCAACTCCCCTTATCTGAGTATTACAGAGGGTGTAAGTGCCACAGAGGTGAGCAGTGCAGCTGCTGAATGCAGAGAGGTTCCAGCAGTCTCCATGACCTGGAACTCTTCTCTCCATATGAACTAATCCTTTGGCTTTAAGCATATTGACCTTCCTGAAGGCTTTTTTTTTTTTTCATTTCATAAATGAACACAGTCAAAACCAAAGCAGATCAGTTCTACAGGATCAATTGATTCAGTTCTTCTGTTGTGCAAAATGGAGGATTGGGAAAAACATGGCTAGGTGATGAGAGAAGCAAAGAAAAGGGAAGGAAGAAGAAAGGGAGGCATTTTTAGTCCAAGCTTGCAAACAGTATGTTCAAAATGACAGAGAGGTTGGGGTATTATCCCTGTCCTAAGGCAGAAAGGACTTTATTGTGGGAGACTGCTTAAGAAATTTCATTGAACATTGTTCTTTGCCAGTGAAGTGCTTATGTGAAATTGTGCTTAGGCTTTGAGACAAATGCAGACTGATGCAATTCTGTTGGTAAATCAAGCGTAGCAAGATTAGGCACCTCTCTTCCTGCTAAAATTAGAAGGTGAAGGACATCTACACAATAAATGATTAATGCCATTATAAGTGTGAAGGTAAAAATTATTGCTGTTGAAACTACACAAACTAGGGTTGCTGTACAGATGATTTTCCTTTAAATGTCTACCATATGCTCTACAAGAAGCTCTCTCCACACACACATCTGACGCAGGTTATTTCTTCAGATTCATAGTACACTTGATTTCAGGAGATGATACTTGTCAATATAAATACTCTCACCTCCTTGGAGATTCCCTCTGAAAACACAGGTTACTATTATCTAGTCCAGTAGTTACACTAGTAATTTTGTGCCTCAAACGTCAAATATGTCTTTGGACAAAAAACCTGCTTGTATTAGAAGGACAAGTATTTCAGTCAGAAGTTATTTCCTTTCCTTTTGTTCTTCAGGGTAGGCTTAATCTAGCTTAAATATGATTATGATGGTATCTTTCTAAACCATATTCCCGTGTCCTACAGGCTGGCCAGGATGAAGGCTGAGGCAAAGGTCAAACGTAAGGAGAGGGAGGAATTAGAAAATATGAAGTCTCAGGTGAAACTGATGAGAAAGGAGGCACTGGCAATTCAGTTCGAAGAGTGGACAGTGGACGTCAGTGGCAGAATACCAATTGCACTGGTAACTAGGAAAGATTCTTGTTAACATAGTGCTATGATTGTTCCAGGAGGAAAAGGAAGACTGTGATAGTGGCATCTGCCCTGGCATGGCAGCATGGAGCATAAGGATAGGCAATGGCTCTGCCATCCCTTAAGGTCAGGATGCAGGTTGTTGTCTACCTCTTAGCCCCACCGAGCCCTGATTCCCTATGAACACATGGGAGAATTGCAGTGCGTTCTCCACACAGTTCCTGGGAAGCTAAATACCCCCTAAGGTACTTAGGCAGTCCTGAGGCTGGGGATACATACCTCATCACTGGATGTCCTTCTGGTTATCCCTCAGAATCCCCTTAAAAAGGTCCAGGGCAGCCACTCTTGCTCTCCTGTGGCCTCCATTAAATTTTCTTCCTATTCCTGTGGCTCATACAAATTGATACTGCAGCTCAGAAGAGATGAAATGTGCAGTAATTGTAATAATCTCTTGGTACAAGCATTTTTCTTACAAGTGACAGAAGCCCTCTAGGAAATGGTCCTGTGGTTACACACAGCACAACACAGACAAGGTCTACCTTAACATTTACCCACCTATAAGTGGTAAGAAGCATGGCTGGCCCATACACTGGTTACTCTGGGTGATTTCCTTTAGTAATTACCTATTGTTGTCTGCATGAAACAGGCCTTTGACTATCCCCTTGATTTGTAGGTTCAGAGTGCCCTGAGGACTTTTGCAGATGTCATTGCTTCTACAGCCACAGATGTGAGAAAAAGTAAGTTTTTGATGTGTCTCCTTTAGTTCTGTTTCTGTGGTCTGAATTCTGATGCAAACTGTGAGCAAACAGCCAATGGATTTGATAACAGAGAAAGGATCTCTAAGGGTAGTTAGGATATGAACCACAGATTTTGAGACAGATTGGAAAGAGACTGAATCACCGGGTGGTTCATTAACAGGATCTTGAAAAGCATGGAAAGAAGTTGGAAAAAAATCTTTCAGAGAGATAAAAAGATCCACTCACATCCTTCATTAGCCAGACATTGCCACGTGCTTATCACTGTTTTTAAGAACCACTTCAACAAACTCCTCCTCCACCTGCCCTATCAGTGTTTCTCATGGGAGGTCTTGGAAATCCCATGGACAGCTTAGCATACAGGGAGGTATGGAAGAAAGGTAGGATCATGAAAATTACAGTCTGACAGTGGTGTTGCCTTTCATGGTTTCAGGGTTGATGCCGAAGCTTGCCTAATGCTCTGCTGAACAGCCCATTCTTGTCTGGCTCTTCCCTTTGCCAGTCCCAGGCATGCCAGTGACACCCAGCACAAGGGCCTCTGTACCAGAGCACTCAGCACAGAACGATTTCCATAATTCCTGTCCAATTTAAATAGCTTACACTTGACCTCCCTGAATAATGATAATTGAATAGCTAGAGCCAGGAACATCAGAGTGGCAGCACACAGCCTGCTGCCAGCCCTTTATATTAAGAGTCTGTAATGATCATCAATAATAACAAATCTGCCTTTGCTGGAAGATGGGATGTGCATTCCTGCTTGCTGCTGGAGTCACTCCGCTCTAGAGCTTGACCTTGCTCAGCCCCTTCTACATCATAGAATTGTGTCTCTGAATAATCATCCTATTTGTAGTATGGTGTATAAATGCCAGACCCAGCCTGTGTGCTCCTACTGTGGTATTCGTGGATCCTGTGTGGACAGATACTGGGATGAGAGATTGAGAAGGAAGTTTCTATCCAGCCACTTGCCCTCCAGATGCTTAAAGTGGTTTATGTCCTATTTCACTAAAAATGTGGCTCCATTTCTTAATTTAGTTCATTTAATATCATCCAATAAGCATTAGCAGAACATCAAGCTTTGTTTTATAGTTTAATAAAGATAATGTACAGCTCGGAAATGTCTTAACCAACAAGGGATAAATGCATTCTATGGCGAATTTTCTCATTTCTCCTGTTATATTGTAGAAGAAAGAGCACACAAATAATCCCAACAGAAATAGCATGTCTGTGCTCAAAGCCCTCATTCAGAAAACTATGCAGGCATTTGAACTATCTTCTCAGTTCCATTATAACAGGCCAGATAATTTTGAATATCATCATCAGTAAAAAAAAAAATCCTATAGAACATCTTGGGAAAATGACTGTGATTTTCAGATTCCACTTTTGCAAAGCAGAACCCATGCCCCCAGTATTTTAAGGCAGTTTTATGTTTGTTAAAGCAAAAATCATTTCTCCCCTCACATATGTAGTTGTAAGTACTATTAAAATCATTGCAGGTTGCACCAGCATATGTCAAGAACAAATACAACCATACAGTTCTGAATAGGTAAGTGCAGACTCTCTGCAAGAGAAATGTGTAGGAATTAGAATTAGGTAGACTCCAGACAGTCAGATGCTTCAGCTGCTCTGTAGGATAACCTGAAATAAATGTAATCCAGTATGAGAAGAAAGTTAATCTAACACTGAAGCAAAACAATGTGTACAATATGTAACCCCACAACTGTTTGCTTTCTAAACCAATATCCCTTCATTTTTTACTGGCAGTCTGTGACAGGAAGCTGGAAATCGTAGACACTTTGGAGAAAAAAGTAAACATAGATGAATTCACAGAGGTGAGAAATGAAATAAGAGCATCTGATGCAGAATATGGTGTTTGTCACAAAGTAGTAGCATTTCTCTGGGGACAGCTGAGATGAATAAGTGAAGGGCTTCACTTCTTCAGCATCCCAGGTAACTGGTTATATGGGGACATTTCATGTTCCATCTTTGTATCCATCCTTTGCTGTCCCAACACTTCCATTCTGGCCAGCAAGGAGGGTGTAGTTTGCTTTCTCAGAGCCTGTGCCAAGCAGTAGTTTTTAGGACAGCCCTCTCAGTCGCTTCCTAGAATGCCAAAGCCCTGAATCACTTGTGAATGCAGATGTTGCAGTAGCTGCTCAAGACAGGTTTGGTGTCCCAGTATATCCATCAGCCTGAGATAATCAGTAATGTCCTCAAACTATTGTTATTTCTGATCAAGTTCTATTAGCCATAGAAAAGCCTAACAAGTGATGAGAAGCTCATTTTTGCTCAGAACTGTTACTGACTTGGACCATAACCAAACTGCAGCAAGAGTCATAGCTGTTCATAAAGCACAACCAGGGTAGAAAATACAGAGCTTTAAAATCAAACTCTGTCATTGAGAAACATCAGGAGTGTGTTTTTAACCCATCCACATCAATAAGTGTAGTTGGAAGGTTCACCCCATCACTCTACTCTTCATCAATCTGAAAACAACTGAACTAGTTCAAACTACACTTACTGAAAAACTCTCCAGGCCAATCCTTTGCCAACCATTTCTACCTACAACAGAGCTGAATTTTATGGCTGGGTACTTAAACCTGCAAAAAGGGATGTTTAGAATAGAAATAATGGCAGACCCTCAAGTTGCAGCAGTGCTGGTGGGTGCTGTTACAATAATTAAAACCAGAGTATAAAGCAGCTGTGCAGAGACTAATTTCAAGCAACCATGTGTGATTTTTGTGCCTTCCTTGCTCTCAGGAGACCCCCATGTTCGTTATTTTGCACAGAGATGCATTTTCATGGTAACTTGTTGAAGGCTTTTTTAAGCATGAAATGAGGTATTTTTAAATTTAACCTCAGAATAACTGCATTTAATTAAGAAAACTATTGTGGCTAATGGGAGCCCAGAGAATTGCTTTTGTCACTGAAATGAAGCATCAATACATAATCCCTATGGCATATGTATAAGCACTGAGTGAATTCATGCTCCATTAGCATTAGAAAAATGTTTTAAAATATATTTTGTGTACTCTTTATTTTAACTCAATTAAAGATATGACAACAGAGATCAGGAATACAAAAGACACAGACTGTCAAGCTGTCTCATTCACTAGCTAGTGCAACTTTGTTCTCAGAATATATTCTTTGATGCGTTTTGCAGTCCATTTTTAATTGAATCAAATGATGAAGCTTTCATCACTTCCCTTGGGGAGCTGTTCCATAATCACAGGCCTCACTTTCAGGCCAGGGCTGCTTCTAATCCTCAGCTGCACTTTACCTTTGTTCATCAGTTTGCATCATCCACCATAGACCAGCAAGAGAGATGATCTTTCTCGACACTGGTCTAGGCCCTTTCACATGTGGAAAGCATTGCTCTGTAATGGACCTTAAAATTAAATGGTGCTTTTTTTCCCTTCCTTGAATTCAGTGCAGCTTTGGGTTACTTAAAGGCTGTTAGAAACTCAGTAGAGAGACCTCACATGTTGTTGTTGGGTTTTGGGGATATTTTTTTGGACATGCAAAACAGTGGTTTTTGTCTTTTTACATCCTTCATGGCAAGCTCATGGAGTCTTTATATTAAAAGCATTTAAATCCCAGATACCAGTCCTTACCAGTTTATTTCACAGGCTTTGTACTCTAATATGCAGAACCTACAGCAGCCTGACACAAAGCTGTTGACACTGAAGGAAATACTCCCACTGCCTTTGTAGGGTCAGAATCAAGTTTTAAAGGTGAGATTATTTTCCATGATCACATGTGACTCACTCCATTTCTGTTGAGATCAGGAGGAACAAAAAGCAAAGCTCCGTTCTTGATGATAATGTGTTCACAAACTCAGTGAGGTCTTACATGGGATAGCAAGAAGGAGGTGTGCCAGCTTTCTTCTGATGGGTGTCAAAATCTCTTGGTTAATAATAAATCAATGTATGCTTATAACATGTACAGTATTTTACACAGCAGAGTGCTTTATACACATCAGCTAAGAAAAGCTTAAGACTCTACGATAGTTCCTCCTGCCCACAGAGCCGAACATAGGCTTCTAAAAACTGTTCTGGGAAGCTGTTAGACAGAAGTATTAATACACAAGCCCTGGGATGTGTCATCAAGATGACATACAAAATAACAAGCTGCTTGTCCAAGCTGCCTCCTCCCAACTGCTGTCATCCTTAAGGGTTCATCTGTCACAGGGCTCTGGGTTGTAATAGCTCTGAAAAGCTGGGAGATACACGTGTTCCCAGATCTGCCACCTTCTCTCCAGCCCACGCACATCCTCTCTTTTTATGCTGAAATGCAGAAAAGCCACACATTGCATCAGGAATTCTTCTTTCCCACCAGCCACCCCTCAGGCCATTGGCTGCTGCTTTTCTGCTCTTCTTCTCTTCCCCACTTGTCCCATATGTTTGGGAATTATGCAATATAGACCTGAATAATAATAACATATATTAATATTTCAGTTGGTTAATGCATTTCAACAAGTCCAACAAGTCCTAGTATTTAAGGCAGGTATCCATGCTCTAAAAATGGGATAATGGGAAACATTCCATATTTTGGAAATTCCTTGTTTTAACTCCCAGTATGGCTCCCTCAACTGTGCCTGGCTCCAGAAACCTGCTCTAATAATTCAGCACAGGCTTTGGGATTGTGGTTTGGTCTGATGGCCATTATTATTTATGTCATGCACACCACATTTTTAGAACCATATTGCTTTTGCTCATAAAAACCACATGGCTATAAATCCAAAGTGTTAACCTGTCTCCAAGGCTAGAACTTAAAATAAATCTGGAGTCAGTAGTATCCCCAGTGTGAGAGGACTTAGGTGACAGCAGGCACATTTTCAAAAGGTTCTTTCCTTTATTTTATTGTATCCAGACTGGTTCTTTAAACATTGAAATTGTGGCCAATGGTCGTGTTGTGGCATTAGAGAGCTGAGTGACTGTCAGTTTGGCAAAAACTAATGGCTCAAAATGCGTCCTTAGGAGTAAAGTCAAGACTACTAAATGCTGCTGAAAACCATGGAGAACTTCTTTCCTCCCTGAGATAACCTGGCTTAATCAATAGCATTTCATAGAGTGGAATTCTCATCCAGCATCTCTGAAGCACTGAACATGATAAGTGACCTCTGGGCAGCAGAGTCACAGGCTAGTTTGGAGAGTATTGCTGTTTCTGAAAGAAAGAACCAAGCGGGCTGTGTACCATCCATGTACCAAGCCTGCAGATTAAACTACAAACTCCTACATACATTATTGCACGCAATCAATTTTAAGGAGCTTAAATAAAGGTGAAAATACTTGAAGAAAGCTAACCATCACACTGCTGCTTTCTCTTCCCAGTATGTCCATTCCTACACTGAACATTTTCCAGATGACGTGTTCCAAGAAATGCTGAAGCATCTCTGTCGGTGTGCTGATGACTTCAGAGAAGCAGTAAGACATGATATGTGGAGGCAAATGTTTACTTTTCTCTTCATAGATTGTGATTACGCAAAGGTAGGCAAAGCAGCTCTCAACCTAATTTCAATATGGTAATACTTCCAGTTTGGTATTTCTCTGGGTCACTGCTTTCTCTTTACTCCTCATGACTCTAGATACTCTCTTTGTGCTTACTCAGCATTATTTCAGAGGACAACAGCTGCTGCATTGTCTTCAAACTCATGGTTCTTAGGCACAGAAACAGCCAGCAGCCTATAAGCTGATGACTGATTAGAACCTGAATGACCTAACTGATGACTTAAGGCTGAAGTCTGATGATTTTGGAGAAGAAATTAACCATGGTCTTTACTTCTTCTGGTCATTACCTGTTCCCACAGAACACTGAGAATGTTTGGGTGCTAATTTTTCTGTTCAGCTGTATTGCAGCAAAGATAACCTGACAGAGACTGACCTTAACAAATGTGCACATTACTACAATAGTAACATATATTGTGTCAATTATGCTGCATTAATTTATACACCTTGAGGGCTTCTATCAATAAATCTCATAGTTTAAATTTAAAATGCAAAATAATCTGTCTTTACAACCTTTTGAACTTCTGCCACAGTTTATGGGCAGGGAGTTAAAATAGAGTAAGTCAGTTACAGAGCTGGAAATGGAACTCAGAAGCCATAATCTGTTTTTCAGATGCTCTAAACTCTATCATCCTCTGAATACATTTGCATTTCCATTTAAATAAATAAATAAGCTAGATGTATTAGAAAACAAGTAAATAGAGCTGAAGAATCAATGGCATGAGCTATTGCTAAAATCTTGGGCTTCATCCAAAAAGTATGGTATTTGTTACAAGTAGCCTTAGTTAGCCAGTTGCTGGCTACTACACAGCAAACAGTTGCCATAATCTTGCAGTTTTCTACAGGAATTATGTATTCCATGCAGCACTCCTCTAATGATGTTTACAGCATGCCTACCCAGAATGAACTCTGCTGTACAATGTCATGCTAATAATGTCATTACCTCTAAGAGAATGGAATTACAGAGAACATTTCAACACCAATGGTGTGTTTTGGAGAATAGCTGGCAAGTTTCTCTTTCAGAGATGAGGAAAGAAGTGTGTCTATTTCTCAGCTAGGAGACATTTCATTTTCCTATTGCTCCTATGGTGGATGCTCCCAGGTAGAGTAATACATAAAGCTGTGTCCTATCTTTGTCATGCATTTTGAAAGGATCCCTTCTTTTCCTTTCATGTTTTAATGTGACTTTCTTGCTATTATTTCCATGGCAGTAATCACCATCTCCGTGCTACTAATCCCAGTGGAATCTCAGAGGCAAAGAGCCAAAAACACTAGGAAAACATAAGAGTGAGCAGCTATCAGCACAGACTCCATTGCTGCCCAGAAAAGAATGAACAGAGCACAAACATGGTTGCTGTTTTCAGTCTCTGAGGTAGCCTTGCTCTGCGAATTGAGTTCACCAAACTGTAGTGTGGACCACACAGTTCTTTTAAACCTGACCTGGTTTCTTTTGTATAGTTCTTAATAAGTCCTGCCCTACTGTACCCACAGGGAAGATAAAAGATGCAAACTAACCCTAGGACTTCTTCCACTTGAATGTGATCCATTACCTGTAATACTCATTCTGCAAAGCAGAGCAAAGCAGTTGTTTCAGTTCCTAATTTCCATTTGTTTGGTGGCAGGCAGTTATTCCAGTCTGCATGGTAACTGTGGCTGGCTGCCTCAATGAGCTGCAATTAGAGCCAGGGAGCTGAGAAAGCAGTGTTTAAATTGCAGTCAAATTAGAAGGTATGCACATGATCATTATTATGATTTCAAATGCATGCATCCAGAAGGATGGCAGGTCAGCAAGAACAGCCTGGACTATACAGTGAAGCAGAAACTTTCCAAGACAGTACCAGAACACAGCTGAATCACTGCTCTGATGCCCAAAAAGGCAGTAGCTCTGGGAATTCTAAGCTTATTGTCCCTCTCTGCTCATGTGTATCAAGTATAGTTTTTTAAAACCATCTTTTAAATTAAAAGAATCTGCATTAATTTTGAAGGACTTTTTCAGCCCGAAGCCTTTAAATGTAACTGAATTTAGTCAGATTAGTTTTCAAACTAATGAAGTTTGAGACACTCAGGTCGCCTTTCTTGCAGTACAGCAATGACAGAGCCTGCTTTCTCATGACCTTTTCTGTCTGTTCTTCCCATCTTGCTCGCTAACAAGTGTCTTATGGTGCTCAAGATATACACGTCCCATTTCCAGGAAAACAATCAATCAGTTAAACACTGACCTATCACTGCTGAAATGGCAAGTCTGGTTCAGTGTGTTGCTTAAAGGAATTACTCATAGATCACAGCACATTGCTGAAAACAAATGAGAATCATCACCTGCCAATATCTAGGTGTCAAGAAAATTAAGTCAACACATTTCAACCCTAACCAGTAAAGCTGGCACTCATTAAAAGTGGAGACAAGTTTTGGGTGGCTGTGCAAACACAGATGGTCTGCTGTTATTTATAGTGGATGCCCTACCTGTCCTGCTGAGAAGACTCAATATGAAGGGCTGAAGGGCAGGAATCTTTCAGCAGCCTCCTCAGTCACTTGCATGGCACAAAGAAACCTGTGCTCTGTTAGTAAATTTAGGAACTCAGAAAGACAGAGCAAGTTCCTCCCAAGGTAAGTTGTAAGGAAAAGTATCCTAAAATAACAGACACCTCCAGTAGAATGGCAGATCTGTATAAATTGTACGTGTTAAAACAAGGTGGAAAAGGTACCCCTCATTCATAAGTGGTAATTTCTGAAAAGGAATTTACTGGTTTTAACAATACATAAAATTATTTCATCCAAGGCCCAAACTCTTCTAGAATCTGAGTTATCTGAACCCTCCAAGTGTATTATCTTAACATGACAAAAGAATCCCAAATCATCCTTTTTATTTTCTTTTTAATAATACTTCATTAATTGATTTACCTTTTTAATAAAGTTTTGCATTAGTGCTGCCAACTTCCAGGGAACCAGCAGCTAACTGTGAGAAGTAACAGCTGAGGAAATGTAAAGGGAAAATTAAGTGTGTGTAGTGGAAATACTGAATGGAGAATCCAGATTACACAGTGATCCAGTAACGTCTTCAAAACCATGTTTGTGTGTCTATTAAATGTATGCAGAACCCAAACGGATGTATTCAACTGAAAAACAAGCAGCATGAAGAAGTGTTTGCATGGGAATGTGCAAGGTATTTGTATATTAATGGCAAGAAGATGGAGACCCTGGGAATCAGGGCCTACACCTTGTACATTTAGGGACAGAATTATGTGATGACATTTGTTGTTCCAAACCCCCAGAGAGATGAAATTCAACTGTAATTTCCAGCATTTTTTTACCAGGAGAAATGAAGTTACCAGAGTATGAAACACTGAAACTGCACCAGATGCTTACATTTCAGTTCAGATCCTTTCCTCAATTCCCAGTAGAGGAAAGGTGTTGCAGTAACAGAAAATGTGATGGATTCCCTGTTTTCAGTATCAGCCTCCTTGGGAGGCACTTCATCAAGTAGGCACTTCTCTCAGTTGTTTTCAAACCCTCTGTTCCTAAACACTGATGCCATTAATTATGGTTTAAAATGATAAACAAGGGGGTCATCTTCAGCTCAGTTCCAGAAAAGAGCAGCAAACTTCTTCCTTTATTTCTTCAGCCTCAGGGTAGGCAAAGTTCAGCAGGAAATAAAAGCTTGGTAAACTTTATGTTCTGCAGTTTTTAATCCAAGAGCAAAATGTGAAAAGGAAATCAATAATTCAGATAGAAAGCTACTTGCTATAAATAATGAACTTAAGTAAATCTGTTCTCTAATTAACTACGATATTTCACTAATGGCAGGGAGATTACAAAGGTGGAAGGACTTAAATAATGACAACAGGAATTCATCATAAAATGGAGAACTTGCAATCATTTAGATTTGCTTTACTTTTGCAACTCACAATTTCCTGATTGGAAAGGCCCCATTTCATTGTCTTTTCCTGGTGTTATTGTCTGTATAACACTCACCCTGAGCAACAAGGACTTAATAAACTCTGCACGTTCCTCTGCACTGGAATCACTGATACTGCTCTCACCTCAGTGGTCAAATGTGTATGATTTTTTAAAGGAAATTAGGGGAGTTATCATAATTCCTCTGGTTTTTGGACTAATCATTTTCCCAGGCAGTTGCCAATACATAACACTTCAAAGGAAATGATGGGGCACAAAAGCAAACTGCAACGTGCACTCGCTAACATAATACAGCACAGCTCATAATAGGTGAAAATTCTTCCATAGTACTGTCAGGAAATCAATATCTGTCCAGAAAGCATGAAATATTGAAGCTTTGATCTTTACATGAAGAGCTCCTTTGGCAAAGTGGTTACAATGATCTAGCTGTAATTGGTGAAGAATATGCAAGAGGATGTGCCTGCAAAGTGATGTGTTTGGGGCATTCCAGCTAAGCCCAGAGGAGGAATTCTTGCCTCTATGAAATAAATTGACTTCTTTGAAATCTGTATTGATGTTCTGGTAATGGATAATTTTCAGTCACAGGTAATTCTTAGCTAATGGTGCCTTTGTAGTGCTGCAAATATTGATGTAAGTCCCAAGAACCACAGGAAAAACCCGATAATTGTAATCTTTTTCTCTAGGTTGGTCTTTTGAACAGACCAAAAATACTTGCTCTGTTGACAGACTTCTACAAAAGAAGCCCAGTGAGTGCTCAGGGGGGATTCTGTAACCCAAGACAGTGTAAGTACGTGGGATCTTCCAACTTTGGTTAAAACATGAGGAGGTCACATGAGATTGCAGAGTTAATATATGTTTCATAAGCGTTACCAGAAGTGAACAGAGCCTATAAAAGGACCCAAATGACTGCTGTGACTTATACACCATAATTTACAAACATGTTTTGCAAACTGTGATGCAAATGCGTGTTCAGAAATACTTCAGCATCCAGAACTTTTCCTTCTTACCAAATTCTGGAGTACTTTTTAGAAGTAGGAGTAAAGAAAGAGTTCTTTTCCTGCAACAGTTCTTCTTTCTTCCTGGGCAGTGAATTTTGTGCTCACTCAAAAATTGCTCCAGGAACATGGAAAGATAACCACAGAGAATAATCTACATGAAAATAGAATGGTTTTAAGCTATTGGACATTAATTAACTGCTAAGATCAAGTACAAGGCAAATTACAGCTTTCCTTCTTAGCATGGAGAATTAGGAAATACTTCTTTCAAAAGCAATATGGTGTAATACACAGTTACAAGTGCATGTCTCTGTAAGCAAAGACATTCTGAAGCTCTGTGTTCCTGAGATGCATGTTTCCAGAAGGTACTTTCTGATAGTTTCTTTTCCTTTGGGAATACCTTTTCCTTCAATTTTCCTTATGCAGTACTAGAGAACATAAACCCAATGTGAACTATCAGCTTACCAATGTATTTTCTATTCTAGGGCCAATAATAGAGCTGCAAGAGATTAAGCCTGCACATTTATGGGGAGGCTTTGATGACCAGGAGGTTTGTGAGGAACTCAGTGAAAAGTTAGTCTTGTCTCAAACTGAGAGAGAGATTTTGGCTGGACCTGTAGCTGACGATAGACAAGGCAGCAATGTAGTGGAAACTAGTGTCACAGAAGGTCTTTCTGAACAAAAGGGCATGAGTGAAGCTGAGACTGGAGGAATTCCTAAGGGAGAAAACCAAGCAGCAGAATCAAATGATGCTGAAGTGAGAGAGGAAGGTGAGGATGCTGTGTCAGAGCTGGAAAGCATTGGTTTGGAAGTTAGAGACTTGGATGGAGATACCGTAGTTAGTGGGAAATCCAGTTTCCATGAAGACATACAAACTGAGGAGCAAACTGAGTCTGTAAGTGCATTCAGTCAGGAGGAAGTTCTCCCTGAATCAGCTTCCACTGAATACAGTCTCAGTAGAGATGGAGAACCTGGATCTGAAAATCAGGTGGAGGAAGAGGAATTTAGCCTGGAAAGACAGCCTGATACAGAAAAAAATGGGGAAGGAGATTATCCTGTCTCAGACAGAGAGCCTGGCTCAGAAGGGCAAGTCGGTCAGGAAGAGGAGAACTGGACTGCAGAGACAACCAAGACAACTTCAGAGCCAACACCTGAAGCTACAGCCATGACCTCAGAAGACAGAGCTCTGGCAGACACAGATGTCATTGATTCAAAAGAGGATGCTCCAGTTGCAGAGGTTGTGAAAGAAACCCCTGCAAGAAAAGAGAGTGTTTCTGAGCAGCATGGCAGCCAGATTGGCCAACAGGCAAGGCTGCAGGATGGGAACCTTCTCCAAGACCAGGGTGAAGGTAAAGCATTCTCTTTTATTCTGGCAGACCTTGATCTTTGTCAATGTACACATTGACTGGTTTAACTATAGGTGTGTTTTTAATCCTTTTCAAAACTATCCTAGTGGCAGGTGAGTCACTGCTGGTGATCTGTATTCAAGGCACTGAACAGCCACTGTAATTCAAGTATGGACTTTCTGAAGCAGAAGCATTTTTATAATAAGGAGAAACTTCATGTTCTGTTTCACTCTGTAATATAAGAATGTATGTAATATAAGTAGTAAGACAGGAGCCTGAGCATGTTAAACCTAGAAGATTTCTCTTTAAAATTGCAGGTCCAGCACCCACAGACAGACAGGATTCTCTAGCTGAAGATAGCCAGGAGGTTAAAGTGCCATGGTCAGGTAACTGATCATGTCAGCTCTTTTCATCCATTTTAGAAGCTATAGCTTGGATATGTGTATGTAAAGGCTTTTAGAAAAGCTGTATCTTGTGTCTTTTCTAAAAGCTTGTGTATATTTTATCTTTCATCAGGTGACTTTCTGACTCGTGACCTAAGTTCCAGGTTTAGCAGCTGTGGAGAGAGAATTCCAGAGGACTGGAAGTGTGAGGACACTAGATTTGCAGGTATTTGGTCACAAAGCTGTGTGTTCACTTGGGCACATAGTGGCTGGCAGTGTTGGCCAGTACTGCTGTGAGCTCAAAGTTTGGCAAGAATACAAGCACTAAAGCTGACTTCAAGATAAGAGCAGTGTAGGCTTTGCCTCAGAGAACCACTTGCAGCGTAACAGTAATTTCAGCTTAGCTGTATTCAGGATTTGACCTTGTTGTATGATAGCATCCATAGACTAAAGAGATGCTATTAGGAAAATATAAGCAGATTAAGGCCTTTAGTCAGTGTGGAGTCAGTCTGTACTCAGCTATAATTTCACCAGATAGGAAATGCAGGATTTAGGACTGAGTTGCTATCTGCCACGTGGCCAGTGTTAGGGCAACATTTGGCTGCCTGTGACACACTGTGCTTTCTGCCTTTCAGACTTACATCCCATCATGGCAGAGATTCAGAACCATTGGGCTTCTCGTACTAGGAGTGCCTTTGATGAAAGCAGCCTCAACCTGCCACAGTTTGTACAGCTCATGGAGACATTTGTTGGTGAAGAGGTTTCTCTGCCTGCTGTGAAGAGGCTTATTGCCTTCATCAAAAGAGAATACAAACAGACAGAAGAAGAAAAAAGGAAACACCTAGAAAAAGTAAATATATGTTTTGCTGAGCCCATGTCCAAACAAAAATCAAGCAAATGCCTACAGACACTTAGAAAGTCAACTTTTAATCTCATGCTGGCAGAGCTATTCACTTGCAGCCTTGCATTCTCTATTTCAAGAGACCTTTTACACCTTTGTTTTCATATGGATCCTCCCTCCCTAGCCCATAGCTCTAGGAGTGGTGACAGACTCATCCTGTAAGAGGTTGTCTGTCTGTTCTAGAGCCTCAGTGACACAGCAGGTTGATAGTTAATTTTGAAAGAGCTCAAAACATTCCATTCTGCTTATTCACCTTCATAATAGCCAAGAACCTGATCTCTGACCTACTGCACTGGCATGTGCATATGAGGTTGTGGGTGTTTTGGTGAAGATCATAAAACAAGTGTGTTTGGTTTTGCTATGTGCATGGCTGTATGTGAATGTGCACATGCTTCTTTGTGTTTAAGTTTCAGGGTGCTCTTGCCATGTGTTGAAAAATATGTTCCCTTTCAGCAATACCCTCATGCACAGCGTCTGGGTGCCCCATATCACTTCAGAGTATAGATATACTTCATGGTGGGTCTGTCCATAGTAGTCTCTCTAGCTCAGAGAGGCTCAGACCTCAGACCTGTTTCTAGTTTTCCTCTGTGCTGCTGACCTAATTTGGATGAGATATTGGATCTGACGGCTCTACTGTCCTCACGCTGAGCACAACACACACTGCCAGTATTTTGGCCTTTGAGAGAATTCCATCCCAGCCATTTATCACTGTATGCTGTGCAAAGATAGTTTAAAGGGCAAATTGTACATTCGTTTGGAGCCCACACACTTCAGGGCAGCACCAGCAAAATAACAATGTACAGATACACAAACTGTCACATCTTTGGGTGTTAGTAACAAGGCTATGGTTAGTTCTTCCTGGGAAGACATTTGTATTCTGGGAAACCTGCACTTACCTGAGTTGATCTCACTTTAGATCCAGCACAGGCTTCATTTGTTCACTGTGAAATAACCCTCTGCGGTGCTGATTCTGCCTGCTAGAACTGAACCGTTGTCTGTGTTTTGTGTTCCTAGGCATCTCTCAGGTTAAAGGTTCATCTCCAGGTCTGAGCTGTGTATGTACAGATAGGAATGATGTGATTGTCATACCACTGCAGTTTCCATTCTTGGGTAGACACTGAACATCAGTGTCCAGGAGTCACTACAGATCAAGCTGCTCCTCTCTCTTGTAGGTTCACCACAGCTCTCGCCTGGCCCAGCGGAACCTGCTTTTGGAGGCACTGTTTGAAAAGTGGGACAACACTGCATCTGGGTTTCTGGACCTGGAGGAGGTGGAGACTGTTCTGAGCACCTTCAAGGAAGGGACGGAAAAAGAGACCTTGAGGAAGGGTAAGGAGACAGCTGTGCTCTGAGAAAGCACTGAGAAACACAGTAGGCTTAAACCATTCAACAACAGTGCTAATGAAGTTGTTGGCAAGCACCAGTCACTTTTTGTTTTTGCAAGAAGTTATAAGCATACACGGTATGATGTGTAAAATAAAATGGAACAGTTATCCAGAGCGACTTGTTAATGCATAGCTCCATCCACTCCTCCTGGGCAAGACTCCTCTGCAACAGATTCCCACTCAGAGAGGCAGCCCAGTGCTTCCCTGACATTGTGATGTGTTGAAAAATCATTTCAGCCTTAACATGCAATGTACACTTGTGTTGTGGCAGTGAAAAACACAGGTAAAACCTGAGACATGTTTGCACTTCTCATCTAGCTCGTCTGAGCTATCCAGCTATTTTTATAGATAGATTTTACTGTGCTATCTGCAGCAATGTATCTCATAGGAAAGAACAACAGCTTTCCTTATGGGTCTCAAATAGCCTTTAGTAATCCACACTTGCACAGTGCTCATGAATTAGGTAGCAGCTTTGAGTCTCACTTCTCTGTTGGTTCCTTTCTCTGACTAAACTTAGCAAATTTGGTCATTGACAGAATAGAGCTGGGTCAGACAGAAGTGCTGCAGGTTCACCTGGACCTGTCTGGCAGCCTCATACATATTAACATGTGGGCATTAGATGCTCTGAAATACTGTATTAGCAATTAGAAACAGGTCTGCATGCGTGCTTGGATGGAGAGGACTGGTTTATTCATCTCCATGCTCATCTTCTTGTTGGTATAAACGGCTCATTTTAGCAACCACCAAACCCTCTTTGTCCTTTAGCTCACTTGAGGCAGCTGGTGGGGTGGGGAGCACACCAGTGTGCTCCAGTTCATAGTCTCCAGGCTGCACAGCCACAGAAGAAACTGCAGGTCACAGCTTTCTTGTATTTAAAGCATGCCAGAATGTACTGAAATATGGAAGGACATAGTCCCTTCCATGAAGGGCTCATAAACTAAAGGACAAATAAATAGCAAGATAGCATAGCAAAATCAATACTACCTACAAGCAACATAAAATACTCCCAGCAGCTTCAACGTAATCTTCCAAAGCCACTGTGGAACAAGCAGGTTTGGGGGAAGGGGCCACAGACATTGAACACCTCTTGGATGAAAACACAGAGTGACAAGTGGGTGGAATGATTTGATTTTCCTTGTAAGTGAAAAGTGAACATTGCAGATAGGATGTAGAGAATAATTCATTATGCTATGGCTCAGTAATAAAAGAACCGATCATGCCACGTTCAACTTCATGCGCATTTCTTTCTTCATCTCTTTCTTCAAAGAGAGGAGAAAGTGGAGGTGAAAATCCGTGTTTATGCCATCAAACAGTTCTCCATCCTAGTTCTGTCAGAAAGCCAGAAATTAAATGAAAAACGCTGAATGTTCTATAGCTGATGGGCAGGATAAGGCAGCATTAACAGTCAGCTCCACCGTGACTGGGGCTGGTTAGCACTTGCTAATTCTACAGCTAAAGTCAGTGATCAAATACCTCCTGAATTCTAGGGGGGGAAGGAGGAGGCTCTCAGCTACCATAAATATCTGTGTCTTAATGCACTGCGAGGCAACCAGGGCAGCTCCCTGCCTATTCCTGTGCATCATGAATCAAAGCATTTTCTATTACACTGTTCCTTATAGCCCACTGTATTGATCACAAAATACTCTCGTGCTTAACAGCAAAGTCACACTTTGACATATATATCTTTGCTTGCCTAGTTTGCTAGTTGGAAGCAGCTTGACAAATCGCTCTCCTTTCTTTTCTTCTTCGAGTCCAACAGGATTTGAAATCAGGATGCAGAAAAAATGATGAAGATTTTAGTCACTGCAGTGCTCAGGAGAGGCATTGCCAGGAGCAGGAACAGGCAAGCCCAGCCTGGGCAGAGCCGCCGGTGAATCCCAGTTTTCCAAAGCCGGGAATCCGCCTGCAACTCCCAATGCCTGTGCAAGAGCACCCCCGTGAGCCCAGAGCTGGGGTGTGGGGAGCAGCAGCACTGGCCTGAAAGGATGGGTACAGGGTGCAACAGCTCTCTTAGCCTGGCTGCTGATTTAAGTAACATCTGCAGAGAAGCCACAGGGTAAATGTACATTTTCAGGCTCAGTCTGCTGGGATTACAAGTCTGAGAAGGGTCTTGTTTATCTTCAGGATCTCTGGGCAAACTGGAACTTTGTGAACTAGAATGAGTAGACTTGGGAAAGTGATTCTTGAGAATCATGATTTGACCCTTGTGGCACTCCTCATTCCCCCTTCTCCAAGCAAAGGGAAGCCAGACCTTTCTTACCATGGCACCTTTCCTATTTTCCATTGACCTTTACTGTTTAGGTGTGTTACAGGGGTACAAAAGGAGCACAAGAGCAATGCTGCTTAGGTTTCTTTCACAGCAGGTGAGGGATCTAGACGAAAAGATGTATCCAGTCTGGAAGCTGGAGTTTACCTGTCATGATGAGAGCTTCCATTTAGGAGATAGCTGGAAGGTAGAAGAATGACAGACTGGAGCACTCCACCCAAAGCCAGTTGAGGGCTTGATTCATATTTTACACAGGAAAAGCAAAACTTATTCAAATAGATTGTCCTTGTCTTATTTTCTGTTTCTTCTACTAGCAAAGAAACACCTTTGCTCCCGTTACCCACAGCTCAGCAGAGTGGGGAAGCTATCCCCAAAGGCATTCCAGACTTTCCTTGAGTTACTTGCTTCCGAGCTCAGTGGCAATGAGGATGAAGCTATTGATAACTTGGTGGAATTTCTGAACACAAGTGTGGAACAAAGTCACACGGAGTTCTTGCAAAGCTCAGCCAGGAGGAAGTGGCTGCACAATATCCAGCAGGCAGCAGAGACCAGCGGAGGAAGCATACAGCCGGTTTACAAAGCAGTGTTTAAGGCTCTCTCCCAGGTAGGCATCCCAGGAAGCACAGGAGTTGTTTGTATTAGGATTGTGACACTGACTTCAGACTCTGGTGCATATGAGTGCAAGATGGGAAGCTGCTCTGAGTCTTGGCTTCCTTGTGCATTTCTGCACTTAGCTTCTGTTCAGGAGAGCCCATGGCTGTGCACAGAGAATCACAGGTCAGATCTGCAATACTTCTTGTCCATGGTTTGGTCCTAAGCACAGATTATAAAGGGATTATTTTTACATGAACTTTTCTCCATTAGCAGCAGGAATAAAGAAATCCATTTCCATTGCCAGTGAAAACATCAAGTTGTTTTGCTTGTAACAGTGTGTCCTGGTCAGACACCGTCATAGCACAGACACATTCATGTCGTGCAATTGGTGCCTGAAATACAAAATCAGTGACCCAGAACAGCACCTCAGAAAAAATGAGACAAGTGCCAAGTCCATGAAATAAGTGTAATGGCCAGTGGCTAATGTACATAATGTAATGGGAAACGTTTGGTTGCTAGGATGCAGAAGCCCATGGGGATAACAAGAAGATCAGTGCATATATTGCCCTTTTGGAAGAGAACCAGCTCACACCAGAGGAGGACCAGATTCTCCTACACTATGTGGCGTGTACCGCTGATGATGCTCCATATGTTCTAAACCAAACTCTTCAGAGAGACATGAAAGGAGTAAGGCAAGAAAAGCTGCAAATACTATTCCTTTTGTCAAAAATACTTGGAATGGGGTGTACCAGTCAGGATTTGGGGTGCACTGGGAATAGAGAGGAAATCCCCCCAGGGACTGTTGTGTAATGATTTGTTATCATATACATGCCTTATACTCTGCATGGTCTACTTAGAAGTGCTCTGTTTGGGATTTCACTCCTTTCCTTGGGGAGATTAGCTCACAGTCTAATAATCTCATCCTTCAGCAAATGACTCTTGCATTGGGCCTACATTTTCTTCTTTAAATATTAATTCCCTTACAGCAGTTTACATCCACAGGATATTCTCTGAGAACAATGCCTTTCCTTCCCAGTGTTTACACCATAAACAGCTTTCATGCCTCTTCACTTCTCATTTCCAAAAGCCAGACATATTTGGCTGCTTCTTTAAACCTATTAAATGTTCTTCTAATCTATTAAATGTAACTGCTGCTTGCTTCTGTATTTCTTTTTATTACATTCATTAGCTGATGTTTTTTAAATATCCTAAGGATGAAAAGTGCCTTATTTCTTACTACTGTCTTTGGGATGCAAGTGGTGAATGTGGTATTTCTGGGTGTGCTCAGAGTAAGGAGCTAACACCTTCCTTCTCTGATGCCAAAAAGCAGGGAGAGATCAAAGCTGTAATATTTATTATTTCACTAAAGGTTTTCTGCTACTTTTAAACATAAAAGTTTCTTTTTCAGCTTTGCAGCTGTTGAAGAAGGAAAGCCAATCCATGTTCCAAGAGTTCAGCTGCATGCAAATATCCACTTCTGGAACCATGACCGCCCAGTGGAGGAGAGAAAAGGTTCTTTCCTGGTACTGCCATTGCACGACGCTCACTGGAGAGTCTTTGGCATTCTAGGACTTGACACGCTTCGGGACCAGTGTGAGACAGCCATCTTTCTGACCCATGAGATCAGTTTCTATCAGGTGGGCATCATCAGAAAGGGGTTTGTTAGAGACCTGCCTGCAGAAAACTGTAGGGATCACAAGAATTTCACGTGTTTGTTCTGAGTAAATGTAATTTGTACAGCTAAGAACTGTGGGTCCCTTTCTGTTGTGCACAGTGAAAGTGGTGTGAGCAGAACACCTTATCAATATTTTACTTGTGAGAGTCTTATCTGTGATTATGAGGTGTCACTTCATTAATAACTAATTTAAGCTTCTCCTGACTAGTAAATAATTGCACAATTGTGCAAAGCCCAAAGGTAGCAGCTTTTCTTTCCTGAAGCTCTGAGCTTCCCATTTCTGTTTGTTGCCATAAAGTGGCATGAAACCTTACTTTTTACATGGTGGAATAATTACCAGCAACAGTGGTCTGGGTCTCCTTGGGATGCTCTTTAGGATCAGGCGCACTGCGATGCATGATCTGGGCAGCAGGGAGCGCAGCAAGCCAAGGTTACCAGCCGATGTGGCCGTGTCCACCAAGAACAGCTTTGTCTCGTTTAGGACGTGGCTGTGACCTGGACACTCTGGAGCTTTAGATCATTATTCGATAAGGGACATTGCGCAGTCACTTCTCAGCTTTACAAGTTCTGATTAAAGTAACTCGTTAAAACCATTTACATGAACATTTTGTCAGCTTTTTCACCCAAATCCGATGGAACTGTCTCGCTCACTTGGAGGTTTCTGCTTTCACAGGGAGTTTCTTATGCATTCAGCAAAGCCTACCACCACATCTGCACACTGGAAAATGTTCTACAAATGACTGGTACTGCTCTGGACTGGCTGTATACCAGGGCACCCAGCATCCACACTGTTACTATGTACCTGGTGGAGCCCAGCAAAGACAAGGTAGGCAGATCACTGCAGTGAAAAGCTTGTAATAGTCAAGGGCTGAAAGGCAGCTTTAGTGAGGACATGCCATTTCTAGCTGATTTCCCAGTGGTTTATCTTTAATTTATCTTGATTTTCCCAGTGACTTTAAGTTGAAGCCTGCCTGAGATTCTTGTGCCTGCCTGTGCAACAAAGGGCTAAAAGCTAGAGAGGGAAGTTTCTCCCTGTAGAGGAGGCCACTCTTCATTCTTTTCATTCTCCCATGTAAAACAGTTCAAGAGCACTGCTACTATAACCCCTTCTCCATGGGGAAAAAAAAAAGAGTATTCTCCTACTTCAATGCTCACAGCTGCATAGGAACCAATAGAACAAAACCCCACATCCATGCACCCATCCATCTGTCTGTAGCTTTGCTGTCTGGGGCCTCCACAGAGGAGATTCTGTGCACGTTAAAATTATGGTATTTTATAAGAAAAATAAAATGTCCTGGCTAATGTATTAGTTCTTTGTTCTGAACTAATGACTAATGTCAGCAGGCAAGATGTGAATACATCTCAGGAAGTGGCTGCTTCCTAATTATCTAGCTTGAAGAGGCAGCCCCCTTCCCTGCAGATCATCTTCCAGTTGTTGAGCAGGCTCTCGGGCCCTGGGAAGCTTGTCATTTCATGTACAAGTGAGTTAAGAAGATGAAAAGTGTATGCAATATTTAGGACTGATCCTGTGTCATCACAAAGTCTGTATGACATCTGCTGTAGCCATAATTCAGCTGCTTCCTCTGATAAGCATGGTTTATGTTGGCAGCTTTCTGTTGTCTTTCCAGGCTCTGCACTGTTCCCTTGTTAGCTGCCTGATAGCCAGGTCACTTGCTGCCCTCTGTGCTTTTCACATGTCAAGGCACACTGACACAAACATGAGAAAGAGGACTGCAAGAGGATTGCAAAAAGAAGAAAAACCTCTTCTTGGCCTGTGGGTGTTCCTCAGTGTGGAGCCTGGGGGTGGATTAAATAGTCTGGTGAAGTGAGGTCCAGGGCACATTCACATGCAGCTTGAGCAATACACTCTGGGAATAAAACCAAGCGTTGTTGGGAGATGTCTTTAAACCATCCCATTGCACTTTAATGTACATAGGAGCTTAAGAAACAATTTCCTCCCTCTCCAAGCTTCAACATTGGCTGTTTCTTTCTTGGATGCAGCTAAACCTCCCTTTCCTCTCTGGCAGGCACAGAACTACACTTTGCGCAAGATGATTTCTATAGATAACACAGGACAAAAGGAAATTCATAGCTCTCCTGTTCTCCTCAGAAAAGAAAATCTCGTAAGGTAGGCTCAGCACCTGCAATAAAACCTGTCACCTCTGGTTCTAGACTCCAGCCTGCACCAGACATGATCCACAGTACACAGAGCCCATGGTAGTGCAACCCTGCAAGAGTGTCTGGCTGCAGCTCTCCCACTATCAATGCTTCTGGTGTGGATCCATGTGACACTGAATTAGGAAGGGTGAGGAGTATTTTCTCTTTGAGTTTAGGCCTGCAAAAACAGAACTTCCAACTTAATGCTTTCCAGCTGAATTGCCAAGCAAGCCCTACCTCTTCTGTGAAAGGTTTGCAGGGTTAGAGTCTACACTGAGCCATTTTACTCTTTAGAATAATCTGTCTTTTTTTCCTGGCCATATTAGTCTCATTTCCTTCAGCTGTTTCCTTCCACTGCGAACATCCTCACAGGCTTGTCTTTTAAGCCTATCATCCTTGCTGTCAAAGTTGAGTGAACAGCCAATGCTGTTCCAGCAGATGTTTTCCTTTTCATAAAGCTCTATAGAACAAATGTCAATGCACTTAGGAAACTTTTTAAAGCAAGGTTTGTTAAATTCTTATGATTTTCAGCAATTGCTTTGGCTGAGCAATACTGTGTTCCACAATGCTACTTCCTCCTTTTTGTGCATGGCTTGAGTGATACTTAAACCTTTGCATTTCATTTCAGGGAAATAAACAATGATTTAATAATGTAATACCTTTGTTTTAACTAGAGATGACCTTCATCTTACTGAAATATGCTTAATATATTACCAAAAGTAACTGGAATGGTTTTCAACTCTCATTTCAGAGATTACCTGTATAAGTGCATAGACAGTTCAGGAGTCATTCACACTTCTGTCTACAGAGAATACCACATTGCAGTACCTCTCCGTGATCTATCGGGACAGGCTCTTGGCCTGTTTGACATCAACATTGGACACAACCAGAAATTACCACATCATGAACACAAAGACCTGCAGAAAATGCTAAAGATATCACAAGCTGCCTTCTCTGAGATACTGAAGACGGCTTTAGAGGAAACAGAACCAACCTATGTACTGGGTATTGTGCATACAGAGCCACGATGGGGTTTTTAGGGATGAAATAGGAATCTCAGGAAAGCCCCAACTAAAGAATCATTCCTACAAGTTTGGGATGACAAATACAAACCTTTGGTAACTCAGCTACTCCTGAGCAATCCTAAGTGCTTAGCAGAGTACAGTTAAACACAGTGTTTAGGTTTTGACGCTGGTTCAGAGGGTATTTTGTGCCCAAGTCCCACTGAAATCAAAGGTATGAAGCTTTGTTGCCTTCGGGGATCTAGCATATCGTCCTCAGAACCGCCCCAACTAAGATCAGAAGAATCTGAATGTCACAGAGTTACCTGCATGCCTGAACCCTGCGTGGTCTCAGGACCTCTGCTTGCCCCTGAGGCAAGTTTTGTCTCCTTCTCAAGCACACACCATTTTTAAAAGTTTCATAGGATGCTTGGGCTGTGTACAGATCAATCAGCCAAGGAGACAAAGAGTTACTCATAAACGGGGCAGAGCTCGCAATCGATGACATAAGTCTTGAGTAGCAGATGTTTCTGAGCAACTTCTTCAAAGGTTTTTGCTTTTGATTCCAGAGCCAGAACACGAAGCAAATTTGAGGCATGCAGGGATTCTGTTCCACTGGTGCATGCTGCAGGACCTGCGCAAGTGTGTCTGGAAACTCAGTGCGGAGAGCTTTGGTGACATAAAGAGCTATGTAGAACCACCAGCTCTGGTCCATAGCATAGTTAAGGCTGTGCTCTTGCTTTTCCATCCAGACTGGAAGGGCTCAGAGGAGACTGAGAACTGGAGTCAGTGTAAACTGGTGAGACTTCAAAATGTTGAGTCTTTGATTTCTCTTCTTTCCCCCACCAAGAAGATGCAGTGGAATTACCTACAGATTTCCTATATGTTTGTCTTAGCCATCTTTAGTTCTGTAGCCCTCTCTTAAGTTTTCACTGACACCCGACTCTTTTTGTTCTCTGCATTGCAGAAACTTGATGACAGTTTGATTCAGGAGATTTATTGCTTTGATCCGACTGCTGCATCTGTGCAAATTCAAGCAGAGCTGCTGCTGGACTGCATCGCTGGTAAATATCATAAACTAATTGTGAGATTACCAGACCTGGCTCAGCAATGAAACAGTGTCAGTGGCAGCTTTCAGCTGAGTGCTTTTAAGGTCCTTATTTCAGAAATTAACTCTGATTTCACAACAGATGAAGCAACAGATAAAGGGTCCTAAATATCTGCAGTCTTTTTCGGTCAATAAAAGTCAACCTGTTAAATTTAGAATCAAAATTCACTGTCTTAAGGAAAGGAGAACAGCTCAGTTTTGAAACGTACCAGAACAAGTGATCTCATTGTAAATCTCCAGATAAACATATGAAGAATGATGATGCTTTTGGCAAGTAATATATAAAGATGTACTAAGAATGATGGCTCTTTTGGCAAGTAAATCTACTTCAGGCCTCCATGTCCTGCCCTAGGGACTGACCTAGCTCCAAACAGCAATGTGAGTGTGGGAGGACAGTGTGAGCCCTCCTCTTCATAAACACCATCTGCCAGGTACTTAAAATACTCACTGGCCATATACAGGAGCTTATTTTCAGCCTGTCTTTCTCTCCTTTAATGAATATGAGCTTTTTTTGGTGCCAAAGTAGTCAAGAGGCTATTATTATTTGCAATATCTCTGCAAGAGAGATGACTCTTGTTCGCACTGAGATCTCTCCTTTAATGATCTAATGCCTGTCTGAGAGGCCTGTTAAAAATCACATGTGGTCAAGATGTGTTAATTTAGCTGGGGATATGTATCGAGAGTACCCTGCCCACTGGTGAACACAAAAAGCAGTCAGAGCTCTTTTTCATGTGTTCTCCTCATAAATATTAAACTAATTTACTGGAAAGAACAAAGCAGGCCTAGAACTGTAACTAGAAAGATTATAGCTTTGACAAACTGCTGGTATGCTACAAAGGGTTGGTTTCCTAGGGTGGAACTTACTCTGCATAGTGTCAGATCAGTGGTGTGAATAGAGCTATAACTTGAAATTATAAGAATTGTTTTAAAATTAACACCAGATAATGCCCATATGTTCTGTATACATGTGCTGTAATAGAGAAGACAGCACATAAGGAGCTATACTCTATCGACAGAGCAACCTTTAATGGTATGATTCTGCAGTGACCTTTAATAGCATTTAGTAAAAGAGCTTTGAAGTTCATTACTCTTAAATCAAATCTGAGCTTGGACAAAACCTCATTTTTCTCATTTCATGTTTAATTATCAAATGTTTTGCATTAAAATATAGCAGAGCACTTTGTGCAAGATGCATTCTAATAAATAGACAGTGACCACAGTAATGCTGTGTGTGCTTTTCAAAGCACCACCATTTTCCAGCCTGGAATTTACTGGGCTTGGGGAGAGCAACAGTGATGGGATGATCTCTACTCAGTCGTGTGGTGACAGTGCTCATGGTTTTGATTTCCTGTTGGATTTACAGCTCTTCTTTGTTTCAGGTGTATCTCGAGCAGCAGTGTGGGAGCAAGGCTCAGCTCCCATAGAGTACCTGTATCACTGGGTACACACCTGCCTGGTGCTGGCAGGGAGCCCAAGGAGTTTATACAGCAAAAAGAAAACATTTTTAGCCCCTTCTGGCATCGAGTTCCAATGCACCACCAAGTAAACCTCTTTAATTCCTCACCTCACCTTAGTCATTCTGGTATTTGACATCCTTTATTAAACTAAATGTTAAGGTTCTTACATTGTTTGTTACCCATAGCCACCAAGTCTTTGTTGTTAAGATGGTGGGAAGTCTGTTAGTTATTAGAAAAAGCTATAAACACGTTGAAGGAAACAGTTTTGCTAGTATAGCTACTTACTTTAAAACCTAGATTAAAGAGTTTTTGTTGAATTTGCGTTTGTTTGGTTGAATTAATCCTGACGGGAAAAGGGGAGAGGTATTGTGAATACCAAGCTGCAATGCTAAGAGATGATACAGCAAAACAAAAGTCAACATTCAGTCTCCTTAAATTGCTTTTTAGGAACAATTTTAAGTAGAGGTTGTTAATCAGCATTTTGTGAAGTTATTCTGAACGCGCTACACTTTCAATGCAGCAAAAAAAAAGCTTTCTCATTGGAATAAAGCCGGACATTACACCAACTGCGCTGTCAGCAGCAAGATTTCCCGTACCGGCACTTTCGCCACCAGGCAACGAGCCGTTAAAAAACTCGCTCCCCCCGCCAGCCCCCTCCCGCCCGTTCTCCGCTCCCCTTCTGAAGCTGGAGCGGGACCGGGAGCGGGACCGAGACTCGAGGCGGAGGGATCCTCCGGGGTGGGTTTTTGTCGCGAGGAATCTGCGGCCGCGGAACAACCGGCGGCTTTGCGCGGCGACGGCCGGGACAAGATGGCGGCGCTAAGCAAGCAGTGAGTGTCGGTGGCGCCGGGGCCTTCGGTGCGGAGGGTCCGACCGGGCTCTGCTCCGCGGGGCAGCGGATGGGAGGGAAGGTCCCCGGGGCCGCCGTGAGAGCGGGCGCAAGCAGGGCCCTGTCTCGGGCCTGGGAGAGCTTTTAACAGGCCCCCCGGCCCGGGCCGCAGCAGCGGGGCTCGTTGCGTTGGCCTGAGTTTAAACCTGTGTTTATTAAAAACAAACAAACCCCACATCGGTGGGGAGTGGCGGAGGTGCTGCCGTGTTTTCGGGGGGAGTTTTCACTCTTGGGAAGTAAAATCTCCTCAGGATACCTCCCCCTTCAGCCTGCCGCCGCCAGGCCCCCAGTAGTGGCGGTTGAGGGGCAGCGGCCCCCGGTTGCTCCTCGGCTCCCCGCAGCCGGTTAGAGTGAGCTGCTGGGGCGGATTCGGAGCACACGGAAGGAAACAGTTTGTCACAGTGGTGATGTGATATCTGCGGCATCGTGCAGTTCCCCATGCTACACGTTATGATGAACAAGTTACCCAGTGACCGACTGGGGGAAAGCAGGTTGGGGGAAATCTTAGAGACCTAGAAACCTTAGAGATTGCTCATTGCCAAAAACAGTGTCTCTGACAGAACGTCTCTCAGAGGTTGGCTCTGCCAGCAGAAGAGTTCTGTCTGTGTCATTAAGCTCTGCATGACATCATCTGGCAGTAAATCATGTCTTTTCCCATAGTGGTGTATGTGGGTTGGTGCTTTACATCCTCATGCAAAATAGGTGAGCTTACTGCGCACAGAATGGTGTCTAATGTAGACTAAGACCGAACCTCTGCAGGTGAAACAGTAATTTCTTAATTCCAAAATCACTTGGAAAACTCTGGACATGAGGGATTTATGGCCTCATTTAGGAGTTCCATTGCATCCCAAATCTTTGCATGGAAAAAGTCAGCAATACCTATGGGAGAATCTGCAGGCACACGGCAAGGCTGAGCACACTGCTGATGATGCTGCTCCACACCTCATACATTACACTGATGCTGGTCTTTTGTTTCTAAAATTGGAAATGGTGGACTTTCGGTTTGGAACGTGCTGTATTTTTTTATCAGTAACGTGAAAGGGTGACTTTTATTCTTTTTCTCTAGATATGGGCTCATTATGCCCAAAAAAACGCCACAGAAAAATCTCGTTTCAAAGAAACTCTCAGCGTTTGCAGATGACTCTGATGATGAGGTGAGTTCAACAGTTTTATGAGGAATTTTTCCCTGTATTCTTCACATTAATTGTTTACAACCATTAATGACTGCATGAGCTTGTCCTGGTGTCACTGAGATCTGTGTTGCCATTTAGGTGTGAAATAGGATCTGTGTGTTCTTTAGTGTGAGTTAGGTGAAGCCATGGTTGGTAACCGTGGTAACCAAAGTTGGTTACTTTCTGCCAGCTCTTCCAAAAACTCATCACCTGTAGCAGCCTGTTTGTAAGAGTTAATAGTAGCTTGTAAAGAAACTTGTTGGCCATCACTGGGAAACCTGCTTGCAAATAAAGACCAGTAACAATCAACATTCCTTTCTTGAGTATTAACTTTAAAGTGCATTAAAGCATATTTTATCCTTTAGCTCATTCAGTGCAGATTTCATACAAGTGGTTTATGATGTTTAGACTCATGGGTGTGTATGAGTGTGTCACATGAAGTTGATAGTGTTCTTTGCTATAGTCTCCTTCAATGGTTTTATATTTTTTAAGTATTACCTTCAAAATCTTTGCTTTCAACGTGCCCCAGTAGCAGTTGCTGTAAGCTTTAAAAGTTACACCCCTGGATATAGTGCTATGAATATGGGGAGCATCAAGAACTGGCATGGTACATAGACTGCTTGGGATACCTTACAGAAACCCAACTCCTAAACCAGACTTTCTGAAGGAATTAGAGCCAGTAGCTTCATAGTTTACAGGTAAAGAACAGGAACTCAAAATCATGGAGATGAACATGAATGGAGCTTTCTGGACATAATGTTGCAATATACTGGGTTTTATTGATCTGGAATTACTTGTGATAATTTAATCAGAATGTCATTGTGTGTATATTTAGCTTTTTTTCCTACAAAACTCAGAGAATAAACTTCACCTACACCCATAGCCTAGAATTTTAACGTTTAAGAAGTTGTAATTTAGAATCAGTTGAAGTTTGGCAATGGAATCTGTTACAAAAATACTCTTGCTGCTGTAGAGCTTCACTCAATGCTTTTTAGTGTGGTTGAAAACCCAGTGCTAATAAAGCATCAGATAATCCTCGTCAGTTTCTGATTCATTATCAAAACATTTCTTTTAAATATGCTTTGAGTTTTTTTTGTTTTTTCTTATGAACTCTCAGTTGTTCTTCATATGTCACAGAAAGCCTGAATCTACCACTTCCCAGCCTCTGTGTACCTGGTTCACTTACAGAAATGAGAATGCTGCTGTTGAAGGTGTCTGAGCTCTCTTTGTACAGGCATGAAAGGGGTGAGAGCCTTCCTAGTGGCACCTGCTCAACATGGAACTGACTCAGTGCAGCTTATAGGACCACAGGAGGCAGAGAGGGCAGGAACATGTCTTAAATCCCATCTCACGCTGCTGCTGTCCTTTGCACTCTGTGAAGGTGTGTCCTTCCTTGATCTCCTAGCTGGCTCCATGGTGCTGCAGAGAGGCTTTCCTTTCAGATGGAGATGGCAGTGTCCATGGAGATCCACTGTCCCCATGGCAAGAGCACTTTCCTGGTTAGTTTAGTCCCTGTCAGTTTGGGATTTGGTGTCTTTTTCTACATTAAGGGTCTAAACCCACATTTTCTATATCCCAAGAATGAGCATGATTTAATCCACTGCCAGCATTACACAGTAGGACTGGGAACCATCTTTTTAACTTCTCCATTTCCTCTTAATATCTAAACGTTAAAGTAAAATAATACATAGAGTTCTAATAATAATAGTGCATGATGCTGTCTACTTTTAGCTTAACAGATCAAGTATCCTCTCAGCAAGGCTGACAGATTCACTGAGAGTCTGTTACAAAGACTCTTAAAAGTTGTCATGCTCATCACTATGGTACATACCCAGCAAAAAGTAATAATCTCATAACTGCCTTTATCAGAGAAGATCATTTATATTTTTTTTAAAGCTAAATTACTTTATTAGTTCAGTAATCATTTCAGAGCTTTTCAAGATAAGGAGCAGCGTTTGGGAGGGGTTTCATTTCCTGTCTGCTGCCTTATCAGCCAGAACTACATCTCAAATGTCTGGAGATTATGTATTTTTAACTGAACTCTAATAAAGTTTGTGCTGGGAAATCTGCACACCTCACTTGGTCTGTGATCATACAGGAGATACCAAACTTTTGCTCTCTGTTTTTAAATGTTACTATGCATATTTCAGTAAGATTTTGCCTGTGCTCTTGCTGAAGGAATTTGAAAGGTGGGTTTTTTTCTGTGGCTAAGTACATTAATGGATGTTAGTTGCTGATGAAGATGATCTTTGGGTTAGTTCATAAGGAGCAGAGCAGCTGGGTGGAAGTTTTCTCCAAGTACAGTGTTGACTGGGAAAAAGCAATCCAGGAGGTTACAGGTGCTTTTAGTCATTGGAGTTGTGAATTATTTGCCTTCATAATGAGGAGTTTTCGCTATCTTTAAAAACTGGGGGGAAGGTTTTTACCCCTGGGAAAGCCTGTTGTAGAGAGCAGGTGTTACAGCAGCAGTCTAGGATGCATTAAAAATAGGTTTCCTTTCTGGCTTAGTATTATTTGTGATACATCCATTTTCTCCAAAGATGCTATTCCTTTATTCATGCATTGTGTTTTCAGAGATGGCTTGTGAGTATTCCCAGTGCACTCTTGCATGTTCTGGTTTATCTTTGGAATTCAGCTGAAAATATCTCTGTGGTATAGTAGATAAAGGTTCTGGTTTTTGGTTGTATCAGAATCACCCAACATACATTCCTGCACCTCACCAGCCTTACAGAACTGGTTTGTTGCTCAGAATGTAAAGTGTAGCTGTAAAAATAACTGTATTTAGACCACAGTAGGTGGTATATTCAAGAGAGAGAGAGTGGAGTCAGTATGGATAGTTCTTTTTCAGACATAAATGAAGTCTTTAAGCAGGCACAAAGGAAGAAACTGAGGACAAGCAGAAGACTATATTCTGTTGTAGAGTCACTTTGCAAAAGATATAGAATGACTAAAAGTAAAATTGGCAAAGTGATGAGTACTGGTGATGACGAGAGTTTATGCAACAGTTTTCATGCAAAGTAAGTAGACTGAAGGGGCTCTTAGGTTACTGAGAGGAAGGAAGTGAAGAGAAGGAACTGAAGAGGATGTAGGTAAAATCAAGAAAGTTCAGAGAAAGTAACGTAGTATTTCTCATAATATGAGCAACACAGTGTATTATGGAATTACCAAGTAACTGGTTTGATCTAAACAAAAGGAAGTCGGGGATTTCTCCACACAATGTATAATTAAGTTGTGGAGCTCATTGCCGCAGGATATTGTGGCATGGCCAAAAAGATAAATGGGTTCACTTATGGATTAGCCAAAGCAAGGGGTGCTCTTGGTGGCAAACAATGGTCCAGGTGCATCCTCCAGTGCAGGAAGTCCCTCACCTCCTGGTTTCTGGAACCTAGGAGGGAATGTCGAGGAAAGCTAATTCTGTATGTGAGTTGTTTATGTTCTTTCTCTTAATCTTCTGCTAGTAGCCATGACTCATATGGTGTCTGAATTGAGAGGGATCTGTTGCCTGACTTGATAGTATTTTTTCCCCTTGAAGCTCTGAGTCTTGTGTGTGTTCAGGGATCATCTCTGCGGTCTGTAGTTGGGTAATCCAGGTCTCTCTGAGGGCAACCTTAACGATTCAATGCTAAGTACATATACATGGGAGTGTAAGTGGCTCATTTTGAAATGTTTGGATACCAAAGAGTCATGAATCCAAAGATCATAGCCTGAGATTTCTTACCTGATGTGAGAAGCATGAATTGAGCAGAGTCAGATCTCAGCCTTTCCAATATACAGCCACGCAGGGCCCCAAACTTGGGCAAGATCCATAGAAATCTGTGCTTGAGCTCCTGAGTGCTCTGTACAGTCACGAGAGATGCAGGTACTGCTGAGGCACAACTCACTTCATGCTAAAGTGAACACCTAAAATTAGGGAGGTGAATTTTGCTTTGAAAGTGCTTTGCTGTTTGTGAGCTGGTTGACTGTCCCTTCACTTGGTGATCAAGCAGAGCTCCTGATTATCCTGGTGCTGCTCTTTGGTCAAGTATTTTTCTGCCCAGCTTAAACTAGATGGTTGTAGTGAGAGATTAAAATCAAACTACATCTAATCTGCCTGACGTCACTGAAGCATGTAATTTCCCTTTCAAATGTATTTCAGTTTAAACAATGGTAATTTATTTTGTGTGCCTACTGCAAAGCAGCATGTAGGGAGTTCAAAAGGGCAAAGCCCTCTCATGGGTCTTTCATAACAGGTTATATTAGAGCAGAATTGTCTTCTGGTTTTAGAAAAGGATTGGAATGATGTCTTATATTGTCTATCAGTAAGTACCATGCCTGGAGTTTTGGTAACAACCACAAATGCTTTTCCCTTGGAGGCAGGATATGCAGCTAATACAAGATGCTCCATTATTAATAGCTACTGTGTCACAATTTGTTGGTCTTCTTGTGACAGTAGGGAAGAAGAAGTTGGGCATCTCACGTGTACTTTGAGAGCATCTATTAAAATAAAGAAATGGGAGCAAACAATGAGCTATTTAGTAGATTGGGGTAATTTATTATTTCTTCTATTATTTTTTTTTAACCCTAGGAGGGGTAGACGAGAGAATCTCATACCTAAGAGCTTCTTGATTTGCATGGATTCTGTCTGTGTCATTTCACAGGATGGGGTTAAAACATTTTCTCCTTCCAGAAAATACTAAACTCTAAGCTTTGTGCTTCAGAAGAATAGCTTGACTGCAAGGAAAGGGTATGAGACAGATTGCTGAGCTTATAGGGCTTTTAATAAATGGGCAGTTGATAAGTAAAAACAATACAAAAGAACGGGAAGTTCTCATCTGTCAGAGCTTGTGGCACAGCAGGAAATTGTTCACCATAAACCATGAGGGAAAGTGTTTGTTTTCTGTAAACTTACTGCCACTCTAGACAAACAAATGGCAGGTGGAGCTCTTTACAATGATGTGTACTATCAAGAGGATTATGTATTACTTTTGTGTTCATGTAATCTTTGCAGATCAGCAAGTTCATTTCATGTAGGCAGAGGAAGAAAACATTCTAAGCAGCATTTCAAACGTTTTGGTGGGATAAAACTGCTTCTGTAAATACAGCTCCTGAATCTGTTTCATCTTCTACTGAGCCATTGCTTTCTGCGCTAATGCAGGGAAGATGCCTTAATGTTCAGGCACCTTTCTGTAAAACCAGCGTAAGAGTCTGATAAAGGAAGTCTTCAGTGCTGACCCTTAATATGTCAAGTAGAGGATCAGCGCCTTTCCCAAGGGCCACAAGGAAGTTTAGGTCTTCTGTGTGGCACTGGTATATGTTCCACTGCCAGTTTAAAGCAGCTGTTTATATGAAGAAGTTCATACAGACTCATTTATAGCATTTTGAAAAGACAGCAGATGACCTAAAAATTAAGTACAGTATTTAAAATATTCTACAACATTAGCTTTTCAGTCTTGAAAGCCAGAGGTGGACAGATCCTTTTACGTTGTTTTAAACTGAATAAACTGCTATCTACTTCCCCCAGTCAACCAACCAACCAGCTACATAAATAAATAGGAGACTATATCTGATTCTAATCCAAATAAGCAGCAAGCTGCAGTGTACAGGGTGTAGCCTCTGATCCCACAGCAGACTCTCGAGTGTGTTGCTAATGTCTTACAAGCTCAGGTTCCAAAAGCCTGAAGTCTGTCTGCTCCCTTCACCTGGTTACCTGCAGGTGGGTGGGAGAGGGAGGCTGCTTTTGGTGGGAGCCTAACTGAACCATGGAGGGCTTTTCTTCCATGAAAGTGCACATCACACTTTCCCTTTATTCCTGTAGTTTAAGCGCAAGGTTTAACATTTGGGAAGTGGAGATGGAGTTTATCCAAGTCTGCATGTAGCAGCTTTGTAAGTTTGAGATACTTAATTACATAAACAAGGTTACATGTCCTGTCAGTTGTAGTGAATCTGTTAAATAAACAGTATCATCTGTTGGTTGAGGAAAGATAAATACACAGCTTAGTTCAACACTAAAAGACAAAACTAAATAAAATGCAAAGCTGCCTTTAAAAGACAGTATGATTAGAAAACATATTTTCAGTAGTGGACATGGTTTTTCTTAGGGAAGATCAGTACTGCTGTTTGCGAGCATATTCATCTTGAAAAATGAAACGTGAACATTTGAAGTACATGCTGTCCATAGCAGCAGTATTCTTCTTTCTAAAAATACAGAACTAATGATACAGATCAATCCTGTAGTAAATGCCAAATCTTTCAGTTGTTTTTTACTATGAGCACAGTTTTTTCATGTGCTTGTATGAATGTCTGCTCATGACTGCTGCATCTCTGAGCGCATGTACACGCTGGAGGAAGAGTATGTATATTCTGAGCACTACCTATGTATTTCACAGGCTCTTGGAAAGATAATGACAATGTGTATCTTCTCAGCCACCTTAATTACCTCTCAGCATGATCCCTGCAGGCTGACCCTTACCATAGTGGAGGGGTGTATCTTCTCCACTGTTCTTTTGGCAGTGGTTGGAGGAGGGCATTGCAACTGAAGAGTTTTCACAGACCTCCTATGTCTCTGAGCAGTTCTTGGACAGAGATCACTTGCTTTTTGAAATGACATGCCGCTTTATGCAGCTTTTGAGGTGCACGCCATTGAAATAGTGTTCTTAAACTCATCATTTTCATATATATGCTGAGGTACTGCGATTCTTTGCTCGTGGAAAAGGCTGATTCATTGTATGCTTGGGAAGGAACTTCTAGCTTTTCTTCCTACAGAAAAATTCTACTGAAATGAGAGACTGACTTAATGGAACGGGATTGTTACACAGTTGTTTGTTAGGAGCTGTGTCAATGTAATTGATTCCATTTTTGCAATGTTTCCTTATAGCCATCTGTGGGTGAAAGCCTTCAGAAAGAAGCACTGAAAAAACAAGCAATGAAACAGGTAAGATGTGGTGGCAGATTAAGAAATTACAGCATCTATTTCCTTTAATTAAATGGCTGCAGAAACAGATTTGTATCATTGCAGTGTTACAGTTACCCTTTAAACCAATTCCATATACATTTATGATTTTGTGCATTGCTCTTTGCAGCACAAGACTTGATCTGAAGTTCTCAGGGCCTTTCCTCTAGCATGGAAATCTATCAGGTTTCTGGGCAAGGTTGGTCATTTTGAAAGTCTTCTGGCTGGGATCAGAGCAGCTGAAGAAGAGCCCGATGAAAGCTGCATGAGTGAGGCTTACAGAACTGGCCATAATGTAAAATACAGTGAATTTTCTGTTTCCTCAAAGCAAGCAGTTAAATAGACGAGGTGTTGAAGTTTGTTTTGTGGTGTAGAGTGCATTGGTTATTTTAGAGTTTCTCAAAAGCTTTGAAAATTGTAGAAATGTCATGCTTAATTTTTGGGTATCTTTTCATCCTCTTTCCTTTCTTTTAGACTAAATTGGAGATTCAGAAGGCTTTGGAGGAAGATGCTACAGTGTACGAATATGACAGTATTTATGATGAAATGCAGCAGCAGAAGAAAGAAAGTAATGCCAGAATGTTATCTGGAAGAGATGACAAAAAGGTTGATACCTGAAAGTGTGTGATGTCTGTCTGAGCCCCGTGTGCTTGGAGTGGCTAAAATTGATTAACTTCTAAGCTTTGCCAAATGCATTTTCCCATGGGGCATGCAAGTTTTGTGCTCAAATCCCATTAAATAAGGTAGTAATTGGCAAGAATTTTGGCGAAACTGTTAGTTTGTTGAGTACTTTGGAGTCCTCATCCAGTGGTATTCCAGAGGGTGGCTCACTACAAGTTTCCCATGCACTTTATGATGTACGTACAGTGTGTCTGTGTATTTCTGAAGAGAATGTTACAGTGGGATAATAGGATTAGAGGCAATGGGCCCTGTAACAATACTGCTTATGATAATAGAGACTCTTGTTATTAAGCCAATGAACATAAATTGTCCTTCCTCACACACTGCTGGGCTTCCCGGAGGACTGTCAGGAGACAAAAGTAATTAATTTCCATTGGCAAGATGTGAGCCGGTTTCCACAGCCCAATGGCTTGTTTGAAAGCATTGTTGAATTATCCTGACAAGTGATACTTTCATTGTTACTTACTCTGTTTAATTTGAAAGCTCTTGTCAGGTTTTGTGGGTAGAAAGGGAAGCTTCCCACTCCTTTACAAGCAATAGAAAGGCAAAACTATTGTAAGGCAGAAGACAGGGGTGAGAAATCAAAAACCACTCACACTCAAGAGCAAAAATTATCTTAGTCAAAGATGGGCTGAATGTTTTGGTTGAATACAGCATGGAAGCATGGGTGTTTGTGATCTGAAAGAGAATGCCAGTTTATTTCAGATAGCTGTCAAACAGTGGACAATATGTTAGAGTAGCTGCTGTTAGTTTTTATTCTCTTACCGACTTTCAGCTTCTCTCCATCAATCCCAATGTGTATCTTCTCAGCCACCTTAATTACCTCTTATCATGATCCCTTTTTTCTCTTCTATTTTAGCCCAAATACATCCAAAATATCCTCAAAGCAGCTGAGATTAGAAAGAAGGAGCAAGAAAAAAGAATGGAAAGAAAAATACAGAAAGAGCGTGAAATGGAAGGGGGAGAGTTTGATCACAAAGAGGCTTTCGTGACCTCAGCCTATAAGAAGAAGCTGCAAGAAAGGGCTGAGGAGGAGGAAAGAGAAAGAAGAGAAGCAGCTCTCGAGGGTGAGATTCACACTGAAATAATTGCCCTTTAAAATAAATATGTTAGTACAGCCTTGACATGATTTACAGCATTGTTATGTGGGCTCTCTGTGAGGCTTGAGATAATTAAAATCAAAAAGGTCCAGGTGGCAGATACTGAATCAGATCCTTCTTTGTTATTTTCCTTTGTATGTTACTAAAGGAACAGAGGAAGCTCCTCTCTGTGTCAGTGTTATTTGTGTTGCTGCTTTTTATTTTTGAGGAAGAGTCACTTGTTGAAGGAAGTCTCTAAGCCCGGGGTACAATGAGGCTTACACTCCTTACTTCAGACGTTTTGTAGTGTCCCATGAACAGGTGTTGTAAAGAATAGGATATGGGGTCATGAGATAAATCAGGCTGGAGTGGCTCTCAGAAGTTCATCTGTTACAGCCTCTTGCTCAAAGCTTGGTCTGCTGTAAGGTTACTCTGAGCTTTTTCCACTCTGGACTTGAAAACCTCCAGGCTGGAGACTGCAGACTTGGTGGTGTCTACCAACTGTGAGTTGTAGTATTTGTACTGATAAGTATTTGTGGCATGGTAAATCCAACCTCACTTTCTTTCTCACAGCATACCTGGATGTGACCAAACAGAAGGATCTCAGTGGATTTTACAGACATCTTTTAAACCAGAGAGTGGGGGAAGAAGAGATGCCTAAATGCAGCTTCCGTGAAGCCAGGTAGGATGCCATTCTGGAAGGCTTTCCAATATAAACCAGCTTCTGGCTGTTTCTGATTCCAGACTCACTGGACCACTGTAAGAATCAGAGAGTACTAAACATTGTAGGGTAAAGTGATTCCTTTACACAGCTGATTAATTTAATTATGTGGAAAATGTCTAATAATCATAAGTGTAATAGTCTGTAAGACAGAACCAAGCAGGACAGGAATGCCATTTAAAAAGTATCAAGAGGACAGTCATACATGTAATACCACTTGGTATTATTCCAGCCTATATATTCCAACCTTTATTTACTTTGGTTCACATATTTGACAATATGCAGTAGGTTCCATATTTTGAATTATGAGGGAGACAAAAGATAAAACAACAAGCACAAGAGGACAGGAAATGATGTTGTGATATAAATTGCCTGAAAAGAATGTGAGTCTCTGACTTCATACTTACTCCACATTTATGGGTTCATAAAGACTAAATTGATTGAGTGCTGGTGCTGTGGTAAAAGGAAATTAACCAAATGTGTAGGAAATCCAGTGGGAGTGCTTTAAGATCTTAATATATGTACATTCCAAAGCAAAGTAATGAGATGAGGCTGAATTACTTACATAGCTGAGGTGGTGAAATTCTGCCCTGTGGAATGATGAAGGGGGTATGTTTCTTATGTGCAACAACTGATCATTTGAAACAATTCAGGTTAAACCTCTCTTAAGATAGGCTTTAAACCTGGATATCGCAAGCTAAATGCTTGCCATCTCAAAGAAAATGCAGCACACATCAGATGCTCAATCTAAATAGATGGTGTGCTGATTCACAAGAATTTACCATGGACTGTTACTAGAGCTGTATGATTAAAGAGAAGAGACTCATGGCTCCTGTGATTGAGCACGTATTTCCTTATCAGTCAGCAAAGAATGACAAAGCACAACCTTTCTGCCTACTGCCCAGACTGGTCCTCCATGGATCGGCTTTTTGTGCTTAAGAATCTATGAGCTCTGAAAAGATAGTCATTTCTATCTAGACTCAAGGGCAAGATCTTCAGAAATACTGGATTATAAAAGATCTACTACTAATGGAAGCTGCTTCTTACCTCTGTCAGCAGAACACGCAACAACAAAACATACAACAACACAGCGTACAGCCTGCTGCTCATCTGGATAATTATTTGAAGTGAAAAGGAATAAGCACATAGGAAAAAGTGTGTAGCTTGCCACACAACTCCCATATGAATACAAATCTGTCTTTTTGCTTAGGTGGAGGCTACAGATACTTAACCATAGTCATTCTTGTAGATAAATTAATCCGCTCACGTTCACCAATGAACCAGATACAGATGTGTAGCAGAAATCCTCTGCGCTGGATTACTGGAACCTGAGCCACAGATAGATTTGCTTTCCTAGACTTCAGCAGCATCTTTTGCTTAAGCCCTGACCAGAAGTCAGTTTGTGGAAGAGGCTGAGATTTCAGGCTGTGTAATGTTGTTTGTTTTCTTTTTTAACATAAAAAATGTAGGATAAAGGAAGAAAAACCTGACAGTTGTTATGATGAATCCAGCCAAAGGAACAAAGGCTCATATGAAAAACAAAGACCGAAGCCCTCTGCTAAGAAAGAGAATAATCCAGATGCTGATACTGACTTAGAAACTGATAGTAGTGATGATGATAAGAGACATAAAAATAGTAAAGTGAATTTGAAAAAGAAGAAAAAGAGGGAGAGCTCTGTGAGCAGTGAAGAGGAGGTTAAACATCACAAGAGCCAGAGACATTCCATGTCACCGAGTGCATCCAGTGTGGAGGAAGAGCCACCCTCAAAAGCCCAAACAAATCATCTTACAAGGAGGGGAGAGAGCAGACCAAGTAGAAGGGGAAATGATGAACAGTACAGGGAAAAAGATCACGAGAGAAGTAGGACCTATGAAAAGGATCACCAAAGGGATAAGGAAGAGCGACATAGATATGGGGATCATACTAATAAAGATAACTACAGGAGGAGGGAAGAGCAGGATGATAAACAAAGAGGGAAGGAAAGAAGAGAGAGGGAGGGACACAGCAGAGAATGGAGGAAAGGAAAGGAGAGAGATGAGAAGGGCTCAGAAAAGGAACGAGAGAAAGAAAGAATAACAAAGGAGAGAGATGAGAAGGGCTCAGAAAAGGAACGAGAAAAAGAAAGAATAAGAAATGGTAAAGATAGATATAATGACAGAGAGAAGGAGAGAGGAGAGAAATATAGAGAAAAGGAAGATCATGTGAAGGACAGGAGAGAGAAATACGGTAATGATGAAAAGAAATACAGAGAGAGGAGGGGAAGTAGTTCTACACCTTTAGAAAAAGATGGAGAGACTCATCAGGAAAAAGAGAGAAAGGGAAGAGAGAGGGAGGTGGATGAGAAGGGAAGATCCAGCTCTGAAATGTCATCTGAGCAGAAACGTAAGGCTGGAGAAGAAGGGGATAAAGAGGAGAAAGAACAAGCACAGAAACCAGCTGAGAGCATGAGCAAATTTGCCAAACGGAGCAATGAGGAGACAGTCATGTCAGCAAGGGACCGGTACTTGGCGAGGCAGATGGCACGTGTCAGTGCCAAATCTTACATCGAGAAGGAAGAAGATTAACATCCCTTGGTGGACAAAAACACTTGGTCTGTCAACCAGAAGGAAAAGTCACTGCTGCATGGACTCCTGTACAGAGGTAAAAGTGTGTCCTAGTTATTTATTCCTGGCTTTCATCTAAGAAACTGTATGCTGTAAGAGAGGAACAACTCTTGAAATGGGCTCATGGATCACTTGAAAAACAGCCTTAGTGTCTTTATACAGTTGAAATATTAAATTGGGTTGACTCCATCCACCATGGCCTTCAGCACCCAGCCCATAAGATTCTGGGCACTTGAAGTTTCTGGGACAGACCTAGGAGTGTTAAAAAGCATGGCAGCTCCGAGCTGAAGCAGTGAGCTCTGCTGAGAGAAACGGGTTCTCTGCCCTTGGCAGGAGGCATTGTTGCCAACTGATGCTCTCAAAAGTGAGCAACAGACCTGTAAAAGTGAAGAAAAAGGCAAGAAAAACAGCCTGAATAATAATCTAGGAAACTTCTGTATGTAGTATGGTGTTTTGTAAGCTAGATGCATATTGATATATGAATTTTGTATTTATGTGTGAGCTTTGGTCTTGGGGACCTGATGTACAGAAACGAATAAAGTGTAAGATACATACTGGGTCTAATGTGTGGGTCTTCTTAATGCTTGTGTTATTTTACTGTGTCTGTGTGTGAAATAAGGTACATGAGTCTTGTGCTTGTATATGAGTTTATGTATTACAGTTGTATCTGCTTGTTTCTACTGGAAGTAATATTTTACATTTGTCAACCTGTTCAAAGGTTCATAATGAAGAATTAAGTTATCTCCAATCCCTAGCTTGGTCAGTGGGATATCTGACAGTGGTTGTAGATTTTAGAACACATTTTTTAACACTTTTGATAGTAGTTTCTTTATTGCTTTTTATGCTACAGTAAAGTGAACTTGTTCAGCCTTAGTAATGAGACAAAATGTGAGTGAAGTTAAATGCCAAGCCTGCCAGTTTACAAAGCCTTGAAATGAGTTTTATATATAAGCTCATCAAGTAACTAAGCACTTACTCCAAGTGTGGATCAGTTCAGTTTTGCTGTTCTGTCTAAACAAATGTAATTTGCTTTTGTTTCTTCTGTTGGAATAGAGTGAAAGAACTGAAGGAAATCCTCTGCTTTTTGGCAAAGAGGCCTTGTTGGGGTAGTAAACTGGACTGGATATTTTGCTGTTTGGAATAGAGTTGTATCTTTGTTCTTTTTTCCCATAAGAGAGGCACAAGAGAAGTCTACAGATGGATTATGAATATTAAATTTATTACAATAACAGTTTACAGTACAAGGCACATACTGATGACTTAACAATTGGCTTGCAACACTTGTAACTAAACAGCTGCATAAATTAATACAGGTGCATCATGTACAAGTTGGAGGGAATACTTAGTTCTGTACAACTAAAACTCCGGTTTAATACTCTTTGCTTAAAAGGCAAATATGGTCCTAGTTTAATGGTTTCATAACTTCCTTCTTACTTCTCAGAATAAGGGGTAGGATGTTCTCATGTGATGGGTAAGTGAAGGGGAACTGAAGAGAAGGAATTGGGTGGTTTGCCTCAAGAGACTTCTAAGTGCAGCCCACTTGCTATCAACCTGCCAACTAGTTTTTGTACAAAACTGATGTTTAACATATGACTGCCTGTTGAACTACCTGGTAAATACTGGTTCCTCTAAATGTGTTCAGCTGGATATGTAAAAGGAAGGTAAAATCAATTGTAAAAATAAATCTGTTTCTCAATATACCAGCCACTGAGCTAAACAGACACTGACAAATGAACTTGTCAGCAGAAGATACAGAAAACTTGACACAGGTGTGCCATGTAACAAAAAATAAAGGGGGCTAACCTGCCTTGGAAGTTCAGCTTTTATAGAATGAAAACATGCATGCATTTAATGTTTGTGGTATTCAGGAAAAGATAAGCATTTTAAATCCACTTCTGGAGGGCTTCCTTGCTCCATTCCCATAAGCACCTCAGACTGGATTGTTCTAGTGAAAAGAGAGCAAAGATCTAACATCACCAGTGATCTTCTGGACTATTTGTTCCTAAAAATATTTCTCCTGTGTCTTTGCATGTCTGTCTTGCTCTGTTATCTCCAAGTGATTTAAAACTCTTTCACCCTCTGTCAGTACATCTGTACTCAGAGTGGTTTAGTCAACTGAGAGACCGTGCCCTGTTTTACACTGGCTGTTGCAGGACTGTATTAACATCAGGGCTTCTTGGCTGATTTTAGTCCACTAGAAAACTGGCATTTCTTAGGAGGTGCTAAAACCACCCAGAGAGACAATGTCTGTTGTGTATTAGTGTCTTAGAGTACAAATTAAAGATGCATCTTTTGCCATTTCAAATGCTGTTACAAAGGAATAACATCTATAGTGTTGCGCATGAAATAGGGATTTCTGCAATTGTTACTTTGCAAATTACTCCACTAGAAATAATGTTCCCAGTTTCAGTTTGTTTGCGAGGGTTGAAAGAGAAACTTTGGCTTCGAAACAGATAATGCTCCTATTTAACTCAACCATTTCTGTCCCCACCTTCACCCTTGCTAATAGAAGGCTGCAAAATGTCTGTTTGAAGAGATGTTTGCACGTGGGTGTATGAAAATGACCGAACATTGGAAGTTGAATTTTGGAGCTGGTTTGAGGAAGTGTGTGTGGGTTTGTTAAAGGAGCCTAGCATGAAACAGCATCAAATCTGGCAAAACATAGTCCATCTGTAAGATTTACCTATTTAAATACTTAACCCATTTAGGAGAAAACTCACTTATCAGTAGCTCACCACCAGTCTGAAGAGTGAAGGAGCTGGGTAGGGTTTTCTCCTTTACTTCCCACACTTAGATGGTGGATACATACCTCAGCATGTACCTCAGCAATCTTACATCTGTTACGGTTTGTTATTTTTTTTTATTATAATAGAAATATAATAAATAATAGAAATTTCTATTATAACAAAAAAAAATTATAAGAGTAATTTTCCTGATTGGTAACTTAATAATTAAATGGCATTCTAATATTAAAATGATTCCCAAACTGTTCCTGTTGTCCTTAAAATGGAGTCAGATTTGGAAACGGCTTTCCGATATACTTGAGGGATAAGCTACAAAAGTATCCTGTAACTGTACAGTAAGACACATCTGTTGTTTTCCTGTTGGCAGTGAAAGAACATGCTCCCTTCTTAAAAATAGTTCAGGTGCATTTTGTTTTTAGCTCCAAAAGAACAATCCTTGTCCCTTGAAGTTATTTATTCCCTCATTGGAGGTTGGGCTCCAGACCTAAAGTTAACTGAACTCAAGTCAGCAACTGAAGTGTAAGAGCTTCCTCCAGGAGGTGTCTGCACACCTGAGGAGACAAACCTTGGTGGAAGCAATGAAAATGTTTCAGAAGACAAAGACTCCATCACTGCTTTCTTCTGACGTGGCGAGTACTTTGTACTGATGTAACTCTTCAACAAGTCTCTTAATACCTGTGGCTATGAATGTATATATAACCTTAGTTCTTACCTAAGTAGGCCACGAGGTACAAAAGAGACTTTTATCCTCTATTTTATTTTACTTGTTATATCTCAATGGTAGAGTGAAAATAGAATGCAGGTTTTTAGATAAATGATGCTTACTTGGGTTTATCCAAACTCTCATGTACCTGCAGCAGAAGTGCTGTCCTCCAGCTGACTTGGCAGTTGCAGTCAGCCTGAAGGACAGTTACATCTGGAGTGCGTGCATCTGATATAGAGAGGTTTGTATGTGCCTGAAAGTTAATTCGTGTATTACTGCCTCAAAATGTAATAGAAATAGTTCTGATGAGAATCAGTCCCGCTGAACTCTACCCAGCTTCTTGTTAAAACAAAATTCACCTCCTTTTCTTCTTGAGGATGAAACCCAAATGTGATCACATTAGAATATGAGCTAATAAATCTTCAAAGTAGGTTTGTGTAGCTTGTTAAATGTACTATAGTCAGCTAGCCAACAGGAGTATTCTAAACTTCAGTTCTGTATGAGGAAGGAGTAGAAAGAGCCACAGGCTCCAGCAAATTGTAGGTGTGAAATAAATTAAAAACAAACTAAAAATGCAGAACAAAACAAAACTAAGCAAAGCAGGGAGGCAGATCTTTAAGATTACACTTTTTGGCATCGGAACTCAAAAATGCTCACTCTTGGCCTGTAGTTTCTTTGGGTGTGTTGGGTGAAGTAACCCGTGGTGAGTTTTTGTGGCTTGATTGGGTCTAAAGGAAAGTGAAGCCTACCACATTACAAAGAATGCTTTTGTAGTGCTTACTACATAAGGAAGAACAGACACTGGTAATGAAAAGGAGGATAATGCCACCAACCGTGTGTGCTGATGTACGCAGAGCTGCATATGGTGCTGCTCAGAATCCTCAGTTTCCTCTTCCTCTCTACTTCACTACAAACCTATGGGTATGCTACTTTTTTTGGCTAGTTTATAAAACCCTGTGTTACTTGAGTCATACATTTATGGCTATCAGAAATATCTTTGTATTTTTCAATGTAGTTTAAGCAATTAGAACCTTAAAAGCGAATACGACATTGCCCAGTACAAACGATCACATTGAGAAAGATACAGGAGCACTGCCACAGACTTGGGATTCTACACCTAATCCTACCCGCTGATACTTGTCCTTTAGTGGCTTACTCAGCCATGCACACTTTCTGACAGCCCCAGAGCATGGAGTAGTGGTATTCTCATGCACACAGACAGCCGTGTGTTCCCAGTATGCGTTGGCTCTCTGTCAATTCAGGCTGGTTAGAAGTGCACTGGAGATTTCATTGAATTGCTTGGATATATGTGCTGGAGGCACTGTGTTTCCAGATGCTTGTTGTCAGTGATGCCATCTCCGTGGAAAACTCCTCCATTTCTTGTCTTATCTGGAAACTGAATTCTTTGGGGGGGTGGGGGAGAGGATGAGGAAAGTCACATTTTGTGCTCCCCCCAGGTTAGCTTATACTGCATTCATGCGGATGTCTCCAAAAGGAATTTCTGTAGCTGTTTCTGGAGTAATGCTTTTCAGAATACGCTGTTGGAGAGAAATCAGTATTAGAAATCAATTGATTTTAGAGGTAATACATAATGTGACAGCCATTTGGAAAGAGATTTATAATAAGATATGAATTTAGTTTGAGTTACACCTCATGAACTACAACGCAAGGATGTTTCAGGCTTCTTTCATCTCAGCACTATGAAGATACAAGGTGCTACAGAAGTACACAGTATTGTTTTTGTTTGCAACATATAATTTGAACCAGTGTGACGGAAGTATTAATGCTTTAGGACTTTGCAGTTCACTTGGATACCCTGAGCCAACTGAACATACTACTTCTGATCTGGTAATTACATAAATGTAAATCCCAAAAATGCTGTCACAGACTTGTGACAGAGCATCATCGTTACCTCCTTAAATGTTCCTGGTGTGATGACCAACCGATAGACCATGTAGATTGGAATGAAGATGACAGAAGAGGTTCCTATGCAATAACCCACTACTGTGGTCCAGTAGGGATAGTTATAATCAAAAAGCCGTAGCTCAGGAGGGTTGGACAGGAAGCTGCAAGTGACAAACTGGGAAAGGAAAAAGGGGAAAGTGTGATCGTTCCATCTGGTATTTTAATGGCAGACACTTACTTTAGCAATTCCAGATCCCAGCATAGCATTGAACTAAAAATCACGAGTAGGATTAAAAGGTTGTCAGTGAAAAAAATCCTAAATGACATTAGTATGGAATTTAAAAAAAACAATCAACCAACCAGAAACCCAAAACTAAAGAACCCCCCAAACCACTTCTGGATATCCAGACTTTCCTTCAGGACGTTTAAAGGAGCTCGAGTGCTTCAGGGTTATAGCCCAGCCAGGCGCTGAAAGAGCCAGGTAAAAAGACTCCCATGAGTTACTTATTCCGTAAATACACACGGATGTGTCTGTTGCCTGAGAAGCATTAGAGACACAATTCAGGACCACACTTGTACATTTAAAGGAAAAAAAAAAGATGTTAGATGGACAGAATCGGATTGATTGATACCAGTGCACAGAATTTCATCCAGTTGCCCTTCTATCAAGCTCTATAACTTGATTCCAGCAAAGGATGCCTTCCAGAAAGGTCTCATCTTAATTTTAAGCCACCAGAAATGGGACGTGTAGAGTTTCCCATTGCCACTTGTCCTACATTTAATTATGATCAGTGTCAATTCTGTTTAGTCTGAATTTAACTCACAGCCCCTGTAGTGGTGCTTTATGCTGTTCTTTATTGGGTTGTAGCCCCTTTGAATACTCTTTCAAACACTGTTAAGAGTACTTACCTGTGGTAATCACATTGGCTGTCAGTTTTCTCTGTGATAAGCTATACAGATTCTATTTTTTTTCCACTGTTACTTATTTCTACACAGTTTAGCTTTTCTGTGATATTTTTCCAGAGCATTTCAGTTCTTCAGTAGCTTTTACAACTGTTAATACTAGTTTGGATACAGCATTCTGGCATCAGCTCGACTGATGCTGTTAGATCGCTTTCCAGTGCATAGCCTTCATGAATGAAAACTGTCTAGTGAAACAACAAATACTTTTAGTTGAATATCACACGAATAATATTTGTGACTAGCATTGGAAGGACATCTGATTCTATCATCAGAGTATCAGGATTAACAGCAAAATTTCCATACAGAAATAATGTGCTGCCTTCTGGGCTTCCTTTAGTTTAGTTTAGTTTCCGCGGAGAATCCAAATGGCTCTGCCTGCTAACCCCATCACCAGAGCCATGTTCCTCCCTGTTTGTTTTACTGCCTTAGGATCACAAAGAGGACAGGAGTATAAAAATTCTTTGTGGTGTCACCCCAATTTATAGCCTTTTCTTCCCTTCTTTTTCTAGGGGTAATAAAATGGTAATCTGTTAATGATGCATTGATCATTACAAGTGTTTGGAGTTCACTCTGTAGGTCTTACACCTACATTCTGTGCTTTATAACCTCCAATTTGACCTGCTCTGCTCCTGCTACGGCTAGTGGCAATAAAAGAGAGCGTGAACTAATTTTGGATCAGGAAATGAACACTTTATGTTAAAATGTTATCGATAATCCTGCCAAGTCAAACACTGGGACAGTGCTTCCAACTCAGAATTACAGATCTATAAAGGTTGTAATTAACTGCTGTAAATTCTAAGTGGAATATTCCAGTGTTGTCAGTCAGCGGGTGCTGAGGCAGTATATTTACTTATCTTGGCTTTCCTCCCCAGGCAGTATATTTTATCATCATCTCTTATTGCCTCATTTTGCTGAGGTAAACATAAAGCAACAAACCAGAGTAACTTTGTTCAGCAGAGGGGTGGAGAACCCAGTCTTACTAACAAAAATCCTTAAAACAGTGATTTAGTAACAAGACCTTGCATTGGATTTTTCACTCTTTGAGCCTTTTTGATTTAACAAAAAATGCTACTGAAGACCTTCACCAGAAGATTCTGTAATTAAGCTTTTAGAAGTCAAAGGAGCAGCATTGCTCAGTGGTCATTTTCTGGTGCTGGAAAGAAAAAGCTATAAAGAAAACTCACCAAAAGGAAGATGGGACTAATTGCTACCCAGCAAACTCGCCAGTACCAGCCTGGGGCAGAGCCTAGCATTTCTTTCACGTCATTGCAAAACTGGGTGATGCCTGTGGAGACAAGTGGGAGGAGAGTGGTAACAACAGATGTAAGTCTTGGGCAAGTAGATGCACAGCATTTTGTATACACAAGTAAATCTAGACTCCATCATGGAAGACTGTTTTGTTTCTGTAAGTCTTAATTATATTAAATCCTTAATTCTGCATTACCGCTCTTGTTGCTTTTAGATGTCTGTGTACTCACGTCAGAGAACAGTTAATTCTCATGGATTTAGTAATCAGTGAGTTTGTAAACTTTTTCTGGAGACACCGGTGATCTTGTCTGCTGAACAGAGGAAATAGCAGGCTGCAGCAGCTCAGCCGGCTGGGTTAGCACTGCAAATGGGTCAGCATGGCAATAGGCGTACCATAGAACCAGGACACAGCGACCGCTTCCAGAAACACGACGGTTAGGACAGCCGGCCCCGTGGCGTATTCCTCAAACAGCTTTACCACGTATGCACCTCCCTGGAAAGGAGACCACATCATCAGGGAACCGAAGATCCAGTGACGGGAATCTGCTCATACTGCTCTTCATTATTGCTTCCACCTGAAGCAGAGCATTCCCAGATGGGTCACTGAGTTCTGTCACTGCATGGCTGGTCCTGGCAGTGAACTCCCTGAGCGTGCTGCTGGTCTGCTCCCTCCCTATGAACCAGTGGGGCTGCCACGCAGACGAGTTAAAGCTGAACCCACTGGCAGTTCTAGCTGGATTTTAAGGAGCAATTGGGATTTGATGGGGGTTGATGGGATGGCTTTTTGCGTGCCTTCTCTGATGGCATCTTCTTTCACCAATATGAGTCACAGTTACCAAACACCAAATAACTATGGTGTTACTTTGCTTTCTTTGGGATCTAGAATCATGAAAGAGAAGAGCATTGTGTCTTGGAGAGGAGCTAAGTCTATTTGCAGCAAATGCCTTAAATGAGAAGGAAGTTGCACATAAAAGAGCAAGTGGAGTGAAATGTGACACAAAAGCCAAGTATTTTTACTTCTTCCATATGATCATTGAACTCATTACTCAGAATTGTGCTTCTTGTGAAAATAGCTCCACAGGGACTATTTGGTGTGACTGATCCTGATTTCTGGCCTGATTTTATGAGGAAGATGCAGGAAATCCGTTGCTAGAAATTTTTTGGAGAACAGCAGCAGGCAATCACAGCATTTTCTAGCAGATGTATGTTCAATTAAAAAAAAATATTTTAAACATTGCAAAAATTAGAATAACAATATCATTTTTAAACATGGGGCTTTGGAGAACAAGAAGTAAGCCACATAGAGAATGTGGAAGGTTGCCTGTTCCTGGAGCAGCTGGAAGAGCAGCTGCATCAGTTCTGATGTGGAGCACATCAGAGTTGTGCTGAATTGCAAAAGGATCACTTTGCAGCACATTTCCTAGTGAGATTTACTGTTCACATTTCACTCCACAAACACATTTCTAACGCATAAAGAAAACAGGCTGGAGATTTAATCTGATTCCTTGAAACTCTCTTCAAAGATGTCATTAGCAGGAACCTGCCAGTGAGGAAAACTGAGGAGTGGGTGAAATACTTACAAATGTCAGGGTTGCTAATGACCCCAGGAAGCAAATGATGATCAGACCAAGGACAAACAGTTCCCTGCGCTTGCTCCAGACATGCGGGAATTCATCCAGGACTCCAGTAATCACTCCCTCTAGTCCTGCAAACTGAAAAGCATGGAAAAGTCACTGGAAAATAGAGGGCAGTGTTACCTGCCTTGAAGTATGTTTCAACGCTTAAAGGAGCTTTAAAGCATTGGAACAGTGGTGCTTTATTCTGCCTGTGGAGTTGTGTAACTGCTGTTTAGACAGGCTTCAGAACTTTTAAACTCTTCAAGGTGGGGATTTAGTCTTCATGGATCTGTAGGACATGCCTACCATCCAGAGGAAGCGCTGTATTACAAGGAATAGGGTGCCAGTAAGTTGTAGGTGGCTCAGGAGAATCAAGATTGCGAAATCGCCTGAGTTCAGCCTTGCTGGAAGGAGTTACTAATTTCCACAGTATGACACTGACAAGTTGTTTAATTTTATTTAAGCCTATTTAGGTAATGCCTGCTGTCTTACAGAAGACACATGGAGATGCCAATCCTGCTTTAAACCCTTTAGTGGCGGTGCAGTATTTGTAATTCTGTTTCCTCTGATGCTGGCAAGAGTGATGCTATACACCAGGTACCCAAGAGGTTCACTGCCTTGCACTGCTGTGTACTCACCGTGCTGTCTAATCCCAGCGTGAGCAACATCAGGAAGAAGATGATGGCAAAGAAGGTGGAAGCAGGCATATTTGCAATGGCCTCAGCGTACGTGATGAAGAGGAGGCTGGGTCCTGATATTAGAACAGGATAACTGTTAGCACGCTACTGCTGTGAGGAGGCTATTCTCAACCTAGAAGATTATATTCTATCTTAGAAGCACTTTGAGAGATGTGCATATAAACGTAACCTACCAGTATCTTTGGCAACCTCTGATACATCTTCATTCCTCATCTCGGCCATGTATCCCAGCACGGTGAAAATGACAAATCCAGACACAAAACTAGTCACACAGTTCACGGTGCTGGTAACCAGAGCATCTCTGCAACAGAAGACCTAACTCGTGTCAGGGAATCGGCATCTGCTAGAAAGAGGGGTTTACTACAGATGGGGTGAGTTAGTGTTCTGGATGGAGTCCTAGGAAAACTAGGGGAATACAGGGGAAAAATCAAGCAGTAGATTTGAAAGAAAGAAACATAACCCCCAACCCCAAACTCTAAACGGTTGCTGTAACATCAGTCTGACACTGGGTTGAATGCTGGATGTATGCTGGTGTTTTAGAAAAATAGGATTTACTGTAAGAATATTAAAGAATTGAAAATTTTATTTTATACAAGTTATCCAATTTTATTCTGTCCAAGTTATAAATAGTGCCTTTCACCAGCACTGGGTTTCTTTTCCTTAAATAGCCACAGTTACATTTTTAAATTCAATTTGACTTATAGAATCAGGTAGAACTCACTGGTAGCAGTTGTTATGGAACTTGTTGTAGCTGGCGTAAGCCAATAGGACCCCAAAACCTGGACCAAGGGAGAAAAAAATCTGAGCTGCTGCATCCACCCAAACCTGAAAAATAGTGAAGATCAAGGGAAAAAATGACACAAACCAGAGTGAATGAGTTTGGCATATTCAGAATATCCCTTAGCCCTACAAAACTCCGTCTCACTAGTCTGCCTGTATTCCTACTCCTGATGTAACACACATTTTGTTAAGAAAGCATGTTGGAATGCAAATATTTGTCATAGATCTGTGAGAGTTGTAAATATCCACTGTCATTTTAGTGCTTATTCAGTGCTTATTGTGTCTCTACACTGTCTCGAGTGCTCACTGGTAGTTTCACTCCTGACAGCATCTGAGATGAGTTCACAGTGATTTGCCTGCAACCAGTTTAACATGAGAACTTCCTATCCATGATTTTGCAGTAGGCTTGGCCCATCTTCCTCCAAACTCTGTGTGTCCTCCAGGCTGCCTAGTAGATCATCACTGCCCAGACTTTTCCTAGATATATGGAAATGCATTTGACAGTGTGGGAGCAGTTCTAGTCCTCGGGACTCAGATACAAGTGTGATGATCTCATTATGAAATGCCTGTTGTACTTGAAAAGTGGCCACAGCCTTAATGAGTAGTGTTCCTAAAGTACAGTATCAGGCCTGTTTCCAAAGGTGAAAGTCCTCATTCATTTATCCTCTTTTGACTGAACCATGGAGTTCATTACATCTCATTTCTAATATTCTCTTCCATCGTATGAGGCCATCCCGTATCACCCACAGACAGAGCTCTGTCACCGTCCAGCACACAGATTGTGATCTGCTGTCCTCACTTCAGATACAGCCAATACAATATCAATGCCCTTTATTGCTTTTTCTGAAGATGTGGTCCCTTATTGGAGATGCTGCTTTATCAGAGACTGGTGTCTTTTCATTTCCTTTTCATTCACAACTCTCCCTATCAGGTGGGCAGCAGCAGACTTGCAAACATTAGAATTTGTAATCTTTATATTTGTAGTATTTATTGCTTTGGGCTTTTTCCATCACCCTCCTCACTAGACACTTTCATAGGCAGTGAAGTAAGTGTAGCCTAGAGCCTGATGGACCACTTGTCATCCACAGAGTTCAAAGCTGAATCAGATATTGGAATGCCTGGGGTTTGTTGGTTGCCACAGTCTTGTCCTCATTCCTTTCTTTTTGAATCTTGGTGGTCTATGCAGGCCTAACTGATTTATTCCTCCTCTACAGGCACTTAAATGCATTATGGTCATATTTTAGTTGGTGGCTACAGAGTTTCCTTGGGCTTATCTGCCAGATCTTGTCTTGGAGGTTGGAAGTTACCACTCTGGTAACCAGCACTATTTACTGTATAAATACAGGCAACTGTGGACACTTGGGCTGCGGAAAAGCCTGCCCAACTGTGTAATGATCCCATTGCAGCCAAAAATCCTGCAGCTAGAGTTGTTGTTAGGGCTTAGGAAACTCACTTTGCTCAGTGTGGCTGTCAAAGATCAAGGGATTTATTGCAGTGTAGCAGCAATCACAGCTTCTTGCTCAGTGTCACCATTTTCCTGGTGAGAAATTGTTCAGTGGCTTGTTTTCCATCTAATCACATCACTAACTGTGTTCAGCCCCTGTCTGGGAGCTCTGCTCTTAGTTCAAGCTGAGTTGATGGTGGATACTAATCTTTAAAACATCTTTATAATTATAGAAAGAATAGCGTGACTTTAAACAAGAGCATGAAGCCGGGCTTGTAAGCCCACACCAAGACATATGTTTACTCACGCTCTGAGCTGAAAAGAGACATTGAAGTGTATACATGCTGATGGCAAACAGCAAATCTCTACCCTTTTGTAATGGTTTTTTACCTCAGTGGCCAGGAGTTTCTGCCAGTCAGGTTTCAAGTAGTAGAGGACTCCTCTCCAAGCCCCGGGCAATGTTGCACCTCTCACAAGCAGGATAAAGAGTATGATGTAAGGGAATGTGGCAGTTACCCACACCACCTGTGAGAGGAAACAGGAACACAGTGTTTGCCAGGAGTAGAAAGTTAACAGTGATAATGAGTTATTATAGCTCTTAGCATTTGTAACATCCTCATGTGAGCTTCTTCAGAGGATCTGTGAACAGGCAGCTTGCACATCTATACCCATGCTTTCCCTCAGCAGAGTTGTTCTGGTCCAGAGAACAGTGGTGTGATTTACTGTTGTTACATATTACTTGAGTAACAGTAGCAGTCACTCCACACCAAGTGCTTTCCAAATCCATAAGCCTCTAATCCCTGTCATGAAGACAATCTCAGATCATTCTGTCAAGTTACTTGGCTCATTTAGAACTGCTGCTAGACTATACTGTACCATGTTGATTCATCTTGCTTTCGCATTCACCTTGCCAGATGTTTTGACCCCTTTCCAGATGCTGAAGTATACAATGGTGAAGATTAGCAATAAACAGAGGCTCAATTGCCAGCTAATGCCTCCCAGGTCGTCCAGCCCATCAGACCTGTGCACCTGTAGAACTTGGCGTCTGAAAGAGGAAAGAAAAACACAAGTATAGATATTTTTTAACAGAAGCTGATGTTAAGTCCTGTACTGTCATCTGAGCATTGCAGGTAGTCGTAGGGCCTTGAAAAGTAGCCTTCAGTCATGTCTTTTTATCTTTTAACTAGTTAATGGTGCAACAGTGATGATAAATGATAAGTGATGACAGTGGTTTGGACCCCTTTATCTAGAATACAGAGTACCCTCCCATACACCCTAAGCTTACACACACCTACAAGTAAGTATTCAGTGATCTGAATACTTCAGAAGAGGGTCCCATTAATAAGGAGCCCTCCTCCCCCTCCAAACTACATATTCCACCAGTCTGCCTGATATCACCATCCTCACTTACATGCACTTACGTATAAAATTCTTCTGCAGGAGAGATGGAGTGTGGGGACCAGCTGACATTATCCTTGCTGAAGTAGTTTGTGCAGTTGCCTGTGTTCCAGGCATTTGTGCAGCTAGTCCATGGCAGCTCCGTCGTGAAGGAGGAGATGAGGTAGTAAAAGGCCCAAGCCATAATGGTGTTGTAATAGGAGGCTACGTAAAGGTCTATTATACAGATGGCAAAGCCAATTCCTAGTAAGGCAGGAAATAATTACATGAAGTAAGTGTAAGTTTTAGGCCAAAAACAAAGGGAAGGAATTTGTTACCATATCAACTACAATTAGTAACTGTCTAAGGCAGCTCTCAGGAGGTATACTACCCTCTCAAGTATTTACAACAGTGGAATTTCTTGTGGCTTCAGAAACATTCAGGCTCTGATTCCAAAAAAGCATCCTTAAGCAAGACAGGACACGCTTATATAGGGTTTTCTTCCATCTGTTCCCAAATTCCTGGAATTTAGAAATAGGCGTCTTGCACTCTCAGTAAATAAGAGACAGGACCAGAGCTTCAAGCCTGGGAGCAAGAGTAAATGAGCATATGGGACAGGCCCATTTACTCAAAGAGACTCTATGGTAGGACAGCAATTGACAGACCAGGCTGAAGATAGGGAATCATTTATTTGTAACAGAAATAGTAGATCTGTATGCTTTCCTGGTTTGAACTTCCCCTTGGATTCAGGAATGTTGCACTCTATGAATTACATTTTCTGTTTATTATTGAGTATTTCCAGGCTTGGGTTAGAGAACGTGGACCCAGTGGTTATCTAATCAGTTAGACAGTTGCATGTCATACATACATATGAGAGCACACACGTCTGCAAGTGGACATAAAGCTTTATGAAAGCTTTCTTTGTAAAGCCAAATTCTTGTGTAGAACAAGCCTTACTTTGCTTTAGAAGATCTTAATATTTATTTAAGAAATTGCACCTTTATAGGAAACTCTTCCAGTTACTCTGGAAGTCCCCAGTATTTTCCCATTCCCCTTCTTTACCTTTGAATATAGGACATATTTTTCTCCAAATTGAAATACACCCATTCCTGTGGTACTGTCCTAGTGCTAGTTCCATATAGAAGAGAGGAATCCCTCCAAAGATGGCCATAATTGTGTAAGGAATGAGGAATGCCCCTGCAAGAAAGAAAGCAGGTTATTGTAACTCTACATAGGGCTTCTCTTCCAACAGTACCAGCACTCCATACACAAGAATTCCTTTTATCCCACAGGCAAAATGCATACCCCCTTCCTAGCCACTGTGCCACACTGAATTACCATGGGATTTCTCATAAGAGTAACTACTTAGTAAAGTGAGTAACAAGCAACATTCAGGCCAAATGTCTCGCATTTCTATAGCAAGTATACATAGGATTCACCAAAACTGCACTGGCTACAATGAATTACAACTGTGAGAGAGGTGGGCTACAGGTGAAATAATTTCTTCAGTAAAATGCCTTTGTTACATCATGGAGACAAAAGTCCCTTGCAAGATCTCCTTGATTAGATTTATGATTTGGCTGATACATCAGTGAGTTGAAGGCTTTGCATTCCTCATGAGCTGGTTTTGACATGTTGGTTTATCTGATTCTAAAATACTCCCTGGGACAGGGGTTGAGTCTGTTCTCTTGGAACATGGTTCTGTACCCAACTGGCTCTTGGCTTCTGTTTGTACTGACATTTTAGATCTTGCTTACTAGTTTTCTTCCATGTTAATATCTAGCTCTTCTATTCCAGTATTTAGGTTTTCCAATATGCTTGCAAAGTAATTTTCCCTTTGCTGTTTGTTATGTACGATACTAAAATAAGCCACTAACCCATCCATTTACAAGCAGGAAGTTCAGCATTAAGGAACAGCACACAGAACTAGTCACTGACCTCCTCCGTTCTGATAGCATATATACGGAAATCTCCACACATTCCCCAGATCCACTGCATAGCCAATGACAGAGAGCAGAAAGTCAATTTTTTTACTCCAGGTCTCTCTGTCTTCCAGCTCCATCAGCTGCTGCTGGCCTTCTGCTCCGCAGGTGGTGGAAGTGGTGGTTGTAGTGGTGGTGGTGGCTGCTGGGGCAGTGCACTGGGCATCCTCTGCCTCTCCCATGCTGTTGCAGGGAGCAGAGCTCTGCCCCCCTGAATAACCATTTGAGATCGGAGCTGCCTGCCCTTTATCACCCTGGCTGGGATGGACTTTGTTGCCATCCTCCACCAGCCGCAGGGCAGATTTAGGGTTCCTGACCAGAAGTCCATTCTCTTTACAGTCTTCTCCTTTGTTACAGTCTGAGGCATCTTTCTTGCAAGTCAGTGGTTCAGTCTCTTTCCCCGTTGCCTTTTTTTCCATTTTCACCAGGATTTGTTCCAATCACTTGCACACAGACAGCAGCAGAGTCCCCTTGTGGCTTGTCTTCCCACACTTTTATTCCCAGCCTATTCCCAGCACTTTTAGAACTCCTCTTCCATATTTAAATCCATCACATTGAAGGCACAAACACCATCTAAGAAATGAAAATAGTTAAAAATCCATTACAGGGCTTATTGATGCTGTAACTTTTAAGTTACAACTGAGAGATTCTGTAATTAAAATACTTTTGGAAGTAATGAACCATCACAGCATGCAGTGTGAATCATTTAGCAGATAATCCAGGATATTCAGTACAGAGAAAGGAAGGAAGCAGTGATCCTCTCCTGCAGCAGAAGCTGCTGTACCTGGTTTATAACCTCTCGGGCAGGTTTGCTGGACTTTGTGCATCGTTGGCAGGCACAGTCCCACTGTCTTCTGGTACCACGTTCCCCTCTGAACCCTGCTTTCACGCCCAGGGAGGCTGTGGGACTCCCAGGTTGCAATACTGAGGGCAGAGTTTAGTGTGGCTTGTGTTTTCAGTTTCATAAGTTCATCCTGTGTCTTACCCACTCATCCTGTGGCAATTTCTAGGTTCACCCAGTATGAAGGGAAAAGAATTAGTGAAACAAATTTGACGTAACAGTGGATATACAAATTACATTTCAGGATCACCTCTCTTCAGAAATTCCACAGGTTCTGCTCTGTTTAGCAGCACACCTAGAAGGTTTAAATGGAAGTTGAAGTAAGTATTTAAATCTCAGTTGTTTTGCATCAAACTGACTTTTGAGGCTGTCAGCACTAATAATAGCAAGGAAAAAAGATCAGAAAACTTCAATTTGATTGTTTTGAGTAAGAGCTGATGTGTGGGTTTAAAGGACAAGAATTGTCCCCAGTTTTATTTAAATCCTTGGGGAAATAAAGGCAGCTTTCCATTTGGATCTGCTAACACTGTGGTTCCAGCCCCGGGAAGGGCAGTGGGTACAACTGCAAAGAGCAGACTCTGGGAGAACCCCTGGCTATCCCAGCCCTCTTCATGTGGGCTGGGAGCCTAACACAAGCAAAACGAACCATCCCCAAATAAAGAAAGTGCACAGCACAGATTTTCCTTTAGAACAGAAAAAGAACTGTGGGCCAGTGGGTCAGGTTTTGTTCTCTGGTCGTTTGTTAGGGAAGTCAAATGCCCTTAAAAAAAGCATTAAAAGCTGCCTTTACTCTTGAAATGGGAGCTGATTCTCTGTGCTGCAAATTCCCTGGGGCAGTAACCTTGCTTTATAGCGAGCAAAGCCTTACACAAGCTACACAGATTATTATAATTACATCTAATTTTTCCTTTCAAATCCTTTTACCACCGTGAACAGCATTGTCACGTGCTAGCAGAAGAATAAGCATTACTTTATTTCACTTACAACCATTCGGAAAGAATTTGCTCATTGCTTTCATCCTTGCGCAAAGACAGTTTGTTAAACCTCTTCCTAAATACTTATCAGAGCGAGCAGAAAGAGAAGGAAAGCTATCGAGCTGCAGAGTAAACAGGAGGATGGTCCTGAGGTGAAAGTCACTTGAAGGTGTTTATGACGTTCAGAAATACCTAGTTCTTCAGTTCTTCTTTTCATCATATAGCAAGCAGTGCATCATTAATGCTGACTTCTTAGAGCAGTACTTTGCTACCATTAGTTAATCATCCACAAAGACTGAAACATCTTCAGAGTTCCAGAGAAAAATACTACTGAGAAGAACAGGAGTTTCTGTTTTACCTGTGAGGCTATAAAATCTGAATGGCTTTGGAGTCTGAAACCATCCCAGAAAAGCCTATGTAGATGAGAACAGTCCTACCACCACTGGAGGTAACATAAGAATCCTAGGAAAGGTCACAGCCAATCCTGCTCTCCTATAGAGCATGTTAAATAAGGTAGGAACATGGAAAAGTAACCTGAGCCCTTATGGACTTTACACCTCTTACTCATAAATGGGAAAGTAGTAAAGGATGTTGATTTAGCTGCATTATCTCATGAGGCTGAGTTTTCCATACCTGAGACTTAAACCCTTACTGTATTTGTGAAACACTTCATTTCTGCACATAAATACTTCTTGGTGCTTCCTTTACAGAGGAGAGGTCATGGAATGTATTGTTGATTTGCTGGATCTGTGACAATCAAGACCGTTGTCTTATCCAGCTCTAAGCTCCTTCTGGTCTTCTGCAGACCACAGGGAAGAAATATCACATTATTTGAAATATTGATGTAGAATTTTCAGTAGTTCAGCCTAAAATATGCAAAATTATGTGGGAACTTTTGGGGGCTTCAGCTGGAATTTGAACTATTCCCTGGGAAATCTCTGGAGTGACAGACTCAACAGCAGTGTTCACAGGGGTATAGTTGGCACATGAAAACACAGCATTTAGAGAGTCAGATCTCATTACAGCGTAAGAACTGTGGGAGAATGGACTTTTTCTCCCTCTTGTTACAACTCAAACAAAAAAATATCTGTAACTGCTACAAACAGCACAAACAGCTGCAGAATTGAAGCTCTTGGGGCTGAGAAGTGTGTTAGGATCACTAGGGAACATACCCAGGGGAAAATTACACCAATAGCGAAGGATTTTGCCCTCCATTTCATCTCCATGCACCGATCCTTCAGTAGTTACAGGTGCTAGAATGATGATAGTGACTGATGTAAGAAAGGGCAGTTTGTTACTTATTTTCCATCTGAGCTGTTGCAAAGGTTGCTCTTATATAAATTCACATTGGCTTCTTATCGCCAGCATAATCTGCTACAGAAGAAGAAAAAGCAAGCTCGCTGTGTCTTCATTTGGTTGTGATGTGATGTGTCTTTGCTCCTCTGAGCAGTCCTAAGTGTGTGCACCTTCTGTCCCTCCAGTAGCTCTGAACAGAGACTCTGGAGTGAGCTTAGAGGAGCTCATGGAGATGCTGCAAGAGAAGGCTCCTGAAGGGGAGACCTTAGAGCAGCTCCAGTGCCTAAAGGGGCTGCAGGAAACCTGAAGAGTGGCTTTGGACAAGGGCCTGCAGGGACAGGCCAAGGGGAATGGCTTGAACCTGCCCAAGGGGAGACTGAGATGAGCTCTTAGGCAGAAGCTCTTCCCTGTGAGGGTGCTGAGGCGCTGGCACAGGTGCCCAGAGAAGCTGTGGCTGCCCCATCCCTGGCAGTGTTCAAGGCCAGGTTGGACACAGGGGCTTGGAGCAAGCTGCTCTAGTGGAAGGTGTCCCTGCCCGTGGCAGGGGTTGGAGCTGGATGAGCTTTAAGGTCCCTTCCGACACAAACCAGTCTGGGATTCTATGATTATTCTAAAGGCCAGTTTTCTTTTCCTAATGCTGTGCTGTCCAGGAGCACAGGAGAGGTGCCAGCCCTGTGAACTGCATTCCTCCCTAGTCAAAGAGTGACAGAAGAAGAGCAACCCTCAGCCCTGCTCCAGGGAAGCATCCTCTAACACACAGCACATCCTCCACAGCTATTCCCTGCTTTGCTTGCTTGCTGAAAACACTAGGCTGGCTAATTGAAGCCATATGTTCCTACGAGCTTGGCTGGAGCCACCAACGCAGTTCACATCAGCCAAATATTAATTAAATTATCATTTTTGGTTACTCCCACTCGAGCTAAACTCGAACCAGCACTATGGATGTCAAAGCCCTCTATGCCCCTTGGTGCACAAACCCAACTCCTTTGCCTCTATCAAAGCAATCCTCAAGGAACATCCATCCCTGTCCTGGGGCCCGGCTCCTCCCTGAGCTGCACAACCGAAGGAGCATCGCTTTGTTTAGTTCTTGAGGCACGCAGTGACCTCTCGTGGCAGTGTGGGAATCCCTCTCTTTTAATGTCCTGCCATGCAGTAAACCAAAATCCTTCTAGCGCTTCAAGGCAAAACGGTTTTCCTGTTCTCTGTGTTTTTTAAAGGAGCAGATTGATGTGTCCAGGAGATTAAGGCAATTACATTGAGGTACAGCAAATACCAGATGCTTCAAGGAAAGCAAATCTCAATGCCTTGAGTCACCTGGAGGATACTTTATTTGAGGTGGGGCAGCACTGACTTCCTGAATTCCTCAGCACAAGGGTTTGTTCAGCCTCACTCTGCGTGACTGCAGATTCATTGCTTGTCTCCAAACCATCCAATACATTCTAACTTGCAACATGTGGATATTTGCATGCATTTTGCATCATACAAATTACATTCTGTTTTCATGTGCTACTTTTATGAGCCAATGCTTGCTAGAGTGCCAGCTACTCACTGGATTACAGCAGTTCCTGCAGCAAAACCCATGTCTATCCCTCGCGCAGCTCCTCCATCTGCCCCACTTCTGCCCGTTCACATGCTAGCACTTGCAAAGAATTCAAGTGCTTTGAACTCTGAGACAAAAAGTTAACTCACCCTGCTGGCAAACAGAACCAAACATTATAACACATACCTGTTACCTTGACCTAAATCTTGGTTTTATCACAAAGTATTTAAGATGGTTAAAATTATGTAGCTGCTTGACTGCAGATTACACGTTGGAATAAAGGTGCTGTTCACACAGGCAGCTCTGTCTTTGCACAGGAGGGAGGTGACCTGGGTGACAGTGAGAACCTTGTAAAGATTGGTCCTTTTAACAGGCTTTTGTGGGCTGGTGCATCCCTGGTTTACTGCAAGTGTGGTGTGAAGGAGGTTTTGAAGGCCAGGACTAACCCTTTAATCAAAGTTATTCTGGGATAGCTCTGATGTGCCCATGCTGTGAGGAGTTGTTGGAAAATAAGTTTCAGCCAATTAAATCTTGAAACTAGATTAGGATTCATTTTACCTGCTGTGTATCATACACAAGCCATGCTTAGGGTTCATAATGCAAAAAAAATAAATGCCCTTTGCTTTTTGGCTGTGTTTGTATATACTGATGTCACTAAAAAATGAGCACCTAGGATATCCTTTTCTATCAGTTTGTTTCCTTTGTGAGCCAATAGCAAGTGTGACAGATTCCATTTCAGGTTTCAAAGCCTGATATTCATAAATACACAGTAGAAGATACAGACTCCCAGCTTTGGGAGGGCTGCCTGTAACCAGCAGTATTTGGTGCAAAGCAGGTGCAAGCTGATGTCTAAACTACCCTCAACAACAGAAAAATCATTTCTTCAGGGTTTTGGGTTTTAGCTATGCTTCTGCAGTCTAGTTGGATACAATCAAAACTGACTTTTGATACAGAGTGATCAAAACCCACTGAAATTAATGGCTCTAGTGAGCAGGTCTGATCCTGGTGCCAGTCATTTTAAGTGTAACTGGATTGGGTACTTCTGCACACCACTAATGGGTATTTTATAAGACACCTGCAACTTGTAGACGACAACTTAGATCCTATATCTGAGTATTTGCAGTTCTCCAAGGGCTTGCTTCTTACTAAAACAGAATAGAACTGTACTCAACAAGTAGTCCCACTGAGATAGTGGGAGAGTAAAAGGCTCTTACCAAGGTAAGAATGGCATAAGTAACAAACTGTCTCCAGTTAACTTGTGTATTCCCAGATAAGGCTAAATACAAGTAAGATGTGAAAATAATGCCTCTGAAAGGAATAGTATTGGGGGAATATAAACCTGTGCTGTGAGTTTTTATGTCCCCATCTTGTCCATCTTTCAGTCTGAAATTAAGAAGTCGGCAAGAAAGAGAATTTACCTTTAAAAATGTGTTGAGAAGACAGATGCTGTGTTGTAGTGGGAATGCTGCCAGATGGATGACATTTAAAAAACAGGGAGGAGGGGGAGAAAATGCATTTTGTGGCTCAAGTGGCTACATGTAGTGCAAGGAAACAGATAAGCACAGAGGGAATGCTATTCCCTTTGTATTCTTCCTCAAATTATTTATATAAACTTGAAGGAAAAGTCATAACAGAGCAAATATCACCAAATAGAGCAGAGCTCCTTAATGGAACTCTGCACAGGCAAATTAACAGGCATGGTGTTTGAAGTGAGAGACCTGTTTGCAGATGCAAGTCAAAGCCTGGCTGCATGCATGTACTTGTTTGTAATGTTTTGACCTAAAGGAGGTAAAGAAACAGTCACCATTGTTTCCAGATGATGTTTCTTTGAAGGAGATTTGTTAACAGCTATCTCTAAATTACAGCCCCTTTATACAGGCTCCAAGTTCTTTATGAAACACTTGTGCCACAGACAGGCTTCGTTATGTTGTGTAAAATCTATGATACAGATTGCCAGATCAACAGAGCTGCAGATACACAGTTTTGGAACAGAGTTAAAACACCAGCATCACAAAGGACAACAGGATACAGACTTAACATTTCTTTAGGCTCTTAATTCCTAATGAAAACTGGCTGGGTTTTATTTCCATGGGGGAAAGCAGGAAAGAGCTTAAATACACACCGTGCATTTCCTTGTGTGGGAATAATTTAGGGGGGTTATTAAATTCCAGTTTTAGGGCAGTTTTTCTTGATTTATATAACCATTTGCGATTCAGCACACCCTGTCCAATTAGAAAATGGACCACAACAGACACTTGCTTTATGACAAGTTTACAAAGTGCTCTCTGAGAAAACTACCATCAATTCAGTCATCGATAGCACCAGAAGATGAGGTCCAAGTGCCTGGACCTTCCCTGGTGAATGCCTGGCAGCTAAAAACCCACGTGAAAAAAAATCCCACAAGGCTTCCAAGAATCCAGATCCAGTAAATGCACGATCCTTTCCCCCCAGACTTTCTTACCACACCAAAACATGTTTTCCATGACTATTTATATATCCAGTTACATGGCATTCCTCACTTAAACTTCCATATTACTTGGCAAGCTAACCAGCAAGCAAGTTGTTTCAGCACTAAACATGATTGACTATAAATCTATATATGACATACTCTTCAGATTTATTACTGATAATAAATCTGTCCCATTGAGTTAGATAATTTACTGTGCTGGAACAGTTTACCTTTTAAAATAGAACTTTATATGGTTATTAAAACTTACTTTGTATAAAATAAACAATAGTTTGCATTGATTTCTTCCCTTCAGATTCTGCTTATTTTTCCTTATAGTTTAATGCCTTTCTGTAAACTTTAAATAAACTTCATGCTCATAATGCAGTTATGGGGACTGTGAAAACTGTAATTTCAGATTGTCATAACATGTTCTGCTGCAGGCATTTGACTCCCAACATTCATAACTGCTGGACAAGTGCCTGAGCAAGAGGGAGTAGGGCATCAGAGCAGCAGAAAAGCAAGAAAAAGCATTAAAGTTTTAAGACAAAATCAAAACAAACTTTCACCAAAACCCTTTGTTAGATGTACATTTCCCCAAAGCTACAGAAATACTCTAAGACCTTAAAAGCTGATTTAAAAAGAAGCAAAACGTAGCGTGCGCATTCTAGACTGTTATTAGTAGTTCAGACTTCATAACTAGAGCTGAAAGAGGCAATAAGGAGTGGAAGTTAATGAAGCTCTGCTATCTGCTTGCTTCAGAAGGTAAGCTCTGAAGACAGCGTCTCAAAGTCTGTCTAAATTCATAAAGTCCTCAGAAATCAGTGATAAAAACAACATCATAAAGTACCTGTCGTTTGGGTCGGCTTGAAGCACTTTCCTTGGAGTTATCCAAGCTCGAGTAACCTTCACCCACATTTACTTCGGTCTCGGGAGCTCAGCCTGTGGGCAACTCAGCATCTTGGGGAGGTTTTTGTACACCAGTCCCCCTCACATGGTCTGATTTCCAGATAATCTGCTGCCAAAGAGCTCTTGGAGAATTTTTGCGTCACTTTAGTCAAATAAACTTTATGTTTCACCAGGGCTGCAGCTCAGTTTTCCTCCTAGAGGTGGGTGGCTACATTTGCCTGCTCCGATCAGTTCAAAAGAGCAGGATCCAATGAAGGCAGAGGGAGAAGGAGGGAAGCTTTCCTGGTAAGGGACAGGTTTGCTGGCTCTTATTCCAGCTATAAATAACAGGATGGGGATGATGATGATGATGGAGACAGCAAACAGGGTGGAAGTTCTGAGGAAATCAGTAAATGACGAGTTTGCAGGTGGGTCTGGGAATTGAGGTAGGAAAAAAACTGGGATCTGATGACAATAAAATGGCTTGGAAAGAATAACTTCTATTGCTGAATATTTACATTATTTTAACAAAGAAATAAGGTTTAGTTGTGGTTTAAAGCATTCTTTACACTGATTCTTAGAAGCGCTTTGCTGCCTCGGTAAGCTCAACAAGTGATTTCCTTTCTTCCTGCTGCTCCTCAAAATCTCTCACTCAGCCTCTGACACATGCCGGGTCTCCAGCTTTTTCATCCAGGATTTCTTCATTCCTAGACTTTACCATGTGTTTATAAAGAGTCATAACCCACAAGTCAGTGAAATAGTGCCATGGGTTAGGCGACAGATTTGGGAGAAAACAAGTGGAAAAGCAGAATGGGGACAACTAAGAATAGCGGATGGTTGGAGCAGCAGCGGTTTTGCTGGAAGTTGTTGCCAGTTTTCAGAGCCTTGCTCCAGACAATTGAAAAGAAAACAAAGTCTGAGCACTGGAAAGCACTGGGATATAATTAGCACTTTCCTTTTTCTGTCTCCTGGTCCCTTAATGACAGCAGCAGGCAGGCAGCAGCGTGGCACTTGCACCATCTCAAGGATAGCTCAGGTATTGCAATCGTAGACACCAGCCACACATGGCTTAGAAGTTTTGGCTTTCCCGTTAATTCTTGTTGGCAAGGTATTAAAACCACTGTGTCAAATTAAGTTTGTGGCCTTCAGTTGTATCAGACATCCATTGATCTTTAAGTGGAAATAGCACTAAATCATCCGCTCTCTGCTGTGCTGAACTTCCCTTCTTTCCAAAATAAGCAGCTGTGGTGGTGTTAATCTCTGTTTAGCTGCCCCAAAGTCAGCGTCCTTGCAGCCTGTAATCAGTCACAGTGTCCCCCTGGTTGTCCTGTTCTGAAGGGTTTGCAAGGACAAAGGCTTGGTGCCTCACTCAGCCTTTATGAATGCTGAAGTACAGCCTCTGAATGCACCAGTTCCCATCTGTGGGTTAGCCCCTGTGCTTTGCATAGCAGGTTTTTTGCTTTCTTGGGATATGGGAGGAATCTGTGCCTTGCTTTCATGCAGATTGCCAGCTCACTACTGCTGGGAGATGGGAATGGATTTCCCAAACTCACTTTTTCTACTCTTTTACAAGAAAAATTCTCTTTACTTTGGCCCCTTCTTTACATGATTATGTGGGGGGTTTAAAAGTTTTACGGCATCATGACCTTTGAGGCTTTTTCTCTGTCTTGGTCTCTGCTTAGAGTAGGCTCTTTTAGCAAGACCTCAAACACTGCTGCACACCATTCGCCTTGGCCAACACTTGCAGTTAAATTGCTTTCATATGTTCACATCAGTGGCACCCAGCATCACCATCTGGTTATTTCTGTAGGGCACACAAAGCTGTAACATGACAAGAGGCACATTGAGAACACAAAACCACCTTTCATGACTTATCCTGGACTGCTTGGTCAGTTGAGGAGTTTTTTCTCATTAATGGCTTTTGCAGCAGCATGGGGGTTTGTTTGCAGTTTCTTACCCGTCTGGAGCCTTTGGAGCATAATATAAATGACAGACTTGGGATTTCAGGCAGAGCCCTTCACTTTATCTTGCATGTGAAAGACTTCCAAGTGCTGTACCGAGTCAGTTCCAGAATTCCATGAAGTATCCTGTGCATTGGTGGGTAAAACACTAATGATTTCTGGAAAGTATGAAAAAAGAGGAAGAAAACTGACTTTACACAAGATGTAGCCTCAAACACTTCTGCAGTTCTCTACTGTAGATCCAGTTCCCAATGCCAGTACAAGGATGGGAAGCATCAAATTCCCTAATAACAGCAGTACCAGCTGTACTAAGAAGAGCTTAGTAGTAATTCTGCAAGTGTGTCTGATTCACTGCCAGTAAGAGGATAGGAACAATCTTCCAAATAACACAAAACAAATCCTGAAGTATTTATTTGTTCCCAGTTTTTTGCTTAGTTAGGAATCAGACTGTGTTTAGAAGCTATTAGGATTGGCTTTGGGTTAAAAGAAATTCTGATTGTCCTGCCCTGTTATTTTCTAAGCTGACTGAGCTGGGAAATACATCTGGGCATTAGATGGGGTTTGGAGAGGTTTTGTGATTTCAGCTGTTTTGAGAGAGCATTTGGGTGGAGAAATCCGATTCCGAGAACCTACAAACTGCTACTACACGTAAGCTCCCCTGCCTCTTCCTTTTCTTAGGAGGAATTACTATTCTGACTTTTGATGGAATCCGAGCTATCTGACTTTTACAACGTCATCCGTCAATATTTGCCACCTGTCAGAGGAACTCCTTGAATTACCACGAGAACTACACCACTGACAAACAGGAAAAGGAAACTGTCGGTTGGTTCCTCAGCAATCCAAAGGTCTTTATATGGATTTGCAAAAGATATAAACTAAAGAAAGCAGCAGCACTGAAACACAGTGGGCAGGAACTGGTTTTGGTTTTTCAGTCTAACCTAGGCATTTTTTTATCAGTTGGATGTTGGTTTTGCTGTGATCTTAGTTTACAGTTGATAAGGCACAGAGCTTCCTTTGCTGGACTGTAGCAAGTCAGGAGTGTTCCCGCATTATTTCCACTCCATCAGGTGGAAAGAGTTTAGGTTTTGATCCTCTTTGAACGACTTCCTACAAACTGACAGGAGTTAAGCGGTCTGTTCCTCAACCACATGCTGCTGTACTACACTGCTGGAGTGGTGCTGGGCCACTTCATTCCATCACCTCTGTGGTGTCCTCTTACTTCCATGCACCTGAGAAGAGCCTGAGGTTCTTCTGGATCCAGCCATCCCTTGTGCTACACAGGACAAACTTCCTCAGCCTCTGTATGGAGCATGTGGCTTCTCAATCATCTGCTCAACTCTCTCAGTTCTTACTCCCCAGTTGAGGGCTGCTGGTCACATTAGTGATATTTCCTTTAGGACACAAGAGCAGAGTGACCCAGTTAACATAGCCACAGGAGCTGTTAGTGGGAAATCACATACTGATTGGATTCACATTTTAAACTGCTGCTTAAAAACAAGCCCACTGCCTGTGAGATACAACTGGTGGATAACAAAGCCACTTAGCAAGGGCACACAGCTATTGATTCTTACCAAGGTACAGGTTTTCATGGGCTGTTAACCACTGAGAAAAAGTTTGTTCAACTGCCTTTAGAGTCCTCAAAGTGGAAGAAATAGAGCTATTTCCCTTCCTCTTCCCTACTCCTTCTTACAAAGAACTTAGAAAGATGCTGAGCATGAAGGCAAAACTCTTTCTGCCAGATTAGCTTCATTTCCTGTAATGTGTCTCAGCCATGTGGGTTTTCTGTGCTTATTTGAAGGAAAGGAAAACCAAGCCATACTATTGTATAAGCTGTACAGGGAAATAGCTGGGAGATAAGCACATGCTGGACAATACTTTAAATACTTAACAAAAACTGGCTTGGAAACTCTTTTAGTTTGTCAAACTCAATCCTCACCACTGCTGCCATGGGCAACACAAATGATAAACTCCAGAGAAAAAGTGACTCTCTTTGGCTGCTCTGCCCCTCTCAGAGATAGCATAAAGGAAAGAGTTGGTGTAATGCCCTAAGCAAAAAGGTTTTAAAAGACTAAAATACTGACCTTTTGGAAGGGAAAAGCACCCCCAGAACAACACATGCATTACTCACAATGAAAATATTGTGCATAATAGTGCTTCCCAAGGGACCTGGCTTTGCTTCAGAGCCACCAGGGTTCAGCATCAAGTACAAGGCTGTTTACTTGCCTTGATTCAAGTAACAGCATGAAGTAGAGGTTCTGTATCACAGACACATGAAGCCAGAAGGGACCTCAGGAGCTGAGGTCCACCCCTCTGCCAAAAGAGGGATCAACTCTGCCAGTTCTGACACATTCTTCCATAACCTGTCCTTAAGGAGCTCAAACAAGGGAGGCATCACACACCCTCAGGCAATCTATTCCAGCTCTTCACTATTTGCATCACCAGAAAGCTTTTCCCAATCTCACCAAGTTTTGCTGCAGTTAAAGCCCACAACTTTTTGATCAATTTATCACAAGCAGTTGAATCAAAATTCCCTTTTTTAAAGCATCTATTATCACTTAAAAGATTATGACATCTCCCCTTTTCTCTAAACACCATCTTTTCAGCTTTTTACTAGGCAGTTTCCAGTCCCTGATCATTCTTACCACTCTTCTTTACGTTCATTTTTGATCTGCACCTTCTCTGAGGTGCAGTATCCTAAAGTACATCACTCCGGCTCACTCCCCAGCAACCTTAGGCAGAGCTGGGTAACTTTACATACCTTGCAGCTATTTCTGTTTATGCACCCCAGTATTACTTTATTCCATAGGAATATGCAGTCAACCATGATGCTTTTACATTTCTTTCCGCACCAAACCCAGTCCACACTTGCTCTGCATCCTCTGGGTACCCAGTTACCCCTGGCTGGGCACCATTTCCCACATAATGCACATTTGCATAGTTCAACAGATCACATTGACAAGCATTTATCGGAAAGCAGCAAAATATTTTGACAATAACCTGATAATTAAACACATTGTACAGATCAGCTATTCAACAGTAGCCAGGTAACTGAAAGGTATGCACAGACTTGCACTGATAACTGCATGTGATGCATGCTCCTGCCAGTCAGCACTGCAGGTGACAGAAAACCTTGACCTAAGTCCAGGATAACGTGAGCTGAACTTTGCTAGAGAGGAATCGAATTACAGGATCTCTGTCCTGCCAAGACACATTCAGGTACATTCTGTACATTCAATGTACACCAACCAGAACACCTCTGCAGAAAATACTGCGAAGGGCACAGTCTTTTACATTGTTCCAGGACAGCAACATCCTCCTAAAGCTGTTCCACACCAAACTGCCTTACCCTAACCAGCACTCCTGCCCACTTGAGGAAATGTTAATCACAGCAGGTTGAATCATCTTGGATGGCTCTCCTAGACAAACCCGAATCTGGATTTAGTTCAGCAAGCAACACAATGATTCAGCTTGGCATTTTTAGTGCATGCACACATATTTGTGTAACTACCATAGGATACACTTCCATAATCATTTAGGAGCTTTAACCTCTGCTGTGCAGATGGAACAAAAGTCAAACCAAACTGTGGAATACCACAGCAATAAACATCCTTTTTTTGCCTGCACTGAAGCACTACCTATCTGCTACCCACAGTAGCTGGCACTTGTGTTGCAGTGTGGTTCTTTATCCTTACTTACCCTCTTACTTGCCTGTGACTAAACCTAGTACAGAACAGGAAAACTGTCAGGGTGGACACAAAACCAGCCCACCATTCTGGCACTGTTTAAATCTACGGATTAGTTCTGTGCTCAAGCTACTTGAGTGCCTGTAGCACAGGAGATACTATATTTGTCTTATCTTTGTTCAGTGAAAGAAGCATCTTTAACTACAGAGAACAAGCAGCATGCTCTCCTCATACATTCACATCTGCCTCACTTAGATTTGTTTGTAACCCACTAACATCTTTCCATTGCACTAGTCCCATGAAGCTCATTTGAAGAAACAAGAAAACAGAACTGGAGCAGTCACTTTAGAAAGTGTTTATTCAAAAGCTTCATAGCACCATCTTGGTTTTTAAAACATCCAAATAAAATGCAGCAATTAAAACATTGGGTTTTTTCTGTTGAGCATGACACTAACTCCACCTGGGAACATACTTATGGTTGTTCTTGCTAATGTAACTGGAAAATAGCGCTCCTGTGCACACAGACATGGCATTGGGCCTTGACATGGGTTATCCAGTCCTAACTCAATAATGGAAGAATGAAAACAAGTGAAACGGGAAACCCCAAGGAAACTGATTCCACACACACCTGATTTCTGCTGGAAAATAGTATTTTCCAAAAGGTAATTTTAGCCATTTCAATTCTTTTGTCCTCTTTGAAACTTCAGCAAATGCAGAAGTGTAAATATATAAAATCCTTTGGGCATTCTTTTACGGTACCAGTCAAACCGTGGATGGTTGATTCATAAGGATCTCAATGTCTTTGTTCTAACAATCAGCTGGTCATTCTAAAGGGCCTTTTATGGCCATCTTTTCTAGGGAAAACACTGGTCAATGTAATTCTACTAAGTTACTATGGTGACTTTTACTCAAAATTCCAGGTGAAATCGAAGTGCCATTGACAGCACTTGTAATACTTTTCCATGATGAGGTTTTGCCTTTCCCCTTTTAGCTTTTGGAGGAGCCTGTCTGAGAGCTTCATTCAGGCGAGTCAGTAAAGCGCTATTTCCCAATGATCCTTAACTTACATTTCAAGAGTATGGACCATGCTGAGGGCTTGGTCACATTATCATTTGGCTATGGCTTCCAACCACTGGAATTCTCTATTGCATCTAATTCTGGTTGACCATTAAGAGGCAAATATTCACTTGGCTAAAGCCCCCATAGGGTCCCACGCTGGCAAAACAATTGGTTCCTGCTCCATCACTGCCAGGATGTCTTCTGGTACATGCTTCTTGTCCACCACCACTTCATACACGTACTCAGAAAACCAGTCATCGGTCATGATCAGGTAACCTGGAGATGAAAACAGCTCATTACAAGAGAACCACCACCACTACAGTGAAGCAGATAAAGTTTCACTTGTGTATGATGTGTTAAACAGGGCTAGTCAGATATGGTATATCTCAAGACAAAGAAATTAACCTTCGGGCTGACCAGATGTACTTCATGGGCACTGAAAGACCAGGCAAGAAGCCCGCTAGGAAAAAGAAGACCCAGAATATTCATTATTTAAGCTCCCTCTGTTAAAACAGGCACTGAGAATATTCAAGTGAATTACAATGCCTTAAAAAAGGCATTTAAGGCAGTTAAGTCCCTGGCTTTAGATGTTTTTAGGGTTTGGTTAAGAAAAGGGAAATTTTCTGGGTGAATATCCAACCATCTGTGGCTTAAGGAAACTTTGCTGGTTTAGTTCTTGCAGTGAGAGGAGGCCATCTGCTCTCCTCAAACATAAACCATCTAAATCACACTTTAGCTGAACTAAATCTTCATTTTTCCTCCTTAATATAGTTCTTACAGAGAATTTCAGTGAACAGCCTTTGAACTGGGGGGGAAAACAGTCACTTTGAGAGTTATCAGAGGCTTTAACAGAAAGCTGCCATTGGAAAGAAACTGTTCAAGGTGAACTGAAAATAAAGAGAGGCTGGGAGAAAGCAAGCATTTAGAAGACAGATGAGCAGGCTTTATGTAATAAAGATCCTCATGTCCTTATACAGTATCATCCCACAATCAAATGAAACAAGAAAATGTCTAAAGAATACGGACAATAAGTGCATCTATCTACAGCATCTTGTTTCTAAAGCAAGAGATCAGATAATTCCCATAAATTAAAAACCCTATCAATTGTAATCCGAGCTAGAAGCCATTTTGGAAACACTGCCAAAGGGAGCTGCCCTGATTATTCTCTCTTCAGGATATGAGTTCTTGGGACACACAAAAACCTCTCACTCCCAAGAGCCAACAAGTAATTGCACCCTGAGAGGATAATGAACTCTGCTGCTGACATCCTGTATCTCAGAGCTTGACAGGGCCGATTAGGATCGCAGTGTCTGAACAAGGAGGAAGCGTCAAGCAGAACTTCAGAACATGCAAATAAGCAAGGACACTGTTTGAGAAGGCCTGTGCCAGTGGCACAATGAAAGCCATTATCAATTTCTTCATTAAAAGCAGATACATACTTTGCACGCAGCAGTATATATACACCTAAGATCCTACCTAAGGCAACCCTGAGCCCTGCACTGCAGCCAGGTGATGGGCAAAAGTGAAAAAGAAGCAGGAAAGTTTCCTGCACTTCTAGGCAGGGCACACAATGGAGTTTCACCTCAGGAAGCTGATCTATTGCTTCTGCTCAAACCAGTTCTATGTTAAGGCCAGAATACGGAAAGAACTTGGAACAACATCCCCTTGTAACACAACACAGCACCTGACCACAAAGAGTACTCCTCTGTGTACCAGCCTGGTCCACACTTCTCTAACTTAGAAGGGGAAAAGCATTTTACACTGCCCAGCTGCTGGCCAGGGAGAGGTCAGTTGAGGATCAATGGCCTGCAAATTATTCCATAACCTAGGATGTGGGCACCTGAAAATAAAGCCCTGGAAAATTCCCAAAGGACTACTACAAGCCACTTGGTGCTTGTGCTGCGATTCCTCTGTTGGAGGAGAAACTAAGTGTCCTTCTGTCATAGCGTACTTATGGGATGATATACACACACATACACAAATACAGACGTTAAATGTCTCCAGTAAATCTGTTGGGTATGTATGCAGCAGCCAGTACAAGAGATCAGAAAAGGCAAAAGGGAGCTGACTTCTAGCTGGAGTTGTATCACAAGAAGGTCTTTTTCATGCCAAAACAAGCAGATGGACCCCTATCAGCTGGATGTGATAAGGTGACTTAGGCTTCCTCTTGTGCTTGGTTTCAAAAAGAGATACCCGATGGGATAAGCCGGGTTCAAACCTAGGTAATAATGTCCTGTGTCAGGACAAAAGAGCACACAGGATAATTGCATGGCTGACAGAGTGCCAGTGAAACACAGAAAGGAAACGTTTGACTGGGAAGAGACTTTTTTACCTCAAAAAACAAGCAGTGTTTGTCAGCAGCTGTGCTCGTTCCTTGAGGAAAACCAGACAGGATTCCAAGAAACACTTTTTCAACAGATCAGAGTGTAGTTACTAGCTATTTATGAAAGGCAACCAATGCTTGCCTATCCCCAGGGCTTCCCTGTCTCCAGGACAAGCACTACCACAAGAACCCAGTTCTGTGCACTCAGTGCAGTGTGAGCGTGTAACCAACTTCATCCCACAATACCCAAATCAGGAATCACAGGCTTTCCAGTCCTGCACCATGCAAGTCTGGGGAAGCTGGTGGTATCTGGCACCTTGGGCTGTACTGGGAGCAAAGCAACAGGAACCCCATGTGAAAACACAGGTCCATTTCCTACCAGCACCAAGTCATTTGTTTGCTTGGTTTTTAATGACTCAAAGCCTGGTCTCTGGTGGTTTGTTGTGGGCTTTGCCCTTTGTCATCCTGTCCAAGAAATAATGGAGTTGGGGCTTACTCGTATCCCCCACACCCAACTGGGCCTCAGCTGGGATGTGCCAAGTTCAACATCATTCTTGGCCCCTTTACTGATGTGAATTCTGGTTCTCTGCACTGGACTTGCCCAAACACAGCTGCCCAATTCCTTAACAAGGCAGATAAGATTAAAAAACCACTGCTAGAGAGATTCCATGGCATAGGAAGAGAGCTAGGACAGACCACAAATCCTCACCCTCCTACACCAGCTAGTGCTAGACACTGAAGAGACAAAAAGCAACAGAAAGGGGAGGAAATTCTGCCAAGTTACCTCTGCTAACATCCAAATATGAGCTCTGAAGGACAGTGCAACTGCCTTTAGCTCAATAGGGGTTTGCTTGGTCATGCCCAAGCAAGTTACTCAGGGAATCACCTCCCAGACAAAAATAACTCTGAAATAGAGTCCAGCTTCCTAATTCTGATGGGATTTTCTCTCAAGGCACTTTTCCAGGCAACTCCCTAACCAAAGCAAAACATACACAGTGAGCAAGACTTCCCAGGGACCACAGTCTCTACCAGCGCAGAACAGACAAGTGACAGTGACTACCCAGAGTGCACACAGATGCCATGCACATAAGATGTGCATACAAGGTCCTATTAGATCTCAAAGGAACCACCAGCTCCTCTTAAGAATGACTTCTTTTAGAGCCATTTAAAAAGTGAACCTGTGTTTGGAAAAGAGAATGTCTAAGGAGGATAAACTGTTAATGCAAACCCAGCAGCAAGCTGAGCTTACAAAGCTGGCAGACAAGTTCAAAGTGATCTTCAAGACAACTAGGAAACTGGGTTAGCTTAGTGTTATTTCTAACTTGAAGCCTGAAGCACTGCACTAGTCATTCCCTGTTGCTGTAGCTTTTCTTTTTTGCTTTTGGATTGTATGTTTGAAGTGAAGAAAGCCAAAAATCACAAACATGGCTCTCCACATAGTCACAGCCTCTGCAGCTCCATCACAGCATTCCCTGGTGCTCCAGTCCAGTAACACCAGCACAAAACTGCTGCTGTTCAGTCACAGCTCCACAGGTACAACTCCTGCAAGCAGTGCCACGCTTCAGTCCACTGCACTGCTTGGGAATATTAGCCAGTATCCCAAAATTGAGCCAATTTTTCTCCAGGTCTAGTAAAGAACAACTCAACCTTGGCCAAGGAGCATGTATTGCCAGCACAGCCAAAGCTCTGACATGCACCTGTGAACTCCAGAACATTTGGAGTACAAGCTTAGGTCCACAGAGTGGTTGTAAAGCAAGCTGAGTAAGACACTTCCTTCCTGGAAGCATTCCACTAACACTAACATCAAGCATCACAAACTGATTATCTGGAGTGTCTCAAAACAAAGTGTTTGATAATAAGAGCACAACTAACCAGCCATTTTTATGTTTTATAGTCTCTATTATACATAAAGGTCCTTAATTAGCTTTGGAGACATGAAAAGTTTTGATGTGACTTCTTACTGTTTGGCTCCTTTACTTAATCCACCATTCCAAAGTACTGCATTTTACTACTGTCACACTGATGAGCCTTGAAGGCTGAACATCAACACCGCTTCGTTGTTTGCTCAAGACTGAAGACTGTTATTGGAATACTTTGCTGTGAACGTACACAGCTAACTCAGAACAGACACTACTGCAGCACCAAGGGACCAGAACATCAATTAAGACACTGTTAGAAGAATACCCTACACTGCAGCTAGCTGTTTGTAAGATACCAAAAGCTTATGAGCAAGACCACATCCTAAACCAGATGTTTCCTAAAATAGCCTATTCCCAGAAGAAAACCCAGACATCCTGAGAAATTTCACCCATACCAAATCTTGTGAGCACAACATTTGGGATTAATGTGCAGCAGAAAAATGTGGTCAGCAATGACTGTTGTGGACACACGCTGGAGTCTGTCACAGCATGCTCATCAGTGAGCCTGTGCCAGGCCTGACTCCACATCCGGCCTGCCTCACATAGGGGATGACTAAAATCATGGAGTTTCCCTCCACTCCACTTTACCAAATGCTCTGCCAAGGCCTGACCACACTTATAATGAAGTATTTAAACTCTGATACGAACTTTAAGGTCTACCTGTATCTTCCCATACATGAAAAGTCTGGTTACTTTGGTTACATTGTCAAACACTGTAAAGATAACACATACCCTATATCATTAAACTACCTACACTCAGAGTTCCAGTTCTAGCCCCCAGCACAGGAGCCTCTGTTAACTGCATCCTCTTGCCTTTGGGACCAAATGCTCTACCTGTCAAGAAGTGTCAGGATCGATCACTTATGGCCACCTCCCACAGCCACAATCACCTCTACAGCTGAGCTTGCAGCCACAGTGTCAGCTTTATCCAGTGACCCTTCCTGCTTCTCCAATGTTTACATTCAATTTACTTAGCTGTAAATCACATCTAAGTGAGGAATGTTTGTCTTCCAGGAATACAGTGCCATAACTCAGTGATCTGCATGCATGTGCAGGCTTGTTTCATGCATGTCCTGGTGAAGGGCACACAGCACATCCTCTTCCCCCTCCCACCTCCCTATTTCCAAACACTAAGCTCAGCTCTCCTTTCCCATCACTGTAGATTACCTTTATTACCACGGTCTTCACCCCAGGAGTTTTCCACTCTCCATTTTTCAAATGCATCTTCTTGCCCATCCTGTGACAAAACAAGGTGATGGCTATTCAGTAGTGAAGGACCACACGAGTTTGTAGCAGCCAGGCCTTCCTAGTCTAAATCCAGCACCAGCAATCCAGAGAGTTCTACTCCTAAAAGGCATCAGCAGCTTTCAAACAACGGTCAGAACAGTTGGAGAAATGTAATCTCCTAAAATACTTGTCTACCTGCTTACAAGAGAAAGTGTGGTTGAGAAGAGACCCTGCAAGAAGTATTTATTTTCACCAGATGATTTAAATTTAACCATATTTGAGCTTGGACTTAACTGACAGAATTTAAGCAGCCTTCCCTAGGACCTGTCATGGGGTCTTCTGAAACACAGAACACAACTTGCTTGAAGTAGGAATCAGAGGAAAGGAGCAAGGACAATGAAGCAACTCTATGAATTTATAGCAGTAAGAGCAAATACAAATACTTCAGGATCTGGCTGAAGGACACCGCTCCAAGTCTGCTGCTCTGAAAGAAAAGATGAGGCTTCTAATGAGCATGGAGTGCATGAGTTCATGTTCAGGAGTGTGCAGTATTCCAGCCTGCATTAGGTACACTCATTTGCTCCTAAAGTAGTTTTCTAATACAAAAAATTAACCTGCAAAGCACCCCATAAAACCTATAGGGATGCTGGGGAGGGACTCTTCATTAGGGACTGTAGTGACAGGACAAGGGGTAACGGGTTCAAACTGAAACAGGGGAAGTTTAGATTGGATATAAGGAGGAAATTCTTTCCTGTTAGGGTGGTGAGGCACTGGAATGGGTTGCCCAGGGAGGCTGTGAATGCTCCATCCCTGGCAGTGTTCAAGGCCAGGTTGGACGAAGCCTTGAGTGAGGTGGTTTAGTGTGAGATGTCCCTGCCCATGGCAGGGGGTTGGAACTGGATGATCTTAAGGTCCTTTCCAACCCTCACTATTCTATGATTTTTATTACTCAGTGGAATATTGCTGTATTGCTTCTATCCTCACTTTAAAAAACAGAGGACACTCGAGAGTTACCAGACTAGGGATAAGTCAGCTCTTGCTGCCATCAGATACACTGGGATAAGCACGTTTATGTACATTAAGTTGAACCAAAAGGTGCATTTAATCCACCTCAATTTTATGTTGTAAAATTGTAATAGGATTTTTTAAATCCTCAAGGCTTTTTTATAAAGTAGGTAAACCCAAGGTATTACATTTTATAACTCAGTTTATCAAAGTTCCTTTAGATTAAGTTAAGGTTTAATGTAAGACAACATGCTCAAATAAAAAGTAGAAACAACTTAGCCCATTTTGAAGGTGGAAAAGCCTCTAAATGCCAAGCTTGTTTTAGGATTATTTCTTTTAAACTATCTTTGGGTTTAGAGCTACCATCCTTACTGATCTTATACACATCCTTGTCTTGAAGATCAGAGATCAGGTCACATTTTAGGCAATGATACATTTAGGCATGTAAAAGAATGAATTTAAAAACACAGACCATAGACTATAGCTGCAATGAAATGCAGCCACAAACCGGCTACAATAAGTACAAACAGACAGGCTTCAGTCACAAGCAGGTAGTAGGTATTAAATACTAGAAAAGTAAATGTCTAGCTGAAAAACAGTGGCTTTAAAGATGTGTTCATGCAACACATTTCTGCAAGGACTGGAAGTGTTAAGAGCTCAGAATGCAGAACAGGAGAAATAATACACCAAGTGGTAAAAAGTAACTCAAAAGTTCTGACTCAGCATTCCCATCTCGAGTCCTCCAACTCCAGAGCTCAAACTAACTTTCAGTTCTGTGCAAGCTGCTGTTTCTCAAGCCAAGGTCACGCTGAACAGGAAGAGATCACTTCAAAGAAACTTTAATAATGACAGCTTCTGGAAATACATGGAAAACAACACTGCAGATAACCCCAAGTGGTAAGCTTTCACATGGTTCTTTTTACTCCACATGTGCTTTGTTATACTGCCAGGAGCTGATTTAGTTGTGGATTCATCTCAGCCTACTGTCTTGCCACAGAGCTATTTTGGACACCATCTTCCTTCCCTAATTACAAGTAGGTCAGGGAGGTCACATGCCAGAGCTGCAGGAGGTTTAGACCATTGCAAAGTGCCTCCTACTGGCATTTTAGCAGTAAGAGCTTCACGCTGTAAAACGACTAACCCATGCAGTGGGACATGGCAGGAAACATTGGATGTGATACCTGATTGCTTGCTCAGCAAGATACATCAGGAATCTGTATTTAAAAATCAGTTAACATAGGTTTTCTGTTCTGTTAAAAATAGCAGCTTACTTCCTTTCCCCTTTCTTCAGTAAAGGTTTGTGGGCAGAAGGAAAGAAATCCTGGACTTGTCACAAATTTTCCCCTCCTTGTTAAATATTTATAGCTCTGAACACTCAAACATCACAGGGAGAACAGACAACCCAGGGTGCTGTGGCACACCTGAACACTGTGAATGAGCCCAGAACACAAGCAAGCTGCCAGAACAGGCAGATACATCCATGCAAGCATCAGAACTTGAGGAGGAATACTCACCTTCTCAGTGACAGCTGTCAGCACCATGGCATGGGTCATCATGGATTCTCCAAAGATTAACCGTTCTGCTTTGTTCAAGTTCTTGACAGAGACACCAAACACCAGCTCATGATTGTATCTGTTGGGAAGGCACATAAGCAATATCGAAAGGGATGCAGGGAGAAATTTTCACTAGGAGTAAACCAGGGAAGCAGTAAACTAAATCAGGAGCCAGTGCACAGGCATAAAAGTTCAACTCTTTTTAGTATCGGAATAAATGTAAAAGCTGATCTCTTGAGGAGTTTCTCTCACCAAGTACTAAACAATTCAAATGAGTAAGCATGTTTAACAACCACTTGTGCATCTTTAAAGGACTCAGAGTTTAGCTAACAAGTGAAAAAACATTATGTTGCTGCTGAATTACTTAAATATACTCTTGGGGGGTTATATAATCCAAAGTATGTACAAATTAAGTTTCTGAAGCAGCTTAAAGACTGTTTATGTCCTAGCCAAGTATCCCAAATGCTACCCCGTTTCAATTGTCTACTTACATATTCAAGTCATTGATTCCCAGCTTGCTATAGAAGTGCTTTGCAACATCACAGCCAAACCACACAGCCTACAAATAGAAAGCAGAGTCACATCTGGGCCATATCCCAGCCAGTTTTACATTACAAGGGCTGCCCTGTGCCATCCACAAAGAGAAACCAAACCAACCTCGCCATCCTTAATGGATGCTGCAGCTAGTTTTTTCAGGACATCCACAGGCTGGTTGTTGTAGAGTGTTTTCCTCCCTCCTGCCATGTTGCCCAGGTACTCCACTGTGTACAGCCTGTTGTATGGATTCTGCGGCCGAGGATCATTCACTAGACAAATCTGCCAAAACCCAAGATGTCACAAATCAGGGTGCAACTGAACTGAAACCTTTGAGGAGTGAATCCAGGTGGATTTGAGAGGATTACTTTGGTCCCAGCTGCCTGTCCCATCAGCAAACAAACCACTTGGCTGAAATACCAGAGTTTTTAAGGTTTTGTTTGCTTTTGTTTTATTAGTTCACCTCCTAACTGGCATAGCAGCTTTGCATGTTATTCCTGCTCTCTAATAGCTGTCTCGTGGCAGTTTATGACTGATTAGATCATTACATATCTCATCATTACAAAATCAGGATGGAAGTGCAATATGGGATCACAGCTAATTGTAGGGTAGAGCACAAACAGGAGAATGGGAAGAATAAACATCTTTGACTTGTGGGTGTAATACCTATAACATATGGGTTACAGGGTGGACAGGCCACTTGCAACAGTGGAAATAAGTGGCTTGGCAGCAAAGAAAGGTCTTGGGAAGCTTGGAAAACCTTTTAGCATCCCCACCTTGTCCTCCATGTTGAAGTAAGGCTTCACATGCTCATTGTAGAACTGCACCGGTGTCATGGGGCCATATTTGTGGTAGTTCTTCTCCTTATCCCGGAACTCCCAGCAGAAAGTCTCCGGAGGGTTGCCCAGGCAAGTGCTCACTATTCTGAATACCTGCCCAGAGAAGCAAACAGCTGTGAACCTGCTGGACCATGCAGCAGTGCCTCTCCTACCACAGCAATGCGACTGAGGAGTGGATTTCTCCATGTGAAAACCAACTGGAGAAATGGGATCTTAACACCCCCTCTGAAGATGAGTAAACACACACACATGAATTACTTGCATTCAGCTCTGGAATTCTACGTGTTTCAATAGTCCAAAAGGAAAACTGAAAGGCCACAGGAAAAATGCAGAATCTCTCTCCATTTTCACACTCCATGTTATCATCAGGCAAAACAGAAGCCCAAGGTTGAACACAAATTCCAGGTTTCCTAGGAATGCAGTGGCCGGAGCAAAGGCCAGTACACTGCCCAGGCTCATGTCAATGTTTCATAAGTAATTCTGAAGCTCCTCCAACAAGATGATTTCCCAGTGCAAGAGAAACTTCATCAAACTGATTGTAGAAAGGCTGAAGCATTCAGCATCATATACTCTACCGGGTGTTCTGCCCCATGCAAACGCAAAGACAAACCAATCTTTCTGCCATGCGTCCAACAAAGCATTCTATGCCAGTGTTTCCCCTGTATTAATCTCTCTTTTTCATGTAATGTTCATTTAGATTTCAAACATGGACTTTTGCTTCTTTTCAACAGTAATCTTCCCATCCCTTTTAATATGTTTGTCAATGTCTGTTTAGGGTTGAGCTGGCAGGCTATTTAATTTCACCCAAGATCCCTGCCTGCTGACTGTGACATCCCTCACAGATGGCAGCTTTCTGTTGCTTCTTAGCACAAAAAGTTGACCAGATTTCAAGTCATCAGCATCCCTATAAATCAGAACATGAAGCTGCACTTAACCACTACTGTACTTCTTCACAGGGCTTATCACAAAATGTGCTAACTTGTAGGCAGGGTAACCAGATGACTGTCTCTAAGGATATTTAGCAGGACCCGCCACAGGTACCCTGGGGACAAAACAATTCAATCATATTAAAACAGGTTTGAATCTGTTTTACTTCAGCTGACACTGGTCTGCTTCAGCGCTGTCCATGTCCCGAGTCCTCTCCTTGCAAGAAACCAACAGGTTATTTAAAACAAGAGAAAGGGGGAGTCAAATCCCAGCTGCACCTTCTGCACTAGGATCCAGTCACTGCTTTGTGGCAGCTTTCTGAGGCTGTCAGTCTTCACACCTTCCTCTCACTGACTTTTCACAGGGGAGGAGACAGAATACCTTTCCCAGAGCTGACATTCCCTTTCTGGAGCTAGTTGAGCTGTTTTATAGGGATCCTCAGGCTCCCTAAGAACTAGCTTTGTGCTGATGGCAAAAGGAGCACAGTTCTCATGCTAAATAACACCATTCGGCTGTGCACAAAATATAAGTAAAGGTGTTCTTGCTCCAAGCAGTTTAAGAAAACAAGCCAAAAGATTAATTACGGGTTGAATCAAGGGTGTGGGCTTCGTGTTTTCACTGGAGGAACTCGCACATCTATCTCTCAATAAATATGTTAAAGAGCAAATGTAAATCCCTAAACTACTATAAATATTTAACTTTGCACAGACTGCACAAAAAGTAGCATTTGCTGTGGATACACCCACATTACCTCAAATAACCACAAGTGGTTAGGGACGAGGTTATGAAAACAAAATAAGCAAGAAAAAATATGCCTGAAAGGAGAGCAACACACAAGCAGGCTCCAGCCAGAGGAAGGGAAGTGATGGAGACAGAAGTCTCAGGGGCAGTGGAGCCTGGGAATGGCCTCCCTCAGTCTTTTTGCCACCACACCCAGCACAGCCCATCTCAGGATCTCACAAGCTTCCTCTATCAATCAATAAATAAGCAGACATTTAAACTAAAAGGTGACTTATATCACTCCAGTGACAAGTAGAGCCAAGATGAGGCAAAGCTACAGTGGCTTGTGCTAAAATCCCAAATGAACGGGGAGGGGAAAAGGAGGGTACTCGTGATAAGGAAGAGTCTACAAAGGAAAACAGCGAAGGAAGAAAAAGTCAATCACATGCAGTGTACTGATTTCAGCTTCTGACCTGCTGTGCACTGGCTTGATAAGAAGAATGTTTATATAGTTCTGGAGTGAATATTTAATCTTGTGTGCCAATGACTGCCCCATTTTAGCCAGAGCACTGCCTCCCTGCAGGAGCAAGCCAAGATTTGCTATGCAAATAAAACTGCACAGAACAAACCCAAGCTCTGTTTTGCCACATACAAAAATAGATGCAATACCACCTGTATACATATAAACACATGAAACAAGAGTGATCACAAGCCTCTCAAACTAAGTGTTTTTAAAGTATACAAGAGAGGTGCGACTGCATATTTCAACTACAAAGTGGATTTACTTTCAGTCAACAAAAGTTGCAACCCACTTGCAGGAGAAAACACTGTGTTAACATCAGCAAACTAAACACAGCCTTTCTACAGAACAAACTGCAATCACTTAATAAGCCTTTAACACCAGGTCCAGGATCCCTCATTGGAGGGCAAGATGCTCTAAATAAGTGAAGAGCCATTGTGCAGTGAACTGCCTGTCACTGCCCTGAAAATTAACATCTCTAGGAAGCTTTTGATGTCTGCTGTAAAATCCTCCAAGGGCTTCTGGACACACATTGGATGTAAATCATGTTAATTCACTTGTGAACTAAGTACTGGTTGGCAACAGACTCGGGTAGGCTCAAACCACTGAGTTCATCTGAAGTCACATCATAAAAGTTTTTGTTGCAATAATATAACCCTGCCTAACACTGATGTTTACTGGGGTGCAGAAAACCTAACATACATAACCAAACCATTTGATTTCTTGAGCCCTCTAATGACAGATGTTAAAACCACTTTGCACTGAACAAGTGAAATAGATCCTTCCTTTTAAAACGCACATGGTCAACCTAAAACAGTCTGAGCTTTTAACATTACTTTTGGCTATTTAAGAATCAAGTATGAGGACTGATGCGTGTCACTCATTCAGTGTGACCAGATGGAGGGCAGCCATTACCCATACTGTGTACTACAGACTTGCCAATTGAGTTGATTTTGAGTTAACTCACAGAGCCAAGAACAGATGCTGCAATTCCTTCCTTTGCTGCCCTTCAGTATCAGGCCACAGCTGGATTTCAGCCTTGCGTTCAGCTCAGAGAAAACTCCCTTTTGTTGTTCTCTTCTGCTCTCTTGTGGGGGATTTATGCAACAACACTTGTGCAGTAAGATTCTACATTCAAAGCCAGCAGAAAGCTATTTTCAACCTCTTTCCTACTACTTATAAAAGCTTGATAGCCCACTATTTTGCTCTCTAAAGATAAAAATAATGCTCTCCCACAAGAAAGAGCAGATGTGTCTAAAATGTCATAGTTTGGGGTTCTACAAATTCAAGGTGTTTGTTTGAAAGTATTAGAAAAACTCAGAACGAGATACACAAGCCCCTGCAAAAACCCACAATGAATACCTCCAAGCACTCTGCCATACAAAACACTGCTACTTAGGTGAACAAAAGGCAACTGGTTTGGACGAGCCATCAGCTGTAGAACAAGAGTAAGAAATCTCATCCATCCTAGCCTTGCTTTCAACAAGATTCATGTCATACACGTGTATTTACCTCTTCTATCATCGTGTCCATCGCAGCACAAAGCTCTCCTCTCATTGTTCCACTTTCCACCATATTTCTTAGCCGCAAACAATACTCTCTCATCTGTTTAAAGAGAGTCATTTTATTAAAAGGATACGAAAGGGTCACCTATTATGGTTTTGGGACTTGCTATCTGGTTGTTTCAAGCACTGTTTTACTCTCCATGTTTTCAAAACCAAAAGAAAAACCCTTGCAGAAGCTTTGTTAGATACTGATTCTTTTCAAAAGATATCTGAACGATTTAGAAGTAAGATATCACAAAAAAATAACCTGAAATGAACAAATAGTTGCAACTCAATTACTATTTTCCAACCACTAATTTGAAGCTTGCAGCCATTAGCTCTTCTTAAGGCTGGATTTCTCAGCTCCATAACTGATGCTGCAACATCCACTCAGATCACCTCTAACTCAGAACAGACTGTCTTTATACTGTAAAATTTATGTTGCAATTCTAATGCATAATTGATCTCTTGGTTGATAAAAGGAGTGGAGCATTTCCCCACTGCCTGCAGGACTGCAGCAAGAGCAGCACACACTTCCCATTACTGTCACAATCCATAAAGCCAGGAACAGTGAGCAGGGCTCCCTAAAGACCAGCTGGCTTGCCATGTTCAAGACTAGAATAACATTAACACCATTCATTATGTGTCAGCTTTTCAGCACATATTTTACTTTTTTTATGTGGATTTCTGCAGGCACTTTTCCCTGAGCATGTAGCAAATGAACTGCAGAAAAATTAACCACAGCTCACTGGAAAAAAAGCTTTAATTGCCTTTTTAGCTAGGTACCTACTCTAGCATCTTCCCAGATTGATTGAATCTGCAGTTCAAGGAGTGAGCTCATATCTTCCTTCAGACAAAGCTGCTCTTTCTGTACTGAATGCTGATGTTTAAGATTCAGTGTTTTGAAAATACTTTTAATTTTTTCCATCAAGTTTGTCAGTAAAAAAGTCAGATGCCAAGTGCTAGTTTTGCATTAACAGACTTAATCAGCCACACAGCAGGAATTAACTTCTTAGAAATTCAAGGATTAGGAACAATTGCTACTAAACCCATGCAAGGTACTTTCACATTACTGAAGCCCCGCAGTGGACATCTTCCACAAACACTTTCCTGCTCCATGCTCCAAGATTAACAAATTGCTGAGATTTTAGACTGGTTTTTTGAATAAAAGCAAGTGAAATTGTTGACATGCACTTAATACAATAAAGAGAAATGAAGGTGGCTAGAACACCTGAAACAGGCTCAACCTTAATTACATCAGTTTTACCTTATGATTCAAGATCTCATTCATCCTTCTAGTAGCCTCTGTAGTATGAGACTCCGGGAAGTTTTTCTTGGGGACAACACCATACTTTTCTAAAGGAAAGTAATAATACTACAGATTAACCATCATCTAATTCCTATCTACATAATATTATAATATTATCTTCTAATAATTATCTACACAGTAGATGTTAATGCTTCTACCTATACCCATGTAAAAGCTACATATACTTGGGTTTTGTGCAGAGATTACAAGGGAAAGTCTCTTATTTAAAGGTTATGAGTATTCAAAGTTTACACCTTAATTTGTGACTGAATGTTGACCTCTGGTCTGTATTCCACAGGGTCCCCAGAAGTGGAATCCCTGAACTGTTCAGTATCATGTAATTTATAACTTTTAGGTGTTGAATTAAGTTGTGCTCTTTAAGAAGCTCTTCTCACCAGAAAAAGAAATTAATTGGAAATTAAGCCCCTGAATTACCTTTGAGAATTGGGTCTCTTACGAATTATTCCGTGTATTTTATTTAAGGTTAAGTGACTGACTTCCCAGACTCTTTTCTTCCTCAACATTTATAAGACACCAGCAGCAGCTCAACTCCTTCCCATACTATGGCACCAGTCAAATACTGCACTGGCTAATAAGGCTCTGGGTGTAACAGCAGCATCCAAAACCTCCTCTGCCCTGATTAAATATTTGTAACAACTGGATGGGGAAAAAAAGTAACCTCCAGGCTTCAAAGAAACAAATTCCTTTTGTGATTCTAAACTTACATTATTGGCTTGTTGATTTACAGAGTGTCACATTGTTTCATAATACAAAAGCAAACCCTAGTGTAATTTAGACACAGAGAAGTATCTCCTTAATCTGTGTATGAAAGATCTCACTTCAGCTGGATCTTTGTAAGACCAGCACTGCCACATTCCACATCATTTCCCTCACTGATCTTTACACCACCTATCTTCAGACTTCAGCCCTAAGTAGTTTTGCTTCTGCCTTGTAGACACACCCTAGTCTAGCAATGGGTTTTTTCCTTACCATATGCCCTAAGAATTGAATACATGGGTATAAATAACCAATGTTGAGTTGATGACTGAAGTAAAGGGGATTGAACCTTTTTACTGAACACAAAGTCCAGGATATCTCATTACTTCTGTTGATCTTCTGAGCTTCTGTTGTCTACAGCAATATGCAAGAGTTAAGACCCCACACAAGGGATTAAAAAAGGTAGTGGTTACGGCATCACGCTCCTCAGCAAACCCCCAAGTCTCAAACTGAATTATTTCTTCTCTTTCACTCTCACTTCTCAAACCAGCCTGCCATTTCAAGAAGGGACCAATGCTCTTACCAATAATATTAACCAACATATCCCACTGTCCACCATCATTCGTGGGATTGGTGAGCAGGAACTGCACCAGTCTGCCTCCCACAGGCTCATTCTGCTGAGCTGTTTCCACAAAGGCATTCAAAAAGTAGTAACAACGTTCAACCTGAAATGGATGGGGAAAAATACTTTTAAGTCTGGCACATTATGCATTCATTCCTGAGTATTCAGTTCTTCAGAAGTCCTACCTAGATCATCCACCTTATTTTCCATCTAACATTTCAGGGCTTATAGTATAAACTTCTTTCTGTTAAGGAGTTAGCACAGAACTTGAGCGTAGGGAAATAGAAAATGCAAAACATCGGGTTTTCTGTGAAGCATGGCCCAAACTAGTCCTAGAATTTCTCTAGTTCCTTTAGGGGAAACAAGCAGACACAGCTCAGAGCAGGGCACAGGTGCCCAGGGAAGCTGTGGCTGCCCCATCCCTGGCAGTGTTCAAGGCCAAGTTGGACACAGGGGCTTGGAGCAAGCTGCTTTAGTGGAAGGTGTCCCTGCCCACAGCAGGGGTTGGAAAAGGGTGAGCTTTAAGGTTCTTTCCAATCCAAACCATTCTAGGATTCTATGATTAACATCTGGATAGCTTTCTTCTCAGGCTGGAAATCCCACTTTGCTTGACTACTGCTTAAAATACTGATTTAAGTAACTTTTGACGGTTCTTCTCATGATTTCCACCTGTAATGTTAAAATAGTCCAGCCTAAAAGAAATCCTGTCCCAGTACCCACACCCAAACACACAAGCTGTCCTAGCATAACCTGCAGCCTGTGCTACCATACCTTATCCCAGAAAAAGAGATAGGATTGGCTGAACTCAAACTCTTCAATGTTGTATTTCTTCATGAAAGGAAGGCGCATTGCATTGAGACACGAGAAAATCCAACATCTCCCTGAGAGATCAAAGGAACAAGGATTAAACTGGAATGTCTGCACTCCAGAGCTCTGTAACGTTCTTGCTTTAAACACAAGATTCATGACACAGTTTTGCCGCAAGGCTTTGGCCAGGATGACAAAATACCAAACAGCTTGTAAGAAGTTCAGAGCCCTTTTACTGCAAACGCAGTAAAAATCAACTGATTTTATCCTGCACTATGCAGAAGGGAACAGAGGCAAGCACTGAGTCTGGAGACTGTTACTAACCCAAGAGGATGCTGCAGGGATACAGCTTTGCCTCAGAGCCAATGAAGTGATGTCAGAGGAAGCCACCACTCATCCCCCGACCACCACAGCCGCTAAGAGAGAGCACCCCGCTCCCCGAGGACAACAAACCTCGTCCCGGAGCCCCTTACCGGAGTTCTTCTGGTTGGTGACGGGCTTGCCCTCGGCGGGCACGGCGTGCTGGAAGACCTGCACCGTGTCCTGCACCACCTGCCGCTGCAGGCACACCTCCAGCGGGTCGCTGCAGGTCGCCACGTTCTGGGCCAGCAGGAACTGCGGCTCGGCCCGCAGCCGCCGGGTGAAGGCGGCGGCCTTCTCCGTGCTGAGCCCTGCGGGACGAGGAGGAACAACCGTCACCACCGGTAACACACCCCCCAACCCCCCCAAGCCACCCCATCGCTCAGGTAACGGGGTACACCCCCCCCGCTGCCATGGCAACAGGACCCCCTCACGGGTAGCACCCCCCGCCCGTTGCCACGGTAACGGGCCCCCCGCCCTCACCGCGAGCGTTCATGGCACAGGCGGCGCGAGCTCCCGCACGCAAACGGCCGCTCCCCGTCCGGGCCCACCGCCGGTGGCGCGCGCCGAGGCGGAAGCGGTTCTTATAGCGCCTCGGCGCTAGAACCTTCCTGAGGCGGCGGGGGGTGAGGTGGTCCTGCGGCTCCACAGGGACCTCGGTGTGGGAGGCTCACCCAGCCCGCTGCCCCCCCCCCCTCCCCCCGGTCTCAGCCCCTGATGTGGACTGAACGCTGCCGGCCGAGGGGAGGCCCGGCGCATGGAGCGCTGGTGTTGCACGGTGCTTGTGAACGTTAGGCAAGGACGCGCGCCAGGTCACGCTTCCTGTTGAGTAACAGCCCTGCTCCTCCGAGGAGAGCGTCTGCACATCGCAGGCTGGGGTTCATTTACAGCACACGGAGTTTATTTACAGTAAGGCACCATTCCGACATGCGGTGAGGCCTGGAAAGCTTGCCAGGACCTTGAGGAACGCGCTGGAGTGGCGTTACCGCAGAGCAGAGGGATGGAGAGCATTCACACTGGAATTCCCACTGTGTTCCTGAGTGCCCAGCCCCTGAGCTCCACGCAGCACCCAGGGAGACACAAGGTGTGACAGTACCAGGCGGCTTTCCCCTTGGCCAGAAGGAGCTGAGATGCCCACGGGATTCCCAGGAAGGGGCAGCAAGCTGGGTGGCTGCCACCTCTAACACATTATGGTGCTGTAGGACAGGGACAAGAAAGCAGCTGCCAGGTCAACACCTCGCTTTATCTGTGTGCCATCAGCAGCATTGTCCGTGGCAGCGCACTGTGGATTCCTCAGTAGACCGATGCACAACCCGCATGCTTGACTGCGCGTGTGTACTTTGTAGGAGTAAGTGTGGAAGGCAGGACCTGGCAGCAGCTCCAGCATTGCAGCCCCCATGGCACTGCTCTAAGCAGTAGGTTAGACTGAACAGATGCAAAGAACCAGTTACATTTTGAAAAGATCATATAAACTTGACCCCAAAAAGCTTGTTTCAGTGCTTTATCTCAACATCTCGCTCAAGGGCTTAATTCCAGCAGTAAAAATTACGATTTCTGGGTGTGCACAGGATCCCTGTGGTCTTCACCTGCAGCAAAACGGAAAGAACAAAGGAAAAATCACCTACAGGGGAAAAAAACCCACTTGAGTTGTATTTACCTGGGCTGCGTTCAGCTCCAGGAAGCACACTGAGTGCTCTTCTGGTTTAAGCCTTAAGACAAGGCTTAAAGAAGAGGGTTCATTTGGAAGCTGCGTGAATAAGCAAATACTTACAGAGCTGTTTCACTTGATGTCTTGAAGCACTGGAAATAAAGGAGCAGACTCATTATCTTTTGTGTTTCCTGACCATAGGGATATTTAGATTAATGTATTACGAGTGCATAATGCCCTCCACCTCAAAATATCTACTATCTGATTACCTACTGCTAATTCTAAAGCAGGAGGTTGTATGTAGAGTTCTTTAACCGTGGAAAGCAGCACAACAAAGTAGAATGGAAAAGGCAGAAGAAGACAGGGCATTGCCACAAAACAATACTGTTTTTTTTCCTAATAAATTAGGGCTTTCCATACCTTACAAATTTTATCTTTTTGAGCCACAATTCCAAAAAGTATCGTGAGTGAAACCACCACAGCAGCAGCAATAACGGCCTCCATGGGGAAAACGGGCTGTTTGTCTGTCAGGAGAGAGGAGGTTGAATATGTGATCGATCGGTACAGTCACATAAAGCAGGACATTCCACAGAACTGCAGGCAGACTTATTTCTCCTCCTGTGGCGGTCACTGCTGATTTGAAGTGTTGCTCTGTGCTGTCTGCAGTCTGAATGTGTGCATTAATCCTCTGGAAAGAAGGGAGCCAAGTCTGGTTTAGGAACTGAAGGAAGAATGGAAATGTTGGTCCCTGAAGAAGAAGGAGGTCCCCAGAGTGCTCTTACACATGTAATAAGGCTGCCTAGAAGTGTCCCTGACACAACTGGCGTTGCTTTCCTCCCTGATCTGAGAGTGCAGAAGTGAGGGGGGCCTGGACAGCTGGTGGACAATGGATGCCTGAGACCGGAGCATCCAGCCCCAGCAAGGCTTCCACCACCCAGTTGTTCACAGAGCTACAGTCGCTTATGGAGGACAGCTTTTCTCACCTTAAGCAACTCTTTTGGCATGACAGAACACGATGGTCAGGGTAAGATTTCAAGCCCAGGTTGGACGAGGCCTTGGGTGATATGTCTTAGTGTGAGGTGACCCTGCCCATGGCAGGGGGGTTTGAACTTGATGATCCTAAGGTCCTTTCCAACCCTAACTATTCTATGACTCTACGAAGATGCTTCAAGTAAGACCTAAGGTGCTTTAAGCCACAGTTGAATGTACCCTGTCAGTGTGGGAAGTGAGAGTGGGATGACTCTGCCTCAGGTCACACTTGCCACACGCCTTGGAATAACAGGTAGGGCAGGAAAGGCCCTTCCTGGTGCTGTAGTCTCAGGTGCAGGTGCAAGGAGAGCTCCTTGCTGTTGCTGTGCCCTCAGAAGCCTACTGCTTACTCCATTTCACTTACATTTCCTAATATAAATGTATTGCTATCATTGTAAAATAGAATGGAGAGTTACTTGTAAAGCTAATTGTTTGGCGGCAGCCGTGTTACCTTCAACTATGAGGTGGAAATCCTTTCTCCACTCGCTGAAAGGATAGCTCATCACACAGGTGTAGGTCCCGTTGTCAGACATCTGCACTTGTTTGATGGAGAGCTGAAAGACCTCACTGGTCTGGTGGATCTGGTAACGGTCCTTCTGCAGGGTCAGGGTGGTGGTGTTCTTGTACCAAGCTGCATGGGCCTGAGGGTTGGATTTGGAGTTGCAGGACAGAGTAACATCTTTGTCTTCTTCAGTGTGGACGGACTCTTCTCCAGACAGGTGGGGAGGAACTGCTCAGAGTAATGCAGTACAACAGGTCATTAATAAAGCTGCTCATCATGGAACACAACAGAAGTGCCTTTACACATCCTGTGTACACCTTGCTCAGTGGTAGAACACAGCACAGTTGAGCAGCTTTTCCTGATTCCCGGCAATCAGCAGGTCACTCCCATAACTCCTCTGCCCTGACTTGTATCCTTGGGAAATAATCTAGGTGGAGGCAGGGACATATCCAGGACATCTTCTTACTTAAGGGCCCACCCACTCCCTATAAAAGAGGCATTAGATCAGGTCATGAACACCAAGGTGGAAAGGGAGTGTCTTATCACATGAGCTATCTCCTCCTAGATGCATTTTTTCTTGGTGAAGACAGCATACAAGGGTGCAAAATACCCACCTTCACCTAGTGCCCAGACACCGAGGTGCTTGGACCTTGATTTCATCCCACCCCTGCCATTCTGCACACATATCCACTGCTACGACTCACACTGGACATCCAGGATCACAGACACCTGCACAGACGTGTCCCGTGCCAGCTTGCACGTGAAGGTGACTCCGTTGTCGGACTCAGTGACTGGGGATATGCAGATGTTACTGATGTTCACTTTATTCCCATCTTTCAGATCCACTTGCCCATCTCCTCGGTACCAGAGCAGCTCCTCAGCCTCGCTGCTGTTCTGCACCAGGCAGGAGAGGGAGACGGCAGGGCCGGGTGATGTAAGCAGGGAGAAGTCAGCATTGTGGTTATTTACTGACAGCTCCAGACCTGCAAAAGAAGGAGAATGTGGGCACTGGGTATCCTGAGCTGTTCCCTTCCCACAGAAGCTGCCCTGCTGCCTTCTTCAGGCCTTGATCTTGCGGAGGGACTGAGAGTTTCAGCCTCAACCTAACAGCTCTTTTCAGGTGGGACTTCAGTTTTGGAGACAAGTCCCATCTCAAAGCCCCCTTCGCACTCGAAGTCAGGCTTTTGCAACTGGCTGTGAGAACACCAAAGCCTGACCTGTAGTAACAAAACATCTCAAACCCATCAGTGACCGTGTAACACACAGCAAGAGATCGTTCCACCAGTCGTGCTCACCCTCTTGCTGCCGATCACCATCAAGGCATACCTGTGTCCTCAGGTTTTGTGCTCATGGTTTGAGAAAAGTGCTGGTTTTTGGTTGGAGCTGAATGGGCTTGAGAGTATAAATGAGTTAATCAGCCCCTTGGCCATATCCTGGCCAGTCTGAGTCTGGAAATTGAAGCGTTGCAGTTTGTCTAAAGGACAAACCTCAGGACATGCTAAATAAAGAACCAATATGGGGAAGAAATGTTTCTAATGGCCTGAATCTTGCTACTGTAGCCTGGGTCATAGATGAAGGAACTAAAAATACAGCTCAGAATATGAAGGCACCATAGTCTTGTGAATGTAAAACAGTCTGGAGCTCCCTGTCCCTTCCCTGATGTTGCCAGCTGGCCAGAGCTACCACACTTCTCCCTGCTTAGAGCAGGTTTGGGAACGGTGTCCTCCTCATCCCTGTGCAGCTGCTGCAATGGGAAACGCTGAAGCTTCCCCATTCCCTTCTCTGCTACTCTCAAAATCAGGGACCAGTTTCCAGGCAGTCCTCTGGGGATGACCTCCAGAACATCTGCTTTCTGGGCTGCTGGTGTGGCCCACCACCCTGGGCACTGCCCAGCCCAGGAGGGATTTTTTCCATTGCTTACCTGTGGCTACACACACCAAAAGGCAAACAGCAAGGAGAGGAACCTCATAGGGGACTGCGAGGCTGCTCCTCTGCACCATCTTGGAGGGGTGTCTGTGGAGAGAGGTTAGTTCCTTGCTGCCATCGGCCACCCTGGGGAGAGCCCTCCCAGATGGGTACAGGATCACAAGGGAACAAACTAAGTTGGTTTATTGCAGGGATTTCTCCAGCTCAGAGCAGAATCAAGGGGGTTTTCCATCTCTAATCTCTATTGTGTGAGTTCATTGCCTCCAATCACCTGTCTACCAAGAGGAACCCATCTTCAGTCGTGCAGCACTGGACTTACCTAGGGAAGAGTCTCTGGAGAAGCTGCTTCTGCCAAGAAATGCAAAGCTCCTTTCCCTCCTTATTTATAAGGTTTCAATTTTAGTATTTTATGGTAGCTTAGTAAGAAGTGAGTCCATAAAATGGGTTCAAGGCCTCGTTCAGTCCGTGGGTTTCTGAGCTCTCAGAACAATGAAGAAAAGTATTTGCTGGGCTCTGCTGGGTGTTTTATGAGACTTGCCAAGGCAATGAGTAACTAATGAGAGTTTCTGAATTGGCTGTAAAGACCTTCAGCCAAAAAGAATACCTTTTCCCTCTCAGCTTTCTGGGCTTTCATGACATGTTTCAAGACATAGGAAGTTTATCCTGGATTCCCCTAGAGCAGGAGCAGACTCTGATTTGCTCCTCTCTGATTTGCCCTGAAGCTTTGTTGCCATGTCCTGCTTTCCCTGAAAATGAGAAAATGCACTGATTCAGACTTTGAACTGAAGCTACTGCCTTGTAGCATGCTGGCAGAGGAGAGAGCAGAGCCACTGTCCTGCTCACTGATGTGTGCCTGCTCGCATCAGTGCCTTCAGCAGGATGACAGTGATGCGGTTGCAAAGGATGGGGTTCTTGCAGCCTCCAGAACATGTTCTCACCGTTGGCAGTGTCCCCACAGGCGCAGGGCATGTCACTCCTCAGGAGCTGGCTCAGCAGAGCCATGAAGAGCATTTCACAAGCAGCAGGAGCCTGGAACACGTCCTCAGCATTTTCTCTGCATGCAGACTAAGTGGCCCCGTTCCTTGGCTATTGTATGCAGAGCATAGGAGCACACACCACTGTTTAGCTGTGGGGCTGTTGCAAATGTAGGGCACCTTTGAGTGTTTCTTAATACAACTTTTTTTCTGTGTTCATTGGTTTCTTTAAAAGGGAATCATTTTCAGGTTAAAAATATATGTGTCCAAAAGTCCCTTAAAGAGACAGTGTTCAGGCTGAAAACTGCTGTTTCAGAGCTCAGTGTCCAGCCTTTAACTTGCTCTTTATCTTCAAACTCAAATTAAGACACTTTTAGCTTAATTCATCACTTTTTGGAAGTTGTATGTCCTCTCATAGCATTGGATTGAGTGTTGGCTTATGGTTCAGTATGAACTTCAATCAAAGTGCTCTTCCGAGGAGTAAAGTGACATTTGTGGTTTGGTATTAAGCTGAGTTGAAATAGAGAGGGATGCCAAAGTGGTCATGGCGGGACCAGGAGAAGAAGGAGGTGTTTAAAGTGAGAATGTAAAGGAAGAAAGAATGGAGTTTTGGGGTATTTTTTTGGTCTAGAAATGAGGGTGAAAGAAAAGGTTGTTGGGCAAGAGCTGTTCTGTGGTGGGTTTGTCATGATGGATGGCACAGCAACAAGTGGGATCTGGGGAAAGCTCTGTGCCAGGTTTGCAGCAGGTCTGTGGTGGGTGAGCTCAGGTTTATGTTCCCTAAATGAAGGCATTGCAGTGTTCTGTTTTGCAGTGGGCTCTGAGACATGCTGAAGGAAGAGGGACTAGAACAGCAACGTGTTACTTGGCCAGAGGCACTCAAAGGCAGCATTTTTAACAGGTAACAATTGCTTTCGCAATGACTTTTTACACTTCTCTTTTTATACGGGGTGTAATTACCTTGTGGGTGTTAATTACTGAGGTCTGAGTTCTGTGGGGTGCATTCTCCACCTTTCCATTACGTTTAGGAGGGATGTAAACCTCATGCTCCAGAATGTGAAGCAGCCGTTAGTGACTCAGAGTGGGAGGAACCTCTTCAGTGAGGCACATCCTCCATAACTCTCCATGCAAAGGATCCAGCCTTCTCATTTGAGGTATTTGGATCAGGCACTGTCAAGGCAGGATTAGACAGACTAGAGCCAGAGTAATCCACTGCTCATCATCCTTATGGCAACACCAGCCCAACAAACCCAAAGGGAATTAATTAATAAACACCAGTCTATTCCTGGGTGTAATCCAAGCCTTGGAAACCTGAGAAGAGAAGATTTAGAACATGATAGAGATTGGGCAGAAGTTTTTTTTCCACTGGGTGTCTTATCCTCCAGCTCCAGACTTCACAGTGCTTTGGGTTCCACTTGGTTGTCCTGAGTGCCTGCAGAACGGGGCTAACAACTCATAATCCTCTGCATTTCCACTGGCAGATGAGCACTCGATTTATACCCAGCAGCGTTGTGAGGGCTGAAGGTTGCTCCTGGAGCTGGGAGCATAGCAGGATCTGTGCAGGATGTGTGCAGATGTGTGGTAAATCTGTCAAGCAGACAATGCCTGTACCATGGCTGTAACTCCACTCCAGAAACACTGTTCCGTCAACAGTGCCTGAAGCTCTGCTCAAAGACTGCTCCTATCTTCCTACTCAGTGCGGTTCCGTGCTCCTAATCCCTTTTTAATATGCGGTGCTACATATTTTGCAACACTTCCATTGTTGGAGAATGACTGTAATACCCAAACCTACTGCCTCTGCTTGCCAGGCTATCAGGGGATGCTCCTGCATCTTACTCAGCACTCCTGTTCCCTCCCATGAAACCCATTTTTCCCAAGTGTCAGGATGATGGAGATGTGATGTGTCCTCATTTCTCTGATTCCCAGCCTATACCTCACATGTTTTCCACTGTTGAGGTGGACACATTTTGTTAATAATTCTACTTTCTGATTGTCCTTATGTAAAAGGTCCCACTCTCCATCACTGAATGCGCAGGAATGATACGTGATCTTTAGTCTGTTTATTATGTGTAAGATTAGCAAAAGCAGCACCAGAGCAGTGAATGTTTTGAAATTATTTCGAGGGCGTTAAAGATTCAAATGAAAAGTGGGCATTGATGAAGAAACGGCTCCCGAGATCAATCAAGACGAAGAGAAGCCTTCGGGAAGGTGAAGCGCTGGGCACTATTGCCATCTACTGGAGAGACACCCACAAGAGCTGGCACCCAGAGATCAGTGTCTGGGAGGGAGGAAAATCACCTCCTGGGTGAGATCCCTCTGACCACCACGGCGGAAGCTCAGAGGCAGCAAACCCTGCAGAAGCCCCTAAAGCAGTGTCACACTCACGGACAGCTTTGCCCAGACCTGTGTGTTCAGGGGAGGATGTTTCTGAGGTGGGAATTCCCTTTGTGTGAGTGCTGTGAGACGTCCCATGCAGAGTCCATGCTCCTGGTGATGCAAGAAGAAACCCTGTCCTGGGCTTTTACTGCTACTGCTCTGCTCATATGTCTTTTCCAGAAGTGTGATTGGGTTTAGAGAACCTCAGTCATCACTTTCAACAATTGCTCCTGAATCTTTTAAACCCCTCTTTTGGAAGTGAGTGCAAGAAATGGAACCGTGTCCCAGGAGGTCAAGTCTAACCTTTAATGAGAGCATTGAGGCACTTGCCAGTGTTCCCTGTGCTGTGAAGAAAGCAGCCAAGGGTCTGTAGCAGGGCTCAGGGCAGTGAATGAAAGCCCCAGCAAACTGCTGCAGAGCAGAAGGTGCAGCTGCCTGGTGCCAGCAGTCAGCGCTGATCCCCCTCTTCCCTGGCTGCTCTGGGTTACCTCCAGCACTGCAATCACCAATCTTGACTTAGAAGACTGAAGGTAATACCCTAATGTGGCTGTTGCTGTCCTACTCTGAGAAATAATGGTGCCAAATAAAGGAAATGTGAAAGGAACCTGTCATTAAATTAGCAAGAGCGGTCTCCTGCAGGAGATAAAAGTGACTCATCTGTATTAAACTCCACTTAAATGTTGGCACTTGTAGTTTCCCATCTCAGAAGGCCTGGTTAGTGGCTTCCAGCTTTCACACCTAGCAGTGCTCAGGGAAATGAATACCATCAGTCTTTGCACCATCCACTGCTGAAACTCCATTTTCTACCTGATGGAACCAACTTGTGTCCTGCCTGAGCTGTGGGGTTAAACTGCATCATAGCAGTGATAATGTGTCAGGTTCCCATGACTTGGTTCTTTTCCTGGACAGAAAACGTGTCTCTACTGCTGATGGGTTGGATTTCAAGGGGGTTTTGTTTCCTCTGGGAAACAAAGATGGGTGAGGATGATGCTAAACTGGGTGCCTGTTTCTTGCCCAGTTTAGGTGCTCTCTGATGGCCAGCACAGGACATTCCCTAGCAGCATTCCAAGATGTGCTACTTTTTCAAGTCTCTGTTCTGCTGCGGCCTGGACCTCAGATATTTTTGTCTACCTAGGAACTTTCATCACCAGTGGGATTTCTTGGAAATGCTCTGCTGGAAAACCAAGTGCTGATTTGATCTTGTGAAGTGCTGCCAAACAATATTAGCAGCTTTAACCTCCCTGCTGTGGCGTCATCCGTCATTCCCTCTGCAAGGAATCTGCGGAGACAGAGCTGCTCCATCTTTCCAGTTCGTGGGGAACCATTTGCTGCCAGTCTTTAGGAGGAAACCACACTCTTCCTCCATGGCTGGAACAACTTCAGAGTGTCTTAAGGCAAAAGCCGCAGCCCCTGGATAACCACCTTCTCGGGTGCCAGGGTTGCAGATCTTGGCAAGCACGAGCACAGCATTGACCTGAGGAAGAGAAGGAGGAGAAGGAGAAAAAAGGAGGAGGAGAAAAAGAAGAAGGAGGAGGCAGTTTCTTGCAGGTGGGTCCCTATGCTGCAGAGCTGCTCACCCAGGGACCTGGAAGGCAGAGCTGTCTTAGGTTGGCCCAAGGAAATGGGAAGGTTTTCTTGTTACTGGCTGCTGAGAAAATGAGTGGGTGACTCACCAGCCTTCAGCCCCATGCTGCTTTTACAATTGGTTTGTTGAATTTCCAGACAATTGGGCTTTTATCAGCTAAAAAGGAAAATAAGCTCAGTTACTCTCTGTAAATCCAGAGCAATTTATTTGTAGACTGGGGACTTAAAGCTATGTAACGGTGATCACTTTTGCGACAGCCAAATTCCCTCTTGTCATTTCTTCTTCCCTTTTGGATTAAGAACATCCTGATGGCTGAGGTCTTTTGGCTTTTCCGGTTTAATTAAATGGATAATCCCTGTTCCTTGCTTCTCCCTCCCTTAATGACTCTGCAGCACAGATGAGCCCGAAGAAAGAGAAGCCAATTTACTCTCCTTTTCTTCAGCTCCCTTTTGAGCTGTACCACGCTTGGCTTACACTGGGGTTTGCATCATCTGATGTCTCACGCAAAGGATTCTGGAATGCAAAGAGGTGAAAGGCTCATACCACCGAGGGTTGCCCTCAAAATCAGTTTTATGTGTTAGACCTTGTGTCTCCACAGGAAATGCCGGAGCTGGGAAGCAGATGTGAGCATGAGACACCACTGAGAAGTTAAACAGGAGTCGATGGGAATTTGCTCTTGGAGATGGACACTTTGACATTTTATGGACTGCAACACGGTTTTTGCAGAGTAAGCTGTTCTGCTTGTTATTCCTTATCATCCCGCCTGCCCCAAAAAGGAACTGGCAAAGATCTGAATGGAGGAAACCCCAAGTACTATTTCCACATCTCCTCAGGCGCACAGTCCTGCAGTAGCTTGCAGTACAGCAACGTGCAGCACAGACATCAAATGGTGTGACAAAGTTTCTACTCCCCTGGAGGTCCCGCCTGAGCTGGTGGCAGAGGGCAGACACCAGGAGTGCTGGAACTTGTTCCACTGTACGCAGTTACTTGGTCTTGGGTTATTATTGGTATCTGCTGCACCAGTGCACAGGCTCCGTGGGCCCCGGCCCTGGGCGGCTTTCGGAAGGGGAAATGCTGAGCTCTTTTCCGGGGAGAGGAGGGGGGAACATGCACGGGGACGAGCCGCTGGCGCGGCCGCTGCTGCTGCGCCTGGCCCAGGAGCTGGTGCGGGGCTGGGCCGGCGGCGACGCGCGCATCGGCCGCCTGCTCAACAGCACCGACCTGTACCTGCTGCCCAGCCTCAACCCCGACGGCTTCGAGCGCGCCCGGGAGGGCGACTGCCGCGGCGGCGGCGCGGAGAGCGGCCGGGAGAACAGCCGCGGCCGCGACCTCAACCGCAGCTTCCCCGACCAGTTCGGGGCGGCCAAGCCCGACCTGGAGCCCGTGCCCGAGGTGCGAGCCCTCATCAACTGGATGAGCCGTAACAAGTGAGTGTGACCCGGCCCGGCCGGGGCTCCCCGCCCGGTTCCTCTCTTCCCCTCCGAGGGAGAGCCTTGGCTCCGTTCCCCGGGGGCTCCGGGCTGCGTTCAGCCTTTTCCTGTGCTGTGGAATTTCTCCCCAGTGTTCATCGCAGCCCGGGTCAGCTCTGCACTCAGTGCCCGGGCTGACGCTCCTGTGTCAGCCTGTACAGGGCTGGGGTTTGCTGTGCACCTGCAAGGAGCTATAGTAGCCCCGCTGGGCACAGGCATTCCCGGCCTCTGTGGCCAGCTGTGTGTCCCCCTTTTCCAAGAGCCCACAGCTGGAAAATTCTCCTTACCCGCTTCATCATCAGGTTGTGTGTGTGTGTGTGTGTTGCTCTTGGAGTTAGCAGTGTTTTCACCATGAGCTGTAGGATGCTTAAAGCATTGGGAGGTTAAGTATGCAGCTGGTCTGTGTACAAGCATGTTGAGAGAGCTGTGCTGAACAGGGCTTTCCCCCATCCCTGTGCTTCATGGAAAATTCCCTGGATTTAGCAATAACACTGTGCAGCAGCCTTTCCTCATCCAGGTGCTACTCCTGCAGCTCTCTTTGCCATCTCTTTTCCTGGGGATGCAGGACTGAGCCTTGAGCCCTGTGCTCACCCTCAGGCTCTCGCCCTCCAAGGAGGTGAATGGAGGGAAGCTGCCGTGCCCAGAGCACGGCAGGAGAGATGGTGCCTTTGAAGCCCAGCACCCTGCTCTAGTGGAAGGTGTCCCTGCGCGTGGCAGGGGACTGGAAGTGGATGAGCTTTAAGGTCCCTTCCAACACAAACCATTCAAGGATTCTTTAGAGAGCTATGGAAGGTCCAAACCACTGAGGTCAGTGTGACCAAGTGTGTGGAGGAAACCAGAATGCAGTACACTGAAACAAACTGTGGCTCTCTTCCTAAAGCTGAGATAGAGGGAGAAGTGGGGAGGGGGTGCCTGCCACCTCTGATCTGCCTTGTTGGTAAGATCAAACCAAAGCACATGACATTTGGTGTTCAATAGTGTTGGCTCAGTTTTAGGGATGAAATGTGCTTGGCCAGACTATTAAAGCTTGGTGGATGCAGTGCCCGTGGGGGTTATTGCTCTGGAGGGATTTCATGTGCTGCGTCAGTAATGGCTTGTCCCAGGGATCCTTTAGGACAGCTCAGATGCAGCAGTTTGCACCGAAATCCCTCTAGACTTGGTTCAACTCGGAATTAGTTACTAGGGAAACATGCATGTTCTTAACAGCAGTTTGAAAATACCTCAGGTGCTGGGGGTGGGATTGGCCTCCAAGCCAGGGTGAAGCAGGAAGAACATGGGGCTTTGTGTTTGCCTCTACCTGGCAGCACCAGTTAATGCCGGTATGATTGTATCAGGCTAACACAACCAGCGTTAGAAAAATGAGTGGGTAAACACAAGTGTTTGATTAAAAAAGAGATTGTGGGTGTACTGCAATTCGTGTGAGCTATTTTAAGCAAGTAAAGGTATTGGTCACGTTACCTCTGCTCAACAAACTAAATCCCATTTGACCAGATGAAAAGGAGGACTCTTTTCCTTCAGTGCTCTGTGTGGTGGAAAGATGAAGAGCGTGTGTGTATCTGTTAACATGACCTTGGTGTAGCTGCAGCCCTGTGGGTGTTCTCCTTGCTCAGGGCTGATGGAGAAGGGTCTGATCTCTTCCAAAGTGTCACTGCCACTCGGGCAGCTCATCCAGTGGGCACGTTCTGCCTCATTGATCCCAAATAGAGTTTGGAGGCTCCCAAGAGCGTGGTTTGGGTGGGAAGGCAGCAGAATAACTGGTTGGGCAGCTGTAGCCAAGCATCCTGTTGAAGTTGTTCCAATATGACTCTCTTTTTCCTTTTATCCTCCCCAACCCCAGGTTTCTGCTCTCTGGCAATCTGCATGGTGGCTCAGTGGTCGCAAGCTACCCCTATGATGACTCTCCCACACACAAGCCCACAGGAGTCTACAGTAAATCAGCCGATGATGAGGTCTTCAGATACTTGGCAAAAGCTTATGCGTCGCATCACCCCATAATGAGAACTGGCAGACCCAATTGTCCTGGCGAGGAGAGAGAGACCTTCCAAGATGGTATCACAAATGGTGCTCAGTGGTATGATGTAGAAGGTAAGATGTGCTGACAAGTCACTCGGGCTCTAAGTCGCCTACCACTCTCATAGAAATAGCTCCTTGCTCCCGCTGGGATCTGCAATCCAAACCAGTGGTGATGATCACAGAGGAAAGGATGGTGGGGGAAGTGATATTTTTAGCTTTGAATGCGTTCTAGCAGCTCGAAATGAAGGGAGGTAGCATCACAGGCACACCAGTAAGGGCTTGATGAATCACAGCTTGGGAGATGTTCGTAGGGAAGAGATCACAGCAAACTGGAGGATTCTTCCTGACCTTATTGGATGCTGGAGAGGCATCCTGCATGCAAGAGGCTTCGTTTGCCAAGTGAACTGTCAATAGCTCTCTAGATGGTTACTGAATTTTGATACAGGAAAGAAGAAACTGTTGTTAAAGGCATTAAACCAATGCCAGTATTCCTTGAGGGGTTTTTTTTTTAGCCTTCAAACTTGTAATTTTGTAAATTATTATAGAGTAGCCTGCTGTAAAGCTATATAAAATGTAAATGTGTAGTCTGAGCTCACCTTGCTGCTCTGAAAGTGGGGAGGACAGCTTTCCTATGGACTGCTCTGCTCTTAGACCTGTGTTAGAGGAGAGATGGGATCTAGAAGGGATCTGCAGTTCAGTCTCTGGGGCTTCTAGGAGAGCTCTTGATATCAGCAAGTTTACCCCCAGGTGCCACCACCCTGTACGTGTGGAGGTGACTGGCCTGGCTTAGCCATGCAGCGGCTGCTCTGTGTGTGCTGGTTTTGCTGGAAATGGGATTTAAATGATAATACATGTGATGAGAGGCTCTGGTGGAAATGTATCTGTGGGCTGGTGGGGAGAGAAATCTTGGCTGTGTCTTTAGAAGTGACACCATTGCCGGGCTCCTCAGCGGATATTGTACAACCACGGCCTCTCCAGACACTGCAGGAACTCCTGTGGTGAGGCCACCACAGAAACCTTGCAGAAATGATGTGAGGAAGCTGTGTTGCTTTGCTGTGCCCAATCTGCTTTGCTTTCCCTCCTGCTCGGGCTGAGGGGTGATGGCAGCAGCACTGAGGAAGCAGTGACATGGGATTTTGTTTGTCCTTCAGAGCTTACAGCTTAACAAACTAGTAAAACGGTGCCTGCCCAAAACAAGGCTCCAGAGCTGAGTCCTGTGCTAACCCTGCATCCACCTTGCTTGGGAAGGAGGGAGAGGGATCTGTTACTTGGCCTGAACACATCACCTCCGTGCTGGAAGAGGAAGTCTTGATTTCAGTGGTGGCTGAATCATTCCCCAGGATTTCAGCGGTCAAATAAGATGTAGTTTTATCTCTTTCTTTAGCAGCTGTCTCCTTCCTTCCACCCTCTCGAGTACGCTGGCCATGGTGTTTGCTGGCTCAAGGCTCACTCTGCTGCTGTGAAAAGTCCAGCAGGAGGAAGGTTTGTGTAATCTGGTGAATTTGTTTATGAAGGAACAGGATATCCTGGATGATCTGTGCTGCCTTGTTCTGGTGGCGGTTGTTACCAGCCAACACCTGAGTCAGGAGGTTTGTTAGCTGCAGCTCTACGGTTTTCTGCCCTTGGAGTGAAGTGGGGTGAGTGGTTCCACAGCTTTGGGCCAGTGTTTCCGGGCCCCTCGTGAGCAGCACTTTTTGCTGCAGGGTTAACTCCTTCATCGTCCTGCTAGGGTGTGAGGTGCCTGGCTGATGGCTGTGGCACTGATGTGTGAGCCTTTCAGGAGGTTTCACCTACTTTCCTTTCACGGGAAGTGGCAAAGTGTGACCTGAAAACCAGTTTGCTCTGTGCTGCCATCGCTGTGGTTTCTGTTCTGTCCAAAAGCCTCCAGCATCCAGCCTCTGCAGAAATAAACCCTTTTGCTGTGACAAGCCATGGTCTTGGGCTCAGCGCTGATGACTGCAGGTGGTTCACGGGCAGAGATTATAGGAGGTGCAATGACACCAACTCTCAGAATGGAGCATTGCTGAAGTGGCAGAGAGGAGCCTGTGTGGGCTCTTCCTGAAGCAGTAAGGCTGGACTTGCTGAGCTTAAATGTCTTTTCCAACCTAGTTGATTCTATGGTTCTAATTAACCTCTTACTGCTGTTGCAAATGCAGCTGTGGAGGATGGTGGCAGCCCTTGGATCACCTTCCAGGCTGAGGGGTTAACCCACAGCTGACCCACCCAATACCAGAGGCTGGTACATGTGTGATTTGATGTTGTATGAGTTTATTGTGTCCCTTTGGGGTTTAACATTTATTTCCAGTCGTGGATGAAGAGCAGGTGAAGGGGGGTCAGGTGTATGCAGTGTGACAGAAGCAGCAGAACCACCACGGTGGCTGCACCGAGTCATCTGACTCGCTCAGCTCTGTGCTAAACCTGCTGAGGCTCACACAGGGACCAGGAGGCTTTTCCCAGCGATTGCAGAGTTTAAATGTGTGATGGAATGAGGCTGGGGAAATCCCAGTATCCTGCAGGAGATAACCGGAGCGCGTGGTTGTGTGAGCAGCGCAGGGCACTCACTTGTGGCCTCTAGATCAGGTTGTGCCAGGAGAGAATGCAGGCTCCAAGTGAAGCCAGGAAAAACAAAGAAATGGGAACATAATGTTTCCACAGGTGGAAATTTTCCTGCCACGTTTTCTCATGTGGAATCAAACAAGCTGGAAAGCAAACTGCCACGGGATTCATTGTGCTGGAGTTAACTGGTGCAGGTTTAGGCTGGTGCCAGACCCCATTAACTTTCATTTGAGCTTGCAAACAGCCTCTTGTGTGTGTCAAGCCGAGGTGGCAAGTACAAACCATAGGAGTAATTGGTAAGGTCAAGTGTGCACAGAAAAGGTGGCTCTTTGCCAGACAGCTGAATTTGCCTTCTGCATTCCAGCTGCTGTAGATAAGCACGTCTGCCACCGAGATAGTTTTAGAGGCTATCTCTGCTATACATGTTCTTACTCTCCCTTCCTTTTCAACCTCTGCGGGTTTTAATTACTAAATGCCTGGTTTGAATCAAGAAAACGCATGCAAGTGTTGGTCCAGATGATGCTTGGAAAGCTGTTAAGAAACTGCTCAAGTCTTACCGTGGAAGGATGTGCCTGCCTTTACTTTGTAAAGAGCCCAGTTCCGCAACTGAATTCAGCTTAACGTTCAATAGGCTGTTTTGTGGGCAGCCTTGGAAGGGGTTGGTGTTGTTTGCAGTCCCTTCCTAAAAGCTCTTTTCCTTGCTAGTTTGACTCTGATGGCCGAGTTCTGGTCTGTACCGGAAGGTGCTTCTGAAGTTCAAAGTGGATTTAGGTTTCGTGTGTGCTTAGCGGTAGCTTCAGCTGTGGTAACAAGCCCCACTGAGCTTCCACGCAGCTTTTAGTGGCATCAGAGTAATTAAAATGGGTGCTGAGAGCAGTGGGTGCTCGTGGTACCGCTGTGGTGGCTGTTTCCTGAGCATGGCAGAAGGCAGTTGCACAGTGTGAGCTCTGGTAGAAGTTTTCAGCCGTGTCTGTCTGGAATGTGCACAGTTGGCTGCCCTTATGTGTTTGTAAGTGTTTCCATAAAATCCTTACTGCAGCTTTTTCTTTATTCTTGAGGGGAGTATTGGCTTGATGGTTTGAAGGTCTCTTTTCACATCTAACATGAACTGCAGCTCTTGGGAAGACTCTGCCCTCCCCTTGGAGAGCCCCAGGAAGGCTGCAGGGCAGTGCTGCTCGGGGCTGTGTGATGCAGCTGCTGGAGCTGGAGGCTCATCCTCACCCACCTCTTTAATGGTTGCAGACTAATGGACCAGCACATTCCTCTGCTTGTGTGGTGCTGCCACTGCTGCCCCCCTGGTCTCATGCTGTGAGACAATCACTTCTGTCCACAGACTAAGCGACTTGTGCCATATATTTAATCACATCTCTGGTTTCCTTTGTGCCATCTGCTCTCTCTGCAGAGCAGACAGGACAATTTCTCTGCTTTAACTTAGCTGCAGGTCTCTTATCTCCTAATGTCTGCTCCAGCAGAGCTGGAATTGGAGAGGTTTCTGCAAAGTGCAGTTTGAAAATAGAGCCCTTCCTGGCTGCCCTGGAAGGCTTCTCCTGGCATGTGGTGTATTTATGGTATCTGGCTCCCCAGGCTTGACTCTCGAGAGCTGCATTCTCCTGCTCCTCTGCCTGCTCGAGCTTGGCAGGGAGCAGAGGCATGCCTGTCAGTGTGAGCTCTGCAGCACTTGTGCTGCAGGAGGTCTGGGATCCTTGCCCAAAGTGCAGTCCTGACGCTCAAGGAGCGGATCAGAGCAGGAGAGAGGTCTGTTCTGAGCGTTCTGTGATCTCCTGCCAGCCAGGACCGACTTGCTGTGACTGGAAGCTGCTCACTTCTGCTTTGCTTTGCTTTCCTTTCCTTGCAGAATAGGTATGATGCTTCAATGGGAGGCTAAAGCTTTAGGCAGTGTGGGGTAAAGACACTCTGGGATTACCCCAGCTATTACCCAAGCAGGTAGGTAAAGTAGAAGCACTGTTGTCTGACACCCCTGCCTTGGGTGTACTTTTTCTGTGCTGCCTCTTGAATGCAGTGCTCTGCTAGTGGTAGGCTGTGTACAGATCTCTTCACACCTCCACATCTTCTATATATCCAGGACAGATGGTATATGGAAAACCACGTCATTCCATATGCTGTAAAAATAACTGTCCTGCTCTGCAACGGGGCCGTTTGAAGGCCAAATATGTGCAGTGGATACAATCCAAAGTTTCAAGCATGCAATGGACTACTTTTGAGCAAGATTGATGGAGCAAGCTCTAATTCAGTCCGTTGCTGCTCTATTATGGGTGAGCATCTGTCCTAAATTTGCTTGAATGGCAGATGAAGCCCTAAATACGCTTCATAATGGCTCTGGTTCACGTATGGATGTTTTCAAATTCATTAGCATCCTGCTAGGAGCAGATGGTTATGGGTTGGCAAATTGTTTCGCTCTGCATGGTGTTCACTGGTGAGGGCAGCCCACACTGGGTTACTTCCCTGAACCTGGTAACAGGAGCTGAACCAAGCATCAGATTTGCAGGTCTTGTTCCTCTAAGCCCTTGAACTGAGTCTGAGAGTTTTGAAGTCCTCAGATACTTTTGGGCCCCTCGTGCTGGACAGAAAAGTCTCTCTCCTGGTTTGCTCTTGGCCTGTACAATGCTCTCTTGGCCGCACGTGGCGATGGATTTGTTACAATAAAAGCTTCCTGTTCAACTTACTAGCAGGCTCCCAGAAGAACTGAGAGGAGCTGGGACATCCTTGTTGTGGCACCATCCCACACGTCTTCCAGGGGTCTGTTCTAAATCCTTGCTCATGCTGTCAGTCCACCTCTGCTTCAACCAAGTGCAGTGGGGCTATTGAACCCGGAACAGTGGTCCCTGACCTTTTGGGAGAGTGAGTGCCCACAGCCACCACATTTATTAAAAGCCTCCTCTTCCTGGTAAGGTGCTGCTGATGGCTTTTCCTGGCCGTGCATTAACACAGGCTCTGCAGATGCCAGGTAGTGCATTTGCATCCTGGTATTGATCCGTTCTGGCCACTTAATTGGCCACACCACTGAGGGTCCCTCACTTGTGAATGGTGAGGAAACTGCTCAGACAAAGGGAGTGAGGTTTGTTACCATAGCACTAATGTAGCTCTTTGAGCATAGCAAAGGAGGAGAGCACAAAGTACTCATTTATCACTTGCCTGCTGGGGTCTTGCAGCCTGGTGCCATGACACGAGCTGCAGTCTGGCTGCTGCTTTCTGTCCTCCTAAAGTCTGCATTGCCTCCTGTAGAGCAAATGTATAGCTATTGTATGAGAGATGGGCTTCTGAGAGCCAGTTTGACATCCTCAGCTCATGCAGAAGGGATCCATTGCCTGGGTCCCTGCGTCCATCTGACAGTGGTGGGAGTTGTTCACTTGGTTCATGGAGGTCTCTGGGCTGAGCAGTTGCAGGCCCTGCTGTGCAGGTTGGGATGGAGCCATGCAGGAGGTGGTGGCCAAGGCCATGGCGCGCCAGTCTGCCTGGACTGTAACTGAACAAGGTGGTGTAACCCAGAAGAGAGCATCAGCATGGGTAAAACTTCGTGTGGTGTGTTTTCCATGCTGGCACAACTGCTTGATGTGGTGGTGGGAACGATCTTCTCATGTGGCCATGACATCTGGCTACAGTCATGTGGTGGGATTCGTCAGGGTGCCTCTAAAACCGGTTTCACAGACTTGTGGTGGGTTTGGAACGTGCCTTTCACTGTTGGAAGCTCCCATGAATGTTCAGAGGGCTGAACATCAGCAGTCTGCAGCAGCACGCACTGAAGTCTGAGCTCCAGATGATGAGCGGTGATACCTGCGGCCCTCGTGTCCTGCTGGCGCATGATTCACCCTTGCTTGAGGAACAGGTTTGCTTGCTGAGGGCTGAATGCAAACTTCAAGTAGGGTCAGGACACTCCTGGAACAAGGTGACCTTTTTGATTCATAGCAGTGCCTGTGGTTTCTCTGAAGGGCAAGAATACCAAGATGAGCTTAGTACTGGGGAAGCAGCTCTGTGCACTCTTGGTTTCTGGTGCTTATGGAGGTTTGGCTGGTGTAATACTGAGTTAGCAAACTGTCCCCTGGCGCTGCAACATCCTTAAACTGATTGAGACTGCTGCCTTAGAGAGGGAATGTGGAAGAAGGCTGGTCACTTGGCTGAGGGTCTCAGGGAAAAGAGCACGTTTCCCACTTGGAGTTTCTCAGGAGGACAAGTCTGGGTCCTGTTCTGGTGCTGGGGTGTTGCCGGAGTCCTCAGGAGTGAGGGGTCATTGCTGCCCTCTGAAATCAAGAGGCGAGGTTCCCGAGGGTGACTTGCTGCAGTTCAGTCCACACTGACACCATATCAGAGCTTGTCAGGCTTTCTGCTAGAGCTGCTCTAAATACCAAGTAGATGGAGAGCCTTTACTTGGAGGAAGAGAGCAGCTGACAAAGTACAGAAGGGAAGGCGTTGCTTCCTCTTGTCTAGAGTTTTGCTAAGAGGTTTCTTGGGAGAACAGCTGTATGGTCCTTGAAGCTGAGTTTGGCCTGCAGATTGGAGCTGCCACCTCCCAGGTTGATAGCCTGGTGGATTCTTTTGTATCAGAGGCCTGAAGCGCATTTAGGGTGGAGTAACTTCTCTTGCAGGAAGACCCCATACGTCTAAAGGTGGCTTGGAATGCATAGGGAAGGACTCAGTGGCAGTCGTGTTCAAACTCTGGTGTGCCTGACCTGGCACCCTGGATTGGTAGTGTCTGGAAGATGTCTTCACAGTAACATGAACCTGTATGAATCCCTGAGTGCTGTGCTGCTGCTTTCAGCTGACAGAGCAGTGAGACTAAAGGGACTGTCATCTTTGAGCTGTCTGTGCCTGACTGACCCAGCGTGCCAGTTACCGAGTGAAACTGAGCTCAATCTTCCCTAGCACAGGCTGTCATGGTGATCTGATCGGGGTTGTTCGCTCTGAAGCGAGGCTAGCATCATGGTGAGATGCTGTGGGGGGCTGAAGGACAAGGAAGAGCGTGCCTCCCGTGCTGGGATGTCTGTGCGTTGCTTTTGGGACATCTCTTCCTCGTTTTCTCAGGTGGGATGCAGGATTACAACTACGTGTGGGCCAACTGCTTTGAGATCACGTTGGAGCTGTCCTGCTGCAAATATCCTCCGACCTCTGAGCTCCAGCAGGAGTGGGAGAACAACCGGGACTCTCTCCTTGCCTTCATTGAGCAGGTAGTGTTGGCAGCATGGGAAACCCGGGTGTCCACGGTGGGCTGAGAGCACCGTGTTCGCTTGTGGCTTGGTTTGCTGTGTGTGGTAACACAACTGCAGGTGCTGTGCCGAGGTTGGTGGCTAGAAAGCTGCTGTGTGCCTCTGTGGTTCTGCCACAGTTCCCACATCCTCCAAGACAGCAGAGCTCCCCTGAGAGCGGCCTCGTGGGGTGCAGTGTTAAGTCAGTGCAGTTATTGCTGAGTAATGTGCTCACTGAGTACCTGTATGGCCTCATTGCCGTGAATCTCCAGTGATGTTCAAAAGCACCAACGCCGCTGAAACCTTGGCTTGCATCTGTCTCCAGATGCCCATGGATGAGTTGCGTAGGTGACATTTAGGCTGGGAAAGGAGCTGCATTTTGTCCCTTGATACAGCATGCAGCCCTGCTATGTTCACGTTGCTGTGTTGATGAATTAAGAGGATTTGTTAGGGAGGATCAGTTCGGAGATCTTGCTGCCTTCCCTTTGGTGTCCTCTGCTGTGCTTGGGGAAGGGCAGGGGGATTGCTGGCTGGGGATGTGGTTCCCCTGTTGTTGCCTGTCTTCAGCCAGGCTCTTGCATTGTTTTCCTCAGGTCCACATTGGTGTGAAAGGCTTTGTCAGGGATGCTGTCAGTGGAGCTGGCCTGGAGAACGCGACCATCGTTGTTGCTGGTATCGCTCACAACATCACTGCAGGCAGATTTGGTGATTATCATCGACTGCTTGTGCCTGGGACCTACAACGTGACTGCAGTTGTAATGGGGTAATGTCTCTGTGGCAGCCTGCAAGCCACACTGCCAGCTACTTGTGTTCCTTCATGTACTTCTTGTCCCAAAGCATCTTGTGTATTTAATGGGCTTGGCTGGAAGGACCAGTGAACGCCTCCAGCTTAGAGCTGCAGCTGTATTTGTTCACCCCACGCCCCGCTGCAGCAGAGTGCTGTTGGATGCCCAGTATTTGTCACCTTCATTTCATTGCTTGTATTGATCTGCATCTAAATTCTTGGGCAAAAGGAGAAAGTGGAGTAGGGTCACCCCAGTAAGAGTTGTGTTGTCCCAAGTCTGGGTGTGAAGGTGTAGCTTGTCCCTAGGCTACCTGTGAGAGCCTGTGGCTTCTTTCCTGGTGAGTCCGTGAACAGGAACTTCTGCCTCTGTGACACAGCAAGGACAGCAGCGTGGCTGGCTCTGGTAGCAGTGGGATGTGTCCTGAAGGCTTGTTCTCTGGTGAATCTCTTGCGTAGCCCATCCCAGTGGGTTCAGGTGGGAAGAGTAAACTGGAATGGTGGAGAGGCTGCAGGAGGCTTTGGCTTTGAGGAAGGAGGTTCTGAAGAGCCTCCTTGCTGAAGCCAAATGTCTATTTCACAGCTACACACCAGTGACCAGAGAGAACATCGAGGTGAAGGAGGGAGCAGCAACAGAAGTGGATTTCTCCTTGCAGCCAACTGTAATAGTGGCATCATTTAACGTCACGCAGCTCACAGCAACGTCTGCTCCTGCCTCTACCATCACCCCCACCCCTGCGCAGGCAGAGGTCCCGAGCACAACCTCTCTCCATCAACCCATCCAACCCATGGACTTCCGCCACCACCACTTCTCAGACATGGAGATCTTCCTGCGGCGCTACGCCAACGAGTACCCCAAAATAACCCACCTCTACTCCGTGGGCAAGTCGGTGGAGCTGCGGGAGCTCTACGTAATGGAGATCTCTGACAATCCTGGTGTCCACGAAGCAGGTAAAACATGGGAAATCCTTTTTACTGAGGCACAAATGCAGGTGACAAACCCTTTTGGTGTTGGGGGAGCAGAACGGTAAATAGGTAAATGACCTGCAGAAAGGGTGGTGAGAGGTCTCCAAGCTTTAATGAAGTGGTTATAATTGTCTCTTTGGTGTGGCCCTGTGTCTGCAGGTGAACCAGAGTTCAAGTACATTGGGAACATGCATGGGAACGAAGTTGTGGGGCGAGAGCTTCTCCTAAACCTCATCGAGTACCTCTGCAAGAACTTTGGCACAGATCCTGAAGTGACAGATTTGGTCCAGAACACACGGATCCACATCATGCCGTCTATGAACCCTGACGGCTATGAGAAGTCCCAGGAAGGTATTGCTGCCTGTGCTGAAACATCTGGGGGGTTTCTAACTCTGAAAACAAGCTTTTGGGCTCTTGTTACCTCTGAGAAACCTGGAAGTCTTGTTGGAGGAGGAGTGGTCTCTGCACAGGGAGGCTGGGAAGGGTCATGGTGCGTGTGTGGGATGAGTGGGTGAACCCACATTGCAGGATATGGGCAGTCGACTCATGCTTGAGGTTGTTGGAGAGAGCTCTTATGCTTCAGCACTGCTATATGCTGCCCCTCTTCAGGTCCCCTTATGGTTTGTGGCTATCCCAAGCCTCATTGAATATAAAAAGACATTCCTTTGACACGGCTCTTGCTTGCTGTGTTTTGGTCCATGCTCTTAGTAACATGTGATGTGGGAGCCAGGCTGTCTGCAGAGCACTCGTCCAAGGATAATATAGACTTCTATCGTGATGTTGAAATTGGCAAAAACAGCCCGCAGGGAAGTCCTTAAAACTTCGTGGCTCTTGCAGATTGGCAGAACAAAGCCTGTGTGTCCAGAGTGATTCCTCTGGAAGCAGAGGTCTGCTTGGGTTTAGCAAAGAACTTGTCCAGCTGGTTTGAGGAGGTGAGCTCTGAGGTTGCTGTGGTCACGACATCCGGCTCTGGCATTGTTCATGGTACACTGAGTGGCACTGAGAGCCTGTGCAAGCACCCACAGAGAGGACCCCAGACACCTCTGTGTGCAGAGCAGGCCTCTTGCTGGAGGAGAAGATGGGTGTCCCCTCAGTCTGGGGTGCAAGAAGCCAGCACTGTTGTGTTCGCTGCTGTCATCCATTCATTGACTGTTGTAAGCTCTGTAGTAAGGGGATGAAGCCTCTGCACTGAAGTGAGAACTCGCACAGGGCACAAGCTTGAACTTGGGTTTCGTTTGCAGGAGACAGAGGAGGCACCGTTGGCAGGAACAACAGCAACAACTACGACCTGAACCGGAACTTCCCAGATCAGTTTGTCCATGTGACAGACCCTCTGCAGCCAGAAACTCTCGCTGTCATGACCTGGTTAAAGACTCACCCATTTGTGCTCTCAGCAAACCTGCACGGAGGTAACGGCAGCCAGACCCAGCTCCTTCCTCTGCTGAGGTGCACGGGATGGGAGTTTGCAGGGATAACTCCACAGTGTTCTAGTGAAGGCAATCAGGTTCCTGCAACAGGAGTAAGGCCATTTGCAAAGGGCTTACACAAAGAGTAAATGAGGGTGAAACCCATGTTTCCCAGCACATTTGTAGGGAGTTGGAGATGCTGCTGGGAGGATTCCAGCCACTTCTCTGGAGGCAGCGCATGCTCTGGGGAGTAGCAAGCACGCTGCCCACTGGGAGATGGGGATGGGCGCTCTCCTCAGCGGTTGCTCAGCAGCTGGATCTGGGAATGTGATACAGTGCTGCAGCTGTTAAAGGCTTCATAACAATTATAGAGTGAAGAGAACAAGATGTAATCCTGAGGGTTCCCTGCCTTGAGTCGCAGGGCAGAGCTATGACATTTGCTGTAATTTAATTATCTTTTTGGAGTGATGTGAATTAAATCTCTGTATTGCAGCTTATTCCCCCGACAGTTTGTCTGCTGGCTTGTAGGTGTGGTAACGTGCAGGTGGCTGCTTCGTGCTAGTGTGTTGAATTCTGTAGTGCAGCGGTACCATGTGTGGGTACGAGAGCTGGCAGTTCTCCAGCAGTGGTGGTGGCTGGGCTTCCACAGTGCTGTTAGTGCAACTTGCTTGGGGAAAGCTTCAGAAAGCCAAAGGGATTATAATCTGTCAGTGCTTGCAATTAGCTCCAAAAGGCTGAAAAACTACAGCAGCTGGGCCAGGAGCATGGTGCATGCTCTAGGAAATCCCTCCCCTTGCTTTCCCTCCTCTGAAAGTGATTATTCTAAGGTTATGCTCATCACTCCTGTATGTAAGAGCCAAACCTTTGATGTGTTGTGGTGCGGCTTCACCTTCCCACCTGGGTGTGATCTTCTCTCTTCCGGTGCTTTTGTTATCTCTTCTACCCTCTGGGCTTAATGCTTTGTTTAATGCCAAGTCTTGAGAAGCAGAACACTGGTACTGGTTGGAGGAAAGGAAACATTTCTGCTATTAGGCTGAGGGATCACTTGGAAAGTGTGCAAGTGTGAGTCAAAGCTTGTTTCCCTTGCAGGTTCTCTGGTGGTTAATTACCCCTTTGATGATGATGAGCAAGGAGTAGCCATATACAGTAAATCCCCAGATGATGCTGTGTTTCAGCAGTTGGCACTTTCCTATTCTAAGGTAAAGCTCTAACGGGAAGACAGGCACATCCTGCTGGGATGACTCCTGGAGCGCAGGAGCTGATGCACTGAAGAGTGGTAGAAAATGCTCTGAATGGGCTGGGAGGAGAGCAAGGAGGGGTTGGGGTTGGGTGTGGGTGCAGTCTATTTGTGCTGCAGCCATACAAACACACATCTACAGGGACCTCTGTGCTTGATAACCCTGAGTGTGTGACTCATGTTAGGACAAAAGTGCCAGTGCCTATGGAGTGCAGACTTAGCTTCACATGTTGTATCTTGTTTTGTAGGAAAATACAAAGATGTACCAGGGAAGCCCTTGTAAGGATATGTACCCCACTGAGTACTTCCCACACGGCATCACTAATGGGGCTCAATGGTACAACGTTCCAGGTAAAGTAGACCTTAAATCTCTTGCACTGTTTGTCCCCCAGGTTAATGCATGTACAACTTAAAGAATTTAGTCTGCTCAGTCACAAACTCTGCATTGGTCAGCCCAGATTACTTGGACTCGGGTTTCTTTTATAACCTCTTAAATAATGTACTCAGATAAAGTTATTCCTGGGGGAAGGAATTTATAGGGTAGTTTTTCTGGTTATTAGCAAAATGGTTTCATAAAATTTTACAGCCCTGTATTAGCATGAAAGGTATTTACAAGGCGGATGGTTATTTGCCTGCTAGTCTGGCTTCCCTTTGAAGCTTAAATCTTACCCTGTGTAAAAGCCTTCTCTCTTCAACTGTAAAATGTGTGCTGTAGTTTGTATGTCACCTTTCTCTACTATCCGATACACCTTTTTTCTAGAGCTGTGGTACAGTTGCCTTCAGAAGACCTTGTCCAAACTTTATTCACATTCCTGTTGTAGGTGGGATGCAGGACTGGAATTACTTGCATACAAACTGCTTTGAAGTGACCATTGAATTGGGCTGTGTGAAATACCCCAAAGCCGAGGAGCTGCCCAGGTACTGGGAGCAGAACCGCCGATCCCTCCTCCAGTTCATGAAGCAGGTGAGACACGCTTTGACCTCAAGCACTTGTAGGAGCTGCCTCTGGGCTTTGTATTAGACGTGCCAGGATGAATGCACTGCTCTGTGGGCTGAAGTGAGTGCTGCTTCCTGGCCACACTGGGTACCTGCTGCACAGAAATCATCCCCATCAGACATGTCTCAACTCCTCCTTTTCCCTTTTCTCAACATGCAAAAAATCTGTATGGAAATAGCAACCAGGTGATGCCAGTGTGGGCTTTTTATTTAGCACTGCCTTGGTTTTTTCCCTAGGCTGGAGTAGCCCTTACATGCTGTTCCCATCTGAGCTGGGGCTGGTGGTAGTGCTGCACACCCAGGGTATGCAAACAGAGGTGTGGAGCAGAGAGTGCTCTGGTGGCACCCTGAGCCAAACAGTTGCTCACTGTGCTCATCAGGTGATAGTTGTCCATGCCAGCTGCTGGCGAGTTGAACCTGAGCCCTATCGGAATGTGTCTCTGGGAATGCTGAACCTCCTGGCCTGGGAGGTGGTGGGATCTGGGTGTCAGTGCTCTCACAGGGATGTGTGGAGTGGGAGCCAGAGGAGGAGCTGGCACTCAGCAGGGGTGTGGGTCTGTGTGCAGGTTCACCGCGGCGTCTGGGGGTTTGTGCTGGATGCTATGGATGGAAGGGGCATCCTGAATGCCACCATCAGCGTTGCTGACATCAACCACCCGGTGACCACCTACAAGGATGGAGACTACTGGCGCCTCTTGGTCCAGGGGATGTACAAAATCACAGCATCTGCCCGAGGGTGAGCAAACAGCAGCACAACCGACTTCCCAGTCAGTAGTTCCATCACCTCTGCCCTACAGCAGATGTAGACATGGGTGTTTTTCCTGCCCTCTGCCCTATGCAGACTTACCAATGTAATGCTACCCTGGTGTCAAAGAGTGCTCACCTGGCATCGGTGTGCAGTCCAAACCCTCCCTTGTTAGGAGGTGATGTGGGGAAGGAGCTGATAATGTCTTTAGGGGAAATTCTCTTGCTGGCAGCTGCCCACAGAAATGACTTCATCACTTCAACTGCTGCCAAAACGTCTGTTTTGAAGCAGCCTGACTTCTTGTGCGGCCAGTCTGCCACGTAACCCTGCAACACCTGAGCCAAAAGCAGCCCAGCACCGTGTTGAGCCCTGAGCTGCTGCTTCTCCTCCTGCCATTCCCATGTCCTTCGGAACTGTTCTTGCTCTTCATTCTTACAGCTCCCTTGTGGCTGGGAGCAGTAGCAGTCTCATGTGAGTGTCTAGTCAGGAAGCGGGATGGTTTGTTGTGCGAGGTCTCTAATGCTTGATGCTTCCTTGTGCCTTCTCTTCCCTGGGCAGGTACGATCCAGTCACTAAGACGGTGGAAGTCAGCAGCAGAGGTGGGGTGCAGGTCAACTTCACCCTTTCACGGACAGACATCAAAGTGGAAGAGGGGAAGGTGCCAGTCTTGAACACCCCGGACACCAGTGACCCCAACGAGAAGGAGTTTGAGACCCTGATCAAAGACCTCTCTGCTGAGAATGGCCTGGAGCACCTCCTGCTCACCTCCTCCGGGAATGTCGCTCCCTACCGATACCGCTTTTACAAGGACCTCTCCGAGTTCCTCCGAGGCCTCTATCTGAACTACCCCCACATTACTAATCTCACCAGGTGAAAACTCACAGCAGCACCGCTCAGCTCCTCCCTGAGCAGCAGCCTGGCGTAGGGAGGTAGTGAAATGACGAGCCATGAGCACAGTGCAGAGATGGGGAGCTCCTCCCTCCCTTTCCCTGTGGTCCCTGAGTTTGAGGGAGCCCTGCATGCAAGGACTTGGTTGTGGAGCACTGGCCTTACAGATGCATCTGTGTGCTTTTTCCAGAGATGTATTTTGCTGATTTAAACGTGGGGTGCTGTCAGTTCCTCAGGGGTGCCTGGGACTGGTGATATTCCAGCACTGATATCCCCAGTGTCTGCAAAATATCTCTGTTCCATGCTCATTATTTCCTCTGTTTTCCAGATCCCTTCTAACATCCACCCTGCTAGAGTCCCCAGATCAGTTTGGCTTACAAATCTCAGATGGCTTTTTCATTGTCTGCCTTCAGTTTTTGATTCAGCAGTGTGAGATGTGTTTGGGTTAGCTTGCCCTGAGCCAAGGCCTCTGCCCTCCTGCAGAAGACCAGCTGCTGCAGTCCTCTGCTATTCTTTGTGACCTGTAGCGCTTGCCCTCTCTCAGCTTTACAAAGCACAAATCTCTTTGTCCCAGGACCTCATTTGCTTGTTGTTACCAGGCACAGTGTGCTCATGTGCTGTCCCAGCTGATGCCAAAGCTGCTTGTCTCATCTGTAGCCTCTATTGTCCTTCCAGTTGCATCAGCCCCGATTGCGTTCCCTGCTTTGCTTGCATTCCGTTTGCTAACTTAATGGCATGACTATGGCAACAAGTTCTGCATTACTGGAAGTAGGGCTGCTTTTGTCCTCTGCTGCATAAATTAGTTTGATGTCCAGATGTATCTTGCTTTGAAGGAAGAAGAAAGCCACAAACAAAGCCAACAATGGAAGCCCAGAGGCATTTAGCAGTTCCACATTTAGCATCATAACCTATATAGAGATACACAGAGCATTGGGTGTCTTGTACATCTGGACCTGGACATATTTCCACAGATGCTTGTTTTCAAACTGTGTTCCTAGTGAATTCTGTTCAGTGCTGCTGCAGATCTGCTCTTGGGATGTGGTTGTGTTTTGTCTGCCTTTGCAGCCTCTCGGAGGTTGGCAGCAGTTCCCTCCTGTACCAGGGGTGCAGCTCTGTTCCTGAGCTCACGCTCTGCTTTTCATCTCTTGGCAGTTTGGGTCAGAGCATTGAGTTCCGTCAGATCTGGTCCCTTGAAATCTCCAACAAGCCCAACCAGTCTGAGCCTGAGGAGCCGAAGATCCGCTTTGTTGCTGGTATTCATGGAAACGCTCCTGTTGGTACCGAACTGCTCCTGTCACTGGCAGAATTCCTTTGCATGAATTACAAGAAGAACGCTGCTGTTACGAAGGTGAGGAGCCAATGCAAGGGATCATCTTGGAGTCTTCCAGCTATATCCTAAGAAAACAGTGCTCACTGGGAGAGACTTGCCTTGTTAACGCTGACCTGCAGTGATCCTATGTGTAGTGGGGGAGGTGTTGTGAGATCCTCAGGGCAAGTGGGAACCTCTAACTGCAATTCCTAGGATGAGATCCAGGCAAATGAACCCTTCTGATTGCACTTCATGTACTGTTTCTCCTTTTTGTGCAGCTGATTGATCGAACACGGATTGTGATTGTGCCTTCCCTGAATCCAGACGGACATGAGATAGCCCAGGAGAGAGGCTGCACATCGAAGATAGGCCAGACTAATGCTCGTGGCAAAGATCTGGACACAGACTTCACAAGTAAAGCAAACTGAAGCACAGTGATGTGTAGGGTCCCTCTAAGAGTGAAGGCTCCTTCTGGCTGCTCTAGGTTTGGGTATAGTGATTCGGTTACAGAATCTGTCTGTACAGAGAGCAGCACTCCTGCCCTGGAGCCCAGGGAGCAGAGCTGCTGGGAAGCTTCCAGTGCTTGGATCTGCCTTACAGATGGTAATTTGCAGCTTCCTATTTGCAAGCAAAAGGCAGAGCTGAGCTCTTGAGGAATGGTCCAGAGGTTGGACAACACATAATATATTTTTTCCTGTTAACTTATTTCTTTCAGCCCCTGATTTCTGAAAAATGCCTTCTGTTCATGCTCCCCAGAAAGTCTCCTTTTATTTTCCATGCTTTTCTGGTTTCAGTAACTGCCCTTCATTGGCACGTCATTGGTGATACTGAAAGCAAACACATATGAAATAGTCATGTGTCACACCTGTTTAGCTTTGCAGGTGAATTCCCCCCGTGGGTAGAGTGGTCTAGATGCTTTACTTGCATCTGCTGCGTAATACATTCAACAGACTTAATTTCAGGCATAGACCAAGAATGTACTTCTGGCCTCTCAAACAGCAGAGGAAACGGATGTCAATTCCCTTTTGTATTTGTTGTTCTGGTTTATAGGCAATTATTCCCGGTACTTGGACACACTGGAGCCTGAGACCAAAGCCATCATGGAGAACTTGATATTGAAGCAGGATTTCAGCCTCTCTGTTGCACTAGATGGAGGATCTCTGCTTGTCACATACCCATATGATAACCCATCACAGACAGGTATGATGAACATCTCCAGGGCCTTGCATGCAGTTACCCTTGAGCTCTCTCTCATCTTGGACTTCTCTCTTGGGCAGAAGTCCACATGACTGCATGGTTTAGGAGTTTTTTTGTGCTGATGGTGTTCTGTAGCCTCCTTCTGTGTCCAGCCCCTTGTATGTGGGGTTGACAGTCTGTTAAGTAAAGCTATAAAACCTCACAGGGTTCAGCAGGGGGGCAGAACACTTACTATTTCTGTTGTAGTTCAACCTTTCTTCTGCTAAAGCCACTATGAAGTCTGCTTTTGATACCACCTTCAGTGTTAGGGAAAATCTGGAATGGCCTTGAAACAACATGTCTCTAATACAGGGTCTTGAGGTTAGAATGGGAATCTGCCCCTCCAGGGAGCAGGAGCTGCACTCTCAAGGTCTGATTTTTCTCTTTGTAGTGGAGAACAAAGAAACACTGAAGCATTTGGCATCTGTGTATGCAAACAACCATCCGCTGATGCATTTGGGCCAGCCAGGCTGTCCCAATAAGTCAGGTATGTTTGGCTGAGTCCTTTACCCCCTCCTCAGCATGTGCTAGACTCTATCTGATACCTGTGTTGTTGCTCTCACAGATGAGAACATCCCCGGCGGTGTGATCCGTGGCTCTGAGTGGCACAGTCATGTGGGGAGTATGAAGGTACTTCATCACAGCACAAGGCTTCCTATCTCTGTTAAACAAGCATTGTTAAACAAGCATTGAACATGATGTCTGAGCAACACCCCCTCCTCTGCAAAGCTTTTTGAATACCTCCTCTTGTAACTGTGGTTTTGGCCTTTGCAGGATTTCAGCGTCACGTTTGGTCACTGTCCCGAGATCACTGTTTATACCAGCTGCTGTTACTTCCCGAGTGCAGGGCAGCTTCCTGGCCTGTGGGCAGAGCACAGGAAATCTCTCCTTAGCATGCTGGTGGAGGTGAGCCACAGCTGGGGAGCAAATTCGGGCAAGGAGGGAAGGTAGTGGGATGGATGGGAAGGGGGAAGAGGAAGAGAACAGTATGGAGGGTCCTTGCGGCTTTGTTGGTGCTGTGTAATTACAGACAGTCATAACTTAGACTGTATGAGGAATGAATTGAACACAGGCAGCAAGTGACCGCAGTATGTGTTGACCTGAGAGTTAATGGTCTGTGCTGTGTTGCCTCACAGTGGGCTGAGTAGTCCTTGCAGTGCCGTGCACTTTTATTTGTTCTGGGGGTCAGAGATGGAGAATGGGCTGTGTTTTGAGGGGAAGATTAGTTATATCTTTTAGTTACAAATGTGCCACACATGTGGATCTGAATGTGACGTGTTTGAAATGCTTTCTTCCAGGTCCAAAAGGGAGTCCATGGCTTTGTCCAAGACAAGAGTGGCAAGGCAATTTCTAAAGCTATCATTGTTCTTAATGAAGGTTTGAGGGTCTTTACTAAAGAAGGTGGCTATTTCCATGTGCTGTTGGCTCCAGGTTTACACACCATCAGTGCAGTAGCTGAAGGGTACCAGCAGAAACATGTCAAGGTAGGTGAATGTCTGTATTGGAGATTTTCCCTCTGCTCCTTGTCATATGAAGGCATCCCTGTCTGGTCTCTGCCTGGGCTGTGCTTAGCTGTTGGTTATCTGCCTGGTTTTCTGCCTTGATACAGTGAATGGAGAAGAATTTCCTAGCGTAGCAGGGTTGTTTCAGGCAGTGGCTTTTCTTTCCATTGCACTCATCTTTGCTGACCAGGGCAGGACTGGGTGGATGCCAAGTATCTCTTTCATCTTGACACCTGAGAGAGGTGAAAGCTTAGAGACACTCTGAGCTCTTGTATCTTTCTGCAGGTCTTTGTCCGTCACGATGCACCCAGCTCCGTGTTCATTGTATTTGACACAGAGAACAGGATATTTGGCCTGCCAAGGGAGCTGGTTGTGACTGTTGCAGGTAAAGTGACACAACTGATCAAAGCTTTGAGCTTTGCTTTCTGCACTGGTTCTTGCTGGCAATGACCCTTCACTGAACTGGAAAAGTAGCCTGAAGACATAAGCCATCTCCTGCTTTCCCTTCTGAACATGTGCTTGTCTTTGCAAACTGGTCCAACAACCTTTGGATCTGGTGATGCTGGACTAGCAGAGGGGAGGGAAGTAGAGGATGTTTCCAGGGGTCTGAAGGTTTTAGAATGAACTTTGACATGCCTGGAATGGGGTAAGCCTGGTTGTGTGTGGAGCTGGAAGCTAGATCTTGCTGCTTCTTCAGGGTGCTGTGGCACCAAGTAAGCATTAGTACTTACTTATTTTGTCAAAGTGGCAACTGCTGGAAGGCAAGAGTTTGTACCCAGTCTGCAGAGGAGCTCGGTGGTGCTGCTCCAGATTGTGAGCACAGAAAATAAAGCTAGTGCAGTCCTGCTCTGGAAGCAGCTGTCATGCGTGGCATGTCTGCCCTGGCCTAGGAGGAAGCAGCAGGGTCACAGTGAAGCGAGGAAATGGTTGTGATTGAGGAAGGGAAGAGAGATGGTGGCAAGCTCAGGAGCCTCCCATAAACTTTGATGTCTTGTCTCTGGCAGGTGCAAGTATGTCTGCTCTGCTCCTCACTGCCTGTATCATCTGGTGTGTCTGCTCCATCAAGTCCAACAGACACAAGGATGGCTTCCACCGCCTCCGGCAGCACCACGACGACTACGAGGATGAAATCCGCATGATGTCCACAGGCTCCAAGAAATCACTCCTGAGCCATGAATTCCAGGATGAAACAGACACTGAAGAAGAAACACTGTACTCCAGCAAACACTGACACTCCTCGGGCAGGAAGGGAGGTTCCCATGGACCAGACCCAGTGGTGGGGGCCAGTCCCTGTGGTTCAATTTTGAAACATTAGCTTGCAGGATGTGTCCTCCAGAGGTGCGGGTGGCTGCTCCCAGCTCCCCTCTATTTGCTCTGTTCCTGTGTACATGCAGATTAGTTGGTGTTGGGGGCTGGTTTCAGGCTAAGAACGGACACTGGTTGTTATGGTTTTGGATCAAGACCTGGAGGTTCACATGAGGTTGTTTGAAAGGCAACTTAACAGGGTGGCCAGCAGAGTTCCTAGCACTTCCCCAGCACCTCAGTACAGCAAGCAGATGGTGGGGAAGTGCCCCAAGACCTGCAGGGAGTCATAGTTCCAACACTCCAGAGCAGTTTCTCTTCCTGTTTTGATTTCATGTTTTCCACTCTGTACTTGGGGGGAAGCCACATCCTTCACTTGACTCCATGTTCTGCAGTGCAGCCCTTGGAAAAAGACCCACCCCCCAGAAAAAAAAGCATCCCTTGGTTCTCAGCTGCTTCCTTGGAGCTTCTTCCCACCAGGAGGTGCTGTGGCCTGCTATGATCAGCAGTGAGAGCTAGGGGAGATGACATCCACTCTTGATGTGAGCTGGAGGAAGGAGCAGATGTCAGAGCTTCAGTGGACCCTGATGAAGTTCGGTTGCTTGCCAGCTCTGTGGTACTGCTGTGCCTGACTTCTGGGGAAGGAAGAAGCTTTATACCCATCACCCCTGGTTGCTTTTCATTTGTGTAGTAGGCTTGGCCTTTGGGGTTTCACGTTAGCATTGCAATGGCACAGTGTCTGAAAGAGCAACTGGAGGTTGTTCTAAGCAAATGGATAAACTGGTGGGGTTGGATACTGTTAGAAAAGCAATCAGTTACTGACTCCACCTGATCAGTCTTGCTCAAGTGTGCCACTGTTCCGGAGGAAAGAGTGAAGTGTGACCACTGCTTTGTATTGCACTCCTATTGGAGCAGCAGGGAGAGGTCATGGGAGTATCCATGGCCCAACTTCGGTCTTAAATTTTGAAGCAAAGCTGTACCTAATACCATTTACTGGTCAGAGCACTTTGGAAACATCCTCATCAAGCTCTGGTGATGGTGGGCATCAGCTTAGCTGCTGGCTTGGCTCTGTTCTGCCCTGAAGTATGTAGCAAGAGCTCCACCTGCTTGTATGTCGGCTGCTGCGGGGCCTGAGTGCAAGGTGTGAGGAAGGACTGAATGGCTGTGCTGAAGGAGAAGGAAAAAGCAGCCACATCCTGTTTTGTAGCACTTGGCAGGAAAGGGGAGCTGCAGTGTGCATCCCCCAGGCAGGTAGGATTTGGGGGGAATAGAAGTGATGGCCAGAAGGGAAGAATGGCTGAAATGGTTGATTTCCAGAGCCTTGATGCATCTCTGATGTTCCTGTGCTTTCTGGGCAGAAGCTTGGGCTTAGAATAGGCACTTATTTTCTTGCTGCTCATGTTCTTTTTTTTTAATCCTTGCCCTACTGACTTGAACTCCAGGGTGCAGGAGCCTGGCACAGCAATGTCTTGGGCATCCACTTTGCCCTGAGCTGATCTGTTCTCCAGCAACCTGGGGAGGTTCACTGGCGAATCCTACACATGGTGTCTCTTGGGGGGTGTTTGCACCCAAATGCATGATGAGGTCTGTTCTGCAGGGTTCTTACTTGGTCCTCTCTGGGAAAACAGTGCAGTGGGTTCCCTATTGAAGGCTGCTGGGCCCCTGTCACCTGGGGAAGGAGCAGTTCCTCACCCCAGCATGTGGTAAGTGCCCATCCAGAACCACATGCCCATGCTGCCGTGCTCATAGTCCCAGCTGATAATGTGCAGCCAGCTGGAGGGACAGAGAGAACCCTTACCCACCAATGCACCTTCCCTGTTCCACAGGGAATTCTATTGCAAGAAATGTGTGTTAAGACCAGGCTTGGGTGCAGGGAGATGAGGCTGAGCAGTGCTTCTGCTCCTGTCCTGCACTGCTGTGGTATGAAAGCTGCTCTTGAGCCGTGAGCATCCCTGTGCCTGCTCCCAGCTCATCATGCTGAGCAGGACTGTGATTTGGGCCATGACCCTTTCCCATGCGTGATGAGCTGCAGCGCACCAGCACTCAATAGTGCTAACTCTGCCTAACCTCTGAACCTCCCCTGCTTCTGAGGGCTTTAATGAGAGACACAGCTGGGGTTTGTGTTAAGTTTGCAAATGGTCCTTAGGGCTCTGTTTGGGTTTCAGTTGCTCTGGCAGCAGGTGCTGGGGGCTGAGCTGGCCTTGCTTTGTCCCACTAGCAATAACCCTCCTTAGAGCTGGCCCTTTCCCTCCCAGGGTGGTGTTTGGCAGCAGCTTGCAGTAGGTGTGTGGGTTTGAGACGTTTTGCCAACCCGTGAGGCTTTTCTATACAGCAGGACCGGGGGGGTTCTGCCTCTTGCTCTGTGCTTGGGGCTGCAGCAGGAATCCCTGGGGGTGTTTGTCACCGGTTGGGGAAGGCAGGAGCAGCCTCCCCTCGCTGTCCACCCATCCATCCATCCACCCATCCATCTGCCCAAGCTGGTCCCCCGCGGGTGCTTGTCCCTGCAGCGTGTCCATGCACTGTGCCTTCAAATGTCCGTTTTCTAAGGGACTTGAATCGCCTTTTCCTGGCGGCGGGAGCGAGGCCTGGCTCTGCCCTCAGCCTCTGTTTTTTACCTGTATACCGAGATCCAATAATCCGTATAAAACTATTTTGATGTCCACTTGGCTCGTCTCCTTCTTCCTCCAGCGTGGGCTTGGGGCTGCAGGGGGGATGCTGCGGCCAGGCCGGTGCGGTTGTACCTCAGCTCCTCTTTGAGGAGTTCGGTTCTGTGCCCCTTGCTAAAAGATATTGAAGTGGTGGGTAATGGGGCTGGGGCACAGGAGTGATGGGGGACAGCAGAGGGGAGGGTTGAGTGTGGAGAAGGGGAGGCTGATGGGGTGAGGTGTGCAGGGTGCCTGGCGGCTTCCCCAAGGACGAGAGGAAAGGGCCGCAAGCTGCGCCAGGGCAGGTTTAGATGGAGCTGAGGTGCTCAGGCAGTGCTGGGGTCCCCGTCCCCGCAGGTGTTCACCCTCGGGGTGAGCGCTGGCGTCGGCAGGAAAGACTGGACCGGATCTTGAAGCCCTTCTCCACCCTGCTTTACCCTATGGAGCGGCCTCCCCGCCGCTTGGTGGCGCTGCAGCGGGCGGGCCGCCCATCCCTCCGCGGGCTTCTCCTCCAGGACGCCGCTCTAGCTCGCCCTTCTCCCTGGCGCGGTGTCGCCGGGCCGCGGCTGACGTTGGACAACAAAGATGGCGGCGGCGAGCAGCAACTACTGGGAAGGCGAGTGGGGCCTGGGCGCGGCGGGGACGGGGCAGCGGGGGCCCGCGGGGGCCCGCCAGGGCAGGCCGGAACCGCCGACGGCTCCGCGCTGCGGGCTTGGCGCGGCCGGAGGCAGGGGTGGCCCCGTCGGCCCCTCAGCCATGAGGCGGCTGTGCCGGGCTGAGGGCCCGTGGAGAGGGGGGGACGCCCTGAGCGCGACCCTCGCGGCCGTGTGGGGCAGGGCCCGGGAGTGCTCAGCCGTGCCCCAACCGGCGAGGGTCCCCCTTTCTCCGGGGGGTTTCCCCTTTCTCCATGGGGTTTCCCCTCCCTCCGCCAGCTCCGCCTCGTCCCCCTGAACGCGTGCGGTCCCCGGGCGCGTTTGTGACTGGTCCCCGCTCTCGGCCGCCCTGTGCAGATCTCCGGAAGCAGGCGAGGCAGCTGGAGAACGAGCTGGACCTGAAGCTGGTCTCCTTCAGCAAGCTCTGCACCAGCTACAGCAGCTCCCGAGACGGAAGGCGCGACAGGTATAGGTACTAGCCCGTTTCTTTATGTTTTAAACGCTGCCTGTGGTACTTGCTTCGGTTTTGTACTCTGCTTCATGCTAGTTCCACCTGTGGCTGTTGTGCTCTGCTTCTTAAGCAGCTCGTTTCGGCACTTCTCATTGCTGGTGTTGGGCTTGATGCAATATTGAGGGATATTGGGGGGTGAGTCAGAAAGGCGTGTGGGCTGCAGAGGTGCCTTGTGAGAGTGTAAATATCGCTGAGGAGACTGCACTGTAACGGTGGGGTTTGCATGTTGAACTGGTGACAGGGCTTTTTAATGCTTACATTGGCGTATTCTCCAGTTTTTCTTGTATTAAAGTAGCAGGAGGGCTTCAGAGAAGTGAGTACGAGGGGAATTCCTACTTCCCAGGTGGGCTGGGGTGGTACTTGTAATCTCTGCTTTAACGGTAAGGGAATGGGAGCACTGAGCAGCTGTGGCTAGTCCAGGGTTGCTCAGGGGACTAGTCTTCCCTTTAGGAAGAGTAGCTGCTTTCTGGCTTTCTTTTAAGGCAATAGTAATAATGAGACCTATATATTTGCTTCTTTATACATATAGTGTATATGGTTCATGTATATATGAACCACATAAATAGGCGTGGGTGTATGTATATGAGTACTTTCTGTTTGCTTTAGTCAGATTTATGTTTGACTGAAGAATTACTTTGATTAAACTTTTCAGGTCTTTCTTGCTTATGGGCCAGACTTGAGGTCTTGTACAACGTTAACCGTCAACTTCTATGTCCCTGTGTGCAGCCTTAAAAACTGCCATTGCTTCCTTATTAACTTTGGGTCCTGACTGTGTATCAGTGTTGTGACGGCTCTGGGGATGTACATTGATGGTTTTGTTTATTTAAGTTGATAATTGAATCCATTTTCAACCTTTCCATGAACTTCTGGTTCTGGAAACCTGAGAGATCCTCAGCAATGATCATGTTACGCTTGAATCCGAGTCTTGGTCTCTCTTGTTTCTGGCTCTGTTACTTGCTGTGTAATCTGATTGTTTTAGTTATTTTTGCTGTACTTGCTTCTCTTACAGTAGTTATGGTGGATTACCAAAGCAATGAGTAGTCTTTGAAAGGTATTAGTTGTCATATTTACACATTAGCATACCCTGTGTTGTGCTTCGGTTCTGTTGCTTAGATGTGGCTTTAATTTATCTTAGAAAGCTTCTAGGGAAGGTGTGAAACTGTAACTGTGATAAATTGTGTGGCTTGTGTTGCTCTGTAGAGCACTGATTGCTTAATAGGTTAGTGGGTTGTCCTTACACTGTATTTAATTAAGGTGCCTTGCACTTGGCCTTGTTGAACTTCATGAAAAGATTCCTGAAAAGATCATGTCCTTTGCAGTAACTGCTCCTCTTTTCCCTTAGCTCTGACACAACTCCCCTCTTAAATGGATCCAGCCAGGACAGAATGTTTGAGACCATGGCTGTGGAGATTGAGCAACTTCTGGGAAAGGTAACTGTGGATTTACTTCAGCTTCTAGGAAACATTGCAGTGCAGGTTCCCGTGATGCATGTTGGGAGATACTAATGTGGGTGTTAGACAAGTGTTTCTGGAGGTACACGTCTGTTGTTAGAGCTGGCTCCTTCAACATATGCACTGTAAGTTTCTTCCAGGAACAAGCCATTTCATGGTTTGGTTTTGTTTTCCTTCTCCAGCTTACTGGAATAAATGACAAAATGGCAGAATACACAAATAGTGCAGGAGTCCCCTCCCTGAACGCTGCCCTCATGCACACGTTACAGCGTCACAGAGACATACTGCAGGTAACAGACCCGTGTCCTTCTTGCTTGTGTTTTATTTCTTTGTTTGGAATCATAGTTAACAGTGCTGGTATTGCAGCATGCTTCAGAGTCTGATCAGAAGATTTGAATGGCAGCAGTCTCAGCTCACTGTTCTCTCCAGACACCCCAATCAATGAACTTGAGTTGAAAATTGCATTTTTTTATGTCATATTGGTGATACCTAAGAACTGTAGAACATGCCATCTTGCATAGGTGTCTTTTATATAGCAAAAGGGGAAAGGTGATGGATTGTCTTGTGTGTGTGGCCTGTCACACAGCAGTGTGTGAACCTCACACTTAAAGTATGATGGTAAAGCCATCTAAACTGCTAAAAAAGTTTGAAGGAAATGTGATGGCTAAAGCTACTAATTCATGTTAGAAATCAGCCATGTTTCAAACTGGTGGTGTTTTCATGGCATGGTAGTGTTAATAAGGCATGTTTTATTTGGCTGGTCACGTACAGTTTGGTTTCTGTTTCGTATCTGCAATACACAATGTAAAAAGCATTTTATTAGTAAAAACCATGACATTTATATGGAAAGCAGTGCTGAATACTTAACAGTGGCTTTGGAGGATGCCAGTTGCCAATTAAATTGTTTTTCCAGCAGCAGTAGCTGCCTCAAGTGTTTTCAAATGTTGAATTGCAACTTGAACATTAAAAAAGAGTTGCCTTCACTGTTCAGAAAAGGCTTTTTTCATCTGATGTAACTTAACAAAATTAACCCAGGAGCACCTTCACCACACCATTCAACCAGTAATGGGGGATTCTAACACAAAATGGTAATTCATCAGAAAGGTGAAGTGCAATGAAACTGGGAGAAGGAATGACCACGGATTTCCCTCTATGGCCTCAAAAGTTAACAACTGCAGTCAGAGCAGTGAGTTTCAAAGACACCAGGCGTTTTTGATGCTCATTTCAGAAGCTGGTCGTGCACAGTTCACATTTTGAAGGATGGTTGGATCCTGATTGAGTGTATTGTGTTGTTAAACTGGGCTCAGGTTCCTCATTTTGTTTTATTACAGGATTATACACACGAATTCCACAAAACCAAAGCAAACTTCTTGGCAATACGAGAAAGGGAGAATCTGTTGGGATCAGTAAGGAAAGATATCGAGTAAGTTGTTTGCTATAGCAATGGTATGGGACTGTTCTTGGCAGGGGGAAGCTGGAAACTCTCCTGTAGGAGAATCTTTGGCATAGTTTATTCCTCTCTACTCTGAATATAGCAAAAATAGTTACTTGAGTTCACAACTCTTATTAAGGTCGTGTTAAGATTCTGTTTTGTTTTGTTGTTGGATTTTAGATCATATAAAAGTGGGTCTGGCGTGAATAACAGAAGAACAGAACTATTCCTTAAGGAACACGAGCACCTTCGAAAGTAGGTGAAATTTGTGATTTACTCTTTTGGGGGATGAAACGTTCTTACTTCCAAGCATCTGTGAAAGCTTTGTCCATTTGTTAATACGTATGTCCACAGTGAAAACCTTGCACTTGGAATTGTGTGACAGTGCTGCTGCTTGTGTAGCTGGATAAACTTTTATTGCTTGTGCTGACTGAAATGTGTATAGTAGGTAGTGGTTCATGCCTGTTTCCAGTGATTTCTGACTTTCAGGATCTTGTCAGCACTAAGTGATACCATGTTGTCTTCGGCAGGCTTTTAAAAATCACTTCTGAGTCAGACCTTGCCCTTGGCCTTTGCCTTCATGGCATGATCACTGGGATAAAGGTTAAAAAACTAAACCAAAGTCCCAATGATTTAGCTGGTTTTCCCTTTCTTCTTCATTTGTCAGTCAGACAAAGAACCTTTTTCCTTTTGTCTCTACTGAGTGTGTACAAATGGTGGTGGAAGAGACTAATTCCAGTGTTACCCATGCACTTAAATACTTGCAAATTGACTCTAGTTTATTGGCCAAGATAACAAGCGAAACAGGACTTTCTTTTCATTCTCGTTGCAGAGAGGGCATTAGATTATGAGTAGCTGCTTTGTATCATGCTCATTCAGCAAAAACAGCATGTTTTGACAACAGCACTGGGTGGTTCATGTTTTCTAGGTAGTCAAGAAACAGCAGTGATCTTCATGCCTCTGTTCTTGACTGTCCTTACACTAAACCTCAGGCTTGCTCAAGGGGGCAGCCTTTCACTTGAAATAACTAACTATGAAGTGACCTGTGGCTTTCTGCAATGTGCCTTCATAAAGAGAGCTCCAACCTCCAGCCAGAACTGCACAAAAAGCTTTTACAGGAGATTAAACCCCAAATCTGTGATTGTGGCTTAGCACCATTTCATCCTCAAGTTTCTTTAGTATCTTTAAAACTCAGAAGTTAATTAAATTATGACTTTTGTTAGGTTGTATTTGTTGTTAAAGATACATCATGAGGAAACGTAAAGTTGCCAGGAAAAAAAAACCACACTCTTAATATTTTGGAGGTGAGTGTTACCTGAGATGTTGTACTTTGAAGAATTAATGCCAGTTAACCTGAGTAAACCTGATTCTTTCTAGATGTTGTGGTTTGGTTTTCCCTGGTTTTGGAGGGGTGATAAATGCATTCGTACATTTGGCATTTTGTTAAAGAAGGCTACAAATAAGGGACTCTTGGAGTCATAAAATGCACTTCTAAGAAAGTGACATTTCCCTGAAGGCACTGTTTTGAAAAGGTTGAAACAATGGAGAGGAGAAGTTCATTTTGTAAATGTTATCTGCAGATGTCGTCAGATCTGGAGCCCAGCATTTACTGAGCATCGATTGCTTTGATCTCTTTAAACATGCTGAACTCTCCACTATGATTTTAGGGTAAAAATGCCTGAAAAATAGAATGAAATAAGGCAGTTTTGGAACAGTTCAACCATCTTCTAAGTGATAACTTGCAAATGTCAAGACTTTTGAAACCTGTGAAAAGAGTTTGAAGAATGGGGATGGGAACTTTGCAAGTGTATTATTATATGCTGCAAAGGAATGAAATAACACCACAGGAATGATGCATTTGTATCAGACATTGGAGCATTCACTTGGTCTTGGCCCTGCTTAATTTATTATATGAAGTACTTTATTACATACTTTTCCATGATCTGATAATGGAGGATGTATGGGCTATTACCCACTGCAGAGAACCAGCCTCATCCATCAGCCTTGTTCTTTATGCACTACCATGTGAGACAGGGTAATCAGAAACTTGACTTTACTCTTGGCAGCTTTTCCATGACTGCTCTCTAAAAAGCCTGCTGGCAGCCCAGAGGGGTGTTGTTTGTGATGGTATCTCACTTGGGAATAGGATGAGAAGATCCATAAAGCTCTTCTCCAGAAGGGACTTAGGGCATAATCATGGAATAGTTTGGGTTGGAAGGGACCTTAAAGCTCATCCAGTCCCAACCCCTGCCATGGGCAGGGACACATTCCACTAGAGCAGCTTGCTCCAAGCCCCATCCAGCCTGGCCTGAACCTCTGCTTTTTGCCTAAATCCACCTCCTTGTTTTTCTGTTCCATTCTGAATGTTATCTCTTCTGGAAGAAGAATGAAGGAGAATCTGTCGGTTTTAATTTTCCATATGTAGGTAATAGTGAAAAAGGAGGAGAAATAAATCTGAGAGTACAAAATCTTTATGAATAAAAGGATCCAGCATATATTAAGCACCAATAGAATGATAGCTGTGGAAGCACTTCACAAACCCTTGCTACACCTGTAATACATGAACCTGCTCTCTGTTAAGCTGTGAGGATGGTGCATCCATTTGGATGCACTCTCCTGTGTGGGGCTGGCTGCTGTGTCAGTGCTGCTGGCACAAGTCTGGTGTGCACTTTCAGGTTAGGATCATGGTGCTGCTGGGATAGCCCTTGGGCTGGAGGCATGCAGGGCTCCCAGTTCTGGAAGTGCTAGGGAAAACATGGTGTGGTGTTCTCTCTTCAGTGGAGAGCTTTGCTGATGCCTCAATTCATTCTGTAAGTCAGCTGAGTCTGAGTTTTATTGGAAAAGGAGATTTATCTAGAAATGTAGTTGGCTGTGGATGAGTAAAGTTTCTAAGTTGCTCAGTTTCCCACTTCCATACAGATAGCTCAAGAATGGTTTTAGCTGTCTCTGGAGATAAAACCAGTAATGCTTACATTTTGTAATAAACTAAATTGAAATGAGGCTGGAATACAGATTTCATCAAATATTGATGCCCTGATAATATTTTTACCTGATACCTCCTACCTTTTGTTGTGTCAGGTACTAAATACCAAGTCTAGCGTGGTCATGTTTGCAGTTGCTGTTTGGATGCTTGTTTTCTTGGGTCTGTGCCATTCAGTGAAGGTGTTTGTCTCGTCTTCTCTGTATGCTTTTGGCCAGGGAGATAAACAAGTCATCCATTTTCTTGTAATACTGTTTTCTACCTAAAGCAAACAATTTTGATGAAGAGATCTAGCTTAGTGCTTGAAAAACTGCCCTGAAAAGTGCTGCCTCAGAGGAAAGAGTCAGCTTAGTGTTTGCCCTGAGAAAGTCTGCTGTTGTTGATGAGTGACAGTAGAAAAAGGACTGATGTGTTTGATTGAATTAGCAGTATTGTGTGGATGCAATTGAAAATTGCCCTTGTGTTGGTGCTTTTATTGGAGGTGAATGATACCCTATGAGGTGATAGTGATGAATTTGTGTAAAAATTGATGAGGGCTTCTAAGGTTTGGATAGGAATTACAGATTTTATTCCCTATGATGAATTCATTGCAAAACTAGCTGAAAATGAGACCACTTCAGTGGTCAGCAGCATTTGCTGGAGTACGTTTGTTCTGCCATTGTAGGGCCACTGTACAACTATTACTTTGTTACTCAGGTCCATGCTCAAAAACTAGACATCTGTCCTCCTCCAAAAGAAGAGGCTGGTGGTAAAGAGGTGCCCGGATCATGAGCTGTGGTTCTAATTGCTGACAGATGACTACGTGTTTCTGGTGGGTGTCCCTGTGCAGGCTATCAGTCTGTCTGGTAAAAAAGATTTCAGCTCAGAATTATGAGGTGTGATGCAGGTAGATGAGATGAACCTGCTCAAGTGTTCCTTAGCTAAGGACATAAACCACTCCTATGTGGCTTAAAATATAGCACTGGATCAGAGGGTAGGGGGACCAGAAGAGATGGGTGAGAAATGTTGAAGGAGAAAAGGAGGAGAGCAAACAGAGGGATGTGTTCTGTATGGGAAAGAGGAAAAAGAGAAGTGAGCAAAAGAAATAACGGGAATCTGCAGCACTTGTGTAATGGTGCTATTAATAATACATACCTGATTCATGATTAGGATAAACTAATGTTTGTGCAGTACTTCATATATGTGAAGTGCTCTGGAGTGCTAAATATTATCATTACTATTATTGCATTTCATGTGTCAGCAGAACTGTTTCAGGTTTCCTGTTGTTGTTTGGGCAGAAACTGCCACCATCAGTAGAGAATAATGACCAGGAAACTGCTTTCCAACTTCGTAATGCAGTCCGGATCTTAATAGAGGGAGTGACTTGTTGACCGTTTTTCCTCTAAATACTGATGTTGCTTACAGATCCTCACTTCAGTACTGCTTTGCACAGAGAAGTCAGCTTAATGAGATATGGAGACACTTCACAGGGGTTTTGATTAGAGGTGTGTTGATGTTCTGGGGAAAAGCAACTAGTTTTCTACCTTAATTTCCTTTTGTTATTCCTGCTCTTCACACTCTGATTTCCATTCACCATGCTGTTGCTGCTTAGGTTCCTGTGGATTTCGGTGGACTTTCAGTGTTGAATTAGAGCCAGAGTATTGCTGTTGCCTCCCCTTCCATCCCCATCTTCACTTCCAATTGCAGGGGGAGTATCACATGAAAGGGGCGCAGACTTTCTTGACCCTTCATGTTTAATCTGTCTCTCAGCACCCCAGGAAAGCCAGGACTGTTATCTCTATCCATAACATGGGCTTTTTAGGCAGGGCTGTACGCTCTGTCTGACAGCAGCACAAATAAAGTGGTTTTCAAGGAAGGGATTTGAACAAGGAGGATTTTTGGTATTGGAAAAGCTGACTTAAGATGCACAACTTGTCCTGTAATCCTGTTTGGAAATACAATTCTGTTTTCTCATTCTGCTCTGTCTCCTATTGCTGAACAGTTCTCTGAATTGCAGTTGTGCACCAGTGATTCCTTGCTTTTGCCTTATCTCTGAAAGGGATTGAATGGGTTTTATCTCCAGACATGCTGGCAGAACCTTTGTCTCTTGAAGATTCATGGCAGAATGACACAAAGCCACTTCCTAAATAGCAGGATTGGCTTCCCTGTTACAATCCCATGCTGAATACAAGATTTGGGCATATCATATACTTAACCACAACACCAGACTGAGAACACCTTGTCTATTTTCTTATTCTAATAGTAGATAATGTTCAATGAGGGGGACAGTTCCCAACTTCTGGAAGAAAAACCCAGGAACTTCACTGCTTGTTATGTGGCTGTAATTAGAAAACTCTGTGAGGAAGTTATTGAAGTAGTTTAATGAGAATTTGAGGAGGTTCAAAGCCTGAAGGCAGTGAAGGAAGATGCTCTCCTGGGTGTTGTTATTATTTATAAATAACTTAATATAAGAACGTGAAAATCAGCCAAGCACTTCATAACTTTCTAAAAATAGGTGAAGCTTCATTAGGGTAAAATCAAGTAGTGCTTTTCATCTTCCTGTGCTGTGTTTAGGGCTTTAAGAAACAAACCTACCCCAAAACCCTAGACCAGAGGGTAAATCCATCTCACAAGGTTTATTTGCATGCTTTCCTTTAGAGTTGGATTGCTTTAAAAAATGCTGCAATCAACGATTTCCCTGCCGTTGATGACTGTTGTGATATGTTTTATACCTCAGTATGTCTAACTGTACCCCTAGGAAACTCTGCCTGATCTCTACAGGAACTACAGAACAAACCCTCACACCACAGCGTGAAAGGATTACCTGAATATACCATGGAAAGAAGGGTGGTTGGGACTAAAACTTGGCTCTGGTTCTCAGTTCTGGGCTTTGCCTTAGAAACCACACTATGCCCTTGATGTGGGGAGAGGGAGAGATACAAAACCACGCTTCAAACTTCAGAGCTCTGTGTCTGCTTCTGAAGTTTCTTGCTGGTTTCAGAAATAAACAGATCTGTGATGCATGTTTTATTTGTTTTTTAGCTTTCCTTTCAACACTGTTTCTTAACTAGGACAGCTTCCCCCTCCCAAGGTCTGTATTGAAATTAGGACTTTGACAAGAACTGAAGCCCTTCTTACATGGGTTGTTCTGAAAAGTAGGTGTATCTTTTGAACAGAATCAATGACTGTGGAGTTTTACAGAACCTCTTTGGTGGAATCTGAGAATCACTTGTGATTCCAATGCAGCATGTCATTTTTTTGCCAGTGTGGCTGTGTACTTCTTTATTCTTTCAGGCCTGAAGTGCTTGCTTATTATTTGCTATTGGAACGCCAGTGAAAACAAGCTGTTGACTTTTGTTTGATGTGTATGGGTATGTTAAGTAGTGATTATTTCCATTTTTCTCAAATACAGAGTGTACAGCTGGAAAGTTAGCACATTGCTGTATAAATGTCATGCTTGAGTCTGTTTATTTTGCGTGTCTGTGCTAATGCATCAGGCTGAGGTCCTCATCATCCTTGGCTGCTGAATGGTAGGCTCTGCAGATATCTTAGTGTGTTGCTTTACCGGTGGTTTGATAGAAAACGTTGACTCCCATCTGCTGAGGGTACATAATCCATGGTGGTAAGCAGGAGTAGGGCCAAATTCCCACTAAAGCACGCCTGGTTTAGCCTGGTAATGAAATTTTGCTTAAAACCTTTCAAGGACCTTAGTTTTGTTGTCAAGTGAAAGATGCAGAGTGCTTTCATCTCACTTGAGAGACTTGTTTGTATTGCATAGAGTCACACTTCTGGAAGAATGCATCTTAGCATCAGACTTAGGTAAGAAGGCAAGCCTCGAAACACAATTGGGTCAGAAGAAGAATGTGGAGATCTTTACCTGTCAATGAATTGCATCCTTAATTTGGATTGAGGATGGTTTAAAAGTAGTTTGCACTTCAAATTCTGAACCACTGGTGTTTGTTATGTTGTACAGTTAAATTTGCAGTTTGAAGCATCAGTTTCTGAGACTCAGTAAATGGGCAGGTAGATAGTTGTAACATGAGATACTTCAGCCAAGTCCTGGATGAAAGCCATATAGCTTCCTACATGTACCAAAGAAACCCTCAAAACCACAGCAGGTGAAGACGCAGTCAGGAAGTGGAATAAATATCTATCAGTGGGTATTTCAGGGTTGTCATCCTAGGGATAACTCATTTCTGTGTTAGCTTCACTGGAAATTAAGATGAGATTCATTACAAAGCTGTTTATATGATGGGGCTCTTCTAGAAGACCTTCTCCCCTCGTGTTCTCGTTTCTTGGTTACTTGGTGCGTGAGGAGTAGGACAGGGTTTTTAGCTTTGTCTAGCTTTAATCAAAAAGCAGAAACTGAAAAAGCAACACAACCTTTTTGTTACCGTGCAGATGACAGACAGCTTGTGTTCCTTGCAAGTTGTGCATCTGACTCGTCTGTGTGTGCTCAACAAATGAGTAACGGCTCATTGTCTTGGTAAAGCTCATTTTCCAACGGATCGGTGTTGGGTGTTGAATGCTGTGCTGCTGTGTGTTGAGGGGTTTTCCTTTTAGTTAAAGGTATAGTCTAAATTCTGTGTTTTAAACTGGAGGGAATGATGAAAACAGCACTCCCCCTGAAGGCTGGTTCTTCATGCAGCATGTAAAGTTTGAGGAAATGCCGATATAGTCCATTAGTAAGTTACTGGAATTATTCTGACAGTTGTGGTTACTGATAATGACTTACAGTAAGGCCTGCCCTTCTCAGTTCATTTAACTTTGTTCCTATGGGTAATATGGAGCAATTATATGGGAGGGTCAATCTATCCAGGAACTTTCACAACCATGAATAGAGAGCCTCTAGAAACCTCATGATGTGGCAGTTGGTGCCATCCTGGCCTTGGTCGTGTGCTTACTAATAGGCAACCAGCTCCTGCACTTCATTTAGATGATAGGAACTGTTTTCATTTTAAGTTCTTAACTGCATTCTTTGGGTAAACTGTATGCTGCAGATTATGGAGAAGGCTCTTATTTCCGTATAGATTTGCTTGAAAGGAAGAAGTATTGCTGCTGCTCACCCTCTTGGGACTCTCAGGCATCAGGCTCTCTCCCCAGTAGTCTTTAAATGTGCCAAAGAGCTTTCTTGGCTACCTCCTGTTTTTACAGAAACATTTCTTTCACTCTTGTTAATAATTCCCAGACAAGTCAATGGGGTTTAGTGGAGGTGCAGAATGTACCCTTTGGAAATCCAGGAGGAACAACATGTTGGTGTTCCTGGAGCTGTGAGGGTGGATCGCTGTGTTTAGGGATCCCCCTGCAAAGGGAGAGCATCGCTTGGTATTTGCTGGCATCCATGAAGTTGGTCTTTAAACTGAGTTAGAACAACTCATCTTTTCAGTGGTTATGGTGCATCTGTAGACATGTTTACAGAGGTTAGGCAGCTGTAAAGAAAGTACTTATGTTAGTTTATCTTAAACCCAGATTGTTGGAATTGAGAAGCTGTCAAGGCATTTACTTAGTGCTGGAGCTAAGAGTCCAATTCTTAGTGAATTTTGTGTCATAGGATTGTAGGTTGGAAGGAGTAGGTTTCACCAGGTCATTTTCCTGGAAATCTTTTGGCAGATTCTTCCCTACAGTGAAAAGCATGTCTCTTGGATGTGTTCTTTCCTCATATACAAGGTACACATGAACCATCTGGAAAGAAATTCAACACCAAATAATGTTAGTTAACTCCTGCCTGGAGCAGTGGGTTGTGTTCCAGTGCCTTTCACTCTAGATGTAACAAATTACTTGCATTGATTAAAAGCCATGGGATGTTGTGCCATTGTGCTTTTTTGTTGTGTTTCCAATTTTGCAGCTATTCCTCATTCTTATTAAAAGTGATTCCTGAGAGTCAGACTCCCCAGCACAGTGATGTGCAGAAATAAGTTTATTTATGTGTTGAGAGTTTGTAGGTGTGATGTTGTTAATAATGTATTGTTCCTTTGGAGCAAATCTATACATTGACTTAAGGTTTATGTTTGTATGGTATGTTTGGTTTGTTGTAGGTTTGGTATGTTTGATTCTTGTAGGCTCTTATTTCACCTTACCTACTGCCACCAACATTACACCTCCTTAGCATTTAGGTTTATGCTTTGATTTACGTACAAAGGGAACCCGCAAAAGACATCAGTTTTTGTCAGGATTTGAACCTTTCTCTGCTTTCAGAATGATTTCTGTAGGCAAACTGTTCATCCCTGAAAATACCCATCTTGCCTCATGTCTTTGGTTTTGAGTGCTGTAGTCCCATGGCATGTTTGGCTCACCACGCTCTTGTGCTGGTTCCCAGTCAGTAATAGGCTTCTATACCAATTCTTGTCCTCATTAGCAGCTGTAGAAGACTCTTCAGAGTAGCTAAGCAGCTCCAGTGGAATTCACTCTTCAACACTAAATTGAATCGAGCTAAGACAAGTCTTACAAAATCTGGAGTGTCTTGTTTGTTACCACAGAATGCTTTACATTCTCCTGCTTCAGTTTTTAAATCTTCAGATTTTTTAGATGATGAGATATATTAATGGCAAGCGGAAAAAAAATGAGTTGGTGTGTGGGTTTTTGGTGTGTCTGCACAGTGTTTCTTTCCCTTGTGGGTTAGGAATTACTACTATGGTGGAAATAACTGACTGTAGAAGTCTGATTTGCTTCATCATAATCTCTTTATTTGCATTAGAGTATCAAGTATGTTTTGCAATATTTGCGCTGCTGGAAGCTCCGTGTTCCCTGGTGCTAGTGATTGATTTTGCAGTTAGAACAATGTAAAATTATGATTTCTGTAATTATTCCTAATGAAAGTAAGAGAAGAGTTATCGAGTGCTAAGATGAGTTTATTCTACAGGGGTTTTCCCATATCCTTTAAAATTATTCTTTACGATAATGTTGCCCCTAATTTCATCTGAAGGGTTTAAAGTGCATTGAGAAATGAGTTGTGTGCAGATGAGTGTTACTGCTCTACTTTATTTCTCTGACAGGTGCTTGTACTGGGTATCTAACCAGTTAAGTCAGCAGCAAAATCTATGGATTTGGGAGAAGCACAGTCCTTACCTGAGTAATCATATGTATGACTGAATTCTAATTACTAGCATAGAAAATTGCTTAAGAAAAACAGATCAGAAAATGCCTCCTTTAGTTGTAAAAGCTTGATGTGAGGGACAGGCTCATTTTCTATCCTAGAGGCCTATTTCACTGCATTTCTCCTTTGGATTAATTAACCTGTCTCATATTTCAATGACAAACTACACAATCTTCTGAAAAGAGCAGTTGCACAGAGGCCTGATGACAACACGCATGACTGCGACTGTGGACTTGTGTCATTTATTACAGGAGGTGATTGCCTCAGCATCCTTCAGCATTCTTTTCAGATAGTATTTTGCAATGGCTTTGTCAAAGTGCCATCTGTCTCGACAGGTGAAAGTGCATAACGTATCGGAACAGATGGCAGATCAGATTAATACTGCCCAGAACCATCGCTTGCTTACTTGGATGTGCATAAGGTGATGTCCACTGGATTGGTTGTCTTTGCTTGGAAAGCAGAACAACAAAGTCAAGAGATTTTATTTGTTTTTAAAGAGCCTCTTTTTGTAGTGTTTTGAATGTGAGTTAAGCAAAATTACCTCTTTCAGTGATATTTTTTATTCTGTCAAACAGTTTGAAATGTTCATTATTCATAGCTGTGAGAGCATCTTCTATTTGTGTAAAACAGGTTATTATTAGTCAGCGATCTGCGATCTTCCCTTGGCTCTCTGTTGTACTTTGTGTTCCTCATCTCCCTTCAATCTGACTGTTAATTTCTATGGTTATGAAATACACAATGATGAAACAAACTGCTTCTGTCTGGGTGTTGCTCTAAGTGAAAGCTACAGTCTGTATTTGCCAAGAAGTTGGAAGGACTTTGAGATTCTGCGTGAGTGCCTTTAGAAAAGCCTCAAGCATCTGCTTAAACTGAACTTGGACAGGAAGTATTCAACTTCAGAACTTAGTTCAGTCTGCCCTTACTGCACATCAGTCATTCTGAAGAGAATTCATATGCATCTCATCCTTTGAAACAGTTGGCGTGACCGCCACGTCACTGGGGAAGCATTGATCTTGTGACTTCAGGTTCCCGTTCAATGCCTTGTGTTGGCATTTGCATCTGTCTGCTTTTGTTGCTATTGAGAACTGTTTATTACTGCATTTGTACATTTTTATTCTACCTGTCATCATTTTAAAGGTAGCCACGTTTCCACGGTTTATTTTTATATATGTGCATCCATACATGCCTATATAAAAAATAATGTGGTATAATACAGTTGAATCTGAAGCTTTTAACTACTTTTTGTGGTTATGGCTCTAATAAAACTGCCTAACTACAGCTTTTGCTAACATAAAAAGCAGTGAATGTCTGCTGCAAACTGGTAAGCCTAATTTTTTGTGCCCTGAAAACGTTGGAGAACATCCTAGTTCACTTGAGGTCTCCGAATGTGTTCAACATCCCTGTCATCTTCAGCTCATCAACATGAACGTACTATGATTTCATCAGTTAAATGGACAAGGAGCTGGTGATGCTGGTGATGGCAGGTTGTTTTTTCATAGCACTGTTCTAGCAATGTTCTGTTCCACAGAATTTTAGTAACTCATTTCCAGCAAGGCTCTTGATACCTTTTTGTTTTTCATTTTAAAAAGGGTGCCTTCTTGTGCACTGTTCTTGCTTTTCAGGCTGTTTTCTGATGCTTTTGCAGTTTATTTTTATGCACTTCCCACATAATACACTTGTCTGTTAGAGGCTGCCTATGTTTGAAAGGCAAATGCTCAGTTGAATTTTGTATCTTTGAGAATCAGCGATTACGGAAATTTTAATGCATCGCTTTGCTGCTGCCTTGGGACATCATCGGATGCTGTGAGACTTGAATCTCCTTCTACTATTTTGTGTACAGAACCATGGTGTTTTACTTCTCTCTGCCAGTGGTAAATACCACACCGTGAATGCAAATGCTTTTATTTGATTCAACTGATGTACTTGCGACTGATGTGAATCTTTGGAGCGTGGCTTTGTTTGGGGAGCCCAGAGTGTTCCAGTTCCAGTGTGTTCAGCATTTGCTGCCCCAGTTGAGTTCCTCTCAACTTAAAATCAGGCAAAATATTTTTAGTGCTCTGTATGCTGTCTCCATATTTCAAGCCCTGGACTAGACTGAAATAGCAACTTTTGTTTTCACTGCTTTTCACAGACAAATAAGGACATGCTGTTAGCATCTCCCCCCCCCCATACAGCTTACACACTCATGCACGCACAGCACAACGTGCTCCTTCACTGTGCCTCCAGCTGGAGGTGTGGAGGGATCTCCAGAATTTCTGTGGGTAGAAGAAAAGTTCCAAATCGGGCAGCTCCAGCTGAGTCAGAGGCTGTTGGTACCTTCCCTTTCCTTCCCTTCCTGAGGTGGCAGAACACTTGGAACAGGGAGGATGGACGATGCAGACTGTCATACTCTTTCAGTGTCTTTTAATCCTTTTAGTTTGGCAGCAGTAAATTCTGCTTTCATACTGGAAGCAATATGCAGTGCAACATAGAACTCCTTTTTGTCAAATTGATTTCCTTCTTAAACTGCAAACTCTTTTTTTTTTTTTTATTCAGTTATTCTACACAGGTTTGCCTAAGTCTGTGGTAAACTGAGCAATTGTAGGGATGTATCGTTGTTTCCACAGTATGGGAAGCAGGGATGCACTCAACCTATTCTGTGTCAGTGTTACATTTGCGATACTGATTGCTGTAACAAGATATATTTTAAACTGTGATTAAAAACCTGTCTATAAGAACTTGAGTAGAGAAAAAGAGGAATTGCTCCAGTCTTCTGAGGATCTTGTTTGCCATTCTGATCTCACACATCCGTGTTTAAGTGACATGTTCTCTCTGGTGCTGTATTTTAGGCTGTCCTTTTCCCAGCAATGCTCATAGAACTCAATTGATGTGAGGCAGTGAGAGGGAAGGGGGATGCGTGTTATCAGGGTCTTTTTCTTACAGATGGTGTGTATTCTGTTTCCCATAAGCTTCACTTTCTTCTCATCCAACTGCTATTACTATAGAAAGAACTTGCCTCTAACCACCATAAACCAGTGTTTGGTAAACCAGTTCTGCAGCAGTGTTCTGAGATGCTATTACTTGGAACCAAGTCTCAGCTTCTGTTGGTAATTAGGGTTTTTGAAGGGGTAAGCAGGAATGGCCAGGATTAAAAAGCAATAAAATTAGATTCTTTCTTCCCCAGTACTCATTTCCAAACTCTCCTGGGCATCTGGTGCACATCAGGTTAAGTTAACGTTCATTAGCCATGAATCATGGAGCATCTGCTCTTGCGTACAGGTAGGAATGCTGCTCCTGAGGAACACTGCCTGTCTTCCCCAAAGGCTCCTATTAGCTATACCAAATCTGTGTAGTAGCAAACAGTGAAATAAGCCATTGTAAGGGTGAATCTGTTAAGGTTTGTGTTATGGTGACCCTTGATTTAATAATCTACAATAATACTTAATGTTTGTTCCTTTTTTTAACCTTCTTTTTTCCTTTGGCTTTCAGCTCAGATCGACTGATAGAAGAAACAATAAGGTAGGAGTGAACGTAGTAATTTTCATTATTTTATGCACAGTTGGCATTTGCACTGAATTGTGTCTAAAGCTATCAGTCATTTCATTTGTACAATACCTGTATTGTTCGCAGCTCCTGGGTAATAGTACAGTGACGTGGTGAGATTATTTTTGTTTGGGGGTTTTATTATTGTTCAATTTTGAAATAATTATGTTGCTCAAATATTCTATTTATCTTAGTTTAGAAAATCTACATTTCTATTCAAGGGTGAATAGCCCCTACAAAAACACAGAGACTGACTGAGCAGAATGAATGTCAGGTTGAGCTGTTCAGGGCTATTCCTGTAGTCAAGATGTTTCTTCTCATAGACACTCTTCAACAATGGGATTTTCTGTAATCCATCAATGTATTCAGCATGCTGCTGTGCAGCTGATACAGATAAGGGCTCTTACCACAAGGGCTTAAGAGGTTTTTTCTGTTGTATAGTTAGTTATCTTTGGTGGTTTGAATACTTAAGTGATACCTTCTCTAACTGATCTAGGAATTTTAGACCACAGTATCACAAATGAGTTGTCTCATCTGTGCCCTTCCCAAGCTTCCGCTGAACTCTGGGATTTTGCAGACCAGTATTTCAGAGTGCCCAAGTTAAGGAGTCTAAATTTTAGATTATTGCTTTTCAAAAAAAAAAGGAAGAAAGAAAACAAGAGAAGCTTTCAGATAATGCATGTACTGGCATAAGTGATCAAGGAGAGTAATTAGAAGTGCAGCGAGGCTCTGTGTCCATTAAGGGCTGGCTAGCTTAAGTACACACAGTAGGCTCAGTCTAATTAGCATGGTGGAAGAATGTGTTAAGCTACATTAATGTGCTGTGATGAACCAGAAATGGTGAGAACGATGTGGGTGTAATCTCACCTCAGCCTCATAAAGGTATTTGCCAAATTTAGCACAGTTGTTGTCACTATTTGTTTTACTTCGGGTTCTAGGCTTTTCCTCATCAAAATTCCTCTTCCTTTTTGCCGTACTTGTAGCCCTACATCTCCTTCTTGTAAAAATGCTCAGCATTTGTTGAATCTCTTACGTGCTACCACTCTACTAAGTAGAGCATTAAACAGCATATGGTGATTTATTAAGCTTAATATCCTGCAAAATTACTTGCATTTTCTAATTTGAGCACTTAGCTTGTTGATTAAATGTCATCAGAGAAGCTGAGACTGTGTGTGATGAGGGAACCTCTGTGTTGATTTACCTGTGCAAGGGAATGTAGCTGTGGCAGACTGGAGCGCGAAGCAGGGCACTTGCCTGAATGCTTACCTTGGTTCTTCCATCAGTTTCGAGTCTACTCAGAAGCTCTGTGGTGACATCAGGTATCCAGGCTGGTTTCAAACTGCTTTGAGTTTCATTTGTATGAGCTGCAGTCCTGTGGTTGACTTCAAGTGGCTGCTTCTCAAGTAGTAATAATCCCAACTCGCATCGCTTGGGTTAGAGCTCCTTGGTGCTGTTTACTGAAAGCATTCCTTCTGTTAATAAAGGAACCCTAATGTTTAAGAGGCTGGATTTCAGCCCCCCTTGTTGCAGTATTTATTATCTAAAGTAAATTAAATTCTTGTTGTAGTTGCCAAAAATTCTACATATCTTTTTGTAGGCAAAGATGTCATTTAGTGACTCCATTGAGCAGGAGAAGTAATTTCATTTATAACGTCTTAATTCAATTCCACTATTGAAACCAGGTGAATTCTTTTGTTTTACTCTTTTTCTTGTCATCCCCAATGATTGCAAGTATTCAGGTATGATATTAACTGATGGTAAACCCTGCTGCATTTGAAGTGAATTTGCAGATAGAAATTTACCCAACTTGGGACCATCAATTGCTTTATCTATTGTAAACCAAATAAAAGAGGGAACTGTGCGGGGGAAGCTGTTTGAATGCAGATTCCTTGGGTGAAGTGAGATGTAATTAGCTTGTTCTGGCTACTAATACTGCTCTGTCTTCAAGGCTTACATCTGCTTCATTACTCATTATTTGGGTGCAATTCAGGAAGTCAAGAAATCATTTTGTATTTTTTTAGGGGTTGTTATTAAGCAGCGATCCCAAAGCCTGGAAAGCATTTTCCTGTAGCCAGAGGCTTCTTTTGCCAAGCTGCATACCAGTGACCCCACTGCCAGCCACTGCAGTTAGCACTGATGGTGAAACCCTTCCTCTAACTCTCTGTAGAGGACTGAAGAGATGCCAAAATTGACTCTTCCTCTGTGTGGTTCCACCACGGGAGCAAGCATACGTGCAAGATAATATACGGGCACCTAAGCTGAGATGATTCAGTAACTCCAGTGATGAGTTGGGCTGTCCTTCCAGATGTTTTGATAGTGCTGAACTGTTAATCCATTTTTAAATGGATTATGTGATTTGGGTTCTTACTGCAGCAGATTTCTTTCCAGAAACGAGTGGGATGTGATACTTTGTACTGCAGTTCTTCTGGAACAGTGCTCGCTTCTCTTGGCCAGATATAGATAGAAGCATAGATTTTGTTTAATATGCTTTGTGTTTTGGGGGTTTCATTTTCAAACATTATCACTTTTCCAAAATAGCAAACAATTTATTTCTTTTTTTCCAACAATTTACATTTTTAGGCTGGCCCAGTTTGAGGTTTTTGTATCGTTTTGCATGCACCCTGTGACAAGTTCTGAAGGTTTTATTGTAATACTGTTTCTGAGGCCTAATTCAGGCTGATGTGTCAGTGTTTGGATATTACAGATTGCACGGCTCCCAGACTAATCCCATAGACTTAATTAAAAAACCTTATTTGTTTGGGGTATTTCTTTAGGTTACAACTAGGATTTAATAAAAGGAGAAAAATCACTTGCACTGATCCTTGACTTTACGGAATGGAAAGGCAAGAGTTAGGTTTTCAGAAGAGCCTTGCCACAGTGTCTGAGGAAATATTCCCTTTGTTTTCATCTTGAGCTTCATCAAAAGACACAACAGTCTTTAAAGTAATTTGAAAGATTGTGTGGTTATATACGCCTGTATACACTGGTATTTATAGATACAAGTATGTATACACAAAGAAGTGATATAATCAGAATCTGTAGCAATTTAAAACCAGAGCTTCCATTTCTATGCAGAGTCACAGAGTCCATTCCCTTAATCATAAATGTTGTCATGAATTTAAATGAGCAAGTATGATTCATGGAGTACAAAATGAAGCCCAAGTTCCAGTAAGACATAAATTATTTGATTTTAAAAAACAGGCCTTGTTCCTTTAGAGCTTTGTTCTAGTTCCTCATCAGTGTGGATTTGGCTGAGCTGACTCAATGAATGCAGCAAAGAACTGACTTCTGGGTACGTTTCAGTTGGTGTAATGTCCTGTATGCGTGTGGCTGCTACATGGGGTGTAAATCATAGCATCATAGAATAGTTAAGGTTGGAAAGGACATTAAGACCATAAAGTTCCAACCCCCCTGCCGTGGGCAGGGACACCTCACACTAAACCATGGCACCCAAGGCTTCGTCCAGCCTGGTCTTGAACACTGCCAAGGATGGAGCATTCACAGCCTCCCTGGGCAACCCATTCCAGTGCCTCACCACCCTCACAGGAAAGAATTTCCTCCTTATATCCAACCTAAACTTCCCCTGTTTCAGTTTGAACCCGTTACCCCTTGTCCTATCACTGCAGTCCCTAATGAAGAGTCCCTCCCCAGCATCCCTATAGGCCCCCTTCAGATACTGGAAGGCTGCTATGAGGTCTCCATGCAGCCTTCTCTTCTCCAGGCTGAGCAGCCCCAGCTTCCTCAGCCTAACAGCTCGGACATTTGTCTAGGTAAAAACACTTTGCTTCCAAGTCAAGGAGCATTAAAGGTGTATATCTGCACGTTAGACTGGTTTGACTGTGGTAATGGCTGGAAGCATTTAGCACTCTGTACTTTTCCATGCCAGCCAAAACTGCAAACTAAACACAAATAGCAGTTGTTTTACTTTTGAAGTTGCTCACATACCCCCAGCACTACTGACCATTCCAAGATAAACTTGAAATATAAGTGGAATTCTGAGGAAATCTAGCTGCAAGCACAGGAGTTTGAGATGCTCCCGCTGATGTGCGGTGGAGATGAGTGGGCTCTTTGTGGCTGTGACCTGGGGCTTACCTAGAAGAGATCTCTCCGATAATGCAGCAGTCTTTAATATTGTACTTCAGCCGTGGTTGAGTGTTAAATATAGAGAGCAGGATGCCATCTGGTTTTAGAAACTTGGTTTGCACCCAACTCTAGTAGTTGAGGCCAGTGCAGCACTGAGAACAGTTCCTGCTGGCTTCCAACTGAAACGTTAAATCGGGGTCATCTTGATTCCAGTAAAAATCATTTAATCTTTTATCCTTAGCACTGTGTAGAAGTTTCCTAGAGTGAGAAAAACATATTAATGTGGGGAGATCATGGTGCTGAGTAAGTAAACGGGGCCAATGTTGTGAATGGGAAGAATATGATTAATTTTCTTTAAATTGCATTTGTCAGTGAACAAATGGCAACAGTAAGTCAATGAGCATATGTTAGGGATGGGAATGAACCCAAAACTGGCTAATGAAGGATATGAGGAAGCTGCAGTACTTAAGGCTGTACAAGACCAGTCGGAGGACTACTCCCCAGAAGCTGGGTGTTTTCTGATAGCTGTTGAGCTTAATAGTTTCATTTACAGATATAAAGGCTTAGGCAAACCAGCTCATATTTTACATAATCTAATTATACATGAAGAACAGTGCTTTTTGCTTCAATTTTGACTTGTTCGTGGTAGCTAGAATCCAGTTAAGCTCTTGTTCATGGAGATCACAATTACATTTCATTACTAGACCGTATCATACTAAAAATTATAATCACTGCAGGCTTTTATCCTCTGAGCCCTTCAGTAAAACTTAGCCCTTTTTTCTAAGTGATGGATAAAAGAAGTGAAGAGGGTTCCAATCCTGTAATATGTAAACTTAAACAGTTACTGCCTCTTTATATGAAGTAGGCAGCCTCACTTCTCCGATGTTAAAGCAGGAACCTTGTGTTCTGTGATAATCTGTAATAACAACTTCTAAAGGCATTTTGGAGGTGTCTCAGGAACACTTTATATCCTGGCACTCATCCTGTATTTTCACTTCTGTAAATTAATGGATACCTTAATGAGTCATTGGATGCATCTTCAAAAACCATGTGGCTTAATTCAGGAGTGCTTTGGGCAATGCTGTATTAAAACTTCATCTGGACAAGTATCAAGTCAGTGTGGTGGTATAAGGTAAGCTCTGGGTTACTGAGCGAGCTTTCCTGTGTGCAGCTAGGAAAGTGTTTTGTTTTCCAGCTTGGTTCCTAGTGAAGTATCCCAAGTGCTCAGTAGCAAATGTAATGGGTTTGTGAGTTTGGTGCTTTTTAGAGGACTAAAATAGCTGTATGCTGAGTTGTAAATGTATATAATCTGTTAAATGCTGTATCTTCTCACAGGTGATATGATCTGATGTACTTGCTATTCTAATCTTGTAGCCTTTTTCAGCCTTTGATGGTAACTGCTTTTTCTATGCTGATATACAGCTGTTTATTCTCTGTTCATGATATCTGTTAGCCCCTTCTCTTAGCTGCTTTTCTTTGTATACTCATAGGTAGGCAATGGTTTGATCCTTCTTTTCTCCTCTAATCTAATTTTCACTTTCATTTCTACTAATTTTAGTCCTGAAAAGGCTGTCCCATGTAGTGAAAATCAGCTACAGTAGATGAGTTATTGTATCCACAGGAACAAGCACACACAGTCTAAGAGAAGCAGCTTTATAGACTTTCTTCTGTTGTTTTTGCACATGCTGGCAACCCCTTTATAAACATCAAGGAGGTGACTGCAAGTCCTGTCACTTCCAGTTAACCATCAGTTTCATTTTCCTTTTGTGCTTATGTGGCACTTCAAAAACATACAAGAAAAAAGTACTAAGTAGCCAGCTGTAAATAAAAAAAGCTTGAAGGTTTTTCCTACTTCTGCCCTAAAACTTCCCTTTTTATGTTTATTTTTTTAAAGCTAATACATCAAAATTGTATTAAAATGTTAAATCTTATAGAAAATGCCAGGGCTTTGCCTACATGTGATCAAACTGTTCGTAGTCTCTTTATGACTGATGAATCTTCAATTTCCTAAATGCATGTCCAAATTTACCAGAATGCTAAAATAAGCTTAAAATAATATATTGATCTGCCCTGTCAATGCATGTTGTTCTATTTAAAAGAATTCTCTATATAGAGCTCTTGGAAGAGTATTTTCTGTGACCTGAAAGCTACCAGAGACATCAGCTGGCCCTGCTGGCCCCTCTCTCTCGCATAGGTTTATGTGATGAGCTTGTCTTGCTTGCCAAGGTATTCTTCTACTGCTGAAACCAAAATCATACCTATTATAACACTTAGTCTTTGGCTTGGTGAGCCCTTAGTTTTTATGGACAAAGCTGGTTGGAAAGGGCAGCTTCCACCTGAAGAGGTGGTGGTCCTTTTCCTCGTCTTTCTTTTTTTTCCCCCTGAAAGTTTGCCTGGCACATTATGGGAAGGCTAAAGATCCTCTATCGAGGGCTACTTGAGATGGAGTAGCAGATATAATGGAAGAGAGCCCAAAGGAGCTCATTGCTCCAGAAACACTTTAGGGATCATTGATCCAGGCTGTTTTCTTGGTGAAGATGTTTGTGAACTGTGATCATGACCTTTTGCTGTAAGACTTGAAGGGCAGTTGTTAGGCTTGGCTCTGCTGGATTTGGCCTGCTGTTCCCGTGAAACTGGCTGCAGTGTCCTAGCAGAGAAGGCACTGGAACACCAGATCCAGAGCTGCTCATTGCAAGTGTTGTGCTCCCAGAGAAACTTGAAGTAAGTTTTAGCGACCAGTCTTTGCTATAAAAGCATTGGGAACACCCGTTCTGTGCCTGGTGAGTGAACAAGTACAATTTGTCTGTGTGGCTTTTCCTGCCAGTACATGCAGCTAGACCATGTATTAGTAAAGAAATGGAGTATAAAACTTACATATGCATGGATAATAGTCTTAATTAGGACCAGAAATTTCTCTCATCTGTGCTTTGCTGGAAGCAGCGTTTGATATGATTTCATTATACACCAGCTCCCTCAGCTCCAGCTTATGGAAAACAGGTTGGGCTTTCTGTGAAGAGTATCCAACCTTCACCACTTCCCTGCAGTCAGGGGGCAGTATTACTCTGGAGTCAAAGCAAGTAGATCCCAACATTCTGTTTGCTTAAATGTCTCCAAAGACCTGGTGACTGTATGGCCCAGCTTGGTTGTCCAGAAACCTTCTGTGTGAAGCTATATGAGCTGTGTCAGGTCTCAAACTGCACTTAATATCTCCTCTCAACCAGCACGTTCACTTTGCAAATTGATTTGTAACTGTGAGTCAGCTTTTATTTGCTTAATACTTCTGTAGCCATCATCCCCTGATGGCAGACAAGAACTTTCATATGACAGAGTAAGTATGGGGCTTCTGTGATTAAACAAACTTCTGAATGTAAAGCTTATGCCAGAAGAGTACTTTTAGGTTTGGTTGTAATGTAGTGCTGTTTTTTGAGCTGGCAGAGATATGTCAAACCCCAGCCTGTTTCAAGAAATGTCAGTGTTTGCAGTTGTTAATAGGTTATCTAAAAAGAGAAATTGTAGTGTAAAAGGTAGAGATTAATGGGGAAAATGTGTTTTCATTCATATGGCTTCACCTCATTCATTGTTCTCTAAAGAAGCGTTGCCTTCTTGCTTTCTTCTTGTTTTAGCTCTAGATTATTCTTAGCACCAACAACTTGATCCACTCTTCTTCTTTCTCCAGCATTGCCATGGCAACTAAAGAAAATATGACTTCGCAGAGAGGGATGTTGAAGTCAATACAAAGCAAGATGAATACCTTGGCTAGTATCCTTCCCTAAAATACTGTGCTGCCAGTGCAGAAGAAGAGGTATAGTACAATTTTTCACTCTTGTCATTTGGGAATCAAAATGCTTTGCGATGTCAGTGGCTGGATGATGACTGAAGCGTCTTAAAGAGGGATGTGGTGAGTAAGTTGGTTTTACTCAAATTTGAATACTGCATATAAATCAGTGTAGCTTGATTTTCAGGTGGAGATTTGCAGCAGCATTTTATGGCCTTCCCTGCTGTGTGGTTTTGTAAAAGTGATTTCACTTCTTGCTTTTTGCTTTTAAGACTGTCCAGAGCTGAAGCTTGGCATACATTGCTTCTTGTTATGGTTTACAGCTGAGTATTCATGACCTCTTGCCTTGTCACAGTCTTGGAGATGTTAAGATTTTGGCTCCTTGGTTTCTCTTCATATTCTGTGCTCATGGCTAAAGAATGTGCCAGATTGTCAAGTCATAAATGTTTGTCCTTTTCCCACTTGTTCTTTGGGCCCTTATGACAAGAAGGAATAACATTAACATCATTTGATTAGACAGATTACATCCTGAAGAGATGGATCTTGGTAACCCATAAGTTTCATTACAGTTCTTAGCAACTGGCAAGAACAAAAAAGATTCAATAATCTTTGGCCTTAAAGATTCTTGGTTCCAAAGACATGAAGCTCTGAAATTTATTATCTTGTTGGCAGTTTTATTTTGTACATTAAAAGACAGTTTTACATCTTTATGATTTTACAGTAGGAGTTCATCCTTATGTGCTATCCTTGAGCAGTGCATAGTCACGCAATGTGCATGATTTTCTCAGTCAAATGCCTTTGGTTGTTCCCTTCGCCAGTAGCAGAATTCCATTAAATACATTCCACAGATGTTTTATGTAACTGCCCCATATTTTTTTTCATACTTATTTAAACACAGTTATTGAAAGTAACTAAGCCTCACCTACTGGAGATTAAATTACATCAAGTGCTGGTAATTTAGGTGATGAATTCTGTGTTCATGTGAGCTCTAAGCTGTTCTGTTCGCCCATTTGTTTGATTATTAGTGGAGATTTATTACTGTGTCTGCCTTTTTCAGCTCTGGAGTAGTTCTGCATTTCTGTGTACTGTAGTGTTGGGGTTTCTACATACAGACTTTGGGGCTTGTTAGTTAAGAAGTCAAGTGTTTTCTGATATGCCCTTGACTCAGACTCCTTAAAGATCGGTTTCCAGCAGTGAACAGCCTGATTCAAAGGATCAACCTTCGGAAACGACGGGATTCCCTCATCTTGGGTGGCATTATTGGCATCTGTACCATCCTACTGCTGCTGTATGCTTTCCATTGATGGATGTTCCTCGATGGACTTTGCTAAACTCATCACCACCAACCCTTTCCCCCCTCAGTCAATGAAAAGTGAGTGGGGGAAGCGACAGACTTCCAACAGCCTGCTCATCACGGCTGGGAGCATCAGCATGATGTCTAGAGCTTATGATGGTGGACTGTGACACTGGGTTTGGGTTGAAGCTGCGGTGTTCCTCCTTCCCTGCCATACATCTTCCTTTGGTTTAAATTTGGTGGGCTTTGTTTGTCTTTCATTCCCCTTTTCACTGCAAGGTAAGTAAATATGGGATGCTTACCAGAACAGGTGGAAAAACTTCTGTGCTCAGCAGTGCTGGGGAGGTCTGTTGTTGGCTTGTAAGTAGAAGATCATCATTATGCTTGCCTCGGGTGGAAACTCAGCAGGAAACCTGTTTTCCCCCATAGGCCAAGCACAATACTGAACACTTTTGCCCTGTGAGAAGAATATTGCAGCTTTAAGCCATCAGGTTGCTTTACTACTAAATACATGTTCTGTAATCCTTTTTTTAACTCATGGTTGAGATAGTTATGTCTGCATCATTTGTGCTGTGAAAACTGTGCTTCACACAAATTCCTCAAAGTAAAGAAACAAACAGAAAGGGTTCTTTAGTTCACTTTTTGCACAGGATATGAATAAATTACCCTCTGAGGAAGAGTTGTAAGGTTTCTTGTGGCTTTAAAGGGACTAACGAGTCCCCCTTTGTAAAAAGGGAGCACAGTGTCCTAGCAGCTGTTTACTGTAGTGTTCAGTCATCTAAGAAGTGACCAAACATGAATTCCACCTAAAAATAGTCTTTTGGGTGTAAATACTTTGATTTTGGCTGGCATCATAAAGGTCTTTATAAAGGCACAATAAGCAGTTTGAAAAGTCTATATTGTAATTTAGATAAAGTTATTCTAATAGCATTATTATTTTTACACTGTAAGTAGGATATAACCTAAATGCCAATTGGAAATGAGAATTATGATGGTTCTACCTGAGGCAGATGGGTCTGCGTGTGAAACTTAGGGACATAACACCTCATAGTAAAAATCTGAATGTATGAACAGTAAAACAAGTATTATTTACCAGTATCTGGGGAGAGAAAAAGCCTTTTTCCATCCAGACATGCACCATGAATCCTGTTGTGTTGCCATCCCTGAACAGAGCTGACGTCAGGAATGGCTTTGATATTGCACATTCACGAATTACAGATTTTCCTGTTCTTTCAACAGCTCTTTTCCATCTGTCATATCATAACTCAAGAAATTCAAAGCGAGGCACTGAAATAGCTTTCCAAGAACTTTTAACTCTTTTCACAATCAATTTACAGTGCTCCTAACAGATTTCATGTATATCATTACCCACAAATGTCAAATAGTCTCCGAGTTCTCTTCTGGAACAGAGTCTGGTGGGACAGACACAATTTTCTACTGCTTTTTATAGTGTCTGTGCAGTTTCTTTTGGAGGGAGTAAAGGCTCCTGCCTATGTAGTGTGAAAAACCCACACTGTTGCACCTAAACTGTTTATGTGCATTGGAAGGTTTATTTGCAGACTAATACTTTGTGCTAAAAAGTCCACAAAGGCTTTCTAATCGGTCCTCGTTGGGGTTGGAAAGCATTTGGACTGCTACATGTAAACCTGTGGGGCTGTATTTTACATAAAGGGTGATGATCCGGTTGATTTGGGAATGCTCCTGGTTTGAAGTGTTCATGAAAGGGCTTTATGAAAAACCTGCATGGATAAAGGAGGTTTATTAATGAATCTCTGCACTGGGAGATCAAACCTCTTCTCCCAGTGCTTTCTCTTTGATTCCTTCACCATCCTGAGGGACCCTGATCAGCAGTCGTGCTTCTGTTTAGGATTTGTGGGATGTGGTTGCTCTATAGTTGGCAATATAAGATCTGCAGTACCGTAAAGAAATTCATTTATTTACTCTGATAACAGCCTTTTTGCTGGACTTCATTGATGATTTGGTGCATATATTTAATCTTACTGTGTGAAAAAGCTGCTATGGAGAAAATGTAGATTATAAGAAATATGTAAACAACTGATTTTTCATGTTATGAAAATGTAATGGAGGAACTGATATATTTTAGTATAAAATAACCAAAATATACTGAATTCTCTCTGATAAAGCTTTACTGGAAATGGTTTCGGTGTTGGCAGCCCCTCCATGGTTATTATTTGTGTTGAATAATACATTTAATTAACCTTGTAGTTCCCCCTTTATCATCTCCTGGTAGTGCCCTAGCAATGTGAGCAGGCAGGTTTGCTCTCTGCTGTGCTCACATAGAGCAGAGGGGAGAGACTCACTAATTCTCCTGGACATCTCTAATACATGAAGCTGTAAGCTGGAGCAATGGGCTGTAAAATGAAAACAGTGGATTGTAGTTTTTCATCTCAAATCTCAAAATACAGGCTCGTACGTCTCCTGTTGCTAACTATGTTCTCTGAGCTTTTCCTTCTGTGTGGTTCCTCTTGCTGTAAGGGGAAAAAACGTGGTTCAAGTCTCATTTCTGCAATTCCTGGCAAAGCTGCAGTTCTGTAACTCAACCAAACAGAATTGTGCTAAGAAAATTACTGCTAAGGCATTGGAATGAAGTGAGGAAATCCAGAGTATTTCTACAGGGCACGTTTCCCACACGCACTCTAAATCTCAGCCATAACTTACCCCCCAGCCCTGCGTGGGAGCAAGCCTGAGCAAAGGGGGAGGCTTTGGGACCAAGGAGTGGGGGCTTCTGGTAATACAGGAGCATGTCCTTCCTGGGAAGGCATGATAGTGATTCCAGGAGCTTTTGCATATAGAGGTGTGGTATAAATTCCTGCTGGATTCGTTACATGGAATAATCAACTCGCATTTCTCATTTGTAGTTTTAGAAGTCCTTCCTTTCAGCGCTCTTAAGGTTGTTGTGAGAAGAAAGAGTCAGTTCCTCCCTGGATGTTGCAAGCAAAAGAGCAGCACTAGAGTTCTGGGTGATGTGAATGCTTCGGATAGCTTGTCAAGAGCTTGTCCCCTGCGGAGCTGCATTCCTGAAGCTCCCCCCAAAGCTGCTGCACAGGGACTGGAGCCTGGTCCACCACCTCTGATTGTGCAGTGTGTGTAGTCACAGCTCTTTTAGCCGCCTGACCACAGCAGCTTGTGTCCCAAGATCACTTAATGCAGAGCCTTTTCCTACTTTTACATTTTTTTTCTCCCCCCAAGCTTTCATTTGACACAGGAGGAGAGGTAAAAGCTGTATTGCTCTGAAGAAGGAAGTAATTCCAGACCCCCTTAGAGCAGTGCCAGATTGTGAAATCCTTCAGAGCAGTGGGCCTGTGGAGCGCCGTGCAGCACAGGAGGCTCCAGTGAAAGACATTCCGAGCCAAAACTGAGCCATATCCTAGGTGACAAGTCCTCTTGGTGCCCTGTGTCTCTTCTGTTGGCTGGGTATGTGAAACCAGTGGTGATGCTCTCAGTTGGGAATACCCAAGTGGCTGTTGGTCTGTCTCCTACTGAGTGAAGGCAGCAGTTTGAGTCAACACCCAAGACAGAAACCAAACCCCTTTCTCACAAAGTATCCCAGTCCAGACCCCTGTAACTGATTGCACTTTCTGATATTTTGCTTTCCATACAGCTTCTTGAAACTTATTTTATTGTAACTGTAATTATTTTTGTTCTCACCTATTGTGCATTCTCTGTATGTATTAAAAAAAAGCTTTGATATGTAATTTAATAATAAATTAGAATTCTAAGCAAGGTGTTTGGTTCTTTCCCCCTGACAATCTTTGCTTACCTAAACCTCAGGGAAGATGCAGACAATATTCATCTCTCCAGCTTAGGGTTGACACTGGACAAAAGGAATAGTGTGTTTCTCTGTTTGGGTACCAAATATCAGATGTGATGGAGCGTTTCCTGGCCCCAAATCTCTTGGTGTGATGGGATGTGTTTCCTCCTGCCTGTATGTGCAGACCTGGACTCCTCTGCTTCCATTTCAAGCATCTGCATTGGAAAGGCCTGAATGCAGTCAAGACTTTCAGATGGAACAAGGATGGTGCTCTGTAGAGGTAAGCTTTACCAAATTTTCTATGTATCCTTAGCAGAAAACATTCAATTCCCAACTGCACCCCAAAACTGCTGCGTTGACTGATGTCGATTTGAAGAGATTTGGTAGTTTAATAGCTTCTTTTTCCCCTGCTGCTCCAATCACAACACAAACACCAAAAGAAAGTAGGTACTTGGAGCATGGTACGAGCAGTTGTAAAAGCTCTCTGTTCTGTTGTGTCCTGTAGTTTTGTAGCACCTCTGCAGCCTGAACCCCCTCCATCCCTGGGTGTTCAGACGAGGCAGCAGCATGCCTGAAGGACCCGTCTGTATCTGGTGGGGTTGCTGTTGGTGCTCACTCTTATTTACTTCCTATGGAGCCAGGCTGAGAGAGCTGGGCTCGTTCAGCCTGGGGAAGAGAATGCTCCAGGGAAACCTTAGGGCAGCTCCCAGTGGCTAAAAGGAAGGAAGATGGAGAGGGGCTTTGGACAAGGGATGTAGGGACAGGCCAAGGGGAATGGCTTTAACCTGCCTGAGGGGAGACTGAGATGAGCTCTTAGGCAGAAGCTCTTCCCTGTGAGGGTGCTGAGGCGCTGGCACAGGGTGCCCAGAGAAGCTGTGGCTGCCCCATCCCTGGCAGTGTTCAAGGCCAGGTTGGACACAGGGGCTTGGAGCAAGCTGCTCTGGTGGAAGGGGTCCCTGCCCGTGGCAGGGGTTGGAGCTGGAGGAGCTGTAAGGTCCTTTCCAACCCAAACCAGGCTGGGATTCTCAACAAAATCTGCCTGGCAGCATCATTCCTGTCCACCTGCATGAGGCTGGGATGGAGGGAGGTAGCTCTCGGCTGTTGTGCCATGCCTGCAGTGCTGCTTTAAAGCAGAGGTAGTTTTCCATATCCTTAATGTGCCTACTAAATATTCAGGAATGACCATGTGCTTTCTCAAGGGAAAGCTTTGAATGCTTCAAGCTAGAGAGAGAAACTCCAAAAACTTGTGGAAATGGTAAGGCCGTGCTGGGAAGTGCAGTTGGTCTCTCCAGTTGCAGCGCTGGCAATAAGTGGTGCATAAAATTCCATCTTCGTTTGGATTAGAAATTACATTGTTAATGGAGCTGCATCCCTTTTTCCAGCTCCCTGTGCAGTCAATAATTTATAGTGGCACAGGCGTAAGAGACATATTTTTAACCATCCGCCTCCCAGAATACTGTTGTTCATACTGAAACCCGCTGCCCTTCCTGCCAAGCTCGGGCGCAGTGGGTGTTCCTGCATTATGGATGAGCCACGCTCTGCTCCTTTCGTTCTGGTGCAATTCCATGAGCAGATTTCCTGCTGAAAGGGAGCCGAGCGCTCCATTAGGAATTCATAGGCAGAGACAGGAGTGCCTTTGTTTTCCCCTTGCCTGAACGTGGGAGATGCGCTGCTGCGTGGACTTGGTTCCTGACTGGTTGAAGAGAAGCCCCGGTGTTTCCAGGAGGTGTTTACATCTGCTGCGTGCCAGAACCGGGGTCTGCAGGTACCAGAGTGCTGCCAGCACTTGGGCTTCAGCATCTCATTAAACACTCAGAGCCTCCTCCTGCCTTCATGTTCCTCTGCAAGCCGGCTCAGCCCGTCACAACCGTGTGTGCTGCTGCTCATCCCTCGTTTCATCTCCGTGCCGTGGCAGCCCTCCTTTGCTCTCTGTGCTGATGGGACCCTGAGGCTTTGCTAACCCAGTTTTGAGAGCGCTGCGGGTAAAGCAGAAGTCTGGCCACAATTAAAGTGCCTCTTTAAAGCCTTTGAAGCAGCATTTGCAGTTCTCATTGTGGGTTATTTGCTCGTCGTCTTCGCTTTGCGCCCTGTGAATGAGTTAGTGTCTGGCCAGCAGATAACGGGGTCAGCCTGTGCTGTGATTCTGAGAGGTCTTCTGCAGTCGTGCCCATTTCGGCCTTGCATCCTGTGCTGCTTTACCTTCGTCTCCCCATCAGAATCTCTTCTCTTGCTTCATCCGTGTTTGGCTCCAGGTGGACTTTTCAAACACAGGAATGCAGTTTTGGTCTCATTTTGATCTCTTTAACAGAAAACGCCTCTCCTGGCTTTGAAGTCCACGAAGGGGGTCCCAGGGTGGCTTGAAGCTCATCAACCAAAGCTACACGGAGAGCTGGAAACCCGCTGCTAGCCGCTTTGGTGTGGGAGCACAGTGTGCTTCTCCCCGAGCGCTGGGAGCAGGAAGGCTTTCACCCATCCCGATGTCGGTTTGGGTCTTACCTTCCTTACCCATCCCCATCTGCCTGATGCAAGGTTCTTGGAAGTGAGGCCAATCGTCCTCACCTTTCATTTGGGACCAAAGATGTTTGGGTGCCTGTGTCCGGGTGGGAACACCCCCGTGTGCTCCCCCACCTTCCAGCATAGGGGAATTGAGGCACCCAAGTAGCAAGGCCGAGTGCCGAAGGGGGTAGATGTGGATATTTCCCTGCTGTGCTATAAATGGAGTTCCCTCTGGGTCAGGCGTGTATCACCAGTGCTAAATTTACTCTAAAATATTACTGAGGTGGGGAGGTTTGTGAGTCAGGTCTATAAAAGCCTGCGCTGCTTATGTAAAGGAATAGAGCTTGGGAAGAGGCAGCGGGCGGGAGGGCTCAGCCTGCAGCAGAGACCATTCCTGGCATGGTTCTGCCCTCTCCACAGAAATAGGTCCTTGTGCTCAGGTAGCAACTGTGCCTTCAGGGCTCTGCTGGCCAGCTCTTCCTGTGCTTCCATATGCTTCAGGAAATGTAAATGGTCCCTGTGTAAATAAGCTTGTGAATGAAAAAGAACCCGAAACATTTGGGGATGATCAATTCTGGTCATGCCTCAGGGACAGTTCAGCTCCAGCTGGGCCATGGTGCCTCTGGGAGGGATGCGAGGGGTGCTGCCATGGGGATTTCAGTGTCCAGATCTCTTCCATTCAGTCCGGCCCAGGTGTTTGGCCTTTGAAAAGCTCCTGGAGGCAGCTGTGTCTCTGCTACCAGAGCATCCCTGTGTGTTTCACTGTCGGGTGGACACACGTTGGCCATCCTGCACCACCACCAACCTCCTCAGGTGTAAGCACAGACATATCCATGGGCAGTGAACCTCTGCTTCCTCGGGAAAAGCTGTTCCTTAACTCAACAGCCCAGTCCCTTCTGCAAGCGTGGCACCACTGATGCCCTTCAGAGGTGGGTGCTGTTGACCCGGTTTTGGGGACACTTCAGCTTATCCCCACTGTGTGTTTTGCAGTCAAAAATCAAGGTAGCAATAGAGCATCGCTTCAGAGCTTTAGGTCTTATCACCATTCCTTTAATTGTATTACATTTTGCTGTGTACCTGGGCCATCTGTTTCGGAGCAGTAATGAATTACAGTGCACTGGGTGATGTGCTGGTTTGTTGTCCTGCCCAACTGGAGTTGGAGAAGCGATCTGTTTGCATCGAGGAGTATAAAACAGGTTTTATTCAACTGGACCCGAGACCAAGTAACTGCTTTAGAACCTGCAGCTGATAACGAAACGTTTCCAAGAGGCAGCGAGCTCAGCAGAAGGAGCATTTCACCAGGAAAACTTCCAGCTTTGCTTTGTTCCATGCTGTGTGCTATTAAAGCAAACAACTCCACAAGCCTCAGAAGCGTTCAGCAGCTCCTGACCGAGAATAGCATCTGACATTACAGCTAAGCTGGAAACAATGGGGGCCATCAGTTGTCTTTTTCCTTAGCACATAAAGCGGTAGCTTAGCTCATGGAGAAACCCCCATTGCTCTGTTGGAGGTATTGGATGGGAGTTTCCATCTTCTGAAGGATGCAGCAGTAACCACCATGAAGGAAAGATCCTCATTTAGAGCAGTGCCCTGATCCGCTGGTGCAATTCCCACTTATCCGGGTGAGCCGCGCTCTCCTCCTGTCCCCTTGTGCAGTCCTAACCACTGGTCCTACAGAGTACCAGTCTGACACCAACCCCGGTTTGAGATGTGATGGAAACATCTGCCTTGTGCCACGCGGGATCAGCTGAGTCCTGATGAAACGCTAGGTAGATGTGGGAGCTGTGGCTCTGGGTGGGCAGGGGAGTGGTGACAGCTTTGCACTGGAGGCAGCAGAGTCATGCCACGAGGAAGTCTCGATCCCTAAAGGGGAAGGCTGGTTCTGGGTAGGGAAATGGGAAGATGGAGACACCTTTTTGGTGCCCTTACAAAGCCAAGCTCAGCTTTTCTCCGCCGTGGAGCCCACCAGGAGTGTGTGTCATTGAACTGCAAACCTTGAAGCTGTCCCCCGCACACCTTGATGTCATCTGGAACCTCCACAGTCACAGAAACCAGTTGAGGAGCTGGGGACCAACTTTTTGTCCTTTGCTTGAACCCCAAAGCTCATGCAAATTCATTAGCAAAGGCGAATAGGAGGTGAACGGGGAGCCTATGGTGTTTAGCAGGAAACACGCAACGTGGAAATTGGCTGTAAACCTCTTGCTGTTCCTTTGCCAATCTATTATACATAAGCCCATCAGAGCAGGGTATTAATAAAACAGGAGGCTAAAGCGCTCGGCACTCCCCCCTCCTCGGTGAGACATCAGAGGCGAGGCTGTCAGCTTCCTGCTTTGAGGTCTGGAGCCTGCATCTGCCCGGCTGCTTCGGGGACATGGTCAGGATGCTCCGAGGGGAATCTCGCCACCGAAGGGGAATGTCCGTAGAGCTGGGGTTTGATGCGAGTGAAATCCAGGACACTGCCATTGTTCTTTCCTCTCGGCCTTCTCGCCGGCTGAATTCTTTAAGCAATGCACGCAAAAGGCCAAAGATGGCTTAAAGCGGCCTCCGGCATCGTGTGCTGAGGTGCCAATTGCAGCTGCTCCTCGAAAGCTCTCCCCACCGCCCGTGTTTTGTTATGCACAGGTACCACCAACCACAGCCACAAGTCCCTTTGCTTTGCTGCGTACTGCGGTGGGAGTCACACTGAATTTCTTCACTCCCTCTGGCTCGTTTCTCCCTCAGGACAGATAAAGGGGCTCTTTGGACCTCCCCTGTGCCCACACTCATTGCCCAGAGCCTTTGTGCCTCCTGCACTTCCAGGTGAGCAGAGGGAGCAAGGGGATGCTGCGGAGTAACACAGGGAAAGTCCAGGAGTAGCTGTAGCGTGGTGTAAGCTTGGACCTGTGTGGCTGTGAGCATTTGTGGCTGGTGGCTCTTAAAGGTCTGAGCAGCTGATATGTGAGCTCTGGTATGTGAAACTGCGCATCAAGAGCACTGATTTAGGTAGCATTACTGAGGAGGGGGTGTTTAGGAGTGAGAACCAGCAGCTCCACTCCGACCTGCAGTTTTTAAAGCGGTGGGGAATGGATGGTGCCAAAGAAATACATTTGATGTGCTGAAAATGCACGGAGCCAGGTCGGGGTGGGTAGGGCAGTGTAAGGGAAGGGCAATGGGACAGAGCAAGCTGAGCTCATTGCCAGTGTGCTGGAGGTGTGGAGCAGCTCTGCCTCACTGGGAGGTGCTCGGGCAGTGCTGCACCAGGGCTGTGCTGCCTGAGCCGTAGGGAACCTCAGGGGCAGTCCAACACTGCGACAAGCTGTGCCTTACAGGGGCTGGGCTTTGTGTTATGGCCAGAGGCAGATCTAGAACTAACTCCTGTCCCTTTGGTTGCTGTCTGAGATGCACGTGAGAACAGGGCTGGTTTTCATGAGCTCACAGCATTTGATCTCCATCCTCTCTGGCTTTGAGTTCCTGGGTTTTTTTCCTATTGATTTATCTTTTGCCACCCAAAAACCCCTCCAGTTTGTAGCCTTATGAAAGGAAAAAGGGGTTTATCATAACACCGCTGGTTGAAAACTACAAATACACCAAAGCTTTGCTGTGTCACGTCAGAGGGATTTGGCTTTGGACCACAGGGATTGCCTGCGACGGTCTGTTCACCCTGCTGCCTCGCCAGCGTGGGTATAGCCATTTCCAAAGGCGACCCCGGCAAGCCAAAGAGCTGAATTTGTTTCACTGCAGCGTTTGCTGCTGAGTTATAACCCATGGGCTCCATCGAGGGAGCAGAGCCCTGGGCAGTGCTGGTGGCTCAGTGCTCCTCAATGCCCCCAGTTTCACCTGCCTCTGCCCTGAGGAACCTCACTGGCTCCAGGCAGGGCCATTAAGCGGCTTTGATGCTGAATCACGCTGCGGGCTGCCAACATTGCAGAGGGTTTGCATCTGTCTTTTTCCATCGTAGACATGGATGGAAATGGAAGCGCTGTGTCTGGTACCAGCTCTGGGGCCATAGGGGCTCATTTGTGATCCCTGCTGCCTCCTGTGTGCGTGCTGCTTTGCTGGGAGAGGGAAGGAGTCATCTTTGGGAAGCTGTGAGGCTGTCACCTCCAGTAAGTCCTGCCCTGGGCTGCCCAAGTGTGTTGTACAGAGACAAGAGCTGTGTAGGACAACCAGTTCATCCCAGACTTGGCAATGAAGCTGAGCTGGGTTGGAAGCAGCAGTGCCATTCGTTCCCAGAGGATGCCAGAGCTGTGAGGCGAGGGGAGGGTGTCAGGATACAGCTGAATGAAGTGGTTGTGCACTTCAGCTGCAGTAAGGATCAGTGGCCTTGGCTGAGCAGTGTGCTGTTACACAGAACCAAACCCTGGTAGTGACCCAAGGAGTGTGTGATCCACAGCCAACAGCCTTCCAGCCTGTCTGGGAAAAGGCTGAAGGCAGTGGGTTTGGTAACGGCTGGGGTTTCAAGCCTCGGTTTAAGGGATTTATAAAGGGACTTGGTTCCTGGAGCTGCCTGCTTTTAGGCTTTTTGAATGGAGGCAGGTATTGCTGTCACCCTTGAAATCTATGGCTGGATCAATAATTTGGGGGTTTGGGCAGATGTGGAACGTGTTCTGCTGTACTCGGTTGGGCACCGCGCAGTAGGGCCAGCAGTGAGCAGCGGTTCCTAGTGACTATTCCCCATCCCATCCCTGTGTGCTGCAAGCAGGGAGGACTCCTCCTCCTTCCCTGGTCTGGCAGCAGGCATCCCACAATAGAACCATGGAATAGTTCGGGTTGGGAGGACCTTCAAAGCTCATCCAGTTCCAAGCCCCTGCAATGAGCAGGGACATCTTCCACTAGACCAGGTCCAAGGAGCTCAGTGCTGCTTGATTCCACAGCATGAGGCTGACCTGTCCGGACCTTCGTCTGCTCTGCCCTGTGCTGTTTTCTTCTGCCTTTTGCTTATCTGTATGGTTTTCCACCCACTGCACCCAAAATACCCGCTTCACCCTGCGCTTGCTCTGGGAGTGTGAAGCAATAGTTAAATGTTCAGATGTTCTCTCTCATTTAGACAGAAGAAACAAGTTCAGCTTTGACCATGCATGTTACATTTTAATTTATCTCATGCCAAGAAATACAAAGAAAGTGTATAGGATATACCACATCATCCTGCAGGGAAAGAAACACCCATCAGCAAAGAGAAGCACCCAGCTGCGGTTCCTGATGTGTTCATGCTGTGTGTGAAACGGGGCTCTTCCAGTTTGGCTTCGAAACAGGAGGAGCTGGTGCATGGACGGTGGTTGTGGCAGTGGGGGGATAGACCCTGCGCTTCCATGCAAGGATCGCGTCCTGGGCACCATCTAACACGTGGCATCAGGGTTGCCTTGGTGAATCCTGCACACGTTCCCTTTCTGATGTTTCTTATCCCGGATGGGTATTTATAGGTTCGAATTTTGCTACCTACTGGTGTCAGCAAATGCTTTACAAACATTCCCACTCTGCAAAGGCTGCTTTTCCCCAGCACCCCCTTGGCTTGTGCCCAAGCTTGGGAGTTTTCAGTTCAAACCGAGCGGTCTTCGCCTAAATTAAAGGTTTTCTATCGAAAGAAAAACGACCTTAAATCTGCGATTGCCTCAGCTTGACTGCGCAGCCCTGGCCATGGTCCTGTGACAAGGACCCGAGTGATCGGGTGAGGTTGGGCACACTGGGGATACAAAAGGAATAAGTCATGGGAGCAGCCCAGCGGGTGCATTTCTGCAGCCTCCCCCTGGACTCTGAATGGAAACAGGGGATTAATTTTATCTAAAAGGCAGGATCTGCTCCCCTTGTCTACATGGAGAAGTCTGTATTTGGAAGGGCAGCTACTGCAGGGGTATGTGCTGGAGTCCGGGGCAGGGCCTTGGAGGAGCAGTTTCCCTCCTCCTGGATAACCCCTGTCAGTGAAGCCCAGCAATGGACACCCAACGAGACCCTGTCTGGACTGAGGAAAAGGCAGAGGATGGGGGGGAAGAGCCTGTGAGGCTCGTGCATTGCTCTAGGGGGGAAGCATGTGAAGTACAAACAGGGGACGAATGGGAACGGAGTGAAAAACCCACCAGTAAAATCAGACCCCCATTAGCAAGCAAAGTCTGAAATCAAATCTTCTGTTGCTTTCTCTCCTCCCTTTTGCCTCCTCTGTCGGCACCCGTCCGCGTGTTGCTGTGACCGACTGCTTCCTGCTAGACCTTTCCTGACCATCGGTCACTGCATCCGTAAGAAGCTGGTATGAAACCAAGCTACCTTGTCTGTCTTCCACCTAGCTCTTCTGTGTCACCCCGCAGAGCCCAGCTCTCCCCAAACCCTTGGCAGAGGAGCCCAGGGACACCAGCGATAGAGAGGTGCCACCAGCCACGTGCTCTGCTCAGAGACTCCTTCCCAAGCCGTGCAAGCTGTGTATTTATATCCCACCGGGACCTCACACTTGTCGATCGTAACTCCTACTTCAGCTTACATTTAGAGACGTTTCCCACCTTCTCCAGCTCTTCATCAAGCTATCCTCCTACCAGCTCCACCGCAGGTAAGGCTGCATTGCCATCGCATCGCTTGGATCTCTCACCTCTCTGTCACTAGGGGATAGAGATTGGCCAGACCCTGAGGATTTCATGACTTGTTTTAGTTGCAAACCTGGAAACCTCGATTCTGACGTGCGTGTGTGTGTGTGTGTGTGTGTGTGTGTGTGTGTGCAGGGAGGAGGCTGCAGCAGGCAGCAAAGGGCTGTCACAAGTACCAGGCCTTGCTTGTGGGGATGGAGAGGGAAAGTCTCTCCGTGACACAGCTGTGATCGCCCTCCTGCATGCTAAAAACACAGTTAAGGAGTGGAGCGGTTGTGCCTGGATGTGGCAGAATCACAAGGGATGCTGCTGCTCCCCATAGACCAAAAGAGGACCCCTGCCTGCTGCTGGCCCTAGTTTGAAGCGCTGTGATTTACCTCTCACAACACAATAGTAAGTGAGGTGAGTGTCAAGGGTTGGGGCCTCAGCACCTTTTTCTTCATGAATGCAAAAGAGGCAAAGAGGCAGCTGGGCTAGCATAAAACAGTGGGATGTGGAGAGCAAGGATTTAGTGGCAAAATACCAGGCTGCAAAATGTATGGGGAAGCTGGGGGAGAACAGGGAGAGGAGGCTTTCCAGATCATCCTGGGGAAGTTATTTCTCCAGCACTGGAAAGCCAGGATGCAAGGAGGGAAAAGATTGTGTCAGGAGGAGCTGTAGAGGCTTTCCCCTGGATTTGAATGCAGGGTAGGAACACAAAGCTGCATCCAAGAGGGCAGGATCATTGTATCTAATCAGAAAGAAGCTTTTAAAGTGAAAGGCATTTAAATGCACTTTTTCCCTTTTTTATTGTAGCTAACAGTGAGGCAAGAAGCAGTGACCTCAGCAGCCCCATGATCCAGGTGAAGACGGGAGGCACAAACCACATTGGGTACAAGCAACAGATCATCACCATGGGGTCTTTTGGGAAAGCTTCTGCCTTCTCCTGCATTCAGGTGAACTCTGATTCCTCAGTGCTTCCCCAGCCTGGGACTTCTGGCAAGGACCATTGCAGCTGCCTCGCAAGGCCCCCTTCTTCCTCCAACTGCAGGTATCCCAATGCGTCCTGAAGCGTGGTGTGTGTTTGCATAGATGCTCTTGGAAAAACCCAGTGTGAAGGAAATCTGCATTCATATGTGGTTTTAATGAGGAGGAGACAGAAACACAGGTTTCCTTATGGAGCTCATGTGACTGAGCAACTTTGCCATCGGTGCAATTAGAGCAGCGTAATGCTAACCCACCTCGTGGGGGGTGGCAGGGTTTAATCCTTTGAACGAGGGAAAGCTCTTTAGATGAAAGGCTTTATATAATGATAAAAGAGCATTTAAATTCTTCCTTAATAAATGTTGGGTGCTCTCAAGTACTATAACTCATTGCGGCAGCTTTCCCTGAATGTCAGCTCTTCCTGCCCAAGGAGGAGCTTGCTCAGCTCTTACCATAAGCTGGATTTTGGCAGCCCAAAGGGCAGAAGATGCACAGACAGGCAGCACTGCCCTTATAGATCTAGGGGAAAACAATGTGTGCTTCCCAGCAAGCAGCTTTTGGATTGGAGTGTTAAAGAAGGAAACGTCTGGGGGGGTTTGATGGGGTTTCATCAACCATAAGGGGAGATGCTGAGTCTCTAAGGAGGGTTTCTGAAGGGATCTGGTGCCAAGGGGCAGCCTGGCAGGGCTGTGAGTGGGAGCTCGCACCCAGCAGCGCTCAGGGGGGCCCCTGTTTGCTGAGGATCACAAAAAAATGAGCTGCAAAAGAAAGGTGGAGAATTCAGCCCATTTTCAAAGCCAATGCTTTGTAATAGAGCGCCGGCAAAGGGGTGGACGGGTATGGAGCCCAGGAAAAGTGCTGTAGGGATGTGCTATAGCTGTGAATCCCATTTAACACAGGGAAGAAAGGTAACAGCGTGTCTAGGGGACGTGGCTTTCTGCAGTGACTACCATGCAGAGCCATGGGCGTTCTTGTCACCTGTTTGGTTGCTCCTCTTTAAAGTGTTTTCTTCCACTAGGCTTTACTTGAGTTCCGGGGTAACTACAGCGTGGATTTACAGCGCACCCCACGCTGTGCTAACCCCACACGTGCACTCGCATAGTCCAGACAAGAAGCCAGTGCCAAGCAGTTACCATGTGTGAAGTTTCTTATGGGGTGCAGTAGGTTCTCCATGCAGACAAGCCCTCGGGAATGTTTGATTTGGTCTAAGGTTTGGGTTGTTTGGGGTTTTTTCTCCCCAGAAGATTGATTGTTGGGAGCAGAAGTGCCTTGAAGCACCTTGTACCTTGGTGCAGTCCATGTATCTTGGTGCCAGGTTGTCAGCTAGAGCCAACAGAAGGGCCAGGGAGTGCAGCTCTTGGTTGTGTACTTGTGCCCGCAAAGTTCTGATAAAAGAGAGGCTCAGCGAGTGCAGAGCCCATGGACATGGTCAGAAATCACCTACAAAGCCTGAATAAATCACAGGCAATAAAACTTTGCATAGTCCGGGTGGTCAGGTAGAGACCAACCTCAATAACAACCCACAGCACAGACAGGGTGAGGGGGAAGAAGAAGGGATGGGGCTGAATGGAGGCTCGAGGGAGCGTGTTGGGATTGGATCCCAGGGGAAAAAGCATGGTGTGGAAGACATGGCAGAGTGCACAGTACCTACAGGCAGCTTGGGAGGAGCAAAGTCTGTTTTCTTGTTACGTTAAATATAAAACATTAAAAAATAACACTACTTGTGGAACTGACCCCAGCCAGCTCCGGGGGTGCTGGAGACTTCCAGAGATGCAGAGCAGCATGTTAGGGATGGAGGGACAGGACCAGGGCTTTTAAACTCCTCTTTGCCTCTGAAAATCTCCTGGAAAGCCCTAAACTGAAGCCCAAAAGGGTTGGAAAGTGGGGGCTGGATCATGCTGAAGCTTCTGTGTGATGGACATGATGTGACATAAATATGTAAGTGGGTAGAACGGGCTCTCCGTGCCATGATACTGCTGCTACAGATACACCAGGCTCTTTTCTCAGCGCCATGAGTATTAACCTCGCTTTGGGTGCACAGAGAGGGAAACGGGTGGGTTCACAGAGACAGCATTATTTTTCATTCCATTAAAAACCCCACCGCTGGGTCAGGGTGAGGAGGAGCCTGGGGTTCTCATGCAGCAGCATCCTGCTCTCCCAGCTCTGAGATCTGCCCTAAGCGATAAAAGAGCTCATAGGAACAGACATGGAGAACATTCCCAAAGGCATGCAAATGGTCATTGTCTCTTTTTTGTTTGTTTTTTTTTTTTTTCATCAAAAATACAAAAGCACCCACCACATCCTCCAGCTTTTGCTGCAGTTTCGTGCGGAGCAGAGCCGTGGTCCTGCTGCAGCTCTGCTCTTCCCTCCTCCTCCATGGAGCAGCTCTCAGCTCCCGATGGCAGTTTGAGCTTTGGGGTTTTATTTTTATTGTAGAGACAGCATCTGACGATTTAAAAACCAACAACTCCCCATGGATTCAGTGACTTGTGCCAAAATCCTCAGGAGGATTCCTCAGAATGTCCTGTTCTCGCCTTTTAAAAGAAGCTTCCTTCTTGGAACTCCCTTCTCTTGTACTTTAGTTGTCTCCCCACTCCGTGAGTTTTGCTGGAGGGGAATGAGGTAGTGGATTTCCCCTTTCTCCTCTCTGCGTGGCATCCCATGTCCTTTCCCATTCCTTCTGGCGATGTTCGTTATCCCATCACTTGTACAAACTCATTTCCAAGAGGCGATGAAGTAGAAGCATGCGTTCCTTCCGACGGCGTTCCAGAGCAGGCTGTCCAGGGCTGCCCACCTACACTGTGACAATTTTTTGTTGCAAGGCTGAAAGTAAAACCCCCAAAAGGAAAGTTGTCTTCCTCCTCTTCGAGGCATTTGCATGCTTTAAACGTCTTCTAGGAAACTGCAAAATAAAGAGAGTCTTAGGGCACCTTCCAGTAGTCACTGGTGCTTCCCTTATGCACTTGGGTTAGGCTTTGTTCTGAAGTTCCCGTTTGCCTGTGCTGCATGCTGGTCATGATGGGTTGGCAAATGGGTTTGTGTTTGGGAGGCTCCTCAAACATTTTGGGATTGGGCAGGTTGATTCGTGTGCTGAAACCCTTCAGTTTTTACCCCACTATGCCCTTGTAAACCCATCACAGGCTTTGCCGGGGAAAGATCTGTCTCCGGGGGGACCTTGTATGGTCACCATCATGCAATGGGAAGACTTTCCATTCTGGCCCTTTGAATAGGGTGTGTTGTTGCTGCAAGGGCCCTGTTCTCCAAGGTGATCTGCATCTGTGTTTGCAGTTCATGATGGTCATGATTAGTGTGCTACCACTGCAGCTGGGGTGAGAACTGAGCACCACCTGCCTTAGGGTAGTGGTTGGTGATGGTGGGCATGTGTGTCCTATACAGTGGGTTATAGACCAGGGAGGGTCCTGCTCTAGCTGGGCTGGGGAAAAGAGAAGGAGATGTTACCTCTGATGCTGAGTGAAATGTAGAGCACGATGATGATGGTCCCCAGGACGATGGAGACGACGCTGAGCAGCCTGGCCATGCGCCCGAGTCGCCGTGCTCCATCCAGGTCCCCTTGCTGCCCGCTGTTCCTCGACTGGGGGAAACACAGAAAAAGGCTCTTAAGGGTAGCCTTGGCTGTAGTCCCCAAAATGAGAGGTGATGTGATTCCCCCTGTGAGCCCATGGCTTTGGCAGCCCATGGTCTTGCTGAACTTACATGGCTTGGAGAAGCCCCGCCTTGAGATGCTGTTCTGCTTGTCCTGGATAGGAGCTGGGCTGGCTTGAGTCTGTCTTCTGTTAGAGTGACTAAGAGCGAGTCCCAGCATGGGACAGGAGGCACAGCACAGCCCCAGCCCCTTTCTCTTCCATAGAAAACCCTGGAATTATTAAGTTCGGGTCCCAGAGCAGCTCAATTCTATGGGACTGCACCCCCCAGGGGCACCACTGCCTTTCTGTGCAGGGAAAGCATCCTGCCACCATCATCTTCTGCAAATCCATAATTGAGAAGCAATGTCTATTACAAGTTTAACAGTCACTGACAAGCTGCAAAAGCAAAAGCAGTGACAGACGTTTCCTAAGCAGCATGTGGCCTCTTTGCTGGCTGCTGAACTGAATGTGTGTGTGAGAGGAAGGGGCTTTCATAAAGTGGACACTAACTGCTGGCTTTCATCTTGTGCTGGGATGTGATTTGGTGCCTCTGGTTTACCCTGGATTTCTGCATCAGCATAGATGGGTTGCGTTCACCAGCTCTGTTACTAAATGCAGTCCTCCTACAGTGAGCTCCTGCTCTTATGTGTGCTGTAGGGAGGGAAGGAATAGGCCATGCAGCTTCTCTATTCTGCTTCTAGTTCCATTGTGATTTCCCCTGCTGCTCTTCAGCTCCATTGTGATTTCCCTGCCTGATTTCTTCAGACAGCTCAGTAAAAGCTTTCCTAACTAAAAGAAATGGCTCCCTGGCTGTGGCAGAAATGAGGAATTGGATGGGGAAAGCACTGGAGGGTGCCTGGAAATTACTATGTGTAGACTCATTAAAGGATTAAGAGAGATCCCCAACGGTTGGAGCTAAAACAGGACTTGCCTAGTGCTGGTGTTGGTGGGCCCTGCTGTTGTAGCCAGCTCTCAGTGGGATAAATTGCAGCAATGGCAACCCAGGGTGGATGGAACACACAGCTTGAAAACTGCTTTTCACTGCTCCGTCAGGGCTGGCCACCCATGGGCTTGACAGAGATCTAGACCCTGGGGGCAGCTCCAGGGAAGTTAGTGAAGCTTCCTTAGGGAAGGGCTGCTGCTGCCACAGCTGCAAGGCGCTGGATGGTTTGAGCAGATTTGGGCTCATACCCAAAAGGAAAAGACTTAGATTGGATTGAGCATGGGCTCACCCAGACCTTGCCTGGTGCCTGATGGTGCACGAGGGTGATGCTGTGGCCTGACTCCTCCATGCTTTGATGCCAGCTCTTACTGCCCTGTGTTCAGCAGTGCTGCTGACCTGCTGGGCAAGAGAAGCCTCCACCTCTGCCACCCACACACAGCAGCCTGAAGACCAAGCAGAGCTCACCAGATGAAGCACAATACACAGCTGCATGGTAAACTTTCAGAGTAAGTGATTAAATAAGGACTGATCTTGCTTCTCGCACTTGTAATTGGCAAATCACTTGCTTCCCAAGTGAAAAATACTGGAAGTAAGAATTCCTTGTGAGGAAGCAGCATCACTGCTGAGAGAAGAGCCCGCAGTGCTCCTTGGCTTGCTTGGAGCGAGCATGCTGGGGCTTCCTGCACTTGGCTAAGGGAGGCCCTAGCACTTAGCAGAAGGGCTCTGAGCTGCACCACGGCGAGGTTATTGTGGTGGAATTACTCACCGTGCGTCAGCATTTGCTGTGTGTGGTAGAGAGGCTGGAGCGCCTCCATCAGCAGAACAGGAGCTCCCTGCTCGGGAAGAGGCAGATAGGAGCAGCGCGGCTCTCCAGGCAGAGAAACCTTCCCGAATTCACATAGTGCCCTTCTGCCTCCCATGAAATCCATTGGGAAAGGGTTTTGGAGGGAGGGGAATCGGATAAGGGGGTTTAAAGTCTATACAGGCAACGTTTTCCACCTTGATCCAGTTGAGGAGTTTGGCAAAACTCCCTTCGACTTCACTGGGGACAGGCTTTTGTGGATACTTTAACTGCCGCGGAGCAGTTACTCTTTCTTTAGAGCTGGTTTTAAGTATTTAATGTTTTTACAGGGGTTAAGTCTTCACCTGTTCCATCCACCTCCAGCCATGCTGCCTTGGCTGAGCCAGGGCTTAGGAAAAGAGGGAAACCAGGAGCAGGCTGCTGGGCTGCCTGCAGGTCCCCCGTGTACCAGCTCCTCCCTTTGGAGTGTGGCTGCTACAACTGGGGAAACAGCTAAGAAAATAAATATGCTACCTAAAAAGAGTTAAAGATGGCAGTACATTGTCCTTGCCCATGGCAGGGGGGTTGGAACTGGATGATCTCAAGGTCCTTTCCAACCCTAACTGTTCTATGAATCTATTAAAACAATCCCACTTTCCTTTCAAAAGAAGTCTGTCTCAGAAATAACTGCACTGGAAATGGTCCCCTCTCAAATGTTTTGAAATGAAATAGGAGGCCCAGCACAGCTCCAGCACTAACTGAGGAATGTCACTGAGGATTCAAATGAACAACTACTTGACTCTATTGCACCATTTCCACTTCATCTTGCTCCCTTTTAGCAGCACCATGACCAAATGGTCTCCAGCCCAGGCTGTGTGCTGGCTGCTGCTCCACAGTGCTCCGTAGGTGAAGTGCAGCTTTAAAGGCTTCCATGTTCTCGTTTTAGTTTGTATCACCATGTAAATAACATAGCAGAGCCTCAAAGAGGCAGCTGCTTCCACTGCATCCCTGCAGCCGTCCTGCTCCGCTCTCTTGACACCCTCTGTAACACCATCCCCAATGCTGGCACCAAGAGAGCTCAAGACTTTGCTCCTTCTGGTCTCGGCAGCCCGTTTGACAGACCATATCCAAAACCAGCGGGATGCAGCCGAGAGCCAATTCTCATTACAGAACAGGAGGTGACAAAATGAAGCCGGTGAGAGCCGGGGAGGATGCGGTACCCAGGGATTGACAGGATCCCTGCCCTGCTCACTGACAGCTTCCAACGATGGGGATTCTTTTTTGGGCTCCGTTTTTTTGTAACATGTGTAATATTTTTGCAGGGGGTGGGATAGATTGCCATGAAATCCGCAGCTTCAGCTGTCTTCTAGGGAAAGCACATAAGCTAAGGAATTGGATATATTTATCACTAAAGCCTCTGGAAGTGTTTATTGTTCATTTACCCTGAACAATTCTGAAACATAGATCAGCACCGGCACGGGCTGTTTAGCTAGCTATTGTTACTGTACATGTGTTATTCATTGGTGTGGAACAGTTGGATTTTAGCTCTCTAGTAGCACTAATCCTGTGTTTTGCTTTCCACATAAAAACATTAACATCTTGTTTATTAATCGAGACTCGCCAAGGCAGAATATCCCAGAAAGGCTGGAGGGCTATGGGGGAGTGAGGCGCTGTGGGTGTGCCAAAGGGATTCCCTGTGGTGGTGCAGCAGCAGCAAATCAGTAGGGCACTAGAAGTGGGGCTGGAAGGACAGGATGCACCACAGCACCTGTGGGGCCAGGTAAGGCTGGGTGACTCAAAAGAGGTATTAATCTGACCTGCGTTCAAACTATTCCCTGTTCAAGCTGCTGCTCTGGAGGTTCTTTTTGTTAATAGATTGCCTAACTTGCCTTGTTGCAAAAGAATGCAATTACTTTTCCATGCTAGTTTACAGGGATGGAGAAGATGGATCGTCACCTCCTCTTCCTCGCAATTGTTTCCAATTTATGAACTGGCTTCAGTTGCACTCTGCTGCCTTCCACCAGTTACTCAGAATAAAACCCTCAACACTTGCCTTGAAGAAAACATTCTAAGAGAGATATAAATCACCATCAGACCTAGAGGACTGTGCCATTTAACATGAATTAATGATAATTAGACTTCTCCCACATCTTTGGGGAATGACAGTACTGATTTGGGATACAAAGTGCCGTGCAGAATTGCCCTCCCTGTTACTGTATGCTGGTTCTGGGTGGATTTACATATTTTTTTCAGTTCATTTAATTTGTTTGGACTTTTGTACACTGATAAGTGACCGGTCTCTTCTTCCCTGAGGTGGCTGCACTTTGGTTGGAAGGCGGAGGGTTTTGATAACAGCCCTACAGTGTGTGTGGTACCCAGCCCTGCCCTGCACTCCTCCAAGATGGGTTCCAAAGCTGCGCTTCCCTTGTGTCCATCAGCCTCACTCTCTGGCTCGGGGAAGGACCCGAACCCCTCGGTGCAGCCAGGTCCTTGCTTGGTCAAGAAAACACATCCAAGTGTCATTGGAGGAGCCTCCAGGTAACTCATTTCCACAAGACAGCATTATCAGGGCCAGGCTGAGGGCCAGAGCTGATTTTCTTTTTCCACCACTGGCCATAGGCCCTGCTGGGATCTGAGAGCAGCTTTTGAACACTGATTTATGAGACAACCCAAAAGCATTCATTTGCTTTCCTCTCTTGTTACTGCTCATTACTCAGGAAAAATAAGCTTTCATGTGCAAAAAGCATTGACTTAGGAAAGAAAAAGACAATGGCAAAGCTAAAGGAACATCAGCACATTGTGGAAAGTTCCCTCTGCTGCACCAGCCACCGGGAATCACGAAAGCCTGGTTCCTGTTCAGGTCTGGGGGTTGGTTTTATTCTGCAGGGAGACCTAAGCCTGTGGCAGCCTTTGGAGTCACTGGGAATTACATTCCTCCCCCGTGTAAGCATCAGTTGATGCCCCAAGACCTATTCCTGCTGCCTCTGGTCAATGCTGTTACTTGCTTTGGAAGCAGAAGGCAGCCAAGTAGTCTTTCTGCCTTGTTGGTCCTGCCTGCCTTTGGGTTTAACACAGTAAATACACACCAGTGCCTCTCTGTCTAGCTGTATTAACTAACTTCTGCTCTTTCATCACTGTTTATTCTTCTACTCCATGGGGTTTATGTGGCCCACAGCACATCCCCACCGCGCTGGAGGCTGTAACGCCTGCAAGAGAGAGTGTGAGAATCTATTTTGCATGAAGGCTAATGTGGTTGGAAAATCCCCGTGAGAGACCTTGTTTATTACCATGGATATGCAATACCCAGCTGCTTTCCCTCTCGTTGCAGTGCAAAGCCAAACAAGGCTGGCTGGCTTCCCCGTATGCTGCCTAAACAGGCTCCACCACACAACTGTACTAAGCAGATGACAGCTGGCATTGGCAGAAATGATGATTCCTCCTCAAAATGGAAACTGGTCTCTCTAGAGGGCTTTCTGTGGCAACTGCTGGTGTCTGTCCTCAAGTTGGTGGGGGTGGGTTTGGGGGAAATGCTGGCTGTAGGTACCCTTCAGTGTATTTGTGTGGTAAGCAGGGAATTACTTTCCCTGACATGATTTTCAAATAGATTTGTCTCCGTTGTAAATTAAAGGTATAAAAGGTGCCCAGAGGCTGAGCAGCAATGTAAGGGGGTGACTACAGTTGCAGGGCTGTGCTGACTGAGCCACCCTCTACTTGAGATGGGCAAGAGGCTGGCTGGCTTTATTCTCCCCTGCTCTGCTGTTGGTGTATTTGCTGAGGTGGGGACGATATTGAATGGAGAAAATAGCTTCTTCAGGGCATCTAACAGAGGTGCAGGTGCAGCCTGTCGCTTTGAGGTGTCCGAGGAGCCAGCCTCCAGCCAGGGTCTCCCCTGCGCTGCAGGGCTGGGCTCGGCTGCTGGGTGGTGCGGAGGGAGGGAGGGAGATCCCTTGTCCTCGCTTCGCCTCGCAGCTCCTGCCCGGGGAAGCCCAGCGAGTCGCTCTGGACCGCTGCCGGGCGGCAGGGACCGCGCTTTCCTGGGTGCGCCCGCATCCCATCCTCAAATCCCCGCCATCCATCTCCATCCCGTCACCTCCCCGGGAGCTGGCCCCGGTTGGGAAGCCGGTCCCCGCCCGCCTCCCTTCGGCACAGCCATGGAAGCACCGAGCAGCGGCACTGCGCGGCAGAGCCCCCCGCGATCCCGGTTGGGCTGCGGGAGGTGCGCGGGCTCCTCCCGCCCCGCTCCCCGCCGCGTCCCGGTCCCCGCCGGTGCAGCACCGCGGACAGCTCCGGAGCGGCCCCGGCCCCGTCGAGGCGGCGGCAGCGGGAGAGGCTCCGGGCGGGTCCGGGCACACGGCGGGTCCCGCACTCACCATGATGGAGAAGACGAGGCCCACGATGTTGATGGGCCAGACGGGGCAGAAGCAGGAGAAGATGGCGAGCACCAGGTAGTCCCGCGGGCGGCCCTGCTCCGGTGCCGCCGTGCTGGTGGCGATGGAGGAGGCTCTGCCCAGGCTGAGCCGGGACGGCGAGAGCGGAGGCGCCTCCAGGTGCCCGACCGACACCGACTTGTAGGAGAGCCCGTGCCCGTTGCGCTCCGCCTCGCCGGGCAGCGCGGCCGTGAAGGATTTGGAGCCGCGGAGGCCCTTTTCCTCCCGACTCTCAGTCGCCGCCAGCAGCTTCTCGGTCTCCTGGAAGCGGGTGGGCAGCGCCGTGCCCGAGCCCGAGCCGGAGCCCGAGCCCGAGCCGCCGGGCGCGGAGCCGGTGCTCGCCATGGCCCGGCGGAGCGGGCTCCGGGAGCGCCCCGCAGCCGCCGCTCTGCGCCCGGGGCCCGCCGCCCCGCGGGAGGCCGTGCCGGAGGAGGGGCCAGCCCGGTTCAGCCCCCGGGGCAGGATTGGGGCCGCGGACCGCCCCCGGGGTGTCCCCGATCCCCCCCGCCCCTCGGCTGCGCTCAGCCTCCTCCCGGCTCTCTGCCCCCGGGGATGCGGTGGGTGGGGAAGCCGGGGTGTCCCCTGTCGCCTCCAACCGAGGCTCTGCCCCGCCCCACCGATCCCCCGCTCTTCCCGGGGGCTCCCACGGGCTCGGCTCCTCTGCAGCGGAACGTGAGAGCCCAGCCCTAAGCGGGGCGCAGGGCGATGCCGAGGGCAGCTCCGTGCCGGGTGCCGGTGCACACAGCCCTGCTGTTCCTGGGGCTCTACTGGCCGCAAGCCTTTCCTCGGCTGGGTGGGGGACATGCGGCAAAGACCAGAGCCACACACCCGTCATCGCTGCGGAGAGGGGCTAGAGCTGCCCTGTGCCCTTTGCAGGCAGGAGCTGCCCCGGGTGTGATGGTGTCTGGGCAGTCGGTGGGTGCCCGGCGGTACCGCTGGTTCCATCTGCTCTGGGAAAGCATCTCAGGGCGAGAGGAGGTCCTGGGCCCTTTGTGAGGAGCTCACCCTGCCCTCGCTTTGTGTGGGTGAGAAAGCGAGAGACACAGCGACTGCAGACACCGACACCAAATCTGTGTGGTCCTGACCTGCAAAGGAGAAAGGGTGCTGGTGCAGGGGTGGGTTACATCCTGCAAAGCAGCTAACAACATCCTTGGGATCAGGGGGTGCTGTGAGGGGCAGGATGGAGGTATAAATACCCCACATGGGTGGATGGCTGGCAAAGATGGATGTTTTCCACCCTTTCTGTATTATGCATCAGTCCCAGATTTGTCAGGGATTTCCCTGGCAGTAAGTGCCATCTACGGGGCGCACCCAGCACCTTCTGCCTCTCCAAAAGGTGCCTCAGGAGCAGCGGGGTAACCACCAGAGCTGGGGGTAAAACACTTAGATGCGAATTTGGGTGGGGAGAGTGGTTCATTGCGTCAGTTACTGCTGGGTTTCATTTAAACCTTCTTTGAATGACGGTACTGCTGTGCTCTCCCTCCCCACGTGATGGGTGCTGACAGAGCAGGGGTATGCGCTACTCCAGGGGGGAGCCAGAGCTGGGAAAGCCACCCAGAGCAGGGATGCTGTTGGAAGAAGCAGGATTCCTTCAGAGGACATCGCAGCAGGCCTTCTCTTGGCAACGGGAACATCTGTTGGATATTAAAGCCAAGATGCCTGACACCGTCAGCACTTTAAAGAGGCTCCTTTGCTGAGCAAAGAGCTCTCTCTCCTGGCTGCTGCAAGCTTTCCTCTGCTCATTGCCCAGCTCCCTTGTCCCGCCTGGGGATTAAGGGAGGAGGAGGAGATCCTGGAGAGGGACTGGCACAGGGGAGCGGAGGGTTGAGGTGGTTGTTCCCTCTCATATTCCATGGTTGAAATGTCCCCCGCAGGGAAAGAGCTCAGACTGCCCTCGGTGTGTTGGCAGACAGTGCTGGAGCTCGACTGGGAGCGCTGGGAAAGGAGCAGCAGGGCTGGAGGAGCTCTGTGGGCGCTCAGCACTGCGGGAACGCAAGCAGTGTGATTTGCCCTATCCAAGAACCTGCCGGCTGTGATGTATGTGGCTGTAAAACCCAGCCTGATTCCTGCAGCAATTCCAGTTTGCTGAGCCTCAGGTTGAAGGGAGCCCTCTCAGCACCCCGGCCAGTCCAAGCTTTCTAAGCCAAAAGGAAGGGGCCTTTTTAGGGAAATCCCCCCTTCCTCCCCACTCCTGGGATCATCCGGGAGCATTCTATCAGCCTGTACCACCAGAGCCACTTTGCCACAATCAGAACCTGCAGACAGATGGGTGGGTTTTATGAAAGCCAGCATCTGTCTCCCCTCCCAGCCTCACAAATCTGCTGGGCACATTGGCATCAATGAGCTTAGCAGCCAAAGTCCCAGGGCACCAACCTTCCCCTGGTTCTGCCCCCCTCCTTCCGCAGCGGGAGCCAGAGCAACCAGCCAGCCAGAGGCTTTAGTGTGATCCCCGCAGCCCATCTGTCCACCCCACACACATTAACATCAGTGCTGCAGTGCTGGGTTTATAAGCCATGTTTTCTCACAGAGCAAGCAACAGAGAATAAATAACAGCGACAACCAGCAACGGTGAAACCTCGCAACAGGAAACACGGAGCTGGCACTTCCAGAGGACTTCCCACATTCTCCAGTGTTACCACAGAGCAGAGACCCACAGCAGGGTCCCGTACGGCATGTTGGGGGCTCACAGCTCTTACCAGCAGCACAGCTGAGCCCTGCATCGTGTAGTGCTTTCCTCGCACACAACAGCCCCTTCCCACTCCCCCCCCGACACACACACACCATGTGTCCCGTGGATCCATTACCTTCCCTGCACCATCTCTCCACCCCAGCCCCGTGGGTCAGTGGATGGGGAGGCACTGCTGGTGTCCCCAGCTCTGGCAATAGCCCAGCTGCCAGGGCATGGCCCCGGACAGGGGGTCTTGCGGGCTGCCCGTGTATCTCTGCTGGCAGGCACCTCGCAGCCCAGGGTGGTGGGTCCCGCTGGAGCAATAGGCAGGGATGGGCACGGAGCGATCCTCCTTCAGGCTCTCGTAGTGATGGAGCTGCCTCTCGGGGGAAAACGCAGTGTAGAGAGGGGATGGAGGGCAGCGCTGCAAAGCGGCTGTGGAACCAGGCTCCCATGGGAGCTGGGGATGGCTGGGCTTCACCCCTGGCTCCTGCACAAGGACCCCGGCCCGGCTGCGGCACTCGGAGTGCCAGCAGCACCCGGCACCGTGCAGGGACAGGGACAGAGCCGTGATCCTGTTGATGGCTCGCCGCAGGGTAGCGATTTTAGAAAGCCTTTTGCCCCCGAGGTCGTGTTTGAGGGCCAGCCGCAGGGCGTTGAAGGCTTGGTTGTAGTCCAGGATCCTCTTGCGCTCTCTGACGTTGGCAGCCATCCTCCTGGCTTTGGAGCGCACCGGTCTGCTCCTCTTCCTCACCTTCATCCCTTCGGCATCACCCAGGCAGGTGGCTGCTTCCCTGCGCTGGGAGACCCACAGGCCCTGCCCATAGCACGCCTGGGGTGTGCTCCCTGCTTCCAGCTCCTCTTCCGAGCTGTCGGGCTCTGGCTCTGCGCCTTTCCCCATGACTGCTCCGGACATGGCTGTGCTGAGGGGGAGCAGGAGAGGTGCTGCTGCGGTCCTGCCTCCTGTGGATGTGGGAGGCACTCCTCCAGCCACACGCAGCAGCCTCTAAAAACCCCACCATGGGCTCATCACGTGGCTGCATCCCGACCCTCCTCACCTCACCTGCCTGCAGGTGTGCTCCCTGGCCCAGGGGCACAGGGCGAGTCCGGCCTGGCCTCTGCCTGCAGGGATGCTCCTGAGCATGGTGCTGGGATGGAGCGTGGGGCACCAGTTCTGGGCTGCCCAGAGGCTGCAGTGGGCTGCTCACAGGGGGAAGCACCTCTACCAAGCACACATTGCAGTGGTTGCTTAATCCCTGCTAAGAGTTTGGGCAATGCAGGGGTTCCTTTGCCCCTTTGGCCTCTCCTCTGCTGGGTGAGCCTGCAACAGGGAATTCCTGGGTTTTATACATTGCTGTGGTTCAGAACCAGCCTGGGGCTTGGGCTGTGCTCCCACACACTCACTGCTGCTTCAGCATCTCTCATTTCCCAGCTAGGGGAAACCAAGGCACAGAGTGATGAAGTTGCTGAGGAGAAGACAAAATTGCTCCTGCCCCAGGAACAGGGCTGGAGCATTGAGCTGCTTTTGAGACAGTGCCTTCGAGCTGTTCCACGCAGCTGCACCCCAGGGAGCATCCATGGTGGGCACAGAGGTAGGTGGGTGCCTGGGTAGGAGCAGCCTCTGTGAGCCAGTGGAGGAATGTGGGGGACTTGGCACGCCTCTGCCCTCAGAGCAGGAAGCAGGAATGTGGCAGGGGGGATTGGGGCAGGTGATAAAAGAGCTAAAGTGCTACCTGCCTCCAGAGCCTTCCTGTCCTTTCCCAGCAGAGAGAAGGAGCCTGGGGGCAGAGCTGTCTGGGCTGGTGCTGCTGGGCCTGCCAGGCACTTCCTCTGGGGAAAAGGATGCTGAAAGCAGCTCCTTGTTCTCTGCATCCATCTCCAGGCCAGTGGGACACAAGGACTTGCCAGGTGCAACAGGTCTGGAGGCCATGGGGAGGGCCAGGTCCCTGTCCCCCTGACCATCACGTGTTTGCCCATCATTTCATTAGCGAGCAGCTGCTAAATGCCTTCCTGTGCAAGTGGCAATGCTATGAAAAATGGCCCAGGAGTGGGTCTGACAAATTGTTGGGGTGACTGGTGCCAAACCAGAGCCCTGGGAGAATGTGCCCCTCTCGATTCATCCCTTCCTATCCTATTGTCCCTGTTCACATTCGATCAATAGCCACAATTAGTGAGGGGCTATTTGTCTATTGCCCTTCTCCTCTCTTGGCTCTTTGAAGTTGGAGCTAATTTAGGCGCCTCTGCTCCAGGAACCCAATAAATCAGGAGCCAGGGCCTCGGGGATAGGGGAGGACCAGGCAGCGGGACTTCAAAGGGAAGTGAAGCTTGCACATATTTCTGAGCACTCACCTGTGCTCACTATGGCTCCCTTGTTCTCCCCAGCAGCCCTCTGGCTGCCCAGTCTTGCTCTGCCCAGGAGTGGATGCTCCTCCAGCCACTGACTTACCCACTGAGCTCAGGTCAGGAGCAAGGAGCTCTTTGGGATGCTTGAATGCCGGCAGGATGTGCATGCCAGTTCCACTTAGGGGTATGCCTGTCCAAAACCCAGCTATGCAAGATGTATCCCTGCCATGGGGATGGGTTTGATGAAGGCAGGAGGTGTGGTACAGAGCAGACGTGGAGGGGACTGATCTGGGCACAAATCCAGTCTCTGCTTGGGCAGAGGCAGGTGCAGAGAGCAGGCAGCAGTGCTGAGGCTGCCCCATCCTGCCCAAAGCCCCTATGAAACGCTGCTGGGGATTCCCAGCATCTTGGCTTTTGGGATTCAGCCCCAGCTCTCGGAAGCGGGCAAGGGCAGACCATAAATCACTGGCCATGGGATGCCACCCGCTGCCTGTAATTAGTGCATCCCGCTGGGCTGTCCCCACCTCATCCTGGATGCTTCCTACCTAGGTGCCCATTACAGGGTGGGAGGCCAGCAGGAACGCCCACCCAGGCCCTGCTCCCTCGGCCCCCACTGATTTATTGCCATGCGCTGGAGAGATTTATGGGCTGAGATGGGGAGCCAGAAATGTGCTGTAAAGGCTCTGCCGGGCCCTTCTGCCTGACAGATGATGAAAGAGCTGTAATTATCCGTCGCCATGCATAAATCAGGCCACTCACGGCACCCGCCTGCCTCCTCCCCAGCCTCCACAGAGGGGTTTGACCCCCGGGGATACCCCACCTCCCCAGCACATGTCACTGGGGCACTGCTGACTGGTGGGTGCTTGCCCATCCTGGGCAGCATCTTCACATGCTCATGGGTCCCACAGACCAGAGGCCTGGTTTGGGTGTCTTCACCCCCAGTGCTACTGCTGAGGGGGGTGGCTGCAGCCCAGGCAAAGAGCCCTGGACTGGCTGCTTCTCACCCACATCCACCCAGCACCCCCAAACTGCTGCTGCTTCCCAATGACAGCTGATGGGGCCACTGGGAGATGAACATCACTCACTGGAGGTGAAACGTTGATGGGGTAGTGAGAAGGCAGCCAATATGTGCTGGGGGCTGCCTGGCTCCTGGCAGTGTCCCAACACCATCCATCCTCCTCGGGGAGGCTGCACCTTGGGAAGGGAAACACAGCTGTGCTGGAGGGGCAACACGGAGAGGGAGCTGGTGGTGCTGAGGCATGAGAGCCAGGAACTGGGTTCTAGGTAGATGCTCACCCTTTGTGCTGGCCCCTACTCTTGGGTGGTGATGGAGGAGAAGGAAGAGGCAGTTGTGACACTGCCTGCACCCTGTGGGTGAATAAATAGGGTGCTTTGTTCTTGCTGGGGCAGGGCCAGGTGGCACAAGAGACACAGGCTTGTGAGTCAGCCACAGCCAGCCATCGTGCAGTGCATGGGAGGAGGCAGAGGAAGGCTGCACTGCCTGAAGGCTCCTGCCTCTGCCCCTGGCACCCTTCGAGGTCTGTGCCCCAGTTGCACGGCAGGAAGAAACCACTGAGGGTTGGAAAGCTTCATCCTGTGGGTTGGCACCAAGCCGGACACACGTGTTGGCCTGGCAGCTGAAATGCAGCAGGCACACACACCGTGACAGAGAGTGGGCAAAAAGCCTCACGTGGGCCTTCATCACCCTCCACAGGAGTTTGTGTCCATCCTGAGGCCAACAGGGCAGGCAGAGCATCACTGGTCATAGGATGATGGCCAGCAGATGCGCACACGGTGGCTGGCGAAGGGCAGCTCAGTGGCTCAGCAGCTACCCCGTGCCTTCAAGGCTCAGTTGCTGCTGGCTCGGGGAGCGGTTTCTCGCAGCATGTGGGATTATTTGTGCCATTCGCTGTCGCTCCGTTGGCTGCTCTGCCGCTGCCGCCCCAGGCGCACAGCATCCTCGCGGCTCCTGCGGGAGGTGCGGGTGGAGGAACCGATCATCCAAACAGCCGGGAACGCAGCACTGCCCCGGCTCGGGCTCCCCACCTCCGTCCCCTATGAAGCCCGCTTGGGACGCTCCAGGGACAGAGCGGCGGAGGTAACCGGTGACCGCCCGCTCCCTCCACCGCCGGCGGCCGGAGCCGAGCCGGGGGCGGTGTCCGCGCTGCTCCCCGCCCCGGCAGGGCCGGGCCGAGGCGGGGCGGGCCGGGGGCGGACCCCGACGTCAGGCCCCGCGGCGGCGGCGGCGGAGGGGGGCGGAAGGCGGCGGTAGCGGTGCCGGGGGGAAACTTCGGTCCGGGGCGGGGATGGCGGCGGGCGAGGCGGCCCGGGCGGACTTCGCTCGGCACTGGCAGGCGGAGTTCCCCGGGGAGCCCGCGCCCCGAATGGAGCTGGGCTCGGTGCGGGCCATGGAGCGGGAGCTGGAGCGCTGCCGCCGCCACCTGCGCCGCCTGCAGCGGGCGCTGGCCGAGGAGCGGTTCAAGGTGGGGTACCTGGAGGCGGCGCTGGCCCGGGCTCCCCCCCCACCGCCGCCCCTGCCCGATGCCCCCCGCACGACGCCCGGCCCCGGCGGCGCGGCCGCGGGCAGCTCCCCGGAGGGAGGCAGCGGCGGCAGCTCGGACGCGGAGGACGCCTCCTCGGCAGGTGGGTGCCGCGGGGGCCGTGCCCGCCCTGCTGCGGGGCATCCCCCGACACGGACTGGGGTGTTCCCAGCCCCAGCGCCATGGGCAAGGGCATCCCCAGCCCTGCTGCTGTCCACCCTGAGCTCCCGCGCCGTGCCTAAGGCGCAGTCAAGGGCACAGCGTGCCGCTCCATCCCCATTTCCCCATACCGTGCCACGCTGCTGCTGAGGTCATCCCAAGGGCCTGTGTTGTCCCTGTCACACAACCACTGCACCCCATGCTGTGGCATGGCAGAGGATCTGACGGTCTCTCCAGGCTGTCCCCATTACACAGCCAGGGGGATCCCTTGTCATTGCATGGTTGAGGTCACCCCAAGCCCTTGTGCCATCCCCATCAAACATCTAATGCCACCTGCAGCCCTTGTGCTGTCCCCATCCCACCATTAAGGTCACCCCAAAAGCTCCTGTGTAATCCCTGTCCCACTTCCAAGGACATCCCGTGCCGAGGCCTCATCCTTGTGCATGTGAGGACGGAGCATGGCCATCCTCTATAGCAGGCTTTTGATGATGTGCTACTGGCCCAGGAGCCACCTCTGGGGCTGGGACACTGGGAGAGTCACTTTCTCAAGGTGTGACCTGGCTCATGGGGACACCTCTGCTCAGGTGACACCCTGTGACCTCCCATGGGGAAGTCCTGGAGCAGCTGAAGCAGCAGCATGCCGGGGTGATGAGGTGTCCCGGGGCGTTCCACTGGGTGGATTGAGGACGATGTTGTTTTGCAAGTGACTGGCTGTTTGTGGCACTGAAGGCGCAGCCGGTGAGTGCTGTCACCCATCACACTGTCCTACTTCCAGCGGCCTGCAAGTTGTTATTGCATCAGCTTTAAACCAGGTTCAGGTGCTGTGCTGACAGCTAGAGAATGTCACTTCTTACATTGCTAATTCTGCAGCTGACTGGGGTTAACTTCGCTCTTGCTCGATGTTTAGGGTGGTGGTTTTTCCCCGAGGCTATATCGTGCTTGGTTAGGATTGCCTGGGTAGCAAGTGCTCTGATCTCAAACTGAGCTTAATATTTAGTGTAATTTGTATTTATCGCATTAGACTCAGAGCTCAGTTTCCATTTTACCTTCCTGAGCTGAGTGTCCAAAGTACACGGCTGCTCTTGGTGTTGTCTCCGTGCTGCTCCAGGCTCCCTCACTCGTTTGTTTGTGCCTCTCCCCGATTGGCGGGGACCAGCTGTGGGATCCTGCTCCCAGCCCCATGGTGAAGACCAAGGACACTTGATGTGCTGCCCTTAAATGGCCACCCAAGTCTCTCTCCATCGCCCCATCAATGGGCACTGGTTCTAGTTTCTGGAGAGCTGCTCAGCAGCCAAGGGGAATCAAGGGCATCGGAGCAACCAAGCACAAATCCATCTGATTTACACTCGGATCTTGTATTTTATGTATTCAGGGCAATGCTCCTGAATGCTTCTGAACACCCAGGACTGTGCAAGGGACCCTTGTTAAAGGGGCTTCCTTGGAGCACAGTGTAAGCCCCTGAGGGTCCTGGCTTCATGAGCCAGAGGTGTCCTCCAGCCCCACGCCATGGCTGGAGCAAGACCTTTGCAGCTGGTTGGGGTGAGTCTTTTGGGCAAGACCTTGAAATCCAAGTTTGCATCTGCTGCGGTTAAATGTGGCCTCTTCCTCATCTTCTTCCCCGAAATGGGTCTCCATCACAGTCTCAGCTCCTGCACTCATCTGAGGATGCAGCATCCCCTTCACCAAGCCCCCGGCTCCTTGCTCCATGGCACAGCCAGGTTCTGTTGGCTGCTACGATGAGCTCTCCCCAGCCTTTCCCCAGGCCTTTCCCAAGAATCAGCACTTTCCTTTGTTGTACGTGAATAAGGGTGCTTGTGTGTGCTGATGGTGCTGACATTTAAAAGCAGAATTGGAGAGTCCTATAAGACCATGTGGTCATTGCTCAGATCCTCCTTTCTCTGGACACTTGGTTAACTTTGTGCTCCGCTTGTTTTCTTCTCACTTCTCTTTAGTTTTCAGATATAATTAAAACCTCCTGATGGCAGTGCTGTTTGCTTCTGCAGGTGGTGTGTAACTTGGTTAGCATTGCTCTGCCTGGGTCCCTCAGTGTTTTAATGGGAATTTGGGAGCTTAATGGCACCATGGCTGTGGCTGAACGTGGTTGTTTCACTGTAACCTATAGCAGCACTGTCTGGACAGCAAGCAAAGGAGTATTGAATATTGCCTTTATGGGGATTACTGGGGAAAGACAGTGGTTTTCTTTAAGTAGCTTGTGATTAATCTGATTTTAAGTGAGGAAATCTGCAAGATGCCTGTTTGCGGCTATTGCATGAGAGCAGCGGGTGTGACAGCCAGATACATGATCCTGGCATCTGAGATAACGCCTGTGCCAGCTCACCCGGGACCAACAAAATCTGAGCATCAGTGACCAGATGGCTAAAAACAAAGCGTGGAAAGGACTAAAATTCCCTTCATCTCGAGCATCACCTCTCCCTGTGGCCAAACATGCAGCTGGCCTCGCAGCTGAGCGTGCACAGTGCTGTGCGTGGCCGTGCCGGTGGTGGTTGGGGTGTACTGGATGCTGCCTCCATCACATCACCTCCCTTCTCCCTTTTGCCACACATGAGTCCGGGGTGAAGGGTCTGGTGCTGTGGGTTGGTACCCACAAGGAAAGGGTGGGATGAGTGGGCAGGAGGTGACTTGCTGGTGACCAAGAGGAGGGACTTAGTGATGCTCATCAGGAGGTGCTTTGTGTCCAGCAGCTGGGTAGCGTGTACAGAGGTGGAATAAACCCAAGTGCTGGGTGTCCCTGCTTTGCCCTTGGGAAGTGGAGAAAGAGCCTGGCTTTGCCATGGAGCTGGGATGCTGTGGGAGCTCCTAAAGCTCCTCTGAAGGCTGCTGGGTTTGGGAGATCCCCAACCTGCCCTTTGCAGCACCCTGCACCCCAGAAACGCGAGCTCTGGAGTGGGAAGCGCTGACATAGCTGGAATAGTCCACGGCGGGGCTGGCTAGCGGATCTGGTTACAGCTGCGCCTGCGAGCTGTGCTGTAAATGAAATCCCCAGCCCTCCGTTTAGCTGGAATTACACTTTCTGCCATGGAAAGATCCTGGAGTCATGTGGGCTGTTCTGCTCACCCTGCCACACCGCCTTACCTTGGGAAATGGGAAGGGAGGCTGCGGGTCCCTGCCTCAAACGATAGTGAGCACAGAAATGCGGCAGCATCAGTGTGTGAGCCAAAGGGCTGAGATGGGAAAGGGGACCTGGGGCATCTGAGTCCCCAGGGAGTCCCCCCCATCTCATCCCTGCACACCTGGCTGGGGGCTGGATTGCCATGGGTCTCATGCGGGGGGCTCCTGGCATGGTTTTGGTGAAGGCAGGGCTTGTTCTTGCTGCTCCATCCCTGCTTTAAGCTCAGGCTGCTGATGGCAAATACATGATATTGCAAAAGTGGCATCTCTGGCCTGGAGAAACTCCTCTGCAGCCGGGGATGATGGGGCAGTGCTGCAGGTAGGGCTGTGTCCTGCTGTACTGAGCCACCCTTGAGCCTTGCTAGTTCCTTGTCTTGTTCTTGGAAAACCCACTAAAACCCCAGGAAAAGGAGAACAGAAAATAGCGAGCAAAGTCCAGAGCTTACCCCAGTGCATCTCTTACCGTCTGGAATAGGTTGCTGTGTCCAAGAGGTGAAGGAGCAGTGATCCCACATTGCCTGGGAAGGTGCCACATTGCATTGTCTGTCCATTTATTTCCCCTCGTTCCGCACCAGAAGGGGACCTGGGGGTCTGTGCTGGAGCAGGGAGGTGCATACATGGGGGTTACCCCTCCCCAGGAGCCCATCTACCTCCTCTGTGTCCTTATAGTGATTGTTTGATACTTCATTGTATTTCCCCACTGCTGGGAAGTGCCTTTTTGGCTCTGAAGATGCGGAAAGTTCCTCCTCTGGCTGGGGAGCCTCAGTGTTTAATTTTAACTGCTTAGGTGAGGACAAAACCGCAGTGTGTGTGTGTTTGCCTGCTGGGAACCTTTGAATCATCTCCATCTGCTCTGGGGCCCGGCAGCATTTCAGGAGGTGGCTTTTCTCCACCACAAATGATGGCAGCATTGACAAGAACGCCTGTGTGATGTGGGGCTGCCTCCCCAGAGAACGCTGGTGCCTGAGATGGGGTCTGCAGGGTTAACGCTGGGGCAGGTTGGCACTGCTGAAGAAAATCATAAATGAATGTTCATGGGGCTAAAAAGCTTTTGAGTAGAACAGTTTAAAAGCAGAGCTTTTAAATGAGAGCAGTAAGTGCTGGTTGCTGGAGTAACTTCCTTGTGATGGGCAAATAGCGGAGGGCTTGTGAAGGAGCTGGAAGAGCAAAGGGGAAGCTCTAGGGCAGCGGACGTAGCATCTGCTGGGTGGAGGAACAGTGCTTCCAGGAGCCAGCACGCTGGGAATGCCGAGCAGGATCGATGTGTGGTGGGACCGGGATCCCTGTCAAGCGGGCAGGGGGATCATGGGTGAGTGGGCCCTGATGCTCCTGTCCCTATGGCTGGGTCTGGCTTTCCCCTGTGCTGCTCCCCTCTGCCATAGTCCTTGCATCAGCTGAACGTGGTTGCAGTGGGAATCTGGCTGCTGCCCAGCATCATGAACCTGCATCTCCTCTAAACCAGATCCTCAACATCAGTGTGAGCATTCCCAGGGAGTCTTCCTTTTCTCCCTCGCATGGCTGTGGTACTTGCTTTCATCAGCCCAGACATGCTGACATCTCTCAGATAGGTCTAGCTCCAGCATCCCTGCGCATCCCTGTGTGCCATTGGCTGAGCATGGTCTCACTGGCTGGGTATTTGCCCCCCAGCAACTGGGGCAGAGATGATGCTGAGCTCCCCCAGCTCAGCAGCATTCAGATGGTGGGCAGTAGTGCTGGGCTCTGTCAGCACCGGTGCCCTGCAGAGGGGAAGGAGGGGACACAGTTCATCTTTGGGTTTCAGCAGTGCCATGGGCTGTACCTGCGACGGGGCAAGCACTTTGGCTTGGAGGTGGCTCCGGCCCCCCAGGCTCGGTGCAGTGGTGGTCACTTGTGGGGCAATTGGCGGTCCTCAGGTAGGAGCAGCGGCAGCAGCAGGGCACAGAAGAAGCCCTCATTAGGTGGCTGGCTCCAGCCAGAAGTGCCCTGCGGGGCCTGAATACATTTGCATTATAAGTCTATTGAAATCTGGTTTGGTTTTTCTTTTCCCCTGGAAAGACACTTCTGTGCAGTGGGGCTCTTTGTTTGGCTGATTCCTCCTCCCCTCCTGCCCAGTGATGCTGCCAGTTGGGATCCCAGTGGATGGCTCTGCTCTCTCTGGTGCAGGATGCTGGTCTGCTGTGGCCAGCCCTGCAGCAGTGAACAGAGGGAGATGCTTTCCCCCGTGCTGACTTTTCCCTGTGCTTCCCTTGGGTTAGAGGGAAGGAAGCCAGCTTTAGCCGAGGCAGCTCACTGAAGTGTGCATCCATCCCAGGAAAACAGTGCCTGCGTCCCGGTTCATGGCACGGCTGTGTTTGTCCCGCTGAGCAGGCGCTGGGAGGTTGGCCAGGGCTGAGCAGCAGGAGGGAGCGAACGGATCTCGCTGCATCCTCGAGAGACGTCTTCAGATTGACTTGGCTTCCCCACCCCTTGTGACTTTATCTGTGTTTGCTAAGCGAGATAATTTGCATATGTAGATCAGTAGAGCAGCAGCAGCGCGTCTTGGCTCTCTTGGCTGTAGCCTGAGCAGAATCACAGAGGATGTCCTGCAGATCCGCCCCGAGATAAATCCCAGTTCAGGGATTGTTTGAAGCTCTGGCACACAGGGAGAGCTTTGTGCTTGGACCAGGGCTTTCTGCCATGGGTGGGTTTTGTTCTGACACTGAACCAACACCTCTTCCTGATCCTTTGCAGGGCCTGTGTTGGGAAGCAAACCTGGCCGAGCTGTCTCAGCAGTGCTGGCACTGAGGCTGGGTGGAGAGGAGCAGCCTGGGGCTGTAGCGCTGGCAGACATGGCCACAGTCTCCTCCCTCTCAGAAGAGAGACGTGATGCGATAACTGGCTCAAGCCTTCATCTTCATCAATCTTAGAGGTGTTTTCCTGCAAGCAGCCACCACCTTTCTTTCCTTCTTTGTCTGGTATCTTGAGAAGCCAAGGGCACTGCTGCTGCGCTGGGTCTCTGCCCTCTTCCCCATGTGTGCTGGGGGCGGACCTGCTCAGTTTAGGCCTCCTGCTTGGCTCCCTGCAGAGTGGGGAGCTGCAGGACCGTGCCCTGGGGCTGTGAGTGGAGTTTAGAGGTGATGCAGTGCAGACCTCAGGGTTTCCATCCGGCAGAAAAGTGATGCTGGGGGAGAAGTTTAATGCTGAGTTCAGCTGAGGAACAGCACATTCAGGACACCCAGCAGGAAGGATCTGCTGCCCTCCTTGGTGGAGAGGGTGGAAACATCTAAGTTTATTCCTCTTTTCCCTCTCTGCAGTCTCTGGCAAGGAGAGAACTGCTGCTGTGCTCCAGTGGGGACAGCCCAGACCTCCCAAAGAGCCCAGCAGAGCGGGTGCTGAAGGAGCTCGGAAACGTGGACTCTTGGCTGGTGGCTGGCTTGGGTTCTAACTTACAGAGGAGATTTAGGTCGGAGATAAGCAATACATTCTTCACTGTGGGAGTGGTGACACACGGGAACAGGCTGCCCAAGCAGGTTGTGAATGCTCCATCCCTGGCAGTGTTCAAGCCCAGGTTCGATGGGGCTTGGAGCAACCTGCTCTAGTGGAAGGTGTCCCTGCCCGTGGCAGGAACTGGATGATCTTAAGCTCTTTTCCAACACAAACCATCCTGTGATTCTATGATCTTCCACCACCAGCCCCAGCCCCAGCCCGGCCCTAGACAAGCCCCGAGGTTCATGTGGCCGTGGCTGGAAGAACCTCTTGCACAAGAGTCCCTAAATAGCAACGTGTGGGCTGGTGGGCAGGGGCTAGACAGACGCCAGGCGGGCAGCGTGGGTCTGGCCCATGGCAGGGAGGAGCTGTGGGATTCGGGATTTGGCTCTTGCTGCAGCGATGCTCCCAGCTGGAGCTGTGCTCTGGTTGGAGCTGGAGGCGGAGAACATGGGTGACAGCATCTCCTCACACCCAGGGCTGCTCTGTGTCACTGCAGGGCTGCAGGTGCTCCCCCCCCAGCCCTGTGGAGAGGAAGGAGGTTAGGCTCTTTTGCTAGTTTGGGGGTTTGGCTGTTGCTGTTGTTTTGGCAAACATGAAAACAGCACGGAAACCAAAGTGAAAAACAAAGCTCAGTGGTTTGATGGGGCTGGTTTGTGCCAGGGTTGGTGTGTGCAGCACAATTTGGGCATCCCAGTGCATGGGGAGGCTTCCTGGGACACCCACCCAACCAGGCTATAAGACACATGCCAGCTTGGGCTGTGGTGGTGCTGCATGGTGTTACACGGGGGGTGACCAGCCAGTGAATGGGCAGGAGTGGCCAGGAAGCGTGCCTGGCAGGGAAAAGAACGTGGAAAAACCTCTGGATTGCATGCAATGAGCTGTGCTTGGAGAACCAACCACTCCATGGCTCTGCAGCCACCGGGATGGAGGGGGAGCAGCTGCACCTTGTGCTGATGATGCTGATGCTACTATTGCTGATGCTGCTACCGTTGGTGCTACTGTGGTGTCCCCAGAGCGTGGTTTCCTGCTGTGAACAGGGTTAATGTGCTCAGCCAAACCACTGTCACCTTCCTGGTGGCTCGCTGTGCTGGGTGGCAGGGCCTTGTGTCGAGAGGGGCTGCGGGGGCTGCAGGGTTTGGCTGTGGAAGATGGAGGGGACTCTCTATTGGAATCTTTAATGGATAGAGCAAGGACAGGCCGTGGTACCTGGAGCCTAGGCAGGAGCAAATGGGCAAGTTGGTAGGAGATGGAGAGCAGCAGACACTGTCACATCGTGGCCACCCTTGGGCACAGCGCTGTGCTAATGGCCTGGGGACAAGGGAAGTGTTGGCACCAGGCATTGCAGGGGTGATGGTGCCCAGCAGCATCCCTTGGGGTGGCTGTGCGGGGCGCTGGGCTCCCCGAAATACCTGGGATCGGGGCAGGCAAGGGGTGTGAAATAGCAGCCATGTGGCTGCACCCTCTGACTCAGCACCCAGTGACTCACAGTGCGTAGGGTGGTGGCTGTGGCATGGGTCCTTGCCATGCCTGGGCTGGTTACAGCCCCCGGCAGGCAGGAATGTGCCGGCACAGCAGTGGCTCCTCACCCTGGATGCCGGTGGCTCCATGTACCACAGCCTTGGCATTCCTGCGCTCCCCAAAATGTATTGGCTGCATGTCCAGGCAGCGTGGGCATACCTGGGAGCAGGGATCGGATGGTGGCAGTGCCTCGGCAGCGTCCTCTCACGTTTCCCAGACAGAGCAATTGCCGATGCCACCCGTGTCCTGGCACTTCATGCTCCAGTGGCTCTACCTTCCCCTTGTGCCTGGCGGAGCATTATCCGTCCTGCCCTGTTCCCATCTGCTCCAGGCCCATCCAGGCAAGATGCAGCCGAGGGCACTGGCAGGGAATACTGCCCGCATTGCCGGGACAGGGGCAGCGGTGCCGGCACAGGCTGAACCAGGGCAGTCTCTGCACTTGAACGCTTGGCTGGCGCCCTGACATATTGGGGTTGATGACTCTGGCACTTTATATTTCCTTTGGCTACATAGAGCTGGGGAGGGTGGTTTAACTCTTGCCTGTTTGTGCCCTGCTCTGCCGACCCTGGTTGTGTGGGGCAGGTCAGCTCCTGGAGGTCCTGGTTCCTTCCGTGGCTTGCCAGAGCCAAGAGGCGCCTGTATCCTTCAGCCCTACCGGTTCGAGGGGCTGGTGAGGTTTTGATGGGGAGGGGGCACAGGGTGATAGGAAGGAGATAAAACCATGGTGGAGGGGTGATGATGCTGGACTCCCCTTTCCTCCTCACTCTCCTTGGGCTAGCCTGGGGGCCGGCCCTATGCCCCTTAACCACCAGCATCCCCTCCTCCTCCTCCTGGTCCCCAGACCCCCGCGGAGGGGTCTGCGTGGCTGCGTGCGGGGGGGACGCTGAGCTCGGCTCCCCGCGGCAATCAGGGGCGGGAGGCGGGACGCGCTGCCATTGCCAGGCAGCACCTCCTTCCCTGGGCACCCTTGGCAGCAGAGCCGCCGTGTGCCCGGTTCTCCCGTCCAACCCCGCCGGGGCCCGCAGCCCCCCGCCTCCCGCCCTCGCCCGCTGCCTTTGTTGTGCGATGAGAGCCGGCTGGCGGGGCTGAGCCGGCACAGCCCACTGAGCATGGAGCCGCTGAGCCACCGCGGCCTGCCGCGGCTCTCCTGGATCGACACCCTCTACAGCAGTACGTGGCCTGGGCTGGAGGGGTGGTGGTGAGGGGGGGGACGGACCGGGGTGCTGGGTCCCCACTACCTGTTGTGTAATGCTGCGTCGCGCCGGGGAGGGATGCTGTGCGTGCTGGGGATGCTGTGCGTGCTGGGGGTGCTGTGCGGGGGGCTCCCCGGCTCAGCTGATGCTGTGCTCCCCTCCCTGAGCATCCCGGTGGCAGGGCAGTCCTGACTGGAGTTGGTCCAGCATCCCCCCGTGTTCTGCATGAGCAGGATGGGTGATGGTGGCCTCAGTGTGATGGGTCTCGCTGGGGCTGGAGCAGCCTGACAGCCCATGGGGGTCCTTGGGGATGTGGATGTTTAATGCTCCGCGTCCCATCCCCATCCCTCTGTGGCGGTGAGAAGGCAGCTCTCCCCCAGCAGTGATTTTTGCAGTGAGCTCCAAGGCACCGAGCAGAGGGTGCTGTGGCAACACAGTGTTGGTACCCAGGGGCTGGGGGCGTCCTGCAGCATCCCAGGGGTGCGAATCCCTCCATCCCACAGATGGGCAGCAGGGAGGAACAAGCTCTGGAGCTGTGCTGGTCCTGATCCCATGGCAGCTCTCTCAGCAGCAGCCAAGGGAACCAGGGACATGGCTAGGGGATGTGGGGACTCGGTCACAGGGTCCCTGTTGTCATTCTGGGGGAGCATCGAGCTGCATGGGCTCAACCCTGGAGTTGGGTTTTGGAGTGCAGTGTTGAGCTCAGAGCCTGGTGTCTGTGGGGCAGTGAGGCTTGGCATGGCTGTGTGGGAAGGTGGGATGATCCAGAGAAGGGGGAACGGTGCCTCCTTCATGGATCTGGCATCTGCTGTTCCCTGGAGGGAGACAGGGGCTGCTGGGGAAGCACATTGCATAGGGCTGAGCTACCCCAACTTTTCCAGCCCAAACACCCGCAGCCAGAGGGCCACATCCAGCAGCAGCAGTCCCAGGGTCTGGTGCAGCTTGTGCAGGCGGCTGGGATGGAGCCCGGAGGCCGCATCCAGCCCATCCGCACCCTCCTTCCCAGCCGCAGGCATCTCTGCAAAGCAGTGGCTCTGCCATCCTGAATCCTGCTCCAGCCGCTCTTGCCAAGGTGCGGAGGAAGCTGTTTGGCATGTCCATGTTTTGGGGGATGTGGGACAGGGTCTGGCCTTCGTCACAGCGGGGAAGGTGGTGATGGTGTGGAGGAGATGCTGTTTGTGTTGAGCCACCCTTTGGAGGAGGCCCGCGGAGGCAGGTCCGAGGCCAGCTCACGCATCCGTGTTGTCATGGTGAATTTTCACCCAGGCACAGGGAAATCGTGGCGTTTCCCCAAAACCTCAGAGGCTCCATGCGGATGTTGAGCTTTTCCTGGCACTGGGATAGGATGGGCAAGCATTAGGGTGTGCTGATGCACTGCTGCGGTGTTGGGGAACAGCACATATCTGCCTGGAAAGGGAAGAAAATGCCACCCTGAGCTGCTGTGGCTGTGCTGCCTCTGCCTGGACTGGGCAGGAGCCAACCACTGCCCTTGGATGTGCTTCCTTTTGGGGACCATAGTGCTAGCATTAGCTGGGAAGATGTGGCAGAGCAGAAACATCCTTTCCCTGGGGAAAACAATCCCCTGTGGGGATGTGTTTCTGGCCCTGTCACCTTCCTTGGTCCACATGCCAGCCCACAGGACCCTTGCCCTGATGGTGTCAGCATCTCATGGGCACCAACCCTTGCTGCATTGTGGGGCTAGGTCCAGCTCAGGGTCAAGGGGCTGTGCTGGAGCTGGGGTTACAAGCCTGTTTCAGGTCAGGGTGTCCTCACCCTCCTAGAGCGGCTCCCCTGGTCCAGGCCACCTCCCTCCCATCGGTCCCCACTGGTTGGGGTGGAGCAGGAGCATTTCCACTGCTGCTAAAAAACGGGAGCAAAAATAGCACTGGGTTTTGGCACGGGCACAGGAACAGGCTGCAGGGGCAGTGCAGCTGCGGGAGGAGGAGGGAGGCGCTTGGCTTGAGCTGGCTGGGTGGCAGGAGCACCCCACAGGCAGGGAGATGCAGAGGCTGGACCCTCCATGTCCCCTCGCCCAGCAGTGTTCGCCTTGCCTGTCCTGGTTGCTCGGTGGTGCTTGGTTCCCTCCCTGCAGCGGGTGCTGGAGAGATCCTGGCCTTCCCCATAAATACTGAACAGCCTCTGGTGGCACAGCTGGAGCTGTAGGGACAGAGCTCCATCCTCGCTCCTGTGAGCAGTGAAGGCTCCTTCTCCTTGGGTGCCTGTTAGGGCACTGCTTGTACATCTCATCCCCAGCTCCATGCTGGGACCGGGATGTAGATCTGCTCCAACTGGGAGCAATGGCTGCCTGAGAGCCAGGTCATTCCTGCATCCCACAGGCCAGTCCCTTCCCTGTCTGTGCCATCGATGCCACCTTCTTCCCTGCAGGGCTGTGGGTGTCACCTCCCAGGGTCCCCAGCCACCTCATTAACGCTGTGTTCCTCATTACCTCGCTGCCAAGTCAACCCAGCCTGGTTGCCAGGTCTCCCACAGTGCTGGTGCCACTCTGGGTGCCCTATTTCCCACCCTGCTGTTAAGTCTAGAGCTGCAGATCTTGGCCTTGGTGGAGGCGAGGCGTTGGAGCCTCCACGTTGATGTGCCTGGTGGGGACCAGCAGCTTTGTCCTCTCTGCAGCTTGGCTCTCCTTAGATCCCTTGATAGGGAAAGGAGCTTGGCTGAGAGGTTTGGGTCTCTCTGGGGCATCCCCAGCTCAGGGACAGTGCCTGGTTGATCTCAGAGGTGCTGTGTGGGGTGGGTGTTCTGGGGAGGTGTCCATCATGGGGGGACACCAGCACTAATGCACCTCATGCTGTCTTCTTCCTGGAGGTATTCCAGCTGGGACCTATCAAAAGCAGGAGGGACGAGGGACACCCCACCACGAGGAGGCAGAATAGGTTAAAACCAGGGATCACCTTTCCCTGGAAGCTGAGGACCAAGGGGGAACCCCATTGATCCCCATCCAGCTTGTTCATTCCCAGTCAGCTCCTGGGTTGAACTGGGCTGCAGTGGCCAAGTGAAGGTGGTTCCCCAGCCTCTGCAGTGTGGTTATTAGCTACTAATTGCTCAGACCTAAGCAACTGTGTCCTGGGGTGTCCTGGCAGAGCTGGGGTGCATCTGGACCATGTCAGTGCTCTCCTCCATCCCACCTGCAGATCCAGGATGGGACCCCCACCCCTCCCCACTGTCACCAGCAGGGCTCTCAGCCTGAGCGGGCTTCGCAGTACTCTGATTTAAAGATTTATCCACTTCCAGTAGGAAGCCAAATGCAATATTCATGTGCTGAGCAGTGTCAGTGGGAGTCAGGGGACTCCTTGGCTGGGATGGCAGAGCTGTGGGGGCACAAAGTGTCAGTGGTGCAGTGTTTGGTCTGGAACGACTGCTCCAGCCCCTGTGCCCCCCTTTTTGGCCAGGGTATCAGCCAGGGTCTTGTCTGGGTCTCCTTGCTGTCTGCACGCAGGGAGTCTATGGGGACAGCCATGGAGCTGCTGGGTGAAGGGGAGTGAGGGGCTCCATGGAGTTGGGCAGGCCGTGCCCACCGCCTCTTTGGGAGCTGCCGGGGGGGTCTTAGCCACAGGTCCCTGGGGGGCGGGTGCTGGCTGCACCCCGAGGCTGCCCCTGCCGCAGCCGTGCTCCCTTCCCCCTCCCCTTTGTCAGCATCTCGGGGCTGCTGCAGACCTCTTCCCGCTGCCACCGAGCTGATGCCGTTTCCATGGTAACGGTTTAGGATGTACCCCGGTCCCCCCCTCTGCGCCCTGGGGACCTGCTGCAGACCCCAGGACCCCCTAGCTCCTACCTGGGGCTCCAGCTCCCCAAAATGGTTTCCCGTGGGCAACAGGGCAACACATGGGCAGCAGGGACAGTGTGAGGCATCCAGAAGTGGGTGCTGGCCTGGCGTGGTGGTGGCTTCATCCGGCACTGGGGAAAGCAGACACTTTCTGCTCCACCAAGCTGCCCACCCGCCATGGAGCTGTCAACCATCCGCCTTCTACCAGGGGAGTGGCAATGTCCTCCATGCTGCGGACCCAGGCATCCTCCCTGGCACCCATTCCCCCTCTCCAAGGAGGATGGGCATGGGAAAGCAGGGAGGATGGTGGCTGTGGCTGCCAGCCCAGCTCCTTCCCTCCCCAGGGATGGCACGGGGATGGCGGATGATGGGCAGGCAGGGCAGAGCCACGAGTGTGGGGCCAGGGCGTCTGGCAGAGCAGCTGTCCCTGCACAGAGGAGGCCCGAGGCCTCTCTGTGCCGTTAATTATGCAAATTTAGGGAAGTGTGTCAAGCAGAGGATGCCCTGTGGGGCTGAGGATGCTCTGTGATGCTCTGCCTGCTGGAGCGGGCAGAAAGCAGGCAGCCGAGGCTGGTGGGACCAGGGTGGGCTGCGGGTGCCGGAATGTGTGTCTGTGCATGGTCCCGGGTGTTGGACACAGGGTCTGTTGCCTGCAGGTGACCCACAACTGGGTGTTTGTGGTGTGCTGTGTGGTGACCGTCGGCTATGCCGCTGCATGGATGCTCAACACCATCCTCTTCCCCTGGCAGACTTCAACTATGGAGCAGACGAGTACGACGCCGAGGGCAACGAGGAGCCGAAGGCGCTGCCAGAGGGCTCGGAAACCATGCCCTACATCGATGAATCGCCCACCATGTCCCCCCAGCTCAGCGCCCGCGGCCAGGACAGCGGGGACGGTGTCTCCCCTACACCCACCGACAGCCTCAGCACAGGGGTAGGTGTTCCGGGATGCGGAGCTCTGTGCCGGGTGTGGTTGAAGCCGGGGCTGTGGGTACCCGCTCGGTTGTGTCAGCAGTGTTGTTGATGGTCTGATGCTGCTGTGACCTGCGGGACTGTCCTCTGGCATCCCAAACTCTGGGGTACAGCAAGCACCCTGTTCTGCTGCTGGTGGTGCCATGTCGGTGGGACATGGCGTGTCCCTGCCCCGGCGGCGGAGCCACGACGGCACGGACTGATCGGGGAGAAGGGACCGGATGCTGTAGCGCAGCCCGGCTGGGTGAGAAGTGTGGGGTTCGCAGGGAGCCCGCAGGCAGCCGCTGCGCCGCGCTGCCGGCTCCATCTAGCGGCACTTGGAGGTGAACAGCCGGCTGGGGAGGGAGCCCTTGCATGGGTCCCCCCTTCTGGGGAATTCGGATTTAACCCCTCCATTCCCTCTGCTCTCCCGAGAGCATCCTCGGGATTTCACAGGAGGGATGGTCGGAGATCTGCGGGGCGGGAAACAGAAGGGAAAACTTTATTTTTCCAGGATAAAAGATCATGTAAATCTCGGGAACATCGGGGCTCTGTGCCCGGACCGGTGGGGTCTTGGCAGGGCATCGGATGCCCCTGGCCCCTCGGCACAGGGCCTGTGGAGGGGTGCTGCCGGGGTCCCGCAGAGGGCTGGGGCTCAGGCGGGGCAGGAAGCCAGGCTGGGAAACGTGCAGGTTTCTGTCGTGGAAGGAGTTAAGCCTTGACCCGGATGCTGAGGCAGAAGAGGCGAGAGAGGTGTGGCTTCCTCCCCGGGGCCCGCCGTTGCGCAGCATCCTCCTCCCGGCGCCCAGCGCCGCCCCACCGCGCTCCCTGGGGACCGCAGCCACCCTGCTGCGGGAAGGACCCTGCCCCGGGGCCGGCTCAAACCACCCGGGCTCAGCACCCCTTGTCCCACCCCACCAGGATGCTGGGCACAGCCCCGCGAGCATTGACGCCGGGATTTTGGCGGTGGGCTCCATCCCAGGAGCCAGTTGGGATAGGGGAGAATATCCCTGGGAAAGCAGAGTTGGCGAAAACCCCAGGGGTCACTGGCAAAGCGGTGCTCTTGGGGGCTGGTGGAGCTGGATGCAGGCAGTGAAGCTGGCTTGGTTGGCTCTAACAGGATTGGGAAGTGTCGGAGCTCAGCACCGGCTTTGCCTCCATCTCTTTATCTAGAGCTGCTTGTGTCAGGGCTTAGTGGGACACCATCTGCTTACAGCATGTTTAATCGGCGTGTCCAGCCCTGCGATGGGCACAAGCTTGCATGTGGGTTCTGCTGTGTCATGGGTGCCAGGCTCACCCCATTGCTCTTCTCTGGTGGGGTGGGACTGGTGTCACTGCCTTTTGGAGTGCTGGAGGAGGTTTCTGGTGGGGCATCTCTTCTTGCAAGCCTCTGGGGCAGCTGTGACCACATCTGGGGCAGCCAGATGCTGGGTGCAGACACATCCTGTCTCTCCTCCCACCTGGTGTGAGGTGATGGCCCAGCCCCTGCTTGGAGAGGTGTTTCTGGGTTTGGCACTGTGGATGCTTTCCCCTGGGCAGGGACTGTTCTGCCCTCTGGAGACCTGGCTGCAGCAGGCAGGGGCTCAGTGCCCTCGCATAGACCCCTCTTAGCAAAGCATGAGCTGCGGTGTGGACACGGGGCTGGACACAGACTCTGGAAGTCCCCATGTCTGTGTCTCTGCCCACTTCTCATAGCAGAGGTTGGTTCCAGGCTTGGACAGGCACAGGAGGCAGAACAGATGCAGTTGCTGGTTCCCTTTTTGCTGCAGAGGATCGGGGGAAACTGCTGAAACAGCTCTTGCGTTAGTCTCCCTTCCTCCAGCCCGTTCTTGCCCCGTTTCCAGGGCCCATGTTGTCCCTCACAGGTGCCACAACACTGATGTCTCTGTTCCCCGGCTGCCCCTCGGTTGTGGTCAGGCTGGGGCAGCAGTGAAGTGCTAGCGCTGATCCATGCGGGATGCTGTGGGGAGGCACGTGTGTCAGCTGCGTTATCCTGCCCCGAGTCCCCTCTGGGGTAGAGAGAGGTCCCTTCTGGGGGCGTGGAGCCAGGTCTCCTTATGGTACCCGGTGACGCTGGTGCCCTCTAAGGTCACTTTTGCCGGTGGCAATCCCTGTGGTCTGTCTGCCCGCCCGCGGGACACGGTGGGACCAAGGGTCCCTCTCGGGCGGGGTGGGCGCTGTCGTGTTGCCGCCTGCTCTGCTGGGTGAGGATGCAGGGCTCTCCCGGGGACCCTCCCCGTGGTTTCCCCCGGGAGCTGCGGGAACCGGCTCGGGGCGCCTCAGCCTTGACCACACGCCGCCGGCGAGGCAGCTCCACCTCCAGCGCCGAGAGATGCATTTCCTGTAGCGAGCGTGCAGGGCGGAGCGGCGGGGCTGGCTGGGGCAGCGGCCCTCCACCACCCGCAGCCCCTCCGGGGGTGAGCGCAGCGCCAGCCGCTGCCTCCTGTGCCACCGCTGCTGACCCCAGGGCGGCCGCTGCCACCACCCCTTGGGGCCGGTTGTGCTCCCCCCCCCCCTCCTCCCCGGGATTCCCGGGCTGAAGGCCGGAGCTGTGGCAGGCGGGAGCACCGGGGATCCCATAATGGCTCCTTTCATCCCGCGCCGGTGGCCGGTGGCCAGGGCTGAGTCAGGCCAAGCTGGCTCAGCCGTGTGAGCCCCTCGCTCGGAGCCTCGCGGGATCCCCGCTGCCCAGCCGGCCATGGAGGAGGAAGAGGAGGCCATAGGGTACTTGGATAAAGTGCTGGAGGATGAAGATGACTCTGAGCCGGGAACCCCCACCAGCCCCGTGTCTCCGTTCTCGGCCGGCGAGAAGGTGGGCAGCGGGGGCTCCCCACTCCTGTGCTGGTGGTGGGGCTGGGGGACAAGGGCATCTTGCTGGTGATGTCCAGGACTTGGGGCAGCTTCTGGGGTCCATGTGGTGGGTGCTGGTGGGGAGCAGGAGCATCACCGCTGTTCCTCCGGGACTGCCTGCAGCCAGGGCACGGCCCGGGGCTGCACAGGGTAGCGGGTGCAAAGGGTTCAGTGGGTGCTTGCACAGAGTGGGGTGAGCCCCAGCCTTGTTCCCATGGGGAGTGGGGTTATGCGTGCTGCTCGGGGGGGGGGGGCTGTGTGGGTTGGCAGAGCTGGTGCCGGATGCTCAGGAAGGGGCTGGACCGCACTCTGTCACTGCCCCACTGCATGGCCACCAGCGCCCCCTAAACCACCCCAAACCCCAGTGCTGGGAGGTCGCCCCGGGGGCACCCATGTGCTGGCACATGTGGAGCCCGGCACCCTTCTCTTGCCCGCCCTGCCTGCGTGCCCTCAGGGTGCTGGCAAAGGGCTGGAGTTCTCCCTGGGGTCTCCTGCATGTGGCTGCTGTGCCCCACCTTATGGTTGTTCCTCTGGGTTGCAGGGGTCCAGCTGGCATCATCCCTATGGGGTGCTGCAGGGCCCGGGTGTGGACGGGCCCCTTATCTCCCCAGCTCTCGCGCAGGGCCCAGGCTGAGGGAAGCAGGAAGAGCCTGTGACTAATTGGTGGCAAAGAGCCCACAAGCTCCCAGTGCACAAACCTGCTCCCCCCGTGCACCCCTGTGCTGCTGCACCAGTCGCTGTGTCCTGGCATTAACAGGGAGCTGCAGGGTGGGCACTGCAGTGCCAGGGTGCGACAGGGAGATGCTGATCCATGGGCATGCCCACCCATGGCTCTTCTTTGGGTGGCAAAGCCTGGCTCCTGAGTGTGGTTTTTAAGTGGAGATCCAAGGCATGCTGGGCATTCAAGGCGGTCCAGGGACTGGGATGCCTTGGAGCCTGGCTGAGGGTCCCAGAGTCCCCCAGCCCATCCATGCATCACCCATCTCCCTGCTCATGGAGTCATGGGTCATGGAGCGTCAGTGCTGCAGCAGACCTGGGCACTAACTGGGCTGCCAGCAGCGGGTCCCCATACAGCCCAGGACCTGCCCCAGTGCCTCTGGGGTGGCACTTTCCTGGGAAAGCCTCAGCTGGGGAAAGGGTGGTGCTGGATCACGCGGGAGCACCACAGAATCACAGGATTGTTTAGGTTAGACAAGAGCTTTAAGAGCACCGAGTCCCACTTTAACCCAGCGCTGCCAACTCCAACACTAAACCGCGTCCCTAAGTGCCACATCTACACATCTTTTATACCCCTCCAGGGCTGGTGACTCAACCCCTTCCCTGGGCAGCCTGTCCAGTGCTTGACAGTCCTTTTGGTGAAGAATTTTTTCCTAATATCCAACCTAAACCTCCCCTGGCGCAACTCGAGGCCATTTCCTCTCCACCGCCGGGCATGATTTCACTGGGCGCTTCTGGACTCTGCCCTGGGAGGGTCCTGCAGTGCTGTGCACCACCCTGGAATGCTGCCTGCAGCGCCGGGCTCTCGGCCAGCCTGGAGCAGGGAGGGGAGCGAAGCCGGTGCAGCCCTTGGTTTCCCAGCTGGCTCCAGCCTGGCTGTGCTGCCCGGCAGGCACGTGCCCAGCCCTTGCCATGGAGCTTCCCTGTCTCTGATGGGGATACCCACGCAGGGACGGGCTGGTGGGATGAGGGGTGTCCTCCTGTGCTGCCTGCTGGCTCAGCCAGGCTCCTTGCTGTGTTGCACAGGGTGAGCGAGATGCTGGAAAAGGCCTGGAAATGCGGAAGCTGGTGCTCTCTGGTTTCCTGGCCAGTGAGGAGATCTACATCAATCAGCTGGAGGCCCTCTTGTTGGTGAGCACAGCCCCCCCAGGGATATTCCCTAGCGGGTGGATGGATGGATGGATGGATGGATGGATGGATGGATGGGAGTCATCTTCCTGGACAGCCTCCCCCAGGCAGACCTGGCCCAGATGCTACCTGTGCAGGAACAATGCAGCAGGAGTGATGCTGAATCCAGCCTTGTTCTGTCCCAGCCACCCTGTCTCACCTCCCCTGCTGCTTGTGTGCCTGGTGGGGAAGTATTTATAGCCCCGCTTCCTCTTGCGGGCTCACTGGCCCTCGTGGTGGAGATGCTGTTGCACAACGTGGGCTCACCGCTGCCATGGGGAGCTCTGTGGGGATGCATGACTGGGAGCAGCCCCTTGCTCCAGCTGCTGGCCCAGACCCATCCTTGCTGCCAGCTCACATCCCCCTCACCTCAATGTTCCCTCCTCAACTCTAGTCTCAAACGCTCTCTTCTCCTCCCTTGGCAGCCTATGAAGCCACTGAAGGCCACAGCCACAACATCGCAGCCTGTCCTCACCCTCCAGCAGATTGAGACCATTTTCTACAAGATCCAGGACATCTATGAGATCCATAAGGAGTTCTATGACAGCCTGTGCCCGAAGGTGCAGCAGTGGGACAGCAACGTCACCATGGGCCACCTCTTCCAGAAGCTGGTATGGCCTTCCCCAGGTCTTGCTCCACTTGGAAGAGGAGGAGGGCCAGGGAGATAGAGCACCATGCTGTGGGGTCAGCTCATGCCCTGCCATCTGTTCACCGGTGGCCATGGGACTTGTTGCATCCATCCTTGCAGCAGTCCCTGCTGCCTGCCTGCACTGATGCCCACAGTTAGCGGGTTCCAGGAGCAGCCACGGCAGGGTTTTGGCTGGAGGTGGATGGTGTGGCTTTACCATGGGGCTGGCAGGCGCCCAGGTTGCTGCCTCTTTGCTGTCTGCGCTCTCCAGGGCCATGCTCTGGGTCCTGCTGCTGCTTCAGACTTGTGATGGGAGCAGAGGTTGTGCCCATGGTGCTGTGGCCATGCTGGGGAGGGGAAGAGGAGAGGGCAGGTTGAAGGGTGCCAGGAAGTGGCTGTAGCTTCAGCCTCCAGGGTCCAGGCTCTCATTTCCTCTCTGCTGGACTTTGGAGGTTTGTGGGGGCACGGGGCTGGGCAGGAGCCCCAGCATCCTGCTGTGGGAGAGGACTCTCCCTGTGGATCTAAGCGTGTGCCCCTGCTGACTATGGCCTGCCCATGTCCTGCTGGGAGTGAACAGCTCTGAGCAGTGTCCCCTCCGTGGCTGCCTGGCCTCTCACACTGTGGGTGGCTTCAGCATCCCACTGGATGCCCGGCTAATCCCTGCTCCCCGCAGGCCAGCCAGCTGGGGGTCTACAAAGCCTTTGTGGATAACTACAAAATCGCACTGGAGACAGCAGAGAAGTGCAGCCAGAGCAACTGCCAGTTCCAAAAGATCTCGGAGGTAAGCTGGGCTGAGGGGACAGGGCTGCTGTGACCAGGCTGTCCTGGCACAGGGCAGAGAATGCTGTCCCATGGCTGAGACAACCGCATCTGCCCCATGGAGATGCTGTCCCTGCCCTGCGGACCCTCAGGGACTGTCCTAGGGCAGGAGCATCAGTGGCTGTGAGGGAGGGTTGTGGTCTTTGCATATTGTGGGATTACCCCCAGCTTGTGCAAGCTCAGGTTGGGTTCAGCCCTCGTTGCTGTAATTTCTGGGGTGCCAGCATAGTCTTCTCCTGCTCGCCCCACCACTGAGCATGGATGCTGGGTACTGGGCACCTGTGGCTCGTCTCCTGTTGGCTGCATCTCCATGCCTGGCTCCCCTATAGCAGCGGGACCCTCTGTGGCTTCAGGCTTGTTCCCTCTTCCCTCCGGCCCCTCCACAGCAGCTCAGTGGAACCAGCAGCCTCCCTGTGCTGCTGTGGGGCTGAGAGTCCTGCTCCAGGGTGCTAGAGGGGTCCATCGTGTCCCTTCTGCTGGGCACAGCCAGAGCTGCTGCTGGCATCCCATACAGTCCACACCTCCACCCCAGCACCCACGCGTGGCCTCCAGAATGGCCTGGCTGGGGCAGGGAGGAGGTATCGGGGTGCAGGAAGGGTGAGGGGGGGGGATGCCATGACCTTGAGCAATGACCTTCCCCCCGAGGGCTGCTCTGATGGGCCTTTCCCTCCCTAGGAGCTGAAGGTGAAGGGCCCCAAGGACTCGAAGGAGAGCCACACGTCCGTCACCATGGAGGGTACGGCAGGCGCGGGGAGGGGGACGCAGCCTTTGTCTGCGCGCGGATGAATTACTGAGCAGCTCCCTTTGTGTTCCCGTGCGCGGAGCCGGCAGGGAGCGTTGGGGGGGGTACGGCTCTTGAGGATGCTGGGGGCACACGGCAGCCCCCCGCCCGCTGCCCACCGCATCCCGCTGCACCCAGCGCCGTGCTGAGGGGCCGATGCCGTGCCGCAGCCGGGCTGAGCTGCTGCGGGGCGCAGAGATGGCTGCGTGGAGACGGGGCTGCCATGGAAATCCTCGTTGTGGTCCGGCTCTGCTGTAACTGCACCTACGGTGAGGCGAGGGGGAGGGCTCTGCATTCAGGTGCTGCTGGGGAGCGGTGCTGTGGGGTCACTGGCCCTGGGGCTCGCTGTCCTTGCTGGGGGGGGGGGGGTGGGTGTTGGAGGCTGTGTCGTGTTCTGCAGCCTGAAGTTGGGAACGGCTTTGTTCCAGGCTCTATTGAATCATCTTGGCTCCGGCATACGCGGCCACGCGCTCGCCTTCCCTGCGGGCAGGGGCTTGTGCCAGTGATGGGACAGCGAGGGGCTGGGGATCCCTGTGTTCTGGGGGGGCTGGTGATAGGGAGGATTCCCTGCTTGCTTTGCTGGGGGCGGTGAGCACGGTGGGACTGGAATGCTCATCTCTGCGTGGCTGGGGAGGAGAGGCACTGGGCATCCCTGCCTGCTGAGGCTGGGCCCCTGCTGCCTGCGTGTGGGTCCCAGGCTGGTGGAACTGTGCTGGTGAGGAGCCTGGTGCTCTTCTTGTACTGGGGCAGCCCCTCCCTGGCTCCATGGTGTTTTTGCAAGTGCCTGTAGCGATGGCAGAATCCTCCCCCTGGATCTAGGGTGGGGGAATGAGGAAGGGATACCCTGCCTGCCCCCCTGCATCCCAGAGGATGGCTGCTGCAAGGAGCTGGGCTCCAGTTTTACCTGCTGGCACAGGTGTGGGGGATGCAGCCTTCAGGTCATGGTCCAGCCCTTCATCCTCACCTCCCTGTACCAGGACAGGGGTTCCACTCTCGGGACTGGGCATCGTGAGGCAGCATGCTGTGGGGAAAGTGGACGGGAACCCCCTGCAGCTCATAGGACAGAGTGGATGCAGGCAGCACTTTTCCCTCTTCCCCAGCCCAAAGCCAGGCCCTGCTTGGCCCTGGCAGTTTGAGGAAGTGCTCAGAAGCAAAGGGAAAACCCAGAGGCATCGGCCTGGCTGTAAGCCGTCAGGGGGACATGTGAGTGGTTGGGTATGGGGAGCAGCACTGTCAGTGTGCCCTGTGCCTTTGCCTGCCCAAAGAGCTGGGCAGGAGGAGGAGGGTCTGGCTGCCTGGGGTGAAATGTGCCTTTGAAGAGCTCCCAGGGCTGGTTTCCTGCTGGGAAGGTGCATGGCAGGAGAAAGGGGGTGTCTGTGCCCTGTGTACGGGGCAGCTGTGTGCCCCTGCTGTGGATGGAGCCTCATGTAATCATGGGGGGCTGCAAGGAGGGAACATGGGGCAGCAGCACTGGGAGGATGCCTGGTCCTCCTGTGTTCTCTGTAGGTGGGGGTTCTGCTGCTGCTGGAGCAGCCTGGGTTCCCCTTGCACCCAGGACTGACTGGAGTGGGGGGATATGGGGTGTCCCATGGGGTGGCAGAGCCCGGCAGGGGCAGGTCAGGGATGAGACCTGCTGCTGAGCCAAAAGGGAAACTGAAAAGGCTGCTGGTGGTGATGAGCAGCTTCCGCCCCACAGCCACCGCAGGCAAAGCTGGTGGTGCCGGTGTGCACACCACAGCCGGGAGGGAGGCCCTCGCCCCACAGGGAGGCCATGCTGGCACAGTCATGGTGGGGATGTCCTGCAGAACGCTGTGTGTTCGCACAGCTCCTCTGGCTTTGCCACCCGTGATGTGTGGCAGCAGAGGGGAGGAGCCCGTGGTGCCTGGGTTGGTGTCCCCATCGTGCCCTGTCCCAGGGCTGACACAGACCTTACCGATGTGGGACCATGGCTGGAGCAGAGCAACTTGTGTGTAGCACTACTTGGCCAGCACCATGCTGCAGTCACCCCAGTGGGGACCCAACAGACACCTGCACTGCTGGTCCACTCATGGTGCAGAATGGACCCCAGACGTTCACCCAGGGCTTCGTGCAGATGTGGGGGGTCTCTGTGCATTATGTGCATCCTTGCCCCTGCAGGATGTGGTCCTGGCTCTCATGGGTGGGAGAGGGGCCGGGGCCCTGTTGGTGGGTGGCTGCTGACACCTTCTCTCTCCCCTCAGCATTGCTGTACAAACCCATCGACCGGGTGACGCGGAGCACCCTCGTCCTGCATGTGAGTGTGACACCAGTCCTGGGGTGGGGGACTCTGCCCTGTTGCTCCTGGGGACCCGCAGCCATGGGGAGTGCTGCTGAGGGGTCTCCGGGGTGGGTGCGGCAGGCAGGGCAGTGCCCTTGGCCACTCACCTGTACCTGTTCCCTTCCAGGACCTCCTCAAGCACACCCCAGCTGACCACCCCGACTACCCGCTGCTCCAGGATGCCCTCCGCATCTCACAGAACTTCCTCTCCAGCATCAATGAGGACATAGATCCCCGGAGGACAGCGGTCACCACCCCCAAGGGGGAGGTAAGCCAGTGGGGTGGGCAGTGACGGGCACAGGGTGAGGGCTGAGCCCTCTGCCAGCCCATGGCTGGTGTCTCCACCCTGGGGAGCTCCATGGTGCTTGGCCAGGAGATGGAGGGTTTCCTCTAGATGCAGTTAGGGTGCAAGGTTAGGGTTCTACTGGTCCTTGCTGCTTGCTAGCACCCTGCTGAGCATATGGGACTCAAAATAGCCAGAGGACATAGACCTTCCCATGCTCCCAATGGCTGAGTCATGGAGGGGGACAGCAGCATCCGTCCCCTGCGGTTTGTTGGCCTTTGCTCCCTGCCTGCTCTCACCCCAGCCCTGCTGCCCCACAGACCCGGCAGCTTGTCAAGGATGGCTTCTTGGTGGAGCTGTCGGAGGGCTCAAGGAAGCTGCGGCACGTCTTCCTCTTCACCGACGTGCTGCTCTGCGCCAAGCTGAAGAAGGCAGCGGTGGGGTAAGGAGGGCGCTGGGCACGGGGGGGATGTCCCAGCCCCCTGTCCTGCAGTGGGCTGCGGGACGTGCCGGGAGGGGGTCAGGCATTACTGAGCACCCACTCCCCGGCTGCAGGAAACACCAGCAGTACGACTGCAAGTGGTACGTGCCCCTGGCCGACCTGGTGTTCCCTTCGCCGGAGGAGTCGGAGCACTGCCCGCAGGTCCACGTCATCCCCGACCATGAGCTGGAGGACATGAAGATGAAGATCTCAGCCATCAAGAGCGAGGTGCAGAAGGAGGTGAGAGGAGGATGGGGTGCTTAGGGAAGTGTGGGACCTGCTGCCAGGGTGGGTGCCTTGCTCTGGGACAGGGATGGGACATGGGGGTGCCTGTGAAAGCTCCTCTTTGCTCCCTGCCTATAGAAAGCCAACAAGGGGCAGAGCCGGGCCATTGAGCGCCTCAAGAAGAAGATGTTTGAGAATGAATTCTGGCTGCTCCTCAACTCACCCGCCATCCCCTTCCGCATCCACAACCGCAACGGGAAGGTGAGGAGGGTGGGCTGGGGGCCGGGCTCGGTGCTGCCTGAGCACAGCCTGCTGCATCGTCCTCTGTCTTGCAGAGCTACCTCTTTCTGCTGTCATCCGACTACGAGAGGTCCGAGTGGAGGGAGGCCATTCAGAGACTGCAGAAAAAGGGTAAGTCTGGGGCTATTGAGGTCCTCTTGAACCTCACAAGGAGGCCCCATAGGATCACAGTCTCTGGTCCCCATGGCCAGCACTGGCTGCATCCCTCTGGAGCTCCTCTCTTGTCCTCTCCCAGACCTCCAGGCCTTTGTGCTGAGCTCGGTGGAGCTGCAGGTGCTCACGGGATCCTGCTTCAAGCTACGCACTGTCCACAACATCCCGGTCACCAGTAACAAGGATGGTGAGTGTTACTGTGCTGGTGGGTCCTTCTTTGCCTCCAGATGATGCTGGGGAGGAGCTGTGGGGTCCCTTGTGGGGAGCTGTGTCCCTGCTTGGGGACCGTGCCTGTGCAGGGAACAGCCACCCACCAGGTGGCACTGCTGGAGCAGAGTCTGGCTCCCAGGCAGCGTAATCTCGGCTGGAACACGGGAATGCTTTGGGATGCTCCCCAGCATCCCCATGGGCTGCGCAGGACCAGGGTGTTCCCAAGGCGAGACCCACTGGGAACCTCCCTCAGGGCTGTCCAACAGCAGGAGACCTTGGGGTGTCTGTCAGGGATGATCAGCAGGGGGGGATGCACGTCCTCCTCCAGGCCTTAGGGATGAACAGTGGGGTGTCACCACAGACACCCAGTGCTTGCTATGGCAAAGGCTGCCCTGGGGGATGGCCAGCCCACACACGGGCCATTGGGCATGGGAGGTGGCTGCTGAGCCCTGACGGCCTCTGCTCTCCCCACCACAGATGATGAGTCCCCTGGGCTCTATGGGTTCCTGCACGTCATCGTCCACTCCGCCAAGGGCTTCAAGCAGTCTGCCAGTAAGTGTGGGTGCCCACCCTTTAGCTCGGGGGGGCCTCGTGTGGTCAGAAGAGCTGGGGTCCAGCATGTGGCCCCGCTCTGCCCACAGGGGTGGCCTGGGAGCTGATGGGGCTGTTCCTGGAGTGCTGAGTGGTGTCTGCTCCCCCAGACCTTTACTGCACGCTGGAGGTGGACTCCTTTGGCTACTTCGTCAGCAAAGCCAAGACCAGGGTTTTCCGGGACACCACCGAGCCACAGTGGAACGAGGTGAGAGGAGGGTGGGATGCAAGGAGGGGACTGTATCCCCCCTTTCCCTTCCAGCCCCAGTTTTGAAGGTGTTTTGGGATGATGGGGCTGAGCCATTCTCCCTCCGCATCCCAGGAGTTTGAGATTGAGCTGGAGGGCTCCCAGTCCCTGCGCATCCTCTGCTATGAGAAGTGCTATGACAAAACCAAGCTCAACAAGGACAACAACGAAATTGTGGACAAGATCATGGGCAAGGGGCAGATCCAGGTATGCACTGGGGGTTTTGAGCATCTTCTCACCCAGCGATGGACCCTCAAGATGCCTGGGCTGGGAGGGTTGTTTTGGTGTGGTGCCTGGAATGGGAGATGCCTGGCGGCATGGGAAATGGGGGACAGGGATTGTGGCTTGGGGTTGAAGGCAGTGAGGTGGGGAGGCATCAGGGGTATGAGTGGTGGTCCCAGGGCACAGTGGCTGCAGGAGAATGTGGGACAAAGCAAGAGGGGGTCCTGTGGACATGACAAAGCCAGTGGTGGTTCTGTTCTGCTGCAGCCTGTGGGTCTGCAGGGAAGGGTCTGGCCCCTGCCTCAGGGGGGTCTCTGGGTGTGCAGTCCCCCATCCCTCCCCACCAACTGTGGCTGTCCCCTCTGCCACCATCTGTCTCCCCTGCCTCTCCATCAGCTGCTGTTATGGCAACAGGGGTTTCCAGGACAACGGCTGATCTGCCTCTGACTGGCGGTTGCCAGGCAGGAGGATGGAGGCCTGGGCTGCCCTGGGATGCTCCAAGTGAGCTGGACCGGGAAGGTGGCAGCCCCCAGACTCACCTTGGCCAGGCTGCAGGGAGGCCGAGGGCAGTGGGGATGGTTTGGGATGGGGGTACCTCTGTGTGTTCCTGGTGGGGACACCGGGTCCGGCTGCATTCCCCAGGGGACAGCGTCGTGTCTGGAACACAGGGTCCAGCCAAGGCCACTTCAAAGGGCCCAGTGCAGCTACTGGCTCTGTGGGAAAGCAGCTGAGGGCAGGTCCTGGGGGACCAGCATGGAAATGCCACTGGGAAGGGGATACTGCAGGGGGATGGCTCTGCACTGGGATGGGAGACGGAGGCTTGGCTTCACCAGTGGCTTGTTCATACCCAAAATTGCTTGTCTGTTGCCCGCTCCACAGGGAAGCGGTGGTGTGAGGTGGCATTGGGCCAAGGGGAGGGTTGGAGCAGGGATGGGGCTTGATGCCCCTGGGGATCAGTCCAGCTGCACGCTCGGAAATAGCCTGGGTCAACAAACATGAGTCATGCTGGGAGACACAGGGGCTGGACAGGGACAGCACAGCTTGTCCCTGCTGTGTACAAGTCATGGGGAAGAAAGGAAGAGAGAGGAGGTGCTGGGGCTGCTTTTCCTGGGCTGGTTGGAGCAGGGTCAGGTTGGGGCTGTCCTCCTCTCACCACAGCTTGGCCCCTGCCTGGGACTTAGGAGGGCAGGGATGGGCTGCATGGCTATGGGCAGGATGAGCAGTGCTGCACATGGGGCTGTGGGTTGTGGCCAGACCCCTTTATCCTGAGCTGCTCAGGCAGAGATGCTGCCCTGGCTGGTCCCTGGGCTCATTGTGACCTGCTGCTGGTTCCAGTTAGCAGCAGGAGTGGGAGACATGGAGCACCAGCATCAGCAGCTCAGCAAAGGCCCATGGTGTATGTGGGGCTGCCAGGATGGCTGACACACCCCCCCCCCCCCTCAGCCAGTGCTGTGCTTAGTGCCCAGCTCTAATCTGGTGGCCCAGGCACGTGGGTCAGCCATGAAAGCAGCTTAGAGGCACCAGGGGCTGGTGGGATCAAGGGAATGGTGCAGCCCTTCTGCGGGGGGCAGCGGGAGCCTCCTGAGGCTGCAGCGGTGCCATGGGTGGGAGTCACATCCTGCTGGCACAGAGGATGTGGATGGGCCCATGGAGGGGCCAAGGCTGGCACCAGCCTCTAGAGCATCCTGGCAGTGAGCCCTAAGGGGTCTGCTGTGTGGTGAGCATCTGATCCCACCCTGAGCTCCATCCCTGTGGCTGGCAGAGGGTGAGCACCCTGTGCCATGTGGGTGCAGCCACTGGTTGCTCTATGGGAAGGTGTGTCTGGGTTGGGACTGGGAATGGAATGGCTCTGCTCTGGCTCCTGGTTGGCATTAATGCTGGTTTGTTGTTGTTAACCCTGTTTTGCATGTGGTTTCCAAGGCTGGGACGTGGCGTGGTCAGGGTAGAGGTGCCATGGAGGAGGGCTTGTGTCCCTGGCACTGGAGGGCTTGGCCCTGCTCTAAGCTGTCCCAGTCACTCCCAGCGGCTGGGCTGTGCCCAGTGGGTGCTGGCAGGGGTGCCCGGTGCTATGTTGGGGTGGCAGATGGATGCAGAGCAGGCTGCAAGCACTTGTGTCCGTATTGCAGAGGGGAAAGGCTGGATCTGTCCCCTATGGCCTAAGGTGGGCAAGGAGACAGGCAGTGGGTGCACAAAGGGGGTCTCATGGTGGTGGGGCAGGATGGAGCAGCCCCTTCCTCAGTCCGTGTTCGATGCACAGAGTAGAGCTTGTGTTGTCATGGGCACGGTGCCTGCCATACCCGCAGGGAATAGCTGCCTGCCTGTCTGTCCCCCTCGATGGGCTGGTGGAGGCCCTGGAGGGGGTGATTTTGGTGTCGGGGCTCCCCAGACTTGCAGGGATCCACAGGGTGACCCATGTGCACTCAAGGGGGCTGCGGAGGTCTGGACTGGGGGCAGTGCAAGTCCCTCCCAGCCCTGCACCTCACCACATCCATGCCCGTCAGGAGAAGCAGCAGGCAGGGACCCTTCCAAGGCTGGGGCACAGGGCAGAGCCCTGCCTGCACCCCATCCCCTACCCTGCCGCCTCAGCACATCACCTCCTGGCAGTGGGGCTGACAGGGGCCAGGGCACGGTGAGCGTGTCCTTGCTTATCCCTGGGTCTGACAGGAGACCCCTAAAGACCTATCCCTGTGCCGGGAGCGGGAGAGCCAGCCTGGCTCTTCCATGGAGCCGGGAATGCTGCAGCCAACAGCGCCGATGGCTTCCGGGGCTGCGGGCGCTGCGGGCGCTGAGACGCAGATAATGGATAACGGTGGATGAGGGTGGATAACGGTGGTGGGGAGGCGGGGTAGCCCCTCCAGCCCTCCCAAGCGGCTGCTGGTGGCAGGGCGAGAGTTAAACGCGTGGGGGCCGCCGGGGGGGGGGGGGGGGGGGGGGGCTGCCTTTGAGTCACTTCCTCGCAGGGGGAGGGAGGTTTTGGGGCTGCCGAGCTGCCGCTCCACAGCCTGGCTCACACCCTGAGGATGAGCCCTGGCCGCTCGCCTCCCCGCCGCCCCGGCCGGGCTCCCCTCGCCGGCCTCCGCTGACCCCGCCGCAGGAGGGATGCGGGTGCCGTCCTAACGCAGCCCCGGCCACCCTCATCTCGCCTCCCTGAGCCGAAGCGGACATCGGGATGACGGAGGTGCTGGTGCAGCCGGAGGGCAGCCCTGGCCCCATGGGCGAGCAGCCGGAGCACGGCGTGGAGGAGCCCGAGGGGAAGCGTCCCCCCAACACGGGCGCCCGCCTCTGGGGCAGGGTGCGCAGCAAACTGCTCCGGCAGAAGGTGCCTCTCGGGGTGCAAGGGGGGGACGGTTTTGGGGTGCCCGTGGTGGGCACCAAACGGGCTCTGGGATGGCTTTGCCGTGCGTGGTGGTCGTGGCTTTTTGGTTGGTGGCTTTGTGGGGTAAGGGGGGCTCTGATGGGGGAGGTTATGGGGTCCATGCATGGAGCAGGGAGGCTGGTGGGTGCTTTGGGAGCTCTTAGAAGCAGTCAGCAGCTTGTGGGGTCCTCGTTGCCCTCTTGTCTCCCTCTGCGTGCTGGGGGGATTGGGGGGGGGCTGAGCCATTTTCACTGTAGGGTCTGGCAGAGGGAGGGTGTGGAGCCCCCCTGCCCTGCCCCGGGGCTCACCCAGGAGGCAGAAATGCTTGTGGGATGACTGGGGCCAGGCTCCTGGGGTGCTGGTGCCTGTGTACCCCCCTTGCTTGCTTTGCAACCCCTCAATCCCGGGTCCCTCCAGGCTCCTCCTAGGTGGGGGGGCCGCATCATTCTGCCCATCAGATGGAGGGCAGGGGTGGGCAGCAGAGTTGTTGAGAAGGGCACGGCACCATCAGCGGTTGTCCCAGAGCCCCTGCGATCCCATGGGGGGGCTCCGGGGGCTTCCCTCCATGGGGTCCCCCTGCGCAAGGAGCCGCTGGCTCGGTTCGGCGGCAGCGGGGCCGCCCGTGACGCAGCGGCATTAACCTCGATTCCGAGCCGCCGCCGCCGCTCCCGCCGAGGGGATTAAGGGGCAGCGAGGGCTGCGTGGGGCCGCCCGCCAGTGGCTGTTGCTGGGTCAGAACACGGGGTTTGTGTCCCAGCCACACGTGTCCTCACCGCTCCCCTGCTGCCGCCGCCCCCCGGGGGCTGCAGGGCAGGATGTGGCCCCGTGGTGCTGTGGGTACCTGCTGCTTCTCGGGTCGCTCGCAGACAGGGCTGTGAATGGTTGCTTTTTTTGGGGCTGTGCTTTGCCGCCGGCAGCATCTCCTGTTGTGGGGGCTGCTCTGCTTCCCACGGCGTGGAGCGGCTCAGGGACCCGGGAAGCGCCTGTTCCCCGGGGAGGGAGCTGCCGGCATGGAGGTCTGATGGGGGCATCTGCTTCCTGGAGGCCAGGCTGGGGTGTTCGTGAGTGCTGTGCTGATCTGAAGCAATTCTGGATGTAGTAGATCCCCCAGGATCCCGCTCCCGATAGCCATGGGGGGGGACGGCCTTGCTGGTTGAGTCACCAGTTTGCTTCCGATGGCTTCACCCCAGGCTGATGGGTGACCTCATGGGTGTGAGCTGTGAGGGATGTACATGCCCAGCCCGGCATCCCCTGCCCTGCTGCAGCATCCCAGCGCTCAGGGTCCTGGAGAGCTGCTCTGAGGGTTTGGAGCTGGCCCAGCTCCTCACCTGGGAGCCCCAGGGACCCAGCACTGCCTGGATCTGTCTTGGCTGCCGCTGCTGGCACAGGAGCTGCATCCATGGTGCACAACCTGAGGTGTCTTGAGGACAAAATCCTGGGCTGTGGCCTCATTCCCTTGAGTGCAGGGTCACCCCATGCACTAGACAAGCAGCAGGAAGGGGCTGTGAGATAAATTCCAGCAGGATTGAGGATTCTGGCACTGGAGCCTCCCCAGGACACACAAAGCGCTGCTGGGATGCTCATCACCTGCCACGCTGCAGCAATGAGGGGCTTTGACCTACAAGCAAACACCTTTGGATAATTTGAGAAAACAGGATGATGGCACATCCCTTTGGTTGAGAGCAGGAGGTGTTTCAGCTCCCCGTGGATAAGAGGAGCACTGCCGCGAATGCCGGCCTGGGCATGGATGTCATCACTGCCAAGAGATCCCTGAGATGCAGGAGGGAGCAGCCTGGAGAGATGCTGGTGACAGACACAGGCTGTTTGAAGCTGGCTGATCTGCCGAAGAGGAGCTGACATCTGGGACAGCAGCATGTCACTTGTGCCATCCTGCACAGCGCTGGCCTCTGGGGCTGCCAGGCCAGAAGTTCTGACCAGCCGAGGATGTCCCTGCGTTGTGCTGGAGCAAGGCAGCTCCCTTTGGAGGAGAAGGAGATGGTGTTGGTAGCGGAGATGGGGCGTTTGCCAGCGCTGTGTGGGCAGGAGCTGCCTGTGGCTCCGTGGGTGGATGCTCCTGTCCATCCTCCCACCCCTGGAGACGGAGCATGGGCAGCTTTGCTTCCTGCAGGGAGTGGGCAGCGTGGCGGTGCTGCCTGCTGCGTGTGGTGACAGCGGGCAGGGCTGGAGGGCCCGGCCATAGCTGGTGCCTTGTGGGTGCACAGGGACCTGTAAGCTCGGGCTGGTGGCACTGACTGAACTAGCCTACATTCAGGGCCGTGCTGGCTGCTGCAGGGAGCTGGATGGGTTCAATCCTGCCTGGCCAGGGGCAAGTGCCTGCAAGGAGGTGCTGTGCTTGGGGTAAGATGTGTGGCGCTGGCAGCAGCCAACCTGGCTTTTATTAAGGCTTTCTTCAAAGCCTTGCTAAAGCCCTTCCAGATGTGAGCCGCCAGGAGCCGGGAGGACCCAGGGGATGGGGATGGGGAAGGGCGTATGTGATGGTTGCAATTAAACTTGTGCTGCAGGAGGCACACAGCTCCTGACCTGGCTGGGGGTGAAGAGCTTTGCTCCTCCTGCCTGGGGCTCACAGGGTCGGATGCTGCTATGAGAAGGACTGGGCTGTGTGGGGAAAAGGGATGGAAGCCCCATAGGGCAAGCGTTGGGTTGATGTTGGCCTTGGTGCGTGTATGGGGATCTGGTGCTGGTGAGGGTTGCTGGAGCGTCAGGGCTTGCGTTGACTGTGGTCTGGCTGCAGTCTCGTGATCCTGGTGTCCAGACCTGCTGCAGGGCCCCACGGGAGACCAGGGCAGCTGCAGCCTTCCTCCTCCTCCTCCTCCTCCTCCTTCTCCCCCCGCTGCTGTTCCCAGCAGCCGCAGGGCTGGCGGGAGGAGGTGGTGTGGTGCTTGCTGGGCTGGAGCCAGCGAGAGGGCTCCACGTCAGGAGCCATTCCCAGGTCACGCTGGAGACCGCAGCGTTCCTCGTGGCACCGTGGTCGCTGAAGAGCTCCTTGGGTTCGATGTGGCACGCTTGGGCATAGGGAAATGCCACAGTATTGGGTCTGTGCCGAGAGCCAGGGCAGCTCGAGCCTCTCCTCAGGAGTGTGGGGTCTTGGTCTGCAAGAAGGGACATGAGAGACCGCAGGGTTCACCCCTATCGTGACATGTGGTGGCTTCACGGGCAGCCAAGGCAGGGGAACAGCAGCTCCGTGGCCAGAACAGCAGCTCTGGACATGTTTGTGCTCGTCCGGAGCATCTCTGAACGCAGCAGCTGTAGGAAACTCCCTTGTGTCCTTCACGAGTGACCCATGTGCTTGGCACAAGCCTCGCTGGGCAGCTGCATACACACAGTCCTGAGAGCCCGCGCCATCCCCTTCCCGCTCCTGCCAGCTCCCACATCCCATCCCCATCCCAGAGACAGCATTAGTGCCGGGTTCTGCCCCACTGCCTGCCCTGTGCATTACAGGGATCGATGGAGTTGGATCGATACCACCAGCTGAGGACCAAAAGGCATCTGCACCCATCTCTGCTCAGCCCTGGGGCCTGGCACCCACCGTGGCACGTGCCAGGGCCTTGGGAACACCAGCACCTCGCTGCGATGGCCAGGCACCGGGGCAGCGTCACCGAGTCCCCTGCTAGCCCCAAAGCCAGAAATAGCGGAGCCCATCATTCCCAGGGGTTATAAATAGCCTTGGCTATGGGGAGATGTTGTTTTTCTGCATGGAGAACGCTGCCCTAGTTCTGTTTCATCAATCTGCAGCCAGAAATAGTCCTATTTTCTTGGAAGTTTCTTGCCTCTTGGGTGTGGGTTAAAAATGCCTCGAGGGGCTCCGGGTAGGTGAGGCTGAGCCCACCTGCCTTCGGGGCACAGCCAGAGGGAACCCAGACCTTTCCCTCTCCATCCTCCTGCCATGGACAGCAGGTTGCCAGGGGAGAGCATATCCCACACCCCACACAGTCTATGGTTTGGGGGCTGTGAGGTAGCAGTGGGGCTGGCATGGGGCTGTGTCCCCACAGCGCTGACACACCATCTCTCCCCACAGCTGGACCCACAGGCCGTGCAGACAAAGAACTGGCACATGGATGTGATCGAGATGAACGGGGTAAGCCCCTCACTTCAATTGCAGCTCCTTCTGCAGGGCTGCGTCATGGGGCAATGAAGGTGATGGGCCAGGGTCAGGCTGCAGGGACTCACCCCTGTCTCCCACAGATCAAGGTGGAGTTCTCCATGAAGTTCACAAGCAGAGATATGAGCCTGAAGAGGACCCCTTCCAAAAAGCAGACCGGTGTCTTCGGCGTCAAAATCAGCGTCGTGACAAAGTACATGTGGGGCTGGGGGGCTGATTTGCTCCATTCCCTGTGGCTGTGGGGTTGCACCATGTCCCCTTGCTTCCATCCACACCATAGAGCATGGCTTTTGCTCTCTGCTGGGGACTTGCCTGTTCCTTCACCAGCCCCATCCTTCCCCCCCATCCTGCCCCTGTCCCGGGGTTTGCAGGGCAGGGCTGGCCCCCATGGGATTCCCTGGGAATGTTTGCTTATGGCTCTGCTTTGTGAACCAGGCGTGAGCGCTCCAAGGTGCCTTACATCGTGCGCCAGTGCATCGAGGAGGTGGAGAAGAGGGGCATCGAAGAGGTTGGCATCTACAGGATCTCTGGCGTAGCTACTGACATCCAGGCATTAAAAGCTGTCTTTGATGCAAGTGAGTGCCCTGGGAGATGGCTTCCCTCCATGTCGTGTTCCCTTGGGAGGGTTTGCAGGCACCAACCCCCCCCCCGGTCCCCTGCCTTGCAAGTCCCAGGTCTGATTATTGCATTGCATGTATGGAAAATGTGCTGGTGTGCCCAGGAAGGGGCTGGGGGTGAGGAGGAGGAGGAGGAGCATAGAGCAAAAGCCCAGAGGTCCCAGCCTTGTTTGTGCCTTGGTGTGTGAGCCGCTGCTGCGCCTGGCTGGCTCCGGAGAGACACTGAGTCAGGGCAGCATTGCAAATGGATTTGCAAATTATTCCGCATCCGTTGCCCAGCCAGGCGGGAAGTGCTTGGCTTTCCCAGCCCCAGCCTGGCTCAGTGGAGCCGGCGATGCTGTCCCTGCCCTCCAGCCAGCAGCCTGCCTGGGTAGCTGGGGTGACAGAGGGGATTGAGACCCAGAGGGGAAGGAGGTGTAACGCGTGGGTGCTCTCTGGACAGATAACAAGGACATCCTGGTCATGCTGAGTGACATGGACATCAATGCCATTGCCGGCACGCTGAAGCTGTACTTCCGTGAGCTGCCCGAGCCCCTCCTCACTGACAGACTCTACCCTGCCTTCATGGAGGGGATTGGTAAGGGGATGGGGAAGGGGTTGGTGCCCAAGCGGGGCTCTGTTTGGCATTGCCTGCTCTGGGATGGGAGACTCCGGAGGGTCCTTCCCAGCTTCACCCACTCAGTTCTGGCTGTCCTTGCTGGCTCCAGGTCAGCTCGGGGTTCATGGCGCTGCTCCCCAGGGAGCAGGCAGCACTGGCTGCCGGGAAGCATCCGGCCGTGGTGGGTCCCACTGCTGCGCAAGGTGTTCCCAGCTCCTGTCCTGAGCCCTCTCCCTCCTTGTTTCCAGCCCTCTCAGATCCTGCTGCCAAGGAGAACTGCATGATGCACCTTCTCCGCTCACTGCCTGACCCCAACCTCATCACCTTCCTCTTCCTGCTGGAGCACTTGAAAAGGTAATGGATAAGCTGGTGGTTCTCACAGGGATGCCCAGTGCAGGCGGGAGGTGCAGGATGGGTTTGTCTCGCTGCTTTGCCTTGGGGATTGGATGTGAATGGGAGTTAGAGCCACTAATTCCTGCGGTGCCTGTTTGGCCGTGGGCTGATCCTGAAGTGGAGGAGGATGGTGCTGTGGAGCAGGGCCAGCAACAGTTTCTCAGTGTTGGGCAGGCAGCAGTGGTTCTTTCGTCTCCCAGCCTCTCCAAGAGCATGCAGCCCTAGGCATATCCCACCAGCCCCAGCACACCATGAATCCCTGTGGCTGGTGTCAGTGTTGGCTTCAGGAAAAGTGGGTGCTGTGTCCTTTCCCACCAGTCCAGCAGCAGCCCCTGCAAAACGAGGTGCAATAATCCCTGCAACTTGTCTGCAGTGGGTGGCCAGGACCCCAGGATGGTCGAACTGCAGCCATGCCCCAGAGCTGCAGGGGACTCCCTGTATCACTCATCCCAGGGCAAGTGCAGCACTGTGTGGTTTGATGGGCTCTATCTTGGCCCAGATGAAGCCCATCTGAATCTGGAGATGGACAGTTCTGGGGCTCACTGGGACCCCAAAACCCATAGGGAGCACAGGACAGCAACGCACATGCAGAGCCTGGTCAGAGCTGCCATGAGTTTGGGACCGATGCTCACAGCTCATGTTACTTGCATCATGAAGGGTTTTTTTCCCCCCCTTCTGGTTTGGCTAAAGCCAAACAGAAAAAGTGATTGAGCTGGGGGTTGGGGAAGGAAAAATCCATTTCCATCCTGAGAACTGGGCACAGCCAGTTCCCACATCTGCTCCCCTGGCCGGGGCTCAACCGAGCAGCCTGTGCCGGGGAGCACAGCTGCCTCCTAACATGGCAATGTTGTGGCCCTGGTTCCCTCGCTGCAGGCTGGCCGGGGTCCCAGGGGGTCGCAGGGGCAGGGAGCCATGCGGGGAGGTGCGGGCTGCTGCGGGGCTCCCCGTACCCTGCCGGGGCTTGGGAAGGGTGGAGGCTTCGCAGCACAGCGGCCAGCAAGGGCTTGGTCGCTGCCACATCACAGCCGGGGCTCCCGGCCAGCCCCAGCGGCTCTGGAGGAGGCCATGAAGGGGGGCAGAGCTCCCTGCCCTGCACCTGGGTTTGGGGGGGCTGTGAAGGGCAGTGACAAGCTGGAGGTGCTCCACTCGCCTCCCATATAGCCCTGTGGTTGCCCCATTGCAGGAGAACAGCATTAGGAGCTCATGTTCCCTCTCTTCCCCATGTGCTGCAGGGTAGCTGAAAAGGAGCCTATCAACAAAATGTCTCTCCACAATCTGGCCACGGTCTTTGGGCCAACACTGCTGAGACCCTCAGAGGGGGAGAGCAAGGGACACCTCACCCTGGCCTCTGACATCTGGTCCCATGATGTGATGGCCCAGGTAAGAGCTGGTGGCATGGGGCTGCAGCCTGCACCAGCACCCCTGTGTGGGGGAGCAGAGGGGTTTGCTTTGTCTGGGGACATTTGTCACTGTCTGCACAAGGACAAGCTGGGAGGTGGCAGCTCTGCCCTTGTTTGGCCTAATACCCCCTGTTTGCCTGCTACAGGTCCAGGTCCTTCTCTACTACCTGCAGCATCCTCCCATCTCCTTCACTGAGCTAAAACGCAACACACTTTACTTCTCCACGGACGTGTAGCCTGCAGGGAGAAGGCACCAGCTGCAAACACTCCCAGCTCCCTGCCGGGGGACACGGACTGGATCGCAGCCCCCCAGGGAGACCGGCCCGGAGCCGGGACGGTGCCGCCTGCAGCTCCTGTACAATCGCGTACCAGAGGCCCGGTCCCACCCCAGGCGCCGTGCCCCTCTGTAAAGTAGTCGTGTCTTATGTCCCTCCTTGTGTTCAGGAATTGTTTTTATGTATATTTGTTCAACGGAAGAGGTAGTGACTGACAAGGGCTGCGGACGCAGGCTTCTCCCTTCGCTTGTTTTCTCCTGGACTCCTCTCTGCCGCTCGTTCCTACCAGGCACCCTTCGTCTCGCCCAGCTCGAAGCCTGCAGCATCCCACGAGTGCCTGTTTCGCTGCCCAGCTCCCCTGCCCCACGCCTGCATGTGCAGCATCGACTTGCTTCAGAGGCTGGGAGCTCATAGGCTTCCCTCTGCCGTGACAGTGCCCAGCTCTGCTTTGGCTTGCTGCCTGCGCAAACGTTGGACCCTGTGCCTGGATCCTGCTCTGGCCCAAGCAAACCGGCGACCACGAGAGCGGAGGAGCAGGGTGCTGCTTCCTCCTCGCCACGGCTCTTCTGGGTGCTTTCAGGCCAGTCCCCTCTACAGCCCTTACCCTGTGCTTTGCCTGTGCGGGTGTAGCATGGCAGCTACTTCCTTCGCTGTACCTCGCCTCCAAGTAGCATTTTGGGGTAACCCATGACACAAGGCTGGAGTGAGAGGGGTTGTGCTGGTCTCGATCCACAGCAGGCTTGAGAGACAGCCAGCCAGGCAGGTCTGCTTCCTCCACCATGGGCTGACCCCAGGTCTGCGCTCTGGCACCAGTAGGTCCCGTAAGGGCACGTGGATCCCAGTTTCTCCAACAAACCCTGCTGGGGTGGGGAACGGGGTCCCTGCCATATCCATAAGCCCATATCTCTGCTGTAGTAAAGCATATGCACCCCTGCAGCCCAGCACTGTCAACACTGGCTGCACCCTGTGGCAGAGCCTGCTGGGCACCTGCATTCCTGCCATGGCCATGAGAAAGGAGAGGTTTTTTTTTTCCCTCCTTGGCTTTCCCTGCTGCCCAGGGCAAATGGCAGCACATGGTCCTGCCTCGGTGCCAGCCCCACTGCCAGATGTTTGTGCTCTGCAGCAGCTGGACAGTCACCCAGCCTGGAATCTAGCGGGGAGGGTTGGGAGGAGGAAAGCCTTTATGGCCCTCACTGCTGAAGGCAGAAGTGCTTTGTTCTCTTTCTCACAAAGCAGTTGCTGCTGGGTTAGCTGTGCCCGGCCAACTCAGGTCTGTTTTAGTTAGTGGCTCCAGTTCTTCACCCCCGTGATGATGGCTGGAGTTGTCACGCCATGTCCCAAGGCAGGATGGCCACATGCCTGTGCTCACTGCCAGGCTGTGCTCTGGCTGCCCCAGTGCCTGGCTCCCAGTATGTCCCCCACCCTCCCACATTCCCAGGTAGGTGCTGGGACCTGTTGGGACACGAAACCTTTCGCTCTGTGAGCTGAGTCCGTGTTCTCGTGGGAAAAACCCCCCCTTCCCCGATTGCGTTGGCCCTGTGCTCTCCTGTGCCAAATGGAGATGGATGAGAAGTGACCAAGCGCATCCCTGCTAACAGTGGCATTGCCTTTACCCTCCTGACTAACAGACTGTTCCAGGTAGAGCCCGGCCGCTTGCCACCGATGCACCAGGTATGTCCTAAGCCCACCTTCCCAGGGAAGGCAGCACCTGCCTGCCCTGCACCAGCAAAGCAACGAAAGGAGGGGAAGTCTTTCAGTCCCCCTCCAAAGGGCTCACACTCCAGACCCTGCCCCTCTTGACTACCAGCTAAACAGAAGGGAAACAGCATTGCAGAAAATAACCAGGCGTCTGTCTTGGCCCTGGACCCAGTAAGGAGGCCGAGTTTTAAATCTGACTGCACAACGGATCCCTGTGTGTGTCTGATTTGTTACATGTGTCCAAGTCTCTGTCCACGATACTGTCATTCCAGATGGAGACTCTGTACAGCCAAATCCCCCCTGCGCGACAGTGGCTGGAGGCCTGGTCCACACAGCCCTGGCACAACAGGCTGTGGGCATCCCTACGACTGGCTTTTGCTTGTCCCTGCAGGAAAGAAGGGGGGGGAGACAACGACACTCTTGCAGCTACAGGTAGAATAGAACTGTTAATTAATATTTGACTTTCAAAAGTTGTTAAGGATATATTTTTGTTTGTGTTTTGTTTCAATTTCTGTAGATTATAAACTTTAAATGGCTGTAAACCATGTGAGGAGAACAAAAAAAAGGTTAATAAAAATGCAAAGCCCCAACATTTGCACAAAGGGAGCCTTGTGGTGTTGCTGTTTGTGCTAACTGATCACCTTGGCATCACAGCTTCTCTGTCGTGGAAATCCTGCTAGCTGCACTTCAAGCCAGTGGTATATGCACAGGCATCGTGCCAGGCAATCTTTTAAGAGAAATCTTATGGTTTGGGCTAGATCCTTGCATTTCAGTACATTCTGGAGGAAAAAAAATCCTGGACTGTCTGGAGCCAGCCTGTTTAATCAGCCCAGAATTACTCAAGCTTAAAATTCAGCTGACTTGCACAGCTTCTGGCCTGAGGATACTGAACAGGCGCAGCAAGGGACATCAGGCGATCCGGAAACCTCATCTGATAGATCACATGGTGCTGCCTCCCCACTTCTTTCCATGTGGGAATGGGAGACAATATGCCTTCAAACTGACCACCGACCATCGTATCAACCAAACCACCCTGCTAGTATTGCTCTTCTAGGTAAGCAAGTGCTGTCACCATTCTGGGATCTCAAACTGTGGATGCAAAGGAGGGGAAGTGGGTGGGAGAACCTGTGAAGTGTGTGCACTGAATCTGAAATCCCACTGCCTCAAAAAGATGAGGGTGGGTGTCTGCCCTTGCAGAATGGCTCTACTGAAGTTTAAAATCAGCCTAAATTATCTTGAGTATATAAATTACCCCCTGAGGTCTGAGAACAGAGCTTGGTTAGAAAAACAAGAGTGCTAACATGAATGCAGATCAAAAAGGGAGCTGCTCCTTGAGCTAATGAACATGTTTTGACTTCAGTACCAATGTTCTGCAGAAATACCACTTCGCTTCCCCCAGTGTAATACTCAGAGGTGGTACAGGGACGTGATGGGAAACAGACTGTGGGCTAAGTGAATGCCCAGTTATCTCTCTAACAGTGGTTTATTCTCACAACTCTGTGTTCCAGTCTTGCTATCAAACTGCTGGAACTAATAGCGTGAGCCCGTGGCAGTTAAAGCAGTAGCAAGATGATTTTAGTCCCACAGCGAGGTTAAATCAGGCTAGCCAAGTGGCTACAGAGAATTATACTTCTGCAACAACCTTTTTCCCGCCCCCCTTAAACTGTTTTGTTCATCTGCCAGTAACCACACGGTTCTAAGGCTAAGGATATTGCTTTTCCCTTTAAGACATGGTAAAGAAATCTGGCTCTCATCTCTATACATGAAATAAGGCAAGTTGTACAGATGGTGGTTTGTCTTCAGCTGGTATTTTAAGAAAAGCCTGAAACAACTTATATCTCCACAGGATCTTACCTCTCCCCAACAGAGTAGCAAGCTGCAAACTGATAATCGTTCAACACTTGTAGCACATTCAAATACACAGTAAGCTAAATCACTGCAATTCTTTTTGATGCTTGTCCTCCTGCCTCTTTTGATGCTAGCAGCAAACTTCATCAAAATCAGACCCAAAGGACTGAAAAAGCTCAGAGTCCAGGCTTGTTTCCTGGAAACTGACAGTCAGCTGATCCATCCTGGAGATACTGCTTGCTGCGCCTGGCTCCATCCTCACATACTCCTGCAAGTCTGCCTGAAGCAGTACGCCAGGGCTCAGAGCCAGATTATTGTTAGTCATTCAGGAAAAGTGGCCAGCACCATCCAGCTTGCACTGATCAGGACTCTGAAGGCAGTGGAAAGGTAAGCCTGATGGTTCTTGTGCTGTGATGCAGGCTCTTAGCAGCAGCACTGGAACAAAAGCGGAAACTTCCTCCCAAGAGATCCCACTGTTACCGTAGATAGTAATCAATTGCAGCAGAGAATGCAGCAAATCCACCACAGCCGATAACTCCCGCCTTCAAACCAGCTGCAATGCAAAAAGGGTGGGAAAGAATGAGACAAAATAGGAAAGATCTTTTTCTTCTCAGTCAGTAACTAGCTTATGCTGTGCTGGCTTGAAGAGCTTACACCTGCAGGAACCCGGCAGTCTGCTACCATGGAACAATGGCACTCCCACTGCCCAAAGGGATGGGAGGAACCTGGCACACACTGGACCTAAAACTAGCATAGCACAATGGCTGAGCCCTTTGTTGCTATGTTTGCCCTCAAGGGACAGAAAACATCAGTGGCCATTGCTGATTTCAGTGCACTCTGACGTGAGCACTGTGAGTGGTTTGCTGTTGGACTAGGGAAGGATAAGAAGAGTCACTATTGCTTTGAAAGGATTAGATCAAGGACAGACACAACTTAACAAGCTCAATTAGAAGCACTTTCAAGAGCACTTTCCTTTCTGCTCTCTGGACAGTTTTTTCTTAAGGAGAGGTGAGAGAAGTTTGATCTTTCTGATGAGCAGAGCAGCTCTCTTCCTACTTGGAACTTTTTACAGATGTTGTTAGCACTCAGAGGTTCCCAAAGTCCTCATTAGTGCCTGCCGGACTGAATTCCCAGTGCTCCTGCTCTTTCATAGCTAAGCAGAGTTGTCTGTTTGAATTGATACACGAGAAAGGAGGAAAGCATTTTCCTCTCTGCAAATTAACAGTTAATGTCAGTGAAATATATATACAAGCAGAGCTTTGTTAACACAAGAGCTGTAGCTTCAGAGTTGCTCAGTATGTATTTTTGGATTCCTCCCCTCCTTCCCATCCACACAGAAGAGTGTGGATAGCTAACACTACTTCCTGCTTTTTCTTTCAAGTAAATTCTGTTGATTTTCCTCCAATCTCACTGTCCTGTATGACCAAACCTCCTCTACCCACACATCTTTCAAGCTGACAGGAAAGTGACAGAGCAGTTCTGCCAGTCTGGAGTACACTCTCATATTGACACCACCATAACCCAATGCAAAGAGATTTTCAGTCTATGTTCTGTTTAAAAATATCACCTGCTGCATAACCAAATTAGTTTTATCACAGAAACAGGCACTACCAACCTCTGAAGCCGATTGCTCCTCCGGTGATGCAGCCACTGATAACACTGTTCTTCCAGTCTGACTTGCCACGATACTGTGGAATTAAAAATGAGAGTCAACAAGTAAATATGGACTGAACACTCAGTGTACCAGCACCAAGAAAGACGGAATGACCTTCCAGCCCTTTTCAGCTGAGGATGTTTTTCCCTCTATTCTCAGCAGATGGCCCCCTGCACTCTCAAAGAGAAGACTAGCAGGGCCGGGAGAAAAAAGAACAGGTCACCCAGAAAGGTAAGACAAATCCACATGGTGCAATGCAGTGCTACAGCAAAGACTCTCAGGTGAGCTGATCCAGCCCCCTGAGTACAACACTGTGCACTACAACCAGCTCAGAGACTATAACAGCACTATACCTACACAAGTGCAACACTGAGCCTGGCCACGCCGCCTGGTTCTCAGCACAGGTGACAGCCACAGTACCCTGCTGACAAAGATGGACTATTTCCACAGCCAGAGTAAAGATCTCTTTGTTCTGCTCCATTGTGCAAGCAGACAGACTTTTCTTCTACATGAGTTATGAAATCATTGTGTCTTTCAATTAAAAGGCAGGACTCAAATTCATAACAGGCTTGTTTTCCTGTTTAAGAAAATGAATTATAGATTCACCACTGAGCTGCACAAGGTCACTTCTTGCCATAGGGGCAAGATGAAAATAGGCCTATTACTTAAGAGCTTTGATCAGAGGATCCCTTTCTCCATATGGAGTTTTTAGAAGCCCAAATTACCATGTGGCAGCTCACAGTTTGATATTTTACAAAAACAACAGGCGCTCGTAGCTAGGCTTTTAAAACTTTGAAAAGTTACTTTTCAAAACAACACCTATACTTGCCAACACATTCAGGACTTGAACTGAAAAGTACTTTGCTTAGGTATGCTGTTCTGCTTGTTCTATCAGAGAACAGCAGTTCTGAAGACAGGTGTCAAACCTCAAAAGCTCTGATGGCCAAGAAACAGAATACACTAGCCTACTCCCTTGCCCTGTTACAAAGGAGATGCACATACTTGGATGTAGTAGGAGAGATTATTAGTGTACAAGAAAACGTTTCTTACTGCTTAAGAAGTTCTTACTCACAGATTCAACGATACATTCAGTGCAGGAGAACATGGCACCCACAATGGCGAAGTTCTTTGCATAGGATATGCCCCGCTGCCCCATATCTTTGAGGACCTCTTTTGCTGTTGGCGTGCGATATGGATCCTTGGGATCAAACCCAACATTGGTGTCGATGCCGGCTGTGAAGACACCAAAGGCGCCTCCCAGAACAAACCCTGTAAAAGACAACCAGTATGAAATGAACCTGGCCTGGATTCAAGCAGCACATTCCCTGCAGGCACCAGAGAACCTCTGCTCCTACTGTCTGTCAATGCTGCATTGTGAAAGGGGAAGTTTAAGAGCACAAATGCCCTGTCCCTTCATACTCTGGAAGCTGTTGCTGACAGGCTGTGCTGAGGAAAGGCTGTGAGCCTTTACAAGGAAAGCAGACAAAGATCCCTCCCTGGAACCTGTGACATACACTGGAGGCTTAGATGAAGAGAATGAAAACATGGGGGTCCTTGTGCTGCAATTTCATCTCTACCCCCGCTCTCCCGACCATATGGAGGGGGACCCCCCCAGGCTCTCCGCAGCCGGCCGCCCCGTCCCTCATCCTCTCCTTGCCCCCTCACCCGCCGCACCGCACCGCACCTCCCACACAGGCCAGCGCCGCCTTGAAGGCGCAGCTCTCCATGGCGCGCTCCACCATCTTCTGCTCCTCGCTCTTGGGCGGGCTGGGGATTCCGCCGAACGTGGCGGGGTCCCAGGCGCGGGGCCGCCGCTGCTCACCCACCAGGTGCTGCAGCAGCATGCTGTACTGCAGCGGCGGCCCTGGGGGAGGCTCCGGGCCGCCCGCAGCGGAGGGCGGCGGCGCTGCGGCCATGACCGACCTCAGACACCCGCCACCGGCTGGGCACCGTGTCCCGGCCCACTCCAGGCGCCGGTAACGCGGCTCCCGGCAGCAGCGGCGGCGCGCGGAGGCTCATGGGAGTTGTAGTTCCGCTGGGGGGAGGCGCCGGCAGCGCAGCATCTGGAGAACTACAACTCCCGACAGGCGCCGAGATGCCCCGGGTGGGCATGGGCGGGTAGCGCGGCTTCCCACGGGATTGGTCCCTTGGTGCTGGGAGGACTACATTACCCGGCGTGCCGCGCGCCATCCCCCTGGCGGCCGTTGCAGCCGCTGCAGGTGAGGTGAGGGCTCCGGTTGTCGGAGCATCTTGGAGAGCGGCGTCGGCGGCAGGTGAGCGCGGCTCGGGCTCGGGCTCGGGCTCCGGCTCCGGTTCCGGCTGGGCTAGGCCGGCGGCCTGTCCCGGGTCAGCCCCATGCTGGGGGACGCTGAGGTGCCGCAGTGCGGGGCTGAGTCCGTCTGCCCTGCTGAGGTGCTAGGAGGGATGGGAAGCTGTGGGGTGTCGCGGTGTCGGTGCTGTCCTCCCGCCGTCCTCCTCTGACAGACTTCGGTTGCGCTGGTGGCTGGGGGGCAACAGGTCCGTGGCGGGAAGGTCGGTTGTAGCCACGTCCGTTGAGCAGACGAGAGGAGGGCACTTGAGGCGCTGCTGGCTGTAGGTATGGGGCGGCTGGAGCCCGCCGTTTGCCCCGACAGCCTTCGGGCATCGTCTGAGGTGAGAGCTGAAGGACCTCATGGTACCTCAGCCCCTAGCCCGGGCTCGGGTATGTTTCACCCAGGCTTGGTGAAAACGCTGGAGCATCAGGCCACCGCCGGTGCCTTTCTAAGGAAACCCTAGCTGCCTCCAGTGTAAAGCATCAATTTTACTTTAGGGCTTCTATATGTCGAAGGGGCTAGAGATAACCAGAGTCTGTCTCTCTGTCACAAATGCAAACTTGTGTCAAATCATATAGAAAGCTTGGCTCTTGGAAGCTGGTTCTGTTTGGTAATGAGATGGGGAATGTTCCTTTTTTACCCTCGGTAAACCAGGTGCCATGAGCATTAAAATACCTTTGGTGTGCTTTGCTTCGTAGCATTTTGCTCAGCCTGTTTTACTTTCTTGTTCTTGTAGACTAAAACCAGTTTTCTGTTTGGCTCGGCACAAGTTAAGATAGGTATGACTCAAAACCTGCTTTCTTGACTTCTTTTTTGGCTATTTTTCTATTTAAATCTTAAAAGTTACCGTAGGTTTTTAAACTCCTGAGAAACAGCTGTGATGGTTTCAGTGGGGTGCTTTGAAGTAGAGTGTTTTAATAATTAAAACTGGTTTAAAAGATTTAATAATTATTTTTCAAACCATGCATTAACCATGAATTCTTCCTGACGCCCTGAAACCTTCCTGAAACACAACCTTTTAGAGGTCCCAAAGTTATCCGTTTCCTTTGTTTTTATCCTTCGTGCTTTGTCTTGTTTGTGTCTTAGTTTAGGACTGGACAGGTAGGTTCAAACAGCAATTTTAAATCATGGATTTTACCACTTCAAATATTTCATCACATGAAGTTCATTGCCAGTAACTTTCCTCTTAAATTCCACTGCCCTCTACTGGCAGGACCAGCAGGATCCACCTGCCCACTGCTCTTCCCTTTCCACTTGCTTTTAACTCCTTTTTTTGTTTGTTTGTTCGGTTTCCTTTTTTTTAAGGTCGAAACCATTGAAAAGCATTCAGTTAAAATCTACTGAAACAGTCTCTGTACAAAGCAGAGAGGGTTGCTGGCAGGATGATCTCCCTAAGGAGCCCTGAACTTCAGATTTCAATCTTCTCCTTGATCCAAAATAACCTCCTTGGGCTGATTTTGAAGTTGCACTGCAAAGCCTATTTTCCAAAGGCATAAAGGGAAACAAAAATATGTTGGATTTGGAGTCTGAGCACTAAGAGTTTACAAGTATAGCTGGAAGATTGTTTTGACTTTCTTTTCTGTGTTCCTGGGATTTGGAGGCAATGCTGGGTTACTATTCGTTTGTAAAGATGATATAAAGAAATACCGTGTAGCTACAATTACATAAAATACTTATAAATCTCCATATCTATAAATATATGTATATGTTATATTCCTCTCCTCATGTATTTTATCTCCTTATTTCTGCTGTTCTGTGTTCTACATATGAATAAATACATGTGCTTGAGTATTTGAATAACCTCGTCTATCCGAGCAGACTTTTCATGTGAGTGAAATCAGAGGATTAAGGCATGGAGAGAGGATCAGAGAGTTCAACACATCATTTGACAAATAAGTTATTCAAATGAAACTTTCAGCTGTTTCTTTACAAACCTGTGAACCTTCATTATTGCGCATGTGTGTAGCCAACGCATTTGATTCTCTTCCTTCACCAGGCTCCTGCTGTCTGAACTTTGTCCCTGAAATCCCACTTTGTTCTTGGAGCTGTTAAGTCCAGTGTAAGAGCTTTAGGTTATTTTTAACCTTCCTTAGTCCCAGATGAAACATTTTTGTTTCATTTGAGTGTGCCTCTTCCCTGTGTGATGACAGCATTAAGTGCACATAATGATGAGTTTTTCTTCTGCTTGCAATACACAATGTTCCAGTGCGCTCAGTGTCTGTTTCAGCAGAGGGCAGCACATGGGGATGTGAAATAATTGTGTCTCGCTTGAACTTTACAGTGACTCAGTCTTCCTCCCACACTTCAATATTCTGCAGACAGGATAAACCTTGGAAATAATGGGGGTTTTGTCTGAAATCCTGTTTTTGCATATGTCTTACTTGTAGAGTTCCCAGGATTTGCATAGGCTTTGGCTGTCACTTTTTGGCATTGCTATTAAAAACTTTTCATAGTCCTTAACTTTATTTTGTAGAACTGCCAGTTCCAGAGGCTCTTCTCAAGTGTGTGAAGGTGGAAGTCAACAGTAATTAGATTCAATCCATTTTTTTTTATTTATGTCTACCTATCTGCACCTTTTCCCCCTTACCAGAACTGTGATGATCTTGAGGAATGAGAGGAAGAGGGGATAAAGCAACAGGCATTTTAATGAACAAAGGGACAGCTTTCAGTTGTACCACAAGCAGAAGGAAGTCTGGCTGCTATGCAGTTGCCTTTCCTCTTGCGTAGGAAAGGAAGTGTGCTGGGGCCTGCTGGGCTCCGATTCTGGCAGCAGCACTTAGTATTTCCATTCTGTAGCCTTCTCATCTATATAATGTTTGATGCCTTCTGACTTCTCATCCAGATTGTGAATGTAATGTTAGTTTTGTTTGTTCTTACCTAAAATATTTTAGGTTTGAGAGGGCATTGGAGAAGTTCTTCATGAAATACACCTAAATTCAGTGAAGAAACCTTGCTTCTGTACTTCTCTTAGCTTATATGACTTTAACCAATATATGTCTGAGAATACAGCTATGTTTTTGCTGAGGTTGCAAGACTTTCCATTGGCTTTCCATTTTGGAGAATACTGGCACTATCATGGCAAAGAGCTAAAGTACTGAAAAAAGGTCAGATTATAGCTACCTGGCAGGTGTGTAGGAGTTAAAATTGAAAAGGCATCCTGACTTACTGTCAGGATGTTTTTTCTTTAGGTCAATATAAGGTAGACTGCAGAGAGACATTTCAATAAAGTCTCCTTTTAGGATCAGCAGACATATTCCTTGTGGCTCTGTTCTGTACCTCAGAAGGAGCAGGATGTGGGTTTTCAAGATGTGTTTGATCCTGTCTGCTGTCTTTAACGTCTGATATCTTGAAGTGCGATTCCGTTTTGAATGTAGGGTGGTTTCTTTGTACTTGTGCCACTTCAGCACGCTCCTTATGCTCTTCACAATTTCCTTAATATTACGCACACTTCTGTTTTCACCTGCGAAATTTGAAATGCACTTTTAAGTCATAGGCTAAAAAAACCACAAATCTGTAGAAGTGTTCAGACATCATCATCTCCCAGGGATTTTAGCTGTTGCTATAGAAGCCTAAATTCTCTTTTGGGAGACCTTTCCAATATAAAGAAGTTGATACTGGAGGAAAGTTGTCATGGAAATATGCAGCAAAAAGGGAAAGGAAAGGAAATCTCAATGTGATGACTCTAACATAAGCTTAGCCAGCTTGATGATGTAGCTTTTTATCTAAGGGCTCTAATTCTGCGGATTCTCTTAATTACATTCCAATGGGCTGGAATGCTACAGGCTAAAAGCTAAAGAGATAAATTGTTTAACATTTACATAACCCAAGGTAGTTCTTCAACTCGGTAAGCATCATGTTTATTCAGATTCAGGTTTCCTTGCTTCATAATAACTTCTAAACAGTAGTATGACACTATTCTTTAGGCTACCCAGCCCTCCAGATGGGGAGGTAAAGTCCCTTTGGAGCTGAGTTTGAGTCCCGTTCCTGCAATGCAGCCACATCAGTTTCCTGGTGTCGGGCCATTGGGGTGGGTGCTGAGAGCAGTGCTCCCTACAGCCACCACCATGGTTTACCTGTTGGAAGGAACCCCTTCCAGGTGATGTCGGTAGGCTGGGGATTTTCCAGCAGCCTGCTTCTAGTGTGGGGTGAGCTGCAGGAATGGCAGCTCTAAAAGGATTTACAGACCTCCTGCTATTGAAATAAGGCTTCTGGAACTAATTTTAAAATGACTAAAAATAGTTTATTCTGCAGGCTTCAGTGCCATTCAGATTTGAACAGGAGTCCTTTGTGTCCAGCTAAATGGTTGTATAAGCAGATCCCTCTCCATGAATTTGTTGTCCATCACTAAGCCTGGTTGGTTCCCTAGTTTCAAGCTCTTTGTGTTTTTCTTACTAGAGCTTCCTGATACCTGATAGATGTGTTATGAGTGAGTTGTCTTTAAATATCTATTACCGGTGTCACCATGGTAACTGCTGTAAGAGTTTCCTGCTGGTAGAAGGTTCCCAGCTCCCTGAGATACAACAGGGCAAAATGCTTAAGCTGTTGTTCTCAATGAGATCACATGCAATCAAAGAGGAAAAAATAGCATATTTCTCATCTTTAATAACAATGAAAGGAGTATAGCTTGTTCTGGAGTCTGTCCTTGGATCAGAGGACAGGTACATGAGCAGGGACATGCCAAGCTTTCCCTGGAGATCATGCTTTCACCTGCAAGTTCCTGCAGGAATAGGAGGACGTTGTTCTCTGTGACAGAGCCAACAGTTGGCCTTTCTTTTGATACTGTCAACAAATGAACTTATTAATTCTAATGAAGGATGCAAAATAGTGATATTCCACTTGACACATGAGCCAGCAGAGTTGCTGGTGATTCACTGTGGGGTAGAAAGCATTGAGCTGGCCTGTGTATTCTCTCCTCATTCCTCTGTATTTCCTTTTCTTGCCTTAGGCCTTCAACTGCTGTGTTAGCAGGGCAATATCCAGAGTGACTTTTCCTGCTGTCCTGGATTTCCTAATCTTCCCTTTCTGTCACATGTGCTTTCTTTCCCAGGTTGCTGTTGCTTGGCCAATCCATCCTCTTTTGCCCTGTAATGACCAATGTATCTATAGGCTTCTCTGCAAGACACGTTCACCAATGTCCCTTGTGCTAACTCGGGGGTTGTTTTGCTTTCATTTATTTATGGTAAACAGGTCACAGACTCCATAAGATACTTCCTTTTCATGCAGTCTGTTCTTTTGCTTCATTACCCTCCTATTTTAATATCTGCTGGAGATTTTAAGTTATCACTTGCCTTTATAGAAACTCAGAAAGCTGAGCACCTATTTGTCACTTTCCCACTTCATTAGTAGTTCCTGCTGCTTGTGGCATTTAGACTTTCTACCTTTCCATAAAGGAGGCTTCCATTCATTTAAAGAGCTGTTCAGTGTAGCTGTTTAGTACAAGAAAATGGGAGGCTGAGCTTATGGACCTTGAGGAGAGGTACAATTTGCATTTGCTTTGTGTGTGTGGACAACAAACAGGACAGAGCCAGAAGTGCTGTCTTCCTCTGTGATGGAAAGAGTTCTGCCTGTCTGGAGGATGAGTTCATGCTGATGAATGCTGATATTTGTCCTTACCTGCCTCACAGGCAACATGATTTACATACTAAGATCTCTTTACTAAGATTGAAAAGGCTCATAATTGATTTTTAGTTATAATCTTTATTATGTGCCAAATCTGGACTAGGGTTTAAAGTCTGAAGTAATTATAATTACTAACCAAGAAATCCAAGGAAATAATTCTCATAAGAAATCTTGAAAGCAGAACTTAGATCTCAGAATAGAATTTGCTTGCATTATACCACTGCACGTTTCTTAATAGTAACTACAGAAACTTAGTCGTTTCTGTAATGCTGTGGTTAATACTGGGAGGATCTCAGTGTCTGGGTACTTCAGATTCCAGCTGCATGGTTAAATTTCTTAAGTGTGCTATATTGATTCAGAAGTTTAAGCAGCAGCAAACATGTTTGTTCATACAAACTGTCTGGAAGCAAGGAATTGCTGAACTTTAATTTAGGTTCTCCCTTTTTTCTGGATTTATGTTACCAAAGGCAAACTTCTGTGCTCTGATTCTGGGTGCCTGTGTCTCTTGCAAAACTGCTGACTTCCTAAATGGAAGCTAAATCTGATGGGCATTGTAGATCCTTACTAGCTTGAGCTAGTTTGTCAGTAATTTAGATGCCTTAGTTTCCCTACCTGTAAACTATATGGGCTGCTAAGTTACTGCAATGATTAGGTGATACTGTTCAAGAAATCTGTAAAAGATGCAGGGATTAAGAGCTCTGAGATATTTCTATGTGAGGAATCAAACCTATTCTGAAATCCTGATCTACATCAGAGGGTTAGTTCATCTCCTGGGACTTGAACTCCTTGTGCTGTCAGTCATCTCTGTTAATTTGTTCTAGTTCTTGTTGCTGCTGGGCTCCCCACGATGCTCTCTGTGCATCTAGGCATACCCTGCAGTTCTGCTTCCATTCAGGGGCTGTCAGCAGTTCCAGTGCACATCCCTCTGAAACAAAGCTGACAACTCAGGTCTTTCATTTGCATCACCCTGAAACATACCAAAAAGTTCAAAGCAGTGGGGCATTCCACCAACGTCCTATTGGGACTTTTTGATTCTAAGGCAGCCTTCAGCACGTATCTTCTCCAGTCCTTAATTTTCCAGCACAGCATTCCATTGTCAGTGATCAGCAAAAATGTAATGAAATGGTTTTCTGTTCAGGGCTCCTTAGTGCTTGATGGATGCCTGGTGTAATTTCTTTCCCGTTAGGGGATAAAATGCAGGCTTTTCTAGCATGTGATCCCCCCTGGACAATGAGCAAAAGGATTGAGTAGGGTTGTGCAGTATTTTGCCTGTGTAGGTAGTAAAAACTTGCTGTTCTGCTTCAATATGGTAATTCTCTATGAATTGTTAATGAAGCCACATTATAACCTATATACCCAAAAACTAACAGTGAGGGATAATAAAGAATGAAGATACTCCCTTTTGCTTAAGTCTTTCATTTAGTCATTGAAATAAAAGATTTCAGTTAAGAACAGTGCAAGTCTTATCTCTCCCTTTAGGGAAGAGCACTGAGTATTGCCTTTTCCATGTATTTCGATCTCTGCATTTTGAATTGAAGGGTGACTGCAGGAAAGCTGCCCTTGCTTTGTTGCTCTCTGATGCCAAAGTGCAGACATTCAAAACCAGCAGAGGAAAATAAACTTTGGATAAAAGTGTGCAAAAGTGATCAGAGACTTTTATTCTAACTGCATGAAATACAACGACTATTCCTTCACCACAGATTTCCTTCCTCATTTTGCCTGTTTCTGTGGGCTGGTTGCTTTTTTTTTTGGTAGCTAGATATCTGTTAACTCTTCAGTGTTCTACTTGGGAATAACAGAAATCCTGAGAAATGCTGGCACCTCTTCCAGATTCTTAGTTTTGAAAGAGGCAGTTTCCTTATTCTATTTTTGACTTCGTGACTGTTCCCTTGGAAATTTTCAAGTTGTTGTCTGGTCTTCTGAAAATTTGGCAATAGGCACCAGAGGAAGCTGTTTTTCTTGTCTCTTATAGCACTCCATGTTCCATAAAACATATTTGTTTCTTTCCAAATCTAATTCTTCTAGTCTCTTTAGCAACAAATGTTTTCTGTAGTTGCAGGTCAAAGCTGGTAGCTACAGACTGAGCTCCTCAGGTATATGGGTGGGAACAGGATACTGTGTGATAGCCCCTTAAGAACAGGGGAGAAAAGATCCGGGTTCTCAAAGTCTCCCTGGTGGAGCCTTTTTGGCAATACTTTAAGAGTTCACTCTTTATATCCACCCATTCGGTCAGCATCATCTTGTGAACTGAACAGCAGTTGTTTTTGTCAAGATGGAAAGTGGTGCCCCATGATTCATTCTGCAAATGTCCGCTCACTGCTTCAACTTCCTGACATCAGTAGTGGGACTGAGAAAGCAAAGAAGTTTGTAGCAGTTTATATATAAAAAGGAAGAAAGCACAGAGTAAACGATGTCCCAAAGCCATGGCCTGACTCCACTAATACCCGCTGTCTTGAGGCAGGCTTTCCTTTGTAATTACTTTTGGTTTTATAACTCCAGACAGTAATGTCCTGAGCCTTATAACTGAATTAGAGACTTGCTTTAAGAACACGTTGTTATTGACATAATAGTCTTGTTTATGGAATTTCTCTCCTCTGTAATTAAGGTTGTTGCATGCACAAAAGCAGTTAAATATAGCATAAATATCTGTAAATGCAAAGATCTTTCAAACCTTGTTCCTTGTGTGAGCCTTTTTCCACACTCTCCGTGCATTTGCCTCTCAAATGAGCTATGCAGCTGGAAATTCTGCCCTTTGCCTGTGCCATTATGTTGTGTCTCATCCGTATTTGTTCCTGTAAAATTGCAGGAGCAATGTAGGTTGCATCATAAAGCCTTTAAATTCCTCAAATGCTGTATTTTAAAGGTGTATTGATTAGTGGGGTTTGGTCTCTTTCTCTTATACCTTGTTGCAGAGTTGTGGGAGCTGATGGATTGAGCAGCATGCAAGCAATATGCTCACTGTTATTTTGTCTGTCAACCAAACTTACCAGCTGGGTGAGAACCTGGCACATTCTTTAGAGAAGTTTATATCGCTACTTGAAATTGTTTTCTCATACTGGCTGTGTGAAAGTAATTATGGTTAAAGCCCTGGACAGGCCACAGGCTTGCTTTGAGCCTGGCCAACTCATTTTTAGCTGTCTGTTTCTGGGCTCTTTGTTCATTAAACAGACAATTTTTCAATTCAGAAGGTTTTGTGCTGATTAATTCTTTGGTCTAAGTAAAGAGATCAGATAATTATAGTAATAAGTGCTCCCAGAAAACCTCTAAATAAACAAATGTACTGTCTGGTCTTGCTGGGTTTGGGGAAATTGAATGCCACTATTCCAGCCTGTTTACCAAAGTTGAAGCATGTAAATGCTGTGACTGTCTCTTTATGTCCAAGCATTTTCATTTTTAGGCTTTGGTCAAGTTATATTTATCAAAGCTAAAAATATCTTTGTGAATGAAATATAGTAGCTCATCTTCCCTCCCTACTCCATTTCAGTTCATTCTTTCTTCTGGCTGAGGGAAACTAAAAACTATTGAGCTGACAATACTGTTCTCCCACTGAGTCCCACCAGCAATGGCAAAGGGACAGGGTGGTTCAGTCCAGACAGTGTCTGTGTTTTCTTTGGGCAAAGAAGCTTTTCGGCAAGGTGCCTGCAGCTGATGGTCCCTCTCATTTGAGTGCAGGGTCCAGGGACCTGCGGTCATTTGCTTCCAAGTCCATATTTCGGGCATCGAAGGTGCTCCATAATCAAAGCAGAGGGAGTGACTTGCAGTCTCTCTGCTGGGTACCCAAGTGACCTCACTGCCTGTGCATGCAGCACTGAATGTAGTGTCACTTCCTCAGGCAGGAGAAACACAGTGCCTGTGGATCACAGCATCTACAAGAACTTTGTTAATATGAATGACAAAGTCCTTCCACCTTATCTGAGCTGTGAATAATCTCAAACCCTCCAAATGCGAGCTGTTTAAAATCACAGAATGGCTAATGTACACTTGAGGCTCACCAAGCTTAGACCATTACCACATGATAACTGTCATGTGGTCTTTTTCTTGTTCTGATGTGCTAAGATCTGAAGGCAGGAGTTCCTCACTCTGAAGAACATCCTGAGGAAGCTGGATCCCAAATCTATAACCTTTAGAAGGGATTCAGCTGGGACTCAGCCTGTGTCTTAAGGCTTGGTTACTCCACAATAACAGTAGTGGTGCTAACACTGAAATGAAATGTAAATTTATTCTTGGCATAACATGAGTTTCCTTTAAGACCCTTTGGCACCTTGGAGTAAGGGTTTCGGGGGTGTGGTAAGGTTGAACTGTTCAGATGCAGCAACTCTTTTTAGGCTGATATTGTGAATCTTCCTTATCTCTCTATTATGAGGTTATTATCATAGCATTAACACTGCTTATATACTAGGTTCACACTGCTGGGAAAGGATCCTTCTCTGGAGTTTGGGAGAGAATTCCCGATTTGTAGCCACAGCCTGAGTGTCCTGGGCCAGAGACATGGGAGTGTGAACAGCCCCTTCTCTGGACAGAGTCAAACAAAAAACCCATAGGCTTGGGATAGCTCAGGAGAAGTAACTCAGGACTGATTCTAGTTATTTCTGGTGTAAAAGCCTCTGTTTTAAGTGAATTTTCCTTCCCTGCACACACATACCTTCCCACTCTTTTGAAGAAGTGATGGAGGCAAGTGAAATGTCTAAGGTGTCCTGGCTGTGATTGCTGACAGAGTGGGTAAGACATTATCAGTATTGAATATAAAAGCTTCTGAAAGCTGCTTCTGTGGTTTCCTCTGAAAAAAAGCCTTCTTTCTGTGGCCACCTCCTTGCCCTTCCTACGCTGTGTGCTGCTTGTTGCTACTTGATTGGACCATGCAGACTATTTGGGGTTTATGCTCTCTGCCCAGTGTCCGGTTCTGCTGTTGGGGTTGATGGGATAGTGAAAGAAACTCTTCGTCTGCTTTACAGATTGAAGCATCTCAGTGTTTTGGAGGTGGGCTACAAATGACTTTCTTGCATAAATCCTCCTTGCTTTGATGAAAATATAATATTTCTCATTCCCCTGAGTAAGCAAGTGTGCATATGTGTGTGTGTGCTGAATGCCAAAGCGCTGGCGAAGCCAGCTTGCTTCCGTATGTGAATCATTTCTCAAGCAGCGCTCTGTCTCACTGCAATGTGGTTTTCCTCTCAGGGAAGCACTCAAGCCCTGAATTTTTAGTCTGTTTTGCACATGCTGTCAGAAGCTAGTGGAAGACAGTTTTCTTTTTAATGCAGAAAAGAGGACAAGCTTTTACTGTAAGTATTTTAATATCTTTTACTTTTTTAGGTGGGAATTGTATTATCTTTAGATGTGTTCTAGGATCACTAATGTGTTCTTGGAGTGAATGGACTTGCTTTGCTCAACAACTACTTTTTTTGGTAGTATCTCACTTTAAAACTAAATTGCATAAAACAAATGTATAATGGAAGCAATTGCATTAGCTGAAAATGGGCTGGGGGCGGTCTAAAAGCCGTTAAAGTCTAAAAGCCATTATAACAAAAAATGCCACCATGTGAGTCAGAGCTGGCTACTGTATTTTTCTTCTGCTCAGCTGTGTAGATGTAGTGACAGAATGGTTGAAACTGTTTCTGTGCCTCTTTCTGCTTTCTTTTCTGGCAATTTAAGGTTGTTCTCCAACAGTTACATGGAGTAGGAGCAGACTTCATTCTGCTACTGCATGTTCATGTAGTCCAGTCAAAGGGCAGAAAGGACCAAGCTGCTAAGCACATAGGTTTGGCAGCTCATGCCTCTGCAGGTTATCAGTGAGAGCACTGGGGAGCGTGCCAGCTGGGTGCCCTCTTAAAGCACATCAGCAAAGAGCTCTTCAGATTGCCAGCAGGACTCTAATTACAGCAGTTTAACAGTTGTCCTTAAAATTGTACCCTGGACTGAAGCTTGCTCATAATAACAATAGTAATAATAGCATTTATATGGCATGTAATATGGCAAAGTTGTGAAGTCCTGTATGTGTAGCTATAGAGGGTTACTGGTAAAACTGGTTTGAGAACAGGGATTCTCTACCTCTCTCTTGTACTCAGTCTAAGTTCTTCTAGATGTCTCCTATTAACCCTTTCTGTCTCATCTCCAAAGGGAGCTGATTTCCATGTTCTCTTCTACCCTTTCAAAGTTATAAAATGCTCTCTGCTCCTAACCTCAGGAGGAGAGAGGGTATTTGATTTGCTGAACTACAGTATTCCGTGCACACTTTTGACAGATAGCACAAGCATACCTTATCCTAACATGCACACATGTATGTACTACCCCTTCCCAGTTTGCTTCTACAGTTGTTCTAAAACAATTGAATTTTATTATGTAGCCCACCGAGATGTTTGTGTTTATGTCCATTAGTGGTCCTTAACTCACAGTAGTAACTGTTGATACTGTTGCCTGAATCTGTTCTGTTCCTGTTCAATATGACTATTTTTAAAATGCAGAAGTCCTCTCATTTCTCCTATGGCTTTGGAGTTATGTCCTCATCTTTGCAAAGAACCCTGTCTCTTAGAAGTTCACACTGTCACTCAAATAAATGTTCACAAGCTCCCTGTTAGCTTTAGTGAGTGATCTATTCTGTACTTTAATGGAAGGTAACTATCTCAAGGGATAACTTCTGTATCTTGACTATTTCTCTGCCTTGTGATGGATAGGAAATGTGGATCCAGGGAAACATCTTGGCGTGTGGCAATCTGAGGCTGTTCCCTTGTGTACTGTAGGACAGATGTTGATTTATCTCATTTTTACTTTTCTCTGTGGGGTTCCTTTCCAAGGCACATGAATGAATATATCTTCATAAATATGCCATTTAGTGGATAATTGTAAATGGAAAAACTAAGGCATAGGAAGATGACATGGCTGAGGCAGTGCAATAAATCTCTGGTCCTGAGGATAGAACCAAGTGGATCCCAAATGATTGCATTGACTGCAGTCTCATCCCTTTGCATTTCAAGGGAACAGGGAACCTGTTAGTCTGTGCTTGTACCAGTCAGTATTCCCATGCAGCTACATGCTGTATCTCTGCCATTCCAAAAAACATGATCATTCCTTCTCTCTTGTAGGTGTACCTACCCTCTGTGCTACAGAGAATGTAATGGCAGGTAATTATCAGGCAAACCACTTGTAATTATTCTTAATTTCTTTAGCAATTATGTAGCTCTTGCTCTATCTAAAATGAAACCTTCTTTTCTTTCTTCCTTGTGGGTTGGCAAAACATGAAGTGTGAACCATATGTGTCACTTGCTTTGTGCTGTATTCACCAGGACAGTAGTTCAAAGAACCTGAATTAATGAGCAGTAGCTACCTTGAAATGGTTCTAAACTATTTTGTTCTCAACTTGCAATATACTTGAACATAAATTAAACCCATCAGGGTACAGTCATAGTGGGGAAAGCCCAGAGTGACCTATTTTTTTACTTTTATTTTTTTTTCAATTATAACATGGTTGTAACTTCAAAAAGGAAGTTTGAAATCAGTGCAGCAGTTCTACCTTTCCTGAATCTTTCTTTTGACTTCTGTCTCCAAAGGGGGGATGTCAGTACTATGTGAACTGATATACTTGTCATACATTGAAATAATGAGGGAACTACTACTTCTAAAAATGCATTCTCCAAACTCTGTAGTGTGAAATCACTTCCTGGATGTAGTTTTGATGTGATTTAATAAAATCTGTTGGTTATTGCATAACCTCTGTGTGTACATTCTGCCACTACATGCTTGTGTATGGCAATGTGTCATGGCAGGGGGGTTGGAACTAGATGATCTTAAGATCCTTTCCAACCCTAACTAATCCATGGTTCTATGTGCTGCCTCTATCTGTCTCTTCTTACAAATGGATGCTGCCACCCTGCCCTTCAGATTGTCCTTTTGCTTGTGTGCATCCATCAGTAATTGCCACATCTAAATCTAACTCTTTGCCCTGGAGGTAGTGAAAGATCATATCACTCTTGGCCTTTCAACCTTACCAAGAGAATGCATCTACTTAAACCAGAGAAGCAGGGTGTGCTGTGTATGGATAGCAAGCATACAGTTGTGCCTGTGCATGTGTCACTGAATGACATTTGGGCTTCTTCAGGTATCCCACCATCCAGCTGGTAGTTGCTGTTGTCCTTCTAATGAATGGGGAGGGCTAATGAATAGAAAGTTACAGATAGGTTGGGATTCTTTTCCTTACCCCCATGTTGTTTATAAGATCAGGGTCATAGGTAGTTTAGTAGTTTTTCTTTGGAGGTGTGTAGTTGTGACTGGTTAGATAATCAGGGTGAGGAAAGAGGAGATTGATTATCCATGTACTAACAGTACAATTTAAATTACAGGAGGAACATGTTCCCAGACATTTAGAAGTACAGCTTGGGCTCCATTTTCAAGCATCAGTCACTGCTGGATGACAGTTCTGGGTATTTAATCTAGAGAAGTAGTAAAATAGCTGTATTTTCCTGTCATAAATGGCCAGTAATATTGAACACAGACAAGAGAAATGCAGCTAAATCAATCCTTTTTCCACATGCACACATGAGGATTTGGTTGCAACTTCTGAATCTTTTTTCATGAGATTTAACTAAGAATTAAAGGTTGACAAATCCAAAACTCCTGGGAGAACTTCTGTGGAGGAGGATGAGCAAAAGGTTTTGCACTGCTCTCATTTGTCCATGCCTGGAAAAGTCATCAGTGACTCTAATGGTTGCTGCGGGAAGAGGATTTTATTTTGACTGATGTTGAGACATGGAGTTTTGCAGTTGCTGACGCGGACTCTGACAGTCTTTGGTTGGTTTTTGGAAGCTGAGTTGGTGGGCAGAAACCTGTCATTTGTGGCTGGCTGGAACTGTCCTCACCTGGGCCATTTCTGATCTAGTTTAGACATCCTTGTAACTGGTCAGTATATTTATATGCTAGCTGATAAATACAAGTTTTAGAGAGTTATGAAGAACACACTAAGGAAATAAGCAAGAAATGCCTTAAGAGACAGCATCATTTTTGTGTTGCCACTGTAATCACAAAGTAACTTTTCTCTTTAGGAGAGCTAATAGATTTTCCATTATCTGTGGATTTCCATCTGATGCCATGAAGGGTAAGGACCTGGCTCTGCTGAAGTTGCTTATGTTGTAGAGGGAGGGAGACATGTGCCCTGCAAAGGAAATTCTCATCTGATGCCACATTGAAAGTGCTCTTCTAGGGTTTTTTGAGTCACACAGAAGAGCAGTTAAACAAAACAAAGCAAACTGCAACACATAAGAGTAACTTTTGTATGAGGATACATCTTCAGGCAACCTTAGCAAAATGAGGAGTTTGAAGATGTGACTCTGAAGCAATATCAGAGCTACTGATGGTTAAATTTTGGGACTGGTATTTTGTTTTACACTTTCTCAATGATTAGTTGGGTGACAATGGGCATATATGTGCCTTGATGTCTGTGTATTTGTTTTATATCTAAATTTTATCAACACTTAATTGCTTGCAAAAGCACCTGGAGTCTATAACTGCGGTGTTATTATAGTACGTTTTTCTCCACTCCTGAAAGTTAAAAAATAATACTCAAACCACCTTTGCTTGGGGCATGTACAAAGCATGCAGTTTGTCCTGCTGCAGCATGCAGTTTGGACATGAAAACTTCCAAGTGATGTCTCCTGGTACTCTACCAGCAAAACATGAAAGTTCAGCAAGCAAATCTGCTGAGGGAGACCAGGAGAAGCTGCTGCTCAGTGTTTAGGGTCAGGTTTATAACAAATACTTTTGGGGCAGCAAAATCAAGAGCCTGAGAGATGTGGGGAAGTGGGCATAACTTGTCAGCTCCTTTGAGCTGTGTTTCAGGGGAAGGAGGTGGTCTGGCTTGTGACTGGGTTGGGATTTTTTGTAGCTATTGGCTCTTTAATCCAGTTTTAACAAAAGCTAAGCTTTGTACCAGCAAAAAATCCGGGAAGTGTCTCTATGTGGAGGAATAATGGAGGAAGGTTGTACTGAGAGCCTCAAAGGCACTAAACCCAACATAACAAACTAGAGAAAAGAGAAGATGGGTATGTTAAATACAGAAATACAACACACTGAGCTGGATGGAGCAGATGCCTAAGGAGACAAAGCCCTGGCAGTGTTCAAAGCCAGGTTGGATGGGGCCTTGGGTGACACGCTCTAGTGTGAGGTGTCCCTGCTCAGGGAAGGGGGTTGTAACCAGATGATCTTGATGTCCTTTCCAACCCAAGCCAGTCTGTGATTCTATGATTCTAAGGTACTGAAGATGACCAAAGGAGTAGACAGTTTGATTTTTAACTGTTAGCCAGCTCTTATTTCCAAACAGGTTTTTATCTGCCGTCTCTATCCAAGTTACCAGTTCCTGTATTGGACTATCAACTTCCCTGGTTTGTGACCCTGGCTTGATTCCTGCTATCTGCTAAGAAATCAAGATGAGTCATATGGAAGCATCTGTCAAGCCCAAAAAATTGTAGTTTAAATTGAATTGATGTGGAAGGCAGAAGAGAATTCTATTTTAGCCCAGCTGGCTATCCTGCCATACAGCTTCCTACATGCTGCCAGAAAATCCTTTGCAGCTTACTGAACTTGTTAGATATTTCTATGTTCCAGTTGATAGTTTGTCTGAAAATAGCAGAGATAGATTAGGTTAGAGGGAAAATAGTACAAGTATGATGCAGATTTTAGATGCTTAAACCACAACAGAAGAAAATTGTGCTTTGATGTGTAATAAAGGCTCTGGAATAGTCTGACCTTTTGATGTAATGAAAAGTAACTGAATTACAGGAAAGTGGCATTGGGGACTGTGGGTTTTAACCCACCGAAGTCATGGACATGTGTCCTTGGAGAGTCCTGTCTGCAAAGCTGGCATTGCTGACCTCCTTTTCCAAAACTGCTGGGCATTCACAGGTCTCAATGAACCTGCCATCTGGTACATGGCTCTTCAGATCTAGTAATGAGTTTTCATCATTCCTCATTTCATTCATTTTCCCAAAGCAACTTGAATGACTCTGCTTTAATTTGCCTGTCCTGTTGAGTGAGTAGCGCTACACAGAGACATGAGCACCAGAACTGAAGCCATGTAAAGCACGTGGGGTACAGATAACCTGTGTCTGTAGCCCCCCACCGGGGATTTTCCTGTGTGAATTCATTGCTGCAGATATGCTTATAATTTTTATGTGCTTACTAGTGCAGCTGCCAGGTTTCTTGACTGTAAAATAATATTGCTTGTCATCACTCAAATCAACGTATCTTTTTAGTTATTCAGAGTAAAATAGCCTTTAATAGTCAGCAGAATGTGCTTCCTAGGAGTTTGTTGTACAGGACTGGTGAATTTCTCCTTTGATGGATAGCCAAACCTTCAGATCCAAGAAGCCTCACATTGTTTCTGCTGATGCTGACTGGAAGAGTTGGGATGAATTCTTAATCCAGTTTTTCTAGCCAGAAAATGGGAATAATTCTAGACTGTTCTAAAGACCTTCTATTAATAAATGCATGTAGACTGGCTTATAAGCAACGTCTACTCAATCTTGAATAAATTGGTAAAATTTCAAGCAAAATGGACTGTCTTTCCACTGTAGAACTTGTGTCAGCTGCCCAAATAGTCCACATCAAATTATCCAAATGCCCTTTAAGCACACCAGTGAGAAAGGATGAGCATGGCCTAAATTCTTAAAGGCTGGTGCCTGCAGGGAATTCTGAGGATTACTGAGAGCAAAAGCTCTGTCAGGACCAGCTTTACAATTTTTGTAAACTCTGATTCTCTCCTGTTTCAGTGGAGGTGATGTTCAGACACCAGCACTTGTAAGGGTAAAAGGTTTGGGGTTTTTCCTTGTTTTTAAAACCCCTGCAGTTTGGAAGTGACTGGTGATGAGCTGACTTTGCTGAAGCAACAGATTGTTGGTTCAGACCCTCATTCGTTTCATCATAGAGCTGCTGCTTATCTTCAGTTTCTACATGTTTTCAGAGTACAATTCCAAGCAGGGCATCTACAGAGATTTAACTGTGGCTCGCTAGTGACCTGCTCAGGCTGATGCCGAAGGAAAGACTGAATCGTGGGCTGGTGGTATTCTGTTTGCTTTCCAAGCAAAGTTCCCTGTGAAATGTGAAGAAATGAAAAGCGGAATCATAGAGCTTCAGGCGTTGCTTAAAGTGAGTCATCTTCCAGGAGAGTGAGCAGAAGTATCTCATCTGAAATGTACTGAGGCGTAATGGGCGTAAAACTAGTGATTTTTGTCATTGTATTTGCAAAAGCAGCTTGGCTGCATCTCCTGTGGAAAGCTGCTTCAGAGATCTCTCTCTCTGGGTAGCCTAGAGATCAAGTCATCATCTCTCTGGGGTCCTTTCAGAATGAAATGGTGATATTTAGTTAAAATGTAGTAGGCTGACTTTATCAGTGTATTCTAAACCACTGGGAGTTGTTCTCTTGTGGCAGAAACAACAGGTAAACAAGGTTTGGAAAGCTGTGTTCAAAATGGTGTTGAACATGAGTATATATGTACTCCCTTTGTCCTGACTTGTGAAAGACCTGAAAGATTCATTCTTCCAAGGTCCATTCAGCTGTGATAAGTTGCTCCCATTCCCAAGCTCTTATTCAAGGATAGTCCATGACTATGACTGGCTGCTTTCAAAGTCATTTTCTGCTGGCTCAGAAGCATGGTCTCTGCCAGCTACTGTTGCCAACCTTGCCCTGAAAATCACATTGAGGAAGTAGAGGCTGTTTTCTAGTTATTGCACTGCTCTGACAAGCTGCTGCCTAATGTAAGATTTGGAATAGGGTGAATTTGGGTGTCTCAACCTGAGCATCTTCAAAGATGTCCTTTTCTTTCCTTACCAATTTAGAATTATGTTGGCTTTTAACTGTTCATCTGTGGAAAAAGTAGTGTGTTTAAGACAAGTAGACGAGCTATATATAATGGTTTTAATACAATCTATTACAATCTGCTAATACCAAACTCAATCCATGAGCCATTTAATGATACTTGAACTTCTGCGTTTCCCATCGTCCCAGCTGCCCAAATCTTCCATGAGACTTTTTTGTTTGTTTTCTTGTAATGCAATAATTGAATTTGGAGGAATGGAAGAGCTGATGTTGGCTCTGAGAATGGATTTCCTGTTCTCATCAAAGAACAGCAAGATTTTGTTTTTTTACTCCTTTTTTTTGGGAAATAGTTTTATTTAGTACTTCTCCTGAAACAGCACTTCTAGTAACTCAGATGTGTGTCACTTAGCTAGGAATGAAAGCAGCTGAAGATATGTGCAACCTTATTCTTAGAAGTACATACAAGGCTTGTGGAAAGTATTGGGATCCCAATTCAGAGACCAAAATCTCTATCTACAAGGCAAATTCAGGGTAGCCCAATACATCAGAAGCCTCGCCTCCCTCTTTTACAAATGCTGATTTCCATATAAATACAGAGATCTAATAAACACTAATACATCCAAATATACCCAATTTTAGCTTCAGCTGCTTGATGTAGTAAAATATTAACTCCACATGGCACATAACTCAGCTATCATTACATGAAAAAGCCATTTTGCCTCAGGCTACTGGCTGGATTTCTGAAGTTGCGGTTTGTTCTGTCTAAGTACCTCTTACTTCTAACATCAGGGTTTAATGAGCATCTTGCTCCACTACAACTTTAAAATGCCGTGGATGACTCAAACTTAAATTCTTTGGGATATCAAGAAAGCATCTGTACAGCTTAAGGCAGGAAAGTCTGAGGTACAGTTATGAAGAAATCCAGAGGGTATAATAAAGCAAGATGCATGTGCAACCACTGGATCTGCAAACCCCCAAATCTGCATAATTTGCAGATGTAATCAGGGAGATAGTTTGCATGTGCAATGGCTTGTTCACCCATATAAATACAGTGAATGGAATGCCTATTGAAAGGTAGGCTTTAAAATAATGTGAAGCACTGAAGCTTGCTAAGGAAGATCATGAACTGTGGGAATGCTAAACATTATCATATATTGTAATATAGCTTATGTATCTGTCAGGCTACATAAAAAAGGAGCCAAGTGATCAGCATAATCATTAACAAAGACTACTCTTCCTTCTCTAATGAGATCAGTTGATGGCTCCACACTGTATGTGTTAAGAATTTTAATGGAGTAATGACTATATTTAGTAATAATAATACCTACTAACTTATGACAGGTTGGAGCTGTGGAGGAAGTAGACAGCCTTCCCTGCAAGAGGCACCAAGGATAAATAGAGGGAATGTCACTTGCTAGCTTTGTTCTCTGTAAGACAGTGGCAGAGCACTTGACATTCCCTTCTGCTTCTGTGCAGCAGAACACTCCTTAAATAGACCATGGTGGCACCTGGAAGGTGCTGTCAGTGTCGAATGTGACTTGGCCCCAAGCAGATTTGTTTCCCATGAGTCCAGTGAGTGTTCTTATTCATGAATGTGAAATAAACTATAAAGCAAGTTATGAGATAGAAAAGGTCACCTAAGCCCTTCTATTCACTCAGCCAGGAATAAATTGTTTCAGCAGCTCTGTCAGAGGGTTGCTGTCCAAGTTCATACCAGCTCTGCTGGACTCCTGTGTGATTAACTTAGGGCAAACACATTCCCCTTGCTGAGACATGAGGCTGATCTCTGTAGATCTTTTGGTTACCTTTCGAACAGGCAAGAGAAGTTGGCCTCTGCCTACACAAGGCTGATGCTTAGCTACGTCCTGTGTCTATTTTGGAAAATGAAGCTGCAGAAGAAGAATGGTGCTCATGTACAGGGGGAGGGTAGGAGCTATCAGGCAATGTCCCCTCCCTCTTGCTCCCATCTCAGCAGCCTCGTGGGGCTATAAAGAAAAAAACTCCAACTAATCACTTTATTCTGCTCCTAGTTTGGATGGGGCAATGGCTGGGGAGAATTTATGGCTTCAGATCTACCAGATTGGAGCTTGCTATTGAATTGGCAGCTCTCTGTGTCCTGAAAGAAACAGACTAGTTGTTCTTGCTGGCAGACTAAATTTGTTCAGTTGTATCCAAAAAAAAAAAGGAATTCATGTGTATTTGCTGATTCCTGGCAGGATTTCTTTCTTGCATAAGCTTATCTCTGAGGAATAGTGGATCTGGATTTTTGTTTGCAGGGAAGTGATTTTATGTTTTTACCATGTTTTGTAAACCTTGGTATTGTGAAACATCTTTTTATCACTGTGGCAACACCAACTGCTGTTTCTCTAGAAAACTCTGATAAGCTAAAGATATCATTTTCCATACAACTTAGGAATCTTGCTTCTCATGTGACTTATAGAGTATTATTTCAGTTGAAGATGCTGGATCTGTCAAGTAAGAGAAATAGTTTTCTTTTTATCCCAAGATTGTCTTCAAGTGCGGTGGACTTCACTGTTCTCAGTTTCTCTTTGATTGTGCTTCAGCATTCAGAGGTGCTCTGCAGTGCCTGATGGAGGTCTCTGACTTGCACAGTCCTAACAAAAGTCACTGTTCCTTCTGCAGTGCTTCGTGTTACCAGTCAGTATGAAAAATATAAGTGGCTGCAGCCTGCTCTGAGGGCTTGATATGTATAAGAGGGAATAAAGTTTAGCACTGCCTTTTCAGCCCTTTAAACTGATGCCAAATCTCTCTGCTCTCTTTCAGATGATACAAAGACAGTTCATATTTCTGATGTATGTACATATGTATATAATTTCTGTTTATTTTTTTTTAGGTCTGTAGACTGAGTTATTTGGGGAGAGCATGAAGAGTGCTGCCAAGCCCTGGAGTGCAGTGGCAAAGCCAGGGAGTCATGGGGCTGAGAGAGGAAAATCTCTTTCCACCACTCCAACAGGAATGAAGACGTCCAAGTCTTCCACATCACTTGCCTTTGAATCTCGGCTCAGCAAGGTACTAGCCAGTAGGGACTGTGAAAGCATCATTATAGCCTTATTTCAGCTTAAAGCTTTGGTTTAGTCCTGGAACATTACTACACCTCCAAGACTTGGAGTGGGCTTGACCACTGTGCCAAGCATAGGGAGATTATAATTGTGCTGTATATTGACTAATACACATTTCTGAAGTTATTTTGCATGTGATGGGGAGACACTGTATTTGCGTAAAATACGAGTGGGTTTCCTTACTGTATGTGAGGGAATTGCCTTAACTTTGAAGAGTGAGAAAAAGAAATAGCAAATTCTTAGTTCAACTCATTGTTACACAGGTAAAGGAATTGAAAGAGATTTATTAATGGATTTCCAGAAGTCCTAAAAATCTGACTCTTCCTTCAAGGCAAAACATATTAACAAAAGATACTGCTTGCAACGGAACACATTTTATGAATTCTATCTTTCACTGTAGATATATTTCAAAAATAGCAGAAACTTCTATCAAAATAGTGTTTTTAAGAAAAGGGAGACATACACCTGAACTACTGCTGCATCTCCACCCTTGCAGCCAGCAAACAAAAATAACCTTATTGTGTAATGAACAGACCAAGATAACCCCTGTTGAAAACAGACTGTGGGCTTCCTGGTTACAACTGATTCCAGCACTAAAAGATTAGTAAACAATGCATAACATGGTGCAGCATTTTAATCATGAGGAGAGCTAAACTTCATTAATAGCCACAGCTTCTCAAGTGAAGGATTAATTTCATTAACTTGCATTATATTAATAGGATATTTCAGTGTAGTGCTCCAGGCAGGTTATGTTCATCACTGGAGTATGTGCGGTATGGCTGAGGCAAGCATCTCTGAAGGGATGCTACTTAAGAGACTTAATCAGGAGATCTGGTATAATTAATGTGTGTATGGTGTTCAATGCAGAGTATTTTCTTGCTAATTACAGCGAGTATCTTCAAATTGTTCATCATCTGCAAATGCAACATCATCAAAGTGGTTTCTTTGAAGAAACAGGGTAGAGAAAGGCACCATAGTTTCTGCTGTAGAAGAGGCACATTGAAGGAATTGGAGACTGCAGAAGTCTCTAAAGGTCAGGAAGTCAGATTGTTCCATTCTGCTTTTAAGAACGAGCTGAGAAAATCTCTGCCAGAAGGCAGAACATTCGCTTTCTGGTATCCTGGAGCGGATCAACACTTCAGCTATTGAACCTGATGTGCTCACAGGGTCCAGGAAACCACAGACTCTGAGTCAGAGGAAGAGATAAAAGGGAGAAAGAATTGGAGCTGAGAGACTTCATTTTGCTTAAAGATTTTACTTTAAGCAAAGTAAATTCAGAGACTGCTAAATAGGGAGAGTGCTGCTTGGGTGCTTGCTTTTTTTTTTCTTGACTCAAGCAGCGGTTTCAGCTTGTGGTTCATGGACCCCCTGAGTGTCCCTGGGCAACTTCAATGGAAGTGGGGTTTGATACGTGAAAACAGTTTAGGTGTCCATTAACTGAAAAGGGTGGGGGAAAAAAAAGCTCTAGGGACCCTCTCCAGAGCTTTGGTCTTTTAAAATGATTCAAGTATTTTCCCTGAAATTAATTACAGACTGCTATTAGAGGTACCCAGGCTGTTAGAGAGGGACACCAACGGGAAAGCAGTGACCAAAGTTCTTGAGAGAAACTGCTACTTCTGCTTGTTGAAGCAACGTAATTCCAGTGTTTCTCCTTGCATCTTACGGTCATCGTGCTTGCATTGCATGGATTTCTTGAGTATGCACCTAGAGTAGGTTTGTTTTACCAGAAATCCCCCTCCCAAAAAAACCCCTCACAGCAACAATGTCCCTTGCTTTGTCATGTACAATAAAAGTAAATAAATTAGTGATACCCCTAATGCTTTTAAAGAACACATACTGTGACATGGGCTGGAAAGCACGCAGTTCACCTTCTTCCAAGCTTATGCAACATCGGTAATAACCTTTAGAATTGTGCAGCTGATCTGTTCTGGAAACAATGCATTTTTTTGTTGGGAATGATTTCCTTGGTGGTCACATGAACAAAGTGCTTTCCTGCGAACAGCCTTTTCAGTTTCTCATCTGAGTCAACAGCCTCCAGTCACACACATGGCATTAGGTCCTGTCAGGAGGTCATGGGTCGTCTTTGCTCACTGCTTTTCAAAAACCAAGGAGGGTAAATAGCTGAACTCATACCATGTTGGTAATTGTTAAATCTTGCACTGGCTGCTCTTGCCTTTTATTATGGCAGCCTGAATTTCTCAGCTAAATGGCTTTGAGATTTTGGCTTGGTCTCTGGCATGTTCTTTGTTCACGTTGGGTAACCTAGTTTATAGAGCCATGAGGTTTGGTGGCTCCTGTTTGAGAAACACAGGAAGGAACAGGCAGTTCCTTACTGTTGGAGCAGCTCAGGCACTCTTCAGAGGATCTAAAGTCACCACTGGGCCAAAACTGTATGATCCTGAGTGGAGAACCAGCAGATCCTTTTAGGATCTTTTTACTTCATATACATTAAGGGCCAGTTATTTGCTGCTTTGACCTACTCAGTGTGCCAGGCTCTGCAACTGGCATTTACCTGCACAGCCCCAATACATGACTAAATGTAAACCAGCAAGGAAATGTGGTGAATGGTATTCACAGCAAGATCAGAGAAGCCAGATCGACTGGCTCCTGTGTTCTCCCTGTCTTTCAGTATTTGCCTATTTGAGTGGTCTTTCCCATTCTTATTCCTCACTGTTGAAATAGTATTTATGCCTTGACTCGCTTCACAAAAATGAAAAACAAATCCAAAAATGTAAAGAAATATATAATATGGCTATAGAAGCAATATTCCTATTGGGCTACTTTAAGGAAATGTGCCTTTTCTGCCAGGGACCTTGCATTTTGAATGACTTAATGGAACTATTCAAGGTCTTAACCTTCTGGTTGCTTACAATCTCTGTTGCAGCTGAAGAGGGCCAGCAGTGATGACATGCTTACCAAGCCAGGGGTGACAGCAGGTCCTGGAGTCTCCAGGCTGAAGAAGACCATTACAACAGGAGCCATTTCTGAGCTTGCTGAGAGTCGCCTGAAGCCCAGCACAGGTAGATACAAAGACTATGGATGACAGTCTACATTATGTGAAATGTGCTGTGTCACTTGGTTCACCAAGTTCCTATCAGAGTTTCCTTCTCCCCACCCCCTGTAGCCCATTATAACTTACCTGTTGTGACAGTCAGCGTGCAGGATGGGACATGCTATGCCCTGCAGATTGGCCTTTCACTGCTAATCTGAAGCTAAAAGGGAGAAGTTGGGGGTTCCCAGGAGCTGCCCTGCTCAGCTTCACCCTTCTACCTCTACCAAACGAGCAGGATGGTTACCGTAGAGGCAGGAGACCAAAGATCCAGCCAGAGCATCTCCACATACAGCTCATGCTTCTAAGCTGCGGGGTGGCACTCTCTGTCCCTCAGCAGCCCCATCAGCTTGTTACCATTGGTTCCAGAGCTAAACCCGTTTCTAAAAGCAGCAACACCATCTGCATACCAAGGGCTTCTGTGCAACTGCTCTGCCTTCCCTCAGGAGCTCAGCGAACGCTTGCTTTTGTCTGCTCCCTGGTGGCATTTCCAAGGGAATGTGAGATCTTATTAAATTTGACCATGACCTCCCTATTTGTCACAGCCTCTGCAGGGTTTTGCTGTGTAACAGAACAATGTTATTAACCAGGAAGGGATTTCTGGGAAGAAAAAAAACTCAAAAATCTTTATATACTTTCCCCCACCCCTGAAAGAAAATGATGCATTTTTAAACAGCATAATCTTCACAGTAAGACAAATCACATTCTGCAGTTAGTCAGTGTGTGAATCCTCAAATTCAAGTGACTAATTGTATCCAAAAGCATTTGAGATTTACCATCAATAAGGAGGCACGATGCTGACAAAAGATGCTTGGGAGGTATGATGTGGGGAAAATAAAACCTGTACAGATGATGCAGCATAGGATCCTGGGAATGCAGCCAGGGAAACAGCACTGCAGGGACTCCAGAATGGAATACGTATGTCAGACACAAAAATACTAGCAATGGAATAGAGAGCCCCCTTCTGCATGTGTGTATAATAACTGGGATTGAAGGAGGGATAAGATTTATGGTGATGAGTACTTTAAATGCAAAGGGTAAAATGGTTTATGGAGGTCAAGTTACATCTGGGTATTGTTTTGCCAAGTTAAATTGCATCATTACATCTGACCCCATATATTGCTTTGCATCAACATTTGTAGAAGCATGAGTGGGAATATTAGTGCTAGGCAAAGAGACCAAGTGTGGAGCTACCTATACTGTGTAGACAAACACTGAGCATATATGTACTACCCCTGTAAAATTCCTTTTAACCTAGACAGAATTGTCCCTGGTCCTATAGGGACTACTATAGGCATGTATATAAAGACCTGTACCTTACATATCTTTAATTTTCACAGTGATTCCATAGTCCAAAAGAGTGGCAATCTAACTATATTCTGAGTATGTGTTGCTCTTGTGGCCACTCATTGAAAGGTACTGGATATTTGTGAGCAAAGATGCAAAGCTGAATGGTACTTTCCGATTATCACACTACCAAAAGATACCAATTAGGCACATTCTGATACAGTATGTTCTTCCTAAAAGGAAAATTAAATATCAGATATGACAGGGGGCATGATGTGTTCTTGGAACATAAGAAAAGGAGGGAACACTGAGATGCTATATTTGATTGAAATGGCACCCAAATAGTCTCTGATTATGATCAAGACTATGCTGCAGTGCTGACTGGCTGTGGAGCCACTCCAAGTAAGAATGTTCCTGTATGGGAAATGCAGATGTTTGTGTATGCAGCCAACTGTAAATCTTGACATTTTGTTCTGAAACCACTTTCTTTGGCTTTTTTGACTGCTTTCATCAGTTCTGCATTTTCCTTTCACACCTTCACTGCAGGCATCACGTCTCCCCCTCACACCTTCCCCCTTTGTTTGTACTTTTTAGGTTGAGGTTTCTTTGTCAGTTGCTTGAGCAATTTGATTATTTTGCTGAAATGATATTATATTGGTTCCAGTTGCACTCTGGCAGTACTCAGTGGGTATTATACTATTGTGTAACAGAAATCAAAAGAAACAAGGTATGTGGAGGAGGGAAAGCTTAGATTTCTTTCTTTGGGGAGTGACTGTCCAATGTTTATGTGTTGACCTTGAGCAATAGCATGTGTTCCAAATGCTGCAGATAATAAATAATTGACATCAGGATTGCTTGTTTAAATGGGGTTGTTGTCTGCTGCCCTTGGTGGACTTGAAGTTATTCATTTTAGCCTTTTGCTGACATAACTACCCCTGTCTGCCTTGTTGGAAGCTAATGCAGTAAATCATAAACAAAGGGAGATGAAGCCAACCTTATTGTGTCCATTCCTGGCAAGTGGAGTTGAGCAAAGGGAACTGGAGATGGGTTCTGGCTGGAAGTTCTGTGCTGTGATGTTTGGCTTTGTGACTGCTTGGCAGTTTTGAAATCCCAAGTAATGGGAAATGATGTGCAGGGAGAAATAAGTGTCTTGGATTCAGCTTCTTTATCCACAGTGTTACGTCTTTCCATGTACTGTCCTAAAGTAGCAATTTGGCTTTAACATAAACCTAAACTTACAGAGCTCTGGTGTTGCTTTTAATATTTAAGTTAATGAAACAGCTGGAAAAACTGCAAAACAGGAGGAAATAGGTCACTAATCCTGAGAAATATTTATTTCAATGTATGCACTTATAAAGGCAGCCAGTCTATGAAACCATATAGCAAAGTGTTTAAATAGACAAATGTATATCTTCGTGAGAAGCCAGGACTCTCTTCTTAAGGTTCAGGTTTATAGGAAAGAAGTGATTTTTCAGGTTCTGATCCTTTGAGGTTTGCAAGCCAAATAACCTTAGATAATGCAATTTCACAGATAATTTCAAAGCTTCTTATGTGACCATACACTTGGGAAGAGCATTGCATTAGTGGCACTGGTATGCAAATGGGAAGTTTGAGGGTTACACAGGTGAAATGATGTGCTCAATGGATCCTACAAGTCATTCCAAATCCTTGCTCTCGCTCTGTCACTCGCTCCCTACAAACTCCCAGGATAAGCACTCTCTGAACATTTCCCTCAAGGCTGTCTAGTTTAATCATGTTCATGTGCTTCCTTTATGTTATTTCAGTGCCAGCAGCTATTATCTGTCAGGTTTGACAGGAATAAAAAGAAGTCTTATGCTGGACATCAGAGAAGAGATGCAGCCAGGATGTGTGACTGGCCTGTGAGTGAGCACGTAGTCCAAAAGCATTCAGAATACTTCAGGCGTCCCTGTTTTTCACAATATATTGACTTTCATATTGAGCTGTGCCAGCTCCAATATGAAGTATCAGATATCTTTGAACAGTAAGAGCTTTATTTTATTTTCTTAGGCTGCTTCATCAGCTTATTTCTGTATTTCTAAATCTATAGAGACCTATTGAATTTGCCTCAGAAACAGTAGGAAACTGTGAATAACAATGCTATAATCCCCTAACTCACTATTTATAGAAATTCTGAGTATTTTACTGACAAGCTCAGGATCTCTCTAAAGCTTAAACCATGTTAAAGACTGGTGCTATACCTTCTCACAGTGGCAGATGTGTTGTATCTCCAGAGGCCAGAAGCCGCGATGCCAGCGGGGACATGAGGGATCAATGGCCTGCTGTGTCCTCCCGTGCTTCATCAAAAATCTATGCATAAAATGGAAAAATCAATAATTGGCACAAGTTTTCAGCCAAAGCAACAGAAGTGTTGCTTTCTGTGCCTGCCTGCTGAGTTGGTTAATATCAAGGGTTAGAGACAGTGCCAATACCGAAGCATAGAGGAGGCAAATTCAAAGATACTTAGAGTTTCAATTATCTCTCAGGCATCTCGTGTGGAGCCTCTGAACTCTGCAGGTTACCTGGACAAAAGCTGCTAATCCCAGAATGGATCACTGCCAGCATGAGAAATGAAGCTGTACAAAGCATGCTGCTGTAATAAGCCCAGTAAATTGTATGGCAAGATAAAAACACAAGGAATGTGGCATAATCAGTGAAGCCTATAGAAGGTTTTGAGGGTTATATTCTGTTGTGGAGCAGTTTAGTTTGAACAATATTCTGTTCCAATACTGAGGGCTTCGATTTTGATGAGTTTCTGTGAATTGTCACTTAAATTACTGCCCAGTTGTTAGAGTTAATGTCCCAGTGACTAAACATGATACCTGTAAATCTTCCGTTCCTTCCTAGTTCTAGTACAGCACGTAGGATTAGCCCCTTTGTCCATCACTGTCTGTTCACCATGTAATTTGTATAAAAAGAAGAATCCTGTTTTCCCTCTGAAACCGTTGCGTCTACCTTTTCTGTGTAGACAGTGATGATATTCAGAACAGAGAGGCTTTAACTAAGCAAGGGCAGCTGGCCACTACCAGTGGTTAGTACTGGGGAAGTATTGGAGTGTCACTTGTGCAACCTGAACAAGTTCAGCTGCGCTTGAGTTTAGAGGGGAGACTGGTGTATGGTTTAATTGCACATATCACTCATTAGATGTGCTTCTCTCCCATCAGAATTGAAAATGTGGCAGAACGTGAATTCCAGTGGTTCTTGCACATTTATAAATTGTCATTTCAGGATTCCTATTTGAAAGTAATACATGGACTCTATCAAATTTACTGTCTTCTTTCTGTTAACTTCTCTGTTTTGATGAGTGTCTGTCACTTTCTGGTATTGGGTAACCATTTAGATTGATGTGAAACTAATCCAGACAAGAAACCTCTTCTACATCATCAGAAAACTCAAGTTTTACACACATATATATATATAAAAGCTTTCTCTAAAAAAAGAATCCTTGAAAAAATCTAATTGACAGTTTATTTCTTCATAAGATGCTAATGCTCCCCAATTAGAACAGGGAAAAGGAAAGTGATTTCTTTTGAAGGACAGCTCTCTGACCTTAGGGCCCTTTTACTCTCCCATACATCAGTTTTTGACAGGGCCTGCTTATTGTGATCTGTCACATCAAAGGACTGCTATAGGTTTGTCAAAAGGTTGCTGTACTTTGCATTCAGACTCGTTACTGTCTCCTTTTTCTTGTGAAAGATAGAGCCAAGTGTGAGAGACGCTAATGAGACTGGTACGTTCTGTTCCACAAGACTTCGCTGGAAACCAAATGACTGATCTCATCTGGGGTTTCCCAGGAACAATAAATATGCTTTAAAACTTCATCTGGAAAGCTGGTTGCGTTTTGCTCCCCTTTTCAGGTACAAGACACAAGTTCTGCATAATTATTCTTCCTTCTAAAGCAAAAGATTCTAGCTCCATAATTGATATAAAAAGGAAAGGAAGACTCAAATTGCTTTGTCAAGATGTCATTCAAATAGACAAGTAGTGCTGGAGGAATTTAACATGCAAAACAGTGTGTGGAAATACGTGTCTCTGTGTACGTCCATAGACACGTAGAAATGTCTGCATGGTTGTTTGTAGCATACTGGTGTAAATGTGAATCTGAACCTTAACCTCCCTGACATTACTTAGCAAAATATTTCCTCTAGCTGTGATTTCCCCATGTATCAAGCAGTCAAACTGTTTCAGTGCCATTTTAGAAGATTTCACCCAGTAACCTCTAAAGGGAAAGCTCAAGGATTGAGGTAGATGGAATTTGGCATTCTAGATCTAGTTTATGGCAGCTACTTGTCAAGTTTCTCCTACTTCTTACAATGATTTTTTTTCTGTGCTGGCCTGCATACTCAAATGCACATGTTCACTTCTCATGCCTTTGCTGAAAAAGTTCCTGTATGATGCTTGTTGCCATGTTAGATTTTCACTTTCTCCTAATTTTTGCTCTTTCTTTCTGTAGCCCATGGGTAGTTCTATACCTTAGAATGTGCACTGCTTCATGTGACTGGTTTTCAGGATTCTTCTTCCCCTTTGATAAATATGTTGCTGTGGTATGACATTTTAGTTGAAGTCACTTAATAGGGCAGAAGGCACTCAGTAGTTCATTTAATGAAATGAAAGCAGTGGTCTTACTAAACTCTATCTGCTGGCTCAAGATCTCAGTCACATGATGCCTGAAACTGGTGAGATCTGTCAGTGGATGCTGTCTTGTTCTGAAGGTGGCATGTGAAAGCTGACGTAATTATTCTTTTGTTCTTTTGTTGGCTGTATTATACAAACCTTCTTCCATAGCCAGGAATGGAGTGTGAGCAATGCATTTCAGTGACTGTGTGTTGGGATTTCCAATACCTCATCCTGTTAAGGATAATAGTTTGAGACTCATTCACAGGCTGTCTGCAGTCATCTTGCATTATTAAACAAGAAAGAATTAACTTCTGTCAGCACTGACATGCTGACATGTACCTTTCACAGCTTTGCTGCTGTCCCAATCTACTGCACAATTTACATCTACTGCACTGAATCTCTGTGAACACATCCTAAGATTTTGCATGCAACTTCTGGTTCAAACCATCTGTGAAATAGAGACCCTTCTCTCTGATGTGAGAGAATGACTTTGCTGGCACATCTTAACCACCCTGGGACCTGAGCCAGTTAAGAAGATTCAGTGTGTGGTAGGATACTGAGATGCTGAATCTTAAAGACTGTAATGACTTGATTTATTAAATTGCTGACAGTTAATTGGCTCAAGCCAACACCTATAGGGAAGATCTATTACAGTTCTAAGCAAACTGTGATGATCACAAGAGCCTTGCAAGGGATACCTGAACAGCAAGTGCTTGGATGGCCCAGGAATAGCATAAATCCATGATCTGTTTTCATTTCTTTTCAGGCTTTTTAGTGAAGTTGTTCAGCAAAGTCAACACAACCTTGTTGGGGCTACCTGCCCTAGGTTAATGATCAGCTTTCCTTCAGCTGGTTTGAAGAGAAATGATCCTTAACACACATTCTTCAGGCCTAAATGTATCCCAGCCAGAATTCCCTGGCAGAGTGCCTTTGTGTTTGCACTGAAAGAATGGGAGGGAGCGAAAGAAAGGAATGCAAAGTCGGCCTGGTCTAACAAGAGGGCTTGGCAATACCTTGTATCTATTTTCTTTTCCACTGATTATTTTTTTTAGCAGCTTTTGGCTTACATTAGATTTTAATACTGTAAAGTAAGAGGGAGGGATTGACAGCTAGGTCTCAGATGGGTTTCTGGAAGGCTGTAGTTCTGTGCCATAAACTGTGACCTCACCAAGTATTCTCTCCACAAAAAACTTGGTTTTAGCATTGGTTAAAAATACGATTTCTTCTCTGGTTTTCAATGTAGATGTTATATTCCTGATCCTTGGGGGCCCACTACTGAGCAAGATATATACATCTCTGTAGATTTCTTTTCCCTGCTACCTATGTACTTAGGGCTCATAAAGTCTTTAGCATTAACGGAAGAAGTAGAGCACGATAGCGTGAACCCTGGTATTGATAGTCAGTGCCCACCCTTAGGGCCCATTCAGTTGAATCCAGACTTGGACAGACAGTCCAGACTCTGGAAGTGCTCCTCAGCATCTGTAACTTTTTTAGACCTTAGCTTTCTGAAGAAACGGCCAGCTGTTTGGTCTCTGTGGATTTGAGATCTTTTTGTGGCATCTTCACACCTTTGCTTTTGAACATGGATTATAATTTGAACATAAATTATGCTAATTAATTTGCTTTGAGAGTAGGATGCAGGAAAGGTTATGCCTGGCAAGAAAGTCCGGTCGTTCAACTACTGAGTTGAAAGAATTATATATGTGACACCTTGAGTAACTCATTCCCATTCTCACTATATAGAAAAGTGATGTTTATGAGGCTTTACGGGCAGTCCCACAAGAGAGCAGTGCAAATGGATGAGTCAAGCTTCATGCCTAGGAAGAAACCAGCTAATCTGCTTTATAGAGGCGAAATTGTTCATTCATTTTCATACCTTTATTACCGAGGAGGAAGGGCGAATTGTGTAAAATGTTCAGGTAACAAAGAGTTGCCTAAAGATTGAGCCATGTGTCATAATTTATTACCTAGTCATCACACTAGAAGTCATGCTTGCCATTATTCCTTTTCCTTTTTGCTCAGTTTGAGCTGCAGGCTCCATAAAGGTAATCTCTTATCCATGACTTCTGCTCAGGCTATAGCTGGATTTTAAAATTCATATCCTACCTTTCTCTATGGACTCGGATAGAAGTCTTTTGCCTGGCATCATTCTCCCTATCATGTTGTTAGTATGTTCTGATTTATCTTCCATGCTACTGTCAAGAGTAACAGATTGGTTCTTCCAGTCATGAATTGCTCAGATTTCAGGTGTGGTTGCTCTGACTCAGTGATTACATTTTATAATTCCTCCAGGCTTGCAACTGTACTGTACTGGGTCCCTCTTAGACCGTTCCTCTTTGTGTTGTGGAAATAGAAAGCAGGTGTTGAAATAATAAAAGCTCAGTGTCAGGATTTATCAGCCCAAGAGATTATCTTGCCTAATGCGATCCCTCTGGTGAATCCTGCTGAAGAAAAGCAGAAGTCGCTCTTTATAGTAGAGGAAAATCTCTTGGAGACGTGTTTCAACAGCATTTGAAGGATTGTATCTGTACCTTGGAGAAGTGCAAGCTGAGTACCCATCTAATAAGATACAAGACTTTAAGAGGTCATAAGAGATGAAAAGATCATTCAGAAAAATAATGTACTATCAGTGATCGTTTTCTTCACAGATCTTAAATGGCTTATTCTTTAAAAAAAGCATTCTATGCTTGGTATGTCATAAGATGGGGTAGGCAGGAGCTCTTTAATGTCATCCCAAGGTAGACAGCTGTATGAAAACTTTTAGCTACATCCATAAACTATCAGAGCAAGGACAATGAACAACTGAAGGTTGACAACTCTCCCTGTTACACCGGTCTAGTGGACGATGTCCCTGCCCATGGCACAGGACTGGAACTCAGTTACCTTTAAGGGCTTTTCCAACCCAAACCATTCCATGATTCTATGAAATAGCAGCGAAATTCTGTTTCTAGCATATTAAACAATCTCCAGATTTGGGGCAAAACAAGTTTTGTCTTTGCCCTGGAGGCATTTGGCTGCTCTTGTCTTCACCGGGATCCAGCTTTCTGCCCGGCTCCACTCCCTGCGGCGTTTCGGTATTTCGTGTTGGCATGTCCTAGTGCATGGCCCACAAGCCGCTCCCTGGCCATTAACCCCTCTGCAGCCGGGGCTGTTCTGGGGCGCTGGGCTCACGTCTCCACGCTCAGCTCTTGCCTGCGCTGGAGCTCGGCTCCTGCTAGAGCCAGCGCCCGCCTTGGGCCCGGCTGCAGTTCTCGCCTGCGGCCCCTGGGTGGCTTCCCCCCGCCACGAGTCCCTCCGCCTCCTCCTCCCTTCTCCAGCCCGCCCGGTCCCTGCCTCTTTCTCCCCCTCCCTTTATTCCCGCAGCCAGGCAGCTAATGAACTGCACAGGCCGGCCTTCGGTGCATGGTATTGTAATGAGGTAGGAGGGAGAGCCCCAGCTGCTCCAGTATGAGCAGCAGGCTCTGTGACCTGTGCCAGGAACTAGGAAGGAGCTGACTTCTTTCTCCCTTTCCAAGTTGAGTGAGGCGTAGACGGTAGGAGCAGGCAGAGGCAGGTCCGGCTCCGGCACCCACACGGAGCATGAGCGGGGCGTCGGGGCCCTAGAGAGGAGCTCGGGGAGAGACCGACGATGGGCAACCAACCTGGGCGAGCGGAGGAGCACGACCAAGGTCTGTACGGTCCCGGGGGGTTAACCGCGGCGTCCCGCTGAGCGGGAGCGGAGGCTGTTGTCATAGCTAGTGCTGTTGGCTTGGAGCCTGCTAGAGACGTTACTGCTCCTTATCGTGTGCCGTGTAACTGCTGTTTGTTACTGCTCCACACCTGAGATCACAGCCCCGTCCTTAGGGGAAGCTGTTCTGGAAGAAATCCTTTGCTGGTGTGAATAGAATAGCTACAAGGGAGGGACCTTGCTGCCTCACAGATATTATTTTGTGCGGTCTCCATGATGCAGCTAGAAAGTTACAAGGCTTATCTAGTGATGTACATGCAACTTGTCAGGATCTGCAGCTTGGCTGCGTTAGCCTTCACCATTGTTCGTGGCCTGAGGCCTGAAATTTTCCAGGCCTTGGCATTTAAAATGATGCCTTTGTGGAAGGTCTTCCCACCATTGTCCTTTCAGAAGTGTAGTGCTTTGCATGTTAATCAGTAGCAGATTTTATAGACAGCTAAGAGCCAGTATCAGGTATATCTAATTCCCCTTGTGCTAAATGTCTGTGTTGTACCTAGGAAGGCTCCTAATGTGTTCCTGATGCTGGAGTACTGTTTGGTTGCCTTTTGATTAATTTTACTTGTTTCTCAGATGCTGAATGGGGTAAAAACCAGTGGGCCCACTGTTTTCTGCTGTGTTTCTTAGTTTCTGTTTGAGCTTTGAATGTACAAGAACACTGGAATCGGTTGTATTTCCTGGCACTCTGTTCCTTACCGTTACCATGGAAATTTCATTCACAAAATTCCATTAAAGTTGCAATTGCTTCATCAGGGTTTCTTTATAACTTTGGGTTAGATGTGTAGCTGTTGTTTTAAAAGCTAATACATACATACCTGGTCTCCAGTACTGCGAGGCAAAGCAAGGGGCAGAGTACGCTGCATTGCTACTCCAGGCTCTCACACAATAGATCCAGCAGTGAGTGCTGGAACAGCAGTTAGGTGTAGTGGAGAACTCTCTAGCACTATGTTAATCAGCAGGCTAATGAAGAACACAAAAGCTGCCAGTATCCAGTCACCAGAAGAAATGCTGCCCTAAGGGAAAGTTAAACTTTAGGCTGGAAAGTATGGCTGCCCACATCCCTAGCCCCTGAAATCTCTATTGCACTGGCCGCTGCCAGCTGTGGAAGTTATGCTGGAACTAAACATGTTACTGTCATTTGTGGAGGGATGGTACTGATAACAAACTAAGGGAGGGGTGTTTAATAGCACAGAGGTATGCTGTGAACTTCTGATCAGTGTGAGAAAACTGACTTTGATTTTGCAGGGCCGGCGGTGGGACTTGAGCAGCTTCCTACTCTTAACATCGATGATAAACGAGCATGCAGATCCCCTGTGGGCTTTGAAAATCTCTTTCATCCTTTGTTTTCTCTTGTCCTGTGACTTATTTAATTTTTTTATTGAAGGGGAAAGATTTATGCTTCTGTTGCACCTAAGCAGTTGTAAAACTATTCCTGGTTTTTAAGTGTAGACTGTACTAACTTTTGTTTTAATGTCTTCACTGTTTATAAGGTATGAATATGCTTGAAAAATGCATTTTGTGTCAAACTACATGCTCAAAACTTTTTTTTATCGTGAAAAAAGTTTCAGGAACATTCCTGCTGACAACATAAATTCTGACCACATATTCCTTGTTGTGAGTGAGAGCTTTAGAGGGTAATGTAGACAGCTGGAGCAGAGTTTGTGTTGATTTCTGGCAACTAGGATACAAACCTGTGTTTTTCACATTAGAATGCAGTACGTGGAAGTTTCTGGTGTTGGGCTTTGTTTCTCCTTGAATGAACTTAAGTCGGCTCTCCTTCAGGAATACCTATATCTTGAGTAACTGTGGTACTCTTAAGTTCAGTCCTTTTGGAATAACCAAAATAAACCCCAGGAATCGGCCTCTTTATTGATCTAGCTCATGAGCCAGCTTTAACCAAACACAATCAAGTCTTGACCTGTTTCCCTGAGCATGATCCTCAGGGTCATCTTGTTTGTTTTTCTTTTCAGGGAACTTTATGGACACTGTATGGTAGATCTGTAAGTCTTTCACCCCACACTTACCATCTTGGGGTACTGGGGACAGGTTTTTAAAATGCTTGTTCTTCCTATTGGTACCACTGGACACTCAAGTCTTTAAAAATCTCATCCTGAATGCCTCTGTTATGGTACAGGCAATAGCCTAGAGTAAAATACTTCTTTTCATATACTTATGAGAGTATGATATACTGTAACAGCTTTTCCTGTTAAGTGTACATAGGAATACCAGGACATGGGGATGCATAGCTTTTGGCTAACAAGGCTGCAGCTTTATGACAAAGATATATTTTACTTTCAAACCTAAATAAAATACAGGTCCCAGAAGCATCACTTCCAGAGTCTGATAGTGCCCATGTGAGTGATGCTGACTCCTCAGCTAACCATCAAGATTCAGAATACAAAGATACAGCTGTGCTAACCCCAGGGTCTGGATCAGCTGGTCAGTGCTGTCAGTCATTGCCCCCAAGCTCAGCAGTTTGAAGTGAGAACGTTAATGCAGGGGAATGGGAAAGAAATGTCATAGCTGAGGAAGGGATTGTGGAGAGATGGAAAACAAAAGGAAGACATCCCACACTGCATCCTTCTTGCAAAGTAATCCAGTGCTGGTGTCTAATGGGTATGTGTTGAACGCAAGATTGACAAGACTGCAACAGCCCAATATCATCTCTTTTAAGTTAATCCACATGTTCCTAGGAGTGTAAGAGTGTCCAGAAAGGATTTAAGGGGACTGCTTGCAATAATCTTATAATGCTATAGGCTTTTCCCAATTTAAAACTTGTTTTAAACCACTATTACAGTCATTTCTAAGAACTTTGTGGTGTGTGGTCTAAGTTTGCATCATGTTTGCCAAAACTGCTGGTGGCACGTGGTCACTTTTCCTGCTATATCCAAGTACTCTGGATATTCATATTTATAAAACACATGGAGGTTTTAGAATGAAAACACCTATAAAGTAGTACAGAAAAAGATGTCAAACAACAAAGAGTATTGCTGCAGTTTGTTAGTACAGTTAGTTTTCTGCTTTTGAAACTGGCAACCCCAAGCTAAAGGAACCATTAGTATATACAAACACAGGCCAGAGCACCTGTGGAATAGTTAGAACATTTTGTGGGAGTTGGGTGCACTGGTGTTATCCAGTGCACTGTATTTATTGAGAGAAAGCCTTTCAAATATTAGTTTGCCTTGGAAACAGTGAGGCAGCCTGTGTTTCCAAACAGGAGTGTTGAGATTCCTTGACTCTGGTTGACTGGGTGAAGGTGGGGTTTTGTTTATCCTCAAAACATCTGCAGGTGATGTGATGATCGGTATCTTTGGGAAGAGGTGGAAAGAAAAGGACTCAAAACATACAAAAACTTTCTTGAAAGCAGCCCTTGAATGGGAAATGTTAACTTCTCTACTTGGAACAAGGTGGTGATGGGGTTATCCAAGGGTTAGACTTTGTTTGGGACTGTTCTTACTTGTGAAACATGCTTACATGGCTTGGATGAGAACATCAACTGTCAGTGCATACACTAAGCCTGTATCGCTCTGTTTTGTTATGTCTGTTTTGTCCTGGCCTACTGGTGGCTTCATTTTATGTTTGAGGAAGGGTTTCTTCAGTGTAGGGTATGTAGCTTGTAAAATGACACCTTAAAGGGTATTATAGAAATACATTATTTCTTGTGATTCCTGTTTTTCTTGGGATGTGTAGCCAGATCTTTTCTGGGTACTGTTTAGTCCTCTCATCTGCTTCTATTCCTTTCTCCTCCTAAACATGGGAGCTATTCATTTTCACTCTGTTGTATGTCAGCGCACCATTTCTGCCAAGCCAAAGCTCAAGAGAACAGATGAGTTTAATGATGGCGTGGGGGAGAAGGGAGGGAGAAGAGAGGGGCAGCAAAGCTAATGAATCACATAACAGCTCTCATGGAAATACCGACAGCAAGTCATGTCCTCCTCAAGCTTGGGCAGCAAGCCATAGGCCTTTTGTTCCCAGTGGAGCCAACAGACCACAATTTGCTCTCCAGTGGATAGTTTAATTCCTTAGTCACCTCTTCCTCCCACAAGCCGTTCTTGCAGGGGGGTTTTGCAAATGCTCTTATTCTTCAGAGCAGTAACACACTGCTGATTAAACTGGTATTGAAGTAGTTTATTGTCCCCTGGAGGGTAATTTTTACTTGGAGGCTTCTCTTCCAAGGCCAGTTAGGGCCAGCTCAGTTGATTAGTGTTGTGATGTGACCTGACTGGCCTGACATTATTAAATCATTTCAGAAATACCCACAAACAGATGTCAAATGGCAGTAGTCTCTTCTGCTCTGCAGGCCAGTGGAATGAGTACAGCCAAGAGACTATGTCACAGTTTGGAATGGCTTTTTAGAGGAATTTAGTCATGAGAATAACTAACTTACTGCCTCCAAAATTATCTGTTTGAGGCAGAGTTAAGTGATAATTTGAGGTCCCCTGATTGCAACATGAGAGGCCAGTGAATGCTCAAATAATGGAAGAGATCATCAGTAAGTTCTGTGCTAAGGCAGGGGTCTTGACAACAGTTTTCAGCATTGGCTGCCTGTGCGGAGTGGGAGTGCTTTCCCTGTGGGCAGGACCAAAGCTTTTACAAGAAGAACTTTTAGGGCATGGCAGGCAGCAGGATGTGGTTTATGCATTTTGTTTAGTGTTAGATTGTTTTGCTGATGAAAATTAAAGCCAGTCTTGGATGAAGGCAGGGAGCTTGTGCTGGGAATCTTACTGAACGGGCTGCTCAGCACAAGCTTGTCCTGTCTTTAGTGCTCTGCTTTTGCCCTAGTGCTGGTTGTGTGATAAGGAAACAGCCAGTGGGTAGTTGAGATTGTTGGTTCTGACACAGCATTAAATGACTCAAATGAGGGGAAAGGGTGAAAAGAGGAGGGAATAGTGCTGGCCTTGGAGGAAAAGTAAAGCTTACTTCTTTTGTATTTGGCTCTTTGAGATCTTTAATGTTATAAAGCTAGCCAAAGAAATTTGAGCAAGTATTGCACCTTGGTCTTCCCACTGAAACCTTCCAGAGCCCTGGAGGTATTCAGGAGTTTATTCAGAAGCAGTCCTGTGTTTTGGATCTGCTTCTACTATTTCAGCAGAGTAATTTCTTATATTTTTTTTCTTTTCAGTTTCTCCTGTATTTTATTATTTTACTCTTCAGAAAATCTGATTTCCATTGGCATTGTAGCTTTCAGAACAACATGAAATTGTATAACTGAAGCAAAATCGGTATCTTGGTTTCTTTGGCACTGTATTGCTTGACAAGGACTTAATGTGATTTTTTTGTGGTTCTCAGACTGCCACTAGCAGGTTGACAAATCTTTGATGCTTTCATTTTTCTTTTTGATACTTTCTGATGCTGTATCTCCAAGCAGTTTGAGTATGATATAGAACTGAGGATCACTGTTGACAGTAGACACTGATAGATTTTTTTTCATGCATCAACTTTTTTCTTCCCATAATCTGAAGTAGGTGCGTTCATGTATTCTCTGAAATGTTCCATCCATTATATTTCATGGAGCAGTAATGAACATCAGTAGGTCTGGATTTCATGTTCAGAGACAGAGTACTCTGTCCTTGTGTGATCTGTGCTCATCAGTCAGTTCTCTCAGGCTGTAGCATTATGTCAGAACTGCAGTTTTCTGCCCTTTTAATCAGTCTGTGTAGCACGCAACTAACAAACCGTGGTTTTATCAACAATGCAATTTAAATGTAAATCTCTTGAAGGCAGATTTGATTTTGGTGGCTGGAAAAATATATCCTTGGGAAAATGTAAGGCTAACTTGAGTTTGCAGAGTCCAGTTCTGCGCACGCACAGAGGATGTGTTGACCGAAACAAGGACATCTTTCCATTTGTTACCAAGATGAATGAATCATGTAGGCTAGGTATCTTGACTGGAATGTGTTCCATTGATTATAGAAAATGCTAGAGACCAAGTAAATGGGCCCTGTCTTGTGAGCAGCGTTGTGTTCTTCCCATATTCTTGTCCTGGTGGATACTTTGGTATGAACTGCTAAATATCATGAGTAAAATTATGACACTACTGAAGCAAGTAAGAATTTTACCAGAAACTTCAGTGAAGTCATATTTATTAATGTATGGAATGGGGCTTTAGGGAGAGGGTGCAGTTAGATCATATAGTTATGTTGGCTGTCTATTCTTCCTTCCCCTACTGAATTGTAGTTTATCCTTAACCTTATTTTTGCATTTCCTTGCCATGGACTGTTGAATAATATTCAGGATAACTTGATGAATGGTGGTTAGTTATGGTTTTATTGCTTTCAATGATCTGTTCCATTTCTAAACTAGGATATTGTCTCAAAATATAAAGGCTGCTTCAAACAAAAGACAAAAGGGTTATTGAGCAAACTCTTAATCTTTGAGGGCACTTTCCTTCTACACAGCTCCTGCCCCAGGACATGGCAGTAGGATTTGTGAATCCAGCAGAAAAACCTGTAAGGCTGTATGGTTTTCTTACAGGCTTTTGATTTTAACCTCTTTACCTTTTACAGGTAAAAGGAAATTCTGCCTTTTACCTTCATGGTTTCCTTTATATAGGTTTGTGCAAAAGCATCTTAATACACGTCTGATTTAATAGGACTGTATGAACACACAGAGATAATGCTCTTGAAATGCTGTGGAGAGCAAGGTAGGAACTGATGATCCATTTAACTCTCCATCAGTCCTAGGCTTACAAGCTATCTTGCCAAGATGAGGGGCACGAAGCTCTGATAGCATTTCTCCAGGTTTTTTCAGAGCAAAAGCTGGTGAGGGTGAAGGTGTCAGAAGGGAAGAGACAGTGCTCCAAGAGACTGAGGATGTTTCTATAACCCCTGTCTCCTAGATCTTGAGAAATGCCACTTTCATAAAGCTCTGTTTAGTTTGAAGAATGGACTAATCATGTTAGAAATTACTCTCGGCCTCCTCCACACATAGTTTCTTTGAGGCTGCTTGACTGTGGAAAATCTCTGACTGATCTTTTAATTAAATGCTCTTCTTTTTACTAAGAGTTAAAGCTCTTCCTGCTTTGAAGTGGGCAACATTTTATAGATAAACATCTCATTATGTTATGAGATTTCTTCCTCTCCCCTTCTGTCTCATTTCTTTCCTTGATGCATCTCACCCTGTGTTGATAGTCTTAATGACTTGAGCCCAGTTCCCAGTATCAGCTGTTGAGGACAGTGCTGGCTGGCTCCCTTATTGCTATACTAGGCAGAGCTAAAGCTCTGGATGAGCTGTGGAAACTCAGTTGCAGTCCTTTCCCCACCCCTTCACTGAAGCAGGCTGGAAAGGACAATAAAACTGGGTTTATTATGTGGTCATCACATTTTAGTAAACAAAAGGCACTTGTAATACCAATGCAATGCATACTGGTTATTAAACATTGTATTTAGCTTTTAAGTTCTGCCCTCTGTTTTAGGGGAGGAGGAGGAGGGTTGTCCTTTCATGTTTCCAGTTTTGATCCTTTTTACACCACACCCCCCCACTCTTTCTGGATTTAGCAGGGTTTGAGAATTCATGAGGGAAAAAGTTACTTTGGCTCAGTCAACCCTGGCCTTTTGGCCAACTGTGGGGCAGCATTCCTGAACTGGAGGGTTCAGGTCATGGTTTCCTAACACAAAGCACTCAACAGCAGTGCTGTGTAAAGGCATTTTCTGCTGCTCCATTCCTCTGGAGTGGCTTGCTGCTCTCTCAGTGGGATAAGCTGAAGTGTTTATGGGAAGGACAGTAAATTAGATCAGGATCTATCTGCCTTGAACAAAGAAAGCGAAAGGGAGGAGAAAATTCCCATGCAGATATTGGCCAGATTAGTTCCAGGATTGAATTCATAGCGTGGCCTCATGAATAGTTAAACAGGTTGATTAAATGAGCATCCTAGTTGTGCAAATGCTGATGTGCAAATTGTGCAAATGCATTTCCCCCGCTTAAAATTGCTATTTAGTTACCTGTTGTGCTTATAGATGAGGGATGTCAGGTAGATTTGGGAGCTTAGAAGTGTGATCCGTAACACCTTGTCAAGAAGGAGCAGTTGTTCTCACTCTTGTTTCCTACTGGATTCTTGGACCAGGAGGTTTTAGGTAACTTTTCTTCAGCAACTTCCAGCCACACATCAGCTGTTAAGGTTCAGTTGGGACAGCCATTGTATATGCACTGTACATGGAGGAATGTATCTACTCACTACTCTGATGACTGTTATTAACTGAATTTATATGGTTAGATTTAGGGTTGGGGTTTTGTTTTCCTTTTAATTTCCTGTATTTCTTGAAACACTCAACGCTTGGATCTAGCAAAACTGCATTTTCCAGCAATGGAAGTTCAGCTGTCTTGTCACCACTGTTAACCCAGTAATGACTGAGTGATGAGCTTCTGGCATAGATTAGCTGGGAAGCTGTTTTCTGAGCTGAAAAGTATTGTCTGCTTCTCTGCAAGCTAGAGTCAGGAAAATCCTGGGGTTCTTACTCCAGCTAGGAGTCGTTTATCTTGAGAATAGCCCTAGTACAGCCATACAAGTTGAAATTAGCTTTCTGCCTTTACCTGAGGATAAATCCACTGCTATTTCTGAACAGCCCCTTCCTGAAGAAAGAGTTGGTAAACTTCAAGGATGCCCCCAGAGCAGTTGCTCACCATCCTCCGGACAGCATACCAGATCAAACTACAAATCCCTTATTTCAGTGAATCACCAGAGGTTTCATTTTCCTTCACTGAAAGATGCATATTTGTGGATATTTTTTTATTTAACAGTTGGCTCAAAACTCACTTTGCTGTGGGTAAGAGATGATTATACCTGATCTCATCTCATTTTGACAGGTGCTCAAGCAGGAAGTGTTCCAGGATAAACAAAATCAGGAAGTGTCACAGCACACAGAAATCCCTGTAATTTTGGTGTGCTCATGTCACAAATATACAGAGTTGAGGCCCTCTTAAGGAATATAAAAATCATGGTTTTTTTTCTAATTATGAGCTATGTTGGTTGTGGAAATTGTCAAATTGACTAAAAAGAAGCAGCAAGTAGGAAACGTCTGGATTTTTGTAACTTCCACCAGTTTAATTTTGGGATGATGCTATATACTGAAAGCTTTAGTCATCCCTTTTGTGGGGGTACACAGGGGTGTAGCTTGCAGGTGACTTAAGTGTTTGGCAGGCCCACTGGTATTAACAGTTCCCAAAAAAGTAGGCTTGAGTTGACCAGGGGGACATTCCAGTAAGTAGGGTATAGAGTTTCTCTGAACATTTGCTAGACCATTTGCTTTGGATGTCTCGGTGTTTGTTATGCCAGGTTGCTGGGTACTCCAGGAATCCAAAGCAGGGGTAGATTGCAATGACACTCGTAACCTACACCCGTGTTGGCAGACACGATGTGCATTGTTTGGTTATTCCGTGGGGGTTTGCATAGCTCACAACCCAGTGGTGCCCTCATGATGCTCTTGGAGCCCAGTGAAGCCTCTTGGATGCTTCTTGACTCTCGAGCAGATTGGAAGGTGGAATTTTTATCTGTGAAAGCAAATGCACTTATGCATAGAACCAATCTTGCCTCTTTTTAGCTTTGCCTTTGTACTTCACAATCTCCTTAGACTTCTGAGCAAAAGTTCCATCTCACAGTAGAGCCTGAAGCTTCTTTGTGCTGGGTACAAAACTGTGATATATTCAAGACAGGCATATCCAAGCTTGGGCTTTCATTTAAGACTTAACAAACCTCCAAAAAAACAAAATAAATAGCTTAAGAAATGCTCAGAACTCTTTTGTGTGGACACAGGCATGCCTCTCAGGGTAGAAAAGTTAACTCCTCCTGCTGTTATTCAGAGAGGAATTGTATGTGAACAGGCCCATAAAGAGGAACGTAAGTCAGCTGAAAATCACAATGAGACTTTGTGAACAGGGTTTTGATCAGATCTAGTCTCATTTACCTTCTGAATGCGTCCTTGTTTCCACTGTAATAGCACTGAGCTGTGACAATGTGAACTTGAGCTTCAGTTCTTGTGGCTCTGCTAAGAGCTTGCAACCACCAGATGCTAAGAGCTGATCCTCTTCTGTTTGCATTTTAACACTTGAAAGTTATTGATCAGGGTGAGTCCAATAAGCTAAAAATAAAATACTTGTTATCTTTAAGAAATTCCTTAACTGTGAAGCAGGTTCCCTGGGTACTTTCTCTTGTAAAACCACATTACAACTTATTGAAGGAGGCAATGTAAATAGGGCCTTTTGTGGATTCTAAGAGTACTGGACAGCTTTATTCTGCAGCCATCTCCTTGTCTTGTTTTAAAGCTAGGTAGAGTCAAAGAGGAACCTTCCCAAAGAATTACCAACCTGCAAAGGTGTTGGCTCTGACTAATACTTTGCAAACTCACTAACTCGGGGCAACCATGACTGGCCAAGCCTAGGTTCACTTTGTTCACTGTTGCATAAAGTCAAGGTAGCAAAGAGCATCATCTTTCTGCAGGACAACCCTGAAATATGTTATTGAGGATTATCCAAAGGAATATCCAACACTGGTCACTGGAAAATGCTGACAGCTAACCTGTTCAGCTCGTTCCCTTGGTATATCAAGCAGATCAAGCTCGAATAGTTTGTCACAGTATAATAGCATCATTCTTTACCCTGACTTTTACCTAAGCTGATAGTGGACCAGAGGTTTTGGACATCTCGCTCTCAAAATACGAAGTTCCAAACAGCTTAAGCTCTCTCATTCTGACCCCCAGGAAGCACTCGCAACTTAGAGTTGGAACTTAGAACTGATTCAGGTCTTCTTCGTGAGCTGATTTAGTTACATGCATCCGTTCAGTATGTGTTATCAGGCTGTCTTACTGTTGGTGTGCCCAGAGGTTTAAGGATCAGAGTATTAGCCTCTGTGTTCTGCCACACTGGTTATTGCCTCTGTGTAGATACCTGTGTGAGGGCACAGCAGCATGGATAGGGGTTGCTGTTACATCTGCCCTCCTTTTCAGCAGTTAGATTTGCTATTTCTCATGCCACCATGAAAAGTGTCAGTGTGTTTCCTGTTAATTGGGGTATCAGATCTCTGGTTAGCTCTTGTATTTTAGCTGCTTCGTTTGCTTAAACAAAGGAAAAAAAAAAGGGAAAACCAATGAAGTAGATGTGTGCAAGCCTCTGAAATTTTAAATGAAGAAGTACTTTAAAGAGTCAAATGTACACTAATCCTTCTTCCGTGCTGTCTAGTCCTCATTTCCCAGAGGACATTCCTAGTTCACTCTTAATCAGTCTCAGTATCAATCTCGGGATCAATGCTGGAGCAGGAGGAAAGTGATCTGCTGGGTCCCCTGGGCTCTCAGTTAAGCTTTGAGCTCTTAGTGGCTTAGGCACTTCTGGAAAATGGATTTTAAGCACCAAGTCAATTAGGTTCTTAAACTTCAAGTTGACAAAAGACAGAAACTATGGCTGGGCTCCCTGGAACGTGTAGTTCTTTATTGTAGGGAGTCAACGGAGTGCGATGGCTCCAAGTTAATACAGTCTTTTCTGATTTGGCTGTGACTAAGTTCAGATCAACAATGTCGTGAAGTCACATCTTAATGCATTAAGTTGTTTGTTCTGTAGCTGGAAATCATCAGAGTGGTACTTTAGGGACTGAAGTCATTTTGAAAATGGCCCATAAGCTGCTATTACCTGCCTTGTAAATCTATTGTGAAAGTCTGGCTGTTCAGTGTCTAGTACTATTCTAGATGTCTTCAGGCATCCCAGTTGCTCTCTGTCTGCGTCTTGAGCAGAGGACAAGTCTCCCACAGGTACTGTCAAATCTTTCATTGAAGGTATTTTAAATATACCAAAAGGGCATCTGAAGTGTCACCAGGCATCTGTATTTTGTCTTCTACACTGTCGTAAACCAGATGGGAGTAAGGTACACCTGTGACGCTGGTTTGGCTTGCATGAGAAGCTCAAAGTTGGCTAAAAATTATAAAAGGACCTTACACAATGAAGATTGAGCACCTCTGAGTACATGCCTGCATTACTGGTGTGTTGCTGTATGTTGTTAATGCTGTTCTGGATCTTTAGCGAGACTTGGCAAGGCCTAAGTGTGGTCATGCTGAGTCCAGGCTCTACTGAAACCACAGCCAGAGGATAAGATGAAAACCAAAACTGATAAGGACCTATTTCAGCTAAACCACATGTGATAGAGCACAGCAAAATTGTATGGGGAGGTTTAATAACTCTTTATTTGCTATACAAGCACAGGTTAATAGTGTTCTCTTTACTTAGCCATTCTGCTAGATGCTTACAGGCCACTTGATTTACACTAACGTTTCCCTCAGGGTATCACAGCAATTGCTTTTCTATCTGAGGCTTGGGAGTTGTGTCAGATGGCTTAATTTATTGAATATCTTAGCAAATGGGAACAGAATTCCAGCACAACGGAAGAATCAGCCTCCTGTTGGCAGGGAGGCTGTGAGTTAGCCCATAACTTCTTGTTGCTACCTCTTTTGTTTCACTGTCCCTTTTTGAGATGGAGGAGGTGGCAAAGAGACACGGGACAGTGAAATAGCTGGTCTGTTGTAAATGCAGGAGCTGGAATGAGAGAGATTTAACAGTCCTGGAGCAGCAGATAATCATGAGCCTGCAAACTTGTCTGCAGGCAGCAGTTTGCCTTTTTGAAATGCATGACTTTAATGTTGCAGAGTGCTATGAATAGCTGTCTTTTATTTCTTGTTATTTTGCCCATGGCATTTAAATAAGGTATCCATTGTTTAGAAACATCACACCAAAGATGCATCTGTCTTCATGGTTTAATCTTACATGACTGAAATGCTTTGTGAAGTGAGTAGATGATCAGCACACTTAAATTATACAGAAGAACTCCACATGCAGGAGGCTTAATACCTACTGAAACCATGGAAGGATGAATTACTAACATGTTTTTTAAGTATGTTAATGTGGTTTTAGTGTTCTTAGCTTAAGAGTTGACAGGGTTAAAATTTAGGAAGAAAGTACAAAATGGAACATTCACTGTAAATCTAGTCCCTGGAACAGCGGGAGCCCATGGCATTAACCTTTGGGTTAGTAATATATTGATGGAGGGAAGGATTAAGAAAAGGGCAGGTTATGGGACACAAATGGCACAAAGGCCAGAGGTGAATAATCTTGTGTTGACTTCAGGTTTAAAAAATAGATGTAAGTTATAAATTAGAACATTTTGGAAGGTGTTTTCTGGGTCAGATGAAGTCCTTCCCAACTGAGATTCTTTCTCTGCCGTGGGTTTGGAGAAGCAGGTATTTGAACTCTTAATTCTGCATAAGAGTCAAGTAGAATAAATGTAACTTCAGGGCTAGTGCTTTACTTGGCAGACAATGCTATGTGCTATCTGAGAGCACTTGGAGTGTGAAGGCAGATAAACTTGCTGAATCTTCATTCCCAAATGTCATGTATGTCCCCCCTGTGACTATGGTAAAATGTTTGCTGCCTCCTGTCCCTTCCCCTGCTATCACTGCAATTACATTACCCATCCTGCATGGACTTCTGAACACCAGCCTTGTGTTCTAGCTTGGGGGACTGGGAAATGGTTTTCTCCGTTTCGGTCTATTTTCTTCTGCTTGTGGATGCCCCTATGGGAGCTGATGCAGCAGGTGCTGAGAGCTTAGATCAAAAATAGATTATTATGTGGAAAAACTGAAGAGTAATCCTGATCCTTCTGTGAAAAACACTGTAGCAGTGCTCAAAATGGGATTAAAATGGCTAGAGATCATGGTGAGGGGTCAACTTTTATCTCATTAAAGTCCCACTTTGTTTCTGACTCCAATGGAAACTCGGTGAGTATTCCCTGGCAGAAAGTGGTGCAAACAAAGCTGCACAGCAGGCTGCTAGCCAGGAGTTCCAGGGCCCTAACCCTTAATGACCTTACTGGGTGAGTCCTTTCATTGCCCTCTGCTTCCCTGTCCAGTAACCTAGAGTTAACAATTATGTGCTTCAGAGGATTTGAGTTAAATAGCTCTTCATTTTAAAGCACTTGGAAAATTATACACTCTACGTGCATGTTGAGGTTTAATCCCTCACACCTGAATAGCATGGCTGATGCTGAAAGTGGAGGAGTTCTTGCTAGGTGCCAAGGCAAGGAACATGAGGCTGAGGTCCCCTTGGCCTGAGCAAAACAGGTTTTCAGGCAGTAACTCTCAGTGGAGTAATTCCCAGTTCCTCTGTAGGCAAGCTTAGCCCATTAGCAGGGTGAATGTAGACTGAGAGGATGGGAGGTTGGGTATGGTGCAAAGGGAATGAGAAATACATGTTTGGTCAGAGCTTGGATGCATGAGATGGTGGGAAAGATTTAACTCTTGCTAACTTTAAGCACTTTAAGCCACAGGTTGGGCAGGGTGGACGAACAGCGTGAACAGGAATAGGGAGCCGTAGCATCATTTTGACCAAAGATACTTAACAGTTTGGGTTTTGGTTGGGGATTTTATCTTCTTAAAACAGAAGATACCCTTTGAGATGCAGAGCTGATTGTTCTTCTTTCCTGTTCAAAACAAGCAGCACTTTCTAGGAAGTTCTGCAAGATTACAGCCGCTTTACGCAGCAGCATAAATCAACCCCAGAATGGGTTCTGCATCTTGGCAGGCACTTATCTAGCTGGAGTTTCCCATAGACCATAATCGGAGTGGGGTGTGGAACTAATCAGGTCACCAGGGTGACTTTTACAGCCCTAAAGGCAGTTCCTGTATAGTGGGAGTCTCGGGCTGTGGGAATGGCAGTTCCATTTATAACTGCTACACTGCTCAAAGTCAAGGTCATTGAGAGGGGGAGCTGCCCATGAAATAAGCTTTAAAGTATTGCTAATACTGGTTTTGGTGCTTTGTAATCAACACTCACATGCATTCAGAACTATTTCTCTCTGGGCTCTGTGACATTAACATTGTGTGGCACTGTTTTGGAGAGCGGAGGGGAAAAACAAACACTTGTACGTCATGAAAGAAACAGGTTGGTTGTGGGTATTGATGGATAGCAAATGCTTTGTGACTTAGGACAAGTCAGCAGAGCATGGAGTCTTGCAACACATGGGACATGTTGAGTAAGCTCAGAGCCTGCCCTGGTTGGCAAGCTGGTGAAGTACAGATAATCCCAGTTAAATTTAATTGTTATCCTTGGGTCTTCCATTGCTGAGGGTCATGTTCCAGTTGTCATTTAGTAGTGATTAGAAGCACACTGGTTACTAAGAAGCACTACCATAAGTGCTACATTCCTCTTGGGAAAAGGTGATTTTTCTCAGTGCCATGCCATTTGTACCAGAGTATAGTAGCATCCTTATTTCTTGTAACATATACAGTACTGCCCACTGCTTCTGTAACACTCTCCAGTCATGTGGTGGCAGTCATGCCATTGCACTCAAAAACATGAGTTATTCAGGGTACTTGCTTTGTCATTAAACTTCGTTATAACAGTAGAAACCCCCTTCAGACTGAGTAAAAGTCCAGGACATAACAGAAGTTATTATGTTATAATCCACACCTTTGGCTTCATTGAAGAGCATCTGTGGCCATTTGTAATGTGTATTTTTACATCTCAAATCTGTAGTATGATTTATAGCTTGTATGAGTATTGCTTCTCTGGACACTTGACTTGCTGTATGTCGAAGAGATGCATTCAAGTACCTTGTGCTGTTCTGCCTGGACACCTGGGGTTCAGCCTCTGAGCAAGAAGGAGCTGCGCTGAGCTGATGTCTCTCCACTGGAAGTGATGCACCACATCATGGACCATTCAGTTTTCCTCTTGTCCTTCAGTTTGTGGCATTAGATGCACCAGCACGAAAAGCTTTGCTCAAGCTCAGTATGAATGTAGCTTGCAGCTGCCAGATCTCAGCAGTCGGGAGCCCTTAGGTTAAGAGATGGGAATGAGCAGTGAGCAGAGGGGCTTCAGCTCTCGCAAGGGCTGGAGTTGCACCAGCAGTCGTTTGAGCTGCAGCAGAACAACTCCCATCTCTGCTTGCACTGCACTTCCCACTGGGGAGCTGGGAGCTGCCTTGATACGCTGGTGTTTCCAGCTGTAGATGACTAAATGGAGCTGTGTGGGCTGCTGGCTGTCCGGCCAGGCTATCCCTGCTATCTCTTCCCGTACACACTGGAGCCTTTGTCTCTGGCCTTATTGTGCCTGTGCCATGACAGAGCCCTTTCTGTGCTCTCCTCCCAGCACAGCCTCTGTGTTCAGGGGGCTTTTCTTCAGCTGCTCTTTGTGTCCGTGTGTTTATTGTGCCTGCTGCAGAGTGTGTTTGTTTGGGAGAGAGGAGGAAGGGCTCCTGTTTGTGCGGGGTTTATAAACCCAGTGCACTCTTCAAAAGAGATGCTGAGCAAACTGGGTGGTGTTGGTATTAACTCTTCACAGCCCTGTGTTACTGACAGCCCATCCGTCACTGCACTGAGGCAATCCTCAGTGTGAGAAATGCTGTGGGAGGGTTGTGAAGCTGCTTGCTGTGTAAGGAAGGGAGGCTGCTCCCCCTTGGGTCTTCACTGCCCTTTGATTTTTCTGTGAATGCTGCACAGTAAAGAGTTTCCCAAATGTGGGGAGATATGATAGATTCTAGGATTCCCCCTCAGTCCTTCTGGAGCTTGTTTTAATTGCAAACATTGGCTCACTAGCCCTTTCTGTTTGCATAACTGTCTCTTGCATCCTGTTTATGTGGCTACATCAGACAATATCTCTTCATTGTACCATATCCTAAACTTCATGACTCTGTACTTCAGGGCTTTTCCTTTTGAGCAAGGTCCTGAAAACAGGATTTTTTTTTTAATTTATTGTGTTGCCACTTGCATATAATACCTCCCTTTTGAACCAGCTTCTTTAACCAGCTGAATACATCCATGGAGAGGATGGCTTTTATTGTTTCTCCAGTACCCATGGTCCCATACTCCCAGGGAGCTTTGGAAGATGAAGATAATCAACTTGGAAACTTAATTTCCCTTGTAATCACATAGTACTGTGCTTTAAGTTGGTTGGGGTGGAGCAACGACCAAAGAGAACAGCATCAGCTTTCTAATCTCCTTTTGCTCTTCCTCCTTAGCAGGATGGGAATTTATAACATGAAAAATCTCTCATCTATCTCTACAAGAAGCTGCAAGAACACAATTGTTTCAGTGTTAGCAGTGCCAGGAGCTGTGTGTTTCACTGAGTCTGCAGTCAGCAGAAATGTTTCGGACCCTTTTTATGATGATCTGCATAAATGGAGCATAATGCAGCTACTTTACTTTTACATGTGATAAAATAATAGTGTGATGATAATGTGTATTCAAAGAGGGTGTGCTTTCTTAAGTTACTGAGCTTTTTCTCCCAGAAATTAATAGGCTTAAATTCAGCATTTCACAAAGTAAAGAACTCTTATTTTCAAATAATTATTATCCTGGTATTGGGGCTTGTACTTCATGGGTTACAGCATCTGCGTATTATTACATTGGGAAAAGGTTCATCAGACTGTTCCTTTGGGAGAGGAGAGGAAGAAATGCAAAGTAATAGAAGCCTTTGAAACATGAACCCACGCACTCAGGTGACTAAACCTATTCAGACACTCAGGTGTGTTTTCCAGCACTGCTTTAGGCTCTAGTTGGGGTGTTGTGTGACTTGTTTTCTTTATGAACTCCCTCACTTTGCCTCATCTCTTTCTCTCCAAGGAACAGTGTCAGCTGCAAAGCGCTCAGGGATTCCAGCGCCCCGGGAAATAGCATCCTCCGTATCCAGAGAGCGAGCTGTCCTGCGTGGCCAAGCCAATGCTAGGAAAACACAGCCCAGCCCCACTTCTTCTGGTACACCGACTCCTACCAAACATGTGCGCCCCACTAGCAAGTCCAAGCAAGAGAATGAAAGCGGTGACAAGGCTGTTCTGGAATCTCAGGTTAAAGAGCTCCTGGCGGAAGCAAAGACGAAAGATTCTGAAATCACCAAGCTCCGTTGTGAATTGAAGAAATGCAGAGAGAAAGGGTCACTTAATGCTGAAGGAATGGGTGCTTCCAACCAAAACGTAGAAACAGTGTCACCTGTTGACATAGATCCATTAATACGGACCCTTCAGGAGAAAAACAGGACTTTTCAGAAAGAGCTTGCTAGCCTGGGAGAAGAAAATCGTGTTTTGAAAGAGAAATTGCTTTATCTAGAGAACTCTTCTCTCTCAGACACAACAACGAGCAGTGGAGGCAACAGCAGCCTCCCAACCCCAACTACCCAAGAGTCCAGTTTCGGAAGCCCATCAAAAAATGTGTCGAGAGGTGAAATGGATGAGCGCAGGCAGCATGTGAATGGGGGGACTCTGCGCAATTCGGGTTCTTCCAGCAGTGATGTGACTAAAGCTTCCTTGTCACCCGATGCGTCTGATTTTGAACATATAGCAGATGTACCTTCCAGGCCAACGTCCTCCAACAGCAACCACTTCAAAGGTTCAAAATGCTCCACTACAGGAAGTTCTCCAAACAATATTAGTGACCTTTCTGTTGCGTCTCTTACAGAGAAAATACAAAAGATGGAGGAGAACCATCACAGCACGGCAGAAGAATTACAAGCCACTTTGCAGGAGCTATCTGATCAACAGCAAATGGTGCAGGAGCTGACAACAGAAAATGAGAAGCTAGTGGAGGAGAAAGCTCTCTTGGAGACTTCCTTTCATCAACACAGAGATAGGGCAGAACAACTGAGCCAGGAAAATGAGAAGCTAATGACTCTCCTCCAAGAGCGATCCAAGAATGAAGAAAGCAGAGCTCAGGAGGGGAAGGTCCTTGAGCTGGAACAGAAATGTGCAGAAGTTCTTGAGAAAGCACAGTTTGAAAGAGAAAAATTGCTCAACATTCAGCAACAGTTAACCAGCAGCCTACGAAGCTTAGAAAGGGAGCATCAGGATGCCCAGCAGGTGATTAAAAGCCTGAGGGAAGAAAATGAGAAGCTGCTTAAACGTCTAGAAGTGGAACAGCAGAACAACAGCACAATGACAAAAACTCTGGAGGACTGTAAAATTGCCCTAGAAGGTCTGAAAATTGAGAATGGCTCTCTCAAAACTCAGCTAGAGAGTGAGAAACAAAAGGCTGCCGAAATCAATGTGATGGGATGTACTACTGACAACTCTGAGGTGCAAGAGATGCTGAAAGTAGCCCGTGCAGAAAAGGATCAGTTAGAAGCAGCTTGCACTGAGCTTAAACAAGAGCTGCTGAAGGCAAACAGTGAACTGAAGCACAGTCAGGGTCTGCTATCTAAGGTAAAGCAGTAACAGCTGTAAAATGTGATGGTTGTTGATCTGTCCTTCTACAAATAGGTAATTGTTGGTCTTTAGATTGTTAAGCCATTGGTTGTAAGTTTTCAGACATTAAATGGAATGGATTAGCTTTGAATGGAAGCTGGGGTCATATGATAGTCTGCCTGTGCTGCTATATGCATGTTTTCCCAGGAATAACTGTTAGCATAGCTGCGTTTATAAATTCAAAACTCATTTCCCCTAATACCTTCTGCAGCATTTACTGTTTAGTAAACAGAATTGTGTCTGTCAGCACTGGAACAAAGAACAGGTAAATAAAAACTTGCTTTATTATGTGAACAGATACTACTGAGAATCACTTGGTAATTCACATGGAAAGAAGGGCATGAGTAATTAGCAGCAGATATTAAGTTCTGAATAATTAATCAGGATTAATCAGTAGTGAACTATAGGTGCCATTGGTCATGAGAACACATGAGCTAATCCTCAGGGAAGCTGATACTTACAGCAACATGACTGATGCAGGGTCAAGCTCCAGATTACTTTATCTTCATACAACTAAACTGTTTTTACAAAACAACCATTTGGGGCTAGGTAAAATAATGGCAAAAAAAGGAATCATTTCAGAACAATTTTCTTCTGCCTCACTTGGTGGTTTTGTAGCTTTGCTCCAAGCGAGCTGAAGCCAGTCACTGTTTATATTTTCTGTGTGTTCCTGGGTGTTCAGAGGAGAGCTGCAGTGTGAGGCATTGTAGAACAAGTGTTAATAAATCACAAGCCAGCGGCTGTGTCCCACCACTGCAGAAAGAGTGATAGTGTGTGCAGGCTTTCCTGGGTAGGGAAGGGATCATAAAGAGTAAGATTGGCTAGGTGAAGAGGAAGATAGTGTTGCCAAAAAGCACCTCCATGGTATGGTTCAGAAAAGCCAGATGTCCTTTCAGCTAAAATAGGTGACCACAGCAAATGGAGTTAGTAGAGGAAGCTCCCAAGTGCTTACTGGAGCTGCAGTTTATGACGGATAAATGAAAAACTGCTGAGTGCTCAGACTCTACCAGACTTTTATTGCTTGGTTTGGAAACCACAGATTTCCTCCTTTTTACTTTTCCTTTCTCTCAGATTAAGCTGTTTTGAATCACTGGCTATTTGTGACACCCAAACGAGACCGCAGGCTTCTGTAAAGCTGCCCTTCAGCCAGGCTGTGCCAGGGCTGCTCACTGAATTGGCAGCCTACACCTTGCTTTCTCTTGCTTGTTCATATGCAGAGATCTCCCCCCAGACCTGGAAGCATTGATCTGTGGGCCTCAGCCAATAAATTGAAGTGCAGCAGATTCTCCCTTTAGTAATTCCAGATGTCTTATATCCCAAAATACGCTTATCTGCAGTAGCTAGCTCTGCTTACATATGTTTTCATAACCCATTGAAGAAAATGTACATGCTAAAGCAGCAAAATTGTTAATGTGGATGAACTGATCATCGTGGCCCTTAGGCTGTGATACCACTCTCATGATGTGATACATAGATGTGGAGCTTTCCAGAATATAATTCTTCTTGTTTCATTACCTCAATCATGTAAAAAACTTAATTTCCTTTGTAGCATCCTATTTTATTTATTACCAAGAAAGAAAACTGACTGACATAGGTCATCTGTTTCCTGAAACTGTCTCAACTGCATTGAAGCTCAGTTTATGCAATGCTTAGAACACAGGTTTGATTCTTAAGTCCATGAGATGCCCATGAAAGTCTCTATTGAGTGATAACTCTTAAGGAATACAGACTTGCAGCTTTCTTTGCTCCCTTCCAGGCTGAGAATGAGTGTGGTCAGCTGAAGGAGCTCTGTGACCGGCAGGCTGAGCAACTGAGCAGAACCAGCCAGAAGCTGCAGGAAAAAACATCAGAGAATGAAGCCGATATAAAAAACCTGAAAGAGACCATTTTTGAGCTGGAGGACCAGGTGGAACAACATCGTGCTATAAAACTTCACAATAACCAGCTCATCAGTGAGCTAGAAAGTAGGTGGAGCCAAAACAAAGGATTCAAGTGAACTTTAGAGGCTTTGTTATAGCAGCAACAGGGAGGAGGCATGTCTTGATGTGTAACAAGGGCCTCACTTTAGAAATACTCCTGTTTGGGCCAGTAATAGAATGGGTTGGGTTGGAAGGGGCCTTGAAGATCATTGCATTCCAATTCTTTCTGTTCATGCACAAAGTCAGTATTTTAAGTTAGTGCTATAGAAATGTTCTTAGATACAGTCCCCAAGCTTTATTCTTCAGCCAAGTTTGTATTGCCCATTCTAGAAGTGGAATTATTGGCCTTTTAAAGAGCTTCTAGGGCAAAGCCTAGAAGAGCTGTGCAGTCAAGGTTGTTGCTGCTGCTTTGTGGAGGGGCAGCTGCCACCTGGTGGAATGAGAGGTATGTCTCGTTCTGGGGAGTGAGTGAGCCTGGATGTGTGAGTCTGTAAATCTAAGTCTGGCTTAATGCTTCAAAATAATGACCTGTTTCAGAGATGCTTGGATAATAAATCTACCGTTGATTCCATTCCTCATCCATTGACAGAGTCTGTTTAGCCTTTTTAGTGGTGTTACTAGAAGCAAGACCAAACAGGCTTGTCTGCCCTCCCATTTTCACCTTTCAGCCTTGCTCGTGTGTTTAATAATCTGTTTCCTTTTTTACTGTTCCTAGGTAAAGCAATGAAGCTGGAAGAACAAAAACAAGATACAGAGAGGCAGCTAAAGGCTCTGACTAAGCAAATGAAGGTAAGGCTTGGACTCCTTCACAAAGCAAAACTGAGATTTTCTTGCAGTATACTGGATTGAGAGAAGCATTGTAGTTTCTAGAACAACTGTAGAAAGTTCTACATCCTTTCATTCACTGTGTCTCTTCAATTATTTCTAGTTGGGTTTTTTTGCCTGTAAAGGAAAAATATAATACATCCTTTGCAAATTACTTTTGCTTTTTTTTACCTATGAACTTCTACTTTGGAACAGCCATTCCTGCTTCATGAATTATCAATAGCATTGAGCTCTTTGCAGCAGCAGTGCCTATAGTAGTATCACAAGTCTGAATGATCCATAGCTATAGGACAAACTTTGATTTACTTTCTGTATTGGCGTGGAAAGCTCAGCATCAGTTTCTTTGGCAGTCTTGTCAATAGTGTGTAAAGAGGCAAGTGTTTAGTTTGACCTCAGTGTCATCTTGAAACTGTGATGAAACCCTGGTTGCTTGTGATCACTGCAAGAGAGTGCTCAGCTCAAGTAGGTGCACTTTTACAGCAAACAGTTTGGGGTTCTGATTGCTCTTTCTAGGAAGATGCAGAAGAGTGGAGGCGTTTTCAAGCTGATCTGCAGACTGCAGTGGTTGTAGCCAATGATATTAAGTGCGAAGCCCAGCAGGAGCTCCGTGTGGTAAAGAGGAAGCTTCAGGAGGAAGAGGAGAAGAGTGCCAGACTGCAGAAGGAGCTGGATGAAATGAAGGGCAGCAACAGGTTGGTTACTTACAAAGGCTGGGATTTGAACTGTGACTGCTAACATGCATGCACACAGTGCTTTGTCAATAACAATTCATTGGCTTGGATGTGCACGTTGTCTGTTTTTAACTCTTCTGCCAGATTTTGTTGTCTCTTATTCTAAGATGTTTCTGTTCTTTTTCTTTTTGACAATCTAATTCTGTCAACTAGGCCATGAAGGTTTTAATATTAAGTAACAATTGCCAATATATTCCTACAGCTTTGTTCTCAATGCAGTATTCTACTGTGGTTTATTGCCTTCGTAACAATCTGTGCAGTTGTATTAAACCATCTGTGAAAAGTTTGGTTGGCTACATCCAGAAGAAAACCACTTAACTTGAGAGGAGTCAAGGACTGTATATGTTGACATTAAAATGAGGACAGGCTGGACTTACGTTCTGCAAGTCTGATATGTGTTAACTGAATGATCAATGCAAGTACTAGGATTCCTCATTTCACATCTCCTGTCCTTAATTTGAAACCTGTTATGTGATTAGCTGTGTTAAATGGTCTGGATGGTGACCTGGGTTAGCTTTTAGCTCAGGAGTGACTTTGTCATGCAGTGGACACACCTGTAAAACATTTGCTGTAGTCTCAGTGGTTGGAGGGGGAACAGTGATTGTGAACCATTCCGAGATACACCCCAGCAGGGTAAGGTTTATGTGTGGGGCTTCCCTCTGTGTCATGGTAAGAACAAAAGTGGCTTTTACAACTAAATCTGGAACCCGTACAGATGCCTTACAGTGTGGTTTTTATGCAGTGCGTGTACCACCTTTCATGCCAAAAATCCTACTACAATTGAAGTACTGAATAAGAGATGGAAAACAAAAGATGTATTAGAAGTGAGAACCAAAATTTCTAATGCAGACAGTGCTTTGCTCTTTTTTTTTTTGCATTGATGTAAATAGAGCAGGCAGAGCTTACGGTGATGAAAAACTGTACAGGGGGAATGAAGAAAAGCAAAATAACACAAGCCAGTTGTACTAGTTATCAATAATGTGTGCCAAAATAATATTGCTCCTCTAGATTTTTTCATTTAATCTGTTTCCTAGTAAATTCATGGCCACTGGCAGAATAGCCACGGGACCACAGTGAATCCTGTCATTTCTTTCAGGTGGAGTAGCAGTCTAGCTTTGTTGCACGTAGTTGCTTGCTGTTTTCCATTCAGGAGTTGCCACAAGCAGCTGTACAGTAGACAACAGAAAAAGGATGGGAGGGCTTGTGTGTGGAGGTGTATGGATCAGCATTCCTGGGTTGAAGAAACAGAAACACTTCTTTTTGGAAAAATAAAGGAATGTGTTTAAGCTCCAGTTTCATGATCAGAGTCCCCAGTGGATGCAGAGAAAAGCTATTACAGACTATGTGTTCAGACAAAATGATTACCAGACAGTACTTAAGTTCTGGGCTGTTTCCATTGCTAGTTTGTTCTTAAGGAAGTTTCTCTTGTATAGTATGGGTCCATATGTAAGGGTGGGAATCATATACGCGTAGTTTCCCTTTATTCTTTTTCTATCTGAAGATTGTTCTTGAAGATAATGACTAATCTGAAGACTAAACTGAATAGAAGACGACCTGCTAATTCACAAACTGGGATGTTTAGCTTCTATGTATAAGGAACATGGCTGCATTGTCAGCTCTTTGGCATAAAAAGCCTAAGCTGCAAATACTGCTTTTGAAATGATATCCCCAGAATCCATCCATCCATAGTTCCAGACGGAGGTATTCAGACATGCATTTCATTAAGTCAGATTTGGCATTTGTGTCTCCCTCTTTCACATATATGTAAATAAATGTCTGTCTCTATGTCCTGTTAACTATCTGTATAGCTTGCTTCAAATACTGCATCGGTCATGGATCCAGATATACTGTCTGCAGTGGGCAATGCTTAATCTCTTTCAAAGACAGGAGTTGAGACCCAATATTGCATGTGATTTTAATTGAAGTATAAAATAATTTAAGTATGATTTGACTCAGTGTCCATGCAGAGAGTACAGGATTTCTGTGCTGAGTGGTATGGAGAACATAATGAAGCCTATGCAAGTCACTGCCTAAACAAACCAGTGATAACAGCTAAGCACTGGAGTGTTAACACTGTACTGACCTATGAAACATATTGTTGAAGTCACCAAAGCTGCTGCTGAGAGCTAGTTCTCCACTTCCAGATGGTTTTGTATTCTGAGGTCATTATCTTCCCCAGCACCTCAGCTTCTTTCACCCAGAAAGTTCTGGAATAGTCTCATTGTTGCTTTTACTCAGCCTTCACAAATGCTACTGCTCAGAATCAGCAGTAGATTCTGGTACGTGTGGTGACTTAGAATGCATGCTCAGCATTGGTGGAAAAAGTTTGTAGCATGATACTTTGACACAGTCTATAAAGTATTCCTCGTTTTTGTTAATGCTGAGCAGCTGTGCACTCAGCTGAGTTTCTGACAGTCCCTAGTGAAAGTTTCCTGTTGGATTTTGAAGCTCTGATTGGAAAATGTACCTTCCAAATAGCTGCTACTCAAAGGTTTCTGGCAAAATCTCAGCCATCTCTTGAGTGTCATTAGACTCCACCTCATAAATTGATCCTGAAGCCAATTTATCTTCTACGACATCCTGCCATTTTAATGTTTGCTTGTGGCTGCCTGAGTTCCTGCCTCCAAGTTTGATTTCACTGTTACGTTCTTCTAATCAGACAAAAAGTCATTTTTGGTTCAGGAACAGCCAAAGAACTTGCAGAAAAAAATCCTGATGAGGTCATCAGAGTTCATCTGAATGAAGGTAAGAGCCTCCCAAAGGCATCTTTAACACAGATTTAATGTCTAATTCTATGACTAAGAATGCTGGGGGGAGGTTGGACCACCATCAAACAAATGGAATGAGGAAGAGAGGAGTTAACTTGTCCCAAGTTAGTACCGATTGACACCTACAAATAGATTAACCCATGTTTCAAGCAGCCCTCTATGATGTTTTTACATCCTAATTAATGTTTTTCTCTGCACTAAAATGCAGAAGCTTTTACAGTCCACTGCTGTGTAACACCTGTCTCCTCACAGGTGGTGGAAATTGAAGTTACATAGTCTCCATCCTTGGAGGTTTTCAAGACCAGACAGGATAAGAACCTGAGTAACCTGGTCTGACCTCCTAGCTGACCCTGCTTTGAGCAGGAGGCTAGGCTAGGTGGCTTCCTGAGGTCCCTTCCCACCTGAATTACCCCATGATTCTGTAGCAACTTTCATCTTTTCAAAACACTCACCTTGAAATTCAAAACATTTTTTTGTAGCTCTTTTAGAATTGAATATTTAAGCAGTGATTAAAAAAAATTAGGTTTGTAACACAAAGGAAGAAAGCTGTTGCTGAAAGTACCCGAATTATGGATGCCTTTTTTTTGGCTTCGTTACACACCCATTTCCAAGCCTTTCTGGCAATACACTGTTTAGCAGCAGTGAAAGCTTCATGGTCGTGCTTTGACTTTTTCCCTTCAAGTTCTCAGAATCATTTTGGATTATGTGCCTTGAACCAAGAACATGGAAGGAAGGCAGTTGGGCTGGGAGTAGTGCTCAGAAACCAGGGAAATCCTATCTGTAATTACATGAGCAACTTCTTAGAGTAATAAAACAATTTAACCAAATCTCCAAACAGAAGTCTAAAGTGAAGGTTTCGATGTATTCCACTAATTTGCTTCTGTTCTTCCTCCTGAAGTCTCAAATGCCACAGCATGGCAGTGTTACATGCTTTTTCTCTTGGAATTAAGCTTGTACTGTGTATTAAACCCTGCTGTCAGTCTCTATGTGTTGATGTGCTGCTCATTTGTGCCTGTGTTTTGCGGCTGTTCTGTTTTATAGAGGTTCAATAGTTCATTCTGCTATCACTGAAAGCAAGCAAACTAGAATGTCAGAGCAGGGTTCTCCAAGTGTTCCAACTCACTAGTTAGTGACTTCTCAGAGTTGTGTAGGATTATTTGGGGGTTTTGGTTTTATTTTGCTGGACAGATTATTCCATGCCCTTTAGTATAAGAACCCTGAAACAGGTGCTGTGACTGAGGTAGGGCAGTTGCCTGGAGGGGTTTATGTACCTATTTTAAATTGATAGTCCTAAATTATTAGAGGAGAGGAAAGCCAGGAGCACACTACCAGCCCTGTCCTTTGAAATTGGTTCCCTGGCTTTAAATACTTAATTTCTTTCTGTTTGAGCAGCAAAGATTTCTTTTCCTTGTACTTTGTAATGCTGTTTGCTCATCATCTCCCAAAGCTGAATTAGTGGAGTGTTAAGGCACTCCTCCAAACTTCCTAGCAACATCATCAGCATTTCCCCTGCTTTCTATTTAGAGATGATGGGGTGATTAATGTAGAGAGCTTTACGTCAGGATGGGCATTGTATTGCTTCTTATAACTTCCCCGATTGTTGTCTGTATCTCCATAGGTGCCTGATCTCTACCAGCTAACACAGCCCTGAATGGAGGCACAGCCAGGCCTGTGGGACACTTCAGGACGTATCTTCAACTTGCAGCTGAAAAAGGGAAGTTCCAATTTGAAAAAGCACCTGAAGCTTTTTGTTGGCCTGCAAAAGTCAAGGGTACTGCAAAGTGTGAATGCTGCTCAGGTCCACCTCCTCCTCATGGGGAAGTGCCTATTTCTTTGTTTCAGAAGGCTTCTTGCTTCAGAAGACTCCATGAGGTGGAAGAAGTTCTGAATTAGTCCAAAGCCAATGAGGCCATGAGAAGTAATCCCAGAGATCTGGGGAACTGAAATAATTGAGGGCTTTTTGGAGGGATGGGGATTATTTGCCCTGCCACAGAAATTCAAACATGCTATTTTAAGCTTAAGCAAAAAATAAAACTGTGTATGTCTAACTTGTAAAATTGAATGTACATACACATTATGAATTCTCCATCTAGTATTATATTCCTAGATCTCTGTGTGTCTAAATACTTATGTATATGGATCAGTATGTGTGTATATATATGCACACACAAACTCAAGAAGTAGGTTACTGAAATCCAGCAGAAAAGCTAAATAGAAACATGAAGTTGTTTTTCCAGTTTCAGCTGCTTTGATAGTTTCACATCTTTAATACTGTATTGACAAGGCACTCACCACTGGGTGGCATGTCTGACTTGGTATGTTTTAGGAAGTGGGGTGGGGCCCAAGGAGTGTGTCCTGCTATGACTTTGACAGAGAACGTCGCATGTGAGGTTTGTCCTGGCTGTGAGAACTGCAGATGGAGAGATCTGAACAAAAATAAATGAATATATCAAGCCCCTAGTAAATATCCTCTCAGAAAGGAATCTTTCTCGTGCCCTTAACTCAGGTGAAGTATAGGATGATCAGGGAGAACTTGCTGAAGTTCAGCTTTCCAACTGGAGACGCCTGGAGACAGCCTTACTTGGATGCTAAGGAGAAACTCAGAACTCACCGTCTCTACCAGGAGATCATCAGGATTTATTCCAGGACTGGAATTTCATGTTTTGGCTGTGGGATTCCCATCTCTTCGTTCTGGATGTGAAGACCTAGCAAGGGCCTGGTCTCAGAGCAGGCTGAGCTAGTAGAGAATTCTGCAGGATGTCCTGGCTTTGGCATGGCCTTTACCGTTGTGCCATGCTCCTGGAGTGCATGTATATATGCACACTTGTGTTACCTTTCTTTTCTGTGCTGGCAGCTGTTGAATGTTGTTTTCTTACGTTTAAGAAATATATATTAAAGTGCCAAATAAATGCTTAAGTGTCTGGAATTGTCTGCTGCCTGCCCTTGGCCTCTCTTCCGTTCTGTGCATCAGTAGCTGTGTGTCTCTTTGTATCCTTTGGAGTTCAGGAGGAGTCACAACAACAACAGGAACTTTATCAAAGACTAAATTGCAGAGTAATTATTTTTGAACATCTGGTTTTGTGGTCCTAGGCCACCTGTAACAAAGAGCAGCTTAGAAATTTCCCAAACACGTGGAGGTTGCTGTTGCCAAACTGTACATTAAGCACAAAGACTTGCACCTTGTTGGTGGTCTGTTTTCCACATATTCCACACCCAGAAACTAAGGAGACTAACTCCTGCTGATAGAGAAGAGCTCATTGCGTCTACTTCTCTTGCCAATGAATGAAACGAGGCAGTGGTTTTGTGAAGAAGGCTGCACATTTTAATTCCTTTGTGGCTAAAGTGCTCTGTTTCCTCCTGGAGCTGCTCCACTTAAGCCAGCTGCACTTGCAGCATTTATCTATATAAACCATTCATTCTTGTTTCAAAGAAAGCATACATAAATGACTTTTAGTTCAAATCAGTCCTTTTTGTAGCAGAGCTTACTTGGTCTTCTTGGATGGCCTAAGCTATACTAAGCTGAATAAATTCTGTGTACAGGGAGTCAATTTGGTTTGGAGTTATAGCTTGTCATTAATTTTTCTAAGTCACGTTTTCCTATCCTGTCCTCCTGAATTAGCTTGCTACTGCAAGTTAAGCTCTTCTGCTTATCTCTTAAGAAACCTATATATGTACACATATGTGCATCACCTTACCATACAGATGTTTTTTTTCCTCATTAAAAATGGAAGATGCTCACCAGGTTTTATAATGCTCCATTGCTTGTTGGCTGGCATGTGTGGTTTTAGTTGAAGCGAATGAGTCTCGGCACTATTCTTCCTGCATTTTGTGCCAAGGTTTGCAGCATGAGAGGACTCAGTTTTCTGATGTGATTGTGTTTAATCTAGGAGGTTGTTTCAGGGTACATTAGGAGCCTGTTACAAATATACAAACTTCAGATCACAGGAAGCATCCTGACAAAATTGGAACCGGTAGCAGCTCCAGCACTTGAGTCTTTGTAATTACCCTGCACAATGCCAGAGTAATGGCATGTGATTTCTCAATGGACTTTTCTGTGGCACAGCATAGAGGCTGGTCTAGTTACTCTAACTTTATTTAACACGTTTGCACCCTTCTGCAATCAAAGGCTAGACTCTGGGAGACGAGTCTGAGGCTTGGGCTGTTCTTGGAGTTAAATCCTAACCAATGAAGTGATGGTTGCCTTGAGCATACCTCTGGCTTGCTTTAGTCTCAAGATTTGCCACTTGGCCTCCAGGCAGTTACTATTCCTTTCTTATTCTGTTAATACTCTGCAAACCTTGTATACATACCCTTGTTACCTGGATAACTAGACAGAACTCTAGCATAGTAGCCTATTTAATCCTTGGAAGTGTAATGGGTTGCAGTGGATGGCTTGGTATCTTGAGGCAGAAATCTATCATTCCTTTATACTTTACTTAGAAAACAGGATTGCTTTAGCTTTTGTGTAACTTAAGTGTAGATACTATCACCTGTTGGTCTGGTTTATGCTTTATGAAGCCATAAAAGGGAAACTAGGGTAGAACTTAAAGTTAGTCAGCAGAACACTGGCTCCCTCAGAGCTTTGTGAATCTTACCCAATCTCCTTTCCTCCTTATTGGATTAAATGGAGCATGGAACTGAAATGGCTTTTTCTCTAGCCATCTGCCTTTGCAGGCTGCCCTGGCACACAAGGAGCTTGAATGAATTAGCAAAGAAATAGCCAATGTCTGCTTAAAGACAGCACCTTCTTAAGCGCTGCCAGAAATGGAAACATGAGTCATTCTTACTCTCTTATTCACTGACACCCTTCAGACCCCTGTATTTTGCAGACTGTGATACCAAAAGGAAAGATAACTCTGATGTCTATTTTTAGCTCAGTGGAAGTTGTTCAACCCCATAGGCACTTTCTGGATGGAGACCTCCAGCCTTCTTATGAAATGATTTCTGGTTTTGCATTCACATAGCTCTTGGTGCCTGCAGTGCTTAGAAGTAAGGAAAAGTGGTGACCTGTAAATTAGCATGCATTTCTTAAGCAGCCAGGAGAATAGGAAAGTAAGGTATAAATACTCTCTTTTTTTTATGTGACTAGACTGTGTTATTAATTGCAGCTTTTCTAAGCCAAAGCTGAGTAACTATACTCAAAGTCTACCTGAAAGCTACTGGGTAAGTACAGTGTCAGTGCTAAGCAACGTTGGCCAAGCCTGTAAAAATGTGTGGTATGACTAGAAGCAGCAGTTACACTGGATGATTACATCTGCTATGTAACACAGCTGTGGTCTTCCATGTACTAACTCCTTTGAGCACCTAATCTTGACTTCAGATTTTCTTTTCAATAGAGTAACTTAATGATCCTTCCTGTTAAAATATGAGCCTTATTGCTGTTTTGAGTTTGCCTCTCTTCATTGCAGCCATTGAATGTTGGTATTCTTGTGTTTGCTCGGATGAAGCACTTAATGCTTTTATTCCCCCATATAGCTGCCTAAGGATTGTGATCGAGGGTTTGTATGTTCAGCAGATGTCCTTGTTGATAAACTGTAAGAGTTGAGTTGCCAAAGTTTTTCAGTATAAAGTAGGTTTTCTGGTTTAATTTTTATGGCTCTTATCTGAACCTGTCGTTATTTTATTTTCAGTGGTGGCATTCTAACTGGTAACAATTACTCCACCAATGGCCACACCAACTAAAAACATACAGTGTAAAATAACATCTTTCTCTTTGGTTACTTTCCTCGTTACACACCGAGGACCACAGTAGCCCCTTGGCCCCTGTGCTGTACTGAAAGCCCATCTTCAGGTAATTACTGATCACTCACAAGTCTCAAGTTTTTTTTATCTATGATAATTCTCCATCCTGCTTGAGGGTGGGGAATGGAGTTGATATGGTTAACAATGCAGGAAATTTTGTTAGATTCAGTGATTTCATGTTTGCAGGCACTTCAAGGAAAGAACATGAACCTTCTAATGAGTGGTCCATGTTCTGGGCATTACAGTAAAAATGTGCATTGTTGGATTTGCCTTACCACACATATAAAGACCTTTAATCTCTACTTGCACTTCCTGTTGCCCCTGACTTTGATCTGGTTTCTGCTTTGCAGGCTGATAGCTGAAGAGGTAGAATCTCTAGAGGCAGATACAAGCAACCGCTGGCAAGGAGTCTGCATTAGCAGAGCATCTCCCACACCATCAGAATCTGCAGCCACTGTGAAGTCACTGATAAAATCATTTGACTTGGGATGCTCAGGTATTTGAACACTGTATTTTGTAGTAAAAAACATTTCTAGCAGCAAGCAGGTAATTTTTGCCTTTTTGTGCTGCTCCTTAATGGATATTTTCTGTCAGTGCTTGCTACATAAATACTACCTGTGGCGTATCACGACATCAGTGGTTCCTTGTTCTGATGAGAGAGACATAGTTGGTTTTGAAATGCAGATGTTTCCATGTTTTTTCCTTGCAGGTAGCACTGGACAAAATATCACAGTTCACAAAGTCCCCAGAAGCCCTTTAAGTGGAATTCCAGTGAGAACAGCCCCAGCAGCTGCTGTTTCCCCCATGCAGGTACAAGGAGCTGTTTCCGTCCTCATAGTTTTAAAATGCAGTGTTTGCTGCAGCGTGGCTTAGCTTCGGCATGCCAACATGCATATGTTGACAAGGGGAAGGGGAAACTCATCTGTTTATTTGCTGCGAAACATAAAATGCTGTAGGGCTACTAACAAAAAGGATCAAAGTGAGTTTGTCTTTACCTTCAGCTTAGAGTCTCAGTGGATAGATGTGAACTCTTTGGAATACGATTCTGAACTTTAGTCACTGTTGACCAGAAAAATAGGTGTTGCTTGTTCGGAGTGAGTTACCAGAAATATCAGACTAAACTACATAGCTGGTGTGTAAGCCAAGACATGTGGGGTAATGAGTTTTTAAGATGTCTGCTCCCAGCTATCCAGTAAGATCATACATTGCTGAATGAAGAGCTCTTGCAATTGGGGTATTTTGCCTATTGAATCACAACTCTCTGGAATATCAGACTGCTTATGTCACTGCAGCAATTTCTGTTAGCAATTATCAAACCTGTGGTGCAATGTTACTGGAAATAGTGCTTTTGTGAATGACAGAGAAGCAAATGCACCGTGCTTCCCAATTTCTGTATATGCTAAAGATAGCATGCAATCAGCCTTCTGACCTTTCTAGGCTAGAGAAGCCATTGTATGTTTTCTGACGAGGTAGTCACTGAATTTACAACAGGGTGTTCCTCTCTCACTCTGGGTAAAAGACAGTTGTGGGACTAAAGTGTTTAGGTGAGTACTCTGAACTCAGATGACTTTGAAAGGCTACTTAACAAATGTGTGAGCACAGTTCCTTCAAAGAATCAGCAACGGAAGTTAAAAGAATGGGATTAAACAGATGTCTGGGAACCTTCTGCTAATGCTTGACTTGAGGGAGTGTTAATGCTGAAAACTGGTGCCAGGGCTTCAGAGAGAAGAATCCTTCCGACTTATGACTTGAGGTGCTGGGGGCAGAGGCAGGGTTAGGAACAGGCATTTTTACTTTTGGTTTGTGACACTAGATTCTGTTTGGCAAAAGGAAAATATGATACAAATGGGAACATGAAATAGTTTAGGAATGAATGTGTTACCAGCTAAAAATATTGTCCCTTTGTTAATTTATTTTTCACAACCATTTCTGCAGCTCTAGGTGCAGCTGATACCTTGTTGAAGGGTTTCTGTATCCCTCTGCCTTCTGAGGTAGCAGAAACATATCTTCTTTCTGCTTACCTATTTAAACATGGTATCTGATATTCTTCTAATTATCTTTTGTACATTTCTTTCACAGAGACATTCTGTTTATAATAATGCCAAGCCAGTTAACAAAGGTGTTGCCAGACATGCAGATCTTTCAGACCTTCCTCTTGCAGGTAGGTTGCAGTAAACATACAAATGTTGCCTCTTTTTTACCATTGAAAGCTTGCCATTAACTGTTGGCCTCTGCCTGGGCCATTGTTCCTCTTCTTGTATGGTCAAAGGAAACAAAGTGTCTTCAGAGTCTTTGTTTCAGAGAGCTTATTAATTTTGTTGTGTTTCCATTCCCATCTTGATCATAGCCTTAGAAACCTAAAAAATAGCTGATTTGTAATGGCTTGCCAACATAAACTTGCCTTCTTTATTCCAAAGTGTCCGTGGCACCTCTCTAATCCATGCTGTGGAACTGGAGAGGATTGGATTTGGTTCAACATGTATGTATCTGGAACAAGGCCAAAGCACTGTCTTTTCAGGGTTTATTTGTTTTTAAATTGAGCTTCATTTGAAATACATTAAACATTGTAGATACCAATATGACTGGTTTAGGAGCAGTCGTATTTGGGCTTGAAATAGTTTGTTTTGAGAGTTCTCAAGAGATGCGTTTGTTTTTATTTCACACTTTGCTTTTGTTCTCTTGTCATTTAATATTCTCTTCTACCAGTGTTTGTTTCCCATTTTCTCTAGGGCTCTTTATTTTGATTATCTAGTCCTGAATGTAGTTGTTGCATTGTAATCAAAGCTAGTAACAACAGATCATTGAGTTTTTAAGGACAGCTGAAATACATTCCTGTAGTGAAACCTCAGTGAAACTGCAGGGAAGGACAAAGTCGTCAGTCACAACTTCTTCATTGGTAGACTGGATTTTCTGCAATAGTTTGCTGTTACAGGCGAGAAATTAGAACCTGTCTTCGTTTTTGGACTCTTCAGTTAATCTGCTAAGCTTTTCCCCATCGTTCAAAGCTGAAGAGGTACTGGATCTGAACAGCAAAACGAGTTATAGGGTAGATGGCAGCATAAATAAATAACATCTTTTTCTATGCTACTGGCTTCTCCTGCAGAAATAAATGCTAAGCAAGCAGAAATTATCAGTGGGACAGGCAGAGTTTACTTACTTGTATCAGTTGGTTTCCAGTAAATGACTTGCGTAAGAGTGTGCAATAATTCTAAACAGAATTTAAGACCTTTTTAATCTCTACGAGTTTACTGTAGAGTGAAGTAATCTATCAACTGTGCAATGTAATGCCAGTCCTTAATAATAAATGTCCCACTTCAGGCCATGGATAATTACTGTTGTTACCCAGAGACAATTGTTCTGTAAAAATCTGTTGAATATGGTTTACCATCTAACAAGTTCCTGTATTTACAGCTTCTCTTTGTACCTGGATTTAATTTAGTTCCAATAATCCATAGCAAAGGCTTATTCACTATAAAGCTGTAATAGCTCTGGTTCCAATCTAAATACCTCTAGAAGGCAGTTGATCCAAGCCCTATGCAAACAACACTGAATTAAAAAATATCCCCAGGGAAATTCAGAGTGAAGTAGTCTCCATAATAATAATCTTCTGGATGATTCCATCTGAGCACTACCACAGTAGGGTTCTGTGATGTCCTTAATGTGACCCAAATGTTACATCGTTGGAGAGGGTTTACTTTGTGGAGAGAGCTGATCTTTGCCTATGATCTTTTCATTTAGAATCAGAAGTTTACTTGGAGTACCTAAAATAAGTCAAAGGAAGGATTCTGAAGTAAGACTCAAAGTACAAAGCTGGATACTGTTAACTTGCACCACTTCAGGCACTACTGTATAATTCAAACCAGTAACCACAAAGTTCCTTTAAATACTGCAAATAGTGTTAACAGAATGGGATTTTTCCTTCTGTTGCATATTCCACATGTAATTATTATCCTGTTTCTCATTCCAGATGACTCCTAATATGCCTCCTCCTTCATCTTTTCTTTCCATCTAGATGATGCCAATATTCTTTACACCTCTCTGGGATCCTTCCTTCTCCTTCCTTTTTCTGTACCATGTGTGAAGACATCCTGAATGATTAGCACAGCACTTCCTGATTAGACCATGCCATTAGCCAGTCCAATTATGTTAATGGCAATTTAACAGTGCCCCTTTTTTGTTATAAGCTAGCAAGAAACCTACATTCCTCTTCATAACATTCACATTTTGTTTAGTTATATGCCTTTTGCACTAGATCTGTTTCTCTAAGCAGAATTTGCTTAAGTTTGAAACAGTCCCAAGAATCATTCATTGGTTGCCTGTCTGACTGGTGTGACTTTAAATTTGAGGCAATTCCCCATAAATCCAGCATAAAGAGGAGCTAGAAGAGTCATACGTTTGGAATATATAGTGGAAAAACAACACAAAGTATGTTGTGTGCCATTTCTTGTTTGCTGTGGGTTCATGATGCACACAAAGAAGGGACAGTGAGTGGAAGGAAGGAAGACCTTGACAAGGGTATATGCAGTTCAGTGCAAAACTCTGTCAACAGCCAAGCTACGATGGTTTCTGTCCTTTTCCATCTGGACTAAGTAGATGGGAACTTATCAGCCCTGTATGCTGTGGAGAAAAGGTGCAAAATGCCTATAGCTCGCAGCAGCTGCACATGCTTACAAAATTCAGGAGGCAAAACTAGGGCAGCTGCATGCCTGTTTATCTGGCAACTGCTGATACACATACCCCACTCACTGCTGAAAAGCAATTAAGGGCTGGTTCAGTGATAGACACCTTTGCTGAAGGCGAGATAAAAAGGAATTCACACCTCTAGGTGATATGGCATTAACTGATAATGAACACTGGGAGGGAACTGAAAAGGAGAACAAATTGTGTTGTACAATCAATTAATTTCTGATAACAACTCATAATGTGCTGGCATAGATCCGGCCTTGTTGACAGTTTGTCTACAGAAAGGAAGCAGCCAGCTTTCCCTGTGTAACACATCACTGTACCTCATGACTGATGTGAATCAGGAGATAATTTGTTTTCTATGATCTCTTTAGCTTCTCTTAAAAAACCTATTGGATTCTATGGCTACTAATTTTGTTGATTTTATACATATATACACACTTGTATAAATATATACCATTTAAAATGTTACATAAAAATATGTAATATGTGTAATAAAAATGTAGATGCATCAGCTGTGAATATATTGAGACTTCCCAAAGTCCTGTCAGATAGAATGCCAAGCATCATATGATAACAGCTGCCCCTTGCTGCTGCCTGGAGCTGGGTTGTGTTCAGGAGACAAGAGGTTTTCTTGTTACAAGTGACTAATGGCAGAAAATGAATTCTTGTAGTAGGGCTGGCCAGTCATCTGCTGAAGATATCTGGTGATCAGCTTTTGAACCTTGAAGACTGTAGATTTTGGTATTTCCCCTCATTCACCTGAGGCCCCTACCCCCCAGCAGGAGTATCAATCACAGGAAACCAGGCAGTCTGTACTGTTGAAATCATCAAAGCCATTCCTTGTTATGATCACCTCTAATCTGCTCAAGGTTTCCTAGCCCCATGTGTGTTTAATGAACAAATGAGTACATTTGTTTAGAATCAAAACAACTCACTGCATATTGTGTGCTGGGTGGCAGGACAGTGATTAATCAAATTCCTCAGGCTGCAGACTGACAGGAGTTTTTTTTAATTCCCACAGACCTTCTGAAGGGGAGAAATGAAGAGCTGAAACCAGACCATTACCTGCGTAAAAGCCCCTCCCTGGAATCCCTGAGCAAACCTCCTGTGGCCTTCAGCAGCAGAATGCTTACCTCTACCCCCAGCAGCTTGAAACCCCAAAGCAAACTCAGGTACCAACTGTTTCCTGGGGAAAAACAGCACACAGAAAGACTTACAGCATTACCTGACACTATGATGGATGTTTTAATCTGGTGGACCCCTGTCTCCAGTGGAAACTCTGCTGGCTACTGTGTCCGGTTCAGAATTACCAGGCTGTAGCAGATCCGGGTGTCATAATTCAGATTATAATAACCAAAGTTATGTGTAAAATGAGCAATCATGGTAAAATAAGGAATCATGGCAAAATGAGGCTAGCAAGCTCTCAGGAGCCACTAAGTTATGTACAAGAATTCCATCATGTGTACGAGTGGTGTTACTGTGGCTTTGCAGCTAAAAGCTTGGAACTCTAAGGGAAAGGTGGACACAATTTTCTTCTGTCTTGACAGAAGATGTATTTTCTTCTGATCTCCACCATTATTTCCAGCAGTAGAAGCTGTAGAGTGGAGACAGTGCAGGTGTTTTGACTGTTGGCCTTGACTGCAATACAGGTTCCAGATTTTTCATTTTATTCAAGAACTCATTCTGCAGCAGAATTGAATGTGAATTTGCTGCTACAGATTCTTTAGATAGTTTCTTTCCATTCTACACTCTATATTCCAGTTTTCAATATGTGAAGCAAGAGATATGTGAAAATGTTATAAGTGGAGTTGGTGAAAATAGTAGCAGAAATGCATGGTTAACATGCGCCATTAAACTTCCATGGGCTGCTGGTTTTTCAGCTTTTTGTATGCAGCGATACCAACTGGATTTGTCACATTTAAGGGCAAATACAGGATGAAAGTTCTGAAAGCTGTTACGGTTTGGTTTACAGTTAGGTTCTGTGCTGCCATTCTGCTTTGTCATGCAGATATTATTTACACACTGGTAAAGAATAAGAGACTTCAAGCATATTTATCTATCCTGTTTGCTTCCCTGGATTAGTGTGGAGAGAAAGGACCCACTGGCAGCCCTGGCTCGAGAGTATGGTGGTTCAAAGAGGAATGCTCTGTTAAAATGGTGCCAAAAGAAGACTGAAGGTTACCAGGTAAGGGAATAGGTACAATTTTACTTTTCTCTGGAGTGTAATTCATCACTTCCTTATAGGTGTGCAGAAAGCAATGTCACTTCAAAGAAATATGTATATTTCAGTCTGCTGATTTTCATGTTTACTTCTACTGGGTGTTTCCATCCTCTTCCTTCAGATTTCTTAAACACTGGAGTCCCCAGTATTACATTTTCATAAGTAATTCATGTACGAAACCCAAAATACTGCATCAGAGGTTGCTGATGGTTAGAAACAGAGTGTATATGTGCAGCAGCTTCAATTCAGCATCCATTTTTGAAATTACATTGTAATATTTTTCTGTAAGTTTCTGTGGGCATTGGGCTGTTGTGAGAGATTTTCATTGGTCATTTCTGTAAAAACCAAAGAAATATTTCATTGTGTGTCCTTGACCAAACGAAGCTTGCAGCTTGGAGCCCTGCTCTTTCTAATCTCCTGCAGTTTAACAGGGATTTTACAAAGCAAGTTTTGACTGCTTGAGAATGGGTCATTTCTTTGTAGAGTGAATCCAGTTCTTATATGGCCGTTGCTGTGCTTACCAAACTCTGCCTGGTGTTTGTATGCAGTTGGGTTAGGCCTTTGATTCTGCTTGTAACTGAGCTGTAGAAGGCAATTACAGACCAGCTCATCCTGTGATATATGTTGGGTGTGCAGGGCAGTCTTGGTTTGATATAATGTTGAGATTTTTCTTTCTGAAGAATAATATTGTTTGTTACTTAGAGCAGAAGACAAAAGCTGTTATCACCACATGATACGCACCCTGGAGCAAGTCTTTAATAAAAGCAGATTCCATCTTTTAAAGTAAATAATAAAATACTTTTTTTTTCTTCACAACCAGCTCTTTATGAAGCATTAGCTGCAGGGGGCAGGAGTTTGGAAGAAAAGACAGTAGCTTTGCCCTTTAAATAAACTGAGCTATAAAAGCCTGAGTCATTTCTTAACACTGGCACATAACACTTGCACTGATTTCACAGGACAGGTATCAGAAAAAGCTTTTGATTTTAGACATATCTTAGAAAGAATAAAGCCAGGGTTAGCATTTTGTCCCAGGTTCTGTGAAACTGCCTAAAAGGCAACAGTGCTGTCCCCTGAAATTGTCTGCTCTTTTCTGTGTTGATCTGTTTTGTATCTCATCTACTAAAATCCTCCTGATCTTGGATTTGGAAGTGTGGGGGAACAGTCACGTCCAGTCCTCAGAAAACAGTTTATGAAATACAACTTTTCTAAGTCTAACTCCTGTTAAGCAAACTCATCTCGAGGAACACTTTCTCCTGACAGTGTTGCTCTTTTTTATTTCAAATGTTTTTTTGTGGTGAGCTTCTTCCACTTCTCTTAGAGCAGTGTAACTTTGAGTTCACTGGAAGGAGTGCTCTCTGAGAGTCAGCCTGTAGTTTTCTTTCTCTGATTATACCCAAGTTGGACTAAATGTATTGCTTTTAGAAATTATTACCTGGCTTTGCAAATACAGATGCCTGTCCTGATTCTGTAGGTACCAGATGGGCACTAGAAGTGACAAGTATTCTCTCTGTGGTAGAAAAGAAAAAGAATCTTGTTTTTCTGCGCTGAACCCAAGTAGTAGAGCTAACAGTGGATCAGATAGCAGGCCACCCAGGAGGTATGCAGGCAATCTGGGTCTGTTTGTTTTTCCTTTTAGTATTAGTCTCTGGAGGGAAAGTATGTCCAGGCTTCAGGGGACAGTGGAAGTCTTTGCTTCAGATATGGCTGCTGGTGTGTTGTTGCTACACCACTGTCCAGATGATGTTTCAGGAAAAGCTTTGTCGGTTCAGCTCCTGCTCTGGTGAGGCTCTTGTTCTGTTCATGGCTGTCCTCTGTCATTACTCTTTCTAAAGCAGCAGAATGAGTTCTCAGCAGTTTTTGAGAACAAGCAGGCAGAGCACTGACAAACACTCTGTAGTCCAGGAGAGCCTCAGAAGTTCAGACTCTGGTGTGGTGAGGGGCCTTATTACACAGAATTGTAAGATCTCAGGGCAGAAATTAGAGGGAGATGAACCAAAGAACAAACATGATGTTGATTTATGGTGAGTGTCTTGCCTCTCTATCTTCACTGCTGCACTTAGAGGCATTATCTCTTGGACATTCTTCCTCAGGTTCTCTTTCCATTGCTCTCTTTGTGGTGCGTTAACTAGCTTTTCTTGAACTTGCTTTTCCCAGACCCTTGCACTCTTAAGATAAGGCTGATATTAAACTCCACAGGGAATTTTTATCCTTGTGTACAAAGAACTGGAGTGGAGTAAAGAACGTCATCCTCCTTCCTGCCTTCCTTCCACTGCAATGGTGGGAATGAGGTAATGAACTCCACTGAGAAGGAGCCCAGTGATGTGCATAACTTCTTTTCCGTCAATAATACCACTGTCTGTGAGGCATCATCTGTGCAAATCCCAATATAATCTCTCTGTCATGTTCGATCATGAAGCCCAGAACCACACATAGCTTTGGACACAAACTGTTCTCAGCTCTGTGACATAGTAGAATGAGAGAATAAGACTTGCTGCTTGGCTGCTTAACTTCTTTTTTTCAGTGTCCAAATGTACTGCCTTTAAGGTTTAGTAACAGTTCCTGATCTGAGCTGGTGAGGAAGAGGGAGATTCCTTTGTTTAAATTATGAAGATACCAGATTTCATTAAATAGTATGAACAAAATGGATTAGAATAACTGATATTCTCAGTAGCAGCTACTACCAGTGTCCCAGATTCCTTGAAGAAAGCTGGATTAGTGACCTAGGAAGGTATCTGGGGATAAGACCTAGGGACCAGCACACAAGGCCCAGCTTTTTAAATGCTTTAATCCATACAAGGCTTATCCTATAGATAGAAATTGACATCCTGCTCCTGACATATATTATAGAATCATTTAGGCTAAAAAAGACCTTAAGGATCATCAAGTCCAACTGTAATCAAGTCCTTTCATTGACTGCAGTGGGAACATTCCCTGGCTTTGAACTTCAGCATGTTCCCCAGGAGGCAATCTAATAAAACAAGAGAGGGACGCTGGAGGGAGTTGAGGGAAATGCAGCACACATTATTGGTGGCCTGCAGGGGATTTTTTGTGTTTTTAAAAAAAAGAAATTGCGTGAATTGACAGTAACTGAGTGAAAACCTGAAAGCATCGATGCTTTTCTGATGTGCTGTGTCATTTCTAAGATCCCCGTTTAAACAGTGAGTTGATACCTAAAAGATGTGAATGCAGAAGCGAGAGTAACTATTTAGAATGTGAATCACTAGAATGAAAATGAAGTGGAAGTTCAGTTTAATGACTGTGAGAAAAGAATATGAAAGTGGGATTGCATAAACTGTGGCATAATCAGTGGTATTGATTTCAGTTTTAATTCAGTGCCTAAATGACTGTTATCTGGCGTTTTGGCCATCCGTTTTGAATAACTGTGCAGGGGAGGTGCTAAAAAATTCTCTGCAGTAAGAGGAATTGTAGTGAAATAAGACTTTGGGTTCAGTGGCTTTGTGCAAAACTTTCTTTCAGGAAAATCTCCCACTTAAAAAAACCCAATCTTAATCTAATGTATGGTTCCCTATAAGAATTGTGACCTGGCACATGATATCTTTTGCCAGATATGCATAGACTGTTCCTTCTGCTTCTCTGTATTTGTTGACATCATGGTGTATAATGTAGGGTGATGAGATGACCAGATCTGAGAACAGCTTTTGTGGCTCTGGAACTCAATTACCACAAGTCCTTTAAACCACAAAGCCTGCTGAGAACAAGTTATTTATGTTAAAATAGCTTTTTCTCTGTTGTCTTGTGGGTTTTTCTTCCATCTATTTAAAAAGATCATACATCATAGCAACAGTGTGAAGTAGAAATTGGGTGCCTCTTTTCTAATAGACTCTTTTCCTGTGAGTCGTAACTCCTGGAAGCTGCTGAGAGTCATTCTTGTTGCATTATCACCTTCCATAATCATATCATTAGTGACTGTAATGTTATTTAAGTGCCCTGGTTCTGTTTGCTCTCTGTGGAGACCATTTGTCAAGGGGCCAAACCTCTCTAGATTAAGTCTATTGCTATCCACAGATGTATTGTGAAAACACGGAACATCAAGAGGCACTTAACCCATGATCATTAGAACTGAGGATTGTTGTTTCTGCCACATATACCCTCTCCAGAGAGGGGAGGGAATTGCTACCATGTTAGTGAATATGTTTTGCTTAAAACAACTATTTCTGTGATATTTCCAACCTCTGCACATCACCTACAGCACAGAGGAAAAGAGAACTTGAGACCAACACTTTTCTCCAATGCACAATCATCATTATTCTTTCTATCAGTTGTGTTTGGTTTAACAGGACCCATTTGGGATCCACTTGTTGAAGAACTACTATCTCTTATAGTAAAACTGGCTGTGCAGTTGTCTTAAGTAGAGGAATGCTAAATAGAATGGGACAAAGAATGTTCTAGAACTGTCAAAGGGAAATAGCAGCTATAGCTCTGAAGACTTTTATATTTCATATTCCTGACCTGTGCATTGAAGCCATTGAATTCTGTCATCTCTGTGACTCCTGACAACATCAGTACACTGGTTTATGGAGGGAAGGCAGCAGACATCTTCAGGAAAAGAAGCAATGCTCCCTACTAGCACTGGCACCAACATCAGATGGCTGATAAGTTGGTATTAATCTTATTGGCATTTGCAGGGCCAGCCTTGGAGTGAATTTTTTATCATCTGGAGGAATCTCAAGAGCATGGGGAACTGCTAACCAGAGCGGTTTTTATGTAGCTTTCATGTTGTGCAAGTAGTTCCTGGGGAAAAGAATTCCTTTTCATTATCCTGCATAAAACACTAGTAAATATGAGCAAAGCTAGAAGAAAATTATTTATTTGTTTCCATGCCTTATTCGGAGCTATTGGACTCTGCAGTAGGTCCCAGGAACTCTGTGCAGTTTTAGAAAGCATGCTTAGGAGTTTGTAGGAACTATTTTTAGGTGACACTCTCTGACATTGTATTGTTTAGTCTGAATTAGCAAAATACAAATATCTGTATGCCCAGCAATTCTGAATGTTTGCCTCAAAAGTTGTGATTTGTTATTTGAAGCTTCCTTTTCACAGAATCACAGGTAGTTTTAGGGCATTGATGAAGTATCCCGATGGACACTGCCGCCTCCATAGTTTCCAGAAATACAGACTGGCATTAAGGGGAGTCTGAATACTTCAACTTTTGTCTTTACTGTGTATTTTAATAGAAGTCCCATTCCTGTATAGTGCCTTAGCTGTTCAAAAAGAAGGAAAAAACCCTACCCTGAAGTATGCCCACTATTATGCTTATTCAAGCCTTGAGAGATAGCAATTGGAAACAAATTGCTTCCAAACATAACCTAAAAGTCCTTAAATGTAATTCTGAATGCTTTTACTGCAAGAAGAGTAAAGCTAGTATAGCAGACTATGTAAAAGTTGGTGCCTCTGCTTAGTGCTGCGTGCTTCAGGTAGCAAAGATGCAAAAGCTGAGGGGGGGAAAAGGCAGTTGCAGTGTTTGCTGTTTGTCAAGTAATTATAGCAAGAGACTGGTTGACTAGTGGTTTGGCAGTGGATGTAATATGATGCTTTTTACCCTTTTGTTTTCAGTTTAAACTCAGACTAATACTAGCTTTTTGTTTATGAATTTGTGGCTTTATTTTTCTCACAGGAATTTGCATTCCTTTTCTTTCTGTGCTAGACAGTATTTCCTCCATACCCTCTTTGTTCTCAAGCCCTATTCCGTGATATTATCCCCTGCTTTTTCTCATATTTTTTGCTTCATTTGCTGGCTGGATGAGGTCCAGCATAGATTAAGTGTGGCCCAAAGATGTACAAATGCAGATAGGCTGATGAGGACACAACATATTCCCTTTGGTCAAGTGATCATGGGGCCATCGCGTTCTCCTTAGGGAGGTGGACTCTGCTGTGTGGACAGCCAGCCAGGATGACCATTTTTTGACTGCTGATGCATTAAACAGGCATATTCCTGGGGCTGCAAACAGTGGGGACCTGCTTTATGGGAGCTCAAAAGCTCCTTCATGGCCAGTTGTACATTAACATGTACACGTTTGGTTTCTTCCTTATTCTGGAAACTAAGGGTTATATTTAGAAAGAAGAAGTCAGTTATTTCTTTGCACGTCATTAGTGTGGGTAGTTGACGTTATCTTTCTTCTTAAGCAACTACTGTCTCAGTCTTTAAGTCTTGACCAAGCACTTTGCCTCACGTACACTTCAGTCATGCACTGTCTTGGATCACAGAGGGTGAATAGGGACTTTGCAAATGCTACCACAGTCCTCAGGGTTAGTGCTCAGGTTGGGAATTCCATTAAAAACACAAAGAGCTGAATGGGACAAAACCCAGGATCAGTCCTCCCAACGTCTGCCCCTGGGTCTTGGCTTGTAAAACAGTTGGTTAGACACTTCCTTTGACACTAATATACTGGAGCTTAGTTTTAAAGCCTTGAGAATCCCAGCACAGCTGTGCACTGTCCTAAAAAAATAGAAGGAAAAAAAAAACAAAAATCAGTTGTTTCTTAGTCAGAAGATGTGCACTTGGGTATGAGAGTGATTCTCTTATCCTTTTCTACATTACTTTCTACATTTACTTGTTTGTGTCAACAAGTAGTGTAAAACTCAGTGTTTCAAAATTGTAATCTCTGTCTGTATATCAACATTAACCAGGTTTCTATCTAAATATTTAGCTAGTTGGAGAACTAGGTAAGCAGCGGCATTCCATAATTCAGCAGTAACACTGAAGCGGTTTTCTGGCCGCCTTTCCAACTGAGGTCTTCCAAGCAGCAAGGATAGGAGGTAAATCCCATCAGCCGTTAGTCACAGTTCATGTGCAGCGTGGAAAGGCTGGATTCCCAAAGAACTGTGATCAACAGCAAAACATCCCAGTTTGTGATGCAGGTGAAGAAAAACACTGAACACCCCCCTCCAGATTTAAATGGCAGCCATACATGCAGTCTAAGCAGCATTCAGGGCAGACTGTCTTCTGGGGAGCACTCTTAAGGTTTCCCTTCTGCCACACCAGCCTGTGTGCTTCACATTAGAGGCTGATGGCCAGAGCCTGCTGGGTGAGCAAGAAAAAGCTGTGTGTCTTAATATTTACCAATACCATTAACGCAACAAAGTTCTCTGGTGGACAATGAAACTTTCCCCAAAGCACCACATGCGAAGCATATCCCTTCTGTTGCAGGAGGGTCCACGTTGCTTCCTAAGAGCTCTGCATCCACAGTACTTGTAGCATTTTGACATTTAGAAGTAGGGTATATGTGCAATGGGGTTTTTCCCAGGAAGTTAAGACATTCTGTGAGTTTCTGAGAAATGGGTGAAATTTCTGGCTTTCTTTGTGCTTCTCTGATTTTTGCCAAAGAGGAGGTTGTTGACTTCAGAGATACTTTTTCCAATCTATGCAAAAGCTTTAGGGAGTCTTGGGTAATAGCTATTGAGATAGGAAGGGATTATCCTGTGTTTAAATAAAAATTGACAGTAAGTTGGTCAGGAATTTTGTTTCCAAGTCTGCTTTGGACCATCTTTGTGACCTTGTCAGTCTTGCATATTACCATTGCCTTGATTTCCCCAGCTGTTAAAACATAGATCATCGTATCCTATCACTGGATGATGATGAGTTTCAGTAATATTTGGAAAGATCCTTTGATGAAAAGCACAGACTTGAAAGTTTTTAATTAATGAAAATATGGGTCCAGTTTTGGCCAGAATAAACGTTTTATTTTTCTAAGTAAAGCCTATTATAGCTGAATGTGTACATGCAGTTTCTCAGTATGTCCCAGCTGCATCCAGGGTTGGGGCTGCAAAATAAATACAGCAGCCAAATTATGGCATGTTTGGAATAATCATGTTGATTACCAGTGTGCAAGCCCCCTTCACAGTGATGCCAGTGCATAAACGTGCCTCTCCACTGCAGCCAAATAACTTAAGCCAAGCTCTACCTTTTTTCACATAAAGGGCTTTATCCTGTAAACAAATCCAAGTCTCTGGATTGGAGGGATAAAATGAACGCCCATGCAGTGCTCTCATGCGTAACTTTCTATCCTGCTGGGTAATTTTAAAAATAGCATTTACATTCTATCCATCCCAAAGTCCAAGACACTTTCCTTGTGTTGCCTGGATGCAATGACAATCAGTAAAAACACTGAATTGATTGGTCACCAGCTGGAACAGCTCCAAGCTGTGAGTTGAACTGGGAGAGAGCTGAGCCCTGCTTGCCAGTTCCATGAGTATCTTTTGCTGTTGAGACCTCTCTCCCCACCTTGCTCCCATCCTTTCCTGTGAGCCTGCTGCAGGCTGCAGCCTACCTCTCTGGCCAGGAATTCCAGGACATGGCTAATCTCTGAACTCTCCATACAGATAATTAGAAATAGCTGTGGGAGCAGTCAGTGTGGTCATTAGCAATTCTGCACCAGGGCTCCAGCCAGGAAGTAGCAGTGCTGCTGGCTTGGACACAGAAGGGAGCTACTTCCTCCCCCTTGCTTCCTCTCTCCTTCCCCAGAGTATCTGTGTGATCCTTGGAGCTATGCTGCTGCATCTTCACTCTTGCAGCCTTGGGAATGAAGGAACACAGCTCGGTCTGTTTCTTCTCTATGGCATTCAGCAGTGGTGTCATTTATGAGCTGGTGAGAAAATTGATGGAAGTGTTAGTTGTGTAGCAAGCAGGGAGTTGTCTTTCAGCAGGTGAGCATAACAGGTATAATTCATCCTGAAGAGCAGAAAAAAGGTGCATAGCAAAAATAAGAACTCATCAATACCTAATGTGATTATTATAATGAGGAGAACTTACTTTTCATGGTGTTGCTGTGTAATGCTCTGCCTCTCTAGATATAACTAACACTTGTTTGCCCACTCACTGTGGCAGTGGTGTAAATTACACAAGTACCAGTCACATTTGATATGTATCTTTTGTCACCATTACCTCATATGTACAATGCCTTGTGAGGCTTTCAGGTATGTGACTTTTAGTAATGAGGCTGTTGTCATGGGGTAATCTGCATTCAAACCAACTCATGCTATTTGCTAGGAATGCATCAAATACATTCACTGTGTGTTATGTTCATTGTGCCAGCAACTACTCTTAACCCTTCTTCACCATAATTTGTTTTTAATTTTTAAAAAGTGAAATCTTTATATATAAATATGCCAATGAAACGCCAAAAACGTGGGCAAAGTGCAGTGAAATGTTTGCCAGTCCACACAGTGCTGGGAGCAGTGGATCTGATGGGCATGACTGGATGCAATTTGGCTCATTAGGGAGGTTACTGATATGTATAGTTACAGGGATGATTTCAGTATCAGTAGTAACTGGTTCTTACCTTGTACGCAGAGGAAATAGGAGGTCACAATTATTTTATCACATATGACCTTAAATATCTCTCATTTGATAGAATCATAGTATCATAGAATAGTTAGGGTTGGAAAGGACCTTAAGATCATCAAGTTCCAACCCCCCTGCCATGGGCAGGGGCACCTCACACTAAACCATCTCACCCAATCCTGTAAGTATAGCAGCAGCACATCTCTTTTGTAATCAAAATACCAGAACCTACTTTGTGGAGGTCAGGAACCCCCTCAATACCTCATGAAGAAAGAGCTGAGCAGATGATAAATGGTAAACCCAAGGCAAACACCTGTGGCAGCAGTTGGAGCAGGGAGCAAACAGAACCACAGAGTGTGATGGGAAATGGCGTTTCTTTATGAAAAGGAATATAGAAAATAGAATAACCTTTAAAGAGCTGGCACCAATTCCTTATCGTTTCACTGTGCTGTAATTCCATAATTCAACAGCCTTTTCACAGAGTATTTTGTACGTGAGCTATGTTGTGTTGTACATGTGTAATCAGCAGTAAGATGCGTGACTTCCTGACGTGGCTGGTAGAATTAGAAATATGGATGATGGGGACAAAACCTCAAAGTTTCAAAGAAAGGTTGAAACAATTCTTATGGAGACTGCAGCTGCCTGAACCATTTGAACTAGGGATATTAATACAGCCTGGAGGATAGAAGGTCATTTGGCTTCTTTCCCAATGTTGGCTAGCCACTTAATCTCTATACAATACACAGTATTGCTGTTCCACAAGTTATTCTGGATTTTATTTTTTTTTTTAATCAAGAGGCATTATTTTCTGTATTCCATTTAAAAGGAAAAGATTTGTAAGGGAATTCAGAAAGGTTCCTGGTAGTAGATTGATGAAATGTGATATGCAAATCACTTTAGGCTTGCAGCTACCCACTGAAAATAGCTGTGTGCAATTGTCCAAGTCATCTGGGTGCACCCTGTAATTACAGAAGAATCCAGGCAGTCTTTAATTTTTGGCATTCATGCCTTTCATCTGTGTTAACTGGACCTGACCACACTTCTAATCGCCTGTATTTCCAATAGATTGCCCAGATGTTTCATGGCTTTGCTGGAGCATTTTAGATGAACTGGCACATCTTGTTTGCTCAGGAGGTTAGTTCATGCTAAGAGGGAGCCCTTCTTCACTTGTATTGCTTCTTAGGAGGTGGTGTTTAGAACTTGCCTATCCAGAGCTCAGAGCCTGTGTGCTTCCTTTGATAGAATCTCTTTGGCTGAAGGCTGCTGACATATTCCCAAACAATTAAGGTGTAATGAATCAGATTAGATTTGCAGTTTCATGCAGCTGTTGATAACACTGGGTAGGTGGAAATTGCCTTTCAAGGTACCTTGATCAGATTTTACATTAGTAAGGTCAGAGTTTAGATTTGCAGAGATGTGGCTTACGAAAAGGAGGGTCCTGATCAGATACCTGTGTCTAAATATAACCATGTAAAAATACTGAGCTGTGAGACGTTTGCTCTGTGGAGATGTGGGTCTCTGGTTAGTGATAAGCAGGACGGATTGGAGAAAGCTGAGCCAGTTAAGGGGGAGCTGCCATTAGAAACAAAGCCATTTCCTTAGGTGTATCCAATATGCTTATTCTAACTAGTTCTGTCTTCAGTACTGAAGTTTATGTTCTGTATGGGTTGAACCTCAGTAATAAACGACTCTGGCACATGTTCTGGTGTGCTATACCAATGACTTCTGAGAGGCAGGGGGCTATGTTGTGTGCTGAGGAGGGAGGATGGTAAGAATGATGCTAAGGTCATATACTGCAGGCTTTCTTCCACAGAGTTCCAGGCTACCTTCAAGCTGATTCATGTCTATAATTTATAATTCTGTCTTATAGACAAAATTATGACTCAAAGCCATTGCTGTGGGCTCAGTAACAGCGTAGTGGGAATATCTTGTGTCAGTATTTTAACATCCTCAGGCTGTAATGAAGAGCATATGATGTCATTGTTGCTTTTTACTGAAGACTTGGAGTCAAAGAGCTAGTGAAGTCTAATGGGGTGGTGCTCCCATCCTTTCAAAACAAAACAAATTTGTTTTTAGTGAGAACAGATCACACACTTTTCCCTGTGTGTCTTTAGTGTGGCTCTCATAGCGAGCTGTTATCTATGAACAAAGGTCCTGTTCCTGGGGTGGGCTGAGGTTAATGGCTTGCAGGTGTCTGTAGTGTCTTTTAGGCTTGGCATGCCACTAATATCATAGATAATACACTTGTTCTCTAAATACCAATCCTGGTTTCTTTTTTTTCTTTGCTTAATGTCAGGTACTTCAGTATTCATAGAAATGAGCCTCACTGGGTACTTAAGTACTTTCAGATAACCATGCTCCCTGGTGTGCTTCTGGATCCCTCTTAATATTAAGTGCATGCACAGTAGTTCACTAGATCCCAGTGCATGCACAGTAGTTCACTCATGAGCTTTCATTTTAAGTGAATGAGCTGTTTTCACTCACAAGAAGCCTGGGAACTACACTGGAAATAGTTTAGCCTTGACACCTGTTCTCTACACAGCGCCATTATCCCGGCAAACTTTGTACCCTCACGTCTTTCTATGATCCTTTTTGCCACTCCACGCAGGGTATGCAAGGATGGTTGTGTGCTCATGTCACAAAAACATCCCTCTTCTGGCCTGACTCACTTTCTGTCAAGGTTTTTCAACTACATCACCCCACTTTCACAATTAATTTCTTAGCAGCACCATGGAAGAGATCCAGGTCAAGTGCAGTGTGACATGGATACGGTATGTCAGCTCCAAAGGAAGTTAGTAACCCAGAGCACTGCAGGCCTGAGCTACTTGGCACCCCTTAACCTGTGGGCCAGGGATTAATCTCTGGTTCAGATGCCTTTAGCATTGTGGATGCACAATGTTGTGCTAAAGATAGACCTTGGGGCATTAGTGACCATGAGGCACAGTGACCATAAGATGGCAGGTTTTTCACCCTGCCTAACCAGCACAACAGCTCAGTTTGATCTGCAGTCCCTATTCCATTTTCATATTTCTCCCTATGTTGATTCTGCATACACACTGATGGTGCATCTTCCTCCTGAAGGGTGCCATCCTATGCGGATTAACTTCTAGTTCTCCCCATATGAAACTGCATGCAGTTTTTCAGAGCTCAGCATGGGGGTTCTGCTGTAAGCGCACTGGGAGACAGAAATCACCGAACTCTCCATCCTGCAGCTTGGAATTGTATGTTAACAACCAGCGTGTACACAAATAGCTCCCACATGTTTATGGACTGTGTTGAGGAAGAGAGGTGTGGCAGAAAAACTGAGACAGGTTCCCCTGCCAAAATAATCAAGACGAGTGAATAGTTTCCAAGGTGTTCATTCCCTAAATTGTTTTCCTTGTTTTCCTTCTTTTTTTCCTGGCCTCAACAGAGCCAGAGATCTGAGAAATCAGAGTGCCTCTATTTTGATTTAATTCCTCTCTTGGTGTGGCGTAGTGGGGAGGTATTACAAGTGAAGTCACATTGCAGCAAACCACAGATCGCTTTTCATTTACCATGTCCTTATATCCCAGACTGAAAAGTAGTTAACACAGAATCCAAGATGAAATGCCAGACACGGGTTCATGCCATATATGAAACGGAAATGCATTTGTTCAGAGGAAAAAGCCTCAATTCACTGATGCTTGTTGGATGTGAAAATGGCAACTGAGTGGTTTTGAGTATGTCTAAGTGTTTGTTGTACTATTAACAGTTGAGCTGAACCTTGCAACATTCATTTGGGGTTTGCATTTAGGATAAAAATTCAGATTTGAGTTAATGTTCTCTGTTGGCTGGACAATGCTGTTGGAGATGTGTGGATTTTTGGACCTAGTTCTGATTTTATCAATGGCCTTAGCACTTCTTATCTCTGGGTATTGTTAGGTAGGAGGAAGAGGAGAGTTTTAGGTGTAGTTAAAACTGCAAAGATGAGTAAAATTACCAAACTGATGATGGGCTGGTGAAATACTGTAGGAAAGAACAGGTTTGTATCTTGCATTGCTCTATAATAACATCATGAAAATGAGAGTTGGATATTATGTTCCCACACAAACATGACTGCCTTTTTGTCTAGTCCTATTGCTTAACTAAGGCTTTGTTCATTCCTGTTTCCGTGGCCTTTGGCGGGGGGACACACACAACCTCCACTTTCCATTTCTCCCATACAATATAAAATGAGAATGTTGGCATTTGATGGTCAGCTATTTGCTGATTAAAATAAACTGGCCTCAGTAAAAACACTTCTGTAATTTGGCAGTTGATCCTTTCCCACTAACTGCAGATTGGTAAATAGTAACTTGTTTATCTGAAGCATCAAGAAAAGAGTCATCCAGCTTTATCAAATTCCATAACCCAAAGTTGGACTTCCATGATGCGACTTTATGGATGAGGCAAAGCCAAGACAGCTTTCAGAGAAAAGTGCTTTCTTCTTGTGATGGTATTCAGCCACTGTGTTGCTTTTCTTTTATCCCCGCTGACAGATGTTAATAGAACAAAACCCATTGTGGTGGCTGGTGCAGTGTGGTAATGTCTGCTGCTGATGGCCTGCTTTCTGAGCCCATTACACTGGTAGATTTATTACAGCCGAAGTATTTTAAACTGAAATATTCTGTACTGCTTCAATTTGAGTCATGTTTGGTTATGGACATCTATTACTGATCTAAAATCCTGTCTGACTGGGCAAAGTCCAGGCTGGACAGTGAAGCACCATGACAAGTATATGCTAAAATACTTCCTGTCTGGGTTTGAGTGTGTCTGCATTAGCTGTTACATGAGAGATGCCGTAAAAGCTTTCTCTTTTGGGGAATCTTGAAAGAAACTGGAAAGTAGCTAAAGAAAGAAAATAAAGTGGCAAAGAGTCTGAGTTGAAGTTGAGCATGCAGGAAGGGTAGCTCCAAACCTGCCATAGCATGAGGTGGTGCAGTACCATCACGTCCTGGAGCCTTCAGTGCTCCAGGAGCTCTTACTTTTCTAAGGACTATCACTTAGCTCACTGATTTGTTTTTAGCTGGCATTTGGAGTTACAGCTGCTACAACAGAAGCAAAACTTAGCCATGAGAATTCCTTAGTGTGCTGGTATGGCGAGTCAGTGCAAACAAGAGCAGCAGAAAGGTCACCTTGTTCACAGGACCAGACCTGGGCCACAAACGTGTGTTTAACTACAACTGTGCCTCGCAACAGAATCCCTGCAGAACCTCTAGTGATGTTTGCATTTGAAAAGAGTTCTTCACAGATGGGCAGAGTTTAAAGTACCGGTTTCTGTAATCGCTCTAATCCACCTGTTGAACATGGCAAGTTCTAGACTTAAGTTGTCATGAGCAGGGAAACTGGGTTTCTTCTGTGCACCTGAGTGCATCCTTGTAATAAGTTATGTGACAAAGAAGAATCCTACCATCTAGCACCAAGGGGAAGGAAGGTGCATTTTCACCATTTAAACTCATAACCATATTAGACTATTTCTTTCAAAGCATTTCTTTTTCACTGCTCTCCTGTTGGAGCTGGGAATGTTGCTACAGGCAAGTTGGAGGTTTTTCTAGCTCAGCTCTGGGATTTCAGCTGGCTGTTTATTAATATATCCATGCTCCCTGAAACATTGCTTCCTTGAGCAAACTCAGCCTTGATGGAAATGTGTGAAGACAAGATACAAGGTTTTTGTCTGTTTCTGTTCCATAAGGATCTTGTTATTGTACTTGTTACCAGTGACACAGCCACATTTATTTGTCAGTGACTGTGGTAGTAAGAGATTGAGCATCAGGAAAGTCCTCTTCTCTCCTAAGTACTTACAGCTCATTTTATGAATTAGGAGAGATGATTAAATTCTGTGTCTCAAACTTCCTGTTCTTTATCTGCATTTTGTTAAGTGTTCTGTGATATGCAGATGAAAGATGCTGCATTGATAAAGAATATAGGAATGCAGACATGCATTCACACAAATGACTGCCAGCTGGGCACATCTCTTGGAATGCATCTCTTCCAATGCCCAGCTCAGAGAGCTGCCCATTCAGCCATTGCTGTTGCCACATTTAAGCCTCCCTCTCATGTACACAGAAGCACATTCTTTATTTAGGGCTTGAGGACTATGTTAGTATTTCATCAGTTTGATACAACTTTTGATAAGGGGATAAGTCATAATTACATGTTCTCATTAAAGTGTGTTGATGTGTAGTATCAGAAGGACAATGGTGGTCAAAATATGCTGATTCACTGCCTCATTGTTCTACAAATCCATCCACTGTGAAAAACATTTAACTCCTTAATAATCCCTTATCCAAGACTTTGGAACTTGCCATCCTATAGGGTATCTTTCTACTTTACTTAAAAAAGAAGGGGAGAATGGAAAATGTAAACCTGTGTTCCTTTAATACTCTGAGGTTTTGGTTAATGAGTGCATAAAAGTATTGTTGGGAGATTTTGTTGTTGCATAGCACTGCTCAGAAAAGTTCATGTTTTCTCTTACAGAACATTGATATTACCAACTTCAGCAGCAGTTGGAGCGATGGGCTGGCCTTCTGCGCTCTCCTGCACACATACTTGCCTGCACATATTCCTTACCAGGAGCTCAACAGCCAGGATAAAGTAAGTTTTGTTGTACCTGCTCCTACACGGTTTGTAGAATTCATGGTAAATATTATCCATTTTGCTGGGTATGTTGTGGAGACACAGTGTTGCAAGATCTTGACTGATGCAAAATAAATAGGTGGGAGCAGCAGTAGGAGCCAAGTGTCATCTGAGAACCTACAGAGCAAACTGACTGGATGAAAAGGGAAAGGAAACCAACAGTGAGCTCTCAAAGAGAAATGCAGGGACTAATAGTTAAAGAGTTAGTGACAAGTCACTGGAATTCAGTGAGTGCTGCAGATAAACCTGAAGACAGCATCCCTTTGGAAACGCTAAGGCATTTCTGGACTCCTGAATTAACAGCACACTTTAAAAGTGCTGGATCAGTAGGCAGGCAGATCATTCATTTTGCTACTTGGACATTTAAAAGTCTGACCATGTCAGCACATTGCATGTATGTTAAGACCCTCACAAAGAGGAAGAACCTGGATCTACTTCAGACAACTAGTACTACAATAAGAATTATACTATATACAGGAATCTCGTATATTAGTTAACACCTCTTCAGAAAACTTTCACTCATAATAAAGACAGAACCTTAGAGGCTTTTTTCGCCCAGTTGTAATCAGTTTCACAATAACCTATTTGTCCAAAACAGGGCTGTAGCTTGAGCAAAAGTAGATGAGCTATTCAAAGACAAAGAACTGTTTTGTGAGTATACCTGACTAATACAAAAAAATATCTATGTGAAAGTACTGAATCTAGTGATTTTCAAATATACCTGCTCATTTAAACTTACTGATTAACCAGATAAAGGTAGAGTTCAGGAGTCATACTTTGATGGTAACCCTTTGAACTTTTGTTTTACAGAAGAGAAACCTGCTGTTAGCATTTCAAGCTGCTGAAAGTGTAGGCATCAAACCCAGCCTGGTGAGTAACCTTCTTTTAGCAAGGAAAGATATACTCCATGCACTGTTACAGAGCCTATGTTGCCACGGGGCCAGCCAGCTTGCACTGAAAATGTTCATAGTGATAGGGAAGGCAGCGGCACCATCTCTGGAAGTCCATAGCAAGAAGAGTCATAGAATTAATATAATTTGAAGGAACTTCTGGAGATCATCTAGTATTGAAATAAAAGGATTGATTATGTCTTCCTCTTGGAAGCCAGTTCCAGAAGATTCCTGTTTTCATGAGCAGACTTGCCTGTTAGACAATTTCCTTTTGGTTTAGTGTTTTAAGAAACAGGATAATTAGTGTGTGAAGCTGTTTAAAAAGCCTCTTCCAAAATCAACAATATGATGAAAAGGAAGAGATCAGTTTAATATGAAAGAAAAAATATTTTGGGGTCCATAAGGTAAATACAGAACCAAAGACATTTAAAGACGCAGCAATTTAAATAAGGAAGTGATCTTTGATTGCAGATGGAAAAAATCTTTTCAGAATGTAAAATGTATATGGCTATTTAAATACTTTTTTAATGAGCTTCAGAAATGCTCTAGGCCAGTAGTCATTCCCATGGGCTTTTATACTGTATGTGGCTTTAAGCAGCTGTGGAATGGTAGTAGTAGTGGTCAACAACAGTCACAGCTACTCAAAGGACCTTGTGTTGTTCCCAGTAATGGTGCTTGAGTGGGTTTTGACAATGTGTCTGTCCTGTGCAGGAACTCAGTGAGATGATGTACACAGACCGCCCAGACTGGCAGAGCGTGATGCAGTATGTTGCCCAGATTTACAAGTACTTTGAGACCTGAGACACAGAGCAAGAGGTGGACAGAAATGGGGAAGAGAACAAAGAATGCTACAGATGCACTCGATCACTTTAAAAATCCACTTGCTCCTCTTCCACAACCAACCTAAGCTCTCTTAGTTTGAGAGAAAGCTCTTCCATCATTCTGTTGACATCTGGGACTACAACCAAATAAATATCCATTGTCTTATCTACACAAACCAAATTAATCTGCAATTTTATTCCCATGTGGAAGTTGCAAAGTGTTTTCAAACATACGTGGGATTTTCTGAAGAGGATCCCTTGTGCTAAACAATGTTTGCCTCAAACTAGACTCCACCAACAGGAGACCTGCTACAAAATGAAGATTTAAATCAATGTGGACTATGCTGGTACTCAAGGGAGGCTGGGAGATTCATGTTAATACAAAAGCTCACAAAAATGCTCTTCTTGCCAAAACATGCTTAACTCATCCCAAATATATGTTGTTTTCTTGCCTCCATGTATTTTATAAAACACCATAACAGATGCACATAAGTGTGTAGAACCTTAACCTCAGTTATTCTCACACACCTGATTCAGTAAGTATACTAGTGTGCTTGTTATAGCTGAACCAGCAGGCTAATAACAGGGTTATTTGTAACTCAGAAACCATGTTCTGATCCATCAGCAGTTAAAGAACTCTAAAAGAATCCTGTTAGGTGCTGGGACTTCATTGCAGATCAAACAGAAGTAATTTCTGAGGAAAAAATAGGTTTATTGCTACAACTTTGTTACTTGATTACTGTGGGAAGCCAGAACTTGTTTTCCCTTTTGACTGTGCAGGCACAGTTATCCTAGGAATATTGCAAATGCAATTTGCTAGCTTTAGCCTGCAAGGTGCCGGTAATCAGGTGATGTCTAAGCAATACGGTAACATCTCAGTAGTATATATTTGTGTGGATTGAGTGGTGTAACTTCTTTCTTCTGTGTTGATCCTGTATAATCAGCACAGATGTGTAATTGCTGTGTAGAGACATGACTCCTGAGGCATCCTGTGCTCTGTCCAATAAAATATGGTCCACAGGGCACTGTTAAATGCTTGGAAGTGACATTACCCTCTAAAGGAACACAGCAATATATTAGTACTGATGGAAGTTGCAGCTTCACAAGTTACAAAGATTGTAACTGGAACCCTTCTGTGTGTCATGGAAATCTCTAAGGCGCCAGAGAATAGCTTTCCAGCTCAACAATACTGTTAGGAAAATGTCTGAAAAGATACAGTTTAATTTCCATTATACCAATTCTCTTATTTCATCTCATGAAGTTAAATTTTCTGTTGGTCTCCAAGGGTAGCAGGATCAAAGAGGCTGCTTGATTTGTTCTCAGAGCAGGTCTTGGAGAGTGGGCTTTGTACAGGACCTCGTAGGATCCTGTCTAGCTGCTTTAGATAATGCTGGTAGAAGAAAGTTGTTGTTTAGTTAGCATGTTTAACCCTGTGACCAGACTTGATGCTTTGTGGATGTTAATTATAGGGAGCTAGGGATAATTTCTCTCTTACAAAAGAAGTAGTAGTGCATGCTCACTGCTCTTAACTCCTGAAAAAAGGCTCATGAAATAGAAACAAATGATTTCACAGAAGAAACTTGGTTTCAGGTTTTCTGGGGCTTTCTTTACAGGCAGCTGATCTCAGCCTCTGGCTTCCCCACAGGGCTCTGTTGTTTGTTTTTCTTAGTACTATTTAATTAGTAAACAACCTATTTCAGACTTTGGTTTTCTCACAGCAAAATACAGGATTAAGGGGTAGGTGATAGTATTGAACAGAAATGAAGCTGGAGGAATGCAAGGAGAAAAGCATCACTTGCTCTTAGTTTTAGTCTGACATTTATTCTAATTCATAACCCCCAGGAAAGTCTGATTCCAATCTTTTGAGAGTCTGTGTGATAAAAAAGGACAGTGGCAAGCACTTACGGTGCCCTTGCACTCTTTGTGTCATCCTATACTGTGAGAAAGCTGTTGTAAATGCTGGCCAGAATTATTTCTTTGCAAGAGAATGCTTTCTAGATTGAATTAGCCCTCCAGTATTTTTAAGCGTACACTCTGCCATCCCTAGAGAACATAGGATGAGTTGCTCTAAGTGTTCTCAGATACAAGTCTCCTGTTATGTGATAAGATGGAAGAGAAAAATAGCTGCTAAGCAGAGTTCATTTCGGAAGGCAGTTACACTGCAGAGCTCCGCTGCCTTGTGGCTCCAGCAGCTCTTGTCCCTTGAGGTATCCATTGGCAGAGATCCCAATTCTGTCCAACAGGCTGGGGTTCAAAGCTTAGCGAAGTCAACACAGAAAATTCCATATTCCTCAGTGGGCTTTGGATTGGGCACTAGCAGGGATGAGAAAAACTGTTCAAATTCCCAGCGTCTGGTAAACATTTCAAATTCGGAGGGTTCCACTGGATCCAAAAAGGAAAGATAATCTTAACCCTGTGCTCACAGGAGCGTGTGCTCCGTGTGACGGTCAGATGTACGCTCAATGCGTGTGCTGTCTGATGTGTCAGCATCACTTGCTTCCAGCACTGTGCTGACATTTATTCTGATCTGGTTCTCCAAGACTCTCACCATTTTTGATTGAGCAACTTTTTGGGCTTTTCCCCAAATGATTTTTGCAAAGTAATGTTCCTGTCATCTCTTTGCAGCTTGTTTTCATGTGTCCCCATCAGCACAGACCAAACACTAATTCTACCCAATTCTAATGGTATATTCTTAACATTTCTGGTATTTACTTACTTAGGAGTTAGAACAAGGAGCCATCTGTCAGTAGGAAATGGTAACCAGTTTCGCTGTTTGCTGAGTGTTACTTTTCAGTCCTCAAACCTGCAAAACTCCTCATTTGGAAATGGTGATACTTTGAGAGTGAGAGATGGTCTTCAAGATTCTTCTTTGAGATTGAGAATGTTGTTTATATGTTCGTTTAACTCTTACAGTATTGTGTATTTTTCTTCTTCCTTTTGAACCTTGCATAGTTGCATTTCTAGATGTGGATTTTCAGAAATCATTGTTTTGCTTCATGTTGCCCTAAAATTTGAATACGAATTAAAATTTGTTCCACCCAAGATGCTGCAGACCTGAAAATCTACAGGCCCTGTAAGACATCTCAAATTTGAACTGTAAAATTAAAGTTCTAGCTGCCTTCCCAGTTAGATTGAGTAAGTTAAGCTAGAGGATATAGGGATAGGCATCACAGGAGTTCTGAGAATGCTCTGAAAATGTCCTAAATGGATGGTGCAGTGTGTTTTATCAGTAACAATTTGCCTAAATCCTTTTGGACTCTGCCTCTTTGGAGTAATGGATCTTTCCTTGATGCAGGCAGATGAAATCTTTTCACTGTGTCACCATATGCTCCCTAAATGTACAGTCACTCTTCAGCATACCTGCACATGCTTGTATGTGTGTTCTTGGGTAGTCTGTTGGACTGCAAGAAGCCAAATAGCTGATTTTGGACAAGCACGTGAGAAGAATGGTTAGGATGGGGATTTCAGTGAAGTTCCATGGAGGGATATCGCATTGTGTGACTGTTGTACCATAGCTGCTAGAGAGGAAAGGAGAGTGAAGTGTGGAAAGTATACAGGCTGGCTCCCAGAGCTTCTGGTGGGTCATAGAAGGTATGAGTCATTTCATGGTGTGGGAAGGTACAGAGGTGTTGAGAAGCGAGCTCAGAGTCAGCCCTCTGAGAAGGTTTTCTAGAAAGGCTGATGGGCTGTTTCTGAAGGGAACTGAAGGATGGAGTGGGAGTCCAGTGGGTGAGGAGAGGGGCATACCCGGGACATGTACCTGGGCTTTTGTGGACAGCAAAGGACATCAGCTTGAGAGCCCTTACTGTCATCTTGAGTGACATTTCTCCTAAGAGTGCATCCTTGGGCGGATCTAGGAAGACGAGGAGGGAAGAGAGCGCAGAGCTTGCTGCCTTTGCCAGGTTCTCCTTCCTGTGCCGGTGACAGTCATGCTAAATGCAAAGGGGACAAAGATTTCCTGGTCCTTCCTGTGCTGCAGCAAGGCACTGTGCTAGGCAGAGTGATTTTTGATTTATGCACGTTCTCCAGTTTCCTCTCAGTGAGGCACGTTCTCTTTGAACTTTGGCAGGTGTTCTTTCTGTGTTCTGAAGTTGCTTTTACAGCTTCACTCTGATTATCTTGTTTTGTATCTGCAACCAGCACAAGTTTTACGTCCAGACCAAATAAGCGCTCACTGGCAGAATGATTTGGTCTTCCCTGTTTGATTCCTGACCTGGAACTCTTCCAAATCTGCCTTTTTGCATCACTGACTTTCTCTTCTCTCTTCCTTGGCAATGAAGTGTGAGCATTGGCTCACTGGTTGGTTTGTACCTCCCTCGTCTTTCTGCGCTTTTGGTACCAGGTCTTCCATCAGGAAGCATCTGACGGGGCGGCTGTGTGCAAAGCTGTGCTTCAGGTATCTGAGGAAAGGCAGGGTCTGTATGGGATGAGATTATGCATTTTCCTGTCAGAAGAGGGCTTTTGCCTAAAAAAGACTCAGGGCACTGAGCATTAAAGCGTTTTTAAACCCAGCAATAACTTGTACTATGCTAGACTGTATTGGTTTTTACCAACTCCAGTGCCATTTAGACTGACTCACCGATGCGGTGCAGAACCAAGCGTATAACTGACCTGCAGTTACCATGTTTCTCAGCTGATGGTCCCTACATTTCTGACTCGCACATGTGCCAAGTTCCACTGGGCAGTGCTGGACACAATGTTTTTTATTGATTGTGGGTCCAGGCTTGAGTTTGTCATCTGGGATAATCACCTCTAACAAGTCTTTTAGCTTTCTCTGTTGGGTACAGATGTTACATCATAATCTAATTTATACAAAGAGCACATTAGAATGTATATACTAGGCATTGCCAGATTTGGGCATGCTGATATTTAAAGATTAACATTATTAAAATGTACGATGCAAAAATCTGTGTAATATTTCTAATAAATCTGTTTCTGTTTCTGATGTTTGTTGTAATGTCTCAAATCTCTACACACAAACAAACCAGATTCTCCTGCAGTCTGCTAGGCAGGAGGACTCCCAGGAGAGACTAAAAGATACCCAAGATCCATTGATTCTGCTCCACTGATAGCAAAGAAAATTTGGTCAGAACTGTCTTCTCATAAATGCATCAAGTTCCATGTTTTTAAAGTAATTTAGATGCATTTGGATGCCTTCCTCTGAAATTGTCTTGAGACTGAGATTGTCTTGGGGATAAAGGAGTGTGAGAGATCTCCCGGTTTCTGAAACAGAGTATATTGAAGAGACAGTAGGCAGTCATCCTAGTGCAAAGGTGAGGAAAGAACATGGAAGGGAGCAATGTGTCTGCATTGGGAGCTCTTAAGTGACTAGAGGCTTAAGAAAGACGTGGCCAAAAAGTGGAAGTAAGGACTCGTGGTTGGAGTAAGTATAAAATTAAGGTTTTCATTTGCATAATCCCAACTACTTTGCCTCTCCCCACATAAGCATCATGTTTCGGTTCTGGGCTCATCCTTTCTTGTGGCACTGTCACAGGCAGAGCAGTGTTGTTTCCATGGCTTGTCTGATCCAGGTAGCTTTATCTCCTGGACAGAGTGTGACCACATGAAACAGCAAACTAGATTTCCTCCTCCTGTCCCGCTGCCGCCACGCTTGATTTTGAAGGTTTGCTTTGCCTCACATAGGCTGGACTCAATATTTGCACCTCACTTGTCTTCTGCAAAGGAATTCTCAGAACCAGCCCTGTCTTGCTGTCTAGAAATCCCACCGTCACTGGCAATGCAGGCTCCTGTTGTGCTTAAAGTGTGTTTAAAGAGCAGGACTATGAACACTCAAGTTCTTCAGTTGTATGTCCTTGGAATAAGGCAGTTTATGTCTGTCTGTCTAAATTCCCAATTCTTTGTGCATTTATTTTCTCTATCCTTTGGTCTGTCCTTGTCTTTCTTGGCTATAAAACCTCTGCAGCAAGAGCTGTATTTGCTAGGAGTTTATCCAGCCTCCAGCCACAAGCTAGAGCTAACACACAGTATTATAATAGAGCTAATTAATCAGACCAGATTGATTTTGTACTGTTGTTTAGTTGTGATGGGGTGGAAGCCTGGATGTTTTGCCCTGCTCAGGGAAGCTGTGATTTATCTGCATTCCCCCTGCATTTGTAACACAAGTAGGAATTCTCATGTAACGCGAGCCGGTGCCGGGTTGGCATTCAAAGCTGTGTGTCACCAACTGCCTCATTTCCATCTCCCTGTGACCCAGCCAGATCGTGGCTCAGGTGTAAAGCTGGTAATTCCTGTCAGCGTGTTGCAGTAGCTGCAGTAAGGGTGGGGGTTAGGGTTATTTTTCCATCCATCAAGCTGTTCAGGATGCTTTTAGGACGTTCTTCATGTCTGATAGCACCCAGTTTTTTGATGGGGATAGATTCTTGAGTCCCGGGATGTGGAAAGGCAAAAATCCTTTCTGCCTTACAGACCAATGAGCAAAGATCGAACATGTTGAGTCTTGGTCCCATTCCCTATCTATAAAGAGATCTGAATCTGACAATGCTGTCAGAGTTAATCTGTTCTTTGTACAGCATGGAGATACCAGTGGGTAGCAAGATACCTGTCAGTGCAGCTGCTTTAGTTCGTGTTTGCTTTGCTTTTAAACAAATGATCAAACAAGATAGCTCTGGCTCTTTAAAACCCTGTCCCCGTAATCCTTCCTGCAACACAAGGCTCTGCTATCACAAACCATGCCTTAAAGCGTCAGCCGTGCAACTGCTCATAAAGAATATTTGTGGTCGAACGGACCCACTGCTCCTCCACCTGACTTGAGCAGGTTGCCTGAGCTGGGCCAGTGCCTCTGCTGTGGTGAGCACATGCTGGGGAGCCAGCAGAAAGCACCAGCTCAGCAATCAGGATCGACACGTGGGAAGGACGTAAGGCAGTTCTTGTCTTTGTCAGAATCTGCTGTGTTGGCCATTTTCAGCTGTATCAATGCCTGTGAATTCCCCTGTTACCTTACAGAAAACGGCATCTCCTCAGGAGCAATTGATTCTGAGGACCTGCTGCCTCTCGCCACCAGACTTGGGGTTTCTGTCACTGTCAGCTGCTTACAGGCTCTGCTGCCTCGACTCTTTTCAGAACACACTCCAGACGCTTTGGTTTATTCCTTGGGAAGAGCTGGGCTCTCTGTGGAGATGTCAGGGTCTAATATATGTGGATGTGTTCACACATGGTTCAGCAAGAGCCTGAAAGTGAGAGTTGAGGCTGATATTTACCCAGGATTATTTGTGTTGGTCATAGATGGGGTGAGGTGCCCACATTGAGAACTGCTTTGCTGCTTAGGACACTGTGATTGCCAAGTGTCTCCTAATGCATAAAGAACGTAGATTGGGGTGGAAAGACGAATTCCCTTCCTGACTGGTGCATGTTCTTCTCCAGATGGAGAGGGTTTTATTTGTTCTTCCATTTGAGATGGAGAGGGTTTTATTTGTATAAACACAGTGCCTCTGACCCCAGCATGAACCAGGACCTGTCTGTGAACACACAGACCAGCTCTAAGTGTGGATTCAGCGTTTTGAGGTTCATATTCAGGTGGGGTCCCTGGCAGAGACAAATGAAAGCAAGGTGCCATGACCTGATCTACCTTTGAAGCTGAAGACAAGGCAGATAGTGTAGTCTGAAGTTTATAAAGCCCAGAATGAGCATTAGGAGCCTTACATTCTCAAAGCAGAGATCTTCCATGGGAATTGAGGCAGGTGTGCTAGTCATAATAAGCATAAGCAATACAGTAGAATAAAAGTCTTCCAGATGGAGACTCAATAGGCTGTAAAGGTCAGAACCAGATACATGAAGTCTCAGAGGTATAGCTTTTCAGAATCTGATACTGGAAAACTATAGGCAGTAACTCTGGGAAGCAGGACCCTGAAGTAAATGTCACCCAGAAAAGATGGCAGTCAGATTACAGGGGCAATCAGTTGCTTTTTATTGAGCATAGCAGGAAGAAAATGAAAGCTGTAAAAGGCCAATGTGGGTAAACATTATTCACTGTATCTAGAATGTGAACTGCTGTCCCTTCTTAAGTACATAGCAATGACCGAGGCTTTATCCTTACCCACACACACATCATGAGTTTAAGCTGGTTAAAGAGAAAGTAACGAGATTAAGAGAATTAACATGGGAGCAAGTGATTTTTCTAACCTGCTGCACCCTGACATTTGCACACCCTCTGTGCAAAGCCCTGTTTTACCACTCCTCTTGGCTTTAAGAAAGAAAGAGTATACAGTAGTTGAAACCCCTCTTCCACCTCCATGTGCTGTAATTTTAGCTTAAGCAGGTTAGTGATTCAGCAGCACATACCCAACATTCTCCCAACAGGAGAACCTCCTGGGAAGCGAGGCTACAACCATGGCTCTGCTTGGCTTTTTCGGCTATAAAATGTCTGTTATTTTCCTCGCCAAAATCAAAAGCACAGCCAGGGCAGTTACAGTGAAGGCAGTGAGCTGGCCTCTTGCGTATTTGTAGCGCAGCTACAGTATTCAGTTCAGACATCCCAACCTGTCTGAATAGCACAGCAATAACGATAATACATGCATAGCTCTGCCCTTGAGAGCAGTTGTACTGCCAAGGCCCTGGAGAGCCATTCAGGGAAGGGAGAGTTCAGTCCGAAGCTTGCAAAGGGGCTAATAACATTAATAATACGTAATATACCAGGGGATAGCGCGGTCCAGGTTCTTCCCCTTCAGCTGTGATTCAGACATTGCTTTCATAGTGACTAGGAGGGCTTCTGGAAACCACACTGACCAGGTTTTGGGGTTTCAACAGTATTTACCACTAGGTTTACATAGCACTTTTGCCAATAGTTCTGGAAACAAAACAGACAAATCTCCTGTCTTTGCCAGAATAGAGGCTGTGTAATAGTGATCCTGGGGTTCAAACAGGTTTGAAGTGCTGGCAGCTGAGTGTGAGCCAGACGGGACAGGAAGGCTCATCCCTCCTCTGCATTGGCTGCATTGAATTCTGGAGTGTATCCTGCAGTATTCCCTTTGCTGCAGCCAAGATGCCCTTTATCCCCCAAGTGACCTGCATGGGTATTTACAAATCTTGGCTCTATCTTGCACAAAGAGGCTGAAGGATTTTACTTAAATCTGTAATTCGAGCACAGTTCTACACTTAGAGCAGTTGTGTTGCACCAGTTCAAGTCTTCTCATTGCGTTCATTCGGGGCTCTGCATAAAGCAGAATGGCTTTAAAGGCTTGGGAGAAGGGAGCAGTTCCCTGCCCTGTCAGGGTTTGGCAGGCAGCAGAATCGCTTCTCAGTGTTGCTGTAAAGTTGGTTGGGAGCGCAGCTGCAGTCAGGCTGTGGAGCAGGCACTTAGCGAGTCTTTTCTTAGGGGCATGGAGTTGTGAAGGTGCCTGGGAAGCAGCTCCAGCTGTGAATGGAGCAATCCCGGGGTGTTTGATGTTTGAGTTGCAGGCACATCACCGCCAGTCCGGCTTCACCCTGGGCTTTCCACTACTGACATTGGCCTGGAAACGTAACAACGCTTCCTATTGATTTCTGTGTGAAATGGGCTGTGCCAGCTCCACCAGCACAAACGGGACTACTGGCCCCAGTATGCGCTGGGAGCCCTCACAGCCAGGGCTCAGGGCATCATTCACTCCCGGCTTGAGCTGCAGGTTTCATTTGCAATGAGTGCTGGAAGAGGTACTTGGCTGTTGGTCATAGAAGGTGGTTGCTCAATAAAATCAAACCCTGAGATCAATTAAAACTGTCTGCAAACCGGCATCCTCCTACCCGGCCTCTGCCCAGCCCAAATCCTTCCTTTTGGATTACACCGCTCTTCAGAGCTCATTTTGTTGAGTCTTGGGGTGACTTTTTGGGTTTTAAGGGGAGGTGTAACCCACGGTGCACAAAGAACTCACGCACCTGCGTTGTTACAAGTTGAGTTCTTGCAGGTAATTTAAGCACCAGGTGTAAATTCCAGGGTAATAGACATTTATTGTGTGGCAGTGACCCTGGGGACCAGGAAATCCCAGGATTGCTGGTCTGCTGTTCATGGTTTACCTGTATTTTCCCTCTCTGTTTCCCAAGGGTTTTGCAGACCGGCTGAAAGCTCCAGCATGGAAACAGTTTCCTCTGGAATTTCACTCTCCGCTTTCCCAGTCTCTTCCAGATAAAACAGCTACAGCGATACAGCAGCAAACCTCACCTTTGGCCATTCACCTCCACCACTGTTTACTTCAGAGCTCACCTGGAATCTTTGCCTGGCTGATGCTCAGCACAGCAATGCAGCAATAACTCTCCAGGCAGAGCCGAGGGCTGGCTTCACCTGCCTGCACACTACCTGAGCCTCAAAAACATGTTCCCTTCACCTCCCTTGCGTAGACTGTGTGCGGTTCAACCCGTCCTTGGCAGTACCACTTTGAAGAGGGCTTTTGTACCTGCTCTATGGTTTAGAGGTTATACTGTGTCTTGGGAATCCTTCCTCGGAGTCAGGTTCAGGGCAAGCTATGTCTTGTCCTGCAAAACAAAGCAGAAGTGCTAGTGAAGACTTGAGTGCTAATGGGGATTTGGTTCACGCTGCTCTGCGAGGCTCATGGTTCCTATTGAGCAAGTTGTAGCTGGGCTTTGCTGCCCTGGCAGTTGGGTATGGCCATTTTAGAGACATGAGCTGGTTCTTCATGCAGCTCCTCATGTCCGCCTTGCAAATCCCCACCATCAGCACTGGCACCAGTCGTTCCGTGAGCGGACAGCTCTTGCAGAGGAGATAGGCAGTGAAAAGAGGTTTGAAATGCGTCTCCTGTGTACTGACAAGGTCTGCAGGAAGAGGGAACCTCTGTGGAGGGCACATGCTATGGCTTGGGACTGTGACACAGCCTGGACTCCAAAACAGGGCTTGTGCAGAAAGCTGTGGGGACTGCCTCTGTCTCTCCTCATCTCTCAGTCTCTCCTCTCTACAGGAAGGTTTTGGGATGGAGCAGCCTCTTCACGGAATGGATGGCTAGCAGCTGCTTTGCTTGTGGAAGCCTCCAGGTGCTGGGCTGATGCCCCCTACCACCCAAGAGCCAGTTCTATTCAATACCGCAGCTCTCATGGGTGGATGAAGGGTTGCCAAAGTCAGTATGATGGATGAACTTTCTGTCTGGCATCCACCTTCCTTTCCCTTCCCTGTTTTTGATACCCAGAAGGTGTCCGTGTCCCTTTGAAGCAGACACACTCCCACTTCAGCCCTTGTTACTCCTTAGCTGTGTGTCATCTCAGCAGTGTCTGAGATGGCAGATCTGGCTGCAGGACCAGCAAGAACATCTCTGCTGTCCCTGACTCTGGAGCTTTCCCTTGTGCTTAGGGACCTGCCCCTGCGGGCTGCCTGGGTGTGCATTGGGTGTGCATGGAGAGCTGTGTGCTGGTGGGGCTCTCACCCGCCCTTTGTGGCTGGGCCAAGGGAACTGGAGGTGTCAAGCCAGAGGTTGCTAGGGAAGTCCTCAGTGAAGCCCGAGGCTGCGCAGAGGCCTCACACAAAAGAGATCACAGAGGGCTGCAGGAAGCGCACGGCCTCCAAAGCAGCAGCAGCTCTGCTCCCTGGGGACAGCAGCGACAGAAGGAACAGCACGTACGAGGTCGGTGGGCTCCTGCCAAGCCCCGGAGCCGCCACACCAGGGTGCTGATCCTGCCTCCCACTGCATCGCCATTCATAACGTGGGATCTGTTTAAATCAGCTTCCCTCGGAACAAAAGAGCCAGATTAGTTCTTACACTTGAAAGAAGCAGGTTGGGGCTGGTGCCGTTTCCTACATGAGTGCTGAGAGGCAAATCCCCAGAGTAAAATAGAATCCAGGAAAATAATAGTAATGGTGATTCATTCGTGTCTCGCATCTTCGCATCCAGCAGTGCGCCAGTGACCTGTTGCCATGTTACTACTGCTCCCTGCTCTTGAATGGATTCCACGAGCTTTGGGCTGTATTTACCTTCCCACTCGTGTGACTTCCTTGCTCCTTTACAGACTCCCGTATATAAATACGGACATTATCACCTACGGACTCCCCATCCTCAGAGCCTCAGGAACTGCAGTGTTTCACAACGCCTGCTCAGATGATCGCTTTACAAGGCCAGCACATTCAGTTGGTATTTAATGGTAGGGTGCACAATGCCATGTATTTTAAAACAAGGCTGGAAGAATGCAGCTGGAGGGCAGTGTCAGTATCTCCAGATGGGAATGGGCTCATCCTCCTCCTGCTGCCAGCAGGATTTAACCACGTTTGGTACAACAGAGCTGAGCACGCTTGTCCTTGGCTCCGCTTGCAGCCAAGTTGTATTCAGAAGAAGTTCAGTTGCATCGGTTAGCGCCAGAATAAACCACTGGACCTTGGCAAAGCCTTTGCTGCTTTGGAGAGCCCTGAATCTCTGCGTAATGCAAAATCCATAACACCCACAGTGCCTCACTACCTGTCTCACAGAGAGACCTTACCCAGAGCAACCCATTCATCAGAATGTGAAACACTGGTTCCTCTATGTCTGACTTGATAAACCGCTCTTTCCCTTTGCTCAGGCTGTAAACCCTACTTTCATGATCACAAAAGCAGATCCGTTTCTTATAAAACGCACCCACGGTTTGTATGTACCCACTGAAGTTAATTCCCGCTTCACCCGAGTGCTATAAAGCCGCCGAAGGCTTCTGTTGGCACATGTTTCAGAGCTAGGAAAACAATGTGTGTAAAAACCCTGATGTAAATCCATTGCTTTGGGGGGAAAAGTGCTTTTCCATGCTAGTTTGCCGTCGTTTACATGATTATAACAGGCTCTGCACAAGGGAAGCTACACTCATCCCGAAAGAATAAATAAACCAAACCAGTGTAGACAAGTTGAGGACTGAGGCAGTGCTGAGGATGATGGAGCAGCCTCACATGGGGGCTGTGTACCAGCAGCCCTGAGTCCTCCTCAGAACTCTGTTTGAAGCTCAGGGGTTATGTGCCCGTCTGTTAGCGCTGTTGTGAGACTCCGACCTCTCTTTGTGCAGGCAAAGTGCTTGGAGGATGGAAGTGTGAAGGTGTTAGGTGGGAGGGCAAGGGGGAGGAATGTTCCCTGAGTGCAGATCCTTTTGTCTAAAAGGAACAAAGGGAACCTTGCTCTAAATCCCCATGGAATTAAATAACACCACAGCCAGGGCTTTCCTTCAGCATCCAGGTCATCCTTCAGCTTCCTGCTCCAAAGATGTTCAACTCCCAAAATAAAAAATAGCTTCATTCCATACAAATTAGGAGTTCCCTTTCATATCACTCTGATCTAAAGCATTGTTAGCGAGAGTGTCTCATTTATACCATGTCATAGGAATCATTTTGATCCATTTTTCCATGTGGTTTTGCTCTGCTTTAACTGTGGATCCCCAGCAAGCTTTCCCTGCTGCAGGATTTAATTTCCAACTTACTTTTGTATTTTAAGAAGCCATTTCTTCAACTTTATTTGCTACAGGAAGGTTCATTTTGCTTTAAATGTTCCGAGTTTTTCCTAGTTTCAGTCCTGGGTTTTCAGTACTGCTGGATGCCATAAAACCAGAATTAGGATCAGTCTCCGATCTGGTTGCGTTTTGATGGTGAACACAACGCAACGCATGAAAGCTGCGCTGGAAAGGTAAGCGGTTACGAAACTATATTTATCTTCACATCCTTTGCTGCTTCTAAGTGCAGACAGCCCCTGTCGCTGGTGATTGCGTTAGGTCTTCATTTTTTCCAGGCTCCTTAAACCCAAGCTCCTCGCCTGTAGCCCTGCGAGTAACCGCGCTTGCCGTTTGCTGACCCGCGGTATTTTGCCATCTCCTTACCCCAGGGACCGTCACGTTGGTGACAGCCCGGCCGCGGGCACGAGGCTTTTTGTGAAATCTCTTTGCTCTCCCCTTGCTCCTGGGGACTTTTCCCCGTGGGGGACCCACGGCGGCTGAGCCCAGCGCCGGGAGCGGGGGGGGGGGGGGGGGGGGGGGGGGGGCTCGGGGGAACTTTTGGTCCTCGTTTGGCTGAGCCCAGCGCCCCGGGGCTGGACCACCGGGGGCCGTGCAGGGGCCGAGGCAAGTCCCGGGGCCGGGCGGTGCGGAGGTGCCGTCCCGGGGCCCGCCGGTTCCCGGCCAATCGGCTCAGCTCCGCGCTCTCCCCGCCCCGCTCGCCCCATGTGCAGAAATAGCCCCGCCGCGGCCGGCAGCGGCGGGGAGCGGGAGGGAGGGCGGCAGCGGAGCATCCCCGGGCGGAGCAGCGGCGTCCGTCCCGTCCCGTCCCGCCCCGCCCCGAGGTGCCGGCGGATGGCCCCGCGGCGGGCGCAGCGGCCGGGCCCGGCGGCGGGCGGGAGGTGAGCGGAGCCCCCGGGAGCGCGGATGCCGGCCGGGGGCCGGGCGCTGCGGGCAGCGGGGGGCCGCGGGCCGGGGCTCGCTGCGCCCCTCGGGCCCCCCAGGGCCGGGCGGGAGGCGGCGGTGAGCCCGGACATGGGTGTTTGTCTCCGGGCAGCGCTGCCCCGTGGCCTGTTGGTACCTGCGGGCGGGCGCCCGGTGGAAAGCACCTTTTTCTCATGAACGGTTCTAGTTCCTCGCCCTGGGCTCTCGCCATGGACACTATGAAAACCACTTACATCGTGCTGGAACTGATCATCGCTGTGCTCTCCATCGCTGGCAATGTCCTGGTCTGCTGGGCCGTGGCCATCAACAGCACCTTGAAGAATGCCACCAACTATTTCCTGGTGTCTCTGGCGGTGGCTGACATTGCCGTGGGTTTGTTAGCCATCCCTTTCGCCATCACCATCAGCATTGGATTCGAGGTGGATTTTCACAGCTGCCTCTTCTTCGCCTGCTTCGTGCTGGTGCTGACCCAAAGCTCCATTTTCAGCTTGCTAGCGGTGGCCATCGACAGGTACCTGGCTATTAAGATCCCACTGAGGTAAGAGGCTGGAGTGGATGCAGGTAGCCACATTCCCTGAGAGCCCAGACTGTGATCTTCCTTGTTTTAGCGTGCAGGGACTGCTGGTCTCTAGAGGTTTGAGGGTCATGGTGATGATGAAAAGAACAGGGATTTTGCACTTACTTGCTGCAGGACTGAGATCGGGGTTCCAGTATCCTGCCTCTCATTTCAAAATGCACCTGATAGCTCAGTTTCTGCAGGATGTCTGCTCTGGGAAGGTCATGAGTCGGTGGGGTGATTCAGGAGTGTGCTTGGAATAGATGTAGCTAATCTATGCAGGTATTTATACAGCCCCCATTACCGTGGTGTCAGGGCATCTCCCAGGTAACTAAATATAGGAGCACCCACCATTCCTCCTATTTTCCAGCCTATTAGAGAAGTGGTGATGTAGGCTGTTCTGTAAAAGTTCTTGTCTCTTCCTCAGCTCAGGTCACAGTACATTCAGAAAAGCTGAAAGTTATCTTAAATAGTTTTTAATGTGACTTTGTACACACTTCACATTTTCAGCCAGGACTAGAGTCTAACCGGGCTGTCTTCCACTTTTTAGGGGGCTAGAATTGGACTGAAAGCACAATCTGTTGCATCTATAGATGCTGAAACCGTATTTCCATGCTTGCATACATACCTTTTCCTTCTGAGTGCTTATCACGAGTCTATAGAGCAATAAATGTCAGAAGGTGTCAGCTCTGTGCATACCCTGAAAGGAAAAGAGGGAAAGAGAAAGGTTTCTTCGCACATCGGACTGTTTTACTGTTTAGACTTCCATCCAAGTGCAGCATCAAAGACATAAGCTGGTTTCCTTGTAATTTATGGGATGTTGCAACATCATGGGGCAAACTATCAAATGTAATTTACAGGCACTTCCCCAGTGAGTTGCTGCAGCAGCTGCCTTAAGCTTAAATGCAACAAACCCCCGGCTTTGCATTACAAATGACCCGAGTCCAGTGGTCTCAGTCTCCTTCATGTCTCTGTTGTCCCTCCCTGAGAGTAAGACACATCATCGATGGAGCGGGAGTCCAGGACTGCTCCAGGGTTGGTGTAGGGACCTCAGCTGAACTGTGTGAGCTGCAGCTTTCCTCCACTCTGCTCATCTCTGGTATCTCCCTTGCATGAGTGATGACCTAAAATGACTTAAGAAAACCCCTTTCACCCTGTTCTGGCACCTCGTGCTGGAGAACCCCCATCTGTTGGGCAAACACGAATCAGGCATCGGGCAGATGATAAAGTCTGGTAGTGGAAACGTGCGTGTGCTGCGTGGCTCTGTCACTGCAGCAGCGCACACGGAAATTCCACAGGATGTAGGGTAAGCAAGAGCAGATCGGCAGCACCCGTTGATGCAGAGGCAGCAGGGTCAGAGCTGCTCACACCCTGCAGCTCCTCTGACACGGCTGCTTGCCTTCACAGCCCCCCGCCTGTACTGGAATACACTGCTTCGGATAACGCTGGGGTGCCTCTTCCATCCCTTCCTTGGGGCTTTCTCGGGATGGGGGCAGCAGCCATGGGAGCAGGTTGGAGTTTTGGGGTTTCAGTTTAACCACAAGCAGGCTGCTCAAGCACGGCTGTAATTCTCATCCTTTGAACCACAAGGGCTTTTTTGCAGCGCTTAACTGAGGAAATTGGATCTCGTGAGGGATTCGAGGGGAGAGCAGCAGCTCCGAAATGCTCTGATGGGACCATTCACACGGCTGTGGAAGGGAAGTGGTTTTGCTGAGTATTTCTTCCACTCTCTTTTCTTCTTATTTTCCCCCCCCTCGATGCTGGTCCCTGGCAGCTTTGCTCAGCTCTCCAGGAGCACAGCTCATACACCTGTGTGGGATGACATCCCAGGGCAGTTTTGCCTTGCTTCAGGGCTGCTTTTTCACCCCCTCTTAGGCCAAACCTTTTACTCCATTTGCACAAACATCTTTATTCCTGTGAGTGCTTTTTACTCCCTTCAGCTGTAAATGGAGATCAAGGAGTCCCACCCTAGGTTGGTCTAAATAATGAAGTTTGGATTAAACTTGGTCTTGGCATTGAGGCTCATTTTATTGCTTTCAGAGGTGTCAAAGAAGTAAAACTCCTTTGTAAGGAGGGAGGTTTCTTCCTGCTAAGAGTGCAGGGCAATGGACAGGGCATTGCTTTGGCAACAAGAGGTTTAGGGGCTGGTACTGAAAGGCCGCTTTTATTTGCACAGCCAAGATCAAGAGAGGATAGGGGATGTTATAGAACTCCACTGGCAAAACACTTCTCTATGGCACTAGGGCTAGAGCTGTCTCATCAGCATCGTTACTCCTGGGATGCTCCACGGTGTTGCCAGCAGCAAGCAGGAAGGAACTTGTCCATCCACCCGCCCTAGGTAGATGCACGTGGTGTTTCTGGAAGGAGCTTTGTGCTGTGGGAAGGGAACGGTGTCCATCACTTTGTAGGAATGGAAACCTTGGGGAAAGTGTTTCTCACTGAAACGCTCGTTCTGGAGACCAGCGCAGGGGCTGGTAAGAGGCTGTGAAGTATCAAATGCCTCAGGAACTGATTTTGCCCCAGTGCTAGTGAGTAATTCCAGAACAGCAGTGGCAGAGTGGCCAAGTGTCTGTGCTGCATCCAGCGCTCCACCAGCTCCCTGTGGAAACCTCTGCAGGGACACTGGGAACTGACTGTGCCGCATTACTTAATACAATTTCAGGGCTATTTAAGCACACTGAGAGGCTGGGAGGGGGTGCACAGGAGAAGTTTGCGTTACAGCCAGGCTAATAATGGATTTTTCAGTTCTGTGGCTGACCCAAGACATCTCATGGGAAAGAGGGAAATGATTCCGGTCAAACTGCAGGAGATACTTGGAGGTTTCGGTGAAACAAAGGGATCCTGAGCAACCCAGCAGGCTGTTGTTTGAGCTGCTTAACCTTCCCGATGTCACCGGGCCGCTTTTTGAAGCGGTGGCATCCTCGCTGGGAAGGAATCACAAATTCTGACCCAGACAATTGCGGAACAACAGAAAAAAACCCGAATCTCAGAACATTTAAAACTGGTGGCTTTGAACCCTCCCTCTTCTGGCTAAAAATATTCCCTGGATTTGACCTGGAGCCATGAATTCTTTCTGTCCCTTGAAACTCTGATTTTGTTTGTTTGCTTTTGACAATTCACTGTGTGCCGAGGAGCCCGCGCTGCCCACTTGGTGCAGCTGCAGCTCTGAGCCCTCCCCTCCCCTGGGTCCCTTCCTCAGACCCGCTCTAACCCTGCCTTGCTTTTCACATACGCCTGGACCCCGTGCTCTTGACCAGGCAGTGCTGCTGCCTGCGTGTGCCTATCCTCGCCCTGCTCCAGGGACATGGCACCGTCCCTGCTCCCCTCTGCCAAACAGATCCCCCAAAACCTCGCTCCTCCATTGCGCTCTCTCCAAGCACAGCGGCAAACCCCGGCTGTTGGGCACCTTTCGGGAGCAGTAAATCCATCCTGCAGAGTGTTTGGCACAAGAGCGGCGTGAGGCTTTCGCTCTCTGGCTTTCTTCAGGGCTGGATCTCACCCACAGTCCCACAGCTGTGAGCCAAAGAAGATTTGTAGGTGGAATAAAGTCTTTCCCTTTTATTTGCATTAACCAAAATCCTTTGGCATGGCTAATAGCTGTAGGTACGGAGAGATGCCTGGAACAAATGCGTCTGGAATTAGGGAGGGAGAAAAGTGTCTGTACTTAGAGCGCAAAAGAAGAATGAAATGCTGTGCAACATCATGCTGTGCGTGCCCTTGTCTGGCTGGTGATGTCCTGCAGGACAGGGAATGTGTTACTGCTGCTGCCCACCTGCAAACACCCCAGCAGAGACCTCCAGAGGGAAAATTAGCCCCAGGTCCCTGTGATTTGAGCTGATTTGATGCTTGTTCTTCCTCCCTGGATTTAGGATTTCGTTTTCTTTCATCTTCAGTTTTATCCCTAGCAGAACTGCAGGACTGCAGTTCCCAGGCAGCTTTGCCATGAGCTGGAACAGGGCATCCATGACCATGGCCTCTCCCTTTCTGCACTGAGCCCTTGCTGTCCTCCTGCAGTCGGAACATCCATGCCCGGGTCCCGATCTACTAATGGTGTTGCTCTGCTTCTGGTGCTGCCAGCCTCCCCTGTGAGCTGCTGCCCCTCTTGTCTTTGACACGATGAAGGTACCAGTCCAGCTCCTTTCTGCTGTCCTCATGGGGACATGTTTCACTTGGGTCGTTGTTGCTCCCCTCTGACCTTTTAGCTGAGCAGTGGCCTTTCTAGATGCTCCACGGCTGATGCTCACTGCTGCCTGCCCTCGCTGTGCCCTGCTGCTGCAGGGGAAGTGGTTCCCTCCGTGTTCCCCAGCTAAGAATGGTTCCTGGCTCCTTTCAAATCCCATCTTGCTCCTCAGCAAAGCAAACTGGGGGATACTAATGGCATGCGGGAGGCCTGGAGCCACTGAGGAGAAAATCCCCCTCAGAGCCTCAGTCTTCACTTGCCATTTTCTGTGTGGCACCAGCAGCACACAGCACTGCGGCTGCTCTTCCTCCTTCTGCCCTTGCTTCATTTCCTCTCTGAAGGGAAATCCTTGCATTGCTCTTCATCTGAAGCCGGCCATGCTCTGCTGTTCATGTGTGGCTCACGCGTGCGGTGCCTGACCCTGACACCCTGAGCAGCACAGGAGCCTGGGTGGATTTGCTGTTTGTCCCAGACCACAAAACAGAGCCTTTTAGGAGTGCTCTGCCCCAGACTTTGGCTATACCAGGCAGTCACTGCATGGGGGTGTTGGCCTCCTATTACTTATTTGATCCACAAGATTCCAGGAATCATTGGCGCCAGCTGTGCCCTACAGATGTGTCAGTGCTCTCCCCTCCCCATCTGCTCTCACGGCTTTGTGAAGTCCAGCAAGCTCATGGAATTTGTATGTGCCAAAGAGCGGATTATCTCCTAATCCTATGGATGACAGCAGGCCTGGGCATGAGCCACAAATAGCCTGTGAGGACATCAGTGGGGTGTGTCCGTGCCCTTATGCTCAGCCTTTGGTGCCATGGAGGTGTCAGTGTGAGCACCACCAATGGGATTGCTGAGCCTGATGGGAACAAGAGCCAGAGCAGTCCCTGTGCAGGGAGATTGGTGCCACTGTGGCTGGGGCTCTGCCTGCACCCCCTTCATGGTGCACTGTGCATCAGTACCCATCACCCCAGTGTTCACACCCTCCCTCCCACCCAAACCACAGTGCCAGGTTCCCAGGATCACAGTGCTGTGGGGTGGCCGTTGGCCACATCCTCCCTTCCCAGTAGGAGGTACAAGGGGCTGGATGCTGTATCACTAGCTGAACCTGGATGTGAGGACAGGATGGGCTCCTGGAGCTGCTGGAGCATGCTGGGAGGAGGCACATGGGGTGCATGGTGTGGGCTCGGTGCTGACCACAAGATCCACCAGTCCTTGGGACGGTGGGTCTGGGCTCTGCAGGGAAGGCAGGTGAATAGCAGCTTGCTGGTGGAGAGTGGTTTGGGGCCTTTGGGAAGGGCTTTAGCACCCGTTTCATTACAGAAAGAGCGACCCAGCGGAGACCTGCCATCTCCTCACCTGTATCTGTTATCTTAGTGAGCAGGGCACTGCGAGCCTGGCAGCGGGGTGGCTGCAGCACTGCTCTATGTACAGGCTCACACCCAAGCAGCTCCCTGGGAATCGCACTCCCTCTCTCACCTCTACCGGCTGCCTTTAACGCAGCCACGCGGGTGCTGCGCATCTGAGGTCTGCCCGCGCTGGGAGGTTTGGAATGACAAAAATGCTCAGCCCCAGGAGCTGTGAGTCCGGTAACTCTGGGGTTTAGAGCCTTGGAGGGAGGCAGGGAGCTGCGAGAGAGAGCTCGGGAGGGCTCCGGGCCCCTCTCAGCGCTGCGGTCGCAGGCAGGGCGCGCCAGGCTGCTGCGCTCCAGGGCTCAGAGCTTCCCTGCGGCACACGAAGCGCTGCTGTCCCGCAGCCCTGCCTGCGACGGGCGGCTTGAGGCGGCCGCTTCCGCGCTGCTCTCGGGTGGCTGGAGGGTGGCGGCTGAGCTCATCCCCTTCCTGCGCCCCGGGCTCTGCGCACCCCCGCCTGTCCCCCGGCATCAGGCACGGGCACAGGGGCTTGCCCAGCGTGGGCACCGAGCCCGCCCTGCGCCCCGTGCCCTGGTTCAGTTCTCAGTCACCTTTCCTGCCCCCCCCGGAGCTGGCTGGGGCGCACAGAAACCAGGCACCGAAGGCAAACTCCTGCCCGGCTGCGGGCTGCTGGGGGAGCGCGCATGAGAGGAGCGTTCACGGAGCCACATCACAGGAGCTGCTGGCGTTCAGCGGGCGCAGAGGTCCCAACCTCCCAGCCTGAGCCGTGGTTTCGCTTCTTAATCCTCCACGTTACCCGAACGCACGCCATTTGCAGGGCACGTTGGGCCAAAACTGCGCTCTCTCATATTGCTCCTTTCCACATTCCTGGTCCTGCAAGCCTGATGCTGTTCAGCCGTTCCCTTGCCCTGCGCTGGCTGTGGCAGGGCTGAGGTCGTAGCCTGTATGGAGCAGTGTGCAGGGATAGACTGGGGTGAGGCAGCTGCCCTCAATGGGACCCTTTCATCTCCCAGCTGCTCTGCCTCCAACCCAGGGAAGGAGTTCTCCGGAGGGATAAGCACATGGGTATGGATATCTTGTACTAAAACCTGCGGGCCCTCGATAACCTGAGCTTGCAGGTTGCAGGGCTCAGGGTGCTCAGGGGTAGGGAATGCTCCCCTCCATACACCCAGCCCATCCTGAGAGGCATCACCACAGCTGAGCGTGAAACACGGATGGGTTTTGTCTATTTGTCCTTGGAAGGGTAATTTGAAGTCTTCGTAACTGGGGAGCAGTAAATGTGGGGCTGCGAATGGGTTTGCTTCCCGCTGGCAGACACCCCCCATCCTTCCCCTGGGGGCTGCAAATGGCCACGGTCACCTCAGGGCTCATCCGAGCCAGGACGGCTTCACCCTGTGCTCCGTGCTGCTGCTCCCTGTGCCTTCCTCTGCCCCGCATCTCTGTGACTCTGCTCCCAGGTGGAATCACTTCCCAGAGCACACGCAGGCAGTGTGGCAGGCCTGGGGCAGCCCCAGCCCCTGACAGCCTCTGACCACACACTGGGCTTGTCTTCTGCTTGTATTAGTTCAAGCTCATCAAGCTTTTATTTTGGACTAAGGCTGAAAACGCCAATGTAAACAAAGCAAGCCCTGGAGAAAGGGAAAGCTTCCAGTTTTTAAATCGTAGAATCAAGGAATGGTTTGGGTTGGAGGGAACCTTACAGCTCATCCAGTTCCAACCCCTGCCACGGGCAGGGACACCTTCCACTAGAGCAGCTTGCTCCAAGCCCCTGTGTCCAACCTGGCCTTGAACACTGCCAGGGATGGGGCAGCCACAGCTTCTCTGGGCACCCTGTGCCAGCGCCTCAGCACCCTCACAGGGAAAAGCTTCCTAATGTCTGATCTTAATCTACCCTTTTTCAGCTTAAACCCATTCCCCCTTGTCCCGTCACAAAGTGCTTTTTGTGAACCTCCAATCTGAAAGTGAAACACTGCAGCCTGTGACCTTGCTGGTTTAGTGCCTCCCCACAAAGAGGCGAGGGGGTGGATGTTCCTCCTCACTCTGCGAAGGTGGGAGCCAAGGCAAGGCTGGGTTCCCTGTGCTCAGATCTCAGAGCAGCACCCAAACACCGTGCTCCCCTTTACAGACAAGACTTGAGCAGCAGCCTGCAGCCGGGCTCTGCACTGCGAGGGCTGGGTCTTCTCATTTACCTGTTACTACCCAGGGCTGCAGGAGCAAGGGGCCGCTTGCCCAGTGGGTACATGCTCAGGGTACCAGGAACTGGCTGTCACCCTGTAAGGGCTTGCTTCCCCCCAGTCAGCTTCTCCCGACAGGTTAAGGATGGAATCCAGCATCTTACGGCATGTTCAGTGCTGTCTCCATCCCTGGTTTCCCATGAATGCACCAGGCGGGCAGCCAGAAGTGGATGGTGCTGAGCCAAAGAACCCCGTGTGCTCACCTGGGTCCTGGCACGGGTGCAGTAACCCGGCCAGCGGAAGGCTGGGAGTGCGAGCGGGGGATGCTGCTGCTGTCCCCTGTCACAATAGGGGCAGATGTGGGAGGAAGTGATTTGTCTGCAACTGGACGTGGACGGGCGCAGATGTCCTGCTTCCTCTGCTCAGCCTGTAACTGCTAATCAGATTTCTCACTCTCGCCGCCAGCTCCTTCCTGGTTAAAAAGCTTTTTCTTTCCTTCTTGTTTTTGATGCCCTCTCTAAGGTGCCATTTGTGATTCATTTCCAATGTCCTGCAGGATGTTTCAGCTGCTGTGTGATCTCCATTCCATGGCTCCGCTTGGAGCAAACACAACGGCAGCAGCGGTGCTTGCTTCATGCTGTTATAGCTGAAAAAAACACCCCCAAAAAGAGCAAGACGCAAAGTCCAGCTGCAGGAGCTGACAAGGATACAATGCTTGGCAGCCAAACTGCTCTCACCCCTTGTGAACAGAGGTGTCTGTGTATTTTCCTTCACACTTAAAATAGAAACATATAAATTATCACTGCTTGTTTGTATCGGAACACCTGCATGGTCCAACTTCTGCAGACTCTCCATCTGCTCACCTCCCTGCATCCGGCAGCCTGGGCACCGGCAGGGAAGCAGGGGAACAGCAGGAAGCACCAGTCCCCAGGACAAGGACTGGGACTTTCCTGGGTCTTCCCAGTTCAGGCTGCAGAGATACCCCCATTGAAATGCTTGTTGTGAGCCTGGAGGCTCTGTCAGGAGAGAAGATTTTCCTGCTGGAAAAGTTAACACTGCAGCTTCAGCACTGTTACCTGCACAGGAGAAGCATTTAAACACCCAGTGTAAGGCTTTCACAAGCAGCATTTTGGGGGCTGCTGGTGGGATGGAGCCTGCCTGAGGGGTTGGATTTCTCCAAATATCTTTGTTGCTAGAAGCTGCATCTCAGCCATTCCCAGGGATTTCACTCAGCTCCCAGTGAGGATGTGGGACAGCGCTAGTGCCTGGGTGGGTGGACATCCTATTGCTGAGCTCTGAAGAGTCAGGACCCACTGTGTACTTGCCAGATTCCAGCTGCAGGTCTTCAGGCCATGACAGAGATGATGGAGCTCATTTTTGTGTCTCCAACAGCAGCCCAGCAGCAGGGGAAGTTGGGAAAGACTTTGGGAACAGGGTGGACAAATGTAAGGGGTCACATCCTGCCTGCCTGTCCCCAGGCAGGACAAGGGCTGTGTGGCTGGATGGTGCCCAATGTAGACCCTGCACTGCAGCGCTGATGAGCACATGGGGGCAAGTGCTGACGCAGTTCCTCAGCTTGCAGATGCCCCTTTGGTTCAGCAACGTCTCAGATGCTCAGTAAAACAAACTGCTTGCTATTGGCTTTGCTCTTTGCTAACCTCAGGTTTATTTACTCAGTAACTTATCAGTCAGGGCCCAGACCATCATCATGGTCAGGGCCACCCTCAGACTCTGCCCAGCACCAGGAGAGTGGGTTTGCGGCACCGCAATGTTTTGATCTGCTCAGCTTTCAGGGCTGCTTGGGGACCGTGTGGGATTCTTCTCCCCCTTTCCTGCTCTCAAGGCCAGGTTGGACACAGGGGCTTGGAGCAAGCTGCTCTAGTGGAAGGGGTCCCTGCCCATGGCAGGGGTTGGAACTGGATGAGCTTTAAGGTCCCTTCAACCCAAAGCAGTCTGGGATTCTCTGAGATAAATAAAGGATTCTCTGAGATAGTTCACATGGGAACCATGGTCCCCTTCCAGACTGGTTCCTCCAGGCTGTTGCTCTTTTCCACCCCAAGTCTAATCTCCCCAAATGCTGAATGACACCTTGGTGCTACTGTATGCTCCTTGTTTGACAGGAGCTCAGCAGCAGCAGTGCCTCTGCCTAGGTGATCTCCACGGGGCTGATGGGGAGATGCCAGCTACGTGCAGGACATGACTCAGTTCCTGCCATTCAGGAGCCAAATCCCTGCTTGGGAGAGGCTGGGCTGGCTGTGGGCTGGCAGCGCGTCCTGCTCTGCTCCAGCTGTGCTCAGTGCTGCCTGCCTGGGTGTCTGGGCTGGTGCCCAGCTCTAGGAAACAGCAGGAGAAATGCCATGAGAGCTGTTGGGAAAGATCCCCAACCATGACCCCTACCTACAGAAGCACAGTGCCTGGAGAGCGCAGAGAAACTTCGCACACCCTGCGCCAATGGGCAGCTTGGTCATTTTGGTGGTTGCCATGATGCTCTGCAAGAGAAGCTTTGGACCTTGCTGTGCCATCACTGAAACAGAGTGACAAGGATGTCTGCTGGGTGAAGGGCACCATCTCCAGGCCATGGGCCAGCTCAGGGGTCATCAGTGGCCAGGTCGTTGCTCACTCTATGGCCTGGTGACAGCAGAGCTGTGTCGTGCTCTGGGTGAAGCCTCTGCAGGCACATCCCAGCAGTGCTTGACCAGAGGGTCAGAGCCATGGGGTGACAGCAGCTGAGCTTTATTTAAAGCGTTTGACTTGGAACCCGGCCTGTGTGACCGTGACAATGGTGGCCAACATATGTGTTTATATATCAGAGGAATAGATCCTGAATCACTCCATGGTGGCAGCACACTGAGGGGTAGCATCGGGGCTTCTGCAGCATGTCCACGGCAGAGATAATTACCTGCTTGATGATGATGATGATGCCAGTAAAGAGGCTGCCTGGCAGTGCAAGAGGAACTGATGCATTGCCAGAGTTACTTCACCTCAATAAATCAGTTTTAAATATTCAGCTGTTATTTACATTGAAGCCACGTTTCATGCCTCTGGGCAGAAACACAGAGGAGGTTCAGTAGCTGTTATACAGTAGGTGAGTGAATTTACTTTAATGGTTCTTTGCCTAACAATATTAAGCTGAGAAAAGAATGAAGGAGGGGTTTGCTGGAGCAGTCAGAGCTGTGAAAACCTGGTTCCTCACTGTCTGGTCATGTTTTATAATGCTGAGAAAAAGGCTGGGGCCCAGCCCAGCTCTCCCAGAGCCCCTGCCTGCTTTCACTGGTGGTGGTTCATGACAGGAGCTGCTCCGTCATGTAGATTCTGCAACCCTTGCTGCTCCCAGCATGACTCTTCATACTGTGATTTGGTGACAACACGCACTTTATCTCTAAGCACGTGCTTACCTTCCCTTAACTTAAGGGCAGTACCGGCAGCGTCCCACCAAATCAATGTACTAAGGTAATGATTACGTTAGAACATCAAGCTATTCCCACTTTCACCTTGGCCTCTTCTGGCTGGCGACTCAGCACCCGGGTGTTTGCACAGGCCCTTTCTGTAGTCACAGCAGCGACCATCACCCTTACTCATGATCATGCGTGATGTACCCCCGTGAAAGCAAAGCTAATCCAAGGAGCGCAGGTGTTCACTGTGAATAACCATCTCCAACGAAGACCATCTCTTCACTGACAGGCTGTCAGCCCTCCCCGTTGCTCTGGCTCTTGCACAGCACATTTGCCATCTCCTTCTCACAGCGTTTAAACGTGATGCTGGTGGCAGCTCTGCTGTGCGCTGGGGAGGAGTGAGCAGCACTAAAGTGAACACGTCACCATCACAGCCCCTGGAAAACCAAGGGACTTCTGAACTGCTTCTGTAAACCTTCAGGACGGGCCTTGTCTTTGCAGAAGAGTTCAGAAGAGCAGGCGGAAGGAGCCTTATCTGGGGTCGTGTGTTCTCAGCAAGAGGCAGTGGTGGACGCGCGGAGCGGTGCTGGCTTTCCCTTGTGTTCCTGCGCACAGCCCGATTGAGGGACGCAAACTGCTCAACCCCTTCAGTTTCTGTTTCTGAACAATGGTCCCTTTTGCGTTCTCCAGTGTCAATACAGCAGCTCTGGGGATGTGGCAGGGGAGGATCAACTAAACAGGAACAGCACAAGCCAAGGAGCCACGTTTTCCTCTTCCCACGTGTGGAGCCGTAGGGCAGCAGCAGCTCTCGGTGCTCCTGCAGCACTGACTAAGCCTGGCCAATGCTGGAGCTCGAGATCCAGACTTTGCCAAGAGACTGGATTTCTGGGAACTTGCTCCTAATCAAATCTTTATGTTTTCAGGCCCCGCAACCCCAGACCAGCTCTGGCTGTTTAAAACTTACCACGGGGTTTTGAAAGCAATGGGCTTGGCCTCACTGGTGCCCTGTCTGATAACTTCTCACCTTCTGGAGCAGCGAGACTTAGTGGGAATGAGAGAAAAGTCCAGGAGAACCCTCTCAGTGGCTGCACCTGCCCTTCAGACACCTGTGCCGTGGAGTGTGCTCACACGTTGGCTGCTGTACCCGCATCCTCCTGGCCATGCCCAGAGCAAGCCCTGCTCCCAGTGGCCACGCAGAGGAGCTGAGGGCTCCCCCCAGCCCCCCCCCCCATTCACGCTCCCGTCCCCGTGGCTGGCAGGAGGAGCGGGACAGGGCTCGCACGGAGGCGGCCGCAGCGTGATTCAGAGGCACAGCTGCGGTTCTGTGGGAACCGAGCCCTCCCCGGCATCGCGGGCCGGAAGAAAATCAGAACAAACGTCCCTAGGAAAGGAGGAGCAGGGAAGCCGAGCCAGAGTAAACACGCGCTGGGAGCAGGGGGTGGGAAGGAGGGGACATGCATGTCAGCCGGCAGCTAACGGGCTGGGGGAGGACAGTAATGGGTTTCTCATGTTGTCTTGCTGGCAGTCGCTGGTTCTCCATGTCTCTAAGGAGAGACATTGGCATCTGCGCTGGGTGCACCCAAACCGGCTTGGCTTTTGCTGTTCGTGTCTCTGAGAAGCTGGGACGTGGAGGGGCACCTTGGCTTTCCTGGCCGTGAAGGCACCCGGTGCCTGGGGTTGGGAAAGGAGTGGGGCAGCACAGGGCTTTGTGCCCTTCGGCACTGCATCAGCCTGCCCCTGGGCCACAGCGGAGCTTCTGTGTAGCACATGTAAGAGCAGCAGGTGCCCAGGGAAGGCATTGGTTTAAATCTGGCTCTTTACAAGCAGTTACGGCGGGTGAGCAGCGCTCAGGCATTAGTTAACCGCAGGCAGCTGTGTGGTTTAACCCCACTGAGGGCTTCAGGAGCTGCAGATCTGTGTGTGGCTTCAGGGCCCCTCCGTGGTGCATGTCCTATAGAACGGGCACATCACATACCTGAGCAGTGAAGGCTGACACCAGAGCTGGGTGAAGCTGCCCACCTCAGTGCTGTTGGAGGATGCACAAAGCAGGGATGTCAAACAGGGGAAGAAGCCCATGTCCCTGGCTCCCAGCCCCATTGCCTGGATGCGAGACTGAACGGAGACACAAACCCTCACTTGTAATTCTCCTAAGCAATCCATCATTAGCAGTTGCTTTCAGATGTTGGCTCAGAAAAGTCTTTCAGGGTATTGCTATCCACCCAGAACAAGTTTGTGTGGGCTGCAGTCTGGCATCTGTAAGCCAGGAATTGCACTGTTTGGGAAACTAGCAGAATCCCTGCTTTCCACACACATGTGTACTTCCCACTTGAGTGTATGAGCTAGCATGGGAAGGGACATCATATTTCAGGACCGCTGCAATCTCCAGTGAAAGCCAGCATTGCTGCAGGCACATGAGCAGTTGAAGCAAGTTGGCTTTGGTATAAAGGCTGTAAGTGTGTGGTGAGGCTGGTTAAGTCTTTAGCTGCCTATTACAGGGGAGAATTGAGAGCCAGCATTGTCTCAGCTGTAACAGATCAGCCCAGAAGTTCATGTAGCCCAGCAGCGTGCCCCAGCATGCCCATTAGTGGCTGCTTAGAGCAAGAGGGTAAGCTGGTGGTTACAGAGTGAGCCTTCCTCCTGTTCTTGCCTTCCTTGCAGTTGGTGGGTTCGGCTCATGCAATGATAAAGCCCTCTTTAAGACTCCAGTTCATACCTCCCATTGAAGGATGTCTGTGGGCAGGGGCGGTGCTTGGTGCCTCTCCGGAACAGTAGGTAAATCACCTCCCCAGATTGCTGTGTTGGTGTAGAGCACAGGTGAGATTTTCACCCCTCTGGTGATGGCAGAGGTGAGGTTCCCACAGGGGTGTGGGTGGGGATTTTGTGGCTTCAGCCAAAATGGTGATGACTTTCACTGCAGGGAGGTCACGAGCACTCATTTATATAATGGCTCTATCCTGGTTTTGTTCTGGATGCTGTAGGTATAATAGTCTGGTGACTGGCAAGCGGGCAAGAGGCCTCATCGCTGTGCTGTGGCTCCTGTCCTTTGGAATTGGACTGACTCCACTTATGGGCTGGAATAAAGCCATGAGCGGTTGTCCCAACACCACCAACGAGACAGGGGTTGACACCAGGACACAGCACCATGGCTGCTTCATCTCATGCCTCTTTGAGAATGTGGTAACGATGAGCTACATGGTGTACTTCAACTTCTTTGGCTGCGTGCTGCTTCCCCTGGTTATCATGCTGGGAATCTACATTAAGATATTCATGGTCGCCTGCAAACAGTTGCATCAGATTGAACTGATGGGCAACTCCAGGACCACGCTGCAGAAGGAGGTCCACGCAGCCAAGTCTCTGGCCATCATTGTGGGATTTTTTGCCTTCTGTTGGCTGCCCCTGCATATCTTGAACTGCATCACACTCTTCCACGAGGAGTTCTCCAAATCCAAGCCTGAGTGGGTGATGTACATGGCCATCATCCTCTCCCATGCCAACTCTGTCATCAACCCCATCATCTACGCCTACCGGATCAGGGACTTCCACTACACCTTCCGCAAGATCATTTCCAAGATCCTCTGTAAGACTGACGACTTCCCCAAGTGCACCACTGACAACAACCAGCACCTGACCGTCACCAACATTAACTGCCCTGTAGCCTCTGTCACCATATGACCCTGCATGTCCTGCTCCCGGGATCCTGCAGTGTCCCTGACACTATCCTCCCCTGTGCCTCTGTGACCAGTTGCAGCTCGCTCCCGGAGGAGCGCTCAGAGATGACCACTATGCAGTTATGCAGCTGTATTTTTTGTTATTATTATTTTGTAATTAACACAGTGCCTCCTGGAGGGATAACCTGAGCGGGGAGACTGACTGTAAACCCAGGTTGCGTGAGTGCTGGCGACCGTGTTGTGTCTCCATTCCAGGTCAGACACTGACTGTGGAAGATCCACTTGCTGGGGGCGTTTCCCCAGTTGTGCTGCTCGTGTCAAGTCCTATTTTAATTGTTATTATTATTTTTTTTAAGCTTTTGATTCCTTTAGGAGTAATAATTTTGTGTCTGGTTTTTGAGTTGTTCTTTAAGTCCGTACTTGACAGCACTTTGGTAATACCCGAATTATTCCATCAATTGTTTGATGCAGCTAGTATTCTCCAATGGGAAAAAGTCTTACTTAGCCGAGTTGCTGGTGTGAAACTGAATCTGCGTTCCAGGCTCTGAGGGACGTGATCATGTGGCTGGGAAAAGAAGCTCAGAACTGGCCAGCTCTTTCTGGCCCCAGCGTGGAAGCCCTACTTACTGAAAGAGAAGAATTTTAGGGAAGAGTAGACTGAAGTTTTAGCTCAGTGGTTTTATTGCCTTTAAATCCCTTTGGCTTACAGGACTGTGCAGCCCAGTGCTTCAGGTCTGCTTTCAAATCTGTTTCCATCTAGGAAAATGCAAAAGGCAGATGTGCCCTGAGGCTCGGCTAGTCTGCTCCATTCACTGAGGTTACTGCAAACCCTGCTTTAGTGACACTATCTTTACAATGAGGTTTTTGCTCCCAAGTCAAACCTTGACAGCCTGGCAGTGCTTCCAGAAGTGCTGGGTTTAGCTGCAATAGCTGGATGCTCTAGCTCGCCTGATTCCTGAAGCTTAGTCCCGTTGAGGCTCCTCTGTAGCCCAGTAACCCCCAGAAGCTGTGAGTGCTTTGTTGTCTACTGATGATTCTTGTTTTTGCATTCTATTTTTTAATCCTGACCTGCACTGTTAGCAAGAGACTATAGGGGAGCTAATTCATTTGAGAAGCTAGAATGCCTTGCCTTGTTACTCGATTTTCACCAAGCTCTTGGGGCTGAAGCTCACCTTGCAGCCTCTGCAGTCAGCCAGGAGTCCTGGCCTGACCTAAGTACAAAGCCCACTCAACAGTGTAAATTGGTACTGCAGGTTCCTAACTGTCTGCAACCACAGCTCAGTGATTACTGCACCTGATTTAATATGTAACTGTGACATGTAAAACTAGACAAAGGTAGAACAGCACCTTCATTTCTGAATGCTCTGCTTCTCCAGACGCATGATGGCACGTGCACTGCTGTAAATGTTTCTGGCATGGCCTTTGTTTTACAAACAGGACTCTTGCCTGAAGGTCCCTGCGTGGTAAAGTGGACCTGTCTGTCTCCAGTAGCTTCACCATGCAACCAGTGAGAAGTGCAAGGGTGTGTATGAAATGGGGTTTTCAGTGGTAACTCATGCAGGGAGACAGAGAGAGTGAGCAGGACTTTCAGAGCAGGGAAGGAAGTTTAAACACAGCCAGCTCCTGAAGAACAAGTCCAGTGGGCAGACTGTGATGCCTGGATCAGTTTGTCCCTGATAAATTGTACTTGAATCATACAGAAATCGGCTTTCTATTTTTTTTTTAACTGCATTGCACTAAAAGGGGAGTAATAGAAGACCCCAAGAGTTTTATTTCTCTGGTGTATATAATGACAAATGCGGTGTAGAATCAGCTGAAAAGCTGATGTGAAGAACTCCTGTTCCTGCAGCATGTGCTGTGCCAGCTGGAGTGACCAGGCAGCGCTGTGGGCGTGGCTTGGGCCCACCATGCAGCCCGGGAACAGCTCACTGGTAGTGATGGATTTTGCTGCTCTGTGTGTCACAGCTGAGCTGTAAGAGCCAGCCTCAAACCTGGGTGAATCACCAGTAGGCTCTGAATGGGTTTGTACATGTTTATGCAATGTCCAAATTTAGCTACAGCTCAGTATCTCGGATACTGGCATTTCCAAGAAGAAGCTGAATAGTTAAAGTTACTGTCCCAAGTGTTTCTCCTTTAACAGCCCCATTCATCTTTGCTGCATGTGTCTTGGTCATAGTCCAGCTAACACATGTAGCCACCTCTTGCCATTTGGGCAGGGTTTGACTCTCTCCTCCTTTCAATCCTTCCCTTCTGTATGATCTTTGGCTGGGTTCCTTCTGTTAATCATGGCTGGAAACAAGCAGGGTTTCACCTGCAGGTCTGGCAGTGCTGCAAAGCAGTTGCAAGCCACATTTATCCTTACAACAAAGAATGTGATCTCTCCCTTCCTGCTGGCTGAAAATGAAGCAAGCTCTGGACAGCATGGACAGACTGAAACACACAGCGCTGCAACACGGAGAGAGATGTCCCAGAACACTTCTTGTATGTGACAGTTTGCACTGCAGCTCAGCAGCCATCACTGCTACCTTTCCTACACCTCCTATGAGCCAGAATTCCTGCAGACACTTGTGATGCAGCCTTAGTATGAACTTGCCCTTGGGTTGTTAGCCTTTAGCAACTATGGCCTGGGTCACCAAGGGCTTTAGGCACATTAAGTGCCTTTGTGGATCTGAGCCAAAGACATTTCAAGGCAAAATAAAAACAGAACACCTCCCTTTCCCCTCTCCAAAAAAAAAAAGCTCTGAAGGTATCTATAAAAATGTGAAGTTAAAATGGCAGAGGAATTTCTGTAGCGAGCGCAGCTGTAGCTATTCAGCTTTCATTCCTTACTGCTCTTATGTACATAGGATGATGTGTTTTCCTCGTGTTGCTCAGATTTTGTATTTGCAGTAACTGTTATTTACATACAGAATGCTTAATTTACCACCTACACAACCTGGCTCAGCCTCTGCCCCATCATTTCTTGCTGTGTTGTGTTCACACGTGTCATATGAGGCCGCCCTGTACTCCAAGACAGGCCCAATCTTGGAGCACTGGCAGGGATGCACAGAGGTGGAAGGAGCTGCTTCCCAGAGCACTGGCTGCTGTTCAGAACAGGGGAGCAGTAGTCTCCTTTCCCCCGTGTCTGGTGTGGACAGCCTTGCCTTGCCTGCCAGCGCGAGGTGCTAGACTTGTCTGAAACGGGTCAACTGAAAAGCACAGCTACCATGGTGATGCTTCCAAAGATCATGTAGTACAGTAAGCACAACAGAAACACCAGTCTCAAGATGCTGAGGAATCCCTGCCCTAATCCCTGGTACAGGTTTGACAGTGATGAATCAGAAATTGTAGCTGTAAAAAACAGGCTGTTTGTATCCCCACATCACAAGCATATAATATTACAGATTAGTTCAGCCATCTTCAGATACCCCAAGAACAGCCTAAAGAAATGAAGCTGAAGTCAACATAGGCTTTTTAACATTTATTAATTAATCTACCAATTCTAATGCTAATTAATGTCACACTTGGCTGCAGCACAGGAAGAAACCTACCATCCATGATGAATATTTGGCAGCCTTGTAGGTACAAAAAAAGCCAGCAACACAGCTGGGAGGGTATACAGAAAGCACATCCACATGTGATACAGATCCTTCATCCTTCATCCTCTTCATCAGCCAGTAAGATGTTTATGAGCTGCTCCTCAGACACTGTTAGTTCCTGACAGGCTCCCATGGCCCGACTGAGGTAGACAGCAAGTATATGTTTGCACTGCAAATAATAGCAAATAATAGCACAGCCAAGTTAACAGCAGGAGCTACACAGGAATGTCAATGCTCTATCTGGAAGCTACAAAAATCCATCCTGGTCTAATGAAGTGCTCTCCCCTCCCAGGAACGTGGTTCTCTCTTGGCACACCAAGCCCCAGCACAGGCTGGTGCTCCAGTTGGCTCTGGTCAGTTCTGCCGTCAGGATAACATAATACAGCGATCTGACACACAACAAAGTGTTACTGGCCTCTGATGTCCTCCCCACAATTGCAGATCAATTGGTTACCCTGAGCCCTTCCTCACTGGCACCAGGTGAACACCAGCCACACCCCATGTGGCAGTCCCATTAGCAGCAGTAGCCCTCATTCCAAGCGAGCAGAGATTATTCATCTCTGGAAAGTCAGAGCAGTAATGCCTAAGTAAGAACAAAAACCCTCTCTAGCCCTTGTAAAGCTGAGCTCCACCCAAATACCATGACTCCCAGTGGGCAGATGATGCAGTGGGTCAGGCAGAGCCTGCATGGCCAGCTCAACACTCATGCATTTACTCCTTGGAAACTTCAGACTGCTCAGGTTCAATATGCAGAGCACAGCTTCTCTCCTGCTCCCTGTCTCAGCCCCAAGTTAAGGCAGACAGCTTACCAGAAGGCTCTCACTCTTCTGCAATACACTGAACCCAAAAGCAGGACATGTGCAGAAGTGGCAGGAACTATAGCAGGTGTAGAGTTTGCCTGAGCTCCCAAGAACCTGAAACAAAGGCAGATGGAGGGGGTGAAGTCAGAGGCAGCGTTCACTTTTAATTTCCCTAAGTCTCAGCCTGTGTCTGGACTGATGTCCCTTTTACAATGACTCACTGCATGCAGCTGGCAAGTGGGTGTCACAACACAAAAGCTGTCACAACACAATCCATCTAATCTTGAAGCTCCTCAGCTTTCTCTCCACCTCTCTCCCTACAGGCGAGGAGTGCTCCCATACTTGCAGCAGACCTCAGACTCCAGTGACTTCCCTGCTGCTAAGAGATCAGGAAAAGTGCAATGACACCAAGCACAGAGCCCCCTCCCCTGATCTCCCATAGCACAGCGAGCTGCCAGCCCCTCCAGGATAGATGAACATGATGAAAACTCTCGTCACAGAAAACCCATTTGAGAATCCACCACAGGGCTGGGAGTGGAAAGAGAGCAGCAGTGAGCACTTGCAGTGAAGCCTTTTCTAACCAGCTCCAGTGGCTGATGGCTGCAAAAGCTCTTGCTGTTCTGCCCCCAAAGCAGCTGCAGCTATTGGAATCTAGTTTTGTCTGAATAAACAAAGTTAAGTCTCCAGAGAAGAAGCCTCTCTGCTCCATCTCTGGTTTGGGAACAGCACTGCCTCCTTTTCCCACATGCTGTTCCTCTGCGAGGCTGGTACTGAGGCATATTCCCTCTGCACCATGGGCACAGGATGTGGGATATCAGGTGTGGGAAGCATTCATTTCCAGCATGGAGAGGCTGACGGGCAAGCTGTGAGCTGCTGGAGCTGACTGCGTGATATAGGAAAGCCAACGTATGGATTATTTCTCTTTTGGTTTCCTCAAGACTGGGAAATAGATTTTAGAAAGCTACTTTGAGATCCAGCTGCTTTCCCCACTCCTATTGCAAGGGAAGGGTCTGCAGGAGCAGGACACACAGACTTTCAAGCAGAAACTTGACTCAATAGCATAGACTTCACTAATGCTTTGAGGCCTAAACTGAGTGCACTTCATGGCTAAGACACAATTACCACAGAGTATTTGCCATGATGTGTCTCTTACTGCCACAGAAAGTGCTTTGAGTCTGCTCCGTGGCCCCGACAGCTGGCACTAACTCTTCCTGGATATTACAGAAAACAATGGAGATTTACATGGGTGTAATCACCAGCAGTGCCCTCCTCTGCAGACAAACCCTGGTCCTCTGCAGACAAACCCTGGGCTCTGGTGGCACAAGACAGTCCTCTCCCACACCAGGCTCTAGATTCTGATTGGGTTTGTGGCACAAATACACCTAAATCCAAAGAGAAACACAAAGAATTGAAAAGACAGTGGAGCTCTGCAGAATGCTGCTCCCCTCCAGGACAACCCTGGCACTCCTAAGTCCCTGCTGAGGAACATCACCCACCCTGGTCCAGAGCTGCACATGCAAGGGGTGCCTTCCCCTGTCCCCAGGAGCTCTTTCTGCACTCCTTGCCTGACACGTAACATTCACAAGTTTAAGCTCTCCCACAGCAGCACCTATGCCTCCTAATCCCCCTTACTCCCAGTGAATCAGGACACAAGACTCACATTCCCATTTCAGAGTAAACCATTTTGTTTTCAGTCTGGCCTTTTACCCTGCACCCTCCTTATACTCCAGGCTGAGTTTGTTTCACTTGTGATAAGTTTGTTTTTCTCTAGGCCCTTTGATTGTTTTTTCCAAGATGAAGGATTCCGATGGTGCCTTTCCTTCAGAAGTGTTTTGCTTGAGGAGGGGGGGCGAGACACAGACATTGCCAGATTTGGCCTGAGTTTAGTGTTTCCCCGTACTGACCTAGATGGCAAGAATGCATATTTCTGTGTAATAAGGCAGACTAAAATCCAAAGACCACGAGAAAAAGGTGCCTCTGCTTCTGGCCAGCTGCAGCCAAGGCAGGCGCAGGGGTGCTCTCTTGGACCTGAGATGCTGTGAGATTTCTTTCCCCTTCCCTCCTTCCAAACCTGGCAGCTGCTGGCTGCACAGTGAGGAAAGATCACCTTGGTGGTGGTGTCCCTGCCAATGTGTGAGGACGCAAGAGACCAGCTGTGACAGCAGTTGCTAGGTGGTAGACAGAGCTAGGCAGCACTACAGCCTGTGCCAGGACCTGGTGCTGAAATCTTTCACAGTGGGGCAGGCTGCCATACAGCTCTAGGAAATTAATTTAAAAAGACATAAAACAGCAGAACCCGATAAAAGTGCAGGATGTGAGCAGTGCAGGTGACACTTAGCAGGAGGGCTAAAGCACTGCCTCTCCTCCTCCTAACTGGCTTCACTCTCACAGCATTTCTGTAGCTCAGGCATAGCTAATACGTGCCCAGCTGCTGCCTGCTCACCACTTGACACTTGACAGCTCCACCATCAGCCACATCCACCATCTCTGCAGCAGGTAAGAATTATTTATCCCTGACCTGGAGTTACAAGGGTTGGCTTTAGTCTGCAGCATGGGCAGGTGTCATACAAACCCTTCTGGGATAATTAACAACTCTGAGCTAACATCAGCACTTGAATACCTCATCAGTATTCATCGGTGCTACTCTTATGTAGCAAAGGCATTAATGCCCAAGCATTAAATGACAAATCATAGGTTTCCTTTGACTGATGGCTCTTTCTTCTCCCATCTCAGTGCCTGAGGGCAAGAGCTGCTTACACTACAGGCTGCAGGCCTAGGGCCTGTCTGAGCAGAGCCATCTTCCCATGAAATAGTACCTAAGATGTACTGGATGATACGGAGCACAAACAGCATTTTAACCTGTGAAGTGTCAAAATCTCAGGTTTGGCTGCGACAACCCAAAGGAGTTTCACAGTAGGACCAGCCTCATGCCACCAATGAGAAGAGTTCTCCAGATCCAGCTGCAAGTGAAAGCATCACCTCACATTCCAGCTCAACCACACCTGGGTGCAAACACCAGATTTGCAAACACTTTCTGGGGAATGAGTGAAAGGGATGACTGTGCGTGTGTCCAGGCAGCTACGGATGCCCCTCTCTCCCTACTGCACTGGGCATGCTTCCCTGCAGAGAGAGAAGTGCACACAGCTGGGATACACATCTGCACCACACACACACATAATGAAGAACCAGGGACACTACCCAGCTACTCTTCAGTGCAGGATCCCACTCATTGTTTCAGTTTCTAGAGCCCCAGATTGCGTTTCTGTCACTGCTCCAGCCTGTGGCCTCAGGGGAGGCTCTGCTCTTTGTTTCTGCATGTCAGACACATGTGCTGAGGAAGAATTTCGCAATGGGACCAGCCTGACACCCCCAGAGAAAATATCTCTTTGTATTCCTCTGTTAATGAACTCAGCAGCAGAGCCTTAATCAGAAATCAAGCTCCACTAAAGAGGAATGATGCTCAGAAGCACTCGTGCACCTGCAGGCAGGGACTGCTTCGTGTACGCTGCCTGTCATCTGGGAGGACACAGGCATAGACCTTGGGTGATGCAGTAGGGCTGCTCACATCATATCCACCAGCTACCAAGTGTGCTCAAGGCTGACCTTTTCCTACATTAACTCCTGGTGATCAGCCCTGACCTACCTGCCCAGGGGCTCCTTCTCTGCTGTAGCACATGAAGTGTTCAGCAGAAACCCTGCCCTGCCTAGAAGAGGGTGTCATGGCTGCAGCCAGCACATCAAAGCTCTCTTGCATGCTTCTCTGAACTCTTCCATGTTTCATGAGGCTTCTACATCTAAGAGATGTATATTAAGCCTCTTCAGATGCAGGTAACTTTGCCATGCTGCAAAATGCCGTAAGCATGTGAGCACACATTTAGGCTCCCTGGAAAGACCAGAAGCTCTAAGCAGTCCCTCTCATCCTTCAAACAAAAGGGTGCTAAGTGAAGGCTGTGTATCCCAGCCTGCAAAGCTCTGCAAGGAGAATGTGACTATTCTTTGCCTATTGGCATATTGAGCTGAGCAACAGTAAAAAAGGAAAGGCCTTTAAGCATTGAATTATGAGGCAGCTGCTATCTCAGGGTCCTGGTAGCAGAGCTTCTTAGGCTTTACCAAACACCCACAGGCAAGCCCTCAACTAAAATCAAAGGCTGTGTTCTTGGGCCCTGTGTATTTATGAATCATGCCTCTCTGGAGGGGGCAATGTCCTCTCCAAAGCCCCAGAAGTGATAAAGGCTCTATGTACAAAACAAGCAATGCAAGCTCTGAACATGTGAAAAACGTTTGTGTCATTACCCAGGCCTGGCTTTATAGCTCTTCTCTTACTCTAGATGACCCCAAAGCATCTCAGTACATCCAGGGAAGGAGGGAAGGCCCTTTGCAGGGAGGATATTTGGAAATATTCCTCTTCATTGCTACAACACTGAACAAAGAGATCACTGGTGTGTGGAAAAAGCACAGCACCAGGTTCAGTAGTGGAGGGGGTTGTGCTGTCTGAGGGGGTTAGTAGTGCTAAATAGTAGGATTTGGGTGCTTCTTTACCAAAATCTTATAAGCAGAGGATCCCACTGCTTTAGCTAGGGTGCAGCACACAGTGTCTCTCTGACTCTGACCTGCTGTGGTCTCACTGGTGCTGAGGCACAGTAGATCAAGAAATTGTGCATACAACAGAAAAGTCAGAAAGAAGTGCCAATGGCTCCTCACCTAATGAGCCTCAGCTCCATCTCCAATCCTGCGCTGTAAGAAGTTTGATCTTTAGGGCTAAGGTGAGCTCTTCTCCCTAAAATGCCATTTTATGAAGATGCTTCTGTGATTCACAGACTTGGCAACAGTGAATTAGTATGAAACCCACGGATTTGGCCTGCACTGCTTCCTCCAAGGCAGCAAGGATCCTGTTGCCAAGCAGAGGTCAAGAGTGTTCAGGACACTGTGGATCTGGAGTGCAACAGGGAAAGAAACGCAGTGATGGCAGATAACACTCCATTGCGTAGTTTGTCAAGAGGAAGGACTGCCTTTGCTGGGTGGGATGGAAGTAATAAAGCAAAATTAGCAATTCCTGGAAAACTTCCTCTGACCATGAAACCCACAAACATGTAAAAAATTGTCTTTGACTGGCTGGGAGCCACAAAGAAAATGGTAATGTACAAGGCTGTTCTAATTCATGGCTAATGCTTTCCAGTATCACTTTAGGAGTTTGTAAAACACTGATATTCTCTCTGTGTTTATCCAAGTGCTCTTCCACATACTGCAAGTTAGCAAAATATTGGCTCATATGTCAACTGGAAACCCCCAGAAAGTGAGACTGAAGAGGAGTAGGTACCTGGTATGCAGTCCTTCCACTGGGGGATGTGACTCGGGTGACAGAACGCTGATCCACCAGATCCAAAGCTGGGACAGCACATGGGCCAAATATGAACTTCAGCCTGAAAGAGAAAGTGTTTCTAGTAGGGTCACACCACAAAAGGAGATCACTTGGCTTAGCCTTATCATAGGAGATAGCCCTATGGTGTCCAGAAAGCCTGTAGCCAAAGGTTCCCATGACTTCCCAAAACCCCACCAGTTACAGCTCCATTGATTGTGCTACTAAGCAATTAAGAGCATTTGTCATTCTCAGCTCTGCTTCGTTTCACTAAGTGACCATTAATCCCTGCCCTGTCCCTCCGAGGACACCCCAGGACTCAGTTCTTAAGGACAGCCTCTATCCTGCGGGCTATGCAGACCTGGGTTTTGATATTCTTAAGATAACTTTCAAATTTCCAAGCTGCTCCTAAACAGTCCCACATTTCTTTGCAAAATCCCACTCAGATTTAATTACATGACATTTAAAAGATTTTTCTTACACAGGACATTACATCTTGTGTGTTTCTTCTTCAGCCCTATGACCCAAACACTACTCTGGCTGTCTGCTGCACAAACAGGGCATGAAGTGATTCCTGTCCTGAACTAAAATGAGACAAAGTGCATCAGAGACACAGAAGTGAGTCTTTAGTCAGTCTCTGTGACTGTGACACAGCGTTAGCCATGTAGGCAAGGAGATATCTTTGAGCAGCATTTCTGGCTTGACAGTCACTTTAGAGATCACTCATTACTGAAAAGGGAGGGTAGGTGAAATAAGAGCCACAGGCTGTCCTTACAGTGATCTGAGCAGCCTTTTTGTTAGTATTCCCATAGTTCTTCCGATGCAAATTCTGTGCAGACAGAGCACTGGAGATTTACCAATTTATCAAACAGTGAATCTAGACTCTAAAACTGGAAACTCTGCTTCTGCCCAGCACTCTAAATACACCAGGTCTTCTTTAAGGGAAACTGTACCTCTGGCAGCAAAAGCAAGACATGCTGGAAAAGAGAAGATGTAGGAAGGAAATCCTAGGGGATGCACAGTGCTGGGGTTAGAGGCAACAGGCAGTGTCACACACCCAGCCCAGTTAACCCTGTTGCAGTAAACTGTCACATGAGGACAATGAGCATAAACAGGGGTTTTAGTGGGAGCAGCATCAGGTAAATGAGCACATGGAGCCAGACTCACTAATTTTAAGGGGAAAAGCGGCTTGTTCTCTGGGACACCTTAATTGTACATACAGGCTGTCCTGGATGAGTTGCCCTGGGCGAGATTATTGATCAGTTGGTCTTGAATCCCACCTCCAGCCATGGCCCACACATCGTACTTTACAGCAAAGACAGAGCAAGGATGATATGTAGCTCCTTGAGCAACAGGAAATGTAGCAGCAGGGCTCCTTCCTCATCCCAGGGAAATTGGTTTAAACCCCAGGGAACAAATGAATCATTTTGTAGTGATTGTATCTCCTCTATCACAACTAAGTTCTAAATTATTCTTTCTCTACCCACCAAACTGCATCAATAGAAAGCTAAAGACCATCAGGGAAATACTTAAGACACTCCACTGCACATGACGCCACTGGATAGTGGTAGTTTTACATCTGTAATCCAGCTTCCAGCAGGGCTCAGAGACAGCAAATTTATCTCAGATAAAACCCAGGGACAGCACATCCCTTACGTCACTACATCCTCCCTAAATCCACTTTCCTTTTCCTTTCCTTCCAAGCAGGGCACATCACCATGCAGGGATGCACTACTGCACAGGCTTCATGGATCAGAGGGTGCCTGGGGTGGAGTAGAGACAAAGCTGGCCAGGTTTGCTCAGGTGTATGTTTGCTCCCTGCAAAACATTGCCTTTACACAACTATCTCCTTAGCCTTGGTGCTGCACATCCTGGCAAGGAGTTCTTTATATCCTGCTGGTGCTGTTGCAAGTTTCTATGATAAGCTCTATGTCAAATATGGACATTGGTTCCTGTAGCCTATTGTCCAGACAGCCCATAGACTTAAAAGTTATTCTAGACTTGTATACCCAGCTGGTCTGAATGTGTCCCAAAGAGCTCAGGGGCAACTCAGTTAACTTTACAGACCTTTTATCCACTGAGAAAAATCTGTGTAGTTGAGATTAGTTACAAGGATAAACAACAAGAAAATCAGCAGTGATGAAAAGATAGCACAAAACATAAGCAAGAGAACAAAAGAAATCAGAGGAATGTTTCCAACTCCAGTGAAGACACAAAGAGCTAAGGCAGAGCCCTGGCGTCTCAGCAGCATGGCTGACCTATGTGTCTGAGTCAATCTCATTGATAACAAGCCAAGGAGACAGACTTATTCCAGCAAGACCAAACTTCAGTTGCACAAACTCAAGGCAATAAGGATTGGCTTCATCTGAGGACTGAGAGGAGGTGGGTGGGGGAACACTCAACGTAAGACATTCCTTAATGATTAGGTTTGGACTACAAGGCGGCTGAGTTTAATGAGTTTCAGTAACTCTTTCAAATTTAGGGAATTCTTTTTCCATATACATAATTCTATCAGTCTAACAGGAAATAAATAAGGGAATGCCCAAAGGAAATTCAAAGACTTCAGAGATTTGGAAAACATTCAGAAATTAAATCAGAATTACTTCTGAGCTGCTGGTCATGGGGGATGGAAATCTGACTGCCAAGAGTTACCACCCAACTGCTATTAAACTTAACATGGGAATTTCTTTCCTCCTTTTTTCTTTTATGACAAGAAGGAAACAAAAAGTTAAGAGAGTTGTCAAATATAATCCTACCCTTCAAAGGCCATTGTGGTCCTAGAAGAGGAAGCCAACATGCATACCTTTCACAAGTGTTATGTTAGGTAACTTTAGACTCAAAGATAGTAAGGCCTGAAGGATTCTTGGTGATCTCTCCTGGCTCAATTATAGGCAGGCAGGAACACAAAGTTAAAGATGAATCTGAAAAGCCTTTCTTACTGTGATAGTGCCTTTTCTCTACCTTCAATACCAATTAGTGAGGGTCTACAGAAGTTGCGAACCTTGGTTCTCTTAGGAGACTGCTTGGAAATGACTGAAATATTCCCAAGCTTTAATCAACACCAGGGTGACGAAGCTGACCTGAAACCTCTTCTAAACAGAAGAAAACTCTCAGGGTAATCTTCAGTTAACAATTCTCTTGTGCAGAGAGATGATATGTACACTTCTCCCTTTCTATCACACATGCCCATGACTCAGATGGAAGAAGGGATCTCAGGATGTTGCTGTGCTCACAGTGATATGAACACAGTGGAGATGCAGCACTCCAACAGCATGAATCACTCTGAAACACAGTCCACTCTCACAGAAAACTCATCCCAGATGTGAGGGTGGACTCAGAGCTCAGGTTAAACATTCCGTGTTTCTGCATGTTTAATCCACCCGAATTAAAGCAAGTCATTACAAGGAGATTCAGCAATACAGAGAATTTCATGAATCTCTGGAAAAATCCTTGAGATTGTCTCTTTGGACCTTCATTTCCACTACTACATAGCAACTCTGCATGAGAAACACGTACTGGTCAACACAGGAAAAAAACAGTGGTATTATGAGAGCAGATTATCAACTGCCCTTTAGCAGGACACCTGGGATAAGAGCTGAAGCAAAGGATACTCACCCCAGCAGCAGGTCATCAGGGACTGCAACAAAAAGAAAACGAAATATGATTTTGCTGAACTTCCCCACTGTGACAGACATCGATATCACAGGCAGGCTGGGGTCTCCCTAATGTGCCCCACCATGAGGCCACACAGGACTGCACTACTCTAGCCATCCTCTCCAGCCATCAAAAAACAACAAGGAGCAGCAAAATGATCAGTTATGGTAGTACTAAAGCATGTATCAAGTACAGCAATCAGAACCACAGGGATTAATTTTCAAAAGAAATGCAGAATCCCAAATCTACCCACTTTTGTAACACCTGACTTTTAAAAGCATTCAAGAAAAGGCATAGGGCCTCAACATCTTACTCTGCCGCTTTAAGAAGTTGGTTAAAAATATATATATATTAGTTTCCCTGAAACTCTCTTGGCATGAGTTGAGAACTCTGGCATCAAGTCTTTAAAAATGTTGTTCTTTTCTCAGCACAGTCTTGCAGGGCGCCACTAGTTTATAGCTTTTAATACAGCCACAGAAACACAATGTCTTCACTTATTGGAACTTCTTGTTAAGATGGAAAGTTACACTTAGGAAAATTTGTTTGTTGCCATTTAGGCTCTGATCACCCTGATCAATCTGACCCTTCTGTTTTCACTAACAGGACACAGTGTACTGTGTCTCTGTATTCCAGTGGAAGATTGGGACTTCTGACTTTAAAATCCTTTGTTCCAACAATTCAAGGTATTCTCTATGATTTAAGCTTTTGGTTTGACTTTACCAGCTTTATTCTAATTTAATACCCCAAAATGACCGATCGGTTTGTTTCTGCAGTTATGCCTCAGCGCACTATTTTGCTTTAAGGAGAAGTATACCTTAAAATAATGTTGGCCTTTTTTTTTCCCCCCTCCTAGTTTACAACAGGATTTATAAAGCTCTTCTAAAAATTTACATGCAGATTTTGGATCTACTCTAACCTGACAGGAGCCATACTGCAAGCATGTCAAAAAGGTGTCAATGTGGTCACTCTGCCAGTTTAGACATTAAATCTCTGCTCATTCCCCACTCACATGTAGTGCTCAGACCTCTCTGAACATTTATTTGCTTGGGTTTAGCGCATTTAAAAACACTCCCTTCCTTAGGAAGAGCCATTCTGCACTACTTATCATGCAAACATAAAGAGTAATATTCTTTCAGCACAGATGACAGAACTACTTTAGTAATCCGAAGTGCAATGAAGGTAATTGTTCTTATCTACCTGTCCGAATTGGCCAAGATCTAACTGCTGGTTTCCGCTTGCTTCATTCAAGCAACGGTAAAGTTGTTCTCTGCCCTTGCTCACTAGCACCACACCCTCTGCCGGTCAGTCATGAAACATCATCGTTTATGTGAAGGTTTCCCTTTCAACTCTCGTTTTGAAATTAGCGAGTCTATAAAAACAGCAGGACATAGGCACAACAAAATGCCTGCCTAGAAATATGTAAAGCATCACCCCTTGAATGCAACCACTTGCACTATAAACTCGAAGCAAACAATATCTTGAATGTAAGTACCACATTCAAAAACATGTCCAAACTGGTCTGATTTGCAAAAGGGCTTGACTTCGAGAAGGGGGCTACTCCTCATTATCTGTGCTTCAAACCCCTTTGTGTTGTCTTCACACCGGGACAACTGGAAACACCCAATATAACCTGCTGCTCCTGAAGGTGAAGGCCACCCAGTAGGCTGGAGATGGGAACCAGGGGATGCCAACAGCCCTCACTGCTCACTGAAGGTTACGACTGGCCCACCGCCTGCTGGGATATTTCTGGGTTTTATTTACGTACCGTGTGAGGTCTCCTTAAAAGCCTTTTTGATCTCTCTCAAAAGCTCTTCTGCTACTGCGGGCAGGGTACTGTCCATCTTGTTGGCAGGGTACTGTCCATCTTGTTGGCTCTGGCCTTCTGACTGGAAGGAAGCAGTGGGAATCATTACACTGCAAATACCATAGACCAGGACAGGTTAACTGGGCACCACTACATCCCAACCCTGCAATGAGGCCAAAAGCATCTCCACCACCATTTGAAACGTGTTTTTCACACGTTCTCAGAACAAAGGGTTTCTCCACAACAGAAGAGTGTTTCTCAGACCCCCCCACGTGTGAACACACCCCGTGGAAGCGGACGGGGGGACACAGCTGGCAACAGGGAGAGGCCCTGGCCCGGGCCGCCCCGGCTGCTGCCCGCTGATCTTTCACAGAAGGGCCGGGAGCCGGCAGGCCTCAGCAGCGGGAGTCCAACCAGCACCGCCACTCCCCACCGCGGTCCCCGGGGGCTCTCTCGTTACGGCGGAGCCGCGTCGGAGCTATTTAGAGCGGCCGGTCCCGCGACAGCGGCCCTGGGGCCGGGCCTACCTGTACCTGCGCCGCCATGAAGCCGCGTCTCCATAGCAACAGGCGCCCTTTGCCCCACGTGACGCTGAAGCGTGCATCACGTGGCGAGTGGGAGCTCTTAAAGGGCCCGGGCGGGGATGATGCTGGCGGCAGCGCTGCCGCGAGCCCTCAGTCGCTTGTCCGCCCGGCGCTACCCCGCGGGGCTCCGGCCACCCCGGGCCGCCTGGCGCGGCGGGGAGCAGGGCAGCGGCAGGACGGGGTTTGAGCGGCGGCGATGGGCCCGGCCGGTCGGAGGTGCTCTGGGCTTCCTGGGAGGTGAGGCAGGCCTCGGGCTGCGGGCCGCGGCGGTGTGTGGCCGGGTGGCGGTCACCTTCGGCCCGCAGCCTTCTCCCTCTTCCCCAGGGACGCTGAAGAGGACGGCGAGGACGCCGTTATCCTCCTGCTGAAGAGAGCCAAGGTGAGGCGCCGTCCCCTGCAGGGCCGCGGCCATGGCGGGTGTTAGCTCAGCGGGGACCCTGGCCCGTGAGCTGTACCCCCCCGGCTTTGCCCTGTGTCTCCGCAGCTCAGCGTCATGAAGGGTGAGCTGGGAGAGGCCGAGAAGCTTCTGCACGAAGCCCTGCGGCTGTCGCACCAGTCGGATAACAGGAAAGCCATTATCTACACCTACAGCATGGTGAGGCTCGGGGGGCTGGCAGGGACCACCCTGTGTAGTGTCTGGTTCACGCTGGAAGGTGCTGTGGGGTGCTGAGTTCCCTTCGGGGTGTAGTTCTGAGGCCGTGATGGAGCTGTAGATATAAGGAAAAGCAGTTGTACTTAGGCAAGTCTCTGCAGTCTTTGTGGAGCTTCAGCACTCTCTGTCTCTTCCAGATGGCAAACGTGGCCTTCATGCAGGGACAGCTGGATAATGTGAGTAACTCTGCTTTTTACCTCTGAATTTTGAGGCTGACATCTTGTGCAGGCGCTGAGTTGTGAGGCAGAGGCCTCCCAGTAAAAAGCAGAGTGATCTGCCTTGGAACTGCAGTGCTGTAGAGCATGTTCTGCCAAGAAAAATGCTTTTGCAGATAGTTTCTGAGCTCCAGCATGGTGCTGAAGGAAAGGAATACTTCTCACTGTCAAATGCCGCAGTGAAGCATATTAGATGACTGTCCTAAGATGAACCTTGGAAAGCCCTGAAGGCACAAAAACGTGGTATACTCATTGCTGATGTAGCAGTCCTAAAGTAGAAACTGAAGAGACCTGCTAGTTGTTAGTATGTTGGACTCTGGTTAGCTTTTCACTTCTACCTAATATTGATGTACAATGTAAATGCCACAAACTGTAAGACAGGTTTTTCCCAGTAGTCTGCCTTTGTAAAGGGTAGAGATCTTTCAAGTGCCATCATTCCCCAGTGTTCTCTTCAAAATTCTCATTTCAGGCAGAAAAGCTCTACAAAGCAAGTATGAGCTATTTGCTCTCAGGGGACACGAAAGAGGTATGTTCTTCTGATAAAGGCTTTCAGCTGGAAGTTTTAACAGTAGTGCATGTCTCTTTGGTCTATTTCTTGTGCTGTAATACCTCCTGCTGGAAATCTGCAATACTAGCTATGAGCTTGCTGGCTTCTCAGGAACTTCCTTTAATGGATGGTAGCTCTGGAGAGAAAAGGATGAGGATTTTTAAGGTCTAAACTTGTACTCTGACAAAGTAATGTTTCTACTGGGGAGATGCAAAAAGAATAACAGTTGCATTGTGTGTCCTTCTGGCAGGATGACAATGCAATCCTTGAGATGTCCCTCAAGCTGGCCAGTATCTATGCTGCTCAGAAACAGTGAGTTCCTTGCTAAAGGCATCTTTTGCTTTCATCTCAGCTTCAGAGTGACAGTGGTATCAGAGAATAGAGAGCCTGAGGAAGCTTTGATGTGACAAGATGGCATCAGCATAAAGGTTCCCGCAGGCATGGTATTTGCCTACTCACAGTCTGTAGCTATGTAGTTACATGCAGTCATGTAGCAGGGTTTGCTACAGATTGCTGTTAGGACCTGCCCAGCTTAGGGCAGAAGTAGCCAGAGAAACATCACTTAAAAGCCTTCTTTCCTGTGAGGTGTGGATTTGAAGCAGTTGGTGGCTGGAAACTTGTAGTTTTGTTTTTCAGTGGTGCATTGGCCATGGGTTGCCTTAGCTGACCTTGTCTGGGGGGAAGAGGGGCCCTTTCCACCTCTGCACAGAGGGCAAAAAGGGTCCTGTGAAGGGGAAAAGTTGTCTTGCAGGCCCTGTAGAATGAGGGATTGAAGGTGTTCACATCCATCCCTTCAGGGATTGAAGGAGCTTTGCTTTGCTTTGCTCAGTTGCTGCACTTTGCAGGCACAAATTAGCCCTGGCTGGCTATGAGTTCTGCATCCTGACCTTAGAGGAGAAGATTGCCAAGCAGAAGGACTTGCCTGAGGATGTCTTACCAGGTAGGACTGCCTTGTCTGCCAAAGGCTTCTCGTTATCTTTTCTCCATTTCCCTCACATTGATGTTTCTTTCCATATTGTCTAAGTACCATCTTCATGTCAATCCATTGTCTTCACACTGCATGAGTTTCCTGCTCTTGTAGGATGGAGACTCATGCTTGATCTTGTAGAAGTGATCACTTCCACTCCTCTCTATTTGCAGCTGAAGAAAAGGCCAATACCCGTCTCTTGCTTGGGATGAGCCTAGACTCCTATGCTCGCTATCTCCTAAACATTAACCAGCTCCCAGCGGCCCAAAAAATGTATGAGAAGGCTCTGCAGATATCAAAAGATGTTCAGGGAGAGACTCATGCACAGGTGACTTGTATAATGGACTACTAGGGAAAGAAACCTAAGCTACCAGGGAATGAGGCAGCCTTAAAAGCAGTTTTGCTGGTATCAGCCATACATAGCACTAAATTGGGATCTGCTTTCTTGCCAGGAAGAATGAGCATACAGCATTTTAATAGAGAAATACAAGACACTTTCTTACTGAAAGCTTCTCTGGGAAATACTGCTTTTACTAGTGTGATGGGAGTATGATGGTGGTGCTTGTGATGCCCCAGACTTCTACACAGGTCTTGCTCTGAGGTTTCCTTTTCTGTCCTGATGCAGACTGTAGTCCTGATGAGCGACTTGGCGACTGTACTGGATGCCCAGGGTCACCACGATGAGGCATACTCCTATGTGAAAAGAGCAGCAGAGCTGGCAAAGGAAACTCAACACCCTGAGGAGCACATGGTGTTGAACAACCTGGCAGCAATTCTGATGCACAAAGGTAGGTAGATAAATGTTTGGCTTCTGTCACTGTGCTTGTGCTGACTGCAGACACCTGCATTGTAGGACCAAAATATAGTGTTATTTTTGTGTCGCTATTTGTAGTTTAAGCAGCAGGTCTGCTGACTTTGTGTAGCAACCTGTGTGGTGTTCAAATAGAATTCAGCTGCTGAAGGATCCTGTCCAAGATAAATGCAGTACTGGTGCATCTGACTCAAAAGGTTGCCAAGAGATCTTGTTTCCCTTGTCCTGTACATGCAATAACTTGTTCCAGAAGAAGAGAAGACATGCTGGAGACTTGTTTCTAAGAAATTTTAATGCTGAAGCAGCACTTTGTTCCATCATCATTGCTGTTGTCTTGCTCTCATAATTGGCACCCAGTGCTGGATGTTTTGCGAACCTTCCTAGTTCTTGATGTGTTCCAGTAGTCTTTGCTTGTTCTTTGGGACTTTGAAAATGCCTCTTTTTCCTCTTGATACAGAGGACTTTCTGCAAGCAAAACAAGTGTACAAAGAAGCTCTCAAGCAGGCACAGCAGAAGGGAGATGTTGCTTCTGTTCAGCATATCCAGGAAGAACTAGCTGAGCTGGCTAAGAGGAGAAAGGGCTCCAAGTAAGCTTGGCCACAGGGTCCAACCATGAGGTGGCCAACAGCAGCAAGGGCTGGTCAGTACAAACAGCCCTGGTGCAATGCTCCAGGGGAACAGCAAGGAATTTAAGGACTATATAACAAGAAGGGCTGCTATTACCCAACAACTTAGCCTAAAATAAAGTTGTGAAATCCTAACTGTGTAGATCTGTGGTGTAGTCTATGGTTAGTGAGCTACTATGCAAGTGATTTAACTTGGTCTGGACTGGGAGCAAAGCACAAGTATAGCCTGTTATGAACTTATATTACTTAGAGAGCATTTGCTACTCCAGACTATTCACAGAGGTATTTACTTTCAAACCATGGCTCTACTAAAGTTAAGTCATGAAGAAGAATAGGCAGGAATTGTCTCACTCTACATGCTGGCTACCACAGCAAGGTGTGCTTGTGTCAGTGCTGCAATTCAGTGTTTATTAACTTCAGTAGAGCATTTCCTAGGCTATACCTGTACTATGACAGAGCTGTACCTCCAGGTCCTTTTCAACCAGGTTGCCTAAAGATCAAATGTTTTTCTTCAAAGCATTTAGCATCCAAAGATAGAACATGTGCTCTGTTAGGAGGGGTCAGACTATGTTATCTGGCAGAGCTGTTGTCAGAAATGAATCACTCTGCCACCTTACACCAGTCAAGAGCACAGTGAGTGCCAAAGCTGGCCTCCTCTCCTGGATAGGTCAGTGCTAGAATGGTGAGGCTCCTGGTGGAAAAGGTGGTATGTACAAACCATCAGGTCTGTGAACTGCACCGTGACTCTAGAATGAACAGCCCGCTCATACAACAGAATGTTTCAGTTCTGTCCTGCAGGGACGCCTAATGTTAAAGGACAATTAAACCAGAAGATAGCAAATCTGTATTTAGCTAGGATGGAATAATAGAACTATTACTAAACAAGCATTAATTTAATGGCTCATTTGTAAAAACTTCAGCTGGTTGATACAACCCTTAATGTTAATTGCATTATCATTAGTTTACTTACAGTAGCATTAGTGGCTTCAGCTCTGTTTAACTTTGAGCTAAGAGGCAGCATGCAGGTTTTCCAGAGCAGATGTTCATTGAAGCTGGAAGAACTTAAGTCACATGTACAGCTTTGTTCTCAGCAAGCTAGGAAGTAAAAATACAGCTGTTACAGGCATGCTTGTACTAACAGAAAGGCTCTGACACAGTAGTACCAAAGTTCTGGGTTCTGTTTTTGAAGTGGCAGACCTTAGCCACTCCAGCAGTATCAATTGGGAACCCTGCAGCACCCCCTAAGGGAAGTGGTTTTTGCCTGTTCTCATAACTTGATGCTGTAAAACAAGAGGGAGACACAGGAAAGGCAAATGGAGAACTGATCCCCTTTATTGATTGGTCTGAATCCAGAAGTCACTGTCTACTGAAGACATTGTGTGGAAAAAAATAAAGTTGTTTTATGATGCATGGGTTTTTCAAGTCTTAAATGATTTCATATCAGAATCACGAAACATACCAAGATGAAGCATTGTGAAAGCGCTGATCAGAAATCAGTTAAAAATTTGTAGTAAACTACACTTTGTAAACATGACTTACAAACACCTTCCTGTTTGAAACAGGGCAGATGTAATTCCATACTTGAAGATTACTGGAATTGTGGTAAACCCTAACTTAGGCTCTGGAGAGGTTTTTACACTGGAGAAGTTAGAACTTGGATAACAAACAAAAAAGCAGCAACATTTTATGTGCAAATGCCACTCAAGCTGTATCTTAGGAGAAAGTGACTATCCTACTTTGGGAATCTTGCTGCTGCAGCAGCAATAACATGAAGCTTTGCAATGAACATGCTATACTTACAGTTAGCAAAGACATTTGTCTGTACATGCCTCTTTCACATTGTATTTGTTACACTAGGAAAGTGACAACGAGTGAGTTTTAGAATGGAACCGAACTCTCCATTCCAAATTTAGACCTACAAAAAGGGCAGAGCAACTTGTGTTCCAGTATCTGCTGCTGTGGGAACAGAAAAGTTAAAATAAGAGCACAGGTCTACAAACAAGATGAAGAGTTCACTGTTAAGCTAGAAGGATAAAGGATGGGAGGGTGAGAAAAGTCTTTCTTAGAGAAAGACTGGAAGGAGACTTAAGACTGCCAACTGATCTACTCTGATGCAGTGTTTAAATAAAGCAGCAAAATCTGTATTTGCAACACAGCGTCAAGTTTCCAAATGAGTTCCTCTGGATCTTTCCCCCACTTTCCTCCCATGTACTCAAAGTCAATTTGTATTGATAAGTAGTTCTGTACTTGCTGTTTGTAACTGGACCTTACAGTCCTTCTGCAAGATGTAGAACTTCCACAGCTGCATTCACCTTCCATACAACGTCACAAATACAGGGTTAAATTAAAAATAATCCAACTGGAAAATAACTTCAAGGCAAAGACTCTGTTCATGGATGAGATGCAAAAGCAGTCTGGAATCTGACAGATGGTGCCACCCCCCAGCTCAGTGCTATCTGTAAATCAGTCCTTCTACCCCAGAAGATTCAAATTCACTTCCTGAGGTCAGTGCAGCAAAAAATAAGATGCTTTTGAAGATGGATGTCAGGACACCCTGTGGTATCACTAACCAGATGCATGTATACATGAGCTACAAGCATATCATAGCAGGCATTGATAGATGAGTGATTAAGGAGACTCTCCTAGTACCATATACAATTTAAAAATCACCCTAACAAGTATTGCACACTTTAGGAGTTAAGCCAAGCATCTGTAAGGACTTCAACCAAAAGCTTGCTTACAGGGCCAGGGATGGGGATGCAGACTTTAAAATAATTATTACATAAAGATTTTAAAATCAGCCTGGAGGAAGGTAAAAATCACAGTACCTATTTCAAACCGGTTGTAACAGAAGCCAAGTAGTTGACTCATGTGTTGCTCACTTATTCTATAAAAGCATTTTGTTTTATTTAAACTTGGGATGTAGAGGTTTTTCTTCTTAAAGGATTTATCAACCCACCCAGAGCCTCTGTTCAGATAAGCCATTTGCTGTGGTGAAATATGACAGTAAAATTTAGTAGCCTGTCTTGACTGCATACAATGCAGAAACAGAAAACACTTAAGATAGGCTTTTGGGGCACAGTTAAAATTCCCAGTGTGCAGAAGTGAGGTATGCCTCCAGAAGCTGTTCTTTGTTTTTCTTTTATATCCTTTAAAAAATGAACCATAACATACCCATGCAATAATAGTTCTGCAGTGTTGCTAAATAAAACCAACTGCACCAAAAAATTTACAATGTGGCAGAATTTAAAATTCAAAGAAATATATCATCTTATTCCAGCGAACCGGCCTATGGTAATGTACAGAATTCAGTAAGGGGTCAGTCTTAAAAAATCAACATTTTCACAAGAGCTTGATCACCACTGAGAAAGTGTGTCTAGGGGAAAAAAAATGATATAAAAGCACAATGCCTGCAAGAAGTGGCCTGGCATTAACTGGGCAATGACGCTAGGCTGGTTGGGAGGCTAGGTTAGGGTTAGGCTAGGCTGGAAGGGAGGCTAGGGTTATGAAGAGTACTCTACACTGGAGAAAATGCTTAAAAAACAAAAAAAATTACAAAATGACCCCCAAAGTTTAGGCAATGATTTGAACATAAGTACACCAGATACTATAGCAAGGGAAAAAACACTGCAAAAAGTACTCTCTATTTACAGAAGAATGATTTAAAGACATTAAGGTTTTCTTTACAAATAGATGTAGAACAGGAATAGTCCACATTTTTTAAAAACTCTTTACATATTTATCTTTAGTAAGTCAACCTTCTTGTTAACAATCCTCCAACACATGGCCTGTGCAGAAGGCATTTAACGGACTCTCCAATTCTTCACTGTGTGGCCCTTGCTCTCTTGGAAAGTCTCTATGGGCACAAGTCAAAAATAGATTTCTTGTTTTGACCCGCAAATAAAAAACAAAAAGAATCTGCATAGTTCAGTCATCACTGTCAGACAGAGTCTCATATTGTGCTGAAAGCAGTGGTGCAGGCTCTCGCTCCCATATCCTGTTCTGTTGGTGAGTGGTTGCTTGGCTCATGGACGGTGGGGCACACGCAATGGATGTTGGTGGTGTACTGCTAAGCATCCTCATCGTCAACGGGTTGTAAGGAAACTGTGTTGAACCTGAATAAAACAGAGTTTCTCTGAGTCAAAACCATGAGCTGTTCCAAGAGACCCATATCTGAAAGACAGTCTGGGTTTGGTTGTGACAAGTCGCAGCAAACCTGTTATTTCTGAAATTCCTCATATGCTGTAAGCTCCTGACCAGTGTAGGAAAGAAACCCATTTCTCACCTGTTGATGAAGGCCTATCTTCCCAGGCCCATACTGGAGTCTGCCTGTGGTAGTCCCCTTCTGAATGTACAGATGAGACAGAAGAAGGTCTTTCGGTTCCCAAATACCCCTGTCCAGGAATTGGAGATTTTGACTTCCTATTATTCGACTTGTTGATGAGCTTCTGCTTGCCCCCTCCTGGAAACAGAAAGGACAGATTTTACAAAGATGTTACACTGGAATTTAGCCTCTGTTTGTTTCTATAAACTACCATGTACCAAAAAACAGGTGTTTCACACTGGTGCCTTCTGGAATGCTGATTTGCCTCCATTAGTGATCTAGTCTTCTAACACAGTGTTGCTAGAAAATCCCTATTCTTATCACAACAAAGTTATAGTTCCATGTTTAGGAAGGGAGATGTTTTCAGTTCAGGCTCCTGCTGGCACATGTTCCTTATAGGTGAACATCAAACCACTGACATGCTTCAGGTATCTAATACATCCTGTTATCTCTTCTGTATTTCATCACTGTAGTCATTCTCCAAGAAATACTGGATAATGCTCCTGAACTCTCCAGCATCACTGTGAAAGCCAGGACCACCAAAGGGAATGGAAACACCATCTCCGCTTTCCAGACGAAACCCACTGATTTTCAGTGACACCATGTTTATTCAAACTCTTAATTTTTATTTAAGTCCATGAAATATTTAGGAGTTGCAATGACCCACCTGAATTTGGTGATGGGTTAGCTTCCTCCCTACGCGTCTCATTACTTGCTGATGCTGCAGCACTGGAACTGCCAGGTACTACCGCAATAGACTGTGTCATTACAACTCCATGCTCCTCGCTCTTGTCATCAAAGTTTCCCATCAATGCTTTCCTAATAATGTCTTCCAGACCCAGATTACTGGCAGGATCTGCAAAGGAATGACCCCTAGAACTGACTGCACCTGGGAGATAAAAGAAAACATACAGGGAAAGGTGGGAGGGGAGGCAAAAAACGTATCTCGGAGAAATTACAATGGGATTTGGGAAAAGGTTTGAGAGAGGCAGAAAGGGGGGGGGGGGGGGGGGGAAGAATTTTTTAAGCACAAAGCTACATACACCAAAGCAGTTCACAGTGGCTACAAGTTAGGCATGCCAGCGAACACTGAAGAGCTACGTCAGTAGTACCACTGAATGTCAGAATCCTTGCAAGATGGTAAATCTTACTGTGTTTTGTGAGTTGAGTTTTTTTTACATAGCAAAGGAAGCTGAGCATGCTGATTGTGATAGCATATTAAGTAAAATCCGCAGCTATGATTCAGTTGTAAGACAAAAGACCAGAAGAATGCTTCTCTCATTAATAATCCATACTAATTTGGCTTATGAATTGTGATACGTGGCAATTTTTTATTGCAGAAGCTTCTCTTCCATCTAAATTAATGCAGATCAGTACTTTTCCATTTAGAAGACAGAAGCACTGTACCAGAAGGGGCAGTGACTGGCCAAAATCACATGAAGTCAGTCTGTGTTACAACTCAAGATTCAGATAGAGCAGCTCTTCTCTCCCACCTTTCCATTCAATTCTCTGCCTCACTTTCCTCTTTAACACAGTAAAAGTATAGGTTATATTTAATTTTCTCATCTCATAAAAAGTTGAGGGGGTTTCTAATGTATTCATCACAGGAAAAAACAAAAATCAGGAAGTATTTTAAATACCCCAGTTTATAAAGTAAATTGCATTTGATAAAAGAAGCTCAACTATACGATATTTAAATTCTATTTAAGTGAGATGCTAACCAATTTCTCTGTGTCAGATTTGCAGAGCATACATAAATAAATCACTCCTGCTTAAGTTCCCATTTAAATATTCTCTGAAGCTTCCTTTGGTCATTTTGCTTTTCCCTACAATACAGGAAACAAGTTTTCATGTAGGGTATTACCTTTTACATTTTCATCATCTTCCTCATTTACGGGACTCCCCAAAGCATACAGATGAAAGATGTGACATGGATTTACCTTTTCTGAACCATATGTTGTTTTTTCTTTACTGACTTACCTGAGGTAGTGACTGCTGGCAAATTAAATATTTCAGTCCCTGGCTGAGCAGTTGCTGCAATTCAAACACAACATTTCATTGAGTTTCTCAGTAGTGGCAGTCACGGTAAGTAATTGTTTCTAGTCCTAATGCACAAGGTGTAACTACTTTTGAACTATTTTCAATGTTCACTTTTCCTTTCTCAGTCTTCTAGGATGAATGTACACCTATGTCTTCTCAGGAAAATGATCTATACCAGCGTAAAAGTACGATCATGGCTGTTACTTCAGAAAGTAACGTGACTGAAATTTCACAATCTAAATGCTTTAAAATGCAAAGCTGCATTTGATTTGCTAAACTTGAATTTTAAACATTACCTGTATGATGACCAATTTGAGAATAAAGTTTTTAAACCGTAACACGGAATTCAATATATAAATGAAAAGACTGCTGGCACCAATGGAAAGTGTGCTTGTGTGCCAAACATGCACATCAGGCTTTCAACAGAGCAAAATCTATTGTGCACACAATGGGGATCAGTACTGCAACCCTTACTGACACAGCTTGCTTCTCAGAAAGAGATTAATTTATTGCTCAACGCAAGAGCATTTACTTTGAAGTAAACAGTCTCTATTAGGTACTGGGTTCACAAACAGCTTTAATTCTCACTAATGATAATTTTGATACGAAGTGCTGTTTAGGTTTCTAAGAGAAAAAAACAAAGCTACAGTTCTAGTATCATATTCCACCATGTCAGAATCCATTACTGAAACTATAGTAAAATAGGTCTTTTTAACAGCCATAATCATAAAGACCAAGGAAACACAAAACATTCTGTTTCAAGACACCTTTCCAAAAAGGAAAATATGTAATAGCTAAGGAAGATATAAAGCAAACTAGACACAAAGTTAACTAGAATAATGTCAGGTTTTAACAATTCTTTTGTTAATTATGTGGGGGTTTTTTCCATTTTTTTGAGAAACTATTTCCATCTCTCAAATTAAGTGTTAAAAAGCTTTAATGTGACAAGTCCTACATCCACCAGAATAAAAAAAAGAGTGTGTGTGAGGGAAATCTAAGAATGTTCCAGTTCTTTGGTCATAAGTTATTATATACTTGTTCTTTATTCATAGATTTATACTCATCCATGTGTTATTTGTAACATTTAGGTTGGGACATTGTTGTGGGGACAGACATCTGTGGATAGCAGTCACATAAAGCTTAAGCTGGAAAAGTTCAGGGAAAAGGCAAGTCCTGCATACCCATGTCAGAGTCACCTCCACCAGATGAGTTCAGCTTTCGAAATATCTCCTGTTTCTTGGATTTTACCATTGGTGAAGTGTTCTCAAGTTTGGTGAAAAACGAAGGCAGGTAGCTTATACTACCTGGAGAGCGAGAGTCAGTCCTGCCAAGACCAACATGTGTCAATGAGAGAGAACGTTTTCCAAGATGCACATTTCAATCTTTCCAAAAGCAGTCAGGCAGAAACCACCGACATTCGCATCAACTTTAAGATTCTTTCCTCAGCCTGTTTTCTGGGGACCAGGCAAGTCTAATGACTCTCCAAGAACATCTGCTTTATGCAGGTAACAGAAAAAGTGACCATGTCATTCTTTGTACCTGGAGTGGGGTATACAGATGATGTTCTTAGAAGTTATCTCTGGGGTGCCTACTGCCTTGCAATGTGCACACTGGCTGCAGTTTGCAGTGTGAATCAATAGGTGAAGAAATGTTTAAGCTAGAAGCCCAAATACTCGTCCTAGCTGCTCCTATTTACAATCTTCTCACTCTTGTCCCCAGTATGCCACTAAAAAGACATACTGCTTTTAAAGTCTGCTTGTCAACCCTGTCACAGATGGTCCAAGCAAATAAGCTATTTCAGGCATTCTTAGTAACCAGGTAAAACAACCTTATGGACTGGAATTTGGCTCAAGAGCTGTCAGTTAGCCACTCTTGCTCTATGGCACAAATTCAGACTGGGATCCACGTTCTGTATTTCATACCTCTTACCAATTTTACATTCACAGTGGCTGACACACTTTCTGCACATAATTTCTGTCACAGTGTACAAAAATGGCTGAAGTAAATGTCAAACCGAGTTTATCTTCAGATCTTAGAATGTGCAAAGTTTAGACTGTTTATAGAGATTATAAAAGCAGTAGCATTTCAACTACAGAAGGAGAAAAAAACACCCCTAAAAATCCAAGCTAAAGCATGAAGAAATTCAGGTGAAAAACCTAAGCTAATACCAAGGTCCCAAATGACTTACACTGTTTTGAAAAGTGGATAAAAATTATCAACTGTATGTTCACTTGTAACACTTGAGTTTGCTTAAGCAGCAGTAATCCAGCAAATCAGCTTTAATTTAAAAGCCCCACCCCATAAAAATGCAATCTGCCCTGCCACATTTCTGAAAATCCTTTTGCATCCAGCTAAACTTGCATCCTGGACTGTAACAACCCTGCCAGCAACTGCAGAGTGAAGAGGGTAGGGGTGAAACAAGAAGAAAAGAATCAATTTCACCAGCATGAGCTTTACGTAAGTATATGGTGAGCCTGCTGGTTGCTACTCCTTCTTCAGCAGGCAGCAGAGCAAATGACAGAAGCATCCATTCCAATGTGCATCTGCCAGCTATTTGAAGACACCAGCCCTGATGCAGTCTGACAGGGATCCCATGTAGTTTTATGCTGCAGATCTGGAGACTGGCAAATAGCCCTGGAAAACAGGGCTGCCTGACACCCCTGGGCACGGGCCTCCTGACACCCCACCTTCACACCTCCCTGAAATGAAACTCCTTAGCTTAACGCTATTTCATGAGCTAAGCTGCTCTAGAGTCACGAGCATTGGAAGCCTTGGGTTCTGCCACACTTCACCAGGACAGTATCCAGGAAGCCAAGCATGCAGAAGACGCCTGAATATTTAATAAAAGCTGTAGTAATTGGACCTATCCCCAAACCGCTTCAGTTTTACAGAACTGACACCCAACAAGGAGTTTTGTTATAGTGCTTTCTATCAGATATGACGTAGAACCCACTGCTTGCACCAAGAAACTGGAGACAGAACTGGTATAGACTGTATTTCCCTCAGGCTTCCCAAAGCATCTCCCAAGTAGCAGGTTGTGAATGCTAGGAGTACAAAAGGGGTCAACAGTGATAAACTACTCGCCTGTGGCACCAGAGAAAAATCACTTAAACTGCTCTTTAATAAAGATACTGTATGCAGCTCAAAGATCCACAATTATGTTCTTAAAATTCAGCTCTACACATACCTCTGTTCAGTAGGCTCAGTTCTTTGGGAAAGCAAAAGAACATTTTCCTGTTTCTCATGTACAACTGGGACCTGAGGTGGCGAGATTGGCTCATAGGGCTCTGAAGAGACATGACTCCTCTCGGGGGATTTTCCAGGTCTACATCCATAATTCAGAGACAGGTAAGTACTCTTAATGCATGTAAAGCAGTAGTCAACACATGTAATTGCATTCCAGTTGTTACATAACTACTTATGTCTAGTTATGTATGTTACATGCTTTTTAGTATGTCTGGTGATCTCGAAAAGATGACTTAGAACTTTATCAGAGTCATTATGGACAATTCAAAGTAATTAAACATTTTCATCCCCCTAAAGACTGGAAATTAAGCATAGGAAGTAAAGGTAGAACAGTTATAATCTATGTTATGGAGCCAAGCGATTGTCAAGAACAGGGCAAAAAAGATGTTCCAAAGAGAAGGACAGGAATATACCTCTATGTCTGATCTACATCAAGGTTACTGTATTTTATAAATATCAGATTTTATACATATCAGATCTGGGCATTAAATTTGCAGTAAAACTGAATACATGTGTTACCTTCCCCTGGACTTGTCAGACAGATTTTCAGGTGACACTCTAGCTCCTGGCCGCTGATGGTGGACGGACTGCGACTGGGACTCAGGGCTGTAGCGATTCGATGTCTTTGCCCGGGTAGCAACAGGTGTTGGAACAGGGGTGGAATTCTGGAATGTAGTGGTGGGAGGCTGCAAAGAGGCCTGAGAAGCTGCTTGGTTTCTAGCAAAGTCTTGTGTAATAATTTGCTGATAGTGGCCAAGAAAATAGAAGAGAGATCTCGGTCAGACACTGGCCAAGAGACTATGTATTCATGAACTAGATGAATACGAGACCGATTGCAACAAATGAGATGATTTTAAGTTCAGACACACTGTATAACAGCCTCAAGTAAAACTAGTAATTACAGAATTGGTATTAAGTTTCAAAACGTGTTTTCATCATCAAAATATAACTTTTCACATCTGAAAAGATGCATGCAAATAAACCTACACAGATGTGATCAGCAAGGGTGATAAGTCGATGGGTCCTGGGCACATGTGCCATCCCTTCTGCTTGGGAAGAGGGAGGTGGAGGTTGTTGGGGTGAAGGGGGTTCCTGTTGTGTCCTATAGCGGTGAATCGTCCCCTCGTATTGCCTGTTTGGGTCATCTAGTTGAAGAAGAAAAGGTCAGTCTTAACAGATGGTATTACTGAAGCTTCAAGGTTTGAAACTTCTGTGCTTACAAATTTAATAGAGGAAGTGTTTCTGCATTACGTTTTTGATATCCTGTGTGATAATCACCTTTTCCCCCTTCATATATAAGCACTACAATTTAGAGTAGATAAAATAAAGCTTCATTTCACAATCTAGATTAATTGCAGCTCATTTCTCACCTGCAAACTGTTCTGTAATATTTTGACCTTTACTAATAGGTAAAAACTTCTAGGCATCAACACCTGTATGCAGGACTTTGAAAGAATGTATTGGAAATAAATTTCTTACTAAATCAGCTACCCTATAATGTAAAGGAGCTCTGTCTGTCTAATGCCAAATGTCAGTTCCAATACATTTGCTCTAGTTTATCCAGATCACTGCAACAACATACTTCCAACAAAAGTTTCTGAAAAGTTAAGAATATGCTAAGCAGCCACTTAAAGACTCCCAAGATATTTATGATGCCATGGAGCTGGTAAATATAAGCAAGATAAGTGTGAGAATATTTACATATGCAGATAAACTTACTTTCTGCCTGGCTTTGTTTAGGTGTCTCTGGTTGATAGGGCTGTAGCTTTTCTTGAGTAGGTACAGGTGAATTTGCAGGGCTAATCACCTCAATGGCATCTCCAGGAGCTTCATACCGGTGGGAGGATACTGAGTATCAAGCAAAGGTTGTGGAATAAGGTGTAAATATCACAGAAAATTTCTCTTGCCTCTACACAGCAACACCAGTGTTTCCATTATAATGACACCAGTGAAATGAAAGTCAAAACACTGTATTTTCCTCATGATAACCACGGTGATACAAATGCTTGCACAGTGTTTCAATGTAAACCAAATTTTAGGTTTCTTGAGTTCTGATAAGGTTAGTCTTATTATCTTGCATTTCCTGTTGTAGCAGGGAATCTGAATAAAGCAAACAATTTTGATTTTGCAAGAATCTTGAGTAACTACATGCAAAAACTGTATTTGTCTATGAAGTGTTTCTACTGGGCAGAGGTGAATATTTTATCATTGAACATCAGAATCATTTCACACCTTATTATTTCCCTAAAAGGCTAAGACAGACAGCAAAGAAGTAGATAGTTACTAAGATACGTACAACTACTGGAAGAATCTGAACTTTGAGAGCCCCTATCTCGTGCATCCTTGTCTGAAGCAATCTGTCGAGTGATGATCACATCTATGAAGTTAGCAGCAGTAATTGTGGTCTTTCCTCGAGTTCTCAGCTCTTCCTCGTACCTGGATTTAGGAGGAGGTCCTTTCTCTTTACCAGCCTCTGAATATACTACTGAAGACTGTCCCTGGGACTTGCCACCAGAAAAGTTTGCAGATGTATAGGGGCACTGGACAGGCCTCTTTTCTACCTCCAGTGTCTTCTGTTCCATCTGCTGCTGTTCAGTAACCACAGCTGACCGGCGTCCCATATTCTCTTCTATCCTGGTGCCTTCATGCTTGTTCTCTTTTGCTTTGGCAACTTCCATCTGAGGAGCAGAGGCTGCAGCATCTACGAGTGCTGCAAGGGCATCAGCAGCAGTATTGTAACGGGAAGCTGGCAACCCTTGAGTAATAGAGGGAGCTCCAGGGGTGAGCTGCCTGTTGGCAAACATTAAATATTCTCAATTATATCGCATGAAAAAGAGAACCAGAGCCATATCACACACACAACAAAGTAAAGCTTTTCTGACACTAATTTCTATCCAAACTGGACTACTGAAAATGCATTGGATCATTTCCAATAAATCCAAGAGCAATCAGATAGTGATATATCCTCATCTTGTTGTATTTTCCTCAGGCTCAATGCACCTTTTAGTAAGCTCAAATGTTAGAACACATATCTCTGGAATAGTAAGTTACAAATCATACATGATACGTAGCTGAGCAGCAGGATCCAAAGGTGTGATTACACTTGTCCCATTGGTTCCTTGAAAAATACTAGGCCTTTGCTGCAGGATGTTTTCCTGGCTTCTAACTGAAGGGGATGGGGACCGAACATATCCATGACTGCCAGGTCTGCCAGGCTGCTCTGCACCTGCAGAACAGAGAGCAGAGGGAAACAAACAATATATATTGGTAACTATTATAACAATGCAGTACTACATATCAGTGTTGTCTCCTCCACATCCTTTCCCAGTAGTCTCCACCCCTCTAGCTGTGACAGTATGTATCAAAGCTTTAAACAGCAGCAGTATGTTTACAATGCTCTGAATGACATGGAAGTTGTGCTAGTGGTAACTGGGATTCACACCATTTCCCAGGTGCTACATTGCTATGAGAAAGATCAGAAGCAGTTACAGTCTACAAGACAACTGATTTAAATGTAATGATTTGCACTCACCTGGTCGAAGATAAAGTTCAGCAGGGACTGAAGAGATTCTCTCCCTCTCCCGTTCTCGTTCTCTTTCCCGCTCCCGCTCACGTTCCCTCTCCCTTTCCCGTTCCTTCTCCCTCTCCCTTTCCCGTTCCCTTTCAGCATTTGCAGCTGCAGAAGCTGCCAGGTGTGTAGGGTGTCCTGGAAGGTCCACAAAATAAAATGCAGTAGCAAAAAGAGATACTCAAGTTAAGCATAACTGGATGTAAACACTTGCCAATATATTCTGCTATCCACTTACAGCAAAATTTCCCGAATACACTCAAAACTATCCACTTCTCTAAGAAGACAAAAGCTTAACATACAGTAACAGTGGAAGGCTCAACAGCTTTTTACTAAAGTGTTTTTTATACAGTTAGAAACTACACACAGCTTATAGACCCAAATTCTACTCTTCAACACACACACTATGAAGTCAGCGAAATCATAATCAAATGACTATAAATAAAGACCTGACAGAATGAGGCAAATTCTGCGTTTGTCAGTGCTCCTAATGTAACTACAAAGGATATCCTTAAGAAAACCTTTGCTATCCAAGTTAAGAAGCACATGCAAAAAATACCAAGACGTGACATTAACAAAAGGTAAAGAAAGCATGTCAGACAACTAGAGACATCAGCAAATCACTGAGCACTTACCTGGTGATAGAGAAGCAGGATTGTAAGGCCTAGGAGGGAACGTAAGTTGGGTACCAGGGATATATGTGATTCTCTCCATGGGTGGTGTGCTTGTTCCTCCAGGATGAGGCACTAAGATAGTGGGAGCCATATTGTTCAGGTCAATAATTCCTGTTAGGAGATGACACATGTAAGAATAGTAACTCAAGGACAGACCAACAGCCCACACATTATATATTCTGTTCATTAATAAAGGTCAGCAGTGAATGCTTAGTGTAAAAACACAGAATAAGGCAAATGCAGAGCTATATTCCCGCTGGTTATACTCTCTTAGATACGGCAATCAGCCATTTAACTTGTCCAGATTCCTGTTTTCTCTGTCTGAGGAGCTACACTTTCATAAGATGTCTTTTTATTTTCAAACACTCCTTCTTGCTGCTGTTACATATCCAGATTGATTTAGGCTTTTCCCAATCCTGCAACACCTTATACACATTTGCTAACTCTCTAACATAACACCTTTAAACAATCACTCTGTTTTTCACAAACCTCATCCCTTTAGCTGTTGCTTTTGTTTTCATTTTGGAGAACTTCTCATTTTGATATAATTCTCTTTTCTGAAGTTGAGGATGAGTTAAATATGTTTCTGAGTACCAATTTAAACTATCAAAACCAGTCTAATTTCTTGAACACTAATAAGTCTTACAGCCTTCCCTTTAACAATATTGTTTACATATATAGTTCTCCTTTATGCCCACAGAAGCCAGTATAGAAGTAGGACAACACATTTGCAAACACATCTCTGCCTACGCAATTGTATGCATGCACACGAACACATCTTTATAAGCAGCAACAAAACAAACCAACCAACCACACGTCCAAAACATACTTTAAAGAACATAAGAAAAACCACGGGCATACCTCTTGCTCCCGCATATGGGAGAGCTAAAGTTTGCTCTCTGGGAGATAATCCTCTCGTTACATCGGGACGTAAATTGACTTGCATCTGCTGTGAGGTAATGTAGTCATTTAGGATTGTCTGTCGTGTGTTCTCCATCGCGTAAAGCTGATACTGACTTGGGTAGCCTGGGGTGGGTGAGAGCTGCCTTTGGAACAGGTAAGCAGCAGCAGCTGAGGGTGAAGGAGGAAACAAAACCCAGAAGATTTAGGGTCTGGGTGATATCAAATGGAAGTTTCAGATGTTTATGTAACTTTAATGAGAAGCACTGTCAATTCTCTCTAGCCAGTGCCAGATGAATTAAAACAGCATTTAAATACTGGTGGTTTACTGAATTTATGCAGTCTTCAGACAGAAAAAGTGAAATAACCCATATTGGAGATATGCATAAGAGACTTGATTAAAAATATAAATCCTGAAGTTCTGAAGATGTAAAGAGCTGAAATACCTAAAGAAGGTTAAAATATCTCACAGAAGGGGACTGAGGGATAGGTTAAAAGGAAGTCTACTGTATTTAGTATCACCAGGGACAACCTGATAATCCCTCAGTGAGAAGGAATCACAGTCCTGAATAAAGAGGTCCTGATTAATTCTATAGCATCTTCCACATCCTTCCCTGCATAGCTTTCCTGAAAGCTTTCATATATTTCACGAATACTTATCTAAAAATACTGTCTGTAACCAAACAGAAGCAGCTGGCAGCTTCTAGAAAAAAGTTACAGCCTTATACAATCATATTTTCCTTCAGTTTCCTGGCCAGATAATAACCCCCCCCCCAGTTGAAATTAGGCCACAACAGTGTATAATATATCACCTTTTATGAAATTAAAAGAAACCCAATACAAACAGATTTACCAGGATCCAGAGCCCTGTGAAATGGCATAGCGGGATCTAAATGAGGAGGGAGGTGACTCCTATAGACTTCAGGAGTTGCTCCTCTATGATGAGGGTCAAAAGGACTGTGAGTCACTACAGGATCAACCCCGGGGACTGGAGATTTTGCTGGCACACTCTCCCTCTGTGTCGGAGTGAGTGTGTTTTTCCTTTCATGATTTGCTGGCTTCCCAGAAGATATTCCACCTAAAAACAATGAAAACTCCAAATCAATAAAATGCATATTTTTTTCCTTAGAAAATTCAGCTGTAAGTATACACTGGCTCTCAAGTAACAGTCTAGAGGATCTTGCAATGTGATACATCACAGAAAGTATTTTATATCACAAACTATTTCTGGTGAAAAATCTAAATCCTAAAGCTGATTGCTTACACTTCTCCAGAACACCTTCCTCATCTAGACACCTCCATAGGAATAGCTTCTGCCCTTAAAATGTTACACTTACAGGTAACTGTTTCGATACAACCCATAATTAAATGCAAATTGAGAAAGAACTGTCTTCCCACATCCATGTTATAATATGGCAGATTTTAGGCTTAGAGCCTTCTAAAATTCCCTCTAGCCACCCTCCAAATAGAGAGAAACCATTAGAATACAAGAAAGTAGAACGGATTACAGAAAGCAGTTTAAACTTCAGTTTAAAATGAAATCATTAAAACTTCTTGTCTGGATAGGAATAACATACCCTCACTAACTCTATTCAGCATAGGTGAACTCCTGGACATTGGACTCTGATAGTTCACAGGTGTCCTCCGAGCATTGGTATCATCATAAATCCCAGGGCTCAGCTGTGATTTGGGAGTTTCATGAAGAGTTGACCTGAGAACAGAGGGACCAGAGCTCACTACTGACGTGTGACGGGAACGTACTGCATCCCCGGTCTTCACGTCTTCGTATTTTCCTCGCTCCACCACCTTCACGTTTTCTGGCACCATTTCCAGCTGAGGCATTCCACGGGGAAGCTTGCTTGGTCCAGTGATTAAAGATTTTACATTATGTTTGATGGCAGACTGGCCAGAGTTGCTTTCATATTTTATGGGTGTGCCCTGAAAAGGAGAAAAAGACCAGGTAAGCTTATTCTGCCAATGTTTCATGCGTGCTAAAATCCTCACATTGCTGACATTGTAGTTCATTGCCTGCATCACATTAACACACAATATAACTGGATCTTAGTGACTGTTACTTGTCAGTTCTCTCACATTTGCTTGCAAATGTGTTCCCTACAGTTGAATCATCAGGATTTATCTAATCCGCAGAAAATACTTTTAAGCTTTGCAAGTTGGTGGCTTTCTTAAAAAACAAAACACATCTCTCATTTGTGATTATTCAAATACCCTGGATTGATTCACTCCTGGGTCTGTAACCAACTGTGTGAGTGTAGCAGTGCTTCTTGTATTCACCTGAGATATGGAGCCTTCTATGATTGGCCTGGTCGTTTGTACCATTTCAGGAGTCTTGCGACTCTCCTGGCTTAGTAAGTCCTGTCTTGGGATTTCATGGATGGAACGACCCATTTCTTTTATAGTAGTGACTCCATCATATGGTTTCCCCTTAGTAATGGCTCCTTCAAATGTCCTTATGGGAGGAGACTCTCTCTTAATCTGTTTAGGGTATTTCAAGCCTTCTTCAAAGCTTTCAGCTGTTGCTCTTGGTGTACCTTTTATAGAAGGAAAGACACATTACTGGCATTAGTAATTACCAAGTCTCTTTTTTCATAAAGAGAGTAGAATAACTACATGTCATAATGGTGGCACTTTGGTTTGCTATAATCTATGATATGCTCTAAAGACTAAGAAAATCACCACAGAAGTAACACTGAACAAATATTCAATATATTACTGAAAGCATCCCAAGTTATTTCAGATGCTGAAATAAATGAAATAGCACACATCTTCACATTTACAAAAAAAAGAGCTAATTGCAAAAGTATTTGTATGAAAAAAAGTCTGATTTCCAAGAAGAAATAAAATGCTACATTTACACACTAGCTTTGTATACAGCATATCAGGAAACTGCTGATTTATGCTCTGAAAAACATGTTTAATGAAATTAGCTCCACCTTTAACACAGCTACCATTGTTAACATCAGTTTTAAGGTTCAGAAATCCAGATTTTTGAGGCTGTAATTAATACTTGCCTTCTAAACTCAGAATACTTTACCTTGCATTATAGAGCCAGACAACACTGTTCTCTCTTTTAGTTCAGCATGTGGGCTACCCCGAGGCAGTGCACGGCATATTAAACCTAAAATGAACATAATTTAGAGAACTAAACAAGTGTTCAAAGAAGCCCAACAAAATCCTCCTCCTTCTTATATACATCACAGATAGTATCTATATCAGGGTAGTGCCCAGAGGTCCTAGCCTCAGAATGCTAGGCACTGTAGCAACATGTTATAAACACCATCCTGCCCTAAAAAAAAAATAAGTCTTTCAGTTCAGGCATTCATGCCATTACATTCCTGCAAGTTTTAACATACTTAGAAAACACAAGGTATTTTTTATAATTAAGCTTAACTCTTGCCCCAAATGCAGTCACTGCTTCTCTTACACTTCACTTTACTTAAAGAAAGGTGTTCATGATAGGAACCCGAGCAAAAAGGAAAAAAAAACACCTCAGAAAAAATCTCGGCTTCTTTCAAATTAATCAAAGTTCATTCTGAATCATCTGGGAAGAGCTGAATTTACTGTTCTTAAGAGTAGGAATCTGAATCAAATCCCGAAAGAACTCATGGTTTTCCACAGTTTGAGGACAGAAAATGTGTCAAAGCAATGAGATACAGCATAGATGTATCAGAGCAGCTTCTCATATCCCAAAAAAGCCCAGAGATGAGGCAAATGCATAAGAAACTTAAAGGCAAGACTGAATTTCTAGATCCTAGGAACTTCTTATTCATATTGCTCCTTCTGCTGAAAGCGTACAGAAAATAGCGTTTAAGGGCTACCCAAATATGGGGAAAAAAAAACACACTTAAGGAGTAAGACTCCATAGTTCAGGTATGCAACATTTTCTTGCACTTGTATTTTTAAAAAGCAATCAGAAAAGTTATGCAATGGCCTGACTTGACCTTTGCAGCCTTAGTTTCATTATAGGTTATTAAATCAAAATCATAGTAGGGATGCCCTGAAGCAGAATACAGCAGCTGTGCAATCTTCTTCTTGGCATAATCCAAGAGGTTTACTGCAGGAATGCAGAAGGTCACACCAGAGTGTTCCAGAGTTACTGTGCCATGGCTGAGATCAGTATTTAACTAACGGGTGTGCCCATGGAGGCCACACTGGTGTTGTTTGAGCTCTACATGACCTGCTGGGACTGTGATTCAGAGTCAGTCACACGTGTCAGATCTACTAAGAGGAGTAAGTGCTAGCTGAACGCCAGTCATATTTCCAGCATGCTTGTAATGGTTATTACATAGATTTGGTTAGTAGTGTAAGATTTAAATCTCATTTCTCTTTTCATCTGCTCCATAAAATAACTCTAAGTACTCTTACAACAATGCAAAATATTTGGATAAAACACAAAACACCTTGGAAGCAGCTGTTTTTACCTTCCAGTGGTGCAGACACCGGAGACTCACGCATTGACATTCCTTGCTTTATATTCCCTTCCATTGTATCATAGCTTCTCTTTAAACCAATTTCATGAGCTGTTCTTGGACTCCTTGTTCCTTCACGAACATTTTTAATAGCTGGCAAAATTTATAAGAGTGTGGTTAGGAAAATGTGGCTGATAAGAAAGAGATACACGAGCATAACATTTAATGAGACCACAGGTCATTAATACTTTAACAAGACAACTTCAGTTGAATATTGTAACATTAAATCTCAACCTTCAAAAGATCCTTTATAGTTTGTTAAAAAAAATTATTTGTTCAGTTACTCTTTTATCCGTATCTTAAGTTCAAAGTTAAAGGATACATTTATTCTGATTTTAATGCAGATAATTTCAAACTTGCTTAACCTTTCAAAATAAAAATCTTCCATGACAAATTGGAAATAAACGGCAAAGAAATTAAACAGTTTAACTATTACTTTAAATATATAGTACAATAGACTCTTCAGAACACCATCACAATTTCTGAATCACTTTAATTCTTAGACTCTCAAAAAACACATGCAGGTCAATACCTCTCCCAGATGGCACCCCACCGATTAAGGTTTATATCTACCACTTGGAAATAGATACAATTCAGCTATGGATTATAAAAGCAGAACATGTTGCAGTCTTGCCTTTAATCAGGTATAATATACAAACACCCACCATCATAAGACAAAATATGCCCACTTTTGCCTTCGTAAATAACATGGCCTTTGGCTGAAGTTTCCTCGCGGCACTTTTCTGGGCTGTTGTCTTCTGTAGCTAGCCGGGTGATGGTTCCCTTCAATAATGCATCAGCTGCTATGCCAGCCTGGGAAAGAGCTGGTGTACCCTGCAATTCAATCAATCAATCAATCAAATGTAACTCAGAACATGGGCACTTACTTAAGATAATAGCAGTAAAGGGAAAAAAAAAAACCAACCTAAACCCACAACATTTTTTAGATGTAGAAAGCCACCTACTTTATCAAGCAGTATGGAAGTTGTTAATAACCCTCCAGCTAGGTTTACCAAAAGCACTGGTGGCTTTATTTAAAGACTCATTTACATGAAGATGAAAGCACGGTAATGGCAACTTCAGCAATAGTAGGATTTGACCATCTGATTGTATTAAAATTTCTTTATTCAAGGCAGTTCCTACTTGTGATAATAATTCACTTTTTCAGTCATGAAAATATATCCACAGTGACAGCTTAAATATGCAGGTTTGCCTCAGCCTTCTCAATAAGCAGAAAAATACCTGAGTTATGGAGCCTCTCAAAGAAGGAATGGCCTCAACAGATACTTTACTGGTTGGAGTTCCTCGTGTTATACTTCCCTCCTGTATCGTTGATGTACCTGATTTGAAGTAAGACATCCTGATACATCACAGAATAACAAAAAAATAGCTACTCTAGTTGAAACAATTAAAAACTCTAGTGAGAATTGTTAGCTTACATTAAAATACAGAGAAAAAAATCAGTTTAACAGCATGCATTTGAGCAGTCACATCATTTCCTCTTTTACAGACCAAAAGCCTTTTGCAGCATTAACCCATGGAATTTAGTTTCTTTTCTTTTGATGTATTTGGATATTTGACATGTATTGTTCTGCATATGCTCTAGTGAGCAGCTTCATTTTGAAACTGGCACGCCTTGAAACAACTGTTTTGAAGTGAGACATGCAGACAGGAGGTGCTAGCTACAAATACACATGCATTGGAAATAGGGAGCAGATTAATCATATAATCTTATGGTACTTATATAATCATATAATACTTAAAAGTAACACTTCAGCAGTTTGAGCTCTAGAAGTTAATCCTCTCAGTTTTCTCAGGCTCTGATAAAGTTTCTAAATCTGTGTGATTTTCTTTACCTCGAACCACACTTTCATGTTGTGCCCTGACCAGGAGTCCCTCAGGCTGGGAATTCTGGCTTCTGGGAGAGAATTCCTCTTGTTTTATATAGGGCAGGGAAGCTATTCAGAAGAAGAATAAAGAAGAAAAGTTTTGTTGGCTTTTTTTTTCCTTTAATTACAAGTCATTAAATAGTCTATATAAAACACGTCAGTTTTTCTTTTACCAGATTTGGCTGACTCCTGCTGCCTTGGCAGTCCAAGAGATATAGAACCCACTGATGGCTTTGCAGTTTCTTGGGTGTAGGAAGCTTGACTGTGGGATGTTAAGTAAGTGCCAGGTGTTCCCTGAAACAACGAATATATGTTAATTCTTGTCTGTGGAATGAAGATTCACATCTATGTTTACAGGAGAATGCTAATACTACTACGATACTGTCTCAAAATGCTACAGTATACCACTGCAAAGTACCAAAGTTAGTCTGGAGATGCAGTTCACCCAAGCTGAAGATCCTCAGCCATGTTCCTAAATGTAAATAGCTGCAAGATTTTCTATTTTCTAAAGCACCTGTAATTCCTGGACTTTTAGAAGCGGCATGTATAGATCTTAAGTGTTAATGCGGTGAACACATAAACCAGAACAAGATGCTGAAGGCTGGCAAAAGAGCAAATACTGATGTAAGAAGAGGTTTTCAAATAATAGTTCTCTTACTTGTGAGATTGAGCCTCCCATGATGAAGGAAGGCTTTTCTGATGGCACATTTGTTTTGGAGGATGGAATGAGTGGTGGTGGTGGTCTGGTAGGTCTGGTTGTTGGAAGGCGGACTCCTTCAGGTATATTGGTTATTACTTGGTGAGGTGCTGGCTGGAGAACTTGGGGAGAAAACATCGTACATTAAAAATAACGGTCTGTTTCAGCTCTACTACTTGTTAGAGAGACAAGAGGAACAAAAATAGCAAGTTCATCTGACAATTTCTGACAGGAATACAACACCCAAAAGCATACATCCCGTACGAAAGCTGGGGCTGTTCAGCCTGGAGAAGAGAAGGCTGCGTGGGGACCTCATAGCAGCCTTCCAGTATCTGAAGGGGGCCTATAGGGATGTTGGGGAGGGACTCTTCATTAGGGACTGTAGTGACAGGACAAGGGGTAACAGGTTAAAACTTAAACAGGGGAAGTTTAGGTTGGATATAAGAAGGAAATTCTTTCCTGTTAGGGTGATGAGGCACTGGAATGGGTTGCCCAGGGAGGCTGTGAATGCTCCATCCCTGGCAGTGTTCAAGGCCAGGCTGGATGAGGTCTTGGGTGAGATGGTTTAGTGTGAGGTGTCCCTGCCTATGGCAGGGGGGTTGGAACTAGATGATCTTAAGGTCCTTTCCAACCCTAACTATTCTATGATTCTATCTGGGCTGTATTTACAGTTCTGAAATTCATTATATCCAAATGTATGTTATGCATAGAAACTGAATTGAAAATATGTAACCTGGCATCAAGGCTCAAAAAGAAATGGCAAAAGCTGCACTACAGAAGTGCAGACCCTGAAAACTAAACTTTTAAAACCAGCGGCCCAGGGCAAATTCAGGTTTTTTTCTGTTTTGCTGTTTTTAAAGAAAGTTCTTATTCTTTGAACTGAATGCAACTGAGTCAAACATAACCTAAGCTTCCCTGCTTTTGTCTTTTCTTAGCATGACATTACACTCTGAAGGGAAAAGCAATAACCCAAGCTTCACAATTAAGATTTGTCAGTTATTTCACTGTTTTATAAACCACTCAGATTATAATAATAAGCAATTATAGTAAGAAACTAATGCCAAGGATAGTGGCAGCTTTCTATTTTCTTTAACTCCTCCCTTCATAAGAAAGGCCACCCATGAATATGACAGTACTTGTGTTAAGCGGAAAATCTCTTGATGACTGTGTCTCAATGCTGTTCTAACACTTTCCAGATCACCCATCTGCTTTAATATGTCATGCAGCTAATGCAGCAACAAATAACAAAAATACAATCTCAGAGAAGCTTGAAATTTACATGTACAAGGAAAACAATCTATTTTCTTCTTTTGTTAATTTACAAAGCATTTAGATACTAATTTGATACTATATCAAATTTCAGCAGTCCAGCTTCCAAGGAAGACTACATATCCCTATGATACCTAACAAAGTACTTACCTGGTGGAACACTATAGCGAGCTGCATTCATATCAGGCTGGGGAGAGGCTTTATTAACTTCTCTTGGAGACAGCCTGTACGGTGATGCTGACCTTGTTGCTGTGTTTTGCACTTGTGCTTCCTGTTCTATTGCTCGCTTGACCTCAGCATAAGGCATATAGGCCACCGGTTTTCCTGGGAAGGTTAAAGTTATCAGAAAGAAAAAAACTCCGGATTAGAAATTGGAGGTACAAGGTTCAGTTTACAGCACAATTTTAACACAGGGCCTGCTCAAATGTCAGATGTACTCATCAGGTAGAAATGTTACAATTAATTGTAGTATTAAGGTACAGCTTCATTTAATATGCTCTTGCTTCTATACTTCTATATCCAAAGCTTTGAAAAGCTTTCTCATACTTTCTGTATGTGAAAAACAGTATTTGAATCCTTTAGGTCCTTCAATTGAAAGCTCTACCACTGAAAAAGATTTCATTTCAAGAAGATTCCTTTCCAAATCCTGTGCACCAGCCAGGTTTACATACAAATACAGCCAGACTTACACACCAATCCCACCAGACAAAAGCCTATGTTCCTTGTTTGCCCAAAGAAGTTACAAATCAAATTCCAAATACTAATATTGCCCATCAGTGGTGCTTAAAGGGAAAAATACATTTTTCTTTAATTTAGGCAATTAAAAATCCAGTACCAGAACTTCAGAAATTCCTTTTCTCTGGCAATGGACAATTTAAGTATTCAAAATTATGAGTCAGAACAAGTCTAGTGCAGCTGTAAAGTTGTATCTTTAATCTTCATAAAGAAAGGATCTTTAATATTTTATCTCATGGTACTGTGTAGGTTGTCAGGCTCTTTAGTTTGACAAGATGCTCCACAACATCACCAGTGTTCTCATGTATGCAACACAAGGTTTCTAAACAAGTCTGTGGGCTCTTTGCTGCATGCAGCAGTTGGTGGACAAGGTTCATATGCACAGTGTATCTTAGGAAGCAGCTGTTGTAATCATCTGATGACAATCTCAGTCCCTTTTGGTTTTCAGACTAAGATGTCCAGGCTTGTAGAATCCATTTACATTAACCATGTTATCCCTCCCTCTCTGTTTGCCTCAGTAACCACCCTGATTTTTGCTGGCAGAGATTTCACCCCAGAACTTTCCCACACTTCATAATTGCATACTGCCAATGCCAAGAGTTATTCAGGTAGTTTTTCAGTTAAATGGTACTTCTAAGCAACCCCAGACCTTCCACCTAAAGGAGCAACTTCCAAAACCCACAATCTTACCCTCCCTCCCTGATCTTCCAGCTCCCTTCTCACTATTTTAACAGGCAAAAAAAAAATGGTTATGTTACTTTCATTTTACCTTAGTTAAAAAATAAAGGTGAAGCATTTTCATAACATAATTTAAAAGTTATGCATATTAAATCTACTCGATAGATTCTATTGCTAATACTGTGGAGACAACAGAGCACATGAGCATATAAGAATCTAAGAATGCAGAATTATGCAACGGTGATAATATCTCTAACATTGTAACATTCGGCACATTAATCTTAGTTTATTTCCATGTTACAATGTACATGTTTGTGGACCTATTCTTTTCTAGTAAGCAAAGGTGAGGTAAAAGTTACCCACTTCTGAGGTACAGAAGTGGGCATCCCATAGGATATGCTTTTCTTGTACACAGAAAAAACAACATTCTGCTAAGCTATTTGTAATTTGCAAACTGTTGACGAAATAGCTTCAGTTCAAAGAATGAAAATATAACCAACATACACAGAGAAAACCCATAATATGAATGTTTATAAGGAAAGCTAAGAAATGCATCCTGTGGCTCTTAAGCAGCAATGTGGACAATGTAACATCTACAGTGTCCATGTGAATCACGTTTCTGTAACCAGTAACTGTAACAAATACATCCTTATTTAGTCACCCTGACAGGTTCTGTGAGCAGTTTTAGCATTGTTCTCTGCTTGAGGTCACACTAAGAGCCACATTCAGGAAACACAGGTCTAGATTGCAGAGTTCAGTTCAAACCTTTACTTCACATAGCCTCTCTAAATACAAAAGCAACCAACCATCATACCCCCAGGAGAAAGAACCTTTCATGCAGCCCTTCTGAGGACAGACAGGCTGGAGTATGACGGTTCTTTTATGCCCTACTCCAGGGCTCAATGTCCATGTATGTACTCCAGTGCAGTAAAACATCCCTTTTAATTGTGCTCATACTCCTTTAGCAATTCTCTTCCATCTTCATCTTAAGTTTCTGAAAGGTGCTCCCCCAGAACCTGCACTTATCTGATTCCTCTCACCTGCACACCTAATCTTTCTCAATCTCTCTCGCTACCCACGGCAGGGGGGTTGGAACTCGATGATCTGAAGGTCCTTTCCAACCCTAACCATTCTATGATTCTATGTTTGAATTTCACCCGAATTAGAGCCATTTTTTTCTGCCTTATCTAAAGGGGCTACACCGTATTTGTAACAACACTGTAACTGCAGCAGGTTCTCTGTAGCAGACAGGTACTTTTACTCAAATGCCATCAAAAAGTACTTAATTATTGTTACACTTCCATTCTTAAATGAGGCAGCATTGTAATACAGAGACATAAAATGCAGGGCTGTTTCCATGACAGATGTGAAAACACCTACCTTCCCACTCAACATTAGGGCTCTTGGAAGTACTGCAAGGGCTTACAGCACTTCGATACTCCATATCCAGCTGCTCCTGCCTCTGGCGTTGCTCCTCCAGCAGCGCTGACTCATGCATTGCTTTAATGTGCCGCTGATACAGTGCGTAACCACTCACTGGTGTTCCAACGGGAACAGTACAGGGACTGCAAGAAACCTGCAAGGGCAGGAAGGTATTAGCATCAAGTACATTAATACAGGTACTTACTAAAGTAACTATCTTACTCAATGCCTCCACTGCAGCAGCTGCAGTTTATGTATAAGCGTTTCAAGCGATCCACACTTGTTTTGTAAGCTACTACTTATGTATTTATTTTCCCCCTCAAAAGTATAATAACAAAGCAAATGATGTATTTCTTCATTTGTTCACAACTGTTTGCTGCTGTAGTATTGCAAATAGTTTTAGGGACAACAGGTACTCCTTCAAATATCACCTAAAAAGCCCATACCATAGGTGGTATGACGGCAGCTCGGTGGTGAAGCTGTTGCAGGTCCATCTGCCCTTGCTTTATCGTGGATGATACCAGTATTGACCCAGTGGGATTTAATAGTGAGGGCTTTGACTCCCTGCTGAAGATACTGGAAATGGAGACAGAAGGAAGGGAAAAAAAATCACCATAAAGAAAACGATTAAACATCTTAATAAATTTAGAGGCAAAAGTATGCCTCTCAACTTATTAAAAACCAACACATTTAGTACACTGGACAAATAGCTGAATGATCAGAATCATGTCTGTTTTGTCCCACAGCACATTTGGTAGAAGAGGCAACAGATGCTGCTGTATTTCTGTAATACACAGAAACACCAAAAGAAGTGTTCAGAACCTCCATACCAGAAATTCATGTATGCAGTTTCTATATGCAAAGTACTGCAACAATGCAACCTTCTTTATAAAGAAGGTTTTCGGGGAAAAAAATAGATAGGAAACACCAAATATAGCACAGGAAATAAAAAAAGAGTAGTATACAACAGACTACTTTCACTTGGAGGTCTAATATATTTGTGAAGAGGAAGCTGATGTCTGAAAAGGAAAGAGAGTGTAAAAACACCATCAACTGCACTTTTCCACAGACCACATGCAGAACAATGATACTGGATACTTTTGACATTTAACTTGGTACTGCGTGTATATTAAGGCCACTGAGAGGGAGGGGGTACTGGGTCTGGTGCTATGCCATGGTTGCACAGGAATCACACCAAGAGAATACTAAAAAGATTATCAGTGGTCAGCCATCCCCAGAAGATAAATGGTTCCAAAGACATGCAGTGTTGTCCATTTACAGCCCTATCTACTCATGTGGATTATCCAGAATGTTTAGGGCCAAGTTTCCAGGAGCTAGGAAATTTGCATGAAGACACTGGAGAAAGTGGCCATCCATTTCTCAGGACACTTGCCCATGAATTTAGGGACATTGTCTGGTAAGAGTGAGAAATACTTCCACTACTCTATCATTAAGAGCCTTCAAGAGGTTCAGTTCTACTGATTGATATAGCACGGTTCTATGACAGTAACTGGGTACAGGACTCCAGAGGTTATACAAGCAAATAAACATGGAATGTTAAAAGGTAACTAAAATGTCAGTATTTTATGCCCCTAGATTGTTATCTTTTTTAAAGCAATTTTCATCACCTACTAGAAGGTTCATTCAGGCTCTTTTCCCTGCCAAATTCAAGGAGTTTTGGATGCATTCTACTAAACTGAGTTTGTGAGAGCAAGAATCAATTATAACTTCATCTGCAGATTTCTGGTTCTACATTCAAACAGTTTTTTTACCAAAGGGAATGGAGAGCCCACGTACTGTCCCACTCTCACCAGTCACACTATAAAAATAATAGATGGCAATATTTGAATGCTAAACAATTAAACTCACCCTTGTCTATCAGGTTCTCCATCAACCTCCTCATCAGCACTACAGGTGGCACTTGAATCATTATCTGAATGGGATTCCTGTCTTGCTGTATTAACCTGTTGTGACAGACTATAGTCCATTTCCTCTGGTTCTGACTTTTCCTTGGGTTTCTCCATTTCTCTCTCTTTGGTATCACTCTCTATTTTCACTTGAATATTCTCTGGTAGCCTCATTTCAGTCTCTACAGGTTCTACTTTGGTATGCACTGGAAGAGTAATCACAGGCTTAGCTTCAACCGGATGGCTTCTACTGTCAACTTCCATAGGCTCTTCTGCCTCATTATTTATTTCTTCCTTAACCTGTGGTTCAGGGTTCTGACTTTCAGCAGCTGATACACTTTGGGTTGTTAAAGAGGGAGATGCGCTGGCTGCAGGTTTAATGGCAGATTCTTGTTCTGTTGTCACCTCAGGGGTTACTTTTGAAGCAGTGCTCTCAGAGGGAGTTTCTTCACTTGGTTTAGCAGGTTCTGCTGGAGTTGGGGATGGAGCACTTTCTGTATCAGAACTATTTTCAGCACCTGGTGAAAACGAAAGTTTTACAAGAAAATCAGTCATACCTATAGACATGCTGACTTGCAAATCTTGCTCTAAGTTAACAGTTCTAGTTTACTTCCTTTGTGAATCACGACTGTTTTATTGAAAATTCCTTCTTTGCACTGTGAAAGGTATAAACAACATTGACACCTGGATACCAGTTATATACGGGTATTGATTTTTGTAGTAAAGAATCTTCCTCCTCTCTTCAGCCTAGCTCATGAACTCCATTATATTATAGATAGTTTTTAGAAAAATTGAAACATTTATGAAAAACTATGGCAACACCTAGAACAAACATGATATATTCAAGTCTTATCTTCTGATATGATTCTTCATTCCTAGAACCACATCATCGAATCATAGAATGATTTGGGTTGGAAAGGACCTTAAGATCATCTAGTTCCAACATCAATATTTTAACATTTGTTAAAGAAAATGGATGCAATAAGGATCCATCAATTTTAACCTATCAACTGTAAAACCAGTAATTAATTTTCACTTGTAGAAATGGACAACTTGCTGAATTGCACACATACACACTGCAGCTTAAAACAATACCAACAACTAAAAACCAAAATACCCACATTTAGCCATTTGTATTTGAGCATTACATTATGAAGTGGAACATAGCTTTCTGAGCATATAACTGGCATAAAACATAGGTCCCTTTCTGTGCATGCACAAGTTGCCTTCCAGGAAAAAAGTTACCTTCACTGTCTTCTGGATTCTCTTCTTCATTAGATGCTTCAATATCTTCATCCTCCTGAGCTGACACAGTTGAAGCTACACTCTCACATTGTGATACATCTCGCTCCTCACGGGGCCTTCGTGAAGACTGGTAAAAACACAACATAGGTTTGCAAATATTATTTCATTTTACATGCATTCTGATTTATCAATCTGAGGTTGAAATGAAAGACAAACTGTTTAGCACAGATTCATTCACAAGACCACACTTTGAATCTCAGGCCAGCTTTTGCTGGCGGATGACAGAAGTACTGCAGCAAACACAGATAACGATGCTTTCACTTAAGTGAGAGAAGACTAGGATAACGCTGATTTTAAAGGATCTCCACACTCAGAATTCCACTCTAAATGCCCCAAAACTTTCAGTTTCTGGGCTTCTGCCAATTCTCCTGCTCCGTTTTGCAAGGTTAGTGATTACTGTGTTTCAAGGTAACTGCTTTCCAGTGATGACCTGAACTTCTATAGTTGCTGACGTACTTATGAGAAATGTGGTTTTCAGAGCACTAAAGAATTCTTCAAGCTTGAGTGTTCTGATAGAAAATTTTCTATTAAACTTTAAAGCAAGAATTGATTAGTGTCACAGGTCAGTGAGCATCAGCCACCTTTTCTAGGAGATGCATGTCACAACACAGATCCAAGTGGTGACTGCAAAACAGTCTTAGTGAAGCATGATGAATGACTTCAGAAAGATGCCAAGTTTTCCCTTGCAAAATATTCAGCACCCATCATCCTTACCTTCTGTTTGTGCTGTTGGAGTAGACTGTCCAGATTGTGTCTCCTTTTATAGTTGAAGTAAAAGTTCTTACACTGAGCTTCACTTTTTGTCCCAACCATTTTGGCAATTGCTGCCCAGTTTCGTCCATGTTCCACTAGACCTGTTTAAACATACAAGAACCAATATTTACTATGATATATAATTCAGCTCTCCAAACCCTAAATAAATGTCTATGGGAAGGTAAGATACAGAAGCACTGCAGTGTCCTTAAGAGAATTCTCACCATGACAATGTACTTGATAACTACTTAATGGAGTGAACTGTGTCAACCTGAATATCTGCTTATGAAGCCTTCAAACTTAACTCTTTGCTGCTGCTAATATGTAAAAATTTTCTGCTAAAATATTGATTTTATGGATAAAATTTACAGGTAACAGTATCTGCCAAATGAATAGACAAGTTACAAACTACATTAGCATTTCTATGAACAGAATGTCTTATACAAAAGCACATTACTTTAAGAAGTTATATGACACACACACCTTCACAACATGGACATGTGTGAGTCCATGCTATATTCCATGGACCAAGTACAACATCAAACAGTTCTAAGTAAGCCTTATGAAAATAGTCAATGTATGTCTAAAAAAAATGATTCTGCCTGTTAAAGATGTTTCCTTTTTTTCAGCAAATCTTGAATTATTCATTCAGGGTAGTGCTGCAAAATACACAGCACTCATATTCTGTAGTTCAGTAACTTATTGTAATTGTGCAAAAACAAGTGTTCAGAAGTAGAATCAAAAGCTTTACAAGGTTTACCTTTCTTAGCAACTTCCATCTCTTCTTCTGTCCAGCGGGATGTCTCCACAGGCTCTGAAGAGGCTGAAAAAGAAACAAAAACACTGATCAGAGAAAGGACCAGGATTCCCTATTATGGCACCAATCGTGCATCCCCCAGCCAAGTAAACTAATTACATTAGACTTGTTCAAGTAATTTAAGAAAGCTGCTTTGGTCAGTAGGAAACAGTCTATCTCCATTAAACCAAGCTGCAGATATAGCAGGAACCACCTCAATGAAAAATAGAAAACCAAAAAACAGTAAGTAAAAACAAGCATGAAACTAAGTAGAATTCAACACAAAATAGTTCTCCTTCACATATCCGGATTTGTAACATTCTGTTTAAATTTCTGAACGGCATTAAGCTGTCACAGCCTCCATTTCCTTTTCATAAATTGTGCCATTATGCACAGCATGCAACATGGATCCTTCCACAACTTTCATCAAAAAATAATAAAAGGTGGGCCACTCTAAAGCATCTGATCCATTGAAAACCTGGTTTGGATTTTCCAGAGAACACCTCAAAAATGGTTAAAAAAAGAAAAAGCAAATCTCTGATGTTTACAGTTAAATAAGAACTGATTTGCCCACTTTGTTCTTTAGGATACTCAGAATATCTGAGCAACAAAAGAGCTGAGGAACCAGGAGCAAACTGCCACAGCAGAGCACTGCAAGAAAAAGCAACACAACCAAACCTGCCCTGCCATCCTGGATAATTATTTACTAGCCACAAGGTACTCTGTTTGCTGGTATTTCTGCACGACCACAAATTACGTTAGTCTTTTCAGAAATGCATTCAGATGCAGCATAGTCTTTTTTTTTTTTACCCACGAGCCAAGAAAGTAACATTTTATTTTAAAGAAGCCTCTTGCCATTCAAGGCAGAAACAACAACAACCACCAACTTGCTAGGATCTATTTCAGCTTATGAAACTCTGCAAGTACTCAAGTATCAGGCCTACTTATTTAACAATATCCTTTGTGAGCTACAGGGTCTAAGTCAATCTGTGTCAAAGGCTTTTGAACCTCTACAGATCCATCATTAACTCTGCAAAGAGAGAAAATGCAGCTATCACAGAAAGGTCGAACTGCCTCTTCCACCCCCCACACGATTCTAACAGTCATCTGATTACATATATACTATTCATGAAGTCACACTCGTGAAGTTTAACAGCACCACAAAGCCACAAAATACAAGCAACCCTAAGAAAAAAGATGCACAGAAAAGGGCCTTATGTCAGTGAATTGCCTGATGACCAGATGGGTCCCCAAGTGTCCTATAAATGCTACTCACAAGGTTCTGGTGGGGGTGGAAGAGGTGGAGGTGGTTCTTCAGTGGCTGCAGCTGCAGCAGCATTTGCTTGTGCAGCTTCATTTGTCATTGATCTGGTGATTCTGCCCTTACGACGACCTTGGCTATTGGCAGTTTTTCGGCCCCTAGGAGCAGCCTGCTCCCTTTCCTCCGTTTCCTCTGGTGCAGCTTCAGTTTTGTCCTTTTCTTTGGTGTTCTCTCTGGGATTAGTTAAAATAGAATTCAGTCACATTCAGATAGCCATCGTGGACAGATACTCCTGAATATCAATGTAAAAACTCCCATAAAGCCAAACCAAACCACAAACAAAACTCCAAAAGACGCCTTTAGTGAAACAGAATTCACTTACTGCCCCCAGTTTAGAGTTGCTAGAGAATAACATAGATACATATAATCAACTTCAAAGAAAACATGAACTGTGATGTGAAAAAAAGCCTAAACCAATAAGTTATGAATATTATTACATGTGCAAAAAAAATAATCCCATGGCTTTTTCCACCAGTCTGATTAGTTCAGCAAGACAGAGAAATTCAGACACCTAAAAAAAATGTTTAATGCACAAACCCTAACCTATATAGGAACAGTTTTCAGTCCAGATTTCACTGCAAGCTAATGCAAATCCTTCTGAGCCCTGCAAAATAGAAAAATGCAATCTAGGCTGAATGAATGCATTTTCAGTCCATATACTTACTTAGATTCCTCCTTCTCGTCCTTTTCCTCCTCATCTTTCTTTTCCTCCTCTTTTTTCTCTGCTTTGTCTGCTTTTTCCTCTTCTACCTTCTCTTCTACCTTTTCTTCTTGAGAAGGACGAGCAATTTGCTGCTGAAATGAAATGCCATTTACGTTCTTATAACAACTTGATTACACAAAGATGCACCAGCTCATACAAGCTTCTTTTGGAAGTGAGCAAAGAGGTTACAACGTACACGTACATGTGTCAACTATTACATGTGCTCTTGTATGCCACACTAAAAATGAGAGGTCTGACCAACATCTTGCATAGTAATGCTGTTGCTCCTCTCAAATTTTATTTTTAACGTTGTCCATTTTGAAACAGTGAAACCTGATAGCTCACAACTTGGAAGCAGATCTCACAGCACGAAAATTACGACCAACTCTAAGTCACCTTCTCAACACTGTCGTTAGTGATTAAGAAATACAAATGTTCAAAAAATTGGGTCAGGCTTTTTAGATTTAGGCTTCCAGTGAATCTGCAGAAGGAAAATTATAGCCTAGAATTTTATTTTTTAAAGAAACTGTAGTCTCTATTGAGATTATAGTTTTACAAGCATTATTAAGCACTGGCAAATGACAAAGTAATTGCCCGTTCTTATCCTAAGGAAAACAACACAAAACACTATTTTCACATTCCTTGTTAAGAGACTCTCACTCCTTGTCTTTCAAAGCAATTCAGATGACTACCATGTGCAAGGGTATCTTATTTTAGACAGCACACAAATTTGATTTAAACTTTCCAGAAAGTGCAAACAGGAATTAACAGAAGAAATTTCTCCTACTGAATGCGATCACACGGAATTACCAACATGGTCCCTTACAGCTGCTAAAAAAATAAGTAAATAAATCTAAAAATTATTTAAAAAAAATAAAAAAAAAGTGTACAAAAAGTGTGGCACTGTTTTTGCTATTCCCTATCACACATAAAAAAAGCTTTTGCATTCCCTGTCTGACTTTACTATTCGAGGTGGCCTAACATTAGGCAAGCCAAGTATTCTGTAATGTTTTAAGAAAGCATTAGAAAAAAAGCAATGCTCATACAGGGAAAACCAAACAAAAAGTATCAGGAAATGATCTATCAAATGTGGGTACAGAAAAGATTTCATTAAGTTTTAGTGTTGTTATCCTCCCTAAAATATATTTAGTAGCCTAAATATTGCTTTTTGCCATCCATAATGATATATCCATACACGGCCAAAGCATCTCGCTTTCCAACACTGCTGCATTTCTATGTCCCTAGCACACTTGCAAACCCCTTCCTCTCCAGACTAAAATCCCAAGGAGTAGTTGGCTACCACTAAATAAACCATGTAGGAGCCTACTCCCCAAATTACCAGAACCCTTATATGAAGCAAACAACACATGAATGAATACTGGTGATGAGCCTCAAAAGCCAGCAACCCATCAAGCATCTGATGATAAATCCATACTGCACATTCATGCTGAATAGTCTTTGTAACAAGGTGATGACTTGAGTACCACAAAAAAGTCCAACCTTTCTGTACGAGGCACCATACAAAAAGATTGAGAAAAGAAACAGGCTGCAGGTGAGGTTTTAGCAGGCAGGCCTCCATTTAAAGGCAAGGGGAGTGGGGGGAGGAAGAAAGAGCTCTCTTTCTCCTCTTCGAAAATATCTAAGTTTATTTAAAATGAATGATTACAGTTTAAATTCTGACATATTCTTTAAATACGTTTTCATAAGAAACTACAGAATATAAGAGAAGGTGGGGAGTTGGATATGGCCACACAGGAGTTTACACTAAAGCGGTTTGAATGGGTTAAAAAAACACTGCCCTTCATGAGTCATCCATTCAGAAGAGCTGCAATACCCAGATGGTCTCACTCAAATATGGTCTGTGCAGAACCAATCTGTTCCTTACCAGGCATTAGACTCTGCAAATCACCTTCAAAAAGCAAGATATATGTAATATTTATATAAAGCTATGTTTCAAACAATTTCCCAAAGTATGCTTGGCAATTCATGGAAAAACAATGACAGAGAACTATGAGATTGCTGATCTAGGACTTCATCAACTCAGATTTTACAACCCATTGAAAAATTCCTCAAAATAGGCTTTTCTTTTTCAACAGAAGAACCAGCCTTCCTGTAAGTGCAGCAGCAGGTGTCAGTGTTTCACTAACAAAAGTGAGGCTGGAAATAATCACCAAAAGGTCTTGGTTTTGACATTTTAATCATGTGAACTGGAGCAGAAAGCCCAAACACTAACCACTATCATCTTCCTGCAAATGATTAGCATTTAAGATGCTGCCATTACTTGATTATGCAAGAACAAGATGTCAGAGACACGCTAAGATAATTTATTTCCATCGTGCTAGATTGGCCTCAAAAGCACAGAGTTAAAAAATGCATTTTCAAGAAGAAAAGAAAATATTTTAAAAATAAAATCTGTATTTTACATATAATCTATTTAGAAAAGTTGCTGAAAATCCTCTGCTCTTTTTGCCTGAGTAATTTAACATCACGCTTTGCAAATAACAGGGTTCTCTATTTCACAGTGAATTTATTTAACATGCATATCAACAGGTCAAGTGCAGGTCAAACACAAACCTTAAAACAGTGGAAGCCTCAGTCGGCAACGTACCTGCACATTCATCTGTTGATTACAACTTTTACTATCCAGGCCAGGGGACGGGCTTTAACTCAGGGCTCAATTCAAAAGGACAAAACCCACACCAGCACCGACATCACACAGCTCTTTAGCAGAGGCCGCCTGAACCAGCAACGTGTTTATTCCAGGAAATTGTGTCATTCTGCCACTTAAGCTGCCTACAGCAGAGTTGCCCATCTCACATACAACCTTCTAATCTCACCGGAGTCACCAGAGGTAATCCCCACCGAGCCAGGCTTGATTGGCCGGCACAGACATCCAGCGAATTTCTGTCTCGTCACATCACTGGATGTACCAGCTGCTCTGAAGGCACACGGCTCCATCTGCAGCCATGCACTTGTGCTGAGCAGGCAGCCAGAACACAAGAACACCGCCCTGACCCACCACTGCTTCTCTAGGAGAAACTTTACTCAGAGAGAACCTCAATTCAAGGAGGTATTTAAGGAATTCTCTATTATCAGTGCAAAGCATTATATAGCCGCACTTTCTTCTGATAATCCATTAAAAACCTGCCCTTCATTTGAAGGGTCATATTTGGTTTACGACACACTTGTTAGTTGTCTCAGTGAACATTCTGGAACAGTTTAGGTAACATTTTATAAAAAAGCCCTCCCTAGACGTATCTGAGGACACAAAATAGTATCAGAATTTAATAAGCTTTACATCTCTTGATGGGTTGCAATCTAGCATTTAGCTCCTCTAAAGTAAAGGCGTCCACACTGAAACTTGAGTCAAGTTGTACTCGCTACATTCTCTGAAGGATTTCACCATCATTACCATGATTAATATCTTCTCCACTGCAATATTCCACTTGCTTGCCTCCTAATTTACAAAAATATATGAACTATTAAAAGTTTAAACTGAAGCATCCGTCACTGGCATAAGCTCATCTTGAGGCAGATCATAAATCTTACATGACTTGCCTTTGCTGATCAGCAAGGAAGTTTCAGGTTGCTACTCAGAGATATGAAAAATATCAGCTTCAAAGCTGGGGCACAGGAGGGAGAAGGGGGATGAACTGCATTCTGCAACCGTAAGATAAAAGTTCTGGCAAGCAAGGCAGTTCAACACTCCCAAGTTCTTTTTTTACTAGCTGTTACAGATGTAGGTAATTAATCATTAATGAAATTAAGAAATGCAAGTATGATTTTTGGTACTACGGAATTCCTTACTACAGCATTACTAGACATACTAACGACAATACTTCTGAATTTAAACTTCCAGATATGGGAAAATTTGCCATTTAGAAGGCTTAGAATATTTCCTTGAGTTTGCAAGTACATATCAACATTCTTCAGACCTATGACACTTACCCGCATCCTTAACAGAGCACACATGAAGCCTGTCTAGCAGTTGCTCAAATTTTAGTCATCTACTGTAATACTTAATGTGGATCAACAACTAGCAATTAAGACATATAACCCTGGTAAAATTCAAAGAGCAAGTGGCTGGAGTTGTACAAACAGCAACTTCAGTGTTCCTACTCACACACTGAGTTATTTACATATAAATTAGCATTCACAGGAGCAGTTACAAGGTCAGGCAGAGCACCTTGTGTTTCCCTTTATAGTGAGCTAAATTCACAAGTCTATGCCCTTGTGTACAGGGGTGTAACCAAAATCTTTCTGGTTTATACGAATTATCCAAGAAAAACAAACAACTTATGGATTGAGAAATCCAGTTAGACTTTGAGCCTGACCACCAAGTAAACACCACTATTAATTTCTGCCTTTTGACAAACATTGAGATTATGAAGCGATTATATTTTGCCCACTGCAAGTCATATGCTAAACCTAATTTCTGTTGGTCCCAACACAGGATTTAATGATGGATTCAATACAATGTCTATGGCAGGGTGCATAAAATGAACTGCCATATTAAAAAGTCACACAAATGTGCATAGGAAGGAGATATTCCACAGAATTACAAACAAACCAACCAAGAACACCCTTGAGCTCATGATTACTTACATTTAAAAAAGGGAAAAAAAGCAGTAAATAAAAAATGATTACTTTTCCTTCACCTCCCACCCCCTCCATGTAATATACTTGCTGTATCAGACGGTAAGGCAGTTGTAAATATGAAACCATAGAATAACAATACCCAAGTGATGAATAAATTTTAGATACCTGGTTTCTTCCTCTGCGTTTACCATAATTTCTTCGCACAAGGGCCTTATAATTTTCATTTTTCTTGGTCAAATAATAATATAATACACAGTCGGGAACATTCTAAAGTGAAAAAAATTAAAAAACAAGATTAGGGTTTACTCCTATAAGATACTATAGGCTTGGTATTTAATATCTCTCAACACTTAAACTATTCAGCCCCTAGACTAACATAAAATTCTATTAGGTTTGTTTACTCAGCAGGGAAATGAATTCACACACAAATATAACAATATAACTATGCATAAAATTATAGTGTTAAAGAAGTTTCATGCATTCATAATATCCCTTGGCTACTTCAGTCTGCATGATTTAATCTATCTGACAACTTGCAAGTTTGAAAGCTCCTATTTATCATGACAGCTGTACATATTCAAGATTCTGTAGCAAGTCTTGGCAAATCCTAAATCTCTATTAATTCTTACACCAGTTCTGCAAAATCAGTTCTAAAGACTAAAACTAGTTCTAAAGACTAACTCAGCCAGCAGTAGGCTCTCACCGACTTCAAAGGCGGTGGCAAGACTTCTTAGAGTTAGCACAGTAGCTCAGAAGAGCCAATTATATCCTTATCTGAGCACAGAGATAGTTAAAGAAGCTTACCTGCTTCAAAAAGAAAGTACGATCAAAACTCAATGAAGTGTCATTTTCTTTTATTGTTGTCAACAGTGACATTTCACTAACTTTTATTAGACATTTGCATGCACTGATTGTGTTACTGATCAAATATTATAAAATCCTGTCAAAGCAGTAACTTTTTTTGGACTTCATTTTTTTTTCCAGGAAGAGAAAATGATGCTGGGATAAATGACTTACATTTGCAAAGTAAAGGAGCCCACCCTAGGCTCTACTTAATAAAGGTCTTACCTTTCGTTCCAGGTAGGAAGCAATTAGACCAAAGTTCTTGGGATGTTGGACAAACCTTTTGTAAATCAGAAATTATTGAAGTTTAACAACATAATTCATGATCAAATAAGCAAAGCAGACTTCCAAACAATCTGTTCCATCAGCAAGCCTTTGATTTACACAACTGAAATTAGTCTAAAAAGCCCAGGTTTTGAACTGTGCAAATTTCAAACTAAGTACTTAAAATTAGCTGATATAATGAGATCATATACCTACTCTTTTCACTTTAATCTCATCATAGAACTCAGTTATTTTTGAGAAAATTTCTTATCTAAGGACTAAATGCATGTGATGAGCCTACTCAGGTGAAAAATAAGTGGCAAAGTCTAAAACTTTTACAACATTTCATGCATCCAACACAGAATATTATCAAATATTACTGCACAAAAGCATCAGCATTCCCGATTTAACTGATGTTTACTGTGGGGTTAGGTATTTAACTGTCATTTGCAATGCAATAAAAATAAAAGATAAGAAAGCCCATTACTTTTCCTTAAAAATCTCTTTCTCATGGTCGGTCCAGACATTCATGAATTGTCTGTCTTTATAGACTTTCATGGGATCCTCCATCAGACCATTCATATTAATAAACTTCACTCGTCTTTGTTCTGCATCAAACATCATGGGAGGAATGACAGAAAGCTGACGCATTTGTTTTTCATTATTCTGCAGGCAAAGAATAAAAGAAAAAGTAAAGAATACAGAAAGTTGCTTCTCATGTTTACAGTTCTTGAATTACACAACTCTTTAAAGCTCCACCATAGTATACATTCACAAGTTAGTCTGAAATTTCTTTTTGTCCACTTAACCCTTCCAGAAAAGTTGCCCCTACCCCAATGAACATTTACACAGTCAGCTGAAGGAAACAGTGTTTCAAGCGATGAAAAACTAAACTGGTGTTGGGTTTTAGAAAGGAAGAGTTTTCACATTTGTTAGAGCTGTGAAAAACCAGGTTGTGGCAAACCTGTAATGACCACAAGACACAGGAGAAAAATCTAGGACAGATACAATTAGGAGGAGGCATGATCCATAAAAGTATTCTTAAGACCTGTTTCAAGCCAAGCTTCCCATAGATTCTCTCAAATCTCTCAAATCCCCAAAGTTTTCTCTTATCAAAAAAATAAACCTTCTGAAAGAGACCTTTCACTGCCAATAAAAGGATATTGAGTTATTTGCTGTGCTGCTACAGCAAAGTACAGAAAATAGCCTCACCTCCTGCTCAGAGAGCCCATCAATGATTTCAGAAATCTCATGTTCACTTCTAGCAATAGTTGCTGAAAGTCCAGCTCCTCTTTGACCAACTCTAGAAAAAGGGGAAAACAGATGTAGTGAGGATAAAGCGTAAAAGAGCTGTACTTTCAGATTTGGTACACAACAATGACAACCTTCAGAATTCCTTAAAATCCTGTTGCCAGTCTCCCAGATCAGTTAGGACTGGTCTTTTATAAGTAGTCTCATGGTACAACTTCTGTTCATGTACTCCAAATTCAAACAACTGCTCAGTTTTAGAGGCAAATGTGCAAAGCTCACAAGAAGGGCATGCTTGAATCAACATCCAGCAAGGGGTGTTACCAGTGATTCCATTGTAAGCATGTGTTTTAGGACTCATTAATATGCTTCTGTTGAGTATCAGAAATGCTCATCAGTGGCACAGAAATCACCATCTTAATCAATACATCTGAGACACTGAATAACAGCTTATTTTTTTTTTTAAAGAAAAAACACAAAATTTCACCGATTTAATCAAGTTACTAACACAGTGCTGAGGCTCATCACAATAAAAGGAAGTTTTCAACTTTTGAACTAACAGGGAGAGCTGTAATTTTGAAGAATTTTTCAGCTAGTGATCTTTACACTTAAGAACATCATAATACATTAGGGCACATGGATCAAAAAGCATTTCAGAGATAAATATCACTGAGAGACATTAACACCATCATTTGCTCAAAGATTTTACTGAAGTAATCAGTTTGTACAAAATCTGTCAAAAAACCACCAAACCAATCCTTAGTATTTCTACATCAACAGTATTAGGAGCACAGCTATAGACAAAGATGCTATTGCATTAGAGAACATAAATACAGTGTAAACAGATGGCCCCTTCCCAAGCAGTTTGCAGTTACAAAGATGAGATGTGTTTTTAAAGTAAAAGCTTCTCATAGATAGAAGTGCTGTTTCCATTCTAACAGTTTACTTTTTCCTCTTTTCTTGATTCCCCAAAGCCAGATACTGCAGCCTTCACAATAAATTGCAAACCAGCTGCTTTTCCTATGTTTTATGAATTAAGGTGATTTAGACAGATGGGTAGGATTAAATCTTTATAGGGCTTGAACTCTCAAAGGTGTATTAAAATGATTTCAAACATTGGATAAACACATTTTAACACAACTGAATCAAACCCAACCTAATTTTAATGTACTTCCTACAACTTTGAACTCTCAAATGAATTGCACTTCATTCCTTTTAAGACTTTTTGTACAATTTCCATTTAAAAAGTGTCTGATAGATTAAAATTAAATAATAGGGACTTAATACTTAATAGGCAAAACCGTGCAATTCAAAAAGCAAATGTGTCTTGAATAAAATTACATAGCAAGTAGAACAAAAGATCACTCAAATGTTAATTAAAGAAGTCAAATGATTTTTAGAGTGTGTAGGCTAATGAATATAGGGATCATGAAACACAAGAGTAACGGAGACACCCAGTGACAGAAAAATAGAAGGATAAAATAGGGTGTAGGCCCAAAATGAACAGGCTCGCTTTAAACTGACGCTCCACAAATCTCTCTGTGCACTTCAGCTGCTTAACTCATAGTCTCACTGAACACCATAACCTATGAGCCTCTGCTAATTGCCCTCTTTTCCGTATTTCTTTTGGAAAATATGGGGTTTGAGCAGATCTAAAAAAGGGGGATAGGAAAGCACCAAACTGATGAAGTCAGCACAAAGCTGACAGGGACAGACAGGAAAGGCTGAGATATACAAGGACAGTGGATATACAAGGACAATCATGAAGATCCTGAGGATGTGAAGTGAAATGAGCTGAATGCCATGAAACACAGTGAACAAAAGAAAGAACATTTTAGTTTACATTGTACGATACACTGATGCTCCTTTTAAAGGAATAAAGCAATGAGTATAAAACAACCATTAAGCTGAAGCAATTTTCTTGTAAGTAATTCTAAAACTGAAGTTCTAAGATGTATTTTGTAGGAATATTTCAAATCCATGGTAATACCTTTGGAATCGTTCTTGCTGTTCTCTTTGCTTCCGAATTTCTGGAAATTGTTTTTCATAGTATTCTCTTGTTTTGCTCTCCTTTGCTTTCCTGCGTGGATTATTTTCTATCCTGTCAACTTTCTTCTCCCATGCCTCCATCAGCTGATCATAACGTTGACAGATTTTCTGTTCCTGTTAAATTCCAAAAGTAAGCCTTGAACTAAACAAAAATGCACTAAGACATCAGTCCACATAACATGGGTAGGCTCCCAGACTGAACAATCATATTTTTCCTGCTCTAGTGGCTTCCATTTTGATGATGACACACACACCCAATTTTCAGGAGAGAAGGTGAGGAAGTGGATATAAAAATGCAGATTTTGAATAGTACACACTATTTCTTTGCTTTATACATCACAACAGTACTTGGCAACTGCTATTACTGCCTTCCAGAAATCTCACATCTCCTGGTACCAGGCTTTTCATTAGTGGAATTTGTTTGATTTTTATTTATTTGAAATGTTTAATTAACAGAATGGGGTTGGAATGATCACAGTATATCCTCAAACTCAGCCATATGCTATTTAACCCCCCCCCCCCCCCCCGACTGTAAGAATTTAAATACTTCATTACATTTTCATGGTGGGATCTTCCAATTCAATACATAATCTTCTGCTATTCATAATAACAATAATGATCTCTCAGACACCACCAAAAAAAGCCTTCTGACTTTGTATGCCACTTGCTACAACAGCATGCACACAAAAGCATTAGATCAATTAATACTGGTATCTAACATATACAAGTTGGATTAAAATGCTGTCAGACTTCAAAAATCAGAAATCTGCCCTATTTTCTTTCAGATATTATAACTACTATACTAAAAAAACATTCAGAGAGAGGCCAGGCATGACAGTTAAAGATTTTCATTGGGTCCCTTTCATACATACTCTTTAGGAAGAAAAGCTTTCTCCTTATTGCAGTTTAGATGGTTTTCAGTCAAATAATCAACAAACCAGTTGTAAACCTGCAGTTTATTTTCCAACAAATCATCCAAATTTTAGCTTAAGATCTTTTTCTGATCGACAGGATTTACATGTTTGTAAATGTTTGGGGATGCAAGTCAAGGATCCAGACAGAAAACCAACTCGTATGTGCTCTTTATACAAAAAAATGGGAATATTACCCGTTGTTTTCTTGCATGATTTCTTCTTTTAAAGAACAGTATTAGCTTTTTCCTCATCACTTGGTTTCTGGAAAGCAAAATTAGAACAAAGTACATAAGAATTAAGCACTTCTAAACTACTCAACAAAGCCCATTAGATGCTAGATGTCAGATCATTATTAGAAAAAGTATTTATTTTGGGGTATAGAAAGCAGAGGGAAAATTCCTGATGAAGCAATGATCTTAGCAATACTGTATTTTATCAGATAGAAGATTCCTGAAGATAGGTAGAACACACAATTGAGACACAAAAGCTTCCAATTTCAAGCTAGGTGCTCTCTTTCACCACAAGAAAAATAGTTTGCTAAAACGAGTAAATTTGGCTTAAGATGATACACTCTGGGAGAGTGTAATTGCAATTCAGCCCTGAAGCTAAGAGGTTTACAGTATACCGCTAAAAAAAAATAAGTACACAGCTACAGTTGAAGAAGTGGAGCAAGTGTAGATCCCTTAAAAGGCACAATAACAAGAGATTAAAGCACTTACGTTTTGATGTTTTCATGGTAGACTTTTGTGTCTGATGGTTGGTTGTAAAGTGGCTGCAATTTTGGATTAGAAAAGGTACACTTAGGACGTCTCAATGTATGTAACTCTAAAAGTACATGCAACGTATTTAACAATATTTTAGTATTCTGCTAACAGTGCACTCAATCTGAGATGCAGCAATCTGAAAGGACTAGAAGATATTCAACACAAAGCACAGGTTACTTAAAATTAGATTATAACTAGTTATGTATATAACAGTATTATTTTTTTTTCCATACTGTTCTCTCAAGTAGATTCCAATCTGTTTTCAAAATGACACTTATGTGGTCAATCAGTTCATCAAGCCCCAATTCACATTTAAGCACACAGTTCCTATATACATACACACAGAACTACATCTGTTCATCACAACAGAATTACAGCAACTAGCAAGACATAAAGGGAGGCAGTAGGGAGGGAGAGACGGGATCAAAACCAAAACCAAATCCAAGCACAACTTACCAGTTCAACTTTTGGACCAAGACCTTCAAATATCTTGTGAGCTTCTTCTGCTTTTTTCTGCAAGCAAGATTTTTGTACAGTCCAAGTAAATAATCTGAAATCAGTGTCAGAAGTGTATCTGAACTCTTTCACTTACACTAGGTGCTAAACCCTTCTCTGCCCAAACTATATCCTTCTTAATCTACTTCTACAATGTTGCCTCAGCAAATCAAGAAACCTGTACTTGAATTGTGCAGTTACTACTCTGATCTCTGTGTTTGGAAGTTGACAGGGCATAAAGGCAGAAACTGACTACCGCAGTTCATTTAATAAATAATACAGCAAATAATTGTTAAGAGGAAGAGAGGTGTCCGGTAAAACAAAAATTAGTTAACTTTGGAAAATAGAATTAAGAGACTAAAATCCTCCAATTGCCAAGCCTGAGAGTGTGAATCAATGTGTACGTAAACAAACATGGAGGTTCATTAAAGGTCCTCCTTCCACTGGGTGAAGACCTCAAAATAATTCTGACCCTAAAGGAGGCAGCTCTACATGAGACAGCTGGCTTTCACAAATTTCAAGCCTGTACTGTCTTCCAAAGCCCTTTCTCAGAAGAGAAGGCTACCTGAAATAACCCAATCTAGTTCAAATTTGCTTCTTTCCCCCCAGTAGCTGTATGTGTTAGCCCTAAGGCATTTGCAAATATAGAATGGACTAATCCATTAAGCAGTTATTATTAGAAAGTGTTTTGCTAAGTTCTAACCTTTTTCCATGTAAATTCAATCTTGAGGAAGTATTTGGAACTCACGGCTGCACAAAGTAATGGTATATCAAGAAAATATTATAGTATTACCCTGGTACATTGTTTTTTCTGGTCTCAAAAGATTTAAAATTTAACTCTAGCCCTATTATCTTAGCCAAATTTTAACCAACAGTAGCTGAATATCAAAAGTAATTATCCTAAACTGTATGGTTTGAAGATGACAGCTGCCAAAGGACTGTCCTCTTGTACAACTGCAGAAGAGATACCAAACAGGTGCTACAGACACAAATGGCTTAATACATCTTTAATAACCCTTTAAGTAAGTCAGTGAGTATTGGCATGTGCTATTAGTATTAAGCCAATCAATGCTGCCATTCTACATGACACATAATTTCTGATATAAGAACTCAAAACAAGTGCTAAAACTGATTCACAAATGAATCAAGTTTGGTAATTCCCCTTGTATATAGAATACTGTACGAACAGCTACACAAACAGAAGCAGCTAATTGATTACTATATACTGACACACTACTCCACCTCAGGCAACACAGAAATGGGATTCCTCATCTCCTAGCACATACACAACATAGGGAGTGCAATAGCAAGTTCAAAATTCTCTTGTAGAATCCATCAGTAACCAGTTAGCAGAGAAAGAGTAGCACAGCAGCCCACTAAGATGTACATATTGCTGTACATTGCTTACATCAGTTCTTATAACACAGTAATTGCCTCAATGTTCTGTATTAAGTAAATACATCAAACTTCAGAGAGAGCTGGGGAAAGGGGAAAACAGACTGAATGGAATGTTTGGGATACAGTTCTACTCTAGAAAATCTAGTATTGTGTTGCAGTTTTTTACCACCTCAAATTTGCAACAATAGTCTATTGTAACAGAAGTTAGATGTTCCTCTAAACTACAAAACAGAATTGGGAAATTAAACAAACATATACTGCTCTCACAAAAGAGTAAAATACGTTCAAAACCAGCGGATATCCAATTCACTAATCTCAAACTACCAGGGGAAAAAAAAGCAGCAAGCACTTCGCTGCTGTTTGTGATCTACTGATCTCTTGTACTTTTGTCACCACTTATGCAACACAAGCTCACAATTCACCTACATACTGCTTCTTCATATCTGTTCATTTAAACAAAGTGCCAGAAGTCAGAGTTTAAAGAGAAGGCATGTAATCTTACAACATATGCAGCTTTTCCCCTTCAGCCAATTTAAACGTTGGGCCTTCAGTCAAGCTTCTCAGTTTTTATGCGAGGAAAAGAGCATTTAAGACTAATTTCTGAAGCATTTTTTCATACCCATCATGTGTGTGTTCATATATACCCATCTGAACACCAGGGTCTAGGGATGAGACCCACAGATGTGTTTCCCTAGAGTGCTTGCAAGATAAAAGAAGGATCCTGTGATCACAAACAGTCATGAAAATGTCATTCATTTAAAGAAGTAAATGGGTATTAAAAGAGGGGTGGGCAAATCAATAAAACAGATGAAGCAAAAACTGCTCCACAGAAGCAAATGAAGATGTAATGAATTTTAGCAGCTGGGTCAGATTCACAGCTACGCTATTCAACTAAAAAGCGCTCTTACCCGATTCTCGTCGTAAATGATTTGGACAATACTGCGGTGTTTCTGTTCCACTGGAGGAGGGGAGACAGGCCTCTCTGGCTCTGGAGGCTTAGCAGCTTCTTCTTCAAGTTGTTGCTAAGAGACAAAAGAAAGAAAATCAGCCATCCGTACCATGTTACCCTTACCAGTAATTAGTCACCAGAGATAAAATATGCAGCCGATCAACAGTTAGCACCGCCTGTTATTCGTCTTCTTAACTGACAAGGAGTGAATGAAGTAATTTTAATGCCAACAAGGAAGGTAAGAAGACTATTTTTTGTACTATTAGTAAACCAAATTAAGAGTTTACAGGACTCACCTGCATTGAAAAAGACTTGTTTTAGCTTGACATTTAAAGACATTGTCACATTTATCATCACTATTTAAGTTTAAGCAAAAGTATTAACTTTGGGGAACAGTTAACACCAAACCTGCCTTCTCACGGAGGAAATCATCCACAGTGCTCACTTTCTACATTCTAGATATTTCAGTGTCACTACTACTACTGTCTCATTGTTTAAATAGGCAGAAAAAGTCCTAACCTATTCCTCATCATTCCAAACGTACTTCAGAAATAAATCACTCCACATGTACTGAAGTTCCAAGATTGTTACAATACCAAACAAGCAAAAAAAAAATACCAACAGCAAAAAAAAAACCTGTAATCTTTTCCTAGCTGCTACACTGCTGTGATTTGCTTCCACACCAAATAAATCTGGTTCAGAGACATCTTCACTTTTTAATTGTAAATCTCCCTCATCCATGCCTGCCACAAAGATACAACAAAGAACTTCTGACACTAGGGATCCATCCTGTCATGCAGTAGTGGCTAGAATGTGCTATACTGCCACGCAAGATTTCCAAATCTGAAAGTTTTGTAGGAAAAACCCAGGCTCAATTACAGCAAGCAACAGAAACTCACAGCCAGGTACGTTGTGACATCCTTGGGATTTTTCTGCTGAAAGAAATTTTACAGGTCACTAAAACTACAAGACACTTTAGGGGCTTCTAAAATTCAGACATAATTAAATGCTTCCATGCGATAAGAACACACCACTCCAGAGTTGTCTATTTGTTTTCCTGGACATACAAGTTAACGAATCCTATTGTGCAACTTATTTCCTACAGAGGTCCCACTGAAAGAATAAAAAGGTAAAGCTGGTATTACATCTATGGATCTTTGAAAGCCTTAAAAGGAAAAGGAGACAAGGACTTTGTTTTTCCCAATGAATAACAGATGCCTAAATTGAAGGGTGGGTTTAGTTGGCCACAACAGCTACTGGGAAAGCAACAACTACTGCCAGAAAACGTTTCCTTTGCCTCCAGCGGCTGAAGTGCAGTTCTCTTATGCAAAACATAGCCAGGACCACCTAAAAAACGTGGTATTTCCTCCTGTATTTCTCTGCTGTCTCCGTTTACTTGCATCCCACCTACTACACTTTCCCCAAGGCTGACCTTAGCTCCAGATGTTAGGATTTCTTGCCCTTGTGGAAACAGATGATCCAGGGACTTTTGTACAAGCTCTGGTTTTGGAGATGCATGCAAGGATTCTTCCCTTGCATAGGCTGTGAAAGAGGAAAGATGACAGTCTCCCCTCACTCAGCAGTCATCTTTAAAGCTGACATTACAGTCACAGCGCCCTTGTTTCACCAGTCATCTAAAGTTCAATATAAATCCATCTACTGTTGGTGTTCCTCTATGGCTTCCTCCTAGTTTCAAAAATGTTTAAAACTACATGATGTCCAACCTGTTTAAACATTCTAGCAAAATCATATGCATAATCTTCCCTTTTTAGCTTGTTCATTTGGTTCATGTAACAAAAAAATTCACCACCACCAAAAATGAAGCTTTTCCACACCTTTTTCACTGGCAGATAACAGTAGTGTCTGTTATGCTTACTTGCTTTTTCTTCAGTTTAAGGATTTGCTGTTCAACTTTTGCAATTTCACGATCTACGCGGTCCATGCTCTGTATCAATTCTTCCTTTGACAGCTTTGAAGGTGAAGCATTTTGATCCTCCCCACAAGGCTGACCAGAAATTGGAGAAGATGGTCCCTCATGCTTTCCTCCAAAAGCCGGGTCCTTTCATATGGACAGTGTGGTGGGGGAGATTGAGAGAAATCAGTCATATTGATTAACATGTGAATGAGTGTTCAGTAATTAAACCAGCATGCATGAACTGAAAAGAATTTCCATTTATCTATATCTCTGTTGAGGAAATGAGTTAAAGTTTAATATTTCCGTTTATTAATGCTCTAAATATTTTAGAATTAACTTGACAGCCCATTTATGATATCGTAATTTCAAAGTCCACCTTCAAAAATAACAGGACACTTCAGTGTCTACCTTGAAACTGAAATAAGATCAAAACATCTCCCTTATCTTCCTTAAAAGTAAACAGTATCTTTTATCTTTAAAGGAAAGGTTACTTGAGAGCCAACCCTCAATACTCCGCACATACACTGAAGAGGATATTCTTGTAACCATGACCAGCCTGATAAAGTACATCTGGAGTTAGTTGTGGTTATAAATGTTGTTACGTTCTCTTGAACCTAACACAACTTAAAAATGATGACTTAAGAGAGGACAGGTCCCTATTTATTTGGTTTTGATTTTTTTGTCTTTGGGTTTTTTTTGTCCGTTTCCAAACGACACATTTCAACATGCTTCATGTTCTAACATCAGCACAGTTGTACCTTTTGTTTATGTTCTCAGACCATCATGCTCCATGACTACCTAGCTGGTAAATGCTAGCTCAGCAATACAGCCCTCATCCAAGCCAGTCTGACTGATGACATGTTTGAATGCCTCTTCTCCTCAAGATAATACTAGGCTGTATTGGTAAATTGAGACAGTAAATTTCCACATGTAGCACCTGGATAAAAGCTTAGTTACTGTGAACATGTTAATATCGCTTAGTTTCTCCAGCCCCCTTTGATCTTTGCCATGCAACACAGCGAGTTACTAAAAAAATCACACGCTATCATAATTTCACTTCACAGTTTATTCACGTGATAAAAGGAATGGCAGAGAAAAGACAAGTAATCAACTGTTTAAAGTCTGGTGCCTATTAGATTTTGAATCCGTATGGTGAAATTTTTCTTTACATGATCTGGGTCTAGGGACTTGAGCTTCAGAAGTCACACAGCGCCTTTTTGGTGAGTGAGGCTGCATGCTTGTGTGCGCACATGAGAGAAGGTATTAAATATTAGAGAGACTGGTCTGCTCTATACAAATAGCTCTCACCAATATTCAGTATCTACAATAAAAAATATCTACACCAAACTACATTGTCCTACCCTCACCCAAAATGAAGCAGTGAGAATTACTGTTCTGTAAATAAGCAGATTCGTTTTAAGTGCTTAAGGAAAAGGGGGTGGAAGGGTGTACTTTGACCATTCAATACAAATATTACAGAAAAAAACAGATCTACATTAATCTGCCACTAGATTTCAATTGTAAAGCAGAAATATTTCATGCACTATATCTTAATCATTTTGCAAATGAGTTTTTAATAACTTAAGAGTGCAATGGCAACTCAGAACATCAGACTCTTTACTGTGTTTGAGGCAGACTTATCTCCTTGTTCTTTCTATAAGAGTAACACTGACTCATGACAAGTTTGTGATAACGTGCAACATTAAATTTCTGGGATTGAAAAATGAGCCTTAAGCAAATTAAAAAAAAATTACCTAACAGCAAAGAATTTATTTGCTCACTACAACATAGTGATTTACACCTTCAGCACTGCAACCAGAAAAGGCTTTACCTTCTTAATATCTGCAGATCTCAACCCTTCCTGCAGAGGATGTACTAAAGGCAAGACAGTAGCTGCGCTGACACGCTGAAAATGGGAATCGGAGACTTGCTCAAGACGTGGTCGCTTAGATTCCAGTGAATCATGATCTGTCTGAGATGGACCTGGATGAAATTGCTGTTCATATCCAGTTCTCCTTTCCTGAGGCCTAATACACAGAAGAGAGAAACTATTAAAATATATACTGTCCATACAAGAAAAATATTTGGTGTTTCTCAACCCTTTTCAAATATACAGGAGACGCAATACAGTGAAGCCCCTTCTAAACAGTAAGACAAACGTTTCTAAGTATGATCTCCTAAAATACAGGTTAAAATCCACAAAAAAAAAAAAAAATCAAAGTTTTCTTCAGTCTTAAAAGACAGTTTAAACAGATACCCATCATTACAAGCACCCGAAGAAACTTAACCACTGCGACAATGACACTGTTCAAATCAAAGTTCCGATTCAAACTGTAAACAAAAAAATCCATGAGATAAACATCGTATTATATTCCACTGAACACAGATGGCCACAACAGCTCCATTGTTTCCTTTTTGCAGTCAAATAATTTTCAAATATACACAGAATGCTTGAAATGGGCCACGAGTCTATTTGGAACTTGATCTCTACTAAAACACTACTCTATGACAGAAACAGTCATTGATTCAACCCATGAGTCATCTAAAACCTCCTCCTCCTCCTAAAAATGCAGAACACTATCACTAGCTCCTTTACAGAGCAATGCACAGGATGTCCATAAAAGAACCTCATATGCTTCAACATCTTCCTATGAAGTGCCACTGAAGAGATGACAGTAGTTTCCTGTATTTTGCCAGAACTACTGAATAAGCTTTTACAAATTTACAAAAGGGGGAGAGGATTTATTTCTGCTGTAAACTGACATTCTGAGAACTCTACAAGCTACTATGATTCTCAGCACTAAAGCAGAGCCTTACTGGCATTTGGTGACGAAGGCAAGACACAAGCCCCAGGTTTCACTATCACCAAGTTATTTCTGGGAATATTCTAATGAGATTTTAAGATATAATAATATTTAAATAACATTAATCACTGGTATTTTTTCAGAACCAGGTTATCTCAGTTATAACCAAAATAAACTGCTAGCAGTAATCCAGCATATAGCTGTCCCTAGCAGATATACTTACTAAGAGTCCAAGGGAAAAAAAAGAGCTTGTTATAAGCAATAATACTTGCTTACAACTGCACATCAGCATACTAATATGCTAAAGAATTGAGAAGCATAAATCATATAGTAACCTCTCCCCTTAACAGAAGCATATTCTTGCTAACTTACTACAATCCAATTCATCATACCCTGATCTATAGTGCGTTTTTAATTTCTAAATTTGATTTTCAGAGTACATCCAATATTCCTCAGGTATACAGTCAATGAATGCTTAATATAGCCTGAAAACTTTCTTGAACCTATCAACCTTCCAGTAATACTAATGTACATTTGAGCATTCATCAATATCCACCATGAAGTAACCCATTTTATTGAGAAGATATTACTAAGATGAAACTAAGTTACACCATATGATTCAATGTATGCGTGCACTCCATTTGTCCTCAGTTCACCTACTGGACCCAGATCAGTTGCAGCTACTTACAGAGACAGGAGTGGTATACGAGACTGACAAAAAGGATATTTAAAACACATGATATGGAGCTGTCAAGTGTCTTGCCAAAAGTAATATACATTCCCATTTAGTCCTCTGTGCCTAGAAGTCCATTTTCTGCCACATTTCAGTGCTTTACAACTCTTACAACTCAAGTACCCAACTAGCTTTATTTCTTCTTACTTGCCCAGCCACACAGATATCATCTGTTGAATAAACAAGCCTAATCTAGAAAATATGACAGGTAGTATTCACTCTAACAACTCCTGCACTTGCTGCTTCTACTCATCAAGATGAAATTATCCAAAGGTACAAACTCTACACACTTCTGGCCTAAACAGCATGAAAAAGCTTGTGCTATGCACTTGGATTCTCAGAAGTTTGCTGTTAGGAGAGATCTGGGAAAAGTGAAGCAGACAGTCACTTCCTGTCTATGAAACAAATGCACTAGTTAAGCCAAAGGGACTGAGGAATTACACAACAGCTACAACACTCAAGCGCAGGAGACCAACACTACTACAACAACGAGCAGCATAACAAAATCCAGTACTTAGACAAAAACTATGAAACACAGAATCCTTTCTGTTCAAAAGTTGAAACTAACCTTACAGAAAGCACAGACTCATGGGAGATTCATGTTCACATACTTCAAAACCAGAATCCTCACCTGTCAGAGCCCGGGTGAAATTCGGAAAGCAAGGAAGGCCTGCGCCGAAGTTGCTGCTGCTGTTGCTGCTGCTGCTGCAGGAGCTGGGTTGCCTGACTGACTTCCAGGTGAGACGAGCGATAATCGGGAACTGCAAATTCCTAAATGAAAGACATTTCTGATGTTAACAAGAACAAAGGTACAGAAAACAGGATCAAAAGAGTTTGGCGTCCTGGAATGATCATTTCCAAAGATACTAAATACAGACCAAGACCATACCACTAAAACTTTAACCCAGCTCAAAAAATAAAAGCTTGTAAATGGCAGTTCTAAGTTTTAAACACTTATGCTAAGAATTTCACCCAACAATTTCTACCAAAACACAAATGAGTCAGCAGTAGAAAAATATCCACTCAAATCAATTTCACGCATCCAACCACAAAGTGGTAAAATGAGAATATATTTCAGCAACCCTGAAGCCATTTCTTCTGTTATCACCTCAAAACATTTTTACATCAGACATTTAATTAGAACTAAGAGTCAGACAAGACGCATTTCATTTATCATCAAAGTGAGGTACAAGACAATTTGTATATATGCGTCTTCAAAAGCAAAAACTTACTTTAAAAAATTATATGCAGCTGCGATTAACCAAAGAGAAGCTCTACAAGACACACAATAAGTCATTATCCATAATGATTTTGTTTTTATTAATTATCTGAAAATAAATATGGAGCATGCCAAAAAGCTCCTATTCTTGAATATCCTTTTGCAAACATGTAAGTAGAACAAAACATCTAAAGTGTCTGTAGCAGGAGAATTAAATTAAAATGAGAGAAACCTGAACTGTTCTAAAGCTAACAGCTAGCTCTCCACTGCCCACCATGCCATAGAGAGCACAGGATGGCAGAATGAATGCTCAGCAGGAATAACTAAGCAGGAGATTCTTAGAAATCATTACTCCAGTTCTGGCTAGCAGAACACAGGTAGCTGGAAGCACTGGTATAGCTGCTTCAGAAAAAAAAAGCAGTGTAACACAACTTTTTAACTTCAGATTCACATTCCCCACATTGCACACAGGTTTTGTCAAGCACCACATTTAGCTTACAGAGGATCTAGCCAAATACTCCTTACATAGGATGGAAGATAACTATGGGTGTACTTCTTATGCTCCTGGGCCTAATAGGAGATTAATTCGCCGTAAAAATTTAGTATCCACAAAAGCCACAAGAGCCCAGACTCTCAAAGGATTTGTTACAGCCAGAATGCTTCAGTCATATTACATGTACACTAACTGCAGGCAGATTATTCACAAATTCTTGGAAAATCATTGCTATCAATGAATACGGACTCAGCCACACTAACATTGGACAAATTTAGTATGACGACTAACCATTACTAAATTCAAGCAAAACTACAGCAGAAGTTCAAGAACACGATCCCTAGTGAATTTATTCAAACTACAAGAACCCAATGATAAAACCAGGAAGTTTATATTAATTCCCTGTGATAAAGGTCTAGAATTATAAAACTTGGATTTCTGACAAAAAACAAACCCCAAACCCCAACATAAAACTAAACAAGTAAAAAAGCAGATACATATATAATCTTAAAGAAGCAAAATGGAGTGCTTTCAGCAAAAAAAAAGGAGGGCAAACAAAACCAAACCACCCCACAACTATCTACCTAAGCAACACTGGCAGTTCTCAGCAGGGCATGTGGTCTGCAACTCCACTGTTTTCAAATGTGAACGAATTTTATTACATTGGTTTAAAAAGAAATAAAATACATCCCATTTGGCACAGCAAGCACCTGAATTATACTCTTGTTAGATTTGTAAGGCTCATGTCTCCTTACCTGCTGGTGCCGGGTGCTAGGGAAGGTGTACTGGACAGAGTGAGTAGGATAACGACTCTGTTCTGTGCTGAATGCTCCTTGGTTAGGAGGGTAGCCTGAACTTGACATTATCAGAGAAGAAGTCTTCACAAAGCTGTGAGATCAAGACCAGCAAGCAATCATGTTTCTAGGAAACCGCCTAAAGGAAAAAAGATCACTGATAAGCACCCAAGTACCAGATGTACTCACAATACATTACAGCCATAGTCACCTAAGCAAAACAACCATTACCAGTAAAAGCTTTTCCCTGATGTATTTATTTAATAGGTTACTCTAGTCTGAAACATGCTAACAGGTCTTAAATGAGCTCAAAATGAGACATGTCAGCATTGTCTACTTGAAGATTATATTGTTGGAATATATCATTTACCTTACCAGATGAATTAGGAGGGTTTTAAAAGCAAAGCAGGTTACTTAAAATAAATGTTACAGAGGATATAATAGTCTATAGATGGACTCTTTATTTACAGTAAATTTCTTTAACACAACATGAAGTTTACTTTCGTTTCTTCTACAGAGTGTCTGGATTCTATGAACTGTTTCTTACTTTCAGATTCAGGTAATCTTAGGGCTCCTCTGCTCAATATCACCTACAGTTTATTACACCACAGTGTATTAGTCAGGCCCTTAAATACTTTTACCATCTAAGAGCACCTTTACAGAAGTAGTTTATAAAAAAAGGCAGTCACAAAAAAAAAAAAACACACCCCAAACCCAACAATTTCAACTGACACCACATTTGTCTCATATAGGATGCCAGAAACTGAATATACTATGAAGCCTAAAAACAATCTTACTTAGTTAACATCTGATGGCTGCTTTGCCTCTATTGTATTCTCCAGCTACAGATTAACAGTAAACACTGTGATGCATACTGATCTGGAGAAGAATTTTAAAGACTGAAAACATCCAGACAAGTTCACTAACTCCAAGTATCTATGAAGCTGTGTATGTTTTCAGATGCTGAAGACCAGAAGACATTGATTAAACACTTGTGCCCATTAGGGCTTTAAGTGGGCAAGTTATGGGTCTAACCAAAAGAGTAGGACATATATATATATGTCCTCCATATTTCTAGGACAGTAATACAAGATATTTCTCTCTGATAGCTCAAAAGATGTAACCCTTAGAAGCCTTGGTCTTACATACAGAATTCTATCAGACCTGTAGCAAATTCTCAACCTCTGTTCCAGAGCCCAGCAGACATATCAGACCTTCACATAAAGTAACTGTTGATCCTTGCCTAGATCACTTCATTTCAAAGTGCATTCATCTGCAGCCTTTCACAACCACCACATGCGAAGTTATACTTCTGAACTGCACTTTCCATTAGCAATCAACAGACAAAATCAGCTCAGGAAAGGATCAGATACAACAGATCTTAAAATTTATCACTCCTGATCCAGTTGGGATTTTCCCCTGCCACGTCTCCATCAAACAAAGGAAGCTTTACACATTGGGCTATCAGAATTATGAGACAAGTCTAGATTTACATCTTACACCTAATTCTCAGATATGAAAAAAATCAAAGAAAACCCCTGCAGTTTCTCTTTCAAGCCAGTACTACAGATCACTAGTTGTGCACTTTACAGTACTATATATCTATTATAGTATCTGTAGTTTATATCTAAGTGACAAGTTTTAACATAGAATTCTTCACCATTAACATTTATTATGCTTCCTCATTCATACTGCATTCATTAAAGTACATCTTTACCAACTATGTGATGGTCTAATAGGTCTGAGTCATATGGTTTCCATTTAAGCAAGAAACAGCGTCAGAAAGCAAGCAGTTTTAGATAACATACATTGTGAGAGTTAGCTGCAAGCTATAGTACCTGAATACTATATATTTCCAAAGTCCAATGTACAGCAAATGAAAACCTTTGATTTTTCTCTCAGTTTTAAATGGATTTTCGTAGAAATTATGGCATAGAGCTAACTGCCAGCACAATCAAATGTTTACTAATGTGGTAACTACTTCCATCATAGCCTGGTGGACATCTATTATTAAATGAAAATTCTGCATGCCATAAGGATGCTCAAACAACTGAAGGTTACAAATGTACAAATCTTAGTTTGATGAACTGCTGATGCCCTAACTTGTGCCGCCTCACCAGCTTCATATGCAGTCTTCATAAATATGCGGAAGATGTCAAACTGGATTTTATATATCTGCAGCTGCTATATATATAGTGTATATATGCCACTATATATAGTGTATATAAGGATATGTGTATAAGGATATGTACATCTCCTACACCTTAAAATCTTCAGTGGGGAATAAAGACAGTAATACTAGATCTGAACAAAGCTCCTTTAGTCCAATACACTGTGACTGACAGTAGCCAGCAGCAGGCATTTAAGAAGCATGTACCAGTGTCTTCCCAACAAACTCTCCAGCCTTCCAGTGTCAACCCAAGAAGCAGTGCATGGCTCAGGGATTCCCTGAGTCAGAGCCTTTCTGTTTAAGATTTCTCAATGGCTTTCTCTTCCATTGGTTTGTCCAGCCGTTGTCTGAACTACTATGAACTCTCAAAATTCACAACTGCTTGTCACAAGAAATTCTATAGTTTGGCAGCATTTCACATGAGAATCTATCAGCTTTTGTTTGCTCTAGACCTGCTACCTTCCTTTATTGCAACAGACCAAACATCTATTTCATATTCTTATTTTCCCCATTGCACGCACAATTTCATAGACTTCCACCATTTCCCTTCAGGCCTATCTTTTCCATGCTGGTCTACTTGGTTATTCCTTGTCAGCCACTTCAAAAGATTCTCTAGTTCTTTGATACCCATTGTGAGGCACAGGGAGCCAAAAATGTACACCAGATTGTGGGAAAGTATCAATAAATACTCCTCCTGTTCTTATACTCTTCCCTTACCTGCTGGCCACAATCAGGTAGATCTGAATAATCTGAGGATGCAGAGAGGATCAGATGAACAACCACTTGAAAATCACACACAAATACAGGGCAACTGCTGCATGATTCAAAGTCCTTGTTAGTTTCTCTCTGTCAGGTATCATCTCCTTATTTTCTCAATATTCAGGCAAACCCACAAGTTGATCATTAACCCACGTGCTGAAAGTTCAATCCACACTCACTCTGTATGATGCTATAAAGACCATTTCTCCATTCACAAGAACATTAGTGTACAGATTGTTAGGTTTGTGTTAGGACTGTTAGTCTTGACATCTCCACCAATATAAGAAACTTTCGCAAGCAAAAGAATGAGAAGTCCTGACCATGTCTCCAGATTCCATGCTAGACATGGAAAGATGAGGGGGAGGAGGGGAACCTGGCAACAAGCATGAGCATCCTTCATCTATCCACCAATGTTAACTCAAACCACCATCTCAACCTACAAGTTTTACACAACACCTATGAAAGCCTTCAGTCCAATGGCCTTTCTGCTGAGTAGGATCTGCAAGCAGGATCATGGTCATAGCACCATAAAAAAATTAAAACAGGTGAAAGAGAGAAAAGCTGCCAACAGAAGGCAACAGAAATAGCATTAGAGGTTATAATTGCAGTCAATAGGAAAGGTGGGAAGTGAAGAGAGAAAACAAAAAAGCAAAAATTAGGTTATCAGTGCTGGGGGTGCATTACTCTTCCTCCCTGAGGGAACTGACACAACAGCAGGAAGAGATAAGGGTAACAGTAAAGGAAAATCCATGGCTATATGCTGGCAATTAGAAGGTAGGGGGGGGACCGAAAGCATGGAGATTCTGTGTAGGATCTCATTTCTTTCAGACAAAATCAGTACTGTAGTACAACAATGTGTAAGACGACATTAAAGTACAAAATATTTTTTCCCTCCAAGCCTCCTTCTGTTATTTCATTTACATGTATCTGCACCTTTTCCTAATTTGACCTCTTTAAATGACCTGCAGACCCCATCTTATCTCCCAGACTCTTATAGTATGAGCCTGTTTACACTCTGCCATATTAGGGGAAATGGGGAGTTTTTGCCAATATTTGCCGAAAGTATTACCACCAATATTCTGCTCATCTCTCCCTGTCTTGCTACCTTAATTCTGTAATTGTGGATCTAAGTACTTGACTTTAACTTATTTCTCTCCAGAAAACATTATGACCTATCAGCTAAAAGTACCTGCCTGTCTCTTCAGCATCTGCTCACATGCTTCCAGCAGACAGACATTATTTTTCATCAGCCTATTTCCTGGTCAGTGAGGGCAATGCCAGCTTCCTGATGTAATGGCTCTAAGTTCCATACGTTCAGATTATGTTTAAATACAGCAATCTTTTTGTATAAAATTGTAAGTGTGTGTGTAGACTGTAAACAACCTCATTGGGGCTTTCCTAGCTGCTGTATCCTTCCATTAGTCATGACAAACCTTGTCTTGCTCTACTCAAATCCAATCAGAATCCTCCTTTAAAGCTCCTCGCTATTAACACTCTCTGCCTCTCCAATCCTTCCACTGGTTTCCTCTTGTCTGCTACAACAGAGGCTGCTCATCTTCGTATTCAGCACCCTTGACAAAAATCACAATACAAGAAATCAGCTTCCAACTCTGCTCAGTCAATGTCAGCAAGATTCTATTTTTCAGACAAGTATTTTCAGCCCTTTTCATTTTATTCTGCAAATTTGAGGGGTTTCTCATATAAACATTTACAAGAGCTGTTATAGACTTTGGAATTTTGCCTTAACTGTCTCACAGAGATAAAGTCAGGTCATGAATACCTTCATACAGCTGCCAACCAGGCTGGCAAATTGTCTTGCTGACAATTAGAAGGGGCAGAAAGAAATATTTCTTGGTTTGGACTTCAGAATCCAGTCCATTCTGCTTTAGTGTCCCATTTCAATGACACTCCCATATTCCCAGACTCTGAGGTAAAACATATAAGGGATGGGGAAACCCAGTAGTAGCAAATGGATAATATTAATAGATATATATGAGAAGTATACACACACACACACATATATATATGATCAAAGAGTCAAAACAGAAACTGTTATGGCTGAAGATACTTAGCTGAGAAAAAGCAGTAACAAGTACCAGTTCCAGGAACCACTCAGCCCTGTATTAATTTGAGCTTCTCAGGCAAGGAAATGATTTAACAATGTTTATATCTAAAGGTATGGTTGTATTTTTCTCTTTGGCCAGCGCAAACTACGTGAAGAGATCCAATTCAGACTTCCCCTTAAAAGCTACTGTTTGCACTTAAATTTGTCACATGTGGAGAATTTTGAGTAAGTTACAAATAACTCAGAACTGGATATTACACTGGCAGCAGTCATAGTGTCATTTCAGATCTTATTTCTATAATGCAATACTAATTGGAACAATACCTCTTGATCTCCACATCTCAAAATGCTTCAGAAAGAAGCAGCAGCTCATACTAACTTCAGTAGACACATGGGAAAACAAGTCAGAGAACGGTTAAGAAATCTGCCAAAGACAACCAGGAAATAGTCAATGACTGAATCAGAAATAAGTGTCAAGTCTTGCAGCACTTCAAGCAGCACAAGCTAAGCACTGCCTGAGAAAAGCAGTTCTTCTCTTGGGAAAATGCAGCAGGTTAAAACCTGCGATTATTTTTAGGAGGCCAGTTCCCTCAAACCCTTCAATGCATGCCCACACACATGTTTATGCCAGCAGAAGGGAAGGAGTCAAGAGGCCAGACAGACTGCGGAGCTACCTACTTGCTGCTTGTGGAACCATGGCCCCACTTGCTGGAATACCCAGTCTCCTCCTCTTCCATTCACCTTTATGGATAAACAGCCAGTCTCATGTGTAGGCTCATTTTTAATTCACATTTATGAAACAAGCCAGCACTTTTGCATTTGGAGTAATTTTCATGCCATCTTGAAGTACTTAACCAACACTTGCTAATTAAATTTCACATCCTTTTGGGAATTTTCCTCCTCTTGTTTTTGAGCAAACTGAGTGCAATATAAAGAGTGCAAAGAATTAGATTACAGTCATATAAGGCTTAAACCGAGTTGGGGGATTTTGTTTTTAAATCAGTAAATTGAGCTGTGATGTAACTAACTGTGCCATATGCAGGGGATCCACAACGTATCACAAAATTAATTCAGGGATATTTATTCAAAATTTACTCTGGTGAGAAAACAAGGAGTGAAGGGACTGTTTCAGCAGTGGGTAGAGAGGCTTTATCCAAAAGCCTAATAACAACACTTGTGAATAATTCTTTCTGTGGAGTGAAAAAATCACATAGGAAAAAAAAAAATTAAAAAAAAAACAAAACCAAAACAAACCAACCAACCAACCTATTCAACCACAATAAGTAGATTTCATGATTTATAGACCTGTATCTGTACCTTCACAATACAACTTTCCAACTCACATAGAGTAAGACAAAACTACAAGTTGAGAATCACATAACTAGAAACCTTTCAAGTATATTGCTAGATTTGCAAAACAAATCTTTCTTGTAGTGTTCTTATTTTGTCAGATAATCATAAATCTGTTTGAACACTCCAGCAAAAACATCAAATCTGCATCTTGGGGATACGCCATACATGAGAAAGAAAACAAGTACATGTCTGACCCATTCCTAAAATTACCTTAATGGGTCCAACCTCCCTATAAAAAGTTATTTACTCAAACTATCGGACACAGTAAAAGGCTATCTATTACCATCTAAAAACTCCAGTGCTCAGAACATTAACAGCACCATTACAAGCGAGGACTGGCCTAACAGTTTGGAAGTCTTAACTAAAAAACCTTAACTAAAACTAGACCCTTCAGGAGCAGTTATTAGTCCTTCAGTCACTGCCTTAACTATCAGCACAGTCATATGACAGTTATTCAGAAAAACAATGAAAAAATTTAGTGACAAAGAAAAGTTTAGGTTCAAACTGATCTATGTTAAACCTTCAAGTCTGATTATTCGAAGTTCTGCAAAGTATTGTGGAATGGGATGGTGAGAAAATTAGCTACAGGATCATTACATAGGACAATCCTAAAAGATAAAAAGGTTTTCATTCAACAAGCTACCAAGAGGCTGATGCCTGAAGAAATTTAAGATAATTTTATGCTTTAAAACAAGAATTGAAGAAGTGTATTCCAGCTACAATATCCCAGCTTACAGGTGTGCTGTATGAAAATCTGCTGGGCATATCCCCCAAAAGATGAAAGATTCTTCACATGCTACAAGCAAAAAATGCTAATAGGTCAACACTGAAATTAAACACAATTTAAGTAATGGCTATTTAAACATGTTCCAGAATACCGTGCTTCCAGTTTTTGCATCAGCCTCATAGCTCATCAACCTCTTCCACACTTTCTTTAATCTTTTTCCACTCAGGTTTATGTTGCAGAATACTCTGAAGCTCGTAGTCAAAGTACACAGGCATATGCTATTAGAATGAATTGAAACAATTAACATATTTTCTCCAAATTGAGAAGTAACTGCTGAATTTTCCATTACAACTCCGCATATGCAAATGCCTTTTCTTCTTCTGTGGCAGACATTCAAAATATACCATAAATTCCTGAGAACTTTAATTTCACTTAGTTGCACCCCCTCTACTCACAAGGTTATTGACGTAAAAATTGCTATTTCTATCCCTTCTAGAAATACAGTTAAGAAAATAACCTCTATAAGGCCGTGTTTTACTAGCAACACTAAATAACATCCTCTCCACTAATTATTAACGTCATACAATTTGAGCCAGAAATACAGCAATGGGGGTATATGAAAAAAAGATGCTAAGAAAAGCCGAAACATCTGAATTTGACCCTTCTCACACCCTGAAATTTCCACTAACACACAATATCATCTTATTTCTGAACATCCAAAGCATTAACTCATAATTAATGCTATACAGTGTCTGACATATTCTACATGACATGGAAGCATGGTATACTTTAATTCAGGCAATTACAGACGTGACAGAAGTCAAGGAGCATTAAAGCCGTCAATTCAAGATGTCACATTTGCTCTACACTAGCAAGACTTTTCCATCTGCATCAACAGAGATGAAGAATTAACATAGGATTTTATACTTCGAATTTTAATAGAAAAAGATTTTCCATTACAGACTACCAGCTCCTTTGAGTACTTAAGTAACAGCTTTTGGAACATTAAATATTAAGTAAGTTTTAGAAGAGTACTTCAAAACGATTTTTACTGCCATTCCAAAAGGTGAATTTTTATTTCACACTTGCATATGCAATTTACAACCAAACTGCTGCCAGATCTCAGGATCACATTGTTGCACTTCATCTTTAAATAACAGTTTCTCTTTCTCTCCTGCTAGGTAACTACAAATACAAATAGAATTTGTGCTCCACCAAAATGGGGTTGATCAAATTCAGCTGACAAGATACTCCAGGAAATTCTATTTTAATCTCTCCTGTAATTTCTGAGCTTAAAGAAAAGTTGCCAATACCTGATATTAAGACCCAGGCCATACACAACTTTGCTATATTATACGGCGGACTGTAAGAGGGAAAACTAAGACTACATTAGCGTCTTAGGAAGCTTCTAATTAGCTACCCAGTTGCCTCACAAAAAAGAGGGATGCTGAGCGGCTACATTTCAAGTAAGAGTACCTATTTTCAGCATCTTCTCACCAGTTAACACATTGACACACCAGATTACACAGAATCCCTGAGTGAGGAAACCTCCTCTTCTGAGTTTTACTGAGGAATAGCACCTAGTGATGGTGAAGGAGCCTACTCAGCTCCCTTCTGCCAAGGAGGGTCACAGAAACACCAAAACTATCCAAAAGAGGTAGGAGGAAGTTCTCCACTCAGAAATGGAAATCAAGGATGTAGACATTTACTTGACTAAAAGTACCACTGAGCAATGATTTAAACAAGAGAGTGTATAACCATTACAAGGCTTTCTGGTTTTAAAAGCATATCATAGAAAACTAGATAGATTTATGAAGACACATTTTGGTTTTCCCTGCAACACCAGATTCTTGTTTCTGGTTGTCCCGGTAGAGCATGCAGTTAACATACACCACAAAAATTCTTCATGATCCAAAGACAAGAAACCAAACCTACAGAATTGAATGTCCAATAGAAAGCCCAAACACTGCACAGACAAGGTCTCTCTTTCACAAGGGGAGACAGCTTTTTTTCCCCTGAGATAACTGCAGCAGTTCCCAAACCCCAGACATCTATCTTACCCCTTTTGAAGGATCCCATCCCTGCCACAGGGGTAATTCAATTGGTTATGAAACATCAACTGAAGCATTCAAATTCCACCCACAAATCTCTAAGGTGAAACAGAAACCAACCCAAGCACCATCCAATGCACCAGTCTGTAGCATGCAAGAGGTTCAAGAGATGCTATGCAAACTGGTGGTAAGAACTACAACAACCTTCCTCAGCAAGTCATCCTCACTCATGAGTCAGTCGCCAACAACTCACAGGTTTACTCAAATTCTCCTATTCCCTCCCATTTCATTTATGATTTAATGAATCAGAAATAACCATGATGATCTCAGACTTCTTTTATATATATATATATATTTTATCATATATTACACATAAAATATTCTTTCCAAACAACAATTTTTGCTTCTCCCTCATGGATTGAAAGCACAGGCACTTTAAAAACAGCTACTGCATGTGAAAATATTCCTCCACTGTTAACCCATCTGCAGATAAAACTGCTTTTGACATCATCTAACATGCAAGAAATTATGTGGTCACAGTTTTAAGTTTCCAGCCTCTTCTTGTAGTTCAGTCATAATCAAAAGCGTATCTGTAGTGGCAGCTTTTTAAAGCACCTTTGGCATGGAAAAGTTAATATAACTTGACTAATCCATACTGACAAACTGCAATGTATTATAAGAGAACCCACATACAGGGCTTCAGGACAAACTAAGTATCAGCCTCATCTCTCTTCTGAGTTGACTGGGTTCAGATAAAATCAAGTCTAGATTTCAGATCCCTACAGGAAATGCACCAGAGGCTTCTGGAAACAAAGTTTATTGTTATTACATTTATGACTAAGTTTGAGACGTTCTACTTCACAAGGAATGCAACAAAACATAACTCCAATTGAGACTCAAACAACAGCTTCTAGGTCACAGAAAATGGCAAAGAATGGAAGAAATCTTAAACTATGAATGGCCTAAGTAAACCTTTGCATATATGAAAAGAAAACCCCAGAATTTCAAGGTTCAAAATAGCCTAAGTCTGATCTTTGAGACCTCTGTGAAAAAATCAGCACCTACACCAATAATGGCGATAATGTAACAGGTAAGTGACTACATTTATGGAGAAAGGTTTTGTGAATAACATTCCAAGAAAGCTAATCCATGAAATTACACTGGTTATATGGGAGAATTCCCATCTTCCAGACACCCTTTCTCTGTCAATACTACATTTCAGATAGCACCCAAGCAGGAACAAGAGTTGAAGAATATGAATCTGAGACAAAACTCTACACTGGATAACCAAGCACATACATCTTTTTTTAATTTAAATTAATTCCTCCTCTTCCTTCCCCCCACCCCAGAAAAAAAAAAAAATTAAAAAAAATCAAAACAATCTACTATTAATGAGGTGAACAGCACAGCTGAACTGTAATAATATACCTATCTAGTTTGATGAACAGCACTTGAACTTGTAATGAACTTACATAGGCTTAACTTTCTAACATTGACAAACAGGAGAGGAATCGGTAGGTTTCCTAACTGATTGTTAGACACCTTTCTTGGAACATGAATGCATTTTAATCCATTTAGGAAAGAATCTGCTTTTCAAAGCAGCCCCAGGTTCTGCCCAGGAACCCTACCAGACCTTTCACACGGAGCATGTGGCCTGTGCCCAGCAGCCAGAGAATGCTACTGTGGCTGTTTTCAACTGTCCCCAGGACAAACCTACCTCTGACTTCATGAAAAGAATTAGCCAAATGCACTTTCCCTGCAGCACAGCATACAGTGCAAGCGGATGTACGGCACAAGAGGAGGCATTAAAAGAAACATCATATTATTTTAAGCGTATTTTATAGTTTACCTCATCCTTTCTCATTTATAGGTGTTCTTTCTCTTGCCATCTTTGTGAATGTATTTTCATTTTCAGTTTTACCCAAGACTCATCACCCAGCATGCATGGACTTTTAAAGTCCTGGTCAACAGTCCAGGTAATCTGTTGCCTTAAAATTTCATTTCTGATATATTTTTTTTTTTACTGAGAGTTATGAACAATGGGATTTTTCAGAGATGGATGATCCATCTTTGTACCAATACAGTATCTTAATCTTGCAATATCCTTTGTAATCGCAAGCAGGTAAAGTCACTCACTTCAAAACCACACAGATCAACATCCTCCTTAAACTTGAATTAAAAAACTCCATATCAAATCGGTCTGGGAGTGGCAATGTTACATGAGTGGTTTAAATGTGAATCCATTTAAAGACATAGAAATCTCTCTTAGGATACTGGGAAGAAACATAGCTCCAAGGTAAGACTGAGCTTTCTGTATGCACACCAACTCACTAAACTTAAGCTCCAGTAGGCCCAGACTGCAGTTGTCATTTAACAGATGGTGGATAAACACTGAACTAGAACGGAAGAGGAAGGGAACATCACAAAACATCATTAGAATCATAGAACAGAATCAACTAGGTTAGAAAATCATTGAAAGACAGAAAAAAACAAAATGGAAGACACATTCAGCATGTTCCTTGCTATTTGTATATTTTAGAAGTAGCAGAAAGTAAATATTTACAGACAGCGGTCCTGCACAGGTCAGAATTTTTATCTGCAACTTTTACAGTAGAGAGACAAGGTAACACATTCACTTAATAGCTTGTTATCTGAAACACTGATTCAGATTTGACTTGAGAACATAAATGACTTGAAGAGTTCAAGACTGGCATCCAGGAAACGCTTGTTTGCATTCTGAAACCACTGTCTGGTTATAAGTCTATTCTCAAGATTGTCCTGTGTTGCAGCGCACCTGCATGAGGCACAGATCCCCTTCAGCTTAAACAACTGCTAAAATCTCAAATTTGAGTAGCTTAGCACATTAGAACTCCAAATAGTACTTTTGACCATGCAAGTAAACCTTCATTAAAACCATTTTTTAGGCAAATATAAAAGAAGAGGAATAAAACATTTCACCAAACTTTGACTGAGAGCTCCAAGAGTGAAATGCCAGTATTAAGAACATAATAAAGAGAAAAATAAAAAGAAAATACTGTTCTGTCAATACACAAGATTTTTTTTTCATTTACTTTTATGCACTTAACAGTAGTCGAAGCAGAGTCAGCTTCCCCTCCCCATGAGCATCTCTCACTCATGCTGTAACTGAGAAATAAAATAACTTATAAGATGCTCTTAGAGAACCATATGAACCGTGGAAGAGCACTAGAGGGGGGAAACTGAAAGGAAGCTTTAGAGCCTGTTCCTACTTTTATCACAGTTTTTGAAAGAGTTTTCTAGGTCTCTTTAGAGCACAACAAAACACTTGTGTGCCCAGGAAAAACAAGTAAAATGAATGGTTGTAGGAAATAAAGTATATTTAAAATAACTCAGCAGCAGTGTAGGAACATCAATATACTCTGGTTTTGTGCAGCTAATTCTGACCTGGAGAGTCGCTTTTAATTGATTGTTACAATAACTAACAAGCTAGAGAGAAGTATCACTTGTGGAAGAAAACACTTGTAATATCCTCTCCACCCCTTAAAAAACACTCCTAGAAAGAAGGTTCCATGCTCTTTCCTATGTTTCAGTAACAAGTTTAGTTATTTTAGTAACCAATATCAAACATTATATTTCAAATAGGCAAATTATACTGCATATAAAGCACAGCTGAACCTTTTTCCTTAGCAGCCTATACTATATCACAAAGAAAAGTGATGTCAATAAAAATTAACTATGCTTTTGCAAAAAGGGTTGCTGTAGTTGGCTTATTTCCTCTCAACTTAGCAGTCCTTGGGATAAGCACAAAGGTCTTTCATGCCCCAACATAAGACACTAGGTTTCAGCTAACTAGAAATCCACTTCAGATATTACATACTTCTTTTCCAAACGTCAAGGTTGTTTAGTTAATCAGGAATAACAAAATTCTGCAGAATATAATTCCAGTGCAAAACTGCAACAGATCTGCACAGTCCTCATGTGCAGTGAGATAACACTATGTGTCCACTTATTCAGGCATTTATGCTCTGCCTATGGTCATCTTACAGTAGTAATGGGGTTTTTTTGTAATAGCACTGGGTTTTTTTCCCCTCGAATCATACTGCCTAGGATAAAAATCCCTACCTGGGCTCTAGCAGTTCGTAACTACAGTGCTGTACCTAAAAATACTGCATAATACAAGAATGTTGCCACAAAAGCAAGTCCTTAAAATGAGACATCCCCTTCTCATTGTAATAAGTTGTCTTAGGTCACATCAATATTTACAGTCATAAAAAGGTAACATGCTTGTTAAGACTATATCTGTAAAACAAGAAGAAACAGGTTTTGGATAATAGATTGTTCAGACTACTTATTTACTTGAGCCTGTCTGACACTAACAGCCGATACATCCATCTAGAATCTTGACAAACTGCATTGCACTTGATACCCACAGATTTTTAAGTTCAGAAAAATCAGTAAGTACAAAGTTCTTTACCATCAAGTCAGAATAATTCTAGAAAAAGCCACTTCCATTGTGCCCTCCAACAGAGCTGACAGAAGCTGGGGATGTTTACAGGTCCTATATGGATAATTCAGCATCTGCATCAGCAACAACTCCTCACTACTGACAACCTCAGCGTGGGGCTGCATGGAGCAGGCAGCCGCGACGCACCTCCAACACTGCTCGGACAGCAAGACATCTTCAGGAACTAGCGCACTCCTGGCCGAGCATCCAAGTGGCCGATTTTTAAGAACTAGCCCTTTTTTATCATTATTAATAGTTTATTTTGTTTTAACTTGCACTTCTCCTACTACAGGGATGAATGGCCAAATGGCCAACACACCGATGCCCTGGGATTTCTCAAAAAACTTTCCTTCAAGGGCCATCCCTCACGGCTGCCTCAGGTCCCCTCCGGACCTCCTCGCACACAAACAGCGCAAACGGAGAACAAACCCCGGGGGCACCGGGCACCCCCGCCCCAGCCCGCACCTGATCCGCCCCCCTTCCCCATCCCCGGCGGCTCCCTCACGGAACCCCTTCCCCCCCAGCCCCAGCACCCTCCCCCCCAGGGACGAGAGCGGTTCTCTCCCCGGTGAGGAGGGAGGAGGAAGGGATGGCCGTGGCCCCCGCCTCTTCCCCCTCCTCCTCCTCCTCCTCCTCACAGCGGAGGCGCTAGGCCCCACTGCGTCCCCGAGCCTCGCCGCCCCCCCCGCGCCGCCCCTCCGGGCCCTCTGCCCTTACCGACGGCGCGGCGCTGGGGCGGCCCGGGCGGCAGGCTGTGGTGGGGCCGGACGGCCGCGGCGTCTCACCTCAACCTCAGCGCCACCGCCACCGCCATCTTGCCTCCCCTCCCCCGGCTCGGTGCGCTCCGCCCCCTCGCGCCAGGTCCTGGCAGCTACTGAACAAACGGCGGCGCCGCGGCTCGGTGGTTGTTACCGACCGCTGGAGCTCGTTCCTTCCTCCCGCCATGCCGGTGCACGTTGGTGCCCAGGCAGCGCCAGGCCGCGAGAAGCCGCGGGCGAGCCGGCGATAAGAGGGCAGGCTGGTTTGCTCCTTCCAGGACCCGCTGGCCGGTGCGGCGGCGAAGGGTTTCCTCCCCTTCCCCTCAGAGGGGCTAGGGGGAGGGGGGGCTGGAGGCGCCGCCATGAGGCGAGCGCTGGGCGCGTCGGCGCTGAGGCGGGCAGGTCCCGCCAGCCCGGAGCGGGGCGCAGGGGACCCCGCGGAGCCGGTAGGCCGCGGCCGTGCGAATGAATGGAGTCTCAGGAGCCGGGGACAGGAATCTGGACGGGACCCCAAGCGAAGCCTCGGGGGGCGTCCGGCCCCGCTGCGCCTTTCCCGCCCCTCGGCCTGAAGCACCTCAGCAGGGCTCCCGCGCGTCCCGGCCGCCGAGCCTGTGCCGCTGGCGACGGGTGACTCCAGAATAATGTGAGAGGTTTAAAATCGCAAAATCATTTTTATTCTTCCCCACGAATGAGGGGTATGTGAACTGTTCCCTGCTTTTTCAGTGCATTTCAAATCTGCATAGCGTTTTACGTGCTAATATGTAATCTCAGGTGTTTTAAAATCACAAATGCATCTCTTACCAGGTTTGCTATGGTGAAAAAGAGCATTAGGCAAGATTAAATTACCTCATGGGTACAGTTTCCATTAAATATGAGAAGTCTTATCCCACATTTGCAGGATGTGTGCCCACACATTTATTCAGATTAATAAAGCAGGGGCTCGTCCTGTGGCAAATGGGATTACTTATGAAACATATGTTGTATTAAGTATGTAGTTACTACAGCAGCCAAGATCTACTCTCATGTAGTGCTACGTTAAGGTGACGTGACACATCTCCAAACACTTCACATTAAAGATTTGCAGCCTTTAATCCCAGCACATGCCGATGCCTGCCTTTCTCCACTTGGAAGTTAAAGGTGTCCGAATAAAAGTCTGTGAAGACAAGTCAGGCATTTATCTTGTGAGCTCTCAGCTGCTCTTCAGATCCTGAACTTCTCTGCATAATTTTCACCATTTTATTCTATAAGCCCACTCAACTGGCATACACATTGTCTTCCATATTGGCCGTTTGTCTGGAAAAGCTAAGTTTCCAAGCCACAGTGTATCCTATTGCCATTTTTTCATGTTTATCTATTTCCTGTCTCTTTTTGTTCTGCAACCTTCTCCCATGGTTGACTTCACTTCCAAGATGTATCCAAACACTTTTTTTTTTCACCCTTACAGCCAGGCTTAGCACAGCCAGGTCTGCCGACAGCAGAACGTGCCTAAAGATAAGCTCCTCTTGCCCTGCTTTTGAGGCTGCGCCTCTTCCACAGCAGCACAGCGCAGGGATCAGAGGTACCACACGCTGAAAAGCTCAGCTTTTATCATTAGTAGCTATTATTTCCGGGCGGCTGGCGCGCTGCAAGGCCCGGGCAACGGCAGCTCTCCCCACGGGAATAGGCCCTGCTCGAACCGCGTTGCCAGGCCCGGCAAGGGCAGCGCAGCGAAAGACCTCCCGGTTGCGCCCCTCCTCCGCGGCAGCCCTGGAACAGTAGAGCCGGGGCACGTTTCCGCGGTAGCGGCCAAGCGGCCCCGCCCCGAGGCGGGGAGAAGAGGCGGAGTGCAGGGAGAGGGAGGCCCTTTTGTAGGCCGGAACCCTTCAGCCGCATCTTCCGTTTTTGGCCGGAGCAGTGCGGCTCGGGGCGCTATGGCAGCGGGGCCGTGGGGCTGGGGGACCGCGGTGGCGGTGCTGGTGCTGCTGCTGCTCGCGCTGCTGCTCGGTGGCGCGCGCCGCCTACGGTGCCTTACCGTGGCCGGCGGGGCTTGCGCCGACCTGAGGGGAAGGGCGGGTGGCGTCCGCGCGCTGGTAGTGACGGCGCACCCTGATGACGAAGCGATGTTCTTCGCCCCTACGGTGCTCGGCTTGGGCAGGGCCGGTGCCCGCGCCGCGGTGCTGTGCTGCTCCGCAGGTGAGCGAGGGAACGCGCCGGGAACGGCGGGGCACCGGCCAAGGTGGAGGCCGGGCTTCCCGCCGTGACGTCATGGGAAGGCCGCCATGATGTCTTCCACGCTGTGTGTGTGGGCTGTACCGTGGGGTCACCCACTGGCTGGATGCAGGCATGTGATGCCAGTGCTGTGCTGAACCTCACGGTCCTTTAGGTCTGTGCTGCCATCACCGCATGACAAAAGTTGTGGCTGCCCTATCCCTGGCAGTGTTCAAGGCCAGGTTGGACGGGGCTTGGAGCAGCCTTGTCTAGTGGAAGGTGGCCCTGCCCAAGGCAGGGAGTTGTAGCTATAGGAGTTTTAAGGTCTTTTCTAACCCAAACCAGTCTGATTCTATGATATCCATAGAATCATGGTGGAGAAGGTGATGTGTCATCCACCTGCGGTTTGATGTCATGGCTCCAGCTTGTGATGTGGTGGTGTAACATCCCGCACTTCTTGGAGAGCTACCACAGATGGGCAGCTTTAGTCAGAATGTTACTTTCCGCAGAGTATCAGCAGTGACATCTTCCTCTACACCTGAGCCTCACGCAGAGGTTTCACAATTCAAGCCTAGGCACTTTCAAACTGTGTGGAAGGGTCAGTATGTTATACAAAGGTGCTGTTCAGCATGGCTTTTTGACATCTGTATTTCCATCATCTTGCAGAGGACTTACTTTGTTGATCCAGTTTTAATATCATAACGATATATTTGCTGGAACTCATCTAAAAATTACTAAGTTATGTAATGCTCTAATAATGGAAAAATAGCCCTGAAGGAAGCCTGAGGTCATGCTGTCCGTCAGTCTGATGCAGCGCTGATGTCTCTTCAAGTGCTGCAGAAAAAACGTCTTGTTTGTTCTACAGAACTTACAGGGAGGTTCCTCAGCTTGTGCAGGCCGAGTAAGTGAGGTATTAGCTTTTCTTCAAATCACTTTTCCCTGAATCATTGGTGGAATTTAAGCTCATTTGTTTATTTTTCCTGTCTGCCATGAACATGGAAACCAAGGTATCCCTTTGTAGCAGTCTCTTACATATTTTAACGCTGTTATCTGCTTTTTCTGTCTTATCTCCCCCAGACTAAACAACCCTATTTCTTGCAATTCTTCCTTATATATAAGGTTTTCTAAGCCTCTCATCATTCTCACTGCTGTCCTTTGGACTCTTCCGGTTGGTTCACAGCTTTGAAGTGTCGCAGTCAAAAACTGGAAGCAGTACTCCTGCTGAGGCCTTTCTGTGGCTAAATAGAAGGGGAAGATTCTTACTTGCCCAAGACAGTTTTTCACTGCATGTAGCAGTCTTATGTTCTTCTTGTGAAGATTATTTTTTTTTCCCTGCAGAGCAGATACGTAATCAGTTATTACATTGTTCAGCTTTTTGTGCCTAAGAAACAATCTCATTTTAATTATCTTTCACACCATACTGCTGTACCAGAAATTATGAGCCTGCTATGAAAAGTAAAGGTACTGTTTTGATGCTTGTTGAGAGGACTGTCTTGGGCTTCCAAACATTTACGTCTTGCTCTGATAGCAACTTACATTTGGGAAAAGGGCCCTCTGAGGTTTTTGAAAGCTCCAGCTAGTTCCCTGCCAACTTTCCTGTTCTTGCTTTTCAAAGCTTTCTGTCATAACAAACCATCTAGGTGAGAAGACAGGGATTAAGCTATTGTTGAAGTCCTGTGGTGTCATGGCTTTACTGTACCTCCCATTCAAGATTTAGTGCAGAGCTTTCAGTTGTCTTTGCTGATGGACAAAGGTCTGTGGATCCCATTTGGCTGTTTCACAGCTATGGAGAGATTACTGAAGTGCAACTCTGCCATTTCAGTGTGGGGCACTAATATACTGCTGCTATTAGAGAACTTTCCAAAGACCTGTTGTGCTTCTGTTTATTTTGTTAAACTTTCTTTTACTCCTGATTCAGCACTGTGAAACTTTTAAGTGTGTTGGACATTGCCTTCTATGTACTCTCTTGTGTATCTCTGTAGCAAAGCTAGCAGCTCATACAGGAGAGTACATTCATTGAGCTCATAGATTTTTCCATGCCTCTAATTAGTCTTTGGGGTGATTCAGATGGTTCATCCTCTCACTGTTGGTGTGATTGATGATAAGTGCATTGATCAAAGACTGCAAATTGTAACATTGAAATAAAATCATTACTTAGAAACCATCATGCTTGCAGTTTTCAGATGTCAATCAAAACTACTTAGAAATGAATTAGAGTTGCAGCACCATGGGAAAAAAAAAAGTCTTTTACATGCTGAATAATCTTCTATTGAAATAATTACTCATTCTAAATGTGCTTTGCTCTCTGTAGTAACTGACTGTTGCGAGTGCTCCATGGATGAGGTCCAGCAGCATCAGCTGGTTTTGCTCTCAATAGCTTCCCATTTTTTCATGTTAACATTTGTCTATTCCTGATGTCCTGATACATTTCTCAAGCTGTGGAACACAGATATGTTCCCTGAGTTCAGTAGAAGTGAGGGATTTTGAGAGCAGGCGTACTATTTGGATAAAACATCACCTGCACTCAGCTTTTACACTGCATTGCAGCAAAAGCTATGTTATCTTAAATCACTAGTATTGTTAAAAAAATCACTAGTATCATTGTAAAAAGTCAATCTAAAGTAAGTCCTGCCTGTACTCAGTAATCCATCCAGTGAAGGTGCCCACACTTCAATTTAGTGAAGCTGGAACTTGCAATCTAAGCTGTAGGCTATGGACCTGTTGTGTTCCTCAGCAAACCCACAGATAATCATTGCCATAGTCTTCTAAAACCATTCACTCAGGAGTCTGCAGGAAGAGGTGGTGTTTTTTTTTTTTTCTAGTTACTCTCCCTCTTTGAACATTTGACAAAGCTTGCTAGTGATGGATCAGATTGCAACAGTGCTTGAGAGAAATGCTGGATTTGGATGACTCACACCCGCAACAATAAGAAGTTACAGTGCAATTCAAGACTTGAATCATACATTAATTCTCAGCTGTATTTTGTTCATTTTATTGCTTCAAAGTTAAAATTGGATTGCAAGTACTGCCCCGCACAGGGCAGCATTCTGGAAGGGGCCATCACAGCTCTGGCATGGACTTTGCATGGCTCATGCCAAGAAAAAATAAGGGACTGTCAGGGCAAGGTGAGAAGAAGATAGTAAGGAAAGAGGTGATGTATAAAGATCATGAATACCATTTCCCTGCTTGTTGTTGAGCTTTTCCCAAATGCCTTATCCAAATTAGGTTTCCTGTGTTTTGGTTCTCTAAGTTGTTTGCAGTCTTACCATTTTAGTTTCTTCCTGAATTTCCTGTGTGAATGATGCTGAAAAATCTTTGTCTTAAATCAGAGATTGTTATGATGGAATTCCTCCTTTCCTCAAGTCTTTTTCATTCTATCACTGTATTCTGTTATAGTGTCATAATGTTGTATGACAACTGCTGCTCATAAGAAGTGGTCCAGACTATTGTAAGCTTCAGTCACTTAAACACAGCATGGGTCAGGCTTCCTGTCATCTCAGCAGTTACCCTGAGCTGAGCTGGGTGTTGCTTAGGCAAAAACGGTGGAGTTTGTTCTGTGCAATTTATCTGTTGCTCTTTTATTTCATGTGTGATGCTCACACTTAAAGCTTTGAGAAAGAAAAGAGGAACTCTTTCCAAGCCAACCTTAACTAAGTTTGATGGCGTTGCTGTGTTTTCTACTTTCAGGAAATTACTACAATCAAGGAGAGATTCGTAAGAAAGAATTGGAACAGAGCTGTTTGCTTCTGGGGATTCCTGCTTCCAATGTAACAATCATTGATCACAGGTAACATGTTTTCATTTACAACATAATTTCATTGCAGTTTTAAATGGGAGGGGTAATGTTCACTTTAAAGTTGAGTGAGAGACTAAAAAGTCTTGAGGAAACTTAAAAAAGACCATATTAGATATTTGTGTTAGCTCTTAACATAGATCTGATCAATGCAGAAAACAATTCAAGGGTATAATGATGATCATAATCCCTATATTAAGCTCTGTTGATACAGCATGGAGAATAACGATAAACACACTTGTTAGGATTTGGCACAGTGTGTTTGGGCAGCATGATCACATCCTCTGACACTTGTTGCAGTGTTATAGAGACAATTGTAAATTCTCTGCATTGCCTTTGGCAGCTTTGTCTGTAGGTGAGTCTTTGCAGGGTTGGTGTGGAATTCTGTTATATTTATAATCTGGTTTAGTCCTGGCTAAAGACAAAAGTGAATTGCATTATTAAAGACAGTCCATAATAACATGTTAGTAAGATTCCGTCAATTTAAGCCATGTAAAAGTTCTGGTTTTTCTAAGGTGTGATGTTGTTTTCTTTAGTTGTGTGTATATGCAAAAGTAGGTGATAAAGCTGAGACTTCTTTTTTTTGAGATTAGTTCAGGAACTGTCTTCTGGGCAAGCGATTAAATGCTTTGAATCAGTGAAACTCGGAATTAACATTGTAAAGGCCTCTTCAATTGTCCAGTCCCTGTTTATGTAGGGTTCATAGGAGCTGAACTAGATACTGATTGCTAGGAAACACAGTACAAGTGATTGTTTCAATTATAAACAGCCATTATACAATCCATACGAATATTTGTGAAGAAATAGCTTTAACAGAAACATACTGATTTAAGGCCACACCAACTAGGACAGTTAGAGTTGAAAAAAATCTGGCTCCAGGCAGGCCCTTTTCCCATGAACATATTTTCCCTTGAGCTAAGGCAACAGAAACCACAGTCCAGAACATGAATCTTTTGGAGTTCTTTGCTTTTTTTAGCTTTAGGTTTTCTCTCCAAGTTTTCAGCTCACTTACAAAAACAGCATAGGAGTTGTTTTCCTTTGGAATGAAAAGAGGTGTTTCCGTTCACTTCTCATGAACTGGTTTTGGATAACTTCAAGTTTTGTTTTACAATCATACGACAATGCCCAAAACATTTTGGGGAGGTATAAGGAAAAAAGCTGCTAAGCTTTGCTAAGCATAAAGACTGCTCAATGCACCATGGAGAAGTGCACTGGCCTTTCATCTGTTAACCTTAGTATGTGATGTGAGGTTCCTGAACTGCTCAGTCACTCCCTACTACACACTGCTTTTTGCCAGTAATGCTTTGGTTTGCTCTGTAGGAAGGTGAGGCTGTTCAGAGAAGTTGCTTGGATCATGCTTCTTTGTTACTTTCATTGCTATTATTACACATATTTATACATGATTTCCTCTAGTGAATAAAGTGCCTGAAAAGACAGATCCATCCTATTGCCCACAGCTCCAGGGCATGGACCGGAATTACACCACTGTTCAAAGAAACAGGTTTAGATTTGAGGTCTCTATCTCTGAGGTTAGAGTGCTATGAGATAAACATCAAATCATCTTTGTTGTGCATTCAGGGAGCAAACTGAAGTGAAGTTCTTGCTGAATTTTGCTCAGAGCTTGTTTGCACAGTGAAGTCGAGTGTGTTTACAGTGCATTATTTACTCTGCAATAACTCGCCAGCTGGATGCTCTTTACGAAAAACATCTGTGGATCAGGTGTTAGCAGAATGGTAAAGGATCAGGAATTATTTTTAGATGACGCTGACTTTTTAGAGTAGCTAATTTTTAAAGTACTGTTTTCCAGCAGTTTAGACAAAGCACTGGGAATCAGGGTTCTTGAAACTTGCTCAAAATCCCTGGATTCCTTAAGGTCAGTAGCTTTCCTATGCCTCTGTTGTGACTTCTCTAATTTATAGATCGTACAAAAATATTTGCCAGTATGGCATCATGTGAAACTTGCTAAATTAATAAGTTATCTACCACTAGATTTCCGTGTAAATTCATGTCTATGTAATACATTTCAGGAGGTTGTTCCTCTTCAGTATCTTTTGTAGGCACTGTTTAAGGTCAGAGCCCTTTAGCTTTTTTTGTTCCCTTCCTAATTCCTCAAAAGGTAATTTTCCACCAAAGTAAAGAACTAGTATATTGCTTTAGGACTGCTGCTGGCCTGCTGCCCATCTAACATTTCTTCTACAACACTGGATGCTTTACGTTATCCAAACTGCAGATTTGTATTTTGGTGAGGAAAGCCCAAAGGATTGCTAGGTCTGGATCTGCTCCAGCCATTGTAGTGTGGAGCTGAGTCATGTTGCTTTCTCTTTCTTTGTATGATCTACAAGTGAGTGAGTAGAATTTTCAAGATGTAAAAGGGGAAATACATGTGAAAAGCCAGGTGATTGACTTGCTCTGTAATTTCACTTGACCAGGCAGGTATAAAATCAACATGACATTTTGAATTGCCTGTGAACTTCTAAGGAGAAAGCTTTTGTCAGTCAGCCTATGATGAAATCTGTCTTAAAGATCAAATCCTTATTAAGCAGTCCCCTGCCTTAAACAATGTCTCTCAAGTACAGCCAGGATTTTTAGGGCAGGACTAGGTCAGTCCCTATCAGACAACTGTTTTGCACTGATTCTTTAGCAGGTGCTTGATGTTGTCACTGCGTTTGTTACCTCAATTAAAGACAACTAAAATCTTCTGCACAGATAAAGTCACAAACTGCACCTATGTTTCAACCCTAGAGACTTGAATCTCCTGCAGGAAAGTTCTTCACTGTAGAAGGCATGTCCAAGAGTGGAAAGGGACATGCATTGTTGTGCAGCACCCAGTTACTGTAGGTGAGCAGACGGGCATGCAGGCACCATGCTCCAGACTATTTTAGAGTAGAGCACTTGACTGTTCCTACTTGATACCTGTAAGAATACTTCCTACTGTTCACTTGTGAATAGTACAGGTCAGGAACCACATTAGCAGAGGTATCCCCTGAGCTGTCATGTAATGATCGTAGCTCCAACACTGCGCTGACTGAACAGCTGCTTGTAAGGGAGACAAAGTTTTACAGGCCACTTGTGTTACCATTCCCACATGAGGCTCAATGCTTAGGGGAGCCCAGCTAAGAACTAGGGCCTGTGTTGTTCAAAGTTAATTTCTGTACTGAAACAGTTATTTCTGCTGCTGGGTGAGGGAGGAGTAGCAAGAGAGCGAGGTCGGAAACTCATGTAAGATAAAAGTCACTTCATTGATTGTATAAATGGCAATGTAAACTCTGTGATTCTGGTGCGTTTTTATCATCTTATGTGCTGCAGCAATGGACATCCTTGTAGCTGTAAAAATGAGAGATCATTTGGTTTATCCTACTTACAATACCAGCTTAATTTCCATAAAGTCTGGTATAGTTCTACAAATCTTCAGTGAAGGGAAAATGAACACAGCTAGCATACATGCCTGTAATGCAAACACAGACTAACGCAACTGAAAAATCTGCTACAGTGATATGTCTAAAATAATAGATAAATCAGATGCTGGACATTTCTGTGGTGGCAGAAGGGTCTAATGTATAAAGCATTTGGCTGCTCTGCAAACAAAACAGGACATTCATTTTCACCAAAAGTTCTGTTTTTCTTTAGGCATGTGTTAGACTTTGCTGCCAGATTTAGCTTGATTGCTAAATTGCTCTGGTAATGTATGAGCAAATGATCCACTTAAAAGACATGAGTACTTGCTGAGCAGGGCAGAGCTCCCTCATCTTGAGAAGAGCAAATCTGAGTAACTGATTTGCACTTAAGATGTGCAGCAAAGACAAGATTCAGCTTTGCAAAAAGAGCTTGTAAACAAGTAAAAAGTGAGTCCTGCATTATCATAAAACATAGAGATGTTTTCTCTTCTCTTCAGAATATGCAGAAAAGAATACTTCTGTAACAATGTGAAGAGAAAATATGTTCACCAAAGAGCTGCTTTGTATGCTGCTCTTTGAGGTGCACTGCTACATGTTGTCTTGGTTGTTGCTCTATCTGGTCTTGAGAACATAGTGAGATGAAGGTGTTCTAGTCTCCAAAGCCAGTTACCGGGTCGCAAGTTATTGCCGTGGTTTTGGACTTGCGAATGTACTTTGCTGGAAATTTACTCATAGTTGGGAAAACTCTTTGTAAGTAACTAATCTGTGAATACCTGCTCCTGAGCTAGAAAGCACTCTCGCAGTGTGTGGAAGACCAGGAATTAATATCTAATTGATCTAATATTAAGAGTTAGTTAAGCTCCCATTAACACTGGGCACATGTGCCAATGCTCTGGCTGTCTACTAATCTGTAAATTACACATAAACAGGAGATGTTTTCTAAGCTGTTTTCACTTTCTGAAGAGAACAAGCAAAAAGGAAGCCCAAATTATTCTCTTTTTCTAATATCTGGTTTGGGTTCATGGAAAGATAAATATCAGGCATTTTACTGCAGCTTCTGAAGCTTTTGTGCATGGTTGTACTGGACAGAAAGTAAAACTGATTATTTGCATCTTTAATATGACAGAAAATACTTGGCCCAAGTTTGCACTGCAAAGAAAATAATAGCTGAGATTTGTGTAAACTGGAAGATTTTTCTTTCACAGTACAAAGGCCCAGTGCAAATAATGTTACATCTGCTTCCAAGTTTCCATGGAAATGGCACTCCATTCGCTTTTGTATTATTATTTCATTTAAGTCCGAAAGGCCTCTGATTAGACAATGCACAGGAGAGGGAGGACATCTGCCCATGCAGAGTTACAGGCTTTCTGCAGGGTTTTTATGAGGCTGCAGAAAGGCTCAAATGCTCTTTTTTTTTTTTTTTCCCCCCACATAATAATTCTTTGTTGTTGGGTTTGGTTTTTCCCGTACAAGGTAAATGGGCTTTAGTGCACTTCCTCATGTTTAACTCCTAATGAACTTCCTTCCATGAGCTCCCCATGTCAGAGAACTGTCTACAAGATCATGGGAAAAATATATCCTTAAATAAATAGTGTGTGTGTCTGTGATGATCAAAAAGATATAAAAAAACCTCAGCCCCTTCAGAGAACAAAGAATGTAACTGGAAATTTAAACCTTTTAAATAAAATTTAGAAACATAGAAACATACAGACAGTTGTTAAGTTTATCCCGTTGATCCAGTTAGGTTTTACTGTATTTGGGTGGTTTGTTGATGGCTTTATTGATTTGAATGCAGGGTGCTGAGTATGTGAAAGCTTCAGATGCAGCTGTCTAGTGAGAATATTTACTGCAAGTAAGAAAGGCTCAAAACTGAGGGCACCAGGAGAAGTGTAGAGGTAAAATCCTGGCACTGGATTTTTGCCTCAAAATTTGTCTGGTGGCAAAGCTGTCAGTGATCTCGTAGCAGTTTCTGCCTCACTTATTTTCAGCCCTGTGTTATCTTGCTGAATGGGAATTAAAAAAAAATCTATTTATGTGTTTCTGATCAGAAAAGTCTTTCTTCTTTCCCTGTTCTCATATTTCATGCTTTGGGATTATTCTACTGAAATAATTGTGGTTATTAGTTACATTTTGTCCCAAGTTCCACATGGTATAATGGTTTGACATTTCATTGATAATTCTAAGAGCAGATGCTTGTGTTGATTAAAATTGCTGCCATGCTTTATTCTAGAAGACCTGCATGTTTCAGTAGTGAGTGATGGAATTCTCCTCATCTCAGTTAGCTGGAAAGGTCTTTATTTTTTGCAGAATTTTCTTTAATTAAGAATGGCATTTGTGGGACCAGAAAATCTTGGATGCAACTTGGTCCCACATTCAGTATGTATTACAGGGAAATCAACCTACATCTTTTGAATCAAACATAATCATGCTGAATACGAACATGCTTTACCATGACAAGGCAGCATGGAGCCTTTGTTAGTCAGATGGGTATTTGATGTTTAGGTAGTCACTGTAGCCAGATTTCACTGCTGTTTAATGTAATTCTTGAAGTTTAAATTGTTTTCTTTCAGAAAAGACAGTAAGGTATTTGGCCACCTATTTTTATTTACTTTTCTAAATAAACAGCTAGTTTTTCCCAAATGCTTATCACATGGCTGTTCATGCTGGTATTTTAGGACACCAGAACACTTTATACAAAGGATTATATCAAAGTCTGCCTTATGGCTTCTGCTTTTATAAGTGTAGCTTTATGCAATAATTTAAGAAGAAATTCTCCTGGGGATTGAGATGTCTCTTTGCCCTCCAGGAAAGCTGCTTTCTGAAACAGAGGCTTGTATTGCAGTGAGTTAGGTTTAGCTATTTTGTCCTAACTTATATTTCCTTGTTGAGAAAAATATCTGCCCTTTCGCTTCCCTCGGGTGTCTGTGAACTAAATCCTTTCTTAGCTTTCTAACACAATTAACTTCCTTGCTATCCAAAAAGGGAGAAGGATCTGTGGGGAAAGGGAGAATAAGCCTTTCAGTGCCAAAGGGGCATGTCCCCCAGATTACCTTTGCAGACCAATGAGCAATGGTCCTTCTCCAAACATTCAAGGATCCTCTTTCAGATGTCAACAGAGACCTGTCAAACCATGTCAGTGAAGTCACAGCAGTGTTTGATTAAGAGCAAGAGTCTGGCCAGAGAAGCCAAGGGCTCTGAGTAAATGCAAGGGAATGGAAAGAGTAGTGCTAAAGGACACAATGTCTTAAGAGAAATCAAATCAAAATACTAAGCATTGAGATTGATGCTTTTAATGCTCAATATTATTTTAGCAGAATAAAAACCATAAAATATTGATCTCAAAACATGACAGGTGAGAAGAGGGATCGTAGCCATCCCCTGAAGCTAACGCAAGCTTGATTCAATTTAAAAAACGTCATTGCTGGGAAGCTGATAGTAGGAAAAGCAGTAGTCTCTGAAACTGACTAGAGCTGAAGACAGGGATAGGGCACTAGAACAGAGAAATCCACTAGAAGTCATATTTTCTTTGTTCTTTCTTAGTTCATATCTTCAGAAATGTCTTTTATTTCATTAATGGGTTGTAAAAGTTCCACCCATATGTTAAAGGCAGGCATCTTCTCTGGAACAAAGCAAGCTGTATTGACCCATCCTGAATTCATGGATGGTTCACATCCCAGCTTTGCTGTCTCCTGGTAATACTAACAGATATGCTGACTGGAGCAATTCTGTAACATGACCGCTTGTGTCCATGCAGAAGGAAGTGTCTTTGGGTTTGCTGGTTTCCAGGATAAAATTCAGGGTTTCACATGGAAATATTTTGAATGTACTTTCTTGATGATGCTAGTAAGCTATAGAAAGATACAATCATTAGATTAAAGCTATTATCAACAGTTATACCTTAAAGTCCCCTTTTAAACATGGCAAACTATAACAACCCTATTTTACTAGTTCCGCAGTGGAAAAATATGGTGTGTTTTGCCAACAGACACCCTGAGGAAATAAGGGAGAATGACAGCATTTCCCTTTTGCCCCTGGAAGGTTCTCTGCTTTGATAGCCCAGCAACATCACTGTTAGTCCCTCTTTTTAACCTGCAGCTCCAAGTGCCTTGCAGTTAATTATAGCCAGACAGATCTTTTATAGAGAATATGATCAACTCTTAAAGAGTAACAGTTATGTCAAATAATCTCAGTAAGCTAATCAAAGAGGAGGAACAAGCAGAAAACAATCTAACAGGGATTCAGTTTAAGCTTTTGAATCTCTGCATTCCTCCTAGCTTACTCAGGGAAAATATATTCCTGTTTCTACCGAGAACACTCTTAAAAGCATTCTCACAATAATGGATTGGGCGTTAACGCCTTGTTCACAAAAACAGTGTGGTTTCTTTGTATGTTCTCATAATCTTTATTTTAATTGTAGCTACAGTACAGAATGTCAAGTGCCTCAGTTAAAGCTGTGAGATCTGAGTCTATGACATGGTTTGGAAACATCATTCAATTGTGTCTTCTGCATGTCAGATAATTACTGTGCTGGAAAAGAGAGGAAAGGGATTTGCAGCCTCTCTTGGTCAAACTCTTCTTTGGGATTCAGCCTAGCGAAGTGCAATTCCTGGTTTTCCTCCAGGTCTGGATGCTGGATGTACTGGGTAGCTCCCGCAGGCAGTGTGTGCCTGCACTCGCTTGTTAGTTGGAGGTAATTGCACTAACTTCCCCCAGGTTGCCTCCGTCTCCTGGAGACAAGAAGTGTCAGTATGTCCAGGGGCCTCATGACATTAAAACTAGTTGTTGGTTTATTCCTCTTCCCTTCATCTAACTGTTAGCTCAGTCACTAAAAAATTCATGGAATTATCAATATCTGAGCCTTGGGATCAAGGCCTTTATTAGGGTCATTAGGACAGAATGTTTCCAATTAAAAAGCATACCATCAGAGCTGTCAGACACCTTTAAATGCCACAATATGCTATCGTGCTGAATGCCGCCAATATAATCCTCATTTCTTGAGTTTGTTTTCCCATGAAGTCAGAAGGCATCTCCTATGCTGTCAGCTAGTATGGGAATATAGACCATGCATACAGACCGTGCATACAGACTGTGAGGTTTGGGTGGGAAGCATCCCCTTCTATGGCAGACTCAAAGGGTTGAGTTGATGAGCTACAGAAGTAAGGTGTCCTCAGGGTCTGTGGGACAGGACCATGGGGTGAAGGAAATTCCTGAGAATTTCACCTCCCTCTAAAAATTGTTGCAGGTCATTCAGTGGGGACCTTTCTGTCTCTTTGGTAGAAAATACAGTGTAAGGATAGGAAAAAGAAAAATCACTTTGTGGACATCACTCTTGAGTAATGAAAGGAGCTTAGTTACTTTCATGTTGAATGGAGTATTTCATTTTTTATAGCAATAGCAATGTTGGGTCTGCAGACGCTATAAGGACTCGGAGGACTTTTTTGTGAGGATGTAGATTTAAAATTCTGTGGATTCTTACAACATACGTTTTGGGTCTACATCAGCCCAATTCTTCCACACAGGCGGCAGAACTGGAGTTGTAGAAACTTGGACATCTCTTTCTTTCCTCAGAACCAACTTCCAGTCCCAACAAAACCAGTGGGGGTTGGCGATTGAGTTCAATGGGACCAGAAATGGTCATTGAAACAGTCAACAAGAGAAGACAAAAGTCTTGTTTAAAAAATGTTAGTATGGGGGAAAGTTGGAAAAGCAACTGTACAATGGATGTTGTGTAAAAAGTGTTTTCTCTTAATGACCTTTCAGTGCAGATTGGCTCTGTTTACATACAAATCAAAAGCTGGTTTGTCTAACTGCCAGCACAGCAAAACTCAGTCTGGGATCTGAACATCCAGCTGTGTCTTTTGCCTCTGACATCCTCCTTGTAATAAAAGTTGTGTGGCTGGGATTTGGCTAGAGTTGTAGATGATGTGTGAGCCAGAATTGAATTCAGCTTGCTCTTCCTCTGCAAGACAATAGAAGTTAGAACTTGTTTGTGTCAATAAAATAACCATATACAACTCATAACCCCCCAGGGACCAGATATGATGAATAAGATGCTCTTTTTCCATCATCACATTTCTAACCTTGACCAATGTTAGTAATAAGTCTGTGAGAACTTGGACTTTTGCTTTCCTCATTTCAAAGCTGGAGTAGAAGCTTTAATGGAGTTTACCTGTAAAGATGCAGCATCCAGACAACAGACATAGTTATGACAACCTTTGCAGTGCTGTCTAATCCAAGTTCTTTGTTCTTTACTTCCAAACCCCCTGAAGGCTACACTGTGTTAAGTGCTGGCTATGCTCTCTGGGCCTGTGCTCTCGCAACAGCTTCCTGCACATAGGCATAGTGACAGAGACAGTGACTTTCTCACAGATGAAATGGTACTGTGAGCATGCCTGTTAGTTATCACTTTCCTGTTTCAGTCTGTTCTCCAGTGGCATGAGTAGATTAGGCTGCTTTATGTAGCAGAGGTTCTCATACTTTGCCATACACAGATTTGTCTGTCAGCTTGTCAGGAACTGCACTTTGTGAGACAGATGCCAGTGGAGCATGTGGCAATGGAGAGGTTTCAGGTCTTGGGGTACTGCCTGGATGAAGGCAAAGCTATCTCAGCTCATAAGGGAGCAATGGTGATGTAACTGTATTTCTTATGAGCTTTTCTTTCTTAAAAGGATGGTGAGAGCTCTGGCTGCAGTACAGAACTGGGCAATTTCACTTGTAGGTTGCACTTTGGCCGCCTTATTGTAAAACTGCTTGTAAAGCTATATAGCAGTTAAGCACAGCATTTGTTATCTCCACTCTTTCCATTAATAAACCCCTATTTGACAGATGACTGAAAGCTCTTCCAGTTGACAGTTTCAGTGTGAACCAGCAAAGGTGTTTTCAGCATTGTAGAACCTGAGGCTCCCCAAATGCTTCTAGCTGACTGCAGTGGGATGCTGCTTTGCAGCAGCATGCTCCAGGGGCACCTTTTGAAGCATTCTACAGCAAGAGAACTCCCATTTGTATTTCCTTGGCAGAGTCTGTTGTGACATGCCCTGTTATTTTTGCATTGTGTCCATTCTGAAGTTCCTCCAGGCATTTCTTCAAATGAAACATTGCATCACTGAGGAAGTGAAGCCATTAAAAGTGAATGCTTTTGCCAAACACTTGGAGCAAATACAATCAGCTCTCATCTACCAGAAATGGACTCGCAAGTTGACAGTGCAAAATTTGGGAAGAACAATAGTCCTTTCTTGAGCAGTTTGATGCAGCTTTTTAAAAAGCTGAGCTGTGCTGTTATTTTTTTTTTTTTTTTTGCCACATCATGAGTGAAGGTTTTATATTTGCATAGAACAAATGTAGAAGTTACCAAATAAAGTGGTTAGAACAGAGCTTCACACTTCAAAAATCCTTTTGAAAAGAAAAGAAATTTGAAGTTCTCTGCTGAAATCTGCTAAGGTCTCTGACCTTTTCTGTGTTTCACTCTCATGCTATAATAATCCTGCCTTTTTGAAGAGCTGTGGGATGGACTAATTATTATTTACATACTATTGTCATGGTGTGAAGTGCTGTGTGAGTGTTAAGGATGATTATTAGAGTTTTCCTTGCTCATCAAAGGGTTAATTTATCTCTCCCAGAAGGAGGCCTGATTTAGGTTTGGCACAGGAGGAGGGAAGACAGAGGATTTTGTTCTGCAGGAAACTAGGTCAGCAGGTTTTTATTATCATGCTCGACAGCCCAATGTGGTTTGCATTTAGGAATGAACTCGATTGACATTGTGTATGGTTGATTTCCTCTTCCCAGAAAGCAGGCCTCAAACATCGCTCCATATATTATGGCTTTCCCAAATTGAATGGGAGAGAATATTTAGATGAAGGGGCTCAGGCAGTTGTATGTTCATTAGGTAGGTTTTCAGAGCTGTCTGTCAGGAGTGCCTCAGGAGCACAGAATGAAGTCCAAGACATTTTGGAGAGGTGGAACAATAGGGCTAGAATTTTCTCAGTCACTGAAGTGCATCAGAATCATGGAGATCTCCTTTGGTTTTACACCCCATGGTTGATGATTGTTTCTATAGCCTGTAGCATTGTTTCAGTTTTGTTTGGATGTGGTCAGATTCTGATCTTGGTCCTGCCGAATTACATTTGGAGTAATTCCCTTGCTGTCTCTGAAGCTACTGCTGTGTGTGGCTGAGATCACAGTGTTATCTCACTGTTTATTATCTGGGCAGTGAAAATAGGCATATGTCTTCTTTACCTCTGCCTGTTGAAGACCAAATTGTGGCAAACATCATACATGTTGGAGAATTCAGGCTGCCTTTCTTTGCAGATTATTTTGACTTTACTGAATAATGAAAATCCAAGTAGTTATAACTTAAACAGAAAAAAGAAAATCTGCTGTGTTTTGATTGTAGGTATCAGGTAAGGGTGATGGAGCTTAGAAAGGCTATTGATAACATCTAGGAAAATTTCTGAGTAATAGGATTGAAGGCTGAGCATCTATTCCCAGCTTTATGCTCTTGTTGTTTTACAGACTTTAATGTAAGTTAATGGCTTTTCAGCATAATCAAACCATCTAATTCTGTCCTGTTCTAGTCTTTATTCCTTGTTGGCATCAAGAAACCCAGACATTTTTGTAAACCAAGTTTGGCGTTTAAAGCTGAACAAGGAAAATACAGGCAGTACTGAGAAGAACAGACAGCACTAGGTTGCCAGCAATTCCTGGAAATAATGGAGTTTCACAACCATTCCCTGCAGGTTGGACATTTAGGGAGGAAAAATATCCTTGTGGCTTACATGGACAGCATAATAAAAATGCAAAATCTGTTGAGAAAGTTTATTATGGTAAAAATTCAAATGCCATTCTTGTATTTAAACTAAAGAGCAGTATATCAAATGCCTCAAGATGATGACAGCATAGAAATAATACAGGTCAGAAAATTGCATCCAGTCTCTCCTGAACTTGCTTTTAGTGTTGTGGGAAGCTGCACATTGTAGCTGTCCAGGCCTTTGAATCTTTAAACAGTTTCAGCTGCAATAAATGTGCTCATATAATCATCTTTTGAAATGTGAACATTTTAAACAGGGATGAAGGAGGTTGGTAATATGCTTGTGCTCTTACACTGTTGGCATCTGTGACTGAGAGCCAAGAAGATGACAGCGCATGTCAGAATGAGAGGGCTTGTAGCAGGCAGACACGTACACACAGCAGACATCCAAGCTGAGGCAGCACTTTGAAATTGCCTTCCACATAATGAAGCAGAAGGGTTTGTAGGAGAATCTCCATCACTTCATTCAGCAGTGACAAATCGTATCATCCAAATTCGTAGTGACTCAGAAAATGTCACTTGTGTTGCTGGAACACTTGGGTTATATTCCTGGCTTCCTAAACTGCACTAAGTTTAATTAAACTCTTAGCTCAGGAAAAGGGAGATGAAAAAGACTCTTTCTCCTGTAGTGGCTCTCCAGAATGTATATTATATCTCTTGAGGCTGTCAGCCATATGAAGCTTTTGGGATGTGACTCATAGGATAAATAAGTTTGGTCATTCTTGCTGTGAATAAAAAGGGTAAAATTCTACCTTTTTTTATAAAGGCTTTTTCTTCCTTAAAAGAGTTCAGAAAACATCATAAATCATGAGGATATCAGAGCTGTCACTGAAAACACAGTAGCTTCTGGGTTGAAAAAGCAACTAATAGCACTCAGTAATGACGTGTATGAAAAATGGCTGCTGTCATATACTTGAGCTCTTTCAAGTGGAAGAGCTCAAGAGTTTCTAGACTAAAAATGAGGTTGGTAATGAGGAAGAGCAGTGCATATACGTCAGTGAACTAACAGATGCTTGCAGAGCCCTAAACAGAGCCCGAGTAATGCTAGTGTATGAAATAAGCCATTTGTGCCCTTTTGGGAGCTCCACTGTTGAAAGGATGCAGACTACAGATTTAAGTAGGTTATGATGTTCTCGCCTATGGCTGGGGTTAGAGGCCAGTCCAGCTAAATGCAGAGGAGTTGCTTTGTGGAACAAACATGAAGGCACTGAACTAAAATTGTCTTTCAGAGAACAATGGTTTCATACGGATGCATTCCCTTTTTGTTTTTAAATGTAATCTCATCTTTACCAATTAAAGTGGCTATTTAATGGTTAGAATACAATCCCTTAGCTATGAGCACAAACCCTGTTTATCCCTTTTGTGGAATAAAATTTATTTAGTCTTGCTTTATTTGTAGTTATTATTTCTTCTCAGTGCTTTAACTTGTAATTAACCCTATCCTTTGATAGCTGTTTACAGCTGGGAACTGGCTGACAAGAATGGTGCCCTTCGTTCTGCAGTAGGGAGGGAACCATGCCAGGTAGCTATCCTGTATCTGTTTCCCGAACTCAAGTAGCCATCTCCCGGAACAATCCCTGTTCCAGCAGAGAGGGAACAGCAATCTTTTAAACATGGCTGCTCACTTCCAATCTTTTCTGAGAATGGAAATTGTTTGGTTGATCATTTTCTTTTTTGCTGTATTTTCTCGTCTCATACTGCAACTCAATCCTTTATGCATGATGCTTCAAGAGGGAGAGTAGAGCAGAGTTGAAGACAGGCTGTCCAGAGCCCTCAGACACCTTCTGCTTTGTTTAGTGCCCTCTGTATTTACAAGTAGGTGAGGAAGGACTTTTTGTCTCCATCCTGGTATATCCTTATTCCAGGAGAACAGGTGTGCTCCTGCAAGAGCAACCTGGAGCAGCAGTTTGCCAGCATGGGATGTCTTATACACAATGCATTCAATATTCCCTTCTCCAGTGACTCATTCTGTTGCAGGATCCTTCTGCAGTACCCTTCCTGGCGCTCCACATAGCTTCCAGGTGAATTCTGCTCCACAGCAGCTGTAGTACTGGAGTAATCTGCAGGCAGTCTTGGTGGCTGGACTTCCCCAGTGACCTGTATTAACCAGAAACGTCTTGGGAGGTTTCCCAGTTCCATCATTTTGCTTTTGGTGTTTACAGCTACAGTAACTCCTGACATTTATACCAAGCTTGTGCTCTGATTGCTGCAGCTTGGTGCCTGTTTGCACATGAGGCCTTCTGATAAGCCAGGCATTTGACCTTTCTATTCTTAACCCATTAACATTTAGAAGAGCTGCTCTCCTCACCTCCAGAGGTTGTGTACCTCCCGCCAGTATCCCTGTTCCTACCAGATAAGATTACGCCTGGATTATATATTGATCTAAAAGCAGAGTGCTGAACGTAGCCTGCACCAGTTCAAGGGCAAATACTGAATCCTTATGGGTGAGTCCACATGCTTTGGTTCAGCAGTGGAAAGGTAATGACCAATGGCTCTTTCTGCCCTCTCAGCAGAACCTGAGGGCAAACGAAGGGAATCAGTTCATACTGTACCAGTAAAATGAACATCAGGCTGCAGTTAGCATCAGTCCTATTTGCTGGTTCTGTGTCTTTGTGCTGTTTCTTCTTCTTCATCTGCACTTAATCGCTTTTACCCCTTCATCTGTTTATTACACTTGCTTGAGGCAGTGCATTCAGTAACCTGAACACACAAGGAAACTTTGTGTGTTCAGGTTTGGACGCAAGAGCCAGGATTCCTTTGTTTTAAGCCAAGCCTAGCTCAGTGAATACTGTACTGTGTCACTTGAACAAAGCTCTTCACCTGTGCATATTTATTTCCCAGTTTCTGAAACTAGCAAACCATTAGCAACCTAGTGAATTATAAATAGCAAAAACTATTACAGGAAAGTGACTATATCATAATGTATTATAGCCATTTATACTCAAATACAGTCATTCATTCTTTGCTAAAAATTAGTCATGGAAGAATTACCAGATATAGTAAGTGACACAAAGAAGCTCTAAGGGAGTAACTGCAGGTAGATGGTGGTATGTCAGCTCCCAGTGCTGTAGCTATCACACAGAATGGAATGGAACTATGTGAGCCAGGAATAACAGGAATAAGAAGATGGTATTGCCTCTTGTTCCAGTTCAGTATCTTGTTCTAAAATCTACATTTCTGAAAGGATATGAATGTTTGGAAAATACTTGGGAAACTGTCACCAGAATGACAAAGGATGTGGAAAACAGACCTAATAGTGAATGTGTTGTTTGCTTTATCCATGAGATAATCTGATAGTGATACAGGAGGATCAGCACAGGGAAGGGATTTGTTGGATGAGCTCTGTGGAGGAGTTATGTAGCATTTTGTATGAGAATGATGACCATAGTGAACACTGTTGGCTTTAAAAACTTTTGGCAATGATAATAACTACAGTTAATCATAGCTGGCAAGCCTGCAAACCCAAAAGCCACTGGAGCAAGATAGATAAAAATGTATTGCAATTATTAATATTTTATAAGGTTAAATTGTTTAAAATAAACCATTGTGATTTAATGTGCATTTGTGACCATCTATACAAAGAACTTCAAGTAGTCTACTGAGATCACTAACATGAAATTCAAGAGGCAGACAATATACTTTTTCCTGCCAGTATTTAAGAGAAAGTAAAACCACTGAATTGATGGAGGTCTCTGACTATGCATTAGACTTTTTTTAGAGTCAACGACTCCATTTTAGTTGTCTTTTCTTACCCAATTCAGAAGTAATTCAGAGTTGAGAAGCTCATTCTAAAGTGAGGGAGGAAAGCTTTTCTTCATCTGTGCTCTGTGAATAGAAATATATGTGAAAGTCTCTTCTGATGTTTTAGAAGCCTGAAAAGCACTTGTGATCCAAACCCAACCGCTTTATCTCCTTAGCTACAGTTAATGCTGCCTTTGTTACTGGACCTGTTAGTTCTAATGCTAGGTTTTGGTAAGCTTTTCCCTATATTTCTAGAAATCCTAATATGACTTACCTGGTTGATAGAAAACGATTATAAAATACTGCTCTAATGAGTTGGAGCTGCAGCTTCCATCTCAACTCAAAACTGCACAAATTCTGAATAAAAAAACAATTTAGTGGGGAAAAACTCATCACTCCATGCTTGATAGCACCATAAACTGTAAAAATTAAATTCTATGCTTCACTACAGAGTTGGTTTAGAAATAAGTAGATCACTTACTGAAAATGGATGGGTTGTAATCAACTTGTCCTGCACTCTAGGCAGAGGTAGGGGGGGATTTTGCTGTTCACGTACTACTGGATTGATCCCAGCAGTTGTGCCTTTCTGTGTAAGTGAAAAGCAGCTCCTCAAGCCAGGGATCATTGCTGGGTTGGGCCCTTACCCCTCTCCCTGTTCGAGTTTGCCCATAAGGCAGTCACTGTTGCAATGTCAGAAACAATCTCTGACCATTTGAGCAGCCTGATTGGAAGAGACAAGGCACAGGAATGGAAGTAATACTGGTTTACGTGGCTGATTTTTCTTTTTTTTTTTTTCCCCTCTTCAAGTGTTCCATGAAGTAAATTTTTTCCTGTGACTCAGAGCAAAAGAGTATTTCAGATTTTTTGTGATAAGGTATTAGATGTCTGGACAAGCCTTCAACTGAAAATGGGGGTTTGGGCTTATCCACTGTACTATACATGCTGAGATGTGAGTGTGTGAGCCTCAACTTACTATTAAACCAAACGTGTAGATGTAGGAAGCAATAAAGTGTTATGCAGAAAAGTCATTGTTTTTGGAACTTTGTTTAAAGGAAGCCCAGATGTGTGAGTAGATACCTACTGAGTCAGTCATTTCCTAAGCTACAGATGAGTAGAAAATAATTTTTTTCTTAGAGATATTAGAGAGGCAAACTTGTGGAACTTCATGTTTAAACAATGTATCCTGGACTAGTTTGGCTTTAAAAGTGATCTGCATTAACAGTAATTTATTTGGGAATGTTTAACCCTAAGGATTTAAATCCAGGAGATAGTCTTGTTCAGTGGTTGCAAAGGCAGGGAGACAAGATTACTCCAGTTTGCTTCTGCTGGGAGCGTGTCAGGTGGCAAGTCCCTAAATAGAGCTCCAGTAGGGAACAGGGGGTTTGCCATTGACTGCAGCAGTGCCAGGATTTTCTGTCCTCTCCATGTCACATTATCCCCATACAACTGTGTACGTAATGTCTGTTATGGCCCAGAGGGAGGACAAGGTGGCTGCTGGGTCGCAGGTTTAGAGAAGACTTGGAGGGATACCTGCATTGCTGTGCAGGGTTAACTCCTGAGCGTCCCCAGAGCAAGGCTGCTGTGTCAGCACAGCTGTGTTCCCAGATAAACTGCACCTCAGCTGGATGGGCGAGGGGGAGAGCTGCTCTGTGCTGATGCAGCAAGACTGCTCTTCTTGCAAGAGCTAATTATGCCATTAGCATGCAGATCTCTACACCTCCCTTCTTTGTGGGCTTTTTACATATTTGATGTGATCTTGTGTATCTAAAGCAAGACAGGCTCAGAAGAGGAACTTCTGCTAACAACAGGTGGCAAGAAAAAATAATTCAGAATCAACTTGCAGAGCAGCACCACGGTCAAGGCACTTTCTAACAGCTCAGTAGAAACTCCTATAATAATACCTTATCAACTCTCCTGGCTGCCTGGCCTATTTACAGTCCTTGTCCTTACCCCTAATCCATTTCAGATGATGTGTTTCCATTTTGATTCAAGGATTGCCCAGCAGGACATTTGTCTTAGCACACAGGGACAGCTGTGTTGACAGTCTCTACTGCCTCAGGGTGTTACAGGCTCTCCGTAGTCAGATGAGACCTGTACATGCTTCAGTGCCTCATCAGTGAACTGAAACAACCTTTGCCTGTTTGAGATGATAAAGGAAGTGACCATGTTTAGAAGTCTGGCAGTCTTTTTGTGAGATCATCTAAAGGATATATAAACTGCAAACCCAAGTGAAGGTCCAGGAGTCTGTTTTGCTCTGACAGTTCATCAGGATAGTCTAGTGTTGGAGAAATACACGCAAGAAGTGCAGATGATCTGAGTTAACTTGTAAAAATATGTTGAGTCATTTTTATACAGTGACTGTCCCCTGGATCCCTGTCCAGTGTTACGGTTTAACAGCTGTACATGGCTATTTTCTGGAATGTTTCTCTTTCTTTCTCTGTGCTGTATGGCAGAGGTAAATATGCAACTCTTTCTATTTGAGGAATCCTGGGAGTTTCTGGTAAAACAGTAAATTAAAAATTCCATTTCTGCCTAACTTTTAACGGCTCGAACACGATTTAAGATGCAGTTTGCATAGCAATAGCAATGCCCAAATCCCTGTTGAATACTAGCCAAGAGTATCCATTGGTGTGTTTTATTCATGCAGTGTGACAGTGCAGTTAAGTCTATATTGATTCTATTTATTTCAATTTAGAAAACATCTCCACTGAGCATTCGGTGTAATTATTATATGGACAAGGAGCAATGTTTAGGACTGACAGCCATGCATATAAATACAAATCTTCTGCAAAACACGCTGTCATACTGCTGCTCCAGGAGAGCAAGTCAGGCTTAAACAGAAGCAGATTCTGCTGTCAAGGCTCTTGCTGAAAATGCCCTTCCTCCAGCTCTCTTATGATTACATCAGGGCACCATTTGTTCTAGTGTCTCAGATGATCTCCACAGCTGCATTATTGTAACACAGAGAGACAGATAGACAAGCTTGAAGGTAAACAGGCTTAAACACACTTAATAGGTAAAGCATGCAATTTGCATTGTACTTTTTAACTAACAGACTGTCACCAGAGACCCTGGGGTATTGACACAGTGTAAATAGGTGTTTATAACTTCAGTGCTTCTTGTGAACCACAGGCAGTGTGTAGGTAATATATACAGATCCATGGTACGCAGTATGTAGTAAATGGCTGCAGGTTACTTGGTTGTCACAGGTATCTGCACAGGCAGAATTGTTTGAATGCTTTGGCAGGCCAAGGGTTGTGAAGGTGAGACACAAGTTTGAGGAAGTCCTTTCAGTGTGAGAACCTGCATTAATCAGCTTTGCCACTCATTGCAAGTGTTTCCTTCTGCTTATGAGAATTAGGTCACACTGATCTGGTCAACCCAGGTCAACCGAGACAACTCAGTAAACTAGTCGCTGCTCTTGAGTATTGCCTGCCACAACCCAGAGTATTGCCAGCTGAATATGGCAGCATGAAATTGCTCACAATTCCCTACTCCGGCTTAGTGTGGATGTTGGAAAGGTGATGCGGTAGAACAGAGCTTCAGTTCCTTGTACAAACAAGATCTTGATATAGCTGAAGTGTTGTTTAGTGTTCCTTGTCAGTAGCAACAACCAAGACGGATGAGTACTCAAAACCGGATTGAATGGGACCATGCAAAGTTTCCAAACAGCGCAGTATGTGCTTGGCCATAATCTCTCTTCACATGCCAGAAAAAGAAAGCACTTGTAAGGGGCTACAGACACCTACTACTTTAATCAGTTTCAGGAAGATGTTAGGGCTATGGGTAGGTAAAAGAAGGATGGTTGGCACATTCCACCTCATAACAGTGTCCTGTTGAAGGGTGTCTCTGCAACAGTCCCATTTCCTTCTTGCTAAGAATTTCCTCATTATATGTGATTAACCTGGAAGGGGGGAGTGAAGGAGAATGATAGCAATCATTAAAAAGGGAAGGGGAAAAAAAGACTAATCTTACAAATCCCTGTAGTTCATTTCCTCTTAGAAGATCTGTGCTCTGTAATTATATTGCCAAAGAAGCCTTTCTTCTTTTGAGTTCATGTGAAAGCTAAGTGGTTTTATTCCCCTTGGCCTTAGTTCTATCAGTACACATGAAATTACAGAGTTTTTCAGTTCTGGTGTAAACTTGAATTAGAAAATGGTGGGTGCGGTACTTCAGATTAGAGCAAACTATTAGCAAGAATAAATTCCTTAAAGGGGAAGCTGCTGGGTTAGGATTGGGTTTAATGTAACCCTACCACCAAGTAGGAATTTTGTTTGGGAGAACCTGCCCCACCAATAAAGAGTATCAGCAATGCAGAATTCTCAACATAAACCAGCTGTGAATAGAACAAGATACTCTTAGGAGGTAAATGATCCTAACAAATGGTTAAAAAAAAAAAGTCATTATAATGAGGAAAACAGTGTAAAAAATACTCAATATGATAAAGTAGTGGGATGGGATTCACAGAGTTTGCTCATGGAGTTTTACTGTTGCTCTTGATGAAGATACTGAAGCAAATTTTGAGCACTCCAGGTAACTTGTTCTGTAAGAAACATATTGGTTTGATGCAACACCCAACTGCTTTTAAAAAGGAGAAACCAGAACTTGATGAAGCAAATAGGAAGTGTATGTTGTCACTTGGCACATGTTCACCTTTTTTCCTAATGTACACTAGATTTTGCAAATGTGGGTGGTGTCTTATGACCCATAATCTCAGTTTAATTGCATGAGAGATCAGGAACAAAATTAAAAAATGAACGCTTTGTTGGGCATCATTGAGCATCTTTTGCCTCCTGTAGCTTTTTCAATCAGTTTTTCTTAAAAGGAAAAAAAAAAACATTTTTACTGCAGTACAGAAAACTGAAATACTTTTTTAGGAACTGAAATGGGGTTTGGACTGAATATTTTCTTATGTGATCCTTCTGCAGCAAGTGAAGGGCTAAATGAAAACAGTTTGATTACAGTTCTATGCCAAGTCATGCCCCCTCTTCTAACAAATTACATATTAACTAACTCAGGGTACCTGCAGGCTCCTCAGACAGTTATAGCAATACTTTCTCATTTCAGTGCTGCAGTCTATTTCTCTGCAGCTACTATTTGCATTGAAATAATTCAGTTAATTACATAGCTTTCCTTTCATGCACATAAATTCTACATTCTTTATAGTTTTTCTGACTGTAAGCTTAACAGATCTTATGTGCCATTCTCCCTTCTTTAATAGTTAATATTTAACTGAATTTCATTATGGGTATAAGTGTTGAGTCTGTTTTCACATGCAGGATGAATGTTTTTCTGTAAATCAGTGTTTAAATCTTCTGGGCACAGAAAAGTCTGGCAAAGAGTGCTTGAAAGAAGCAAAATTTGGGCTTGTGTTGGGGTACAAAATGGCAGGGGGTAGAAGGGGTAATTCACAATTTAAATTGGATGTATTCTTCATTAAATCCATTCCACTTCATGTCATTACATAGCATTAGCAAGATTTAATCCCTTTGTTTTAGAAGGGTCACATCTGTAAGAAATGATGGTCTCTCTTATTTAAACAGTAGCATTGTTATGTTTTCTTCCTGTATTTCTGTTTCATAAGACAAATACTCAGCATTTATCTGTTTCTCATAAGTATCCACACGATGGGCTGCCAGGGGTGGTTTATCCTTTGCCTTGGAAAACACATTGTGTAATATTGCAGAATAAAGCATTGGCAGACGGAGCTTTCATGTGTGGAGAAGAGAGCTAAGGTGTTTGCAGAATTTGTGCTAATAGATTGAGGCTTGAATGGGGAGTAATGTGTGGAGAGCTCATACACTAACATCAGAGAATTCAGCTGGTCTTAGCAGTCAGGGGCAGAGAACAGTCTATTGCAGTGATCCTCTTTCTGCAAAAATGAGACTGAGTCACTGATTTAACTTGAACTTTTTCAGTGTTTAGATTTTGAGCCAGAAAATTTCCTTTCAGAGTTTTTTATGAAACGTTTATATTTGGATGTAGGTATAACTGTGGATGAAGCTATCAAAGGGAGTTCTGATATCAAAGCATACTGACTTTTCAGTGCTGGATCTTCACGGTCCATTATTGCTACAATGAACCTGTCATCATAGCAAACGAAAGAAATCCACACAACCTCTTACTGGGAAGACCAAGGTTTTACAGGAGAACAAATATTTTAGGGCAATACATGAGTTAATGTAGGCTGCTCCTAAGTGACAACTACATAAGGAAACCTAGCCAAGACTATTGATAGAAACAGTCACCCATGGCTGTGTCATACCACTGCAGACCAGAGCACAGTTAGGTGGTGCAGAGGTTAACGCTTTGGCCATCAATAGGTTTTGGGGGGTACTTTGAAGCAGCTGTGACCTTGGGAGTAATGGTTGATAATCTGCAAATGTTAAAGTGTCTTCTGCTCAGTCCAAGTGCCCAGGAATATATGAAGCTCTGCAGAGCACCATGAGAGGCCTGTTCAAAACTGGATTGCTGTTTGCCCTAGGCAATAAAATGTATTCCTGGGGCGAGTGTGGGTGATGCAGGGAGCTCACACGCTCCATTCCAGGCTCTGCCCCTGACTCAGCTTGGTTGCCTCTGGCTCTCTAAGGAGAGTTGCCTAAGCTCTTAATTCTCTCATTATAAATGTAGAGGTTATTACTTGCTTACTTCCCCATTCCAGCCTCACAGGGGACTTAGTTAATGAACATCTGTTAATGTGTAGAAATAAATGCTTTAAAACTGCTGAAGTAGTGGTAGTGCTGCTCAAACTGTGATGGCATGGCTTCAGCTTGGTAATCTGCAGCTTTTTCTCACAAGACTGTGCTGTAAGATTAAATAACCATTTTAGCAAGGTCCTGTAGAGCACAGCTCTACACACAAAGTGCTCCCTGTGCCCCTGGTATTTGTAGGGTGCTCCAGAGAGGAGTTGTGCACTGCTGCATAACCCAGGTATGTGCAATTCAAAGCACGCAGCTCTTGATGAGGGCGTTATGTTCCCAGCTCCAGTTCATTATCCTCACTCCTTGAGGAAAAAAAAAATGAAGCTGTTCCCTAATTTCAAGCTTAGTGATTTCCTTACCCTGCCCTTGCTGAATGCCTGAATCCTGCTGTGTTTCCTGCAGTGGCATGGGGAGGGCTAAGCACCGCTTGCCCTTTCTCGTGGGCCACTGCAGGCGGCTGCCTGAGCATGAAGCCCTCGCTCGCAAGAGTTAATCTTTTCCAGCCTTCGGCAATCTTGGCCTGCTCCTAGAAATCCTGCTGGATGCTGGTGGCTGCCAGAGCCTCCCTCTCTCCCGTCATGTGAGCAGTGTAAACAGGGGCGAGCGGGAGGCTTCACTAGTGGGCCAAAGTTCAGCGGCTGCCTCACGGCCCCACGGCAGCGGCGGGGTTACTGCCGATCAGCCCGGCTGTTGCTATAGCAAAGCCATTGCATAACGCTCGCATTAAATCCGAGCGCGGAGGAGAGGAAGGCCAAACGAGAAAGGTCGCTGTGTTTATCCTCACTTTGTTCACTGCTGCTGAGTCCCACTTAGCTGCTGCAGGGTTCCCAGTGTAGTTCCCAGTAGAACCCCAGTGTGGGTTTTTTACCGGCTGCAGAGAGAGGGCAAGGCCTGTCCCAGAGCTTGCTCAGGTAATCCTGTAATTGGGGCATTCACATGAATGGGGCTGACAAGACAGTGCCTGCAAGAAGATTATTTGCATTAGTAGAAACTTTGCATGCCAGTAAAATTTGTGGGATCAAGCTTACAGCTAAGTTAGGTGTTTAACTTCTTGATACAAGCTGACTTATAAAAGGAAGTGATTCCCTGGTAGCAATAAAATTTGCACCAAGCTAGAGAGCTCAGGGCAGCAGAACCTCAGGATTACAAAGGGTGGGTACACCATGACTTCAAGAAGTAATGCTCCCTGATGCACTGTTCTTTTATTTCAAAGCATTTTACAAAACAAAAGATATGAGTAAGGGAAGAGTGAAGTCCTATGGTCTGCTCCTCAGAGTACTGGTTTTGCTGGTGACTTGTACTTAAGTTTTAAAACACAAGTTTTGATTGTGGGATTGCTGGGCATTCTGTTCTTACTTTGCACTACTTAAGACTGTCAGGCCCCAGGTGAATTCCTAGGCACTATGGCAAAACCAGTAATAATGAGGAAGTGAGCGCTGCTATGAGCTATTCTGGGAGCTGCCCAGCCATTCCATATAGGCATAATTATGCTCATTCCTTATGGTACAGATGGTGCTTTTGGAGAGATGTAGTCTGTGTTCTTCCCCTGTTATTGTCAGAAATATCAGAGAGACCAGAGACATCCCAAAGTGGTAACTAATGTGCCTAAGGAGCTCAAGGTATTAGTAGAGGTGAGTCTACCTTTTTTGGTATCGGGTCAGTTTATCCCTGCTCTGAGAGCTGACATGGACAAGAGCAGGTCATTCTAGGAATGAGAGGCAAAATTCCTAAAGGCCACCAAGTGCTATAGTCCCCATGTGGTATTCAGGCTTTCCACTGAGCATTTCCCTCATACATCTTCTTGGTGTTAGGAAAGTGTTGAAGTGAAGGGCTGCTACATAGAGACCTTTGTCCAGCAGTTGTACTCTAAGATCCCAGGCAGTTGCATGTTTGAAGATGTTTCTCTTATTAGAGGTCTACAGATGAGATTGCTTGGTGGTGCTGATAGGTCTGTTATTTGTCAGTCATCTGGGACAAATAACGGAAATGCACTTTGCCAACAGACACTCAGAAAAAGGTTGGTGGATTTTTGTTTTTCTGAACTATGTAGGGACTTTAATGGTCTTATTTTCCTGCATACCTCTCCAAAATGGGAGTGGAATTGACTTCGTTTCACACTGCCCTATTGTCTGCTGCCCAAACCACATTGCAGAGGGCCAGAGGAGGAACTGCTGACTCATAATTCAGCATGGCAGCCCCAAATCTCATGAGACTACCAAATCTGGTCTCTACTGATGTTTTCAGTAAACTCTGTTAATGGCCCCCAACAGATCACACAGAAGTCCAGCTTCTATAAAATGAAAGAGAGGTGGCTTGCCCAGCACTTGGCAAGTCATTCCTGGCAGTCTGTACTGCTAGAAACTGCTGGTTGTGCTAGAAACAGGCTATATAGTGGCTGGCTGGAAATGTGTTACTGATGTGGGACCTATGGGCACTTAGTATATTCAGGTCACATAATGCTGTCGGGGACAAAATGGTTGTAAGTGGCCTTGGCTTGGCATGCAAAATGTATGTGCAAAATGAATGCAACTCAAACATGAATGAAAGTTGGGAATAAAAAACAACATAAAAAAAAATGCATACAACTTGAGGGTGAAAGGTAAGGGGAGGAACTGCTTTTAAAGAATTCTCATTAAGGACTTGAACTTAATTGGTTTGTCATTACCAGTCCCACCAGGAATCCAGATATACTCCATGGCGCTGTGTGGTTCTTTCATACAACCTGTTGCAGACTTCTGCTTAAATTGAAGTCAGGCTGGACTGAATGAACCAGAGGCCCCTCCTTCCTCTGACAGTTGCATTCAAAGATGTGTGTGACTGTGAGGTATTTGGTGATCACTGCCTTGTGTGATTGATCAGTCAGTGATGATGACAACACAGGTTGGGATGTGCTCTTCGCGCTAGTTCCTGAGCACATTCCAGCAGCATAGTAATAACATGAGTGTCACAGGTGGAGTGTGGCACTTGCACATGAGACTCCCAGGTCTCATTTCTCCTCCTGCAGGTTATGTTTGCAGTGCAGTATTCACCATATTCAGCATTTTGGAGCTTTATGCAGTCTTTTATATATTTTGGGCCCTTCCTTCAAGCCAGTACTAAGATGTTGAACTTGATTCAGTGCAAAGAGTATAGGTTTGTGGGGTTCCCCATACCCAGGATTGCCAAAGCACGTGTTTTAGATTTCAATCTAGAAATCAGAGAACATACATAACACTTTTCTTAGAAGGAGCTCAAACTTCTTTACATAGGTGTGAACATGTAATTATTTCCCTTTCACAGTTTTGATGAGCAGAAGATAGGAAAGCTGTGACTAAATCAGACATCAGTTCAGAATTAGTTGAGCTAAATCTTGTTTACTGGCTTACACAGAAGCCCTGATGCCCCTCCAAACTAATTTTTTAAAATTACTTTCTAAAACTAGCTCTAGCCACCATAGTTTCTGTGCATTTCTATTCTTGAAAGGTCCCATCAATTGTTTTTGTTTCAAGACATTGAATATGAACTTGTTCCTACAGCGCTTTGTGCTGTAATTCATCAACAAGGCGCTGAGGCACAGACGTCAAATGAATACCAGATTTCAAATTATGATAAGCAATTGTGTCATCTTGGTGAATAAGCATCAATCTCTGCTGAGAAATCATCAATAATTCATTAAAAATTATAAATGAGTACAGGGACATTTGGATAGGTCTTTGCAAACAGTTACTGCTGTGTTCTGTAATAATTCCTTTGAATTTAAACCCAAAGGATGCTTATTTCTCAAACAGAAACACATGGTCATGCCCAAGACAAAAGTTTGTTCCCTGGAGATCTAATTACCATTTACCTTTGGGGAGTTACGGAGGAACTTGGAATATTCTCTGTCAGAGGTGTGCTGTGTTTTACATAGTTCAGTGGAGAAGCATTCACAGCTTGCCTGGACTTCTGAGCAAGCTGAAGGGAACACTGGCTTTCCTTGCACTCTTTCCCTTCACACATGACTTCTGGCTGATACAGCCACATCAGTGGCAGCAGCACTTGCCTGGCATCTAAACTTACTTAATTTACCTTTGAAATTTGTATAAAATAAGCCAAATAAAAGTTAAGCATAGAGGAATAGGATTATGTCCATTCTGCTTTTTTTTCTTTTGTGAAATATTTGAAGTGTATTATATTTTTAATCCTCCAGTTGTTATTTTCACCACTTCCTTTACCCTCTACCTACACCAAACCCTAAGATTCTTATTTCTAATCTTAAAATACGAATCCCAGAATAGCTTGTGTTTCTTTACTATGAGGAGAAGGAGGAAGCTGCTACTGTAAAAATTTCAGCCTGAGCTTCTCTTATCGTAGGTGGCTTTAATTGACAGTTAGCAGCCTGCTTCGGTCCATTTCTCTCCTAAATTGTAGATTGTTACATTCCAATAAGCACGCAGCATCTGTTCTGTGTATAACATGATGTTGCAAGATGCTGATCATGTAAGTGGGCTTTTTCCAATCAAATCAGAGATGTAGATGCAGCCTAACAGCAGTATTTCCCTCCTGTCTGTAACTGGCCATCATAGGAAATGTATAAATAGTTATTAATGTAAGGATTTAAAGGCTCTGCTTCAAGATCTAGGGCGAGCCTGCCTGGACTTATCTTACTGTAATCTCAGAAATAAAAATTCTCTGCTCTGCTTTAGGGAGCATGAAATAATTTCTGTTTGCACAGTTCTTTCAGTTACTTTGATGCTGTGATATAAAGGTCACCGATTGCCTCTGGTCATCACATGGCTTTTTCACTAATTGTAACCTCACGTCATTTTGTTCTGTGGGATCTTTTGCTTTTTGATCCAATTTCAATTGCCCAGATGTTCATTTCATACAGTTAACTTTATACAAAGGGCATCCTTTGTTCCAATAAAAACATCGTGGTCATTGTTCTCAGCTGGGAACCCAGTGCACAGCACTTCACCTGTTTCCTATGTAACCCACCATCAATCTGTCGACCTTTGTGCTGGTTTAATGTAAAGTCATTCATCGGGAGAGGAGGGATAAGGAAGAGAAATTATGCAGAAGTGTTTCCTGGTCCCTAGCCTTGGATTGATTAAGGTCATGCTGCAAGATAAAAAGGCAATAAGAAGTGGGAAAGCTTTTATCTTGACCCTTTTGTTCTGTAGTGGAATGGAGAAATCACATTAGTACCTTCAAAGTTTTGCTCTGGTGTCTCAGGATATATTAATGAAGACCTAAACATCTTCTAGAAGGAACCTTATTGCCACTTCACTCCCTTGCCACCTCTAAAGGTTTCATGGTAAGGCAGAGAGGGTGCTTGCCTGTCCATGTCAGGGTGACTGTCACACAATGAGAGGCACTGCTTCATGATCACCCAGGAGCCTATGGATTGCCCAATTCAACAGGTTTCAAGTGGGACAGATCTCAAGGTTATTCCAACTGCAAGTGTCCTATATAGAACAGCCCCTTTGCTGTTAAGCCCCTTGGACATCACATAGACTTTAATTTAACCTTTAGAGCAATCGTGAGAGCTTAGTTCATGAGCAGATAAATTCCATGGAAAGCTTTGAAAGAAGATTGTACATATAAATGCATTTGCTGTTGCTGGAAGATTTGGAAAGTAGTGGAAAATTGGGCAGGGATTAAGCAGTATATCATGTGAGAAGGGTGTAACTTGGCAATATATATGTGATGGCTTTTGAATCTCTGTTGTGGCCAAGAGACCTTCCAAATGACAGGAATGCAGCCATCTTGAGCCCAAACTTTCCTAGAAAGATGACCCTACAAAATTATCCAGGCTATTGGCAGGGATAGAGTTACTGTCAACATGCACAGTGTTTTAATGGCCAAGGTTGAGGCAGAAGAGGAGCTATGCTCCACAGCCCGCAGCAGGCAAAAAGAGGAGGCTTGGAGAGGTGCTGGCACTAGGCAGTGATTTTTGACATTTCTTTTATCCAGGCAGCTGTAAGAGTGCTGTGCAAGATCTGCACAAGATTGAAGTTTGGTTTAATGTGCTGATGTGATTTGCTGTGACCCCTTTGTAGCTCTCTGGTGCCTGGGCCAGGATATCCAGGACATCCACCATACTCTTCCTGTGCAAGCCTGCAAGTATCTGCTCAGCTTGGCAAACAGAACAGCAAGGAAGTGAGAAGGAGGAAACGAGGGGTCCTGTCTGTTTCTCACTATGCACAGTGGATAGATGACTAGAAAGGTACAGGGTTTTATTTTCGGAAAGCAATATTTCCCATTACTGATCCTGCCAAAATAGGTGAGCAGAGACAGACACTATCCCATGCTGCAGCAGCTGCAGCACCATCATTCTCCATTCCTCTCTTTTCACTCTATAAATCCCTTGACATAGCTGTAAATTCCCTGTACAGTGTCCAGCATAGCTTGCACTGAAAATAGCTGGGCAAACAACACTTCTGGAGCCTTATTCCATTAAAAATGTTGGGTTTTTTCTTCTGTGCATCTCCCAATGTTTCCATGGTCAACAAGGGCTGCATCCAAGCAGACACCTGCACTCAGTATCAGGCACATGTAATGCCTGTAAACATCACTTCCACACTGTAATAGTTTGGAAATAAGGCCAAGTGACCGAACCCCTCTGTCCTTCCCACCAGCACCCTCCAGCAGCATGACCTGGGAGGCTTCTGGTGCAGGACTTGGAGCTTGATCCATCCCAGTGACTGACAGCAGCAACGAGTAGCTCTCTCTGGGGCAGAGGATGTGGAGGGCAGGTGGGGAACCCTGTCTCCTGGGACAAGCTCCAGTCTGCTCCAGGGAATGTGCTAATTTTCACTCCTTTATAGTCCTTTATCTCAGCCCTTCAACCTTGAGCTCAGAGGCATTATCAGCCTTAGCCAGAAAGGCAGTGTGGAGTTAACCAGTGAAGTGCTGATTGTTTCTGATATGAAGTCCTGAAGGTAAAACCACAATGAATGCAAGCAGCAAGCCAGTGGACTTTTCAGGTTCGGTGAGGACTGATTTATTATATTAGGAAAACTATTTTGTACTGAATAGATGGTTTTGCAAGGTACAGCAGTTTTCAGAGTCTGCATGCCCCACAAAGTTCCTGTAGACACCTCCTGTAAGAATGTCTCTTGTGTGCATTGCAGTACATGCATATAAACTTGTTTTTCGTAGTCACCTTTTCATCCTTATCTGGACTCAATTATTGCTACATAGAGCACAGGCAGAAAGTTACTGGTCTCGTGCTTTCTGTGAGATCCCTGCTATCTGGGTAACACTTAATATTTTGACTTTACAAAGCATTAATCTTGATTAATGTATTGGCAGTTCTGCTACTGACTTATCAGGTGACATTGAGCATGTCGTTTAACCTGTGTGTCACTTTTCATGTTTACAGAATGGGCTAAGAATACTTCAGTGGGCCATCGTGGCTATTAATGAGTTATGAATGTGCTTATGTACACGTGTGTCTTGTTTGGCAATATCAGCTTCTCTGCTTTTGGTGCCTGACAAATACTATGTAAGAAAAAGAATTCCTGGAGTGATCCCTCCAGGAGCAGCAGTAAGTGGGTAGAAGCAGAATTAGTTTGCAGAATCAGGTCAGTGTTCATGGAGTTAATTTGCTCGTGCCTTCAGATTGTTTTGTTTCCAGGGATTGTAAACCGTTGCCTCCAGCTGTTCATTTCCATTGACGAGGGTGATCTTTATCTGTCTAAACTAGTTAAATCCTGCTCCACTACCGGGCTGCTTTTTTTGGAGACAACCCAATAAAGCTGAGTGCAGTGGCAGTGACACCAAAGCCTCCTGGACACCAGAAATTCCAAACCCTACATTTTTTTTTCCTGACTCTCACTGTTGGAGTCCCTCCTGCTTAATGGGACTCTTCACTTCCTCCATTTAACCCTTGTCCAAATAAGGGAATGGTAATTTGCATTGTAAGTGGCCAGTGAAAAATCCCTTTTAGACTAATTTACTACTTTAGTATTATCAGATTAAGCCTTGACATAACCTCAAAGGTACCATTTGAACAACTAAAGCACTGTTAGACTTGCACTTAGGCTCTGCTCCGTGTGCATGCTGCTTGGGATGGTTTAGTTGATGCATATTTTTAAAATGTGCTCCATTGAAAGCTTGCTGTGGTGTGCTGGGACTTCGAGGTCAGCAGTGCCTCTTCCTCTTCACAGATGAGATGTGCAAGTTTCTGTCTTAAGCAGATGAGGTGCAGGTTTGTTGGGTTGATGAGACAGCCACCAGATGTACCAAAGAATCTTTCCCTGTGATGGAATTCAAGCAAAGATGCTGTCTGTACAGTAAGGAACTGAAAACAACAACAAAAATTTCTGTTGTTGGTAACACCCCTACAGGGACCATAGCAGAATGTGTGCACTAATGTGGAAGTGCCTTCTCTTGCTGCGGGGGTTTCTCATAGCACAATATTTTGGCCTGTGCTGAGCAGGAGCACAAACACTATGGATGAAATGCTGATGGTCAGTTTGTACTTTAGGCTCTTCTTTCTGCTACTACTGTTAACAGCAGTGGGAAAATCTGTGGCCAGAAGACCTCTCATAAAGACCCAGGCTGAGCTTTAATTTGGAATGTGCCAAGGAGACATTTTCCTATTGCTGCAGATGTTCTCATCCTTGCTGTCTAGGGAGTCAGACCCTGCTCTCTGCAGCAAACAGCTGGATCAGTTCAGATCCAAACCCCTATGTCTGTGAAAGGCTCTGTAGCCACTAAACTACCTCACAGCAATTATCAGAGTATCAGAGGAGGGAAAAGGTCTGAGGAGAAGACCAGTTTAACATGCCATTATAGGTCTTTAGCAGCTGTGCGTTATCCTATTGTTACTAATAACCTTTTTAACTTTGCAAGCAATGTTTTCTTGGCATCATTCAAGCATAATGACTTGGGGGGTCAAATTCAGCTCTCAGTTGTGTAAATATGGGATGATTCTCTTGGCTGTCTGGTGTTATTTTGCATTTGGCTCATGGTTCTTGCCCCTAAAAGCCAGGCAGAGTATTCAGTCACAGTATTTCTTTGCATACCCAGTTGGTATGCAAAGCATAAAGTAAACAGATGAACTACTATCAAATCCATGCAATATAATTATGGCTTTATTGTCCTTTGGTTGAGGTGAATGGGTTAGTCCTTTATAAATGAGAACAGGAGTGTGCTTGTTACTTTTCATATGTAATTCCACCAATAGACAACGATTGTAAACTCAGGAAAATGTGTTTTAAAAGGGGTTTTAAATAAAGAGAAAGAAATTCGGTTTGGGTTAATAAAGAATCATTGAACAGAATAGTTGTTGCTTGGGGTAAAGCTGTCAGAAAGCCCACCTTAATGGTGAGAAAGGGAGACCTTGGTGAATCTATGAGGAAGGAGTTGGAACTGCTGTTTCCCTTCTAGCCCCCCAAGATACAAGCTTGTAAGACTCTTAAGTAAGGTTCAGTAGTTTTATATGGTAAATAAATTTATCTTGATTTCAGTATCTCTTTTCTAGCATGGTCTTTGCAAAGTTCTCAGCAATGAAATGACTAACTGCACTTCTTATTTTCAGGGATCTTCCGGATAATCCAGCTGTGGAATGGGACACACAGCTCCTTGCTGCCTTTGTGCTAAAGCATATAGAAGCCAACAACATCAACCTGGTAATGTGAAACTTTCTACAGCATAGGCAATTTCCACATTACTTTTGAGCTAGTGTTCTAGGTTTTTTATTCCCTCTGAAAGCTTTCTTTGAAGTCTTTAAATTTGGGATTTTGCTTCTGACATCTGTGAAATAGTCTAGGATAGGGAGAGAGTGTATTTACTCATTTTGAAATATTTGCTTTATAACGTTTGTCCGTTTCTGTAGCTAGATCTTACGAAGCTGCTTTTGGGTTGTAGCATCACCAACCTTCACGGAAGTAAAAGCTTCAAATTGGTTAAAACTCTGTTGAAACTAAGATTCACTGTAGTGATCTTGAGGTTTGTTAATTGTAGCAGACCCTCTGAACAAGCCCAACTGAATTTCAGGTCTAAAATGATACTTGAAAGCAAGTTTGCATTTTATAGTCTAAGACTTAGTGTGAGTATTCATACAGCTCCTTTGTCTTGACAAGTAAGACATGGTCATTCTGATCCTCTTCCAAACACTTCAAACAATTGCTACAAGTTCAAAACAAATAGAATTGCTCCACTGGGCAGTTAGGAAAAGGATGATGGTGTAATTCGGGTGGTTCTTTCCTCTCTGGAGATCTTTTATTGCTTCCAAGTGAGAAATGAACAGTGGAGGAATTTTGCTTTACTAACTCCTCAAATGTTTTCTACATTTTAAAGCAACCATTTTGACCCTGTTGCCAGGTTTCATTGATGAAGAGAGTCCATCTGGGACTTGGCTTTACATTTAGGCTTAGATTTGAAGTACATTGGCAGGCATGTGTTACACATTAGCAGGGATATAGGACAGGACTGAGGAATATTCAACTGGGGAAATTTCCTAGCACTGGTATAGTTGTGGCTTTTTTCCCCACAGAATAGGAGTAAGGGCCTAAGCATGGAAAAGGTTGTGTTCTGTTCTCTGTTGAACCTTGCTGTTATCAGGCATGTCACTGTCACACACTGGTTAGCAGCAAAATCCTCAAACTCTTAAGGCGTTACAGCAATTCACAAAATGAGAGGCCGCATCTCCTGTAGCATGAGAAACCCATGAGCACAAAAGCCCAGCATCCTGCATCCAAGTTTGTATTGATTCTGAAGCTAATTTTCCATTAAATTCATTGTTGTGCACAGACAGGTGCAGTTTTCCTGGACTCCTTTGGGTCTTTTGGTCCCACGAATAGATAGGTTTTCATCTAACCTGAAAGCTCCTAACACAAGAGGATTTGTATTGCATGTTTGTGTTCTCGTGGGCACTAGGACCAGTGTACCAGAATCCCAGTAGAAACTCTGAAAACACTAGAATTCCTCTAGATGGTTTGAAAGCATTAGAATGTGGCCTCAGAGACAGAACATGCACAGTCACTGGTGCTGTCTCGGTGTGCTGCAGGGTCAATGTAGCTGCAGTTAACTGCAGCAGGACCCACTGCCTTGCCCTCAGCACTTCCTTGATGAGCATTGAGGACATGTTACTGTAGCAGAACACAGCAGCAGTGCCAGAAGTGCCTGAAGCAGCTTCTGGGGGATGGTGGTAATGAACTGCTGTGTGAACTTACAGTATCTTAAGTGTCCCAAGTACTCACACAGCTCTGCGATGTTTGCTAAAACACCATCCTTTTAGGAGCAGACCCAGTTTGCCAACAACAGCAAGGGAAGCGTTTACCTTTGAACATTCTGCATCTTAAAATTTCAGAGCTGGCTATCTGTTAACCACTCTTGGAGCATCTCTGCTGTCCTAAGACAGAGGCCTTGCCTTGAGAGGTAAACTGAGTCTATTTTTCAGTAATGTTGAAACTGATAGAATTGGTGTAACTTGTTAGAAGAGGAGTCTTGTCAAAACATAATCTGACAGGGTTTCAAGCACAACAGGCGCTAACTCAATGGAGCCAATGTGACTGGAAGACGTATTGTTTCAGCTATCCCAGTGGGAAAACTTTCACTATTTCTCCCTGTAGTCATAGCATAGACGATGGTATCTTTTATTTACAGAACATATGTTTCATCTGGTAGTGGGGAAACGGGCTGCAACTCCAACATAGAATCATAGAATAGTTAGGGTTGGAAAGGACCTTAAGATCATCAAGTTCCAACACCCCTGCCATGGGCAGGGACACCTCACACTAAACCGTATCACCCAAGGCGTCGTGTCTGAAAGGGAAGATTGCAAGGCAAGGAGTCACACCATGTTGTGCATAATTTCATCCCATTGCATAGTTACTCATTTCCTCAATTGCCCTGGAAGTCCATGAGTAACTCAATCTTTTTGTGAGCTATAGGGACATATTTCATCCAAGCTCTACATTAAACAGTGCAGATGCAGAAATTAACAGTTGGTGTACTCAAAGCCAGAACTAATTTATAGACTTCGGAAATTATTTCCTGCCTTCTGGATTTTATAAGCAAGAGCAGTGTTGCTGGGAGAGGCAGCCAGGGCTAGTCTCTCTCCATCCAGATGAGAAAGTATTCTGTGTGTAAGGCTCTAGATTACAAAATCCTGTTCTTCAGGATCTTGGGTTTTGGTGCTAGCAGAGCTTGGATTAGGTGACATTCAGACTGTGTTTGGGGCAGATGTACAGCCAAGACCAGAATTCAGCACGTTTTTACAAGCTACTTTCCACTATGGATTGATGAAAGCATCATCCATGCAAACTGGTTATGGAAGAGTTCCATTGTCTTGGGTCAGATCAGATCAGCCAGACCTATCTACAAAAGGTGTTCAAGTTGGAGCTTATGTTTGAGAGGGTGCATTCAGCTTTGTTCTGGATCTTGGTCTCAACACCCCTGAAATTCAAGAGCATTTTAATGTGTGGTGTTTGTAGAGGATTTTAAATGCTTTTGAAGAATACAAGATACAGAGTGGAGCAGCATGTGGAGTTTGCTAGAGGAGGCAACAGAGCTGGGACAGGCTTTGGCATCCCTTTTCCTCCCTTACTTATGTTACAGTCTCCTCAGGTGTGTTTTGGGGTACATGAGCAGGAGGCTCCCAGAATCCTTTTAAGAGTTGGTGCATAACTTACACACCTTTAGCTCAAACCTAGTGGACACTGTGATGTTGATTGTGATTGGATTTTTCCATTTTCGTCCAGTCCTACTTTCTTTTTAATCTTTAGCTTCTCTGATTTAGTAGCAACAAGAGACATCCCCAAACGCACAAGAGGCTCAAAGGGCTTTTGCATGTCTTTGGCCTCTGCATGAAGTGATGCTCAGAGGAAGGCATCACTCGATGAAAATGGAGTTGCTTGCTATGGCAGTTTATGGATGGCCCTTCTTAAAAAGAAAAGAGACCTTTCTATCACCAGCAGTCTACTCTCAAGCAGATGTGTGCTCTGAAACACAGGGTGACGCCAGGAAGAGCAAGGGAGACCCACAGCTTTGTGTGCTTTTTTTTTCTGATGCACATGGTATGTAGTGAGAGCATGGACTCCAGACCTCTTGGGAGTTTTCTCTTCTGCTAGTAATTGAGTAAGTTCCTCTGTGCTCTCCCCTTTCCGGAAGGGATTTCTGGACCTGTTTGTCTTGGCTGTTGCTCTGGCTTGCACTAGTGAAAGCGCCATTTCCTGAATACCAAGGTCACCCAGAAGAAAACCCAGCAACACCGACAGCAGCAGCTCCCATTTCAGAGCAGGTGTGGGGAGGGAACTCCCTCTTGCCCTAAAGATTTCATTGAGTAATAATTTCCACATCAAGTATATTTACTATCCCAGCCTTTTGCTTCCAGAACTGGCTAAGCCTGTTTTTAACCCAGACAGTTTCAAGATGTTCAGGTTTTCTCATCCTGCCCTGAGTGTTTGCTTGGTTTCATCATCAGCCTGGTTGAGGTGATGGGTTAAAAGCAAGCACACCAGCTAGCTGCACCATGCTCCCGTGTGAAAGTATCTTCTGCATGTGAGAAAGAAATTCAGATCTGTTATCAATGAAATGAACCCCTGAAGCCAGAGGAATACATTTACATGTGATTGCTGACTGCTTCAAATCATGAGCACCATGGTGATGTTGTGGAGTCAGTGTGTAAGACAGCAGACCTAGAAGCTACATACTGGATAGGTGGCATCTCACTGCTGTCTCAGACCCAGCCAGTCAGTATGTTAAGAGGGATCTCTAAAGGTGAAGATCTCGTGTTTCAGAGGTGGTATATTTGCAGATAAAGTGAATGCCACCATGGCCACTATTCAGATACCTTGGGAATTGTACTTCAAATTTGTGTATTTGAAGAGACAGACAATTCAGCTGCAGATGTCCTAACAGTAAATTAGATGACAACTCCATGCAAACTCTTTAGCTACTTCAGATGTTAGGTAAGCCCAGCAGCACTAAGAACAGCAGCTCATATTTCAAAACAGATGTAGAGAAGGAGAACCTCCAAAGGTGTTTCTGACAGATAATTTCCGTGTCAAGAATGTTTCCTAACCCAGCCCCATGCTCCCACAGTTGGCCTGAGCCAGTTTTGTCAAAACAATGATTAGCTTATTTAGTCTGCTCACTGTAGTCTCTTATCTTGGTCTTCTGGTTTGTTCTCTTGTACCTCCATAGAAGGAAAAATGTGTGTTTTGGCTTGCCTGGGGTTTTGAGCTTGGTTTCCTAAGGAAACAAGAATAATGTAATTGTGTTTATGTGTGTGCACATCATGTTTCAAAATACTTTAGAGCCCATTGGCTAATTTTAACCGCATTTGACAGCAGGGTAATGGTCTTAAAAATGTTCTGTTTGTACAGATTACATGAAAATAAATGACCAGCAGAAGAGACAAACCCTCTCTCTGTCCCCGTTCAGTAGAAAGGTTTAGTGCAAGTCCAGCCCTTGGCAGACTCTTACTATTATTCACCTGCATAGGAATTTATTCTGCCTGCAGTGAGTGAGGTAATACTGTCATCTTAGGGAAGTACCATTTTAGGTAGAAATTACTTCAGAGCGTGTTTTTTCTTATCTGTAAAATACAGGGTGCACTGCTCATTTGTTTCCTGAGCTGTGCAGGATTTAATGATGTCTTTCCCAGATGAGCTACTCCAAAAGCTAATATCCTTAGGGGGAAGTTAGCACCATGCCAGGCCGTGGCTGGCATGCTGTCCCTGCAGAGAGCCTCTCAGGTAATGCAGTTGTATAGCAAAAGCAGCCAAAGCTGAACACAGTTATTGCCCTTATAAAATAGGGATTGACCAGAAAATGCTTCTTCGTACCTGAACAAAACCAAACTGAGTCCCACCACTTCCTGCCAGCCATGAATAACCCCACTGCTTGGTGGCAGCATTATTACAGCTGCTGGATGAAGCAGAGAGTCTAACTGGACTTGTCCTGGGTGGATGGGTTTATGAACAGGCTGGGCTGGAATTGGTGGTTTTGGAAGTATTTGTTATCGCTGTCTTTGTGCTTCCTCTCCCTCTTTACACAATATCCCCTGTGTTTGAGAGGGCCCCTCCTGCTGGAGGGTGGAGTAGTACGTTGTGGGACGGGCAGGGCGGCTTTTGATCTTCCCTTGATCTTTAACCCAGTGCTTCAGGCCCTGCATATAGAACAGATTTTGAGAATGGAGCTGTGGTGAGGAAGCAAGGCAGTAGCATTTCCTTCCCTGAAGAGAGAACAAGTTGGCAAGGAAGCAGACATTGATTGAAATGTGGGGAGGTTATGATTTCTTCCTAGCCATGGAGAAGGGATCTGTGGAGAGCCCTGCTGCTTGGCCTCTCCCAGAGCAAACACTTAACTTTAGACTGTCCAAGGACTGTCACTTTTGCCTTCTGGAAAGCCTACCAGCACATATACCCTGTCTGTTCTGCACTTTATGCTGCCAGTTAGTCTTCTAGGTTGGAAGTGGGAGCCTTTTAGTACTTGACAGTACTGTGCAGAGGGAGCCCTTGGGGTGGGTGGTTCACCCCTGACACATCACTGGTAGGTCTGAGGGCAGGAAGCCAAGGATATTCTGTGCTTTGGAGAGTGACTTGTTAGTGGTGGGTTCACTCATTACTCCTGCGTTATGAAGTTCCCATTTCTCCCTCCAGAGAAGCAATAAACAACATGATCTTCTCATGCAGTGAAAAGCCCAGCTTAATGGTATAAAAAGCGCAGTCAGCTGAATCTTTAAAAAAGCTAATTCTCATATCGGAGTATTTTATCACTGTGTTATCCTGTGAGGAAGCCTCGTTGCAATCAGACAGTAGATTGTGTTGCTCTTGTTCAAGCAATTCATGGTACAACAAACTATAGTTCCACCCTGTAGTGCTCAGGCATTCTAATACGTTCTTGTATCCAGGAGAGAATGATTCAGAGAGCGAGACCTCTTGGGTCAGGAACAAGTTAGTAACAGATTGCTTTGAAAGTAACCTTTTGGCCTGGCAATAAGTACCAAGTGCATCCTGCCAGTGGGAACAGGGTATTCGTCATCTTTCTGTTGTTCAAGCTGTTAGACCATGCAGTCATCTAGGTCCAGAGAGTCTTGTTTGTTTAGTTGTATCTCTGTAGCATGAGTACACACAAGGCCTCATTGTGCAATACAAAAGCAACTCTCTGGAAACAATGGGCTGGGACAGTGCTGTTTGAGATGTCAAAGTTGGTAACTGCACAGTTTCCTTCTTCAGAATGGTTATTGTTCTGTGGTTTTATTGCAGGTGGTAACCTTTGATGCAGGAGGAGTGAGTGGTCATGCAAACCACATTTCTCTTTACACGGCTTTAAGGTACAGTGTTCTTCATGCTTTACTGAATGCCTCGCTATAGTGTTACAAAGTGAACATGGTGTTTGGGTGTAAGCAGAAAGTTAATAGCTACAGCTAAAAGCAGTATGAAGTTCACTGATACAAGTGAGTGGCAGGCTAGGGGACATGATACTACTTGGAGAAACTCTCACAGCTCTGCAGATGACCTACAGCATCCTTTATTATTCCATCTGCTGGTGCTTTGCCAGTCTCCCTTTCACTGGGCCCTCTTTGCTCTTCCTGTCCTTGATCCCACTAAAATATGCCATAGATCACATTGCACTTCTGGTTTGAGGAGAGTGTGTGAATATCTGATGCCTGAGCTGGTGGTACTTGGATTTTGGGAAGTTCTACACCGTTGTTCCAGAGGATGTTGCCATCTTGTGCAGGTACCTGAATTTACCTCTCTGACCCAAGGATGTTGATCCTTCACTGAAGCATGTCTCTATTTACCACTCTTCCTAAGTCAGTTCATTCCTTCACCACTTTATTTGTTACATTCTGAGAACGTCTGTCCCTATGCTGTGACTGGAAGGCTACTAGACAAAAATACCTTGTATTAAGACCACCCAAATTTTGTAGAAAAGACAGCTACTGTGTTTTATTTTAACCCTGTGCTCATTTAGACCTCATTGTGTTGTAGAGAGATCTCCTCCAGAGCTGCCCCTGCCTTTCCCAGGCATGAGAAGAACTCTTTGCAAGTATATCTTATATTTTTAGCACCCATTTGTTTTCTGAATCATCTGTGTGATTCCAATAATTCTCTGGCTCTCCTTGCTAACAGCATCACAAAGATTTGCCTTTCCTGCTTGCCTAGAGAAAGCTACAGTGCCACGGAACCCATACTCTGACCTACAGAGCTGCTCTGGGAAGATGCTGAAAGTCTTTGATGCTATCTGAGGGCTGGAATTCAGTGTTAGAGGGGTTCATGGCTTTTCCCAGCAACTTCTGAAATAGCCTCACAGAAGGCAAAGGGGTGGAGTTAAAGCAAACTGTGCTTGTTTGAGCTAAGCAGAGAGATGCTTTCCAGCACAATGTTATTTGAGGAGTGAGGAACAGAGGTTGATGACCGATGCTCACCCCACTGGCACAGAGGGACCAGAGAGCTTTCAGATGCCTGGACTTCTGCTCAGTCAACTGCTGTATGCCCTGCAAATAGGAATGGAGGGTGGATTGTTAGGTGTCACTCTAAAGCCCTCTAATACAGGGAAAACAAGCTAGCAGCTGAATTATGTATGAGAAAGTTAAGGAAAACTCTCCATTTTGATCACAGCTCTACTGTTTTCTCACTTTGTGGCTGTGCAGAACTCGCTTTCCCACCTCACGCTGTAGGTTGCCTGTGTGTGCTCTAGGATGGTAAACCTCTTCTCAGAGTATGTTACTAGGAAGTATTCATTACCTGCAAGCCCCTTGAACTCAAACCTTTGCATTATTCCATAGCCTCCAGCAGAACATTGTCCTGGGTTGATGAAATACATGCTGATAGAGACACCAAAGTCTAAGCAGGGTCTCATTAACTAAGGGCTGGTTTGTGTCTTGTTTCTATCCCAGTCCTGAATCAGCAGAAATAAGCATGGTGGCCCAGTCATCTACATGTGGCAGGAGTGATGCTGTGGCCACTGGAAGGTTAAATTTATTTTTAGTGGCTTGCTTGCCCTCATTATTTTTCAGTTTGTGCTCTGGAGGAAGTAGAGCGTGACTGCATCACTCCTGATTTCCAGTGCCCTGATGAGTTCTCACATATTGGCCAGTACAGGCAGTGAGTGCTGGGAGCATATGCTGAGGCACCCCACATCCCTCCCTGCCAGCAGGGCTTTGCCAAGCAGTGGTTGCTGCCTCTGGGGCCCCACTGCTACATGGCAAGAAAAAAGCAAATGAACTCTTGCCTCCAGGTACTGTGTGCAATCTACTAGTAACCATCTTTAAAAAGATCTGCAGGGTTCTGCCTCCACTGTGGCTGTAAGTGGAAAGAATGAAGCAGAGGGCTGGTGCAGTGATCCTCAGCTCTTCTGGATGCTTGTAATCAATGAGAGATACACTTGTGCCCGCTACCTAAGTGATTGCTGTCTGCAAGAGCAGGGGTAGGACAGGCTCTGTGACCTGTCCCACAGCTTCTTGCTTCAGCAGGTTCAAATTACTGAACAGCTTCAAGGAACAGAACAGTTCAGCCAATGGTCATAGCTGAGCAGAAGCTCAGTATTATCTGCTAAGGGCATAAGTGTTCTTTCTAGTGTCTGGAACAGAGGTTATATTCAAAGGAGCAGGAACCATTCAGAACAAATGTGCCCTTTCCCTTGCAGCAACCTTCCTCCTGACAGCTTGCAGGGAGTCCAGCTGCTGCTGTGTGTCTGGGCTTCAGATCTGGGAGGAACTGTGAAATGCCAGGGTCTGAGGTTGGTTTTTCCTTCTGCAAGGGACAAATAAGAAAAAAACAGGATGGCAGAAGAGCGCAAATTGCTGTTTGATTTCAGTCTCTGCTGGGAGTGTTTCAGTTCTGGCTTCCAGATGGGGAAAAAAAAACAAAATCCCAAACCCAAGAAAATCCTGTTATAGAAAAGAATTGGAAGCAATCCTCTCTAGCTCTGCTTATTTCCTTGTCACCTTGATTTGGCAGCATCATTCTCTCCTATCCTCCAAAAGGCCAAGGGAGGCTGCATCCTTTACATGTGTCTACAAGTAAGAGCAGGTCTTGAGTGACATCAAGGTCACTTTACTCCCCTCTCAGCACTTGGCCAGTCAGTGGGCACTACAGCAATAAGCATGGTAAACACTACGTGACAGGAATATTTGAGAACCTCTTTCCCGCACTTTGAAATGACAGTGTTTGCACAGAGATCACATGTAATATCTAGGTGGTTTAGTTTTGAATGAGTCATTGTGCATTTTTGATTTTAAACAAGCCCTCTCCCAGTAGCCTGGCAAATGAGGGGCTAGTTTTGTTGTTTGCTTGCTTGCCTAGGGTGGAGAGGAATGGTCTTTGTGAGGGGGAGGAAGGATTGTACCACTTCTTCAGTGAGTTATCAAATCCATTTCATCCCAGCTAGAACAGAAAAGAATAGTCCTTGTCTGCTTAGGGCAGAGCAAACTGAGTGGAAAATAGGAGCTGCTATATTTAACCACTGTGCATTATGTTGTTATAGCAACTGCATCCATAAAACTTATATCAATGATGCCATATAAAAAGGCTACATCAAAGACTCATTAGCTGAGCCTGTTCTCAATTCCATTTGGAAAAACACTTCTCAGTCCTGCAGGATGTTTGTTAACATTCACCAACTCAGTGGCAGGTTGTAAATGAGACTGTGCAGAGATAATATTTGGGAGCTTAGTGCTTTATCACCCTTGAGCTGATTATGACGCAGCTGGAGTGCCACCAATGCCTTGTTGCACTTACCTGTCACAGCCTGACTACTGAATGCCCCATTTATGAATGCCATGGGATGTGTCATGGAGCAGAAGGGGTGCACTGAGGCTCCCTGGAAGGGGAGGATTGATTAAATGCTGTTTTCAAAGACATATATTGGAACAACGAACAGTGCATTGTCCAGCCCAATCCCACCGACTCTGTGGGTAGAGTTCTCAAAAGCCACCAGCTGCATTACATCCCAACAAAGCACAGTTCTTGTGTTGAATTTCCAAGGCCAGGTCTTTAACAATGTGTTGAGGAAGCTGTTTTTGGGGTGATTAGCAGTGAATGGTGTCCCATCTCCCATTTTTATTTGATGCCTTCTTACAGTGTGAGGCTAGAATGGGTCTCTGATCTCTCACTCCAGCAGCTGTAGCCCATGCATTTCAAATGAATGGTATCTCATTTATGTTTTTTAAGTAAGGTGCTGGTTTTATTTCCTTTGCCTTTTCCCAGAAATTATTTCTCTACCTTGGAAAAGGATTTCCCATGTCACTGATGTGTTTGTTCAGGATTGTTTAGCCCCTGCTGAAGTTCTAGGTTCCCTGCAAAGTAGAGAATTGAAGAAATAACAGAGTCCAGTATCTTATGTTTCAGCCTGTCCTGTCACAGTCCAGCTCACTTTTAATACTTTGTTTTACTGATCTTAAATGTCCCAGGGGGAACTGAGGAGTGGTGGCTGTGATTGCACCCAAACTGCCCCTATAAGGCCAAGACAGAAGATCCTCCTCCATTTACCCTTTAAGATTCTGTCCCTTCTCCTCAGAGAATTGCTCCATGCCTGGCACACATCCAATAGCTGGGTATGTTGTCTTGGATTTTACCTCATTACTTCACCCCTGCTCTCTCCTTTCCTTAACTTGATGAAGTTCATTCAGTACCCTTCTATCATACTGTAGGGAGCCGTTAGGATAAAGTTGAGCAAAGGGCACCATCATCGGAGGGATTCCCCCCAAAGAATTTTTGTGCCTCAAGGAATGTCCTTCCCATCCTCACTAGGCTACTAGTGGAGCAGTGGCACTGCATCTTCTCCTAGGCATTGCAGGGACCAAAGCAGAGAGCCACAGAGCAGCTCTGTCAACTGGAAGATCTCTGAATCACCACCTTCCTTTCTGACTGGCAGAACCATCTTTAGCCACTGCAATACACGTGAGTACAGGGTGCCTGAATAGTGTTTTACAGATTGCATGTTGCTACATAGAGGAGTTCAGGGTGCATGGAAATGGAGCCAGAAAGTCCGGTTAGGGAGGGAGGAGATGTTCCAGATAGCAAACATTCAACATCTGGCAAGTATATCCTTCTAATGTCTCTGTGATTCCTGGGAGACTGACTGTTCTTCCTCCTTCACATCTGTTTCATCAGATTAATTGGGCTGATTAGAGGTTAGGATCCTAATGGAGCCCCAATGCATCTTTAAGACATCCGTTCTTTGCCATGCTCTTCAGAATTTTATTTCCCCAGTGCTCTGCAGCAGCCAGCTCAGTCAGTTCAGTGAAGGGTTTTGCCTTTGGCCAGGGGATACTATTTGGAGAGTGAAGTCATTGATTTCAGTGAATAACTTCTCACCAAACAGAACATCACCAAAACTATAATCCACCCACCAGGGCGTCAGTCCCCCTCCTTCTCTTCCCCAGAGGAGTTCTGTGTTCCTCAGGACTGAATTTTCAGCTCCATCTTGACTTGTTCTTTCGTACCATTGTGGGATGGTACCAGTGGTCAGTGCCTTTTAGGAACTTGCCCACTCTGCTGACATCTTAAGAATGACTGAGTAAAGACAGGGAATTTGGGAGCTAGCCCACTTCTGCAGTTTGCAGGATGAGGATTGTTGGGCCATTTCAATTTTTCTCCTGAGCAGATGTAGCCAATGGCTGCAGACAGCAAAAGCTTTTAAAGCAGCTGGTCCCTGAAGGAGGAGCTGGTGCTGAGTCCTTGCAGTGCAGAAATAGTGGGTGCCTTCAGACATCTCACAGCCTTTTGAAGCTCTTCATTGCAGAGGGTCTCGCTTTCATTCAAATGTAGATCTGAACCTACCACAGGCATAATAAAGAGTGTCCAATGAGAGGTACCCTGTAATAGCTGGCCTCTGGCACTTGGTGGGTAGGTGGGAGCAAGCCACTTGGATCACTTCATGTTTAAAAAGAATTTATAAAAAGTCTTCCCAGAAAAAAAAAATCAAAAAACAACAAAACCGCATGGAAATAGCTCCTGAAAAAGAGCCTGTTTGTGTTTGACTTTGAGATTTGATGCCAAACTCTTTCATTTCACCCAAACCACAGCAAGTCCAATCTATAAAACAACATTCCCAAAATGGCAACAACAAAGAGCTGCAACCTCTCCCCTACTTGGAAGTGTCCAACAGAGACGGCTCCAGCAGGGTGGAGAGGGGAGATGGAGATTGATTTGGGAGAGCATTAGCCAGTTTTATGAACGTGTGCAGGAGGTAGAGTTTTGTGTTCCTTTTGCTCTCTGCAGCCACAGTTCATTGCCATCCCTTGCCTGAGCAATACAACAAGCAAGGCTGCAATTCCTCTGGAGCATTTCAGCTGGGTGGAGTCCATTCCCATAGCTCTGTGCTTATCCTTGCCAAGTACTGAAGCGCTTGGCTCAGGACAAAAAACCATGAGGAAAGAATCAGTTTCCTTGTATCTGCTCTTCCAGATCAGTGACAGGTCTGCCTGGTAACAGCCTTGAGCACCTTTCAGTAACCAGTTTGTGTCTCCCTGAACCTTTATACAAGCACAAACTCTTGAATTTGCTCCTGCATCAAACTTCCCTGCTGAAGATGCTCTCTGCTCCTGGTGAAACATTTCCATACAGATCTCTCCTTGCTTCTGGTTCTAGTGGCCAGGAATGGTTATTATTAGCTCACTTGAGCAGCTCTTCACATCCTCTAATTTGCTGTCGGTGCTTTGAAGGTCCCTCTATGGCAGAGCAGCACGCCCAGCATAGACACTAGGGCTTGGATAGTTGGCCAGATTTCACAACCACTCACTGCTTTATCTCTCCAAGCTTGTTTTAAAAACTTCCCACCCTGCTAGCTGTACCAAGTGCTGAATCACTTCTTTGGGTGGCCAGATTGAAGTTGTGGGGGAAGAAACTTCTGGCAGAAGAGCAGAGCAGACATTAATGGAAACACTTAGACTTTCCTCCCCCCCTCCACCACCCCTGAAAAATTGCTGGTAATGTTTACAAGGCAACATTTAACAGTCTTTGACAGAACAGTAGGACTTGAGTAGTGGGGTAGAAGGTGGCCAAGTCAGTATTATAAGGCCATTGTTTAGTAAAAAGGGTATTGCTTGCAGATCTTTGGCTCTGGAGAAGAAGAGACCATTGGCAGGAGAAGAATCTATTTAAGGCATATGTCTTCTGATGGCTGTTTGAGTTCAGCCATGACCCACGTTTCTGGCTTGACTTTTGCTTTGAATTGCTTTGAGTATTCATTACTCTGTGCTTCCTATTTTGTCTACACCTGTGTAGCTAATCCTTTTCCTTGAACTTAACCAATAGCCAGAGATAATCCCAGTTTGAAAGTGACTGAGAAACAACAGTTTACATATAATGTATGTTTTATCCTAGTTGATTTACACATGAGCTGTCACATTGCCCCTCGTTAAATACACCCCTATGAGATGATAACAATCTCTTTAAATATTACACAGGGTTAAATAACTTTTTTTATTTTCTTTCTCCTTTTGGCAAATGTTCCATTGTTTGGATGTTTTTCTCTACGGAAGAGCTGGCCGGGGTGTGGGACAGCTCTGAGTGCCACCTGCTGGACACCGGCTTCCTCCCATCCCCACCATGGGCCAGATCTGGAGGCGATGCAAATAGTGATGTGAGCTTAAGTGTCTAAAGCCATGAACCACAGTCTAGAGCAGGAAAAACATGAGAATTAAAAAGGAATTGAAGCTAACACCTCTAATGCCTTCACCATATCAGGACCATTTCCTTACACTTCTTGGTGGAAGTACCATCACTGCTCACGTCTCCTGCACTGGTCCTCTCATTCTCTTTCCAAGGGATGCATTTTTGCTACAAAGACTTTATAGAATCATAGAGTGGTTTGAATTGGAAGGCACCCTAAAACTTGTCCAGTTCCAACCCTCTGCCATGGGCAGGGACACTTTCCACTGGACTAGGTTGCTCTAAGCCCCTGTGTCCAACCTGGCCTTGAACACTGCCAAGGATGGGGCAGCCACAGCTTCTCTGGGCACCCTGTGCCAGTGCCTCACCATCCTCACAGGGAAGAACTTCTGCCTAAGAGCTCATCTCAGTCTCCCCTCTGTCAGTTTAAAACCATTACCCCTTGGTTGCTCACTACATGCCCATGTAAAAAGACCCTCTCCAGGACAAAGTCTTTGAAAGGATCAAAGTCTTAGTGAGCTAAAGGTCAGAGCAGCTTCTCCAATGACCCAGTGCCAGCAAGGGTTAGAAAGAAAGAAGCTGGTCCCCAAACAGGAGCTGCAGCTGAGGCAGTGTCCCTGGTCAGCAGACACAAGGCTTTGAAGAGCCTTGCCAAGGTGGCAACCTTTGGCAGCCTCTTGCAGTTTCCCGTAGTGCAACATGAGGAAGTTTGGGAGTGAGCTGGATTTATGGAGCTTGTTTGTGCTCAGTCCCAGCAGCCAGGGTAAGGAAAGTAATGGCAGAATTGTGTGAGGGATGAGGCTTACGTTGCCTGACATGTGCATTCAGTGTCAGCTCCTGAACTTTCCAATAAGATTAGCTGTTGTAAATGTGTGTGTGTTGCTAAGAGAAAAGGGCTGGTTTACCATACAGAGTAAACTCAGGATCTGAATGACCTTACTGAGTGTTTACCCCCATGTATCTTCATTCACAGGTACCTGCATTCGGAGCAGAAGTTACCTGAAGGTATGTGACATTGCTTCATGCCTGCAGGCTCTTGGATGTGTAATCCTTTACATGAATGTTCTGACCAGGCTTTCATCTGCCTAACTCACATCTATTTGCAATACAAATGAAACCTTCAGCTGAACTCTTCCTTGCCCTTTTATCTGCCTGCAGTTTTTCACCAGCTCAGGCTTTTCTGCAGTCACTTTTCTGTCCTTTGGGGTTGTCCTGTCCCTCCCTCTTGTTGTCTTGCATGCTCATGAGTGCTGTTTCCAGGTCTCTCAGCTCAGTCCCAGAGGTTTCTCATGGGGGCTTTTGTGTATGTGTGTTACAAGGGCCTCAGAAATCATTACCAGCTCAGCCCAGAATGGTTGCATGTACCAAGCTAAGCTACCATCAAAATGTAGTCAGTATGAGAAAGATACCTGAAGTCTTCATTGGCACAACAGATTGTTGGAGTGGCTTCTCTCATGTGTAAACCAGCAAGTATATCTGAGAAACTGCACAAGTAGCGAAAAGAAAGAAGCAAAGTACAGAAGCAGGTTGCTCCCATCCCCCTTTTCTGGCTGCTGTCTCTGAGCAGATCTGCAGCCCTTATCTCTAGCAAACAATGCCTGACTCAGGGACAAATTTGTGGAACTAGTTTAAGCACAAAGCTGGCAGCTGTTTGGACAGCATAGGAAGGTGGCTCAACCAGGCCCACCCAGTCAACCTCCTGCTCCCTCAGCAGTCATCCAGGCTGTGATTCTTTACTGCTAATTCCTGAATCATTATAGGATTTGAATGTGCCACAGCAAATCAGTTTTAATGCCCTGCTAGCAGCAAATTGCACACTCAGGTTTGATGGAGAGAGTGTAAGCCAAGATGGCAGAGTGCCCTTTAACTGGATTCTGAGTCCAGCCTCTTCAATTCTCCCCATCTATGAAAGAGGAATATTAATGTCAGCTTCTTTCCTAGGACCTTTCCTTTATTCAGCTTTGGGATGCAGGAAAGAGCTCTGTGTATGCTGTGTGCAGTACAGTGAAAGAATAAGGAACTGCAATGGTAGATGACACTGCTAGATGTCAGGCCTTGTCTAGACTGAACCACCTTCATATGCTGTTCATGCAGGTTTGTTAGATAAACTGTGGTCCAGAATATGGGCTGTGCCTCAGATCGGTTTATAGACATTTCCCTTTCTCCAGCAGCTTCAAGAGACTCCTGAAGCTATGTGAAAGCTTTGCTGCTCTGATTACATCACATCTGACATGACCTACAAATGCCAAAGGAACGGGGAGCTCCCATACTGCTGCTTGCACTAAGCCTTTCCAAATATAGTTCCAGTCTCATTGAAATTCCCAGTATTTATAATTCGACCTGGCAGGCATGCAGGGCTGTGCATCCGAGGGGTTTAATGAAACAAGAGTGATGCTGGGATTGAGGCTGCCTGGATAGAGCTGAAAGCTGTGTTCAGGCCATGGAAATGTGCTGCTTTCCTGTTAGGAAGAGGGAATTGTTTGTGGGTGAGCTTGTGTAAGCCCACGTGATCAGGGAATCCACAAAAAATCTCCCTGCAAATGCAAAAGCCAGCTAAGCCTTGCACTGCCTCAGTGATATGCAGATGAGCACCCTAAATATCCTGCTTTGCTTTCTAATGCCTTTAGCCAGCATAAACACAACAGGCTTTTTATAATCTGCAATCAAGTTCTCCAGCCCAGGCACAAGCACAGAGGCTTGTTTTAAGACGCTGGACAGCTGCTGGTGTGCATCCACCCCTGCTACTGGCCCCATCCAGCTACAACCAGTGCTCTTCCAAAAGAATAGGTGTGTTAACGTCTGTCAGGAGCAGGGCAAGCTTTTAGCACCCACAGATCTGCTACTGATCTTCTCATTCTAGGCATGCTTGCTGCATAAGGGATTTGGAAGTAGAAAACCAAGCTGAACAGGCTGCAGGCTCTGTGCTCTTCTATTCTGGGCCTAATCCACTAGCTATATTGATCTTGCTCTTTCTGCCAAGCTAGAGAGGTTGTATTACACTGTTAATCCCATCCTGCCCAGGTCACAGTCACAACAGGCTCTGAGAAGCTTCACCTGCTGGTGTCAAAGGACTAGACTCATCAATGGCAGCACTTCTCTTAACCCTGCCTGGCAGGGAGCAGCCTGCTTCTCTGAACCCTTTTCCATCTCTCCCTGGACTGTACATTCCTTCCTTGCTTCATTTCATCTCATGTTCCCGTGTGGAGCAGCCTTTCTGTCAGCATATGGAGATCCTTGTCATATCACTGACACAGAACACTCTTACAGTGCCCTTCATTTTGTGAGGCTGGAATGCTATTGCTTCACCTGAGCTGACTGATGGGGCTCAGGAGGTCGGACTGAACAATGAAATCACCTGCAGGTTTTTTTGAGCCATTATTGCTGAGCCAGGCTCCATTAACAGTTGCCCCATGCTTGCTCTAGCTGTGTCCTCTCCAGTAAGCACTAAAAAGCAAACAGGTGGATAGTGGGAATGCTGACTGCAAGAGGAAGGGATCCGTATCTATTCCGCTTCTGTGCCATAGTGTAGTACCTTGATAATTCTCTCTGAAACTACCCACCAAAATACTGGGCCTGCTGAGCAGCACAGGGGATCTCTGCAGAGGAGGGAAGAGTGGTTCCTCTGCTCCTAGCACATCACAAGCTTGCTTCTGAGTTTTCTACTTGGGAATAAGAAACGTCTTTAGTGGGATTAATAGAGCTGTCTGGACACTTTGTGTTCAACTGCAATGCTTGTCTCTGCAGAGCATCCTCTGCAATAGCAAGATGAAACCTTAGGGCAGCCAGACAGCAACTGCTCGTCTGTCACTTGTCAAGGAGGACCATGAGCAAGATGGGAGCTCAGGCTCACAGTCAGGAAGTGGCACAGGCCATGCTAGTCACACAGCTGCCAGCATTCCTGCACGTCCCCCGAGAGCCATCGCTCCTTCCACATGGCACCACACAGCTGCTGCTCTGCGTGGACGGGCACCATGACCTTGCAAGGGTTGGATGGCTGACCTGCAGTAGGACACGATACTGACATGTGTAAGACAGGAGGGTCTTCAACGTAGAGGGGTGCCAAAAGGGATCTCGGCCTGATCCCAGCCTAGGCAAGTGAAGCGGCTGTGGGTCCCGGCTGCCCCGCTGCTGGCGGACACCGCCATCTCCCGGCAGCTCCTGGCAGGCCGGGCTTGCAGCAAGTCTCCAGCAGATGCAGGAGGGCTTTTCCTCTGCTTCCTGGCACAGCGCACGCTCGTGCCAGAGTTTGGCCGGATGGAAGTGCCAGTGATGTTTGCTTCTGCCCCTGTCCTGGAGACTCTTTTCCCTTAGCAGGACACAAGTCCTGCGTACATATTAGGGCCAAGAGGTGTCTGAGCACCACCAGTTTGCTTTGTGCTTTAGCAGTGTTAGATGCGAGCTTGTGAGTTCAAAGGGCTCTTTAAAACAACAAAAAAATTCCACTCACTAGAATCTTTATACATGTTACCTTCATCTGCTTAATCACAGACATTGAACAGTGAGTTCTGGAGCTCTGCTAAAGTGTAACAGCCTAAGTTAATATTTGATACAGCCATTCCTGAATCTTGTGGGTATTTTTGCTGTAGCTAAGTATTGGAGTAAAAAGAGGAATTTTTATTTATTTTTTTGTGTAGCTGAACCACAAACTGCTGTCTGAAATGTCCATGAGATAAGTGCCAGTACTCAGAGTCAACTCTGCTTTTCCTTTAACTACATAGGAATAATTGAAATTATAAGCAAAGCAAAACCAACCAAAAAAAAAAAAAAAACAACCAAAACCCTCTGGTATTCAAAGCTAGTGTTGTTTACTGTAGTCAGCAAGTTTCTATACACAGCAAGATCCAGTACAAATGGTCATAGATGTTCCCTTTTGCACAGAAAGGATCCCCATGGCCAGCAGTATAGGGCAGGCTGCAGAGACCTGTTGAGCCTGCAGAGGTGGGCATCTTACAACAATACTGTTGTTTTGAAGTATTTATTCTCTTTTTGTGTCTAGGGTGCCGTGTGCTCGTGCTGGAATCAGTCAGTATCTTCCGGAAGTACATCTCCATGCTGGATGTACCCGTTTCCTACCTCCTGCCCCATGATGCACTCTTCATACTCACAGAGGAGGAGACTGAACAAGCCAAGGTGAGACATGGTACCTGTTTCACACAGCTATCTCACACATTTAGTGCACAGTCCCACATATCGGAATCTGATTAGCTCCCCTTCCATAGCATTAAAGTATTTGCCCAGCAGACAGTCCTGTTAATCCACAAATGACAGAACTTTCCTGCTTTTGAGGCTGCCAAATGATAGAGTTACATATGGAAACTGCTCTGATAAGGGCAGTGTTGTTCCCTTGTGGGTTTTGTTTCTGACATGTGACCTTTCTAAGCTGTGTACTATAAATAGATGAAGTTTCAGCTGGCAGTGTATGATCGGAAGCAGCATGCAAAGTGTTCTCAGATGCACACCTATCAGTTTCTGCCTCCCCAGGTTGTGAACACCCAGGCGTGAGATCACATAGGGAGGAGGAACTACATGTGACAAAGGAACTGTCACAGCACCGACCTGCAGCTGATAGCAGGACCCCTCTGAACACAAGGCAGCACCACACCAGCAACATAGGGGTGGAGAGGGCTCTCCCCACTCTTTAACCCCATAAAGTAGACAGCTTTCTACTTCCCACTACTTCTTCCCTACTACTCACTGAACACAGGCTGTCCTATAAGCTGGCAGTGAACCTCACAGGAGGCCTGGGAAACTGCCTTCATGTTAGGTCTGGAAGGTTCTTGTAATGCTTTCCCAACTATTCTTCCTTCTAGAGAGCAATGAGGTGTCATCGCAGCCAGCTCCTCTGGTTTCGCCACATCTATATGCTCTTCTCACGTTATATGGTGATCAATTCACTGCGCTTTCTGTGACCAGGACAACTTCAGGAGTAAAAGAATGAGTGAAAAAAAGACCAGACCAGACCTAGGATTAAATCAAGCTCACCTGTGATGTGCTGAAGAGGATGGGATTCTCTTTGTGTAACATTCATTCAGACTACAAAAACCAGACTGTGTAAACTTCCTTCTGAATATCTTGTTACCTGATACATTGAGATGAACAGGGTTTAACAGCTACTCACTGTCGAAGCTTAAATAGAGTAAGAAATTCAGATTAACCTAATACAGGAGTATCCTGCATTAGAGAAGATATGGCACAAACTGTTATTCCCCAGGACGATACAGCTGTGAGGACTGCTTGGCAACTGTTACTTCGTGCTTTTGTAAAAATCCAGGTATCAGGAGTAACTTTTCAAAGGCCATGCTATCTCCAGAGATTAAACTAGAACCACCAGACCTGTCTTACTCAGACTGAACTTTAAAAAGCCAAATCTTATGAATAAAACATCAGAAATCACACAAATATCTCCAGCTGCACTGATCTTTGCTGCTAATGCTGCTTCTTTTGTACACATTGTGTTGCAGGCTCCACCTCTGCAGTGTCCCTCATGCAACATGAGCATTTATTGCTTCAGAATATGGGGCTCACAGTCAACTCACAAGAGTCTCAATGGACCTAAGAATGATGTGCAAGAGTTACTGTAACTAGGTCTTTTATAGAACAGAGATAAAAATTGCAAGAGATGTTTCAAAAGCTGTAACAGAGAAGCGCAGGAGTTAAGAGATCCTCTCCCTTTATGTTAAAGGTAAGTGAAGCAGCGTTCGGTGGTTTTGTTTCTTAGCCCACTAGTGATTTGGGTTTACATGGGGTCATTGTGGAGCAAAGTCAGCACTACTCAACATTTCTGTAGGCCTTTGCACTCCTTCATGTGGGCTCACGTCTGCAGGAAGCATCTTTCCTGGATCTATGCACCTTGTCATTGCATAGTCAAGATCCAGCCCAAATGGCGAGATCCTGACCTGCTGCTGTGAGCACATCCTCCTCCTGAGATAACAAACTGGTTCTTGGTTGTACTGAAGTACATGCCCATTGTATGACAGTATTGAACTGTTCCCTGGCCATGAGTCAGTGCCTAAGCATATGCCGAGTCAGCCTTAAGACCACAAATAAGGCCAGGCTTAGGCAAAACAGTGCTTAATCACATGAATAACTTCCGTGGCCTCTCTCTTGCATACAGCTAGGTTACCTGTGTAATGCTTTAGTGAACCTGAGCCTGCTAAGCTCTTTCAAATCCCTTTTAGATACATGGTCAATTCATTAAAGTCAAGGGAGAAAAGTCAATGTATGTTAGCATTATGTCCTAAGCAAGAGGTTATCTTACACAGGATGTTTTCATCAGGCAGACTTGAAACAGAGGAAAGATCCATACAAGCAAAGATTAGATTTTTTTTTATTGTCTTTTTCTACTCTGTTTATTATGATTTAAACTTCAGCACAGCTAAGGACAAAGTACCAAAACAGCAGCCCTGGGGTTTATGGAAAGGAAGTAGTTTGAAAATTGAAAGCCACAACTGAATGGGACAGGCAGCATAGAAAGATTTATTTAAGAAACAGAGAACAGATAACAGTAATGCAGAAACTGATTTTGCCTCACCCAGGAAAGCCCAGGCTACAGTTCCACAGCAGTGCCCCAACATCAGCTGCTGGAAAAGCGTGTCAGGGTTTTGACATGTCTCTGATGGTCTTGTGTTCCTTCACAGCCTTCTCCCATTCCTTGCCATTGATATCCTCTGTGACAATGGTCTGCACGGTGCCCTCATCCAGACAATGGGGAGCTATTCCTGAAGAAAGAGTACATAGAAACCTGCATCCACATCCTGTGTGGGAGATGCCTGCACTGCTCTGGATGGGGCTTCTCAGGGAATGCTAAATGCTCAGTCCAGCTATTGCTGTATATCTGAGGAGCCTAGATGGGAAGAAGCCCACACAGCAATAGGTAAGACTTATAGAGGAGCTACAGGTTCAGACTGCAGTTCCATATGCTTAGTACTTAGTACTCTTAAAACACATGCTGCTCACTGCTGTCATGTTAGCATCCAATGGAGTCTTTACCCAAGGTTTGCTTGATGGTTACTTTTGGTTACCACAGCTTTCTCTTTCTACCTACCATAACCATCTGGATTAGAACGAGGAGTATAAAAGCTCTGTACACCACAGGTCTTGCAGAATGTGTGCTGGGCACTATGGGTGTTGAAGGTGTATGTTGTCAAATTATCGGCACCCTGAGCAAATGAAAAGCAGTGTAAGTGTTCCAGACAAGCAGAGGTACTAATTCCTTTCTACAGGTCTGTAGCTAAGAAATATAAAATCTAAAATATCAACTTTGTGTCTTTACTTGAGATGAGTTCTGTATTCATGCTCCTTTTCTGAACCCGTGTATATACACATGTCCATAACAGTCAAATCTGAGAACTGTGAAATCAGCTCACTAAGTAAGATGCACACACCCACACCAGGCAGCATAAAATTCAGCTGTTTCCCCCAGTCAGGCATAGACAAACTTAGGATAGAAAACTGGCTGCCACTTGCATCTTTGATGAGACTGGCTTATCCTGCTCATATTCACAGACATGCTCTTACTGCATTCTTACTCTACCTTCAGCAGCTTGAAGCGCGACGCTGGGACAATGAAGTGTCTGTTCCGTTTCTTTGTGCAAATGCTGCAACTGTAAAGGAAAAAAGAGACCTTTCTAGAAGCAGTGGACAAGTTGTGGACTGCAGTCAGATCTATCACAGACCTCTGGACAACAGAAATTCCACCAACAGCTAAACTGGCTCCTGGACACATCACAGAGGTAAGCAGCAACAGTGGACTTGTGGTATCAGTAGCGTTTGGCTAAGCGCGCCCACTTAGACTGACTCTACATAGGTACACCAACAAAGTGTTCCCTTACACCAAACATCAGATGCCATTTTTGATTCACATACACAATTTCAACAGCCATTACAAGGCTCTAGGCCTTGTTTCTAGGCCTGAGAAACCCCTTTAATCTTTCAGAGCAGACTTGGCCAGTTTTGCCACCATGAATTATCTTGCAGACAAGAAAGAAAGGGTCAGAAGTCTACCTGTGCCTTAGAAGCAAACTACCTGCAGGCAAAGGGGGATTACTACTGAAATCAGACCATGTTGTAGTTTGAGGCACATGTGGTCAGAGATGTCATGTTAATGTTAAAACAGGATTGATGTCCTCTGAGCAGACTTGCACTGAGAGGAAACATAAAGCAGGCAGTTGAGTCCCTATATTTGTAGATCTCTCCTGAGCAGTGAGCAGGGCTGTGAGACCAGAACTGCCCAAAGAAGTAGCACCTGATCCCATATTGGATCAGGACATAATCAAGGGGTATACCCTATAGGAACAGCTCAAAGCAGTTGTGTCATCTTCTAGCTGTAAGGTGTTGGCTGGAAAAGCACATGAGCTTATATTCATCCATGAGACTAGGGAGCACATAAAACACTCACTTGCAGTTAAAAACATGCAGATCTGCTGAAGCCCAGACCTCAAAGCGGACTGCTCCACAGTGACAGCCTCCAGTGTGCTTGACCAAACCCCGGTATTCACTGGAGAGGGAAACAACAGAGATGTTTTCTCAATCTAATTTTTGGGGGTTTTGTCCAAGAAAACAGTAAGGTTTATGCTACATGATCCAGTTCAGCTTTCAGCAACTGCAGAACACCAGAAAACGTCCATTCTGATGTGTTTTAATAAAATGTCCCAGGATGACGTAGACGACGACTTTGGTCCTCTGTGGCAATGGCTCTTCTGGTTTACTTAAAATAGTGCAAAGGGAAGGAAGAGCAGTAGTTCAAGGAAAACACAGTCCACATGCAATACAACACGTGTGCTGTCCTGCCAGAGACCAGGGCAAAATGCTGACCCAGAGTCCGTGCAAAACTACCACAAGGAACTGAATCTTCCTACAATTATCCCACAGGTGCTCCAGCACTACTAAAATTCCTCCATTTAAAATCTGGGGAAAACAGAGAGTCTGCGCAGTATCTGAAATGCATTTTGTTGGGTACTGTAATTGCAGAGGAACATCACGGTCAAGCTTGTGCTTTCCCCCTTCCCCCAGCCACCTCCCTCGTCCCTGGGCAGCGCCGCCAGCCCAGCTCCAGCGCAAAAGGAGAGTGAGAAACCTTTTCCTTTCGGATTTTCACTCCCCCGGCCCATTACTGATTACAGCGCAGAGGCGCTGGGTTGTGCTCTGAGGTGGGGATGTAGCAGCTGAGCCTCAGCATCCCGCGCGGTGCCCCCGAGGGCATTTTTGGTGGGAGAGCCCAAAAGCACAGGGAGCTTTAGAAGAAAACGCCGCTTTCTCCGCGGTGCCTTCGCCCCCCCGCTCCTCACACCACAACCCCTTCTCCCCCACTGCAGCTCTCCAGATGTCGTGTTTAGTGCTGTGCTGTCGGGAGGGCAGTGATATGGCGGGGCAGTGACCGCCGTCCGGCTCGTACTCACAAGGCATCCAGCAGCAGCCGCGCCGCCTCCTCGCAGCTCAGCCGGTGCCGCTCCTGGAACGCGGCCCAGCGCCCGCGCTGCTCCCCGAGATCGAAGTCTCCGGGCGCGGGGGGCTGTTCCTGCGGCCCCGGACCGGCCGGGGCACTGACCGCCGCCTTCCCGCGGCCGCTGCGGGCAGAGCCCGCGGAGGGGCTGGCGACGGCGCTGCCCCGCCGGGACCGCCGAGCGTTGGCCGCCCTGAGCCGCCCCATGCGCCGCAGAGACGGGGCGCGCCGCGCCCGCCAGGGGGCGCCGCAACGCCGCGCAGCGTGACCGGGAGGGGGACCAGGGAGAGGGACTTTAACCTGCCAGAGGGGAGACTGAGCTGAGCTCTTAGGCAGAAGCTCTTCCCTGTGAGGGTGCTGAGGCGCTGGCCCAGGGTGCCCAGAGAAGCTGTGGCTGCCCCATCCCTGGCAGTGTTCAAGGCCAGGTTGGACACAGGGGCTTGGAGCAAGCTGCTCTGGTGGAAGGTGTCCCTGCCCGTGGCAGGTGTTGGAACTGGAGGAGCTGTAAGGGTCCCTTCCAGCACAAACCGCTCTCTGATTCTGTGACTGGAAACGCACTGTTGCACATCCCTTTTACGTGCCCACCCTTGGCTAGGAATAAGACTGCTGGTGAACAGTACTGTGGTGCATCAAAATGTGCCTTCAAAAGTGTGGTTAGTCCTTCCTAAAATTGGAAATCATTACTGCAGCTTCGCAGAGAAACAGGTTCTAACATGATTCCCACTAAATGACCTTTCACAAGTTCTGTCATCAAAGGATGATAGAAAAGGAGAACAATCAAGATTGTAGAATCATAGGGTAGTTTAGGTTAGATAGTACATACCATTAAAACAAAGAAACAAACAAATAAAAACCACCCCACTTCCCCCCAAAAAACAGCTTAGGAAAACATGAAAGCTCTCCTCTAGTGGTAACTATCTTAGAAAAGGTTATTCTTGAACATCTAGAAGACTGCTTCTCAAGTAAAATTATTCAATGCAGGGGAAAACCACAAAACTTGTCCAAGTCACATTTTGTTGGGGGAAAAGAACCCCGTCACTCCAAGGATGAGGCTTTGTGCCCAGCACAGGGAATTTCAACAGAACTGAATGTCTTGCTCTTCTCAGGAAGGGGAACAGGGAAAGCTGTCAACATGTGAGCTGACAGCTGGTTGTGGGGTGGAAGAGGCACTGACGGATCATGTCTCAGCCAGGAATACAGCAAAGCAACTGGACAGCAATGAATGAAGCAGCATCAGGTCTGGATAACAGCTTTAAAAACACACGACTGCAGTGTGTAGGCTGCCTCCTGAGATGGCACATACCAGGACTCACGTAACAACCCTGTCGCTCAGCACCTCTCTCCTCTGATGACAGGAAAGGTGCTGAGTTACAATTTCCTGTTATTCCTCATGTGAACCTCTGTTCTCGTTACTCATCCTTATGGAACCATTTTAATATGCTGTATGTGACAAATCCTGGTCCACGCCAGCATGTTTATCTGTAGCGCCTGAGCTGGGCCACTCCCAGACCTTTAGTCACCCTAAAGTTCATGTTAGTCACCTTGTATTTTGGGAAGAAAAGTCACTGAGGTGAAACTGGAGACCATGAGCCGAAACTGAGCTTGTGCAGTTTGCATCATGGAGTCATGTGCTGTCAGTGCAGGGTATGGCAGTTTCAAGTTTGAGCCTACATGGTCAGTCCTTTCCTAAAAACACTAAACTGCACTGAACTGAAAGAACATATTTTAGGAGTTCATTAGCAATCAGCTCACACAAATTACCTCCTCTCTGCAATACAGGAGACACTGGCACTTGTATGCTCTCAAAAAGCAGTTCTAGTGGCAAAAGTGATGTGCAGGCCATGTCATAGCTGCAAATCTATCCCTCTCTGCTCCTGTGCAATTAGTTCAGCATATTTTAAATGTAGGAAGCATTCTGAGAAGCTGAATTCTGTTCCCACTGTTACATTTCAGGATAAAGAACTAGGAGACAGAAATGGAAGAACAAAATGCAGCTTTGTTTCAGAAGGCTGCAGTAAAGAAATTCTTTCTGCTTTTTTATTTGTATCGTATTTTATCACAAAGGACTCTTAGAGCTCAAAACTGGGTCTCACATAAATAACCAGTTCAAGAGCTTTATAGGGGATCTCTGGCTGATGACAAATTTCACAGGTATTTGGATTTACAAGCCCTGCATTTCAGTGGTTGCGTAAGGTATTGTCGGTGTACCTGGGGGGCCGGTGTTACCCAGTGCCTGAAGACTCAACAGCTCTCATGGTACATTACTGCCAAATCTGATGCAGTATTTGCCATACTTCAGTAGAAGTCAGTAGCTTGATGAAGAATGGTTGTGGAGAAGGAAGCATTCAGAAAGATGAGGAAAAGTCCAGTAAATCAGTTTGTTTTCTTTAGGTATCTTGTGATACTAGAGTTCAACAGCTGACGTGGTTTAATGTTGAAGTACAAAGGTGTTTTTCCGTGCCAGCCTAGCCCTGCTTGTGTAACAATGACTCAGCTCTGCAGAGCTGGCTTGCAGCCCCCATTGAGATTCTGTCTGCAAGGGCATTTTCATTGCAAAGGCAGCTACATGTTTGTGGGTTAAAGAGAACTGGTTACTGTGGATGCTTTTCATCTAGTAAGCAGGGAACTAGAAGTAGTATATAGCTCACACCACATTTCATAGAACTGAAGTAGTTAAAACTGTATAGTTTGTGCAGGGGAGAAAAATGTCAGTGCTTGGATTTTAGTCTTCCTCTTGAGGAGGAAGAATTCTGCACATTCCCCTCCCCATCAAGGGATCTAGGCTGGATCTGAAAACAGAATACAGGTTATCACCCCTAGGCCACTGGATGCAGGCTATTCAGACTGACTTGGCAGTATTGGTTTTTGTTCACTGTCACAGAGGTTCTGTTGAAACATGCCGATAATGATTAACAGTGGGTTAAGACCTATTTCTTCTGTCTTTCTGTTTTTTTGTTTTTCAAGGTGCTTCTTTGCTATCCTGCTGAAAAACCTCACCCTAGAAACCACATGCTCAGTGGGCTCAGATGCAGCAGAGGGAACATGAACAAAGAGAGCTCCTTCACTGCAGTGCAGCTTGGATCAGATCCAAAAGACTCGCAGGCAGGAGGCAGACTGGAAAAAAAAAAAGATGCAGACAAGTAATTTTTAGAATAGACCTTATTATTGATTGTTGCTTTCACTGGTGTGACATGCAGACACAAACCTGTGATGGCATCCTCATAAAACGCCCTTTAGAAGTCTCCTCACATCAACAGCGTAGACAATTGCCACATGTTCCTTGGGGTCATTTAGATCTACACAGAAAGACGTGCCCAAGCCTATTTATTGTGGCAGCACAGATCATAAAGCTGTGTCCTGTGTGTCCTGCAAAGTCAAAATATCCTTTAAACAAACAGGGTAATAGAGGAGTATTGCTGATTCTTCTCTTTTTACTACAGATCTGGGTATCTGTTTGTTTTTCTTAAGATTTCATCTTCTGAAGTTGGTAGCTTATTAAAAACTTTGTTTATTTAAGGTATATTTAGCATAAGGCTTAAAAACCAAACCTCGGATGGTTGTCTTTTTTTGGTAATCTCATAATATTACACTCAATCTTACAGTACTTTGGCTTGTGACTCACTGTTTTTGTAACCCTTGAGCTTGGCAGGACAAGGACAAGCAGTAACATGCCACAGCCCTGTTTGTCTTGTGGCTGGAACTTCAGCAAAGATCAGGCTTTATTGCAGAGATACAGGTTTGGGATGAAAATATTTATCTCCACAACTGTAAATAGATGAATATAATTATCTGGTGTCATACACAGTGAGAGACGTCTGAGGTAGGTAATACTGTAAGAATATACATTGTGGGTTTTTTTCCCTGTGGCAAGTAGCCCTATTTTTATCTGAACAAAGGAACAGAACTGACCTGGCTGCACGTACTCACATCGCCTGACCAGCCGGCTGTCCCAACTTAAAGCCTTGTACTAAAGATAAACAGATTGCTTCATTTGACATTGCTCACTTAGAAATGATATGTGGTTGCTAAGACATTAGTGTACATAAAACGCAGACCCAGCTTGTGTTCTAGAATGTTACAGATTTGTTGGAAGCATTTCTTTGACCTCCAGATACTTCTCTTCTGAAAGTAGGTTGCTTTGTACCAGTGCCCAATGACCTACTTTTGAAACCACTTGGAAAGAAATACATGTTCCCAACTGCAGGCCGCTGGCACCACCTGTGCAGTCAGGCCAGTCACAAGATAATTTCTGTTTTATTGACCTTTGCATTTATTTATATACAGTTCACAGTCAATTGCTTGATGATTCTTATTCACCAAGAGCTACACAGTGGTGTGTACCTTATAGACTTTGTATTTATGTTGTATAACCACAACATAAACAGATCTCCTGTGTCTGTAGCAAATTCAAGTAATAATATACTTTCTAAAGAAATTCTGAGGTAAAGCTGAAATTCAGTAAAACAAAGTCACCGGGGCATGACCTCCAGCTTAGGAGATTGTTCTGTACATATAATGTGTGAAAATAAGGCAGAATCTGGCCCACAATATAGAAACACTGCATTCTGACTTTAAAAAGAAGTAGCTTTCAATTTGGTAATAATTATCTTTGAAGTAGTGTTAAGGAATCTATGCAGATACTAGGTGTGAAACATTCAGGGCATGAGTTTACTACAGAGAAAATATCAAGGGACGGGAAAAGAGTCATTTAAGAAGCTTTCTGTATTCAGCCCACCCCCTACCCAGAAACAAAAGAGGTGGGCTCCATACAGGCACATAGATGGCTACTGAAGATTAATAATTAGGAGAATTAAACGAATCCAATCAGTAGAGGCTGCAGAATGGTGGCCTGTGTGGAGTACACTGCCTACAGGTTATGGAGATTAGTTTAATTCTGCTGGGCCCAGGAGCTGCATGCACAAAGCCTGACTCTTTGTTTATCTCTTTTGACAGAGGGATAACTGGGGAAAAAAATGAGGCTTTTTACATGAAATTGATGAATTTAAACCATAATTGTCTAAAAGTATGAGCCTGTGTTCGATGTCAGCATGTTGCTGCCTGCGCTTGCTTAGGATAACGTCATTTCCCTGAAGAATGGATTTTTCAGGAGCCATTATTAAGAAGGTATTTAAACAATTACCCATGGCAGGCCCATCTGGTGGGAGTTTATTCTGATCTGTTGATTTGAATACTTACACAGAAACAGAACAACCATACTGAAAGCAGACTGGTCATAGGATTTAGCCATACTTGGAAAATACAAGGGAAAGCTCCTGTGTTTTCTGGTTTACACATAAAGGGGAAAAAAAAAAAAGAAATTTCTTTTTCTCCTTCTCCATTTAGAGGGACATTAAAAAGCAAGGACCTGCACACTAAAAACCTTAATGCAAGTCTGTGCTGAAACGCAGGCCAGACTTCTTAGCCTGTTAATCTCCAGTTTAAACATACAAGATGTGGCCTTCCACATTTGTAAGTTTTAGTTACTCTGGCCTTCCTCTCAGGACTCCATGATCTTGTTTGGCTTTGGAACGTGGTTCCCAGAGCAGTGCGTGGGATATGCAGGCCAGCTGTGGAACAAGCCTTTAGTCACCCTGGCACCAGGCAAACCAAAGAAAGGTATTGGAAACACTGAGCAAAAATGGCAGCATAAAGAAAACAAACGTGCTATTGCCTAAATCTGATACTGCCTTCTGTCCTAAATTTATGTCACTGGATAGTATTCCCAAGGTTGGTTATTGCCATGGAGCCATCTCTAAACTTTGCAGTTAACCTTTTTCCCCTCTTCCTGTGAATACATTGTGAATAATTTTGTTGGGATGATTTATTCTTTTTTTACTGCAAACCAGGAGGTATTTGCAGACACAAGCCCTGTCAGGAGAAAGGAAAACAGAAGAAGTTTGTTGTTGTTAAGGGTTTTTTAGTGGGTTTGGTTGTCTTTTAGGTTTTATTAAGGGGAAAACAAAGTAGCTGTGTACTGAATATTGCCGTTCACACACGTGCTTACGCTTTGTGAGTGGAGGATTTAAGCAAGTTCATCTGGCTTCACTGACAGGCTAGCAGCAGATAAAACACTGCCACATAAAAGCCTTTTTGGATTTTGTATACCTCAGATATATATGATGTAAAACGGGTTAGGAGCCAGCCTGAAAGGTATAATGAAGCTTAATTAACACAGAGCACATTCCCACATCAGTTCTCAGAAGGAAGTTGTTCCATAGCCAGATCAAAGCTTCCTGAAGTAAACAGCCGTTTGCATTTCAAATGTCAGCATTTCATCACGGGGGTTGTTTTGAAACCTCACATTAAAGAATTAAGCTGTCAGCTGCCTGAAACTGGTTCAAAGGGCTGCTCAGGAAACCAGCCGCGTGACAAGGGGCACCGAGCGTGACACACCGGGAGCTACCAACGCTCATGAATGTCTAAGGAACTTTTTTTCCATCTTTACTAACTCAGTCCTGCTTTTTTCATCTTTTCCTCACATCTACACATGCAAAGACTAAACCTACAGACTGTTCCAGGCTCTGCCGTAAATGCTTCACGCCACCCCAGGAAGGGAAGGGAGTTGGTCAGAGGTACTGGTACTAATACGGATCAGCAAAAAGCGGGTGCGGAGGGCAGTCCCTCTTCCCGCATCCCGAGCCAGGCTCTTCCCTGAACGCGGCTCGGGGCTGACACAGGGATCGAACACGCAACCCATTGCAGCCCTCCGCCCGCTGAACTCTGCCTCCACAAGGCGAATCCCCCCTGGCAACAGCGCTTCACAACAGTGCTCTTTTACTTGGGACTACTTTGGGAGGCGGATGGACACGTCAGCGTCGGTGGGCGGGGACTGTACGCTCGACACCATATAAGTAGGGGTGGGTCGCGTCATCAGCTAGAATACGGCTGCGGCGGAGGGACGTGACGCTGTTGGCGAGTGACGCGCAGGGCCTAAGACGTGAGTGGGGCGGCGGGGAAAACGGAAAGCGTTTAGTGGGCTGTAAGAAATAAACTGGGGTGGCGGCTTGTCGGGCAGGGGTTTTTGCTGGGCAAGGAGGGGAATGATGCAAAGTCTCGCTTTACCGTGAACCATTGTAAGAACTGTATTGGGGGGGGAGTAGAATTTCTCCTTGGGGAAGGAGGTGGGGGTACGGGAAGATGGCGGAGGCTGTATCTGTCTGTCCCGGAAGTGCGTTGCTGAGTCACTGCCGCGGGGGGAGCAGCGCGGCGCTGCGGGCGCGGGTCTTGCAGCGGCTGTGCGGGGCAACTGGGGGTCTTGCGAGCCGGCCGGTGAGAGGTAATGGAAGGAGTCTGGTGTAGGAGCGTAGGGTGCCGGCCTTGGAAAGGAGTTCAGGTCGTTAAGAGTGAAAAGTCGGGGAACGGTTGTAGACAATACTAACGGGAAAAAAAGGCAGTCAGAAACACCCCAAAAACTTTAACTGTTTTTTGTACAGTGTGAAACAGCAATAAACCGTTTAGTTAGAAATAATTGAAGACTGTATTTCGATAGCTGAAACTTGTGTATGTTTTGCAGTTGAACATGCAGATCTTTGTGAAGACCCTGACTGGCAAGACCATCACCCTGGAGGTTGAGCCCAGTGACACCATTGAGAATGTGAAGGCAAAAATCCAGGACAAAGAAGGCATTCCCCCTGACCAGCAGAGGCTGATCTTTGCTGGCAAGCAGCTGGAAGATGGACGCACCCTGTCTGACTACAACATCCAGAAGGAATCCACCCTCCATCTTGTGCTGCGCTTGAGGGGTGGTATGCAGATTTTCGTGAAGACCCTGACTGGCAAGACCATCACCCTGGAGGTTGAGCCCAGTGACACCATTGAGAATGTGAAGGCCAAGATCCAGGATAAGGAGGGCATTCCACCTGACCAGCAGAGGCTGATCTTTGCTGGCAAGCAGCTGGAAGATGGACGCACCCTGTCTGACTACAACATCCAGAAGGAATCCACCCTCCATCTTGTGCTGCGTCTCCGAGGTGGCATGCAGATCTTTGTCAAGACCCTGACTGGCAAGACCATCACCCTGGAGGTTGAGCCCAGTGACACCATTGAGAACGTGAAGGCCAAGATCCAGGACAAAGAAGGCATTCCCCCTGACCAGCAGAGGCTGATCTTTGCTGGCAAGCAGCTGGAAGATGGACGCACCCTGTCTGACTACAACATCCAGAAGGAATCCACCCTCCATCTTGTGCTGCGTCTCCGAGGTGGCATGCAGATCTTTGTCAAGACCTTGACTGGCAAGACCATTACTCTTGAGGTTGAGCCCAGTGACACCATTGAGAATGTGAAGGCCAAGATCCAGGACAAAGAAGGCATTCCTCCTGACCAGCAGAGGCTGATCTTTGCTGGCAAGCAGCTGGAAGATGGACGCACCCTGTCTGACTACAACATCCAGAAGGAATCCACCCTCCATCTTGTGCTGCGCTTGAGAGGTGGCATGCAGATCTTCGTGAAGACCTTGACTGGCAAGACCATCACCCTGGAGGTTGAGCCCAGTGACACCATTGAGAATGTGAAGGCCAAGATCCAGGACAAAGAAGGCATTCCCCCTGACCAGCAGAGGCTGATCTTTGCTGGCAAGCAGCTGGAAGATGGTCGTACCCTGTCTGACTACAACATCCAGAAGGAATCCACCCTCCATCTTGTGCTGCGTCTCCGAGGTGGCATGCAGATCTTTGTCAAGACCCTGACTGGCAAGACCATCACCCTGGAGGTTGAGCCCAGTGACACCATTGAGAATGTGAAGGCCAAGATCCAGGACAAAGAAGGCATTCCCCCTGACCAGCAGAGGCTGATCTTTGCTGGCAAGCAGCTGGAAGATGGACGCACCCTGTCCGACTACAACATCCAGAAGGAATCCACCCTCCATCTTGTGCTGCGCCTGAGGGGTGGCTGTTAAGTTATTGTGCACCTTCCTTAACAATGGGTTTGCCAGTAGCACATGTCTTTGCACTGTAGTTCTGTAATGTCTTAAGTTAAATGCAGGGTTAAAGCAAGCTGAAATATCTGCTGAACAACTGAAATGCTAATAAAGTTTTCTGTTGCACATTACAACTTGTAGTCTGTCTCAGTTCAAGCTAGTAAAACCGGTATATTTAAGTGACATGCTTACCGTGGTTTTCTTCCATGGCAGTTAAAGCCTCTTTGCATGCTTAATGAGGCTGTTGTGGATGAAGCAGATCTGGATTAAAGTCTTAATTCAAGCACTAAAACAATGTTGTTTCTTTTTACTGTAGTTAATTTCCAGGAAGGATAATTTGGTAAAAGACTCAGAAAGCCACACACGAAATACAAGGGTGAGCTTGTCAGTGCAGTGGGGTGGGCTTTGCTGCAACTTGTGAACTTGCAATGTGTTTAAATTGTCTTCAGTAGTGGTGTGAGCAGCTGCACTGCCTGACAGTGCTATGGGGAGACTTGAGCTGCAGCATGCATACTGGAGGTGGGGTGTACATGAGCAAATACAAGTAGTTTTGTATTTTATTTAAGTGGGGAAAATCCTGTTGCAGTGGCAGCCTCTGGAAGGTGCAAAATGGGGTGGGGTGGTAGTCTGGCTGATGTGCATGGAATGTGATCTGGGGAAGTGCCAACTGCGGTGAGAGTGGCTGGTGGGGTAGGAGTGGGCACGTGGGAGGGTGTCTTCATGCACTGTGTCTAGTGAACTGCCTGAAATTAATGGAAATACATGACTACTGAGCCAGGGTAACAGCTTTCTGGTTTGGGCCAAATACAAGTTTTCTACACAGTCATTTAATGCCAAAAGCTGGGAAATTCTCACTGAAGCCTGGATTGTGGTTATTTTGTTTTAATGGGGTGGGGTTAAATGGTTTGGTTCCACTGAGCAGTGGTGGGTCTGTTAACCTATGTGCCTATTCACGTGAGTGTTACCAGGTTGTACCCATGGTGGCTGCCTGTCTGTTGAATTTTGACAGCTGCTTACCTTGCAATGGGAATCCTGGCACCTATATGCTGTGTGCACAGGACACTGTTTCAGCACACCTTGCTTTTTACTGATAACCTGGTATTACGCACTATCTTGGTAGTTTGGGGGTTGGAGGGTTTTTTTGTCCATTGTAGGTTTGCTGTGAAAGTTTGTTCCTCCTGAATGTCAGCTTTCAGTGTAACATCACAGTGTCTGTGGTAAGTAAGCCACTCATTAGCAGTGTGTTTTTGGCATGGATTCAATCCTGGCTAAGAAGTTGCACTACTCATTTCTGGAAGGCTGCAGTAAAACTGGTTGTTTTGTTGTAAGTAAAACTCATTGTGGTTTAATAGTTAGATTTTTTTCTCAATAGTAGGATTTGCTTCCCTGCCTGCTATACCTGGCTGTGCCGGCATAAACCTGAATATTTCTGTAACCAACTGCTCTTTCTACCATACGAGATACCTTACTTAGATTGAGTTTTCCTGTAGTTGCTGTTTTGCCTTAGTTATTTCATACTTTTTGCTGTTCAGGCACACATCCAGCTCCTGCTTTTTCCAGTCCAGCTGCCTAGGCAGGCTGCCCAGGGAGGCTGTGGAGACTCATTCCATGGAGATCCTCCGAGGTCGGCTGGCCGTGGTTCTGGGCAGCCAGCTCTAGGTGACACTGGTCAAGTAGGGGAGCCGGCTGAGTTGTCCTCGAGAGGTCCCTGTGACCCCTTACCATTCCCCAATTCTCTCTGGGTGTCTGATAGCCCAGTTCTCCACTCAGCAGTGCACGAACTCCTGTCCAGAGGAGATAGAACACTGAATAAATTTACATTGCTTATCTTTTTCTGCTGCTGTTAAGCTCCATGGTACAACTAGCTGCTTTATCTTCTCTGGCTTATAATTAACAGATGTCCTTTCTGAAGTTGTAATAATTAAGCTAATCTGTGTGGTAACAGATGCTGACTGGTTGGTTGGGTAACACAGGCTGCAGGTACAGTTTGCCCTGTTTCAGATAGAGGTCTGTAAGTGGCAGATTGCCAGTGTAGGAGCTTTGGCCGGTTGGGTGAAACTGGATGTGCCCATGTGCTTGTTTCCCCAGCTCTGTAGGAAGATTTCCTTAGGTGAAGCTTGTGCACAAAGTTAATTAGCATTTGGCTTACTAAAAATGCCACATAATGGCACATCCATAAAGCTAAAGCACAAGGAGTGAAATCCCCAGAGCTGTAGTGTTGCAGCACTACCTGGGTGAAGTGTGGAGCTGGGCTCACTGTGAGGATGTGGGGGCACTTGGGTTTGCGCTCTGCTGCTCCTTGTTTTATCCAGACTTCTGATCCCCTAGCTAATGGAGCGATCACAGTCACTAGCTGGAGAGATGGCTGCAAGGGATTTTGTCATTAATGAAGAAAATTCTTTGCAATTTATCTTAAATGATGTGAATTAGGGACATTATGTAAATGACAAGGAAATGTAAATACGAATGTGCATAACATGCATTGTTTGCACTGAAGAAGATATGAGCAAAAGACACAGGAAGAGGTATCAGGCAATGTAAATGACTGATGTTGTTAAGATACAACTGTGGTACCTCAGTTTGATCTGCTTAGAGTCAACTATTCATAACTAAAGAACTTGATAGGCTTTAGCCAGAATCTGTATGCTATTTAAATGGAATAATCCTGCTCCCACACCAACAGCAGGTTCTAATAACATGTAATCCTACTGCAAGGTGAACTTCATGACTGGCCTTTGGGGTTTTTTTTCTGACAGCTTCAGCTAATTTCTAGTCTGTTCTCTCTTGAACCAAAAAAAATCCGGAGATTTCAAGGGGTTTGTCTTCTGTGCTCTTAAAAACATACTTCAAAGAAGACAACTGAGATAACCCCGTGACAGTGGTATTTGGTTATGTTTAGTGTTTTGCTGTGTTAGCAACTGTCCTGAAAAGTAGTCCTGTAGGAGAAGTGGGGATTAAGGCAGATAAACGTTGGGAATACCTCAGTATGTTTGCAGTCTCGTCTGCAGTTCCAAAGGCATTGTGTAGCAGCTATGTCCAAAGATCCTTGGCTGCACGATTTTGTATTTACGGAATGCTGCTGCATCATCCAAACCAGTTTCATTTGGAACTTGAGGTTTTCAATTAGACGAGTTTCTGTTAACTCGTTTGATACAGAAGTGAATGGCTGTAATTCTCACAAATATGTGATTGCAGCCCCGCTATTTCTGAAGAATTTCGTACTGAGGGTGTTTTCATAAGCAGCAGGAATTCAGGTTTCCTTGGTGGCCACTCGATGTCACTGTTTCTCCACAAAAGCCTTTTGTAACTACCCTTGGGTTTCCTATTTTGCTATTTGATTGTCAGGGGAGCATTCCTTCAGGCTATAATCCTACAGAAAGGGATACATCAAGTAGAAAGCTATCTCCATGTAAGGAATAACAGAAGTGGATGTTTCCTTCAAGGTCTGAGAAGTATATATAGATAGGAACCTTTAAATATTACGATGTAAGACTAGCATTTACAGAAATACTGTCATGTAAATGAATTCAGTCCCCAGGGACATCAGACAGGTTCTGACAAGGAATTATATGTAAGAATATTTGGATTTGATTGGGCACTGGCTGGTGTCTCTAGAAATACACATTTCCATCTGTGTAGCTATAACAAAGAGAGCTGCTAAAATTCATGCCTTCAGAATGGGGTTGCATGAAAAAAGACTCTGTATTTTCCAAGGTGTGAACGTACAACTTTAAAACAAACTCTTCTTTTTTAATTAACCATGTGCCTTTCGTGAGGTTTGAGTGAAGCACTGCCCTACCTGTTGGTTTGGAGAGAATTTGGTCCACCCTTGTGTGCTGATACTACAGCGTGCTTACCTTTCTCCTGTAAAGGTAAGTTTGAGCTGCTGCTCCTCAGAGTGGCTACAGATGAATACTGTAACTAAATTACAGGCACGTGTAAGTGACTTTGTTCTTCTATTTACAGCATCCAAAAAGGATATTAATCATAAGATGATTTTTTAGTATTTGGTAAAAATGGGCGCTTAGGTGAGCAGAGAATACATATTACAGGAAATATGCTTGTTCCAGCTTTTCACAGCACCATCTTCCTCATGCTTCCTTTTGAGTTCTGCTTAAGCAGGTTCTGGTCATCACTTTTCCTGCCATGAATTACTCTGTTTCATCTTATATCATCTATAATTTTATCATGAATATATTTTATAGTAGTATGAAATGGAATTTACTGATTTGACTTAAAGTTTCACTTAGTAGTTAAGAGTTTGACTTCTCTCTTCCCAGATTTAAGGTTTCGACGTGTCTCCTTGTCAGGAGAAACTTAGTGCCATCAGACGCATTTGCATCAGTAAAATAAGTACTGAGCAAGTGCAGGATTCCTTCTTGTTCCACAAAATTAAAGCCTCAAAAGGCAAGAGGATCACATGGTGCTTTCCAAACTTCAGGTTGGCAGATAGGTGAAATGAATTTGCTGCTTTTATTCTCCCTGCATGCTGCTTTGGATGGCTTCCTCCTGAGTCCCAGCAGCTTTCAGGACTTGAAGTTTTGGTGGCAAGATGCTTGTTAAGCATTCCAACCAGCTCAGCTGGCTGGTGTGCAGCAGTGTCGTCATCCCATGACAGACCTCGGAACGCTGTCACTGGCAAGTGCATGTTTGGGCAGATCTTGTCCTTTTTCACTGCCTTGCTCTGAAATGGGAGCACAAGTGTTTTACCCTAGCGTACTCTGCAGAAGCATGTGCGCATGTGTGTGCACATACCAGTGTTTCTGTGTTCCCCAGCAGCTCCATGGTTTTGTTTTGCTGTGGTGACCCCTCAGCTGGCAGTGATTCCTTTCCCAGCAATCTGCACATTCTCCTTCCTCTGTGTAAGCTATTAAAACCAGATGCGCAGAAAGAACTCTGTTATGATGAACTTTTGTGGGCTGATTTCATTTCTTGGCTGGAATAGTGGGCTGTCTCCCATGAAAGCTGGGGGAAAAGTCCAAGGGGATTTAAACTCTTAAGTCTGAGCTAAACTCCTGGGTCTGAATCTATGTCTGTTGATATCACAGTAAATTAAGTGTAACGCAGCTAAACCAAACTGAACTAAATCAATGCAAAGCTGGAATGAGAGATGGGAGAGATGAGATCTGACCTTGCATTTATCTGCCTATGTTTGTTCTTTGTAGGTTATTCTGTGGGTCCTAATACGTCATTAAACCTGGAAAGAGTAAGTAGCTCTGCATTGGTCCTGGATCAGCTTAATTTTAAAACACAGGAATCTCAGAAATAAGCTTGTGATCTCGTGCAAAACCATGAAAGAGGAAAAGGCACCCTGCCATTTAATGGGTGTATTTATAGGAAGGTCTTCTCACAGCCTGTATCTGACTCAAAGTAGAAGCCATCTGGGAATGTTTCTATGGGTAAGGACCACATTGCAGGAAGTGTCACATCATCCTGCAGTCCCGTCAGACAAGGACTGCTTTAGGCTCTCTTTCGGCTCATGGTAGGTTTGGAAGAAGAAAGCAACAGCCAGAGTTCAGCGTGTCATGATGTGACACCCCTTCTCAATGTTTTTGGACCAATGGTAATTAAAGTTTTGAGATTTCTTATGGAATCTGCCCCCACTATCAAGCTATTGATTAGAAGAGCTCTTTACTATTTTGGCAGTTAATAAGGTTCTCTAGATGACCCTTAGATCCCATTAAATGCCTTTGTAAACCATCAGTCCTCTACGGAGTACAGATGAGAACCACTCTGCGGCAACACTGTGCTGGGGAAGGCTGTTGAGACTGTGGGTGCTGAATGTCATCCTGCACTGATGCTGAGGTCTCAGTTGTGTTAGGAATGGAAGAGAAAAAACTAAGACACTTGGTGTGGGTTGATGTCCTCTGTTTCCCAGGGTCCTGTCTTGTGAGTGGTAAGTGAAGTGGTACTGGTGTATGTACATGGTCTCAGCGACAGGCAGTTATAGGAGTGACCGGTCAGTGCTCCTAGAAGTAGCTTCACCAAGATGTTCGCTCTTTTGGAGTGCTCATTTCCTTTTGCATAGGGCAATAAGCACTAAGGGCAAATGAAGAAACCAGTGGCCTAAGTGTCTGGAAACTAAGTCTGCTTTGTGCAGTTTCCTGTGCCTGTGATGGGTAGCTGACACTGTACTTTGTACGGTAACGTTCTGGCTAGTTCATTGTCTCATACCATTTGCACTACCTCGTAGCTGGGCTGTGTGAAGTTGTGCAAGGAGAACTGGCTTCCCACAGAGCAGTTGACCTCAGATGTTTCGCTGCTTACTTGCTTGTCCTGGGGCTAACTGAAGGAGCCTTGTGACACCTCACAATGAAACCATGGGCTCTAGCACTGTCAGGATCAAACCAGCTGCCTCCCTTCTGATCTGAGTGGGCTATTGTTGAAAGCCCTGAGATGCTGCCTCTATACGTGCAGGCATGGGTTAAGCATTATGAATTTGCAATAGCCAGCCAGCTTTCCCATATAAGAGCACTGCACTCATTGGCTCTCTCTTTTACTGAGAAATCTATCTAGTCATTTCCTGTGCAAGCCCTTTGCTTGGCAGAAAGCTATACAGTTGAGTAAATAACAATAATCCGTGGTTATTCCCTCTCACAGACAGCTTGGATTCTCTCATGGACCACCACCATCTAGAAGTTCAACGCTGCACTGTTAACAGGCTGCTATTATGAGTGTGGTCATCTCTGCAGAGGAGGAGGACTCTCACCCATGGATGTAAATAACTTGGGGTCTGCTTTCACACTAATTAACACTTGTTGGTATTTGGCTTGGTTTATACCGACAGATTATTTACCCTCTGAAGAATCCATTGGGACTCCTTGTCAGATCAGTTCTTGGGTGGAGCTTGCAGCAACTTGGGGTAAGTGCTGTGCTCTTCCTCTTTTGACAGCCGGGCTTTTCTGTGCTGCGCTACTCAAAATGGCTTGTCAGAGTCACGGAAAGAAACAACTCGGCTCTTGAGGAGAGAAGTGAAAGTTGAGCTGGCAAACAGAGAGTGGTCTCTGTTTTCTAGGAATGGACAAAGTGGATATATATATTATAGGGTCCTTTTTTTATAGGACCGTTTGCTCTCTCTTTTAAACCAGACGGTCTGTCTGTACAACTCTCTCCAGTGCTGTGGAGAGATGGAAACTGCAGCTGAGAAATGATTTTGTGGAAAGGAAGACAGAAAAGCACAAGCAAACTATTATGAAAGTACAAATAGCTCTGTAAAGGATCAGCAAATATGCCAGTAAGTGTTTTGGGGGAGGAAACGAGTCTGAAAGGGTGCTATAGGGTGTATGCCTGTGTGTCCAGAGGAATGTTTGTCATTAGAGCGCAGACTAAACTGAATGGCTGAATTATCATAATGGTTTGTCTTGAAATCAGCCCTTGGATTTCCTGCTGTGAGCTGCATGGAGATGTTTTGTGGCCGTTTGCTGCCTAGAACTATGTTTCTTCATATCCTAATCAAAGGCATAATGCCTATGCTTTCTTATGTATGTCAATTTACCTCTTTGACGGTACAGACTATGGAGTCTGGCTGTAGTCCCAGCAAAGGCGATTTTGCTTCAGGGAAAACCTGTTAACCATTTGGAGGGAGTACATGTGAATAAGATGGAATTATTAAATAAAGCTTTGCTTCAGGTTTGTAATCGTGGATTACCTTGCTGCCTCACAAACTGGGTGAAACTGGAGTCGTATGCTGACGACAGATAGCTTGCATTGGGTGTGGATCTGAGATGTATCCAGATGCATATGAAGAGATGTCTCAAAAGAGTAAAAAAGGAGTACAGGACATACTTAATAAAGTGGGCTGGCTGGATGCTCTGATGAATACTGATGCTCTCTGTGGAGCAGATCCAGATCCAGCTTTATTGTTGGGAAACCTGTGCTCTGTGCAGGCTCTAAGGGTCTTGAGTGTTCCCCTGGCAGCTCGTCTGTGCGTCCGCCTGTGGTGTGGGGCTCAGGTTCAAGCCCTGTGCTCAAATGGATAGGCAGCAGATCCAAACACTGGGAAGATCCCACTCCTTTTGCCCAAGGATGAAAAATAAGAATGCCTGAGGGGAACGTAATTTGCTTGTATGTTTTCCATGTAGAAACAGCGTAATGCTTACTAACAAAGAACATGAACAAACTTCCCACTCACTTGCAAAGGAGGCCTACAGTTAATCTTATCTTTTTGGCCACTTGGTGACTAGCCTCTGTTGGCTGCACTGAGACAAGAACAATGACTATAGTCTCCTGAAGATCCACTTTCTTTGCCTTTTAAGTAAGGAACCTGTGCTGCTGCCAACAGGTGAGGTCATCTCACAAAGGGGGTTCAGATGTTCTGCAGACCAGTTGCTTGTATTTCATGAACTGCTTGTGCACTTCTTTTCCAGCGGTACCCTATCTAAGGCCTTGTATTTATTCAAATGCTCCCACTGTGCACAGTTTTACTGAGTCTCTCTCTCAAGGGTCCCATAGTCAACTGTCGGAACGCTGGACCTGGAAGCGTGCTTTCCTCTCTGTGCTGCGTTAAACACATTATAGGTTTGTGAACAAATGATGTCAATTCTCCCTCTCCCTTGCAGGTTTAGTCTCCTAGCGCAGAACATCTTTGGTGATCTGAAAGACCATCTCTCTTAGAAATGGATAACTTCACAAGTGGGCAGCCAGGCCCAGGTCAGAGGAACAGGCTGATGGGATTGCTAGAAACAGATGACAGTACCCCAGAAGATAAACGTGCACCTAGTAAAAAGGAAGAAAGATCAGGACCTGGAAAGAGAGAGCAACGACCCTTGGAAACACCGTATCAGGAGGAAAGCAGTAACTTTCCTCCTAAAATCAAGGTTAATCTGAACTATCGGCCAGGACTGGGTAGCAAGTGAGTAACTGTTGGGTATTTGACAAGGGTGCAGTCCTTCCTTATCTGTACTGATCCCTGCTGCTGGGGGCCTATAGGCTTCACAAAGTCTAAACTAAAAGTGGCAGTGTAGAAGTATTACAGGCATCTGGTGGGAGGTAGTTAAAAGAAGACAGGGGACATATTAGCCCTTCTGCCCTTGGGAGATAGGGTGTATGTTGTGTATTTTGTGTAAATCTGAACTAACACTAAATAAGCCGAGTTGGGTGTAAGAGCATCTTAGCATGGAGCCCTATACTTGCCACAGAGGGATGTAAACCAGTTCACAGAGTGTTTTGCACTGTATGATGGGACTGACTCTGGTCCTGCAGCTATCTTGGGCGTCTCTGTCTATGCTCTGGGTGTATTCCAGGGTTGCACATCAGACTGGATCTGGGAAAAGCTCCAGCTGATGGAAGGAGCAGCCACTTAAGAGAATTCTGGGAAAGAACTGTCTCTATTTTTCCCTTGACTTAAAAATAAAATAGTTGTTTTTTTCTGACAAACTTTTCTGCTTCTCTCCTTTCTTACACCATCTCTCTAGACCTTACTGCACACTCTTGTCTTGTGCTCTCCAAAACTTCCTAACACTGCATTTCTTCCATAGCCAAAAGGACCCAAATCGCTTTGACAGAGGCAGGCTCTTCAGCGCCGTCTCAGGGGGCAGCCCCGAGGCACTGGACGGTTTACTTGAGTACTTAAGGAGGACCTCCAAATTTCTCACCGATTCTGAATACACAGGTAGAGTCCTGCTCAGTACTCCATAACTAGGGTTAGCAGAGGCAGTGCTTCTCAATGCAAGGGGGAAGGCAGGGGAACCTGCTCGTGGTTCTTTGCTTTCTTCAGCCCTCCGTCCATACTTCTATTTTCCTAACGCTCACCTGAGGATGGAGAATACCATTAACTATATATATCTTAAGGCTTTTGCCTCTACTCCAGACTAAAAATACTAAGAAAGGCCTTTAGAATAATTATTTGGTCCTACAGTGAGAGTTAAGTTCTGAATCAAGTAATAGAGATGTGTGTAAAGCACGTGCAGAACCCATTCAGTTCTCTTTTTCTACTAGATGCAAATACTGGGAAGACCTGCTTAATGAAAGCCCTGTTGAACTTAAAAAATGGAAAGAATGACACAATCCCACGTTTGCTGGAAATAGATCAAAATACACACAATCCCAGGCCACTTGTCAATGTGGCATGCTCTGACTGTTACTACAGAGGTAAGGGTTCTGTTCTCGTGCCGTATCAGAGCACCTTTTTCGTTACCTGGGTAAGGGGTGCAGATACAAGGAAAAATAACTGGAGCTTATGCAGCACTGCAGTTCCAGAATTCTGGTGCAGTTACACTAACAGCCCACTCATATTTCTGATTCTGGTACTGCATCTTCTTCAGCTTTGAATTACACACTTCTGTAACTTCTTTTTTGGTCTATAAAATGAATGATATAACCCGAGAATATGAGAGGATATGCTTGGGAAAGTTTAAAAAGCATGTCTAAAGGGAAAAAAGAAATAGTATATCACTATTAAAGTATGAGTTTTTGCTGTTTGGGCTATTCTTGTAATAGCAGACATGCAGCGTAGTTATGTATGTGTATGATTGTCTTTATCTTTTCATGGCTGCTTGGGATTTTAGTGCCAGGCAGGGGCAGTTGTCTGGTCTTGTGCTGAATTTATGACTGTCTTGAGGGTTGTCTTCTGACTCAGTGTTTGCAATGTTCTTTTCCAATGAATGCTGTTGAAAGTCATCAATTGGCACCCACCCCCTGCCCAGCACTGAGGCTGTAGGATTGCTGTGCAGAGCACAGTGATTGTTGAAATAGCACTTTGCTGAAGATTCCTTTGCCTGTTCCCTCTTATAGTGGCACTGACTGGTGAGTTTTGCCTGTTTCTTTAGGTCAGACAGCACTCCATATTGCCATAGAGAAAAGGAGCCTAGATTTAGTGAAGCTTCTAGTAGAGAACGGAGCTGATGTCCATGCCAGAGCCCACGGTGAATTCTTCAAGAAAAAGAAAGAAGGAGTTTACTTTTATTTTGGTGAGTCACTGTGGAACATGTCCCTTTGCTTTTTATATTGCCTTACTGTATGCAATGTCACTAATTCTCACTTGGCTTTGCCCCTCTATGCATGGGTTGGCATCTCCACTGTCCCGTATTCAAGGTCTTGAGTTGAATGGCAGGATCCTTTCACAGACTGAGGTGTCCAATGAGCATTTGGCATCATCTTTGGTTTTGTGTGTTTTAATCCCATCTGAGGAGCCTCAGACAGAAACCAGCTCTTGGTTAGTTTAACCAAATTAGGGGTCTGGGAAAGTGCTTCAGCTGCCCCCAGAAATAAGGAGTAATTTACTGCAAAACCCTTTCTGAATCTAGAGACACTGAGGAAGAACTTATTCTGTGTTCCAGTGGTAAATCTACAGACTATATATATTTTCCTGGAATTGCTTTTATTTTTCTTTAATTCTTTTTCACCTGTTTCTGCTTCCCATTCAAATACTGTCTTCATCTCTTCAGGTGAACTTCCCCTGTCCTTGGCTGCTTGTACCAACCAGCCTGAGGTTGTGGCATATCTTCTAAACAATCCCCACCAGAAAGCCAGGCTCCAGGAGCAGGACACGCAGGGCAACACAGTCCTCCATGCCCTGGTGATGATTGCAGATGACACTGAGGAGAACACCAAGTTTGTGAGCACAACGTACGTTGAGATCTTGAAGGCAGGTGTGAAGATTGACCCAATGTCGAAGCTGGAGGAGATTGTGAATTATGATGGATTAAATCCTCTGCAGCTTGCTGCCAAGACAGGCAAAGTGGAGGTAAAGACAGAGGGGAACCCTGGGGTGGCTGAGAAACAAGGAAAACTGTAGTATACTTCCTCAGCTTAGGGCTTGATGTAGGAGCATCTTGCACCCAACCTGTAGTATGATGATGACAGTGGCAGTGCCACAGGAGACAATAAAGGAGGCTTCCTCCTGGCTACTGCACTTAATGTCCTACAGAGTCTGAGCTGGCTGCTGCTGCTCTCTGTCCCAGTGAAGGCAGCTGGTCTGGACTGAAATTGGTTCTACTTCTGGAGGAGTTGATACAAGGGGTAGTTAGATGAATGCCTGCTTTTAGCTTGATAATCTGTTTTTGGGTATATCAAAGCATATGCTGCAGAAAGCCAGGTGTCATGTATTTTGAAGGTGATTTGGGTATTCTTGTGTCATTCTGCACCTTCATTGCATACATATATATGCATCTGGTTTCTCTATAGATCTTCAAACACATTATCCAAAGAGAGATCAAAGACCCAGTGTACAGGCACTTGTCACGCAAGTTCACTGAATGGACCTATGGGCCTATCCATGTGTGTCTCTATGACTTGTCCTCTATAGACAGCTTCGAGGAGAACTCTGTGCTAGAGATTCTGGCATACAGCAGTGACACACCGGTGAGTCCTTTGACTGAAAGGCAGCAAAATCTTTTATGCCTTTCTATAGTGTTGCTGTTGTATTATGCAAATCATTTCAAGTTAATGTGGTGTTTTACATGGTCGTTTTTCTGGAAAAGAAATACATGCTGCAAGTATTGGCACATTTTATTATTTATAGTCTGCCTGGTATACCTCTGGTCATCTATAATATGAGAGAAATTCTTGAGCCTTTGGTTGTCGTAAGCCTGGATGTGTCCAAATACCTTGATAAAGCCGAGCAAAAGTAACTTCTTACGGGGTGGTTGATTTCTTTCGTACTGAAAGGCTTGACTGAATAAACCCTTAGCAATTCCCTAGTTGGAGCCACTGACCTCTAAACCAGAAAAAGACAATCCTCTGGTGAATTTGCATTCCTGTTGACACATGAGTACGTTTTTGTTTATTTTTCCATAGAATCGGTACAAGATGGTGGTTTTGGAGCCACTGAACAAACTGCTTCAGCAAAAATGGGAAACATTTGCTTCCAAGAGATTCTACTTCAGTTTTGTCTCATACTTGTCATTCATGATCATCTTTACAGCCATTGCGTACTACCAACCCCTACGGGTAAAGGTAGGTCCAATCTTCTTTTATCTAGAAAGGCCTGATTGGATGAGTTTAAAAGGTGCTGGGTGGTTATCATCACTACCTCTGCCTTCTTCAGTGGGTTTTTGTTTTGTTTTTATCCTGCAGCCTTCCTTTCCAGTGGAATTCACGGCTGGAGGCTTCCTGTGGGTCTCTGGACTCATCATTATCTTGCTAGGAGGCATTTATCTAATCTTTGCTCAGGTATGGGGGTCTTGTGTTTAGTTCCATTGTAAGAAAGGAAAAAAAAGAAACTGTCGCTGACATGAAGGCAACAGATTCAGTTCTCCTGATATGAGGGTGTGCATGAGTGGATGGCAGGAGGGAATCCTGCTCCAAGACACAGTGTCAGTGCAATCTAGTAGTGACAGGGGTGGCACAAGCCAGGTTGCTGGGCAAGAGGAAGAATAAGTTCACAATAGCAAATAATTATGAGAGACTTCTGTGATTTATAGTACTAAAATTCATCCTTGGCATTTAGTGCAGTCTATTAATAAAGACATTGGGCTGAGCCATGATTCAGCCCTTGTTTATCCATACGCTTTATAAAGAAGGCCTTTCATCTTGGAAGGATGAATAGGTGAAATTTGGGATTTTGAAAATGAAAGCATGAAGAGGAGCTTGTGGAACAAACCTTGCTCCTGAGCAATAGGCTATGCTGGGCAGGAATCACTCTCTAGCATGCCCTGTTTTTTGATGAATGGCTACCATTGATTTTTCTCTGCTAGAGTCTGTACTTGCGGAGGAGACGCCAGTCCCTGAAGACTATGTGTTCTGACAGCTGCATTGAGATCTTGATGTATGTCTCTTGAGGTTTTTTGCACAGTGAAAGCATGGGTGAAATTGGTGCTCTGCTGTGTGCAGCTAAGTTGCCTTAACATTTCTAGAGAGATGGTGAGCCCTTCCCTGCTTGCTTCTACTTGCAGCATCTTGTCATAACCTTTTGTTGTAATGGACTTTGCTGGGTATGTTCTGTCCTTAGATTTGTAGTGGAACACAGTGAAGGTCAGACCCTCAATTATTCCACAAATAAGAACATACACTTCTTAGACAAAGAGCTGAAGTTCTTTATCATGCTGTCACTGTGGCTCAGAGTTGACTGAAAGGAAAATAACTCCTCAGTTTTCTGAGGAGAAATGTGTGTAGATGCATGTGTGTGCATGTATGTGTGCATGTGTTCATAAGCGTTATATTTTTTTCCACTTAATATCAGTTATGTGAGTTACATTAAGCAGTTCAGAGTTTCCATACTGCGAGATTAACCAGTTCATAACAAAACTGCAGCAGCTTGTGGGTTGGGTTATAACAGGATTTGCTTATATAAACTATGTGTCTGATTAACTGCCACTTTATATGTTCCATGTAGCCTTGTAAAATGTGTTTGCTTTTCCTTTCAAAACAGAACAGATCTGCAAACGGGCCTTTTTGTTGAAGTAAGTCACTGTGTCACTCATTCTATTTCTCTCCAGCTTCATCCAGGCCTTCTCATTGCTGCTCTCAGCAGTCCTTTATGGTGCAAGTTCAGAAAACTATGTGGCAGTGATGGTGTTCTCCCTGCTTCTGGGGTGGGTGAACATGCTGTATTACACTCGGGGCTTTCAGCGCACTGGCATCTACAGTGTCATGATCCAGAAGGTCAGTACTCAGTAAAAAGCTTTGTATGAAAAGCTTTTGGGTGTGAGCAACTAATAGAAGTCCTGCAATCACTTTTTCTCTCAGGACCATGAAAATCATAAATAGGATTAATATACTGACTGTGGAAGTAAAGATATTGCACAAGGAGATTAGATCAATGTCTTCAAGGAAGTACATTTTCAGCAAACTGTTAATTTGCTATCTTTGAATTTAGGAAGTGGCAGCAGCTGACATTTCCCTGTTTGCCATAAGACAACTCAAAACTAGCAGTCAAAACTAGTGCAAGTTGCTTGGAATGGGCTGGGCTGAGAAATGTTTCCAGGTCCATAGAGGAGAATGGGACTAGAAAGACAAGACAAAGCAGAGGTGAAATGCGGTACCAGGGAAGAATTCTGATCACCACTTGTGTGAAACACCATGGGGATGGAAAAAGATGTGTGTGTTAAAACAATTCAGAAGCAGCCATACTGGGGAACTGACATATTTCTTATGTTTGTGTGAATAGGTTCTTAGAAACAACAAATAAGTTCATGTAGTACAGTCAGATTAAGCTACCAATGATGTTACTTACTTGAGGAAGTAATACATATTAGTAGTTTCTTAAACATATTGTTACTGGGGGTTGGTTTATGATGTGTGAGAGCAGGAGATCATCCATGGGATTTCATGTGAGATAAAGAATGGTGCTTCCTCCTGATTTGTGTTTCAGACTATTCTGAGAGATCTGCTGCGTTTCCTCTTAGTTTATATGATCTTCCTCTTTGGCTTTGCTGCAGGTAAGGACTTGCTCAGTGTTATGTAGTCTGGGCTGCAATAAATACACTTTTATAAAGAGGTTTCTAATCCTGTTTTTCTCCTAGCTCTGGTTACACTGATGGGGGATGCTCCTTCGGTGTCTCAGAACAAATCTCTTGCTCATTTGGAGAGCACTGGGAACCATGCTATGTACGGTGGGCTGCTTAGTGTCTCCCTGGAGCTCTTCAAGATCACCATTGGGATGGGAGACCTGGATTTTCAGGAACATGCCAGATTCAGATACTTTGTCATGCTCCTGCTGCTTCTTTTTGTGATCATCACTTACGTTCTTCTGCTCAACATGCTGATTGCTCTCATGAGTGAGACTGTCACAGATATTTCTAGTTACAGTAAAAGCGTCTGGAAGCTGCAGGTGAGGCATGGTGCTGCTTAGCAGTTATGTCATGGCCTAGACTCCTACTTGAGTCTCATAACATCAGAGGTGACTGTGCCTGTCTTTGTCCTAAGCCTCAGCTGTGAACTAAATCCTGTCATTTTCAGATGTATTTAAAACTCTTGCTTTTTTGGTTGGCTACCAGCCAGGCCAGATCCACATGCATAAAAAACTTGAGAGAGTGACTGGCACTATTAATCTAAGGACACTTTGGGGTTGGGTTCCAAAGTGATTTTCTGAGTCAAACTAATTGCTGATTGGGAAAGATTAAATCGAAAAGTGGGGTTGGGCTCTGTATGATCTGTTTTCTCTCTGACATGACCTCTTCTTTCAGAGGGCTATTGCTATTCTAGAGATAGAGAAGGCCTGGCTGTGGCGCCAAGGTGGGAAAAGGAGATCTGGCTGCTTCATGTCAGTGGGCCTCAATAAGAAAGATGAAAGGTGGTGCTTCAGGTAAGACAGATGACCATTAGAGCCTTGTAACAGGTTCTCATGATTCATAAGCCATGAATAACCCTGAACCACCACAGGGAATTTCAGCAGTGATTCAACAGAGTGCCTCAACCACATGTTCCTGGGTACACACAATTTGGTTGGTGGAAGTTTGAGAGCCAGTTGAACCACCAACCTATGCTGTCACCCAAAGATGTCTTGTTTAACCCACACCCGTGCAAACATTTCTGGTGGCAGAGTGTTGCAATGATGCTTTCTTTATTGCTGTGAGTATAGCTGTAGAGCAGGGTGTGGTGAGAGGGATGCAGGCTGGTTGCCCCTTCACTCAGGAACATGCAATTGGAGTGCAACAGGAGAGGGCAGCACTCTTCCTCACATAGAGGGGCTAGGAGAGCAGATGAACTTTCTCCACCCAGTGAAAAGAACTGCAGGAAGCACTTGAGTAACTTCAGTGTGTTACAGAGCATGTATAGAAAGTGGAACCTTGGAGCATCCTTTGTATTAAGCATGTTCCATGTGAGGAACTGGAGTATTTTAAACCAAACAACATAAACCAGCACACAGTGTGCACGGGGAGAACATACTGACCTCGTGGACTTAGACTACAGAAGACTTTTACTCAAAGAAAAGCTCTGTAGGGCATTGTTGTTACAGCTAAACCATTAGGATTGTGTTGCCAGGATGAGCTGGGTTCGAATGCTGTGGGACAATGAGATCTGGGTTGAAATGCTGTGTTCCATGTATCAGTTTCTGTTGTATTTTGTCTCTCCAGAGTAGAGGAAATTAAATGGACTGATTGGGCAAAGGATGTGGGAGTTCTTAAGGAAGACCCTGGCAACACCAATGATTCAGAAATAAACCCAGAAGGTAAAATAAATAATGAAGAAAGATCTTCCGTATCTTTTTAGCTTCCTGTGCTGAGCATGGCATGGCATGTTATTAAGTCTTTGGTAACACAAACTTCAGGCTTGCTCATGAAATTGCTTCCACACAGCATCCCTCAGTAGCAGCAGCATCATCACTTGTGAGCTGAGAAAATAAAGAATTAGAGTAGGCATGCACCTAGTCAGAGTTTGGGAACAAATAATGAGGATGAAGGAGATGCCATTCCTCCTTACCTCTGATAGAAATGGGCACGAAATGCTGCTGAGAAAAGCGAGGGTTGTTCTTGCCTTTCACTCAGTAGCCTAAATAGATGATGCTTTCTCTAAGGTAAAATTTAGGCCCATTCCTAGTGCAAATGTTAAAAACTATAGGGCTTTTAGAGCACAGATCAGGGCATTACTACTGGCAACTTTGGCTAATTCTGCCAAAGATAATTAAGTTTCTGTCCTTTGTTAAGCCTGGGAAGCAGCTCTGTGTGGGAAATGATGAGCTGTTACTCTCTAGAAACTTTCTTCAGCCTGGCAGAGAGCTTGGTCAGAAGCTCCACTGGATTGAAATACAGCCTCCTATTCTTCCAGCATAGGTTCTGCCTAGATGCCAGCTTTCTAGGACTGGGGATGTTGCAACACTTAAAATATTATCTCATGTATGTTGGGATTTCCCTAAACCTGCACCCTTCTAAAAACTGGATCCCTTTGTCAGCCTCCTGCTGACAAAGGGCTGCTGTTTTTATGTCTCCTGCTATAGAGACAAGATCATGGAAACGGACGCCACAGAAACAGCTGAGACCAGGTGGTTCAGAGGAGCAGTCACTATTGCAGCCCCAGATGTCAGCAACTGAGATGATGCCTCTAGAGGGACAAACCAGGAATCCTTAGGAGGTTTTCTGGATTGCAAACTTGCTTCCACCCTCAAAGGAGCAGTTCTTCCTCTGGCACCTGGAAAAATTAAAGACATTGTCAGTATTAAAGTGCATTTAATTGAAGACTGTGGTTCAGCCTGTGGCTTTAAGTATTTTCATGCACTTTAATCATTAATTTCCTCTGAAGATAGTATTTTTACTCAACGTTCTTTGCCTGGCACTTTCTTATTACTATGTCTAATGGTGCAAGAGCAAGATCACAGGGCAGTGGGAGTGGTCTGTGGGAGGCAGCCCTTTCTGAGCTGTATAGACATAATGCTGCTTGCCACAGAGAAGCAGAGGATGAAGTGACTGATCTAAGAACGGGTCAACTGTTATTCTTTTGTCACAAGAGACTGCCCTGAAGTGCTTTGGAATAAAGACTGTTGTAGAGTCATAAAAAGTTGCTAAGGATGGGATTAGCTTCTGTGCAGAACACTGTCGATATGAGACATGAGTGGACAAATACTCTTCAGTCATCAAAAAGCTCTACTGAGTCTTTGTGTCAGTGCCTGCAGTGCTCAGTGTGTAGCCCATATCAGAGCTCCCATTTTACAGTATTATAATGAAGTTGTTTGCACGATGTGCACACTTGCTTAAGAGCACAATAGTGATGTGGATTTCCTGAGCCTGTAACTTCACATGGGGAATTTCTGAAATATCTGTCTTACACAGGTTGCTTTGTGTCTGTAGAAAACAGCAGCAGAATCCTGCACATGGCTTCTGAGAGACAGATAGCCCACAATGCTTCATGTGGTTAACGTTTTCTGTCAGTCTTAGTGAGCATCCTGTCTTGCTGTAAATGATTACAAGGACTTCATTGCTTTTTGTAATGTGCACACTGCCTCAGGCAGGATGAGCAGTGTAATTTGGACTCTGTGAAAGAGGTAAAAATGAGCAGTCTCACTTTCAGCCTTTATTTAAAAATAATAACATGAGTATTTCTGTAAAGTGTCAATATAGCAAGTGTACTTCATTGAAAATGTTCATCTTTGAGCATACTTTCAGAGCTTCAGCCTCTCTCAGAAAGGAAGAGATGTGACTATAAGGCCTTATAAAATTCCTAACGCCATGTCACCCAGAACCGTGCTGAACACACTGCCACACGAGTTAGTGACTTTTTTCAGGACTTTATGTCAGTTTACACAGCCACATCTGTAAATGTCACAGCTGATGTTGCATTGGATGCACCTTTCATACAGGCAATGGCTCATGATAACCCTGGAAAAGCTGCAGGCTACAAATGTTGGCAAAACCTTTCCTTCAGTAAGATAAACTACACAACTGTAGATCTCCTGTCCTTCATTTCTACTCTGAGCAAGTGAAGCTAGGAGGTTTGTCTTTTGGAGGCATTCATCTTAATCCCGTTGCTTACTACTTGCATGTGACTGGCAGCAAAAGCGTTGCTTTAAAAACTTACTTCCTGTCACTTCAAATGGATACTTTCCCTGTGCTGGGCAATTCCCTTTGCAGCTTCACTGCATTGGGTCTCTGAACTGTAACTAACTTTTCTCACTCCAGCTTCTGCTGTCTTGCTTTGTGAAGCCTTCAGCAGCTTTTTCCATCTATGGCTTTGTCCTAAATGTTCCCAAGATTTGGCAAGGTGCTCATATTGCACAAAAGGATCATCTGGCATATAGTGATCTATTGCTGTGCTTGATGCTGTGCTGTGCAAGGGACACTTTGAGATTCTCAACGAATGCAGAATCAGATCTGCCATCCCTGCCTGGAGTCTTAATAAAGAGAAGTCTTGCTTACTGGCAGTGGTTTTGATAGCTATGAGCTGTGACAGCTTGCTTTCAAGATAACCTGCCTCTTCAGCCATTCCTTGAGACTGCTTCTCCAAATCCTTTTCTTAAGGGATTTAAAATGTTAGTTTATCTTTAGCTCTGCATCAAAAATGTTCTTAAACATCTGGTGTCTGCTCTGAAACAGGGCCCTAGCACTCCTTGTGCTTCACAGTCACACCACTGACCACCAGTCTCATCCCTCTCAAGCTCATGATGATGGACACCAGATAGGCACATGCAGCAAACAGGTAGATCAGGTTGGTCAGAAGATTTAGCAGTGCCCAGGCTGCCGTACAGTTCTTGATGTGCTGTGGAAAAAAAAGGAGATTTCTGAGGAGTTATAACCTCTCTGCAGTGAGAAGTGAGTTAGCCTTATTGAGATTAATATCAATAACCTCCCAGCTTTCTTTAATGCACAAGGCTCCTTTTTGGTTTCACCTTCTGAGCCACTTCCCATTTTGGTCACGTTAAAAACAGGAAGGCTGTCTGGGGTTTATTTTGAGGGATATCTGCAGTTCCTTGCAAGAGGAAGGACTTACAAGCTGACTCATAGCTTTGAAGGCCCAACAGAATTTTGGGATGCATTCTTAATAGGTCATAATGTTTTGCAAGAAAACAGTCATTTACACAAGAAATTATCAATAGGTGAACTGTTCCCTCCCTTCTATCTCTTGTGACAGGTAAACCCACCTGCATGTGAACCCATCCCTTTGCAAATGGGGAGGCTTTGCAGGGCTGTCTTCTGAGAAAACAGAAACCTTTCATAAACATCAGTGAAGGAATAGCTGCAGTTTCTCTTCTCTGACTGCTTAGGATGTGTGAGCCATGGAGACCCTGAAGTCCCAGCCATGCTATGAAGAAGTCACCAGCAGTTCTCATGACTTTTCATGCAGGGCTATGGATGCTCAAACCCTCTCCTAATTAATTTGGTCAAAGTTGCTTGGCTCCTGCCAGGGTTGGGAGATGAATCCAGATCTTGTTGCTTCCAAATTCCTCCTCCTCTACTTGAGCACACTTTGTGTGGTCATTGCTCTCTATGGCCTCACTACTAAGCTCCAAATACTTCCCAATGCAGTGATCTGTCTCACTGCTTCACATCTGGTTTGTATGGTTCCCAATTCCCTATAAAGCCATTTTCCTCAGGGCTATAGGTGGAAGCAAGACTTTCTTGTTCCTCAAATGCTTTGTACATTTTGTTTTATGGTTGTTTTTTCCCCCTGCTTTTTTCAATGCTCTGAAGCTGAAGCCAGTATGGGGAGCTATATCTGTGCCTCAGTTGAATCCTGTCTTTTCATCTCTTCATGACCCCACTTGCAAATGAGCATACTTTCCGTTGCCTCTGTAGCTAGCAAAAGAAGTCTTTGAAATGTGACAAGCGAAAAGGCTCAGACAAAGAGCAGATGCTTTATGTAAGTCTGCATAAGCTGCAAAGAGCTATTTCTGAAGCGATGCAGCTGGCACATTTCTCAGCTGGAGTGTTCCTGTGGCTAGCTATCAGCTTTTTTCTTCTTTGCTCTGTTTAAGAACTTTAATTTGTTAAATGACTAAAAAGAAAATAAAATGGGGGAAAAAAGAAAAAAAAAGGCATTTCAAAAGAAAACTGTTCCACTTCACAACCTCACATCTGCTTCAGCAGCGTGAATAAAAGTGGGGCCAGACAGGACTTGGTAAAGCTTCAGGAAAGCAAGTGCACGTGCTTCACAGCTGGCACCTAACTGTTACCAAAATCTGAGTGCAAAGAGCACTTGCTTTCAGTTCAGATCCATGAGATGTGGAGTGCTACAGCATTTATGGACTGTGAGAGTGGTGGTCAAATGTTAAACACAGGGAGTCCTTGGAGGAAGAGAGATGGAGGTAGCTAGAAAGTGTCTGTATGATTTGTTGCACTCTTTTCTGAGAATGTTTGGGAAATTTACAGTTTCTGGGCAAAGAGATCTGTCTCTGAAATGGCTTTCTCCTTCCCCGCCCCTAAAGGATTTGCCATGCAGTTAGTTGATTCTTCTGATTCCTCAGCATTTGCTACTTCAGCTCGTTTAGCACGTGTAATAACAACACACTGCATCTGAGTAATACACAGAGCTCTGATAGTAGAAACTATGTGGGAGTAATTCTGTGTGAGTCTGGTCGAGCCGAGGGTGAGCAGTACAGAGAACCAAGGGCTCAGCAGAAAACAAAGAGTTGTTGGTAGAGGGGAGAAGAGACGTGCAGAATCCCTTGAAGTACCCTGGGCATCCTGCCATAAAATGTCAAAGCCATAAAATGACACCAACAATGTACAAAATAAAAGGGAAACACCAAGTGCTCTGCGTGTGTGTGTGCATGGGGGGATCTCTTGCATTAAAAAATTTCTATGAAGGGCATTTGAGAGCTGACATCTCTCTTAAATCCCTGCTGTGAGTTCACGTGAGACAATTTGCACATTGCGGTGTGATGCAGCACATCTGTGTAGCAGGCACCAAAGGACAAGGTGGCCAGTACAAACATAGACCCTCACAGCCTTTCCTGGCAGATGCTATGTATTCTAGAAGTATTGCTGGACAGAAATGGAGCCACTGCTAAAAATGGCCTTTCAGGAACATAAGTTTACCTTTCAGCAGGTCTTTGCATCTAAAGTTTTATTACAGTGTCACTGGTGTACGCCTTGAAACCTCAGTTAGGAAATCCACAATAGAGTCACTTTTTCTCAGCGAGACATGCAGATCTGGAGAAGCATCAGAGGAAGAGAGCAGCCTTTGCCTGGTATCTCCACTCCTTCCTTCACCTTAAAGCTGGGAACGATGAGGTTGCTCCTATATCTACTCTTCCTAATGAGTGAGTTTTATCTCTGTATTTATTTTATATATTAGGAAATGAAAGTCTTAGTCTGGAAATAATTTCTGGAGACTCAGATTGGTCCCTTAAAGTGAGCCAATGAAATTATTCTTATGTAGAAAGTTCAGGATGTTTGAACTTGTGTGGAAGGTCCTTAGTTTGCAATGTGGTTTTCTACAATTCATACTTTTGAGTGGAGAGGGTTTTATGTGTCATCTTTAGTGGGAGAAAAGTGGCTGGTAGGTTAGAATAGGAGGTAGGTGACATTTCTTAATATTCTTTCCTTTCTATTATAATTTTAGATACATCCTGGATTAAGCAGGTTTTGGGTTGTTGATCTCCTTAACAAGATCTCTAGAACATGTAGGGTTTTCTGAAAGAAAATGTAGAGACTTTTGCTTGGGAATAAGTTTATGTAAAGTAAAGCATAGGTATGAATTAGAGGGAACATTTCCTGAGTCAGAGCCTGTATCCACATCACTGTGTCCCATAGCCTTGTGGGGACCCTTCTGCTGTGGATTAGTCTTTAGTTACTTACCCCAGAAAGGCCAACACCCTTACACCGCTACTCCATTACCTCAAGCAATGGACAACTGCACTGGGGATGCTGCTGGCCACTCTTCCAGCTGCTCCACAAAGAAATACTGGTTTGATTCTATGATAAAGTTTCTGTTTGCCTGTTGCCCTTTTCAAAAGACTCAATACCTACTCTATACCTACTCCACCTGTATGGAAAGAATATTATCCTTTAAATATTAATTCTGTGCCCTGACCGCCTCACAGACTTCATGACAAGCTTGAGTCTTCTAGTTTGGGGAAAAAATTGTTATTAATTTTATTCTTTTAATGAGATGCCCATCACAGTTCTCTGTAGCTTGCTTTGCTGTGATTTTAGACTTAACATCAAGATTTATGCTCTACTGTTTTCATTATTTGGGCTTGTCTTCTCCATGTTGTATGATGATGTATTATTTCTGCTAATGTCCTTGTTCTCCTGTTTGTTATTAGGGGAAGTAACTCCTAGCTTTGTAAATACATGAATCTTTAATGGATATACCTGCAGAAGTTACTGGTGCTTTTTCAAATCTGGATGTTTCTTCATTTGGTTTTTGCAAAATTAAGTTGGGATCATTGCTGGAGGTTTTTGTCCGTGTGAGCTTCTGCAGATCTTTAATATTGCTCTTCTCTAGCAACCTAGTTTGTTTTGGGTTTTTTTTGCATTTGTGGGTTTTACCAATGAAAACAGCAGAGCAGAAAGAGGTAGTTGGTGGGTCTCGGTTATGTTCTCAGAATGACTCTAGTAGACCTGTGCTGAGCATCTAAACTCCATAGATAATTTGTCTGTATAGCTGGCTAATTGGCAGCATGCCTTTCTTTTTTTTTCTTAGCTTAAGTCCAGTGCACTTAATTTCAATGAGTAAAGTGCTAAAACCCTCTTGGTCATCTGTGTTGGAAACCCCAGTGAGCAGGGAGTTGGAGTGAAAAGCTCAGGTAACTCAGCTTCGCAGGATGGCAGCAGCAGAGCTGATGCAGAGTTGAGCAGCCTCTGGTTTCCAGGCCAAACACCACACAATTGCAATACAGGGATATTCCCAACAGTAAGGTCAGCTCCCTGGCCATCGGTTCTTTTTGTTGCCTGCTTGAGAATTGCCCCTTATATCAAAGACAGTTGAACCTTTCAGGTTGCTTGTTAGTTGTATCCAGAATTCTGGTTTTGTTTTAAAGGAGGTTTGCTGGAAGCCTGTGTAAATGTGTGGTATTGTTGGGATGATTCTCTTCCAGTGGAAACACACGCTGGAGAATCTCTGGGTTAATTTAAGCTTTCTGACTGGTGAAGTGGGATTTGCAAAACAAGGTGGGAGTCCAGGATGGTCTGTCTGTGCTCTGAAAGGGGTGCCTGAAGTATAGGACATGTCAGGAAGCAGAAGCAAAGACTATCAGTTCAGAGTATTTGCATGTTTAATGTCATTGCTCCAATTGTGGTACTTCTTCTTTCACCTGTGCTTTCAGAGCCAGGCTGGGAAATGACATGGAGTTGATTCTGAGTGAAATTAGAATCAGGAAAGACTCTAGATGGACACAAGGACAGAATTTGACCTCTTGTTAGTACATCAGGGATTAAACTCAGAATGCGGTACTGCATGTTTAAATGCAGGCTCAACCTGCAGCTTCTGCAGTCAGAGTCCGGGCATCCAGAGCAAGGATTTTAGGTTGCAGTCATCTGTAAAATTCAGGCTGTGTACTTTAGTTCTGGCTTCAAACAGGAACAGAGCATGATTGGAGTCGCTTGGGCTTGTTCCTGAGATTAATGTGAAGTTCTCAAAGTTGTCATGTGATTGACAAGAGGTTTGGTGATACAGCATGGATCAGTGCTTGAATTTACAGAACTCACCATAGTAGCTTGCTTTCCCTGCATCCTATTGTGTGACATTTTCAGTCTGTCACCCAGATTCAGGTATATTTCTCTCCCCAGCCTGTGCGTTTACTGGTGTTGACACACTTAGAGAAATCAAGGGCAGAGGTGTGAGCAGCAGTGAACAACTGCACAAGCCCTGGGGTTTTGTTTCCTTGCAGGAGGAAACCCCAGGTTTGTGAGCTTCAGCTAGTCCGAATGTTCTGTGATGTCCAAGATGGACTTCCATCACAGAACAACAGGACTGGCATTATCTTATTTTTCAGTAGGCTGGGACAGAAAATGCTTCGTTAATCTAAATCAATGAGATTTCCATAGCTTGGCATCTCCCTCTGCCAACTGCCTCTGCTGCCCTGGTGGGCAGGGTTCAGGGAGAGCAGGCTCAGGAGCCTGTTAATTGTGTCTCTGCAGATCACAGTATGCGCTCATTCATTTCTTTGTTTTCAGTGGTCAAGTCCTTGAGGAGCTTTAATGTTGACACTGGCAAGACATGGATCACACCACACACAGCCTCTTTGTTGTGGCCCTCTGTTCTTCAGCACTGGGATGGAAACACGGCCATGTAAGGAACAGAATAAAGAAAAACACACCCACATTTCCCATGTCTTTATGAATGAGTGTGGCCTCAGGTCACGTAGCTTCTCACTTTCTACAGCTGTTAGCACAGGTTGCTCTGCCTGGGACCCAGAATTGTTTCTTAGTTCTCAGGGGCTGATGAGTGGTGTTAAGAGCTTCACTGGTGTGAAGTGTACACTTATCCCCTCACCCACACCTAAGTTGTGGCTCTGTTCAGAAAGGATGTCTGTTTATTTAACCAAGTGGCAGAAACATGCAGCTGGGTTTTTGCAAGACTTCCTGGCATGTTGCGTCGTTGCTGGGACTGCAGCAACCAGAGCACCCACCAGCAATCAAGAGTTATGTTGTGAGATTGGTCGGAAGGCCATAAAGCCTTGGAAACTGCTGTATTTTAAACTATTTGGTCTGTAGAGGAAGCGAAATGCATGACTAGGTCAGTGAGCAGAAGCCAACCACAAGTGGTTCCTGTAGAGATAACCTATATTATGCTGAGCAGATTGCTCAGGCTGTGTAGCAGGCAGCGTATTTTAAATTTCAGAGCAAATAAACTTGTCTAGCCCCTGAGCAGAAATTGGCTGACTTAAAGAGCAGTCCCCATTTCATACAGCAGTGCTGCCATTTCCTACATGGTGGGTGGACTTTCTTGCTGCACTTCTGGCCTCCATTTATCTCCAGTATTCTACGGGCAAGTCCCTTCCAGACCTCTTCCTTGATCTGGGATAGCTCTCCTGAATTCAGATAATGTTCAGATAATGGGAAGGATGATGATTTGTAGGAGAAAATAAGTGTTTTCATGTTAATGCCTGATTCAGCTCAAATCTGCTGCCTTCCCTCTTTTCCACTTTTTATTCGCATTCACAGGATTTTGGCTACTTCCTCAGTAGACAAGGGGCTGGGCAGGCTGAGGAAGTGCACCATTTTGCAGGAGGAGATCCAGTGCCAGGAGATACCTCTGCGAGGTACAGTCCTGCTTCCCCTTCCCAATACTTGCTTTGCCATAGGGAGGTGCACAGGCTGGGTGCTCCAGAGAGAACTGGGCACACTGCTAAGTAATGTAGGCCACAGCTTAAATCCTCACCTAAATTCTGTTGAAATACAAGGCAACATTTCTTGTTTCCAGGACATACATTACTGTCACAGTTGCTGAAAACATTAACCCTGAGTCCTTCTAGGACAGCAGATACAGCTGACCTCAGTAGTTGTAGCCTTTCTCTGTGTTTATTCTATTTGTCCAAGGCTGGCAAGTACTGTATCCATTTCAATTCTGTTCTTTATTCATTCAATCATTCATTCAATTTCAGGAAATATTAAAGGCTCCAAAAACGTCCAGGATGGCGGCATAGCTATTGACAGGAATTCAGATTGGATCCTGGTAAGGGAATGAAAATATCTTTGGCTGAGAACAGCTGTATTTTTCCAAAATGCTGTGTATTTTTGCTGGGAAATGCAAATGAACAAAATGAGCAGACATTAACATAAGGACAAAGGCTAAAAGCTCTTGGTTGGATGCTGGCTGGTTAGAAAACCAGATGGTGCATTGCCAGCCAGGATGGAAAACTGAGAAGGGCCCTTCTCATTAGCTGAGGACTGCAAAGGACCTTATACTTAACTGCAGCCACCCCCACTCATAGGAAAAGGGAGGATTGGTAGAGGAGGCTTAGGAGAGACACCAGTTTGGAGGCTAACGCCTCAGCCTGATTAGCCCTGAGCCCTGATCTTTGCCTCAGCTCAGGGCTGGAGCCCTGGGTAACCTCATGTGGCAGGGGGCACTTCAGGGAAGGTGCTTTTTAACTCCCACTAGGCTTTCAATGCTGTGCAGGGGATGCTGAATATTTGTCATATGGCATCTTCAGTCATCCTCTGTCTACACCTTTGCTCCTCATTCATTAGCTTGTCCTGTTGCTCCACAGGCTTGCCTGCAGAAGAAGCACCACCGACCCTTCACTACCACCGAGGACATGAATGGAGTCTGTACTCTGCTCACCACCAACCTGCACAGCACAGCCTTCCTCAACCTCACCAAGATGGGTATAGGAGCAAAGCCAGTGCTGTGCCTTTGCAGGGGGAGAAATAACAGCCTGAGGCTCTGTTCTAACAGCAGGGGCCTTCTGAGTTCCTAATGTACTGTCCACTGGGAGAGACCTAGTGCTGGATTTTAACATGTATTGTAGTGACTTCAACAGGGTTACAACGTTCAGCATTGCAGATCAGCACACAGCAGCAGGGAGCTCCTGTTGTGGTGTCCATGCATCTAAAAGATCCAGCTCTTAAACCAGAATTTAGAAAAGCATTGACATTCTCAGTGGATGGATATGACAGACATCCACTGGGAATTTAAAAAGTGCCTGAGCATTAAAGATGGTTCATTCCAACTGAACTGGACATTTAATCAAGGAAGCAGAGAGCTGGTCTGATTGTCCAGCCTTGCTCTGCTTCTTGCTGTCACTGCAAAGAAGCTGAGAAGTTTCAATTAGACACCTAGATGGTGTCATTCCATATAACTGCTGTTAACAGTCTGACCCCCAGGTCTTTTGTGAGTCTGGGACCCTGGTGGAAATAGCTCTTGAGTTTAAGATGTGTTTATTAGAAGATGTGTTTATTAGAAGATAATTTTCAAAAGCTAGAGTGTGTTTTTTTTCTTGCTTTTTAAACTCTTTAGTTGAGACCAAATTAAAAGGCATTCAAAGTAGAACCAGCAACAAGAAGATTGCTGAAGGGAGCAGCTCTGTCAGCACAGACACCACCAGCAGTGCTTGTGGTGAGCTCTTTGGTAGCACACAAAACAGCTCTATGTGCAAAGGTAAGTACTGGACAGGTACAAATATTACTTCCTTCTGTATTAGCTGAGTTTGAAGCAGCTTGCATGCATCTGGTGGGAGAGAGCTGGGGAGGGAAAAGATTGAGGTTTTGAAGTTCATCTGTAATGGTAAATGTCAATCATTGTTACAATCATCATTAACTGAGATTCTGAAAAATAAAACCTGTCACTACAGTGTAGACCATATCAGCTTGACCTGCTTTTAAAATGGCTGGATGGTGTAGTAGTCAAATTTTTGGTTATTTAACACTATGTAAATGTTCTTGAACCCTTGTTAAATGTTGGGCTGTTCACATACCCCTTCAAATGTCCTTTTATATTTAACTGCATTGACAGAAGTGGGAACAGAGATTGCTGTCATTCTGGCTGGATCAGAGAACACTAAGCCAGACGATTTCCAAAATGCCAAGACCTCTGTCCTCAATCTGATGAAGTCATTGTGGCAGAAATGCTCAAAGGTGCGTGAACCTCCTCAGGGTTTCATAATCTGGTAGACAGGATGCATCAGAGCTCTAGTGAAGAATGGAAAGTCTCCTAGATCATATAATTATTGCTTTTTAAACTTCACACTGATGCTGGTAATAATTCTACATATTCTAATGCAAGAGTTAAATGTTAGTGAGCCAAGGAGGAAGTGTAGCTAAAGAGGAAAGTGGAAGAGCTAGGAGTGGATTTTCATGCCAGAAGCATGCTTAGATATTTTACCAGGCAAATCTCTCAGGGCACCTTGAACCACGACATGCAAAAATAAGGAGTATGGTGTATAAGCTATTACTTTAAATCATTTAAATGAATCTGGGGACAAAGTGAGGCTGAGCCATATGCTCACAAAAGGTCTAGCCAGACAGATAAATACAGGAACTTCAGACAGAAATCACTGTGTTGAGCCAAAGGAAATAAAGTCAGTTCCTGGAGCTGATCCAAAAGGGATCACCAGAATACAAATGTGTGATGGAGACAGAGGGGTAAAGACAATATACCTATTACTTGCAATATATGCTTTTTTTTTGTGTTTGTGCAGTAGAGTTTGAGACTAAATTTGGCATTTTGAGGGTCTTAGGGGTCCTGTCTTAGGTCTTGTCTAACCAGCTCTGGCACTGCCATCTGCTTTATCCAGATCAGGTTTGCTGTGGTGCAGGGTGGAGCACAGATCCAAACTGAACTGAGCCTGCAAGAGAGCTGCAACAGGCTAACTGCTTTCTTCAAAGTCAGGAACATCAAGCAGCAGAGCTCACAGACTGACATCGCAGCCACACTGCAGCATGTGTTGTGAGTTCACGTGTCTCAGGAAACTCCAGGAACACTCAAGTGATTCCTTGTTTCATGTGCATCAGTGCAGCCTTCCACATCTCCTCTCTACCCTTCTTTATCTCACACTCTCAAAACCTTCGCTTTTTCAATGCTTCTCTTAGTGACAGGCTCTGCCAGCTGAGGCCTGTAAATGAGTAATTGCCAAGAGGCAAGGTGTAAAATCCTTTCTGGCTGACACAGGGGCTTCAGAATGAAAATTTAATCACTTGGGTCTTGCTTTAAGCAGGTGCTTTCCCATCTGCACTGCTCTGCTGCATCTCTGGGAGTCATGCTTTCCCTCTTGACTCCATTTTCCTCTCAGTGGCATGACTGTAACAATACTGACCCACACTGTAAAAATGCCCCATATGCTATTTGTGAAAGTGCTCGTGAAGTCAGAGCTACCTGTTGTGGGCAGCCAATGTCCCCGGAAAGCATAAATCCTGGTGCATGTTTGCCTTGTGCATCTCTGCTCTTGTGGGCTGAGAGCTCAGTGAACATCAGCACCCTGCTATCAACATTTCTAGCTCTGCAGAGATGACTTGTCCCATGAAATACCTCTTGGCTTCTTTTTCCACAGGAATAAAGTCTTTGAAAGCCATGACTTCAGCCAGACTGTTAACAAGATAATCATTGTCATGGCATCTGGGCAAGTGCTTCTGGAAAACCATAGGTTGGGAAATGTCATGAACTCCTTGGACATGGCTAGGGTCAAACTCTATGCTCCTGGGGTGAGTGGGAAGCACCATCAAAGTCATACTTCTTTTGCATCAAAGCAATATATAAGGGAGTGATGTTTCCATCCATCCCATGTGTCTGCTTTTATGGTTTAGCAGTGGGTGAAAGAAAAAGTAGCCATGCATTAGACTTGTAGGATGTCTAATCTGGCTCCTCCGTTTCACTCAGGCCTCCATCTTCTTGATGTCAGAGAGCTTATTTTGAAGGAGTTAAGGAATATATCCTAGAAACAGAAGTGCTTCAGTTGTGTATATCTTGTGGCTCTAGAGCTTTTATTATTGTTTTTTTCTTTGCAAATAAGGGCTTTCTATGGAATCTAGGATCAGGGTTGCTTTACCAAGCTTTCAGAAAATTCCCTCCTGTTAAGAGCTTTCAAGTTTTTAATGGCAATTTGGGAATTTGCTGGTTTTTTGGTCTGTGTATGAAATGTGTTCAATCTCCCTGTCTTCTCCCTAGATTGGAGAGTTCACAAGCAACCAGTGGGTCCCAGAAGAGCTGCAGAAAGTTAGAGGCGACAGGTTCATTCTGTCCACACATGAAGATTTTGACAGTTTCCTTTCAGAGCTGGAGAGAGAGACTCTGAGAGATTCAGGTAGAAGAAATCCCACTCCTGACACATCTATGTTCTCTGTAACTTACAGAGTGGCTATGTAATGGGGGGTAGTTTCATTACTCAAGGAATGTAAATTCATATACAGATCTTACCTGTTCTGGTAATCATTTGCCCAGCAACAGCAAGTTGCAGCATGTGATTTCTATTACACTACTAACAGTCCTCTTCAGACAGACAGGACAAGAGGATCATATTTGGCATCTGTGACCTGCAGCCATAACATCAGTACAGAGAGAGGTGCTTTACCATACATTCACTGCAGGCTCAGTGTTTCTGTTAAATTACTGGCCTTCTGGGTGTGCTCAGAGCAGTTTATTTCTGTTGAATTGTAGCTGCAGCTTTAAGATGCAGTCCTGGTCCCCACAGTCTTCGAAACTCCCAGTATTTCCACAGTACCTGTAGTCTTGCACCTGAACACAATATTGACTGCAGGGATGAGGAAGAGTTCAGCTGGCAAGCAGCAAGGAGCAGGAACACCGCATAGGCAATAATGCAAGGGTTTACTTCACCTTTTGCTTTCTCTCCCACCCTGTCATCTTTGTTCAAACTCGTTTCCTAATTCAGCTGAAAATACTCCAGCTGAAGCACCAGGGCACAGAAAACCTAATAACAGTGGGGACAGCAGGCTCCCGTCTTGGATGGAGGAGGACGAAGAGGAGGAGGAGGAAGATGGCTTGTGTACGTGGTGAAGTATTTTCTAGCAGAATCGTGCCAGGGACTGCCATGGGCTGACAAAGTATGGGGGGTTGCTGTACCATGAGCTGCCAGACCTGAGATGTAGGTCATGCTGGAATGACAGCTGAGCAGTCTTGGTGCAGTTCAGTTGCTTGTTTGAGTGAGATGACTTGTGTGTTGATCAATAACACTGCATAAGGAACCTGGCTCTGACCAAGACTGCTGATTGCCACCTTCTCATTCCTTTACTTTCCTGGGCAGCTTCTGGAACTGAGATTGCTTTTGTCCTGGATGGATCAGGGAGCATTGAGCCCGAGGATTTTGAAAGAGCAAAAGGATTCATCCATAAGATGATGAAAATGCTGTATGAGAAGTGCTTTCAGGTACTCTCCACTCTCTTTCTTTAGCAGGCTAGAGAATGTGCTGTGCTTTAAGCTGCTCTTCACCAGAACTTGAAACTGCACAGGTTTGTTTCTATTAGGATGGAAAAGCACTTCCGTGACTGGCAGGTATTCTCAATATAATTTTGCTTACATCTCAGCAGTACCTTCCCAGTCTTGATCCCAGTAACATTGTTGGTATAGAAAGTCTTATTTCTATGCTCAGAAATCCCTAGGTCTGCTACGCTGCCCATCTCTGCTTTCTTGTAAGGTGACAGTCATGACTCTCCTCTGGTTTCCTGTCTCTATTCCTATTCTGCAATCACAGAAGCACCAGTTAAGACTGCTTCTTCAGCCAGGTACCTTACCAGTCTTGTTTAACTCCGGTTACATATTCTGCGAGAAGGTACTCTGCTGCTTCCTCTTGTGAGGCTAAGAAGTGTCATCCACACAACAACTTTAGGAAAGCCTCTATCTCTCAAATGGTTCAAATGACAGCATATTCTAGGGTGCAGATACAAAATGAAGAAATGGTCCCATTCTCCAGACTGTCTTTGTTAATCAGACTGTCATGGCATAGGAGTACTCCAAGGAAAGGCAATGTGCAGCAGGAAGCAATGAAGGAACAATTCAGTAGTATCACATATAATCTCCTCTGCAGCCTGCACGTGGGCCAAACAGAGCAGGAAAATGCAAGGACTTCAATCAGTGTTTCCCAAAACAATTTTTCTCTCTGAACTGGTAGTGCCTTGGTTTTCCTGAGCTATAACATACTTACAACAATCACTGTGTCTGCACTAGACATACTTAAAAGCCATGTTCTCCTGAAAAAAAAATCTTCCTTTCTGCATAGTCTGGCTAATATTTCTGTTGGGATTTCTGGGCTAGTTATTGCAGAGATGAATCAACAGTAGTCACAAGCATGTGCTTATCTGCTGCTTCCTTCCAGTGCAATTTTGCAGTGGTGCAGTATGGGTTTGAAATCAGAACGGAGTTCGACCTGCGAGAAAACTGGAATCCTCATGCCACCCTCCAGAAAGTACTTGATATTGTGCAGGTGTGCAATGTGACAAAAACAGCATCTGCCATGCAGTATGTCCTGTAAGTAACAAAAGAGCACAAGAAATTAAGGGGATGAATTTCTGGGGCATTTCATGAGTAAGGGAGAGGGACATCTATGAACATCCAGGTCCTGAAAGCAGTGGTCCATCCTGGAAGCATTCAGGTCCATCTGGCAGTGGTTGAATGGCAGGCAGTGGTTCCTATGCCATGTTTTAGAGGGTTATAAAAACCAGCTGTTGGTGCCTAATTCTTGGTGTGGGGGCACTCAGGAAGCAATAGAAAGGGAGACAACCCCTAGCAGTTTTAAGACGTGTGAGTATGAAGATGTGTGAAGATGTGAATCCTCTTGCCTCCTTCCTGTGACTGTTAGTTGCAAGTGCATAATTCAACAGGACTCTTCCTTCTGTCTCAAGGAGGGAAGCTTTAACTTTCATCCCAAGTTCCTTGTTTTGATGTTTTCCAGGGATTATATCTTCACTGAAAGTCATGGGTCCCACAAGGATGCAGCCAAGGTCATGATTGTGCTTACAGATGGGGAAATACTCCTGGATGAAATGAACTTGACAACTGTTATAAATTCACCCAAAATGGCAGGAATCAAGCGTTATGCTATTGGAGTAAGCTGGGAATGTACTTGGAGAATATTTGCCTTCTATTTCTTGGTAGCACCAGGGGGCAGAGAAAAGGAGAAACCAGCAAATTAACCTGCGTGTTTGTTTGTCAACAAGGCTTTGTCCTGAAGTCTGAAGTTTAGTTTCAGACCTGCTCTATGTCTCCTCAAATAATATTCCTGCTATCTCTTATCATTCTTTCAGGACAAGAAAATGTTCAATTTTGTGATGTCTTGTAATCAGTTGATTTCCAAAATCAATTGTTAGATACAGCAAAAGTGTATAACTGAATATAGCACCAGCCAGTTATATGAAGATGCTTGTAATGGTTTGGCTCCAGGAGACACTGCGGCTGTCCAGTTCATTGGTTTCTAAAGCAATTGCTATTCCTGGGTTTACACATACTGGCTGGAGCTGAGGTTTTTCCACAGACTGTTGAAGGAATTAGGTCGGGGTAAGAAGCCTCTAAAGGCTGCTTCTTTTGTTTGATTTGCATCTCTTCTGCAGGTGGGAGACGCCTTCAAAAAACCAAAGGCCCTAAACGAATTGCGGCTGATTGCCTCTGGTTCAGATGACACTAATGTATTTCAGGTGACCAATTATTCAGCATTAGATGGGCTGATTTCAACCCTGCAGCAGAGTATTATTGGTATAGAAGGTAAGTAGCAACCTTTCTATTTCACTAGTACCTTTTGAGAAATAAGGAGAAAGTAGCTTACCCCATTTCTGCTGCATCCTCAGGTACACAGGGTGATGCTCTGGAATATGAACTTGCACAAGCTGGTTTCAATGTGCAGATCTTGGATAAGGTAAGTGTTCTGCATTTAACCCTGCTAAATGGTTGTATGCTGTGCTGCTGTGATAAGGTTTCAGGAGGTCTCCCACAGTAAATTGTGGTGATACAAAAGTGTGAGACCCATATAGTCAAATCTTTTTAGCAAGCCACTGCTTGCTTTGAATGTGTCAGATAAGCAAAAATATCACTTTTATATAGTCTGTGAGTAGGGATGGGATTTATCTTGTGATTCCTGTTCTAACTACTGCATCCTTTTTATTCCACTGGGCAAAAGAGCTATCTCCAGTTGATAGCTTTGATTTTGCTAGGAGAAATCAAAGCCACTAACTGAATCTCCAATGCGCAAGTCAGGGAGTTTAGGAGCCAGAAAACATTGCTCCATACTAAATTGCTTTGCGAGTGCTAGAGGCAATTGCTCTGTGTTCATCTCTTCTAATTTGCTAATGTTGCTTCTGCAGCAAGTCTTAATCTTTGGTGCAGTGGGGGCCTTTGACTGGTCTGGTGGAATTCTGCTGTATGATCTGGCAACCAAGACTGCTGTTTTCCTGAATGAATCTAAAGAAGCAGCCCAACAAGCAAAATACGGTTACCTAGGTAACAGGTTTACTACTCTCTGAGATCAAGTGACAACCTAACTGCGGTTTTGCTTAGTTTATTGGCATTTAGTGCAGTGTGGCAATAATGACAATATGTACCTGATGAAGGCCACCTCCTGCTGCATCATACTGGATTTCCAGTGTTTTCTCTAGCAGGGAGATCGATTCTGATGAAAACACTCTCTGCCTCCTTGTTTTGGGAAGATACAACTTGTTTTCTCCTATGAGTTATGATGCCTTGTGGTACTGCTCTGTTAACACATGCCATTTGTTTTCACTGTGCAAGAATACTTGCAATGAGGGGCATTTTTAGAGTTAATAAATATTTCACTTAATGCGAGTGCATGGAGAAGACAGCTTGTGAATCCATACTGTTCACGTCTTGGTAACAAGTAAAGCCTTGCTTGTTCACCCCAGTGCTTTGTAGCCTAATGATCCCTGTATCTCCTGACTGTAGCCTTGGCCATAAAGTCTTACCAAGTAATATGAGGTGCTGTGGACTTGTTTGTGTTGGGATAATCCCTCTCCCATTACCTCTGTGCTACAGAAGCCCCATAAAGTTCTTGTTTTGCTTTCTAGACAGAGTATAGCATATTCTTCACTTCTGTGGAGGATGATAAACCTTACAGCTTGCAGGCATAATAATTGAAACCAAAAAAGTGTGGATGATGGATAATCATGCAGGAACTCTGACAAATGCTAAGAAAAGTCATCAAGAGTTCAAGCATATTTTTCAGGACAGTAATTTATTCAATTACCCTAAGAGCTGCTAAGGCAGCTTTGCTGGCTTTGCTGTCAGAAAAGTTGCCTGCTATTTCCTAATCAGTATTTTTATGAGATGCTGTGTAATCAAAACTATGGGCTCCAACAGTTAGATTATGGTGTAAGTTCTTGGATCTCATTGAATATATAGGTCTGTGTCTCAGACCAAACTCTGTGGGTTTTTTCCTTCAGGTATAGAGTATGGTACTGATAACGTATGCTATTTTTATTCTTCTGTGAATATACCAGGGTACAGCGTGGCAGTGGTACACACAGAATATGGACCCTTGTACGTGGCTGGAGCTCCACGGCACAGCATGAACGGGAAGGTGTTGGTGTTTCAGGATGGCCACTTAAAACAAACACTGCAAGGAGAACAGGTACTGGGCTTCACTCACCAGGGGCAGGTAGGCTGCACACATCTGTCTGCTCAAACAGAGCTGCATTTTCTCCTCCAGACACACTTGGATTTAGCCAGATGTGTATTACAGAGTCTTTGTTCATAGTGCTTTGTGAACAGCAGAAGAAATAATGAAATTTGGAAAAAGACTGGGAAAGAAATTAGCTAACTGGGGTGTGCTATATTTATGTCCTGTCCTCATGGTTCGTGGGGAAAGAGGTCATCAGCTGTGGTACTCCTTTTTTCTCTGTCAAATTGTTGAATAATGATTTTGTTACTGCTAATCTGGTTATAGGAGCTGTCCCTGAGGATGGCTGTAATAAAATAAATAATAGGAAATGATCCACATATAAGTAGATATGTGGTGTTTTGTTCTAAAAATTGCCTTACTGCTGCAAAGGACACTAATTCTACAAAGCTATATATAGAGAATTCCAGTGAAAGAGCTGCTTGTCTTTTTCTGGAGCACAGGTTGGATCTTATTTTGGATCTGAGCTCTGCCCAGTTGATGTGAACCGTGATGGGGTGACAGATCTTCTCCTTGTTGGAGCTCCATTTTACCACATTCGAGGGGAAGAAGGAAGGGTTTACGTCTATCGCCTGGAGACAGAGGTAAAAACACTGGTAGCGTAAACACTCCATGTTGGGGATTTTCCAACCATGCCTAAGTAGTGACAAATAAAACATTCCTCCTTTGTGCTCTCACTGAGTGTGCTCTCCCTGTATGGTAGAGGACTGCAGGCTGAAGCCAGCAAGCCTGTCTTAATCATTAGAATATAAAAGAGAAGTAACAAGAAATAAAACCAGTCTGTGCCTAAGGTATACACTTATCACAGTGTGATGATATCGTATCTTTAGCCCATACAAAGGCAATTTGTTGATGCAGACCTTGCTCTGCCAAGCAGTGTTCCTTGTGATGCTTGCAATAAACATGTGCATGGGTAGCTGCTAAAACTTTGCTTCCTGGGACTTGTGGAAAACAAAATGTTTTGTGAGCCTTGCTGCAGGATCTGTTACATGATATATAGGATATAAGTTAATTGTGTCATTTCGAGTGAGATGTGAACTTTAGCAGTAGACCAGCAGAAAACACTCTTTGGTGCTCTGCTAAAATCGGCTCAGGGCATATAAAGGATGGTTGGAAGCAGGAAAGAACAGCCCGGGCATGACAGAATTCAAATAACGTGCACCCTCTTGTGGCTTATTTCTGTAACAGGGTGGAGGAGATGGGATGCTTTCTGTTATGAAACAAGCCCAGGATCAACTCAATCCGCTACTGATTTAAGAAAAGACAGGGCTTCAGTGTGTCTGCTTGAGTAGGGCTGTCCAGAGACACTGCTTCTGTGCGAGAATTTGTATGCTCTCAAGGCAGAAGGATCAATCTTCTGTCCCAAGAATTAGCTGGTATCTTGAATTCAATATATTATTTAGGACTTCATTGTTCACCTTTAAGAATTATTAATGTGCAGAAAAATATTAGTGTGCAGTAAGATTATGTCTTTTTTATGTAAGAGCTACTGATGCTACATTTGCTATAAATGGATTTCCTCTGGGGTGTTTTTCAGACTGGATCATTCACCTTGAAAGAACACTTAGATGTGCAGGTGACCTCTCCTTTTGCAAGGTTTGGGTTTACTGTGGCCAGCATTGGAGACATCAATGGGGATGGATATGAGGATATTGCAGTTGGAGCCCCCCTTGAAGATCAGCTTTCATACGCTTCCTCTTTCGGCAGCATTTACATCTTTAATGGGGATAAAGACAGGATCAAGAGCTCTTTTTCTCAAGTACGTGTCTTGTTGGGAATTGGCTCCAGTACATCTTGAGAGGGAGAAGCTTGTGGTTCTGTAGCATGAGGCTGGGAAGATGGACTTCCACGTGTCATTTGCATTTATGGGTGAGAAATTTGCAGATGTCAGATGGTTTATGTGACTCAGTAGGTTTCTGCAGCAGAGCTGCTTCTTAACTGTAATTACTCACCTGTCTGCTCAGGCAGAGGAGCTGGGTTCAGGTGCTGGCTATAGAACATCACAGCCTTTTGCAAGCCTGCCTGTCCTTTACAGGCTGTTCAGAGTCAGTATTTTGCATCTCAAGAATGTTACAAAACCCTCCTCACAGCAGCCTCCTGAAAAGACGTGTATTTTCCCAAGGACAGGAGAGACTTCATGACTTATTCATTTATGTTTCCCCCTTTTAGAGAGTAAAAGCCTCAGAAATTTCTTCAGGACTCCAGTATTTTGGACAATCCATTGATGGTGGCTTTGATTTCACTAATGATGGTCTCCAAGACATCACAGTAGGATCACTGGCGAACGTGATTGTGCTACGGTAGGTAGTAAGTTCTATTTTTTAGTGTGCTGAGGAAATGCTTCAGGCAAATTTAGAATCTGTGTTCCAAGCAGTGTAATGATTCTATTTTTAATTCAGTGCCAGAGGGACATAAAAAATATTTCCCAGTGCTAGAAATCATATAAAATGTAAAGCCTTTAGCTCAAGTTGCAAAGACTTTTCCCTTTGTATGTGTAAAGCTTTGAACAAGCATGAGGTAGTGAACATGAAATGATTAACACAGATCTAGGTCTAAGGAGACCTTGATGTCTGCAGTTCAGTACTGATAATGTAAGTCATTTTGACAAAAAAGATCATTTCTTTACATTACATACATTACATTGCATTTACATACCTCATTTTCAATCAGACATTTTTTAACTGGTAATGGGTTAAAACTTAAGCAGGGAAAGTTTAGGTTGGATATAAGGAGGAAATTCTTTCCTGTTAGGGTGCTGAGGCACTGGAATGGGTTGCCCAAGGAAGCTGTGAATGCTCCATCCCTGGCAGTGTTCAAGGCCAGGTTGGACAAAGCCTTGGGTGGCATGGTTTAGTGGGAGGTGTTCCTGCCCAGGGCAGGGGGGTTGGAACTTGATGTTCTTAAGGTCCTTTCCAACCCTAACTATTCTGTGATTCTATGAACTGAGAGACCTGTGCAGTTCACAAAGAGTAAGACATGGAAGACAGATTTGATTTTGTTCTTGCATTTTATGTTTGAAAACAAATTATAGATACAGAATTTGAACCCCTAGATAATGTGTTTACCTAATGGAAACATAAACAGCATGTTTAATTCTGAAACTCTAGCCATACTGGTGTATTTTGGCTGTCTGTTCCTTCAGACTCTTGGGATTTTGTGTGTTCTGAACATTCCCAGCAGAAACTGGAACTTCTGTAAATAAGCAGCCTGGTCCAGGTGAAATACCATGGAAATACTGAGCAGTTCTTACTCTTGCTGCCAGGCTTTCTTCAAACATTTTTCCTGTAATGTTTCAGTTCAGAGACTTCTTTTTGATTCTCTTCCTTATGTGTTCTTCACTGACCAGCTCGAGACCAGTTGTCCACTTTCTCACCAGCATGAGATTCAACCCTGACAGAATCCTCATTTTCCAAAATAACAGCCTTGTCACAGCACAACTATGTTTCAATGCAATCTCAGCTCTACCGATGTCTCAACAAGGTAATGAATGGGAGCTGTGATCAGATTGAAAGCTGCGGTCCTATGACAGTCCTTGGAAACTTAGCACCGAGGACAATTTCTGGTACCTCTAACAGGATTTTTAAAATCTTGCAGAGTTTTCACAGTTGTACATTTTCTACACGGTGGACTTAGATGTGAAAGTGGCAAAGAGGAGAGTACAGTTTGAAGATCAGAACACCACAACAAGTGGGAAGCTGTTGGTCGGCGAGCACATGTGCTCTGAACTGCAGCTTTACCCACTGGTAGGTGATGTTGGTCAGACTTCCTACAGAAAGAAGGGTTGAGAGGGTAGGATTTCATAACAGAATCTGCATGATGATGAGTCTTGAAATGTAAAAATACTGCAGTGGGGTAGGTTTTCCTGGTGTTAGGCTTGCTGAGCACGTTTTACAGCTGAAGATGTAGAGGAGATGTAGAATTGTAGGAGAGGCATGGAGCTGTGCAGAATTAAAGCAAACATAAGGAAACTCTTCCACAATGCATACCTGAATCACTGAACACATTATCAAGGAGATGTTATGGGAGCCAAATGTCTAAAGTGATGCAAGAAAACATTTGATAGGCAAATGTTCCACTGATACCTACTAAACACAGTGGCCCAAAGAAAACGTCTGAGCTAAAAGGTCCCTAAATATGACAGAAGCTGAAACAGAGATGACATGTGAACACTTCTGCAGTTTAATACCCAGATATTTTCTTCAACTTCTTGTTTTTCTTTTCTTGTAGCCGTGTGACTCTGACTGTTTTACCAGTGTGTTTCTGAGAGTTAAACACGACATCTTGAACAAAAATGATCCCATGGAGTTTGCTGTCCCTGTGCTGGATAGATACCAGCCATCAGAAATGCATTTTCAGGTAAAAAACCAAAGCAGTAGTAAAGAGCTTTCTGTCTTGCTTTACTTTTGACCACTTTTGACTTTCTCCTGTGCCTCTGTATAAAATGAGATTAGATGCTACTTGCGAAGGCAGGTGGTGTGTGCGTTTTGTGAAGTACTTCTCAAATACTGAGCTTTCTGTTGAAACTTATATTAAGACTTGTTATTTGAATGGTGTATTTGGTAGCAACAACTATACAATTGCCTAATGTACAATTTTAAATTCTACTTAATTCTAAATTAGCTTTCTAATTTTAAAACACATTCAAATTGTATTTATAATTTTTAGTTTTAGTTGTTTGTTTCAAATCAACATTTAGGAGGCAGCAAACTTCTAATAACCTTAAGTTTGATACCCTGTCTCCTCTCTTGCCCTTTAGTAGCTGCATTCCTACAAGCTAATCTGGCTTTTTCACGGTTTCTCTGAAATCCAAATCACAGCTTGTGAACAAATTGCATAAAGCTCTGTAAAGAGGCAGCATTTTGCTACGTAATAAGCGCTTTTACCATCATTCAATATTGTATTAGCTGCCCATAAAGCAGAGGACAGAAATGTTAGGAAAACATTTAGCACTGAGCAATAATGAACACTACTTACTATAGTTACAGTGCTCTTAGGGATTATGATGTTGATGGTACATTAATTTCCCAATAATACATGAGATTCTGGACTGTTAGTCAGCATTGCTTAGTGCTTATGCACACAACATCCAATTATTAATTCTCATTGAAATTCTCCAGAAACATCAGCCACAGACAGATTTTTCTTGGTGAATAAAACTTGCTAAAGAAAGTAACCTCATGTCTACAGAATAGCGTGGCTGTAAAATGGCACAGCATATGAGCATATTTATTCAAGGAAAACATATAGTCTCTGGAAAATAGATAAATATTATTGCCCTGTAACAATCCAGAGGTAAATAAGTGGCATTTCTTTAACAAGACCTTGACCCCAGTGAAGACTTTTCATGCTATTGCTAATGAACCTTGTCCTGGGAGCTGAATTACAAAACATCATCAATGATTTAGTGCTGGAGGGTCTTTTTTTTCCAGCTTCTCCTTGATGGAGGTCATGGGAATTTTGATTGTCAGAGGATGTATGTTTATATGTAGATATTCTGAATCTGCTACCTTAGAAAAATTAAGGCTGTTTAACTTGCTCTGTCTTTGCTTTCAGTTGCCTTACAAGGAGGACTGCAACAAGACCATCTGTGCTGCTCAGTTAACTTTGACAACTGAGATTCAGTGAGTCATACTTATTGCATTATCCAGATTTTGCATTTATCATTCATATAAAGTGGCATCTTTGTGCTTAAGATGTTTTCTTTAAATTCTCAGGCAAGATTTGCTGTCCTCCTTCTTACATTGCTTTCCATTCAGTTCATCCTTTCCCTAGCATCACATTCACACAGTGTTGTAACGTCAAGCCTCCATGGGTGTTGCTGGGGTGTTCTAGGAAATTTTAGAGGACAGACCAAGACCAAGGTTTAAGCAACTCTGGTCATCATAAAATCACAATTCTGATTTTTAATTGTGAACATGTGACAGTTCTAGGCAGATGCACAGCGTAGCGCTACAACAGATAGCTCCTCAGTTCACACAGCCTTAGACAAAATGGTAGCTTTACTGCATTGTAAAAATTTACCCTGGAGATTCACTGAGAAGCCAATCAAGCAAAACAATGTTTGAAATCTATCTTGATGTAAAACATATTATAAAATGCTACATAAAGTAACTGCCTTTGAAATTAAGAAGGAAGCATTTTCCTACACACCCTGAAGAATACAGAATAATTAATTGGACTATTGCATTATCCTGTGTATGAAAGCACCTGGAGGAAGTAATTATCAGAACAGTCAGGCCTCTTATTAATAACAACCCTTAGAAATTACATGTGATCTCATTTTTCTGTCTGTTTCTAGAAAGGAATTAGTGGTGGGCTACACTAAAGAAGTGAGCATGAAGGTTTCACTAATGAACAGTGGAGATAACTCATACATGACAACTATGGTCTTGAATTATCCCAAAACCTTGCATTTTAAGAAGGTGACATTTGAGGTAAGATTATAGAACAACTCTTCAGCTAGCAGCAGACTGCTTAAAGAAAACCCAGCTTAGACTACTATTAATTTACTACCTAAATAAAACTTTATGAGTTACAGGGAAGGGAAGGAGCATTTCAGTTGTTAGGACTGAATATTGCATTTATCTGATTTAATACTCCCAAGCTTTTATTGGGCTATTTGTACTTAATTCATTTTACGGGAGCAGGCACAGACTGAGTTGAAATTCCCAGTCTGTTTTTATTCAACATTAAAGAGCATTCCTGTTCTGTTGGCAGCCAACCTCTCCTGCTGTTCACTGTGGCCAACCAGTACCATTAACTTCTGCAGTCTTATCCTGTAACTGCAGAATTGGGTATCCAGTGTTCAAGAAGACAACTGTAAGTAGAGATCATGATTTCATTATTTTCATTTTTTCCATACCTCTAAACGGTACTTTGAGTAGCTGCTCTTGCATTCTCTATCTCTACAAATAGACCAGAGCTGCCATTCTTTCTAATTCAGCTTATGGCTGGTATGCATTTTCTGAAGGTAAGAGATAGCCTTCATATTCCTGCACTTTATTTAATGTTTAATTTCTCTAGAAGGAGAAATTACTGTGAGCAGAAAATACCTTAGCCCTCATGTTTTAACAGTACCTTGGAGAGTTAGAGTATTTACGGGGTAATTGATATTTCATTGTCTTTCTTTTCCCTCAAAACAGGCAGATTTTTCAGTGATTTGGCAACTAGAGGAAAGCATATTCCAAAATAAGTCTTCGATCACTGTGAATATCACAAAGTGAGTATTGCTATTTTCACCACACAATACATGACAAACTAGAAAGGGTATATCAGAATTCCTACTCAGTGTCCATACTATTTATCAGTCACAAAACTATACTTTTCAACCTCCTGAGGTGCTTGGATCTATGTGAAAAACTTTTCCTTCCCTTATGAAAATCTTAACTTTGCTCATACTTCATTATTTCAGTGAAAGATGGAGCACCCTTTAAGGTCCTTAAGTGTAGTATGTATTTAAAAGCTTGTGTGTTCTAGCATCCTCCCACCTTAGCAGAAAGAACAGATAATTAAATACATAATCCAGCTCTGTTCCATGAAAAGCTTTCACTCCAAATGATGGGGATGAAAACATAGGTTTAAGGCATTTTTCTTGATTAGGGGCTATCTAATGGGTGGAAGTTACCATTCAGATTCCTTTCTTGTCATCTTCCTACCTTTAAAATGTATGGGGACTGACTGGTCCCCATTAAAGGGAGAATTTTTAAAAAGGAAATGAGAACTCATCTCTGGCAGCTGTACTTCCTTGCAAGCACAGTTGAAGCCAAAGGGTTCTATATTAATTTAATGTCCAGTTTTGTGAGGGGTAGAGGCTTTAAATTTTAATAAAAGCACAGATGAGCATTGGTTTGTGGGGAAACATTTCAAGGCAATGACAGCTTTCCAAATCTGTAGTAATTACAGTAATAAAGGGCTACTCCAACACTCCTGTACCATGTCATCACTGTTTCCATCCCTCTTGTACAGCCAATATTAACAATTCTAAAACCATAGAAATTAAGGACCAAGGCAAGCAGATAATGAAGTGGCTTCTTCCCTTTTTTAAGCATAAATGAAAATAGGACCATTCTGACTGAAGAATACATCCTTGATGTCAGATATGCATTCACTGCAGTCCTTACCAGGTAAGTTAGTTTTAAGAAGATTCAATTATATTTTATTCCTTTAGTCAATTAAAGGCAAAAGGATTTAGAGGATGCCTGGTATGTTTCCAATGCAATTTCCGTCTTAATAATTTCAAGCACTGCAGATTGTCAAGTCGCTTTCTGTGGTATGAGACAGCAAAAGTAGAGCCTGGAAGACAAAACAATAAAGCTCTGTCATAGGCCGGGGGTGCCTTGGGTGTCCAACTGCTTAGCTTGTAAAAAGTAGACTTGAAGATGACTTCAGAGATGCATCTGATTGACAGACTGCATATATACACATATATACAGACAAACTGCATAGACAGCATTCCAGTTACAGCAAATCTGATGATGGTAGCTCTTAATTACACTTAGTGCATATGGGTCATTAGATGTACTAATTTTTTAACACTCTAACTCACTTCCCACTCAGTTTGATTTATCATCCTCTTTAGACCCATTTCTTCAATGTATGTGAACGTTGGTGAAGGACTACTTGAAAACAAAGAATTCAGATTTAATGTAAGTATAGCTTCAGATTTAGGTCATCTGATTCACTTCCAGTCAGGACTGAAGAACACTTACTACTTTGTGCATTTTCTTCTGTAGATAAATGGAGAAAATCGCTTTAATGCTACCATCAAGTTACAGATTTGGGTTCCCATAAATATACAAGGTCACAACATAATGACAGTCAAAAATGCATCAGGAACACAGGTACCTTCTCCTATATTTTTCATAATCAAATACCTATTCATTAGTCCTTAAAGTGTGTGTGGGAGAAGGGGAATACTTTCAGAGTGTTTTTAAAACCTACACTACTGAACCTTTACATATTTACGTTTTGCAGCACGGTTCCATGTACAAACTTTGCCAAACTGAACAAAAGTTAAGTGTTAAAATTAAGTCAGAAGGTGGGGTTTCCCTTCTCTGTCCCCAACTGGCCTAACACCATTTATCTTTGTCCTCACTGCCCAGAATTGGTTTTGGTTTGTTTTTTTGGTGGTGGGTTTGTTTTTGTTTTTTTTCTCCTTTTTTCTTAAAAAAAAAGGAAAGAATTTGTAAGGAGGACAACAGAGTAAGGCAAGAACTTTTAAAAATCCAAGACTGAAAAGGTAAGAAAATTTCTGTAGAACTGAAGCCATGAATTGAGCCTCAAGAAATCTGTCTTGCAATCTCAAACATCACCCCTCAAAAAAAGGACATATGGAAACGTGTGAGAGCAGAACTATTTTGGGAGGGTTTTTAAACATTTTTTACAGCATGTTGTACACATTGGTAACCAATGATAACACTTCCTTGTGCCCACATTTAAAAAAGATCATACACAGAAGCAGCAAAGGAGAAAGGCAGCATCAGTAACTTAGTTCTTGGAAACACTGTGCTCCCTTGCTCAGTGGAAGAGGCTGCTGTTTTGTAAAACTTCATTGGCAGACTCAAAGTTCAGTACTTCCCTGTGGAACTTCTCCAGCTGCTGCTTTATTTTCTTCAGAGCAGAAGTTTTTTCCTTTTTCTTGTAGTTCACACCTTTCAAAAGTTTATCTGACAAGTAGTGCAGCCAGAGGACATTGCTGTGTGGATGATAGTCAGACCAGCTGTTGGAGTTCTCCACTTTCATTTGCCTGTAGATATCAAACTGGTAGTCCCCTGTGCCTTGAAACAGTTCTTCATCAGTGGAAAGGTCACAAAACACAGTTAACCCATCCTTCTCCAGCCGAGATAAGGTGTAATCAATGATGTTGACATGAATCCCTGCTGTGGGGATTGTGTGTGTTGCCCCATTCAACACATAACTCAGCTTCTTGACATTAGTTTTCTTTACCAGCACATTCCCCCAGTGCAAGTCCCTGTGCTCAAAGTACAGTTCCTGTTCCGCCACAGCCAGAGAAGCGGTGACCTGGTGCAAAATGCTTTTCGCTGTTGCCACTGAATTTAACTTGTTTCTCATATTCTCCAAGTCGCTGCCCCCAAATTCAAACTCCAGTACCATGAATAGCTGCTTGTCCCCATAAAGGTCTGGCCGATCATTTTCTGATCCTATTACTTCATGGTATTTGTCCCAGGCTTCCAGGAGATACTTAGGATAAGCCCCTTGAACACAGTGCACAGAATACAAGCTGATGAACCCAACAGTTCTATTCACAGACTCTTCAGATAGAAGACTGAGTTCTTTTGATATTATTATCTCAGGCAGAATCTCTCCAAAACTCTTTTGAGATTCTCCATTTACTCTTTCAGTCCCCTCAATGGGAATTATTTTTAAGGCCACAGGTCCTCTCTCGCTGCCAACCTGGAAGACCTCTCCGAACACCCCTTCTCCAATTTTCTTGCAGTCTTTCATCTTATCTAGAGGAATGCATTCCTCAAAAGTAATAGGCCCTTCCTGCTGGCATTCCCCAAACACCTTCTCTGCATCTGTAAGCATTAGTTCCAGAACAGAAGAGGAGTTCATAGGAGCCAGCAGGGCCATGGAGGAAACAGACCAAATAGAGCACTGAGCCTTACCAGGAGATAGCATTGCTTGGTGCTCCGAGAGGTGGGATTTCATGGAAGGGGTGCAAAGGATGCTGTTGCAGGAACTGTCATCCATGGTAACTTTCTTCTTCTTATGGAAGGAGAAAGATGCTTGAACCCTACCCCAGGAATAGGAGCTGTTGAGGAGTGAATAGTCATCGCCGCTTACATCTACAGACATCTCTAGTACACCCCTTTTCATTCTTCTTTGCCTCATCTGTGGTCTGGAAAGGGGGTTCTTAGGCTGCTGCTGTCTCTTGTTTTTGAGCCGTTTTGGACCGAGCCTTCTTGGCATCCCCCAGCGGCTGGCACTAAAGCCACTGATGCAAGCTTTCCTACAGGTACTGGCCTCTCCAGAAACAACTTTGGTGGTTTTATGTTTATTCTCTAAGGGTCCTTGAAAGCCCAAAGGAGAGGCTGGCTGCTGCCAGGCAAGCTGAGTATCTCCCTTTTTGTTTTGTTTCATGCTTGCCAGCCACACTGCCACTTCTTGAGGATCCAGAACCACCACTGGCATAAGCCGGTACTTCTCAGCTCCGCTTCTCTGACATCTCGAGGTTCCTTTTGTTGCAGCTCTACTTAGAGCATCAGATGGCTCATTAGAAGCGGCACCGTCATCATACGGGGCAGAGTGCTGCCGGTGGCTGTTAACAGGAGGCAGTGCTGCGGTGGCTGTCCGGGAGGACAAGGGCGATTGTTCCCGGCAGGGTTCCTGCACCATCCTCAGAACCCTGGGGGACCTTTGCTCCTTGGGAGCTGGCTCAGGGCTCCCGCCTGTGCCTTTGGAACAGGACCGTCCGGCTGCCTCCCGCCTCCCGCTGTCAACCCCCGGCAACAGCGAGAGCTGCCCCGAGTCCCCATGAGACAGCTCCAGCGCGCTCTGGGGGGCGTCGGACGGGGCACTGCGCTGCTTGCGCGGCGGGGAGCGGAGCTGGAGGCTGCCGTACAGCCCCGAGCCGCCCTCCGCGGTGCTGCTCAGCTCGGCCGGCGGGGTCCGGCGGCGGCGAGACCGAAGGCGCGGCTGCGGCCATTGCGGGGTGCTGCACAGCAGAGGGCGCCTGGCCCCACAGCGTAGGGACGGGGGCAGTGATGGCGGAGAGCAGGCGAGGCCCGGCGGCCCCGGAGCCCAGTTCTCCTTGTTCGCGGCTCCGTTGCGGCGGGTCCGCAGGCTCCAGGGGCAGACGGGGCGGTTACCCAGCGGCTGTGAGAGGCGCTTGTGGGGCGGCGAGAAGTCGGGGTCGTCCGAATGGATGGAGTGAGCGCTGGAGCTGGCTGAAGCGGCGCTGGAGCCGGTAGAGGTCGAGCTGAAGAACCGCTTACGGTCCTGAGACGGCGAAATCCAGCGGTCTGCGCGCTGCTCTCAAAGTGTTGTTGCAGGAGGGGACGGCGTGCGCGGTCAGCGGGGAGCCGGCACCGGCAGCGCGGGGGGAGAGCGGCGGCACGGACCCCCAGGTGAGCCCTGCTGGCACCGGCACTGGCTGTTCAGCGGCGGGTCCCCTGTGACAGCCGGGGACTGAGCCGCTCCGTTGTATCGCAGGGTATTCGGGATGCGCAGTATCAGAGCGTGCACTGCTCTCTCCAAAGTGACGGCGACAACATTACCGTGATAGCGGAACTGTCTTTAAGCAATGCGCACCAGGTATATATGCAAAAAGTTTGCTTTGCTGCCTTTATTCATGGAATCATGGAATCATGGAATGGTTTGGGTTGGAAGGGACCTTAAAGTTTCTCCAGTTCCACCCCCTGCCACAGGCAGGGACCCCTTCCACCAGAGCAGCTTGCTCCAAGCCCCTGTGTCCAACCTGGCCTTGAACACTGCCAGGGATGGGGCAGCCACAGCTTCTCTGGGCACCCTGTGCCAGTGCCTCAGCACCCTCACAGGAAAGAACTTCTTACTAATATCTAATCTAAGTCTTCCCTCTGTCAGTTCGATGCCATTCTCTCATGTCCTATCCCTACATGCCCTTGTCAGATGTCCCTCTTCAGGTTTACTGTCAGCTCTGGGAGGCTGCTCTGAGGTCAGCCCGGATCTTTATTCACAGAATTGTTTAGGTTGGTGTCGTTTATGTTTAAATATGTTTAAGGTCACCAAGTCCAACCATTAACGTGTTGCATCTCAGCTTACTATTGATGCAGGGCACATGATCAATAGCAAATTTCAAAACTTCAGTTATGACTAAAATGGAATGGCAGTGAGCAGGGAGCATGCTGCAAGTAGAGGTTTATTACTGAACCCTGAATCAATGAATAACGAGTCTCATCAAATCCTTAGTAATGCCTTTATTGCTAAAATCTGTTACCTCTCAGAGGTCCAGGGTGAGGGTATCTTTGTACCACAGTGGTGTTGAATTTCCGCCTGTGACGCTGTTTTCTGACCCTGCAGAGCAAGAGGGATATTTTACTCATGCAGTGTCTCCCAGGAGGCACTCAGAAGAGGAGCCTGATCCCCTTGCTCCACTTCAGGAACTGCTCCTTGCGAAATGATTCTCGTAGTGCTGCCTGCCAGCTTCCACGGCACCCGGCAGCTCCTTATCGGCGAGTTACACACAACCTCATACACAAAAGAAACAGCTTGGTGGCAGCACTGCACAGGGTTGTTCTTACAGAGTCAATGAGGGTTTACTAATGCAACCCGTATTTTTCTGACAGGACCAAAAAAGCAACTGATATTTTGTTGCCTTTATTTCTTTTTCCATAGTTTTTAAAAAGTGGAAGTGCTTTGCTGGTCCCTGGGAAAATCACATTCAACAAAGAACGGTATCTGGGCCTGGAAGAAGAGAATCATAATGCTGAGGTATCGGAGCATCATGTAGGCAGCTTGGTCTTTGGAGCATGGACAAGTGTGAAACAAAGATGTTTTTGCTGAATCTAGAGAACCAATCCAGTTCCCAAAGTTAAATTCAGGGCCTTTTGAAGCAAACATCTGTTGTGCCATGGAATTTAGTGAAATCAGGTTTTGACTATAGGATAAAAGCTGAGGGAGAATATTTGCTAGTGCGTATCAGAAGTGTTTTTAGAGCTCTGTGTTGAACTTTCTGTATCTGACACTAGTGGCTAAAACAAAGGCCTCCTGTCCTCTCAAGGATTCCAATATCAGTATTCTTTCTCTTCCCCTAGTGAAGACAGATTCTTCTTTAATCTGAAAGACTGACACTGGTGGCTACTGTGATTACTGTAAGCTTATAAAGAAGACTCAGTAAATTTAACTCCCTTGGCTAGGCTTGCAATGAAAAAAACATCTTTCATAGTGTATCACAAACTACACATGTAGATGGAGAGACACTCCCTCTAGCATAGCTTAAAGATGAAGCACTAGCTCAAGCTATATAGCTTTCTCAGTTAAAAGCTAACCAAGAAAAAATAACTGGGCTTCAGTGTATGCTAAGTTGGTCTTGATTCTGTTCCAGATTACTCTTATCTTCCTGAAAGACGAAGTGTTTGATCCCTTGCCTATTATTGTAAGAAGCTGCTTTGGTGGACTCTTCCTGCTGGTGTTAATTATTCTGCTCCTCTGGAAGGTGGGTATCAGTAATGTATACACAACAAACCAGAAAACTTTTTGTTAGATGTTTTAACTTTTTTAAGACCTAAGTGTGAAAGCAGTATTTTCAACTGTGTGCTGAAGGACATCTGCCTCTTAGTGTTGTGAAATCTCTCTTGCGTTTTGAGCTGTTCTGAGCATTGCAGTAAAACCTCTTGAGTCCTGTTTTGAAGTGCTTTGCAGAATATTTGCACCTTACAAAGGGTTTATTATTGGTGTTCTGAAGAGTTTTGAACAATGTAGGCTTCAGGCTTACAGCTCTGCCAGAAGACATACCTGGGTTGCGTCCTACATTCACTCATTTCACTTACAGCAACCCTTGCAATTTTTGTTTTACATTGTTTTATGAAAAAAAAAAAATTCATATACAAAGACTTAATAAGATCTTTTATTTACTTTTTTTTTTTTTCCAGTGTGGCTTTTTCAAAAGAAAATATAGAGCTATGGTGGAGCAAGAGGATACGTCCTGAAGACTGAACTGGCCAAAGCAGACAGCTCTGTATGCTTTCCCCAGCTTTTGGAAAAAAAAAGTCTCTGGCAAAGTCAAAGTCTGGCTAAGATGCAAAGCAATCCATATTCCCTGGAAGAGCTATGGCACTCCAGATCTTGGCACTCTCCCATATTGCTGTTCTAACCATAGGGGCCCAGCTCTTTTGGGCAATTCGGTTACCAGCTTGTTTAATTTGAGGTATTTATCACAGAGGTATTGACAAACTCGATTCCCCATGAGAAATTTTGCTTATTGTAGATACACTAGGAAAAAAATCATCTTGGAGCTTGTTAGATTTATGTATTGGATTGCAGACTTAGTTGCTGTGATGCTGAGTGGCTCTTGATTTTGGTATTGAGTAGCTTCATAAAATTGAAATGAAAATTGATTAGGGGAAGCTTTCCATCCTGCTATTGCTATTGAAAATGGAGACACAAGCATTTTACATATACATGTATATATATATGCACAAATTTGTGCATTTTAATACTGTAAATAGTAACACAGTATGTCCCTTGATGTCTGGTTCTTGGAATCAGAAGCATGTGTATGTGGCTATTAGGGGGTTTTGTACCTCACAAACTTATTCCTGATTTCCCATTTTCAGTTGCTTTCAAATCCTCATTTCGTCACCAATAAACCTTTGTATCGTTGACGTCATTGCCAGTTCAGACAGACTCCTCCTAGATCAGATTTCCCCAAATTGTCACTAACACACACACCACCACCCCCCCCACCCCCCCCCCCCCCGCAGCTTTTACCACAGGTGTTTGCCATTTCCAAATAATGACAAGGACAGACATTTGATACTATTCCTCTCTCTGTCTTTCCCTGTCCTGAACTGTGTAGTTGTCTTATTTCTGTCATGTTTGGCTAACCATCAGCCCCACAAACCTAATGCGTGTTCATGCACAGCAGTAGATTAAACAAAGATTTTTTTTTATTCAGACCTTCAGTAGGCAAAACGGTTTCCATCCGTGTTGGCTTAACCCGTGTTGCCTGATGGAAATCCAAAGTTGCACGTAGCAGGGACTGAGAAGATGAGACTTCCTAGATGAGAGCTCAGAAAGGGAATCGCCTGAAACAGGGAAGCGCCTGTGTCAGGTCTTTTATCGTAACGGCTCGGTATTATTTGGACAGAAATGTGCGTTCCCTGGTCTGAGTGGCTTTGCTGTCTCCCCCCCTTTGTGTAAATCCTCTTTTTTTGTACTGTATTTAACCGCATGTTGTTTGAACATAATTCTTTGCACTGGAAGCCTGACCGAGTGTTGCACTTGCTGGCTGGAGGTGGTTTGAGGATTTTGCTGTACACTTTCCCAGGCAGCATAGCAACTCCGTGGCACTGCTCTCCATCACTCAGTCCAGACTTTGGCAGAGCTCTCACAAAGCCATTCTTCCTTGTCTGTCCCTCTGTGGAAGGAATTCCGTACGCAGAAAGCAGAATGTGCTGGGCTCTTTGAAGCTCTTCAGAGCTCTTTGAAGAGCCTCAGGCAAGACAGCTTCTCTGCAGTAGTGACTGTGGTGGTGGCATTATAAGGAAGATGCTTTTTTGAAGGTTCCTTTTTTATTCACTTGTTTATTTGTAAGTGTGAGGGCATGCTGGCTGTTCTTGTGGAAGGGAAAGGTTGTGTTCCTTTTTCCAATGCTCTACACAGGTCTTGCACTGAGTGACGTGTGCTGCGGAGAGCTGACAGTGGAAGGTCTGCAGCGTACTAGCAGTTGTGGTCTTGCAGCCCATCCTTCCTCCCCCTGCATCATCCCTTTTCCCCTATTTTCTTCTCTGAACTAAGTTTCCCTCATTACTTTGATCCCTTTTGTTGTCCCTTACGGCTCTCAAGAGGGTCTGCTCTTGCAGCAGGTAATGCTGTTTTCCATTTTAGATGTTTTTTCTTAAATGCATTACAGTGGTCTGTGACACGTAATTTCTGATGAGTGCCATTTGACCATGTAATTCTTTGCTATTGCTATAGCAGGTGCCAAACACGTGCAGTAATCGGATGGCACTTAAGAGATCAGTCAAGACTGCCAAGACTCACAGTCCTGCAAACCACAGCTGTGGTGCTGTTTTTCCATGGAAGCCTTGCTGTGCCTGCTTCTAAATTTATTTGCAATCTGTACTTTAAGCAAAATCCCCTGTGCAAAAGCCTTGTCAACACTCGTGGGCCTTGCTGCGTCGCCCTGGCTTTTGTGCACGCTGGCAGCGGTGCTCCCAATGACTGTGGCTGGGCAGGTGCCAGGAACTTGGGCACAACCACTGCCCGGCGGCTCCTGACCAGCCTTTCTGTGCTGCGTGTGAAGGACGCCATGGCCTTGGAATGGTGGTTGGAGTTTTGATCAAAAAGATGCATTTCCTTGAGCAGGGCTTCACTGCTGCGTGGCTTTTCAGAGACAGCAGCCCAGCGCCCACAGGGTCCATCCCAGTCTTGGCTGTGTCCATGAAGTTCTCAGGCTGTCCATGGTCTGCAGTGCCAGGACTGAGACCTGGAATTCGTCGGCTCTGCTTGAACTGTAGAGGGCTGCAACAGAAGGAAAGAGAGCAGAGCTGAAACCTGCTGATCTGCAGAGACCCGCAGGCATCCCTTCCAGCCCATGCCAGCCCCAACCATCCCTTTCCCTGGTCAGGAGGCGCAGGCGGACAAATGGATCACCTGGAAGCTGCTTCTCAGGATTGCAACAAATGCCCCCAAGATGTTCCCTGGAGCAGGATAGGGCATGGCAGCACACTGCCCAGGATCTGTGCCCTGCCCCCAGCCCCATCACACACGGCACTGCCCCTACTCACCGCTGTAAATACCCTGCAGCGTGTCTTTGCTGCTGTTCTCCAGGTGCTTCCCGGCCAGTCCTGTGCAGAGAGCTCGGTCAGACCTGCTGCTGCCCAGCATGCTCCCGGCAGCATGGCCCCAGCTCTGCCAGTTTGGCTGCACCCCTTCGTCCCCTCAGCAGGGTGACCCCAGGGAAAGACAGGACCTGAGGGGAGGTGGCACTGAGCAAGGTGCCACCGAGCCCTGCTGCCAGGGCAGGGGTAGGAGGGGGAAGCACAGAGCCCCTGGCTGCACAGGCCCTGTACAGGGCAGCTGGGGCTCTGGCAGCCACAGGGCTGCTCCTCGCTGCCAGTGCAGCAGATGGGACTGGGGCCAGGCTGCCATAAGGGGGACTCCAGGGACTGCGGCTCACCGATGAACCTCACGGCTGCCATTCGCACGGTGACCTGAGCGTGCTGCAGATAAGGCATGCTTTGACGCACATATTCTTCAGCCCTGCTCCGGTCGTGCTCCAGCTGGAGAGAGCAAAAGGGGTGCAGGGATGATACAGACCCTCCCCAGTCACCCGGGCATATCCCTCCTCCTGGCACCCCACACCCCTGCCTTGCTCCTCAGTCCATTTGCATCTCCCAGGCAGAGTGGGATCAGGAGGTCCTGAGAGCCCTCTGTGCCACTGCCAGATGGCTCCTCTTCAACGTCCTGAGGGTGGGGAGGCAAGAGGGGCACCCGTGTCCAGCCTGGGACTTGTCCTCACCAGGCACTCCACAGTTCTCTCTCTCTCCAGTACCCGCACGCGGTGACCAAGCCGTTTCCATTTAAGCGCCTTCGCAGCTACACAGAGGACTTCGTAAGATACCTGCAGAGAGCGACAAGGACTGGGGAGATTGTGGAGAAGGCTTGGGGCCCAAAGCCCTGGCCCCTGCAGGGGTCAGCTGTGAAGCCTCTGGGGACCCTGGTATTCGTGGACTGCTGCTGAGCCCTGCTGGACACATAGGGCAGGCGTGGCAAATGTCCCTGCCAGCTTCTCCTGCCCTCCCTGCTGCCCAGGCAACCCCCACGGGCTCAGCATGCCCTTCCCCACACCACTGCTCAGGTTTGCAATCTGTACCTTGGCCACACTCTCAGTCTCATCACTCATGTGCAACACGAGTGGGACCAGGCTCTGCCTGCACGTTCTTCCGCATCTGCCGCTGGTGCTTCCAATCCGCCATCTGTATTACTTCTTTGAATAGGCAGATGGAGAGCTCTCGCACCTGGCTGGACACCTGGTGAGGAGGAGGAGGACAGAAGGGCGTCAGTAGCAGCAGCTCCCTGAGCAAGGGCGTCAGCGTGGCTGAGGGGAGGGGTTTCAGGTCTCCCAGAGCCATCAGCAAGTCAGGGAGAAGCTGAGCTGGGCTGCAGAGCCCAGAAGGCATCCCCGTGAGAGCGCAGGGGCATGAGGAGGGGCACAGCCCCATGCAAGTGCTGCCGCCAGGCTCTGCTAACAGGCACTTGTCCTTGCAAAGGGCCCATCAGTGAGGATCAGGCTTCCATAGCAGCCTCACATCATCAAAGTGTTGCATGAACTCCTCGGCCAGCTGCAGAGCAGTGGAGCTGTCCTTCTTCTTCAAATGACCCATCACATTTCTGAAAATGAGCAGGGCCTTCATCCTGGTGTCTGCATTTGCACTCTGCAGGGCCTCCCTCAATTCTGGCAGCAGGACCAGTATTTTCTTTGCCTGTACAAAGCACAGAATTCCTTGTATGTGAAGTGGCAAAGGACCACCCAGGCCAAAATGCTGTGGCCATTAAGCACCAGACTCCTGCCTGGCTGACTGGGCAGTGGCACAGGAATCCCTGCAGCAGCCTCCTGGCAGGCCATCCCCATGGTGCACTGAGGGGATCGTGGCCTGTGATGGGATTGTGTGGGCATTTGGAGCTGTGACCCCAGCTCCCGATTCCCAGCCCTGGTCAAGCCGCCGCGTTACCCACTGCCCAGCCCCAGGAGGCCAACACGGCTTCCCTTGCCTATGCCCTGCTCACCGTGTCAGGTGACTGTGACAACGTGATGAGGCCTGTGAGCGTCAGCGAGAACAGCACCACATTTTGACACCACGGGAACTTCTCCCTGTTGTACACCCCAGCGAATTCCTCTGGTGTCACATCGCTGCAGGCCAGGAGCTGAAACAAAGATGGCAGTGAGGGACCGGCCGAGCCTGCAGGGCTCCCGGCACTGTGCAGCTCCTGGGTCCCGCTGGCAGCTCAGGACAAGGGCACCGGGGACAGAGAGCCCGTGCTGGGGGACACCAGCCGCACACCACACGCTTGTCTGTGCCGGCTCTGCTGGTGTAAGCAGAGCACTGACAGGGACTTTGTGCACCCGCACCCAAGCAGCGTGGCATGGCCCTGTGTGGCTGGCACAGGGGAACCTGGCGCTGGGCTGGCCCTAACGGGCTGCATCCCTGTTTCCCAGAGGAGGTGACTGTTTGGGGGCAGATGGCAGGGAAGAGGGCTGTGCCTGTGTTTCTGGAGAGGCAGGCACAGCCCTGAGTATGAGCAAGGACTGGTCTGGTTACTCACAGCCAAGAGCTGGATACAGAACTTCATTCTGCAGAATCTGTGTCTGATACATGACCGCAGGTGCTGGAGGTTCCTTCTCAGCTCCATCAAGACCTTCACCAAGATGAGGGGCTGGGACAGCAGCGCTTCCCACATGATCCGGGTGTTATAAATTGGGACCACAACGGATCATAATCCAATTGAAATTTTATTAATTATAGCAAGTAGAATATGAGCAAAGACAGCGCTGGACGACAGGGGAGTCTGCGCTCCGACAACTGCCGTGCTGAACAGTTCTAACAGTCCCTTTTTATCAGTCCTCCAGTTCCGCATTCGTATCTTCAACGGAGTACTCTGCGCATGCCCCAGTTGCTTGAGGCTGAAGGCTTGAAGTCCTCCTCGGTTACCTTTAGATATCCTTTTCCATATATGGTCTTCAACTTGCTGTGCAATAATTTTTAGAATTGTTTTGCAAAACCCCTTAGTAAGCGTCTTGCGGTTTGTAAGTAATTTTGGTGTCAACTTATGCAAGTAAAGCACTTAAGCAAAGCAATAGTTGCCCCCACCCATATGTCTGCCAGGTTTTTTAGAACATCTTGCAGATATTTCCTCAAAACTTGCAGATATTTCCTCAAAACTTGCGCAAGCGGTGTCTGGTTTAATCTGCACAAGCGACCACGGTTATCTTTTCTTTTGTTGTCTAATCTTTACATCAGGCTTAGCATAAATCTTAATAAACAATACCATAGTCCCTAGTTTTTCACACCGGGCAAGTCTGCAGACACAGAGCACTCTGTCAGCAGGGCTGCCTTGGCCACCACACGGTGCCTGGGCCAGTCCTGCAGGTACGCGCACTGGAGACGCGCACTGGAGACTGCTCAGACGGCATTAGATGACCGATGTTTTCTTGTCCAAGTCCTGCGTTTAGGGGGTCAGGGATGGCAGGACGCAGAGAGGAACAGCACCTGGGCAGGCTCAAGGGCAGGGCAGCCACAGGCCCCTGTGGCAGAGGGGGACCGGCAGGACGTGGCAGAGAGGGACCGGCGGCTCCTGGCCAAACGGCTGCGCTCCAACTGGGAGCAGAGGCACGCATGGGAGTTCCAGCGGCTGCGGGAGCTCACCCAGCGGCAGGAGCAGATCTGCCAGCTGCTGCGCTCCAAGGAGGCAGCGCGGTGCAAGCTGCAGGGGAAATGCAGCACCAGCACGCCGCCGCCCGTCAGGCACAGAGCCTGCAGCATCAGCTGGAGAAGGAGCTGGCCAGAGGAGCCTGGAGCAGCAGCGAGGCCCGCGGTGAGCTCCGGAACGAACTCAGCAAGCTGCGCTGGGAGAACAGGAAGGAGCAGCCGCCCACAGCCACCACTCCCAACGAGCTGCTGCTGCTGCTGCAGAGGAGCTTCTTCCTAACGTCCAACTCGGAGCCGTTCGAAGGCGAGCAGCCAGATGGCTGCGGCGAGGCCAAGGCCAGGGCCTGGCACCATCTGCAGCCCCTCCTGAGCTGCGGGTCCATAGGGCCCTGCCCATTGTGGAGCCTCGTGGCACACAGCTCCCGCAGCGGGCAGCCCACGGGCACTTCCAAACTGGACTGTGCCACGCTGTGGGAATCCCGCCACAAGCAAGGGCCGGGCCGGGCCTGGCTGCTTCACAGGTGCACAGTGCTCTGGGCTCCAGCGGGGAAGGTGAGGTCCAGGGCATAGGAGCCACCCCATCTCCAGCCTGGGGCCTTCCTCACCAAGCACTCCACAGTTCTCCATCTCTCCAGTGCCTGCACGTGGTGACTGTAACCTTGACTTCCAGGCAAGAAAAAAAAGAAAAGGTTGTGAAACTAGAAGGTGAGAAGAACAATATTTGTAAGAGCATGTCAGCAATTGTGTTGTCAGCACAAATCTAGCCCGTGCTGAGCTGCATTCAGAATATTCTGAGATACTCTTGATACAAATTGAAGCTTTTAATTCAAAAACAGCTCTTGCAACTGCACTTCTAAAACTGCTTTTTAGATGGCTCTAAAAAACCCAAGGGAAGTATGAGCTTTACACCCTTTATTCTGTAAGTGACCAAACCTGGTTGTCGTCTTCACGTCACACCTGTAGCAGCAACACTTCTCGCTCTAAGAAACATGTTTTGTAACCTGTATAAATCCTTCGTAAATTGTTTCTCACATTAATTGACCTGGAAAATAATGGCAAAAACTCATAGCAGACCTGTGTCTGCACCACTAAGCGAAACCAGGCCAGGAGGTAACACACTGTTTAACCGATAGCAAGTTCCTTGGTCTGATTTTAGCCTGGGGAGTCACCCAGACAGATGAGGAACATGGGGACAGAGCTGGGGAGTGTCTCTGGGCATCACCCAGGGCTGACTTGTCGCCACTGATACTTCATTTGTCCATGAACTTGGGCATCCTTAGTGTAGCAGGAGCAATGGTGGAGGCACTCCTGGGATGTGGGATGTATTCACTGCTCAGTCCTGTCCCTGGAGCAGTTCCAGCACGGGCAGGGCAAGGAGATGGTGTTCTTGTGGGACCAGACCTATATTCAGAAATGATGCTTGGCTGTCACCCAGCGGCATGTGCTTGCAAAGTTTCTCATCTAGGAGCAGCTTGGACAGATGATCAGGTGGTGGCTCCTTTAGGATGCCCCTGTCTCCATCCAGCTCTGGTTCCTGGAGCTGGCTCAGTCCCTCTGTGCCCAGTCCTCAGTGCTAACCTCTTGGCTCTCGGGGTCCAGGCAATGGTGAGGGAAGATAGGCTAAGCCTACCTTTCTTCCTTGTTTCTGGCTTCATGAATCACCGTGGTCTCCTTCCTCCCTGGAGTGGGGAGGGTTTTATTGGAGGGTTTGTCTCTTTAGGTTATTAGATGTTTTAAGACTTTCTTTTTATTTCTGCTTCCAGCTTTCATGCAGAGGATCTTTAAGACTGGCAGTAGTGAGAGTCTGGTCTGTAAGGCATCTGGTAAGGAAGAGTGGGTACAGTGGCCAGACACTATTTGAGGAAGAGGGAGACTGTAACAGATGACTGAATGAGAAAGTGGGCTCCAGGAGAGGCTTGGGGAGTAGTCACTCTGATCATCTGGAAGCCTAAACCCTTCAATGACTCCAAGTACCCCTTGCTGAGGTGAGTAGAGTGAGAGAGGACGCCTGCAACACCGGAGTGGAGCGGGGAGAGATCAGCATCCAAGAGCCTCAACTCAGAGCGACAAAAGCCATTGAGGAGGGAGCCTCAACTCCTCAACAGGCCTTGCCCAGGAGACGGCAGCTCAGCTCTCGCGAGTAGCTGACTGACCGGGGGCGGAGCCAGCAGGCTCGGCGGCAGCTGTGAGCGCTTAAAACCCTGCAGAGGGAGCGCGGCGAGGCAGTTTGCGCGGGCAGGCGAGTGGGGCGAGCGCCTGATCAAGAGGACTCGGCTGGAGCGCAGGAGGAGGAAGGACTGCTTGCTTGTGCAAAGAGACGTAGACGGACCGATCAACCAGATAGATCATGGTCACCACTCGATCAAAACCTGTAGTGAGGAATAACGTGGGTACCCAGACTGAGCCTTCCTGCAGACATGCGGCCGTGCAGGTCCCTGGCTGCAGTGAATGCCTGAGCCTGGCACTTGTATCGGAGAGAGCCAGGGACACCGCTTGTGTGCAGTGTCAGCAAATAGATGACCTGCTAGAGCAGGTGGTTGAACTGAGGGAAGACGTTGAAAGGTTGAGAGCTATCAGAGAGTGTGAAAGTGAAATTGATTGGTGGAGCCACACCCTAAGGCAAGGGCAGAGGGAAGTGGTTGAACAAGTGATAGATCCCCTTCCCTCCTACCATCAGACAGAAGGAGTAAACTTAAGGAACAAGGAAGTATGGAGGGAGGTCCCTCCTCGGAGAGGTATGCGAAAACCCTCGCAATCCCTTCCTTCCTCCCAGTTGCCCTTGAGCAACAGGTATGAGGTCTTGGAACTACAGGGCCAGGTAAATGGTGATGGAGGGGTAGATCCATCCAGTAAGTCACCTAGGGCTTGTCGCTCACCCCCATGCCTTAGAACTTCCTCAACAAAGAAGAAGAGTAATTGTGGTGGGTGACTCCCTTCTGAGGGGAACAGAAGGGCCCATTTGTCGACCTGATCCATCCCACAGGGAAGTCTGCTGCCTACCTGGGGCTCAGATTGGAGATGTTAAAAGGAAACTCTCTGATCTGGTGCAGCCCTCTGACTACTATCCGCTGCTGGTTTTTCAGGTTGGCAGCGATGAAATTATTACAAGCAAGGCAAGGGCAACGAAGAGAGACTTCAGGGCCCTGGGACGGCTGGTTAGAGGGTGTGGAGCACAAGTGGTGTTTGCCTCCATACCTGTTACTAGCAAAGGTGAAGAGATAAATAGGAAGAGACTGCAGATCAATATATGGCTATGGGACTGGTGCCAAAGGCAGGGGTTTGGGTTTTTCAATCATAGGCTGCTATATGAGACACCTGGTTTGCTGGTGGCAGGTGGGATACATCAGTCCCAGAGGGGGAGAAGGTTTCTGGGGCAGGAGTTAGCAGGGCTCATTGACAGGGCTTTAAACTAGGTAGGAAGGGGGAAGGGGAGATGATAACTGGGCCTGTTGGGGACAGGCCCAAGAGAAACATGCTAGGGCTTGAAGAATGGCAGACTAGGGAGAACTCTCAATCTATTGTTTCATTTGCGGGAAAGGGTAGTTGTTTAAACCCTGTCCTGCAGGGAAAAAGGGTATCTGGGCAAGAGTTAGTAGAGCTCACTCACAGAGCTCTAAGTTAGATTCGAAGTGCGATGGGGTTGTAGCTGGGTTTGAACTAGCGGGGCAATGTTCTAGTATGAATGAAGACCAGAAGGCATCCCGCCTTCCAAATGTGCCACTAGCGTGCTCAGCTCGCCCCTGAAATGCCTGTACGCCAATGCACGCAGCATGGGGAATAAACAGGAGGAGTTAGAAGTCTGTGTGCGGTCTAAAGGTTATGACCTGGTGGCAATTACAGAGAAATGGTGGGACAGCTCGCATGACTGGAATGTGGTTATGGATGGCTATGTCCTTTTTAGGAAAGATAGATCAGCAAAGCGAGATGGTGGAGTTGCTCTTTATGTGAAAGAGTTCTGTCCAGGGGCAGATGAGGACCAGGTGGAAAGTCTGTGGGTGCGAATTAAGGGACAGGCTGGTACGGGGGGCACAGTTGTGGGGGTCTATTACAGACCTCCTGATCAGGACGAAGGAGTTGACGAGGCTTTCTACAGGCAATTGAAAGCAGCCTCACGACTACATGCCTTGGTCCTTATGGGGGATTTTAACTACCCCGATATTTGCTGGAAGACTTACACAGCCAGTCGTTCACAGTCTAGGAGGTTCCTCCAGTGCATTGATGATAACTTCTTAATGCAAATGGTGGACGAACCAACTAGGAGAGGAGCGCTGCTGGATCTGGTACTCACCAACAAGGACGGTCTGGTTGAAGTAGTGACGGTCAATGGCAGCCTGGGCTGCAGTGACCATGAGATGGTGGAGTTTAGGATTTTGTGTGGGAGGAATAGAATACCTAGCAAGGCCACATTTCTGGATTTCCAAAGGGCAAACTTTGGCCTCTTCAATCAATTGCTAAGGGAAGTATGATGGCAAAGGGTACTAGGTGGTAAAGGGGCTCAAGATGGTCAGCATTCAAGAACCATTTCTTGTCTGTGCCGGCTCTGCTGGTGTAAGCAGAGCACTGACAGGGACTTTGTGCACCCGCACCCAAGCAGCGTGGCATGGCCCTGTGTGGCTGGCACAGGGGAACCTGGCGCTGGGCTGGCCCTAACGGGCTGCATCCCTGTTTCCCAGAGGAGGTGACTGTTTGGGGGCAGATGGCAGGGTGCTTCTCAGCTCCCTCAAGACCTTCACCAAGATGAGGGGCTGGGACAGCAGCGCTTCCCACATGGCCTGAGCAACTTTGCTGAAAGAGAACACTGTCAGCAGGGCTGCCTTGGCCACCACACGGTGCCTGGGCCAGTCCTGCAGCAGCCAGGCTATGCTGCAGCCCTGGCCCTTCCTGACCCCTCACTGAGAGTGCCCAGGTCCCAGATGGGGCAGGCAGGAGGGGGCTGAAACTGTTCCCTGTGGGGCAGGGAGGAAACTCGTGGCAGGCCTCGGGTCTGGCTTGGACAGCTTTGGCTACTGCAGGCCTGGCCAACCCATCAGGGCAGGAGAGAGTGATGGGGTACAGGGCCCAGCTCCTCAGGGGTGTCCTGCAGTTTTCTGTGGGCCTCCACGTCCCTCTCCCCACATGGAACAAACCCACGAGGGCTGTGGGGGTCAGTACCTGTTACATGCTGGAGAGATATCTATAAGGCTCAAGATCATCTCCCTGGGCTTCTGCTGTGCCATGCTTAGAAACAGCGACTTCAGGCTGCACCGGGCTGATGCTGCACTGATGTGCTGCAAGTTGTTATAGATGCAGCGCGTGATGAACCACACCTGGAGAGCACACGGGTGAGGGTGGTGCTGCCACCAGACTGCAGCCATTTCCTCAGCTGCTGCTGAAACAGCTGCCCTTCCCATCCTACTCTACTGGCATGAAATGGCTTCAAGGTGCCTGAAGCACCTGGGTGAGGGGAGATGGGATGTAGGGAGGAACAGTGCCTGGAAGGACTGGAGGACAGGGCAGCCACAGGCTGCTTACCTCTGTCAGCCAGGAGGCAGGTTCTGCCACGGCCATGTTCACAACGCTGATCAACTCTTCCTTGTCACATACGCATGAGTCTCTCATGGCCTCTATGGCCCTGAGGACGATGACTGCCTTATCAGGAGGGTGGAGGTATTCCCCAAATGCCTGCAGGAAGGAGGAAGGCGGGGAAGACGTGTTACACTGAGTGCCCTGATAGTGCTGCTCAGCTGGGCAGTGAGAGCAGCTCTGGCGAGAGGACCCACGGGAAAGCTGGCAGCAGGGGCTGGAGTCGTTGCGGAGTAGAGGATAAGAAGAGAGGTCCCTAGGTGAGAGAGGAGGGACCCTGGAGTGCAGCCCTCTGAAGTCCCTGCTCCAGAACAGCAGCAACCCTCTGACCAGGGACAGTGAGGTCATGCCAAGCCCAGTGGTTTTGGATCCCTTTGCAGCACCCTCCCGAGGGGCAGTGATCCTGCAATGGGGGAATGGGCGTATGGCTCCCTGAGAAGTCAGGAGTGCCGAACTTCAGAGCTGGGCTCCCTGTGCAGGACAGGCAGGTCCCAGTGGGTCTCTGCCCCGGTCAGACCTGGGCAGAAAAGCAGGAGGGACTGCGAGGCATGGGAAGAAGGGCAGCACCCGCAGCCACTGCTGCGGTGCCTGAGGAGAGGGGTCAGCGCCTGCAGAACACAAGCAGGATGGGACCTGGCGGCTGCCAGCACCCAGTGCCAGCAGACCCAGGCCCAGGCGGCAGGGCTGGCAGACACCCTCTGTCCCCAAGCCCAGCTCTGGCCCCCAGCGTTGCCCCACTGCCAGGGCTGCTCAGCCCTGCAGCTCAGTGTCTGCCTGCGCACGCTGGTCCCTGCCCTCCCCCTGCACGGGCCCTGTGCGTCCCCACAGTGTGCCGATGCCTGGAAACTTGCCCCCTTCCTCAGGCCAGCCATGTGTCCCCTCACCTTGATGTTCTCTACTACCTGACACTGCTCACAGAACTCCTTTAGTTCCTCTAAGAAGCCCTGGTCCCTGGGAGCTGTTCAGAGGCTGGAGACGGCCTGCAGGAAAAATGAAGCGCAGCTTTCAATGAGAAGGACGGAATATTCCGCAGTTGGCTAAAACTGTGCATGCTTTGCTCAGCTAATTTTGCATCTGTGCCTTGGTTATTCCACCTGTGCTTTCCTTTCCATAATGCATTGACACGAGCACATAGTAAAGGTGACATCTTTCTTTAGACCCTCTTGAGACGTTACACTTATGACCTTACTTTTGCAAGGTACACAACGAGTAGGTTCAAGTACACAGAGAAAAGATCCTTGACCTTGTATCTATGTACTTGTCGTGGAAATAAAAGTAAGGCAGTAAAATACCTGTGCTGAAAATGTATTTCTGATGCTCAAAATCTTCACGCACATTCGAACACGCCTCCCATCTCCCTGCCACCCACCCAAAGAAAACCTGCAGTGTTCATGCTTGGAAAATGTTCTTAGCTTTGATAATGCTTGTCTTTATTCTCTTAGGTCATTTTTATTAAAACTAAAACAATATAACAGATAGACGCTACCGGTGTTTCAAGTACGTCTTCAAATACATGTCAGTACCTTAAAATATTTGCTTTAAATTAAATCCAGGATTCATACCTACTTTGTGCCCCTGTTGAATACAGTAATCGGTCACAAGGTTTGTGTTAGTGTGTAGTGGTTAAAGATCAGTTTTAAAGCTGTAGTAAATACAATAATTATTTGTATGTACAGGTTAACATTTTGTTCATGTAACACTTTTTTTCTAACAGCCGCCATACTCTTCAGGTGTGTAATGTGTGATGGAAGTGAAGTCAAACCTGTCTTTTTTTATTTTATGTCCAAAAAAGCACCCCAGAACAACAGACTTCCCATTTCTGGGACACAGAATGATTCCTTACTGACTTAACCTCAAGTGAGCTCTTTACTACAGCTCTAATTAAAAATGTAAGCTTACTTTTAAAATGCTTTCTCAATCAACCTTGGTCTATTTAGAAATTCTTTACCTTAGTAGGTTTTGGATCAGCTTCCAGGTTAAAAAAAAAAAAAAAAAAGGAGAAAAAAAGAAAAAGCTCAGTTTCTTAAAATCCAGTGATTTATGTTTTTTTTCTTTAAACATATTGTCTTCTCTTTTAACAGGTCAAAAGACATCACTTACTCAAGAAACTGAACTTCTGGAATCCCTGCTTCAAGAAGTAGAACATCAGGTGCTTATGAAAAGAGCTGAAATATTGTGTTACACAGATCCCTCCCTCCTCAGTCAGCCTTCCTTACTTAATTTGTTTTTAAACTGTCAATTGATGCATATTTTTTGAGGGTATCTTTTCATTTAAGTCATCTTAGGTCACGCAATTTCTTCTTTAAAAAGTTGCTTGAAAAACTAGTACAGGGATTAATAGCAGTATCCTAGAAAACTACACAGTTGCACGTTTGGTCAATGTAACATTGCAAATCCTTTCTGTCGTAGTTTGAACTTGAAGCATTTAGGTGGTGTGGGTCTTTTAGTCTGTTAGATTCTGTTAGTTCTGCCGCTGTCAAGTGCGTATGAATAGTGGTGGCTATAAATTGAGAATAAACAAAAGTGTTTTGTTTCTCTGCTTTTGAGGAAAATTGAACTGGTTCTAGCTGTTTATTTCTGTCCACCTGTCTTTCCAAGAAGATATTTTATGTATTTATTTATTTATATACATAATATATATATTTTTTGTCTGTTTGTTGAGAGCTCTCTGTAGTTGCATATATTGCATCCCAAATGAGGATGTTTTAAATCCCGAACAGCAGTGAGTATGCAGCTCTACAGGTCAGCTTCTCCTTTTCAGAATAAAGCCCCATTAAAATATTAATAAATCAGTGTTAGTGAAACGTGACCTCTCCTCCCTGCAAATAGGAGGAGGAAAAGCATGCTTATTTAAAGTCATCACTATGTCAAGAAAAAAAATTATTTAGAGAAGGGAGCTCATGCCGGAGCAGGAACACCAGGTTACAAATGAATTATTTGAAGACTTTAAAAAATGTACATATTAGTCTTAATGTATTAATATCACAGGCGCTTTTATTGCTGTGTTGTGATGCATTTGGCAGATTATCCTAATGTCTGATTAAGTGTCATTTCCAGATCAATCTGGTTTTTATTGCCCAAACACCATAATAGATGTGACTTGGTATTAATCAGACATCTATATAAATTAGTTCAACCTAAGTGAAGTACGTGATAGTTGCTGCAACTTTCACTGTAGGGTTTCGAAGCCTTAAACATTCAGAACATCCCGACTGGGTTGCATAGGCCCTAGGAGTGAGCCAGAGTTAGAATATCCATTTCAATTTCCTAACAGAAATTTTAGAACACGTGACCATCGGCTGTTGTAGGCAAATTCTTCATCTTGGGAGTTGCCAGAACCCAAACAAATGAAAAACCCCAAAGAACCCAGAACGTTCCAAGCTGCATTTTACATTGCACTGTGGGTAATCTTTCTGAAGCTGTAACAGACATGCAATTTATTTTTTAAAACCAGAAGTGGTCAAAACCTATGGTTTCTACTAATGTTCTTCCTTCTTGTTTTTTCCCCTAGTTACGATCGTGCAGTAAGAGCGAGTTGATCTCCAAAAGTTCGGAGATCCTGATGATGTTCCAGCAGGTTCATCGGAAGCCTATGGCCTCATTTGTCACCACTCCTGTCCCCCCAGACTTCACAAGGTCAGCACTGCAAATACTTTGCTTAAACTTGAAAGTCATCTCGCAAAGGTTTGTTTTGCTTGTTAAAAAATCCGTAGAGTAAATTAGAGGAGAATATTCATTTTGCTGTACCGCTGTATGGAGGAGGACATGCCTAATCTGGAAGGTAAGCGTATTATGTACCTCAGCCTTTTGTAAAGCCATGATAGGAGAGTGCCACTGTATTTTAAGAGGAGAATTTGAGAGAGTAAATGATAGGCGGCTGGTGGAGAGGTTGCCTGATGCTCACCTTCTCCACAATATGAGCTGTGGCATTGGTAATCCGGGGAGTAAAGTGATTTTGTCCGTTTCTGTGTTAAACCAGGTATCTCTGACTGAATTTGGGTCCAGGCATATACACTGAAAATTCTTAACTGCTTAATTACTCCTGTTAGTAACCTGTGCCGCAAGCAGGCTTTTCTGTTCTGGCAGGGCTTATTTTATGTCTGTAGTCCCTGCTGGGGAGTCACAGCAGTGGCTTGCAGCAACAGTTTCTTTTCTCTTTTACGCTTAGTTTACCGATTTGTCCTTTTCCTATTCTTCTTGGGTCCGTGAGTATATAATTGCAAGGCTCCCATGAGGTGCTTCTGCACAACACCTTAATTCACAAGATATAGCCACTTCATGGCACAATTCTTCATAAAGAAAGTGCTGCTGGTGCTGGGTTCTCAGGAATTCTGTTGAGAATTTAGGCTTGCTGGCTGAAAAATGTCTCGGAGAGCTCAGAAAGGGAATCGCCTGAAACAGGGAAGCGCCTGTGTCAGGTCTTTTGTCATAACAGCTCGGTATTATTTGGACAGAAATGTGCGTTCCCTGGTCTGAGTGGCTTTGCTGTCTCCCCCCTTTGTGTAAATCCTCTTTTTTTGTACTGTATTTAACTGCATGTTGTTTGAACATAATTCTTTGCACTGGAAGCCTGACCGAGTGTTGCACTTGCTGGCTGGAGGTGGTTTGAGGATTTTGCTGTACACTTTCCCAGGCAGCATAGCAACTCCGTGGCACTGCTCTCCATCACTCAGTCCAGACTTTGGCAGAGCTCTCACAAAGCCATTCTTCCTTGTCTGTCCCTCTGTGGAAGGAATTCCGTACGCAGAAAGCAGAATGTGCTGGGCTCTTCGAAGCTCTTCAGAGCTCTTTGAAGAGCTTCAGGCAAGACAGCTTCTCTGCAGTAGTGACTGTGGTGGTGGCATTATAAGGAAGATGCTTTTTTGAAGGTTCCTTTTTTATTCACTTGTTTATTTGTAAGTGTGAGGGCATGCTGGCTGTTCTTGTGGGAGGGAAAGGTTGTGTTCCTTTTTCCACTGCTCTACACAGGTCTTGCACTGAGTGACGTGTGCTGCGGAGAGCTGACAGTGGAAGGTCTGCAGCGTACTAGCAGTTGTGGTCTTGCTGCCCATCCTTCCTCCCCCTGCATCATCCCTTTTTCCCTATTTTCTTTGAACTAAAGAGGGTCTGCTCTTGCAGCAGGTAATGCCGTTTTCCATTTTAGATGTTTTTTCTCAAATGCATTACAGTGGTCTGTGACACGTAATTTCTGATGAGTGCCATTTGACCATGTAATTCTTTGCTATTGCTATAGCAGGTGCCAAACACATGTGCAGTAATCGGATGGCACTTAAGAGATTAGTTAAGACTGCCAGGACTCACAGTCCTGCAAACCACAGCTGTGGTGCTGTTTTTCCATGGAAGCCTTGCTGTGCCTGCTTCTAAATTTATTTGCAATATGTATTTTAAGCAAAATCCCCTGTGCAAAAGCCTTGTCAACACTCGTGGGCCTTGCTGCGTCGCCCTGGCTTTTGTGCACGCTGGCAGCGGTGCTCCCAATGACTGTGGCTGGGCAGGTGCCAGGGACTTGGGCACAACCACTGCCCGGCGGCTCCTGACCAGCCTTTCTGTGCTGCGTGTGAAGGACGCCATGGCCTTGGAATGGTGGTTGGAGTTTTGATCAAAAAGATGCATTTCCTTGAGCAGGGCTTCACTGCTGCGTGGCTTTTCAGAGACAGCAGCCCAGCGCCCACAGGGTCCATCCCAGTCTTGGCTGTGTCCATGAAGTTCTCAGGCTGTCCATGGTTTGCAGTGCCAGGACTGAGACCTGGAATTCGTCGACTCTGCTTGAATTGTAGAGGGCTGCAACAGAAGGAAAGAGAGCAGAGCTGAAACCTGCTGATCTGCAGAGACCCTCAGGCATCCCTTCCAGCCCATGCCAGCCCCAACCATCCCTTTCCCTGGTCAGGAGGCGCAGGCGGACAAATGGATCACCTGGAAGCTGCTGCTCAGGATTGCAACACATGCCCCCAAGATGTTCCCTGGAGCAGGATAGGGCATGGCAGCACGCTGCCCAGGATCTGTGCCCTGCCCCCAGCCCCATCACACACGGCACTGCCCCTACTCACCGCTGTAAATACCCTGCAGCGTGTCTTTGCTGCTGTTCTCCAGGTGCTTCCCGGCCAGTCCTGTGCAGAGAGCTCGGTCAGACCTGCTGCTGCCCAGCATGCTCCCGGCAGCATGGCCCCAGCTCTGCCAGTTTGGCTGCACCCCTTTGTCCCCTCAGCAGGGTGACCCCAGGGAAAGACAGGACCCGAGGGGAGGTGGCACTGAGCAAGGTGCCACCGAGCCCTGCTGCCAGGGCAGGGGTAGGAGGGGGAAGCACAGAGCCCCTGGCTGCACAGGCCCTGTACAGGGCAGCTGGGGCTCTGGCAGCCACAGGGCTGCTCCTCGCTGCCAGTGCAGCAGATGGGACTGGGGCCAGGCTGCCATAAGGGGGACTCCAGGGACTGCGGCTCACCGATGAACCTCACGGCTGCCATTCGCACGGTGACCTGAGCGTGCTGCAGATAAGGCATGCTTTGACGCACATATTCTTCAGCCCTGCTCCGGTCGTGCTCCAGCTGGAGAGAGCAAAAGGGGTGCAGGGATGATACAGACCCTCCCCAGTCACCCGGGCATATCCCTCCTCCTGGCACCCCACACCCCTGCCTTGCTCCTCAGTCCATTTGCATCTCCCAGGCAGAGTGGGATCAGGAGGTCCTGAGAGCCCTCTGTGCCACTGCCAGATGGCTCCTCTTCAACGTCCTGAGGGTGGGGAGGCAAGAGGGGCACCCGTGTCCAGCCTGGGACTTGTCCTCACCAGGCACTCCACAGTTCTCTCTCTCTCCAGTACCCGCACGCGGTGACCAAGCCGTTTCCATTTAAGCGCCTTCGCAGCTACACAGAGGACTTCGTAAGATACCTGCAGAGAGCGACAAGGACTGGGGAGATTGTGGAGAAGGCTTGGGGCCCAAAGCCCTGGCCCCTGCAGGGGTCAGCTGTGAAGCCTCTGGGGACCCTGGTATTCGTGGACTGCTGCTGAGCCCTGCTGGACACATAGGGCATGGGTGGGAAATGTCCCTGCCACCTTCTCCTGCCCTCCCTGCTGCCCAGGCAACCCCCGCGGGCTCAGCATGCCCTTCCCCACACCACTGCTCAGGTTTGCAATCTGTACCTTGGCCACACTCTCAGTCTCATCACTCATGTGCAACACGAGTGGGACCAGGCTCTGCCGCACCTTCTTCCGCATCTGCCGCTGGTGCTTCCAATCCGCCATCTGTATTACTTCTTTGAATAGGCAGATGGAGAGCTCTCGCACCTGGCTGGACACCTGGTGAGGAGGAGGAGGACAGAAGGGCGTCAGTAGCAGCAGCTCCCTGAGCAAGGGCGTCAGCGTGGCTGAGGGGAGGGGTTTCAGGTCTCCCAGAGCCATCAGCAAGTCAGGGAGAAGCTGAGCTGGGCTGCAGAGCCCAGAAGGCATCCCCGTGAGAGCGCAGGGGCATGAGGAGGGGCACAGCCCCATGCAAGTGCTGCCGCCAGGCTCTGCTAACAGGCACTTGTCCTTGCAAAGGGCCCATCAGTGAGGATCAGGCTTCCATAGCAGCCTCACATCATCAAAGTGTTGCATGAACTCCTCGGCCAGCTGCAGAGCAGTGGAGCTGGCCTTCTTCTTCCGATGACCCATCACATTTCTGAAAATGAGCAGGGCCTTCATCCTGGTGTCTGCATTTGCACTCTGCAGGGCCTCCCTCAATTCTGGCAGCAGGACCAGTATTTTCTTTGCCTGTACAAAGCACAGAATTCCTTGTATGTGAAGTGGCGAAGGACCACCCAGGCCAAAATGCTCTGGCCCTTAAGCACCAGACTCCTGCCTGGCTGACTGGGCAGTGGCACAGGAATCCCTGCAGCAGCCTCCTGGCAGGCCATCCCCATGGTGCACTGAGGGGATCGGGCCCTGTGACGGGATTTTGAGGGCATTTGGAGCCGTGACCCCAGCTCCCGATTCCCAGCCCTGGTCAAGCCGCCGCGTTACCCACTGCCCAGCCCCAGGAGGCCAACACGGCTTCCCTTGCCTATGCCCTGCTCACCGTGTCAGGTGACTGTGACAACGTGATGAGGCCTGTGAGCGTCAGCGAGAACAGCACCACATTTTGACACCACGGGAACTTCTCCCTGTTGTACACCCCAGCGAATTCCTCTGGTGTCACATCGCTGCAGGCCAGGAGCTGAAACAAAGATGGCAGTGAGGGACCGGCCGAGCCTGCAGGGCTCCCGGCACTGTGCAGCTCCTGGGTCCCGCTGGCAGCTCAGGACAAGGGCACCAGGGACAGAGAGCCCGTGCTGGGGGACACCAGCCGCACACCACACTCTTGTCTGTGCCGGCTCTGCTGGTGTAAGCAGAGCACTGACAGGGACTTTGTGCACCCACACCCAAGCAGCGTGGCATGGCCCTGTGTGGCTGGCACAGGGGAACCTGGCGCTGGGCTGGCCCTAACGGGCTGCATCCCTATTTCCCAGAGGAGGTGACTGTTTGGGGGCAGATGGCAGGGAAGAGGGCTGTGCCTGTGTTTCTGGAGAGGCAGGCACAGCCCTGAGTATGAGCAAGGACTGGTCTGGTTACTCACAGCCAAGAGCTGGATGCAGGCCTCCTCCGTGTGGGATATGAATCTCAAACGTGACTGCAGGTGCTGGAGGTTGCTGCTCAGCTCCCTCAAGACCTTCATCAAGATGAGGGGCTGGGACAGCAGCGCTTCCCACATGGCCTGAGCAACTCTGCTGAAAGAGAACACTGTCAGCAGGGCTGCCTTGGCCACCACACGGTGCCTGGGCCAGTCCTGCAGCAGCCAGGCTGTGCTGCAGCCCTGGCCCTTCCTGACCCCTCACTGGGAGTGCCCAGGTCCCAGATGGGGCAGGCAGGAGGGGGCTGAAACTGTTCCCTGTGGGGCAGGGAGGAAACTCGTGGCAGGCCTCGGGTCTGGCTTGGACAGCTTTGGCTACTGCAGGCCTGGCCAACCCATCAGGGCAGGAGAGAGTGATGGGGTACAGGGCGCAGCTCTTCAGGGGTGTCCTGCAGTTTTCTATGTGCCTCCACGTCCCTCTCCCCACATGGAACAAACCCACGAGGGCTGTGGGGGTCAGTACCTGTTACATGCTGGAGTGATATCTATAAGGCTCACAATCATCTCCCTGGGGTTCTGCTGTGCCATGCTTAGAAACAGCAGCTTCAGGCTGCACCAGGCTGATGCTGCGCTGATGTGCTGCAAATTGTTATAGATGCAGCGCGTGATGATCCGCACCTGGAGAGCACACGGGTGATGGTGGTGCTGCCACCAGACTGCAGCCATTTCCTCAGCTGCTGCTGAAACAGCTGCCCTTCCCATCCTACTCTACTGGCATGAAATGGCTTCAAGGTGCCTGAAGCACCTGGGTGAGGGGAGATGGGATGTAGGGAGGAACAGTGCCTGGAAGGACTGGAGGACAGGGCAGCCACAGGCTGCTTACCTCTGTCAGCCAGGAGGCAGGTTCTGTCATGGCCACGTTCAGGATGCTGATCAGCTCCTCCTTGTCACATACACATGGGTCTCTCATGGCCTGTATGGTCCTGAGGATGATGACTGTCTTATCAGCAGGTTGGAGGTATTCCCCAAATGCCTGCAGGAAGGAGGAAGGCAGGGAAGACGTTTTACACTGAGTGTCCTGATAGTGCTGCTCAGCTGGGCAGTGAGAGCAGCTCTGGCGAGAGGACCCACGGGAAAGCTGGCAGCAGGGGCTGGAGTTGCTGTGGGGTAGAGGATGAGAAGAGTGGGCCCCACGGTAAGGGAGGGTTGGGGGCGTGGGCATGGTGTGCTGGCCCTGCAGAGAACCAGGGCTTCTTGCTGGCCACGAAGGCTGGAGCTGCTGCTGGGACCCTGGAGTGCAGCCCTCTGGAGTCCCTGCTCCAAAGCAGCAGCAACCCTCTGACCAGGGACAGGGAGACCATGCCAAGCCTGCTGGTTCTCTATCCCTTTGCTTACACCAGTCTCCTGCTGTTGCCGCAGACAAGAGGCCCAGCAAGGGAGGAGCTCATTACCTTTGCCATGCTCCTCGTGTTGGATAAAGAAAGACAGGAGGGTTTCCCAGCTTCGTTTTTCCTTCCACCCTGGGGATGCTCTGGGTCATCCTCTGGTAACATCATGCCTAAACAGGAGGGGATCATGGAAGAGTCATTAGGACACAGCATTGATTATCATCGGTGACAGCTTTGGCTATGGGGACCATGTAACTGCTGGGTTCTGAGATGCCCTGAGAAGAGTGGGAAGGAGAGCAGCAAAGAGCAGTGCCGGACTTGTGGTGAGCACTTGGCTTCTGCAGCAAAACAATAGCTGGGATGCTGCGGGAAGCAGCTGTGACAGGCAGAGGAGGTGGGGGAAGATGGCAAGCCGTCCTGGGCTATGAGGAGACATCTGTGTGTGGAGGGACGCAGCCCAACGCAGTTTCTCTTACATTTTTGCTGCTGGATGAATCTGAAGAGGTACTGAAGAGCATCCAAAGCCTCCTGCTGGATTGCCCAGATCTTGCTAGTCCAGCAAACAATCAGACGTCCCAGCAGCTGTCCCAGCAAGCGGTCCTTGCTGATGTCATGGTGGGAAGAGCTGTCGTCGTGTTCAAGCAAGCTCCAGACCTGGGCAAGGGAGGCAGGACAGGTAGAAGGGCTGAGGGGCAGCAGCGCAACAAAAGCTCCGAACCTGAGACTGCCCCAGGGAAGGATCCTGGAGGGTCGGAGTTGTGCAGGGCCCTCCCAGAGCAGCGAGCTGGGCAGCCGGGCAGGGAGAGCTGCCAGGCCTGGCCTCCCGCCATGCTCCTTGGGCAGTGCTGACCTGCACAGGACTGGGGGCCAAGATGGCTGCTGGCAGAAAGGGCACTGGGGAGGAAAAAACATGGGAAAAAGAGAAGCCGAGACCCTTGCCCAGGGCAGAGCCGTGCTGAATGCCTCAGGCATCTTGAGCCGCAGGCTGCTGCCCACGGTGGGCAGGGAATGGGAGACAGCCTGGCTGGAGGGTGCCTGCCTCCCTACCTGCACTGAGGAAGAGCTGGCCATCAAATCGGCCAGCTTTGTGATCCTTGCCACGGCCCGTTCACATACAGCTGCGTACTCGATGTCGACGAAGGGCAGCAGCATCTGGAAGGAGAGAAAGTGGTGCTGTGCCCTGGGAGCTGGTGCCCGTGCCAGCAGCAGCAGCAGCAGCACTGCTCAAGTCCTGGCTGGACTCGTGCAGTCCTTGTGGCCCTGAAGGGAGGCAGATGCCACCCCAGGGTAGAGTCTGCTTCTTTCTGTGCCCTCCCCATGAGCACAGGCCTCTGTTCCCTCTCCGTGAAGGCTGGGCTTTTGGGCAGCACCCTCCCGGGGGGCGGTGATCCTGCAATGGGGGAATGGGCGTACGGCTCCCTGAGAAGTCAGGAGTGCCGAACTTCAGAGCTGGGCTCCCTGTGCAGGACAGGCAGGTCCCAGTGGGTCTCTGCCCCGGTCAGACCTGGGCAGAAAAGCAGGAGGGACTGCGAGGCATTGGAAGAAGGGCAGCACCCGCTGCCACTGCTGCAGTGCCTGAGGAGAGGGGTCAGTGCCTCCCGCTGCTTTGGTGCGAGGAAAGCTCTGGGGATGGAGCTGGCCCACAAGTGCCACGGCCAGGCTCCTTCCAACCCTGCTTTCTGCCAGTGCCGCACCTCCAAGATTCTCCGCAGGTCCCTGGAGCCCGGGGAGCTGAGCACCAAGCTCTCCAGCAGGACGTCCATGGCATCCAGGGTCTGCAAGAAGGAAAACTCTGACGTCAGTCTTTCTGCAGTCCCTCTCTCCCCGGTGATGGATCTAACCCCCCACACCATGGGGAGGACACCCCTGCCACCCAAGGGACACCTTGGAGCAGACAAGTTGCAGTGGGCAGAGGAGCCAGTCCAGAGGCACTGGACATGGCAAGGCCCACGAGAAGGAGATGAAGGGACAAGGGTGGGAAAGTAAAGCCGAGACCCTATCGTGCCATGGATCACTGGTTGTGGTTCAGCACTTGCCAGCCAGGGAGCAGCTCTGAGTGCTCCTGGCAGCCCAACAGCGCTTACCTTAAAGTAGAGAAAGATGTCTTTGCCCTGCCTAGCAGTGATGGGGGGAAGCAAGAAGACCGTCCTAAAACAGGACTGCAAAAGGCTTTTCTTCTTGCTCTCCAATAGCATCTCCACTTTGCTAAAAAGAGAGAGAGAGGGGCCTGTCAGACATGGGCGCTGGGAGCGCTGCCTCCGTGCCTTGTGCAGCTGGACACAGACCTCTGGAGCAGAGGTGACCAAGGGGGATGGAGCCCTGGTGTGCGGGGGGCCCTGCCAGGAGGTGCCTCCTCCCTCCTTGACGTGGCCCAGGCCAAAGAATGGTCCTGGCAGGCAAAGCCTCCCGCCTCCTGCTCTTGGGAGCAGCCAAGATGTGGTGGGGACCTGCAGGATCCCTCTGCTCTCACCTGCGCCTCTCCACAAGCCACGAGCAGAGAAAAGACCAGGCCCTCTGAGGGCACCACTGGACTCCGCCTGGATGGGAGATGCCCACTGCCAGGACCAGGGCTATGGGCTCTGCAGAGGTGTCTGCCAAACCAGGAGCTGGGCACGCACCTCATCTGGGCGAGGGTCAGCATGGCTTCCTGCCGCACCGCTGTGTGCAGGTGGCCCATGGGCTCCTCTTCCACCAGCGCCTGCAGAACACAAGCAGGATGGGACCTGGCGGCTGCCAGCACCCAGTGCCAGCAGACCCAGGCCCAGGCGGCAGGGCTGGCAGACACCCTCTGTCCCCAAGCCCAGCTCTGGCCCCCAGCGTGGCCCCGCTGCCAGGGCTGCTCAGCCCTGCAGCTCAGTGTCTGCCTGCGCACGCTGGGTCCTGCCCTCCCCCTGCACGGGCCCTGTGTGTCCTCACAGTGTGCCGGTGCCTGGCAACTTGCCCCCTTCCTCAGGCCGGCCGTGTGTCCCCTCACCTTGATGTTCTCCACCACCTGACACTGCACACAGAACTCCTTTAGTTCCTCTAAGCAGCCCTGGTCCCTGGGAGCTGTGCAGAGGCTGAAGACGGCCTGCAGGAATTTCACCTTCTGAGCCTCCTCCTGGGCAGCCGGGGGGCAGAGACACAAACAGGCAGCGTGAGAAGGGGGGCACGTGGCCAGCGGGACTGGAGCAGTGGGGCTGCAGTGCTGTGCAGGAGACCCGGGGGAGCAGCTCTGCCCAGCCAGCAGCCCCCAGCAGCCTGGCAGCAGAGCCAGTGGCCCCATCAGGAGACACGGGCACTGCTAGCCTGGAAACGGCTGCGGTTACCTTCTCTGAGCTCTGCAGGAAAGTCTGGATAAACCGCATGTGTGCAGCGCGTTCCTCTTCCATCCTTGCCGGACAAAAGGGTAGGGGTGAGGAACGAGTAGGGTTGAAAGAAGTGTCTCGGCACTGCGGGGCTGCTGGGGCAGTGGGGAACAACGTGGGCTGCGCTCAGGGGTCTGCGCCAGTCTCTCGCTCCCGCTCTGTCCCGTCACCGTCCTGCCGGACACTGGCACGAAGGATGTGGCCTGCTGACTTTTATACAGTGCCCTGGGGTGTGACCAAGGGCACATCACAAAGGCACGTCACAAAGGGCACCGTGGTGGGTCACGGAGGGCGCATCACTAAGGGCACCGTGTTTGGCTAACCATCAGCCCCACAAATCTAATGCGTGTTTATGCACAGCAGTAGATTAAACAAAGATTTTTTTTTATTCAGACCTTCAGTAGGCAAAACGGTTTCCATCCGTGTTGGCTTAACCCGTGTTGCCTGATGGAAATCCAAAGTTGCACGTAGCAGGGACTGAGAAGATGAGACTTCCTAGATGAGAGCTCAGAAAGGGAATCGCCTGAAACAGGGAAGCGCCTGTGTCAGGTCTTTTATCGTAACGGCTCGGTATTATTGGAGAGAAATGCGCGTTCCCTGGTCTGAGTGGCTTTGCTGTCTCCCCCCCTTTGTGTAAATCCTCTTTTTTTGTACTGTATTTAACCGCATGTTGTTTGAAAATAAATCCTTGCACTGGAAGCCTGACCGAGTGTTGCACTTGCTGGCTGGAGGTGGTTTGAGGATTTTGCTGTACACTTTCCCAGGCAGCATAGCAACTCCGTGGCACTGCTCTCCATCACTCAGTCCAGACTTTGGCAGAGCTCTCACAAAGCCATTCTTCCTTGTCTGTCCCTCTGTGGAAGGAATTCCGTACGCAGAAAGCAGAATGGGAGAACCCTTTGAAGGGAAAGGCGGTGGTGTTTTTTCACTGCTCTACACATTGAGTGACGCTGTGCCACTGCCAGGGCCCAGATGGATCCTCTTCAGCATCCTGAGGGCGGGGAGGCGAGAGGGGCACCCGTGGGTCCAGCCTGAGACTTGTCCCCATCAAGCACTCCCAGGGCTCAGCACGCCCTGTGGTGTGCATACCACAACCGGACTGGGACCTGGTGGCCGCCAGCACACCCAGCACCAGGCGGCTGAGCTCTGCAGAGCTCTTGAAACCGTTTCCTCTGGGCGCCAAGCGTGAGGAGCACCCACGGGAGCCTCACGGCACCCCGCTACCGCTACGAGCGGCTCACGAGCGCCCCCCAGCCGGTGAGCGCATAGGCGAGGCAGCAGCACGGAAATTCCACTTCGCGCGTGCGCAGTGCGGGGCGTCGTTGGGTCCCGCCCGTGCGGCGGCAGTTGGGGTGGGAGGAGTAGCTGAGCTCCTCGGGACCGGGGCACGGGGCGCAGCCGTTCCCCGGCGGCTCTTGAGCAGCCGTTGCTGTTCAGGTCCGGGCAGTGTGGTGAGGAGCGTGGTCGGCGAGGATCTTCTTCCCCGGCGGGGCCGCGGCCATGGACGAGCAGAGCGTAGAGGTGAGCGGTCTGGCCGCTGTTGCGCTCGCGCCGCCTCAGGGAGGCGGGAAGGGCGGCTTGGCGGTAGCGTGGTGTCCTCGGGTGCGCATCCCCGGGCCCATGGGGACGGAGCGCTGCGGCCGCGGCGGCACCTTCCCTTCCGTGGGGAACGGCGAGTGGCGGGGACGGGCCTGCTCGGTGTGGTGCGTGCCGTGCGGCCTGAGCTGTTCACGGGCCGGGGAAGGGCTGGCGGACGTTGCCGCGGCCGCGGAGCCCCTGGCTTGTCCCTCGCCCTTGTGTGAGGGGAGAGGGGCGAGGGGCCCAGCGGTAGGGAGCTGTGGGCGGTCCCGGAGGCGGAACACGGATGGCAGCTCTGCCGCGGGCGGGGATGCGCATCGTGCCGAGTCTTGCTCCAGTGTGCCCGGTGAGCCGGTAGGAAGAAAGCGGGATGTAAAGAGGTGGTATTTCTGAGTGACCCGCGGTTGTTTTACATAGTCCAGGTTAGAAAATGAAGGGGTTGGACGGACACCTGGCGCTGATAGAAGCCACTCTGGCACCCGTGACGGCACAGCCCTCAGTGGTGCTTGTCTGCGACCTGGGCAGTTCGTACACGTTGCTGTTGTCCGTATTAATAAGAGCCAAACCGGGGCAGGATTTAACAAGGCCGTGTGTGATAACTTCCTATAAATGCATGTACTGTGTTTTAATGGTTTGCAGCCATTAAAGAAGACACTAATGTGTGGGAGATAGGTGCTGTGGTGTCTGTAAATTCAAGAAATTCTTCTGTGCTCGTTTATAGTTTCGACTCTGGGGAAAATAAATAGCCCATCAGAAGAATCTCAGAGTTCTGTAGTTGAAGCCAGAAGGGGTCTTACTCCTGTACAATACAGAATGTAAAACTTCTTATCAGTGCAAAATCTTCTCAGTATGGAAAGCAAGCATAGCTTGGTATTTCAAAGCACCTTCCTCATTTTGGGAATGGAAAGAGCCGAGGTGGTGTATGCTAGAACAAAATGCTTCGCTCTTCAAACAGGGATAGTAAAAGATAATTTGTCAAAATACACTTTTATTGCTGGAGAATTATTAAATGGGGTGTGAGAGAGTGTAGACGTTGTGGAGCTAGTGCTCATGGTAGACCTTAAAAAAGGTAAGCCTTATAAAAGTAAAATCAAAAGCCCCATACAGTTCAACCCACCTCATTAGCGTTCTGTATAACAGCTACATGCACTTGCCATGCTTCTGAATTAGTTTAGTGCCAGTACATTGAAACTCGTGTGCTTAGAGTCTGCAGGTGCAGCAGTTTATTCTGGCATCTGTTCAATCCCAGGTGAATGCAAACAGGAATGGTATCTTGGCTCTAGAAAGGCCCACGTCAAAAAAGATGAGCCAAAGAAAGAAACTATGCCTTGAAGAGCAGTGTTGCAAAATGTGGGCTAAGAGCTGGTGTAGGGTAGGAGGAAGTCGGGGGGTGGGGGGGGGTGGGGGGGTGGGCGGCGAGAGCCGCTGTGTTTGACATGGTGTTTTGACTCTAAGATGAGCTATTGGTAGCTGTTTGGAGTGTGGGACTGCGTGTATGGAACCTGGCACTCTGCCTGGGAAATAAATGCAACTCTGATATGCTTGAAGTATATGGCTTAACAGTAGCGATAATCTACCCTCTGCAGAGCATTGCTGAAGTGTTCCGATGTTTTATTTGTATGGAGAAATTGCGTGATGCACGCCTCTGTCCTCATTGCTCCAAGTTGTGCTGTTTCAGTTGCATTCGGGTGAGTTTCCTCATTATGGTTTATTCTTGCAAATGTATGAACTTAAAACTTAGTGATCTGATGAACACGTTCTTGGTTCTTTCTTGCCTGTGTCCCTGGTGCTCCAAGGATTCCTTTTTCCTGCCCTGTGCTCTTCAGTTTCCCTTTCAGGATCCTTTACAACTCCCCGAGTTAAAATGAGGCAGGCTGTGCATTGCATTCAGCAGTGCTAATTATAGGGACTATCTGGATAATTGCTTTAAAGAAGCAGAGGTATAATGATCCCATCTGTGGCATCTTTTGGGAGTCAGTGGTGCCTGTTTGGAAGACACAAAATTGGGACAGGAATGAAATGCTGACTTGGCATCTCAGTAGGGAGCACTGGAAGATCATAACACCACCTCTGGTCACCTTGGAGATATTTTAGAATCCTTTCCCAACTAGTATAGTGTGAGCAGATACAGGCTCAATCTTTCTCAAGAGAGCCTGATATATCAGGCTGAAGCAGCATCTGAATCCCAATTCTTTGATGAAATCCTGGTTTCCAGTGTATAACACTTTAGTTCCAAGTCTGGAAGCTGTAGGTGCTGTGGGAGAGGGCTCAGCTGAGGTTTTCAGTCCTCTGGTATTATTTCCAGAAACTGGAACAGGCAATCGTTTGCTTTGAAAGCTCTGACAAGAACTATAGGTGAAGGCTTCATGTTACACATTAAGAATGGTAGCACATTGTTGCTGGGTGGTGAGAGATTATTCATGAGAGTCTTTAAATGTAGTAAGTGAGCAGACAGATACAAGCCCATTAACTGCTGTGCTTTTACACTTGTAAGTTGTAGTGGGCAGGTGAAGTTCCTTCCTCAGCTACTTGTCTTTGGAGTTTTCTGGAAGAGAAGGATTCGAAGGGTCCTTGTGGATTTGATGATCCTTGATCCACCGGTATCTAATATGTGTATAGATAGCCCAAGAGGAAGAAGAAGTTATGTTGAAGAGTATAATTTAGACTGAAATTTAGGCTTGTATCTTTTCCTTTCTTTTGTTGAAACACGCTCTTCAGTCTGTGACTATGGGAGTCTGCCCCACATGTGTGGTTTCTAATGGAATATTTGGTACCTCAGAATCCTCTGTATATTTTTTACTGGGGTGCCTTTGACATCTAAAGAAAAGTGGTTGCTTTGTGACTAAGTGGTGGAACAGCTAAACTGTAAATCTTAGAATCCGCCCAGGTAGTGCTAGAATGTATTTGCTTGCAGTTCTTTTTTTGCAGTCTCTTTAAAAATGTTTTTCCTTTTTCCTTCATAGCGTTGGCTGACGGAACAAAGAGCTCAGTGCCCTCATTGTAGGTAAGGTATTTTTAGTATCAGAAAGAAATTACCAGGAATTGGGTGTACTGTCCTGTTGTGATCAATCTCTTTTTTTTCAGTGCAGGTTGCACTAAATTTGTAAGCTTGATTTGTTTTTATTTTTATCTTTTTTTTTAAGGACTCTGCTGTTACTGTAAATATTTAGTCTGGTATAATGCTTACTGTAAAATATGTTCTAGTTTTGCGACCAGCTAAGCAAGATCTTTATTCTTCTCATCACGCTGCTGTTTTCAGGGTGTGCAGTTGGTGTAATAAGAGTAACTAGATGGTGTTCCCCTCAGAACTCCTTATTCTTGCAAGAGTCAGAGACCAGAAACTTCAATTTTCAGACTGAAATTTTTTTTTTTTTTATTTTTTAGCTACAGTGTGGTGTTTGTTTGGTTTGGGTTTTTTTAATGCAAGCCGTGGCCTCCGTTAGCACTTCTGGGCACTTAGCGATACTAGCTTTTGATAGACCAAAAATTGGAAGGCAGCACATATTCTTTTCGCCTAAGGAAAGGGAGGTCCTTAAACCCAGTTAATCAAGCATTTCCATGGAACTTCTTAAATACTGAGCTTTTCAAGTATTTGATCTGTAGCACTAAAGTGAAGAAGCACTGAGAAACAAAATGATTTGCCCAGCATTATCCAGGAGTCTATCAAGAAATCTGGAAATAGTTCTTGGGTTCCCCATGTTGACTTCAAACGTTGCTTTGCTTTTTGGATGGTTTTTTTTTCCCTGAAATAAGTAGTAGAGCTTCTACTTTTTTGCCCATGAATTTTTCCCATAGTGTAGAGTCACTGAACTGAATTAAGTCAATGATGCTTCTCTTGTATCTCCTGGAGCTGAGTTCTTGCTCTAACTCTAGTCATGCTTCTTGCAGAGCCCCGCTGCAGCTGCGAGAGCTTGTAAACTGTCGTTGGGCAGAAGAGGTCACACAGCAGCTTGATACACTTCAACTCTGCAATCTCACAAAGCATGAAGAAAATGAGAAAGACAAGTAAATGGAGCTTTCTTCACATAAAGCGTGTTGCAGTTAGCTTATATAAGCAGGCTCTTAATTTCCCTGATTCTAAGGAGCTGAACAAACGGATAACTTTGACTTAAAAGCTGAATTATGCTCTTTGTCTGACTAAAAGTTGGAGTTAATTTCTGTCATACTTAATGGAACGAGAAAAACTCTTCAGTGTCTTTGCCTCGAAAACTACTATTTCTTGTTTGGCTCAGTATAGTTAAAATGAGAGCTAGAGGAAACGTGAAGGGTGGTAATACTCCTTCAGACCGTTAGCCCTTCTTCGTGACAGTACAGCTGAAATAAAAGTTTCCGCTCAATGGCTTGTTCATTTGGCAGTCCCATTAAGACTGTGGGTGCTCATTTGTTATCTCAACGCCTAAAAGCAGAGAAGCTGTTGTGAGAAGGTGTCTTCTAGTCATGGGTGAAAATGTAATTGATAAATCCAGATTGAGATCAAAGAAAATATGCAAAGTCTCAGAGAAAGCACCTCTATTACTACATCTGCAGCGTGACTGCTGTTCACTTTCCTTCCTTGTCTTTGGAGCCTCTTGTGTTTTCTGATATATTCTCTTCCTAGGAGCAACTCTCAGAACTTTCTCAGCAGGCTTTTCTCCTGGTTTTATCCCATTAGCAGTCCTGTTATGTGTGTTAAGATATATTCTGGAGATCTGGAGGAGAAAAGCGTGAGAAGAAGCATTGATAAATGAACAGGGACCAATTATGTGTTCTGTGCCTGCCTCCTCCTCAAGTTTGTGAATCCTAAGGGAGGAGGAAAGGAGAGGCCTGTATTTGAGGTCTGTCCTGGTCTGTGCTTGATCTGTTGGTCGATGCTGTTCCTGAAATGTTGAGAAATGCCAAAGATTGATTTGTCCCGGTAGCTTGTGAGCCATTGCTCTGTGGTTACTTTAGGTAGCATACGATCAGGACTTTAATAATGGGATTGATGCGCTGATGGTATCTTTACTCTCGGTGTTGGACAGCAAAGCAAGTGAAAATGTTAAATTGAATTTGCAGAAAATTCATGGCTATTTTCTGCTGATAATACGTGTGGTTTTTTTTGTTTAAGGTGTGAAAGTCATCATGAAAAACTTAGTGTTTTCTGCTGGACCTGTAAGAAGTGTATCTGTCACCAGTGTGCACTTTGGGGAGGAATGGTAAGAAGAGACTTGCATGTGTGCATATGGTGTGCTGCAGTAAGAGACTGCGAGTGTTCCGTTTGCCAACATTTTGAAGAAATAGAAATGTTGTGAAACTGTTGTAATGGCAATTGAACTGCCATGCAAATATTGTAGTGGTATGTGTATTTATAATTTAATGTGAGCATTGGGTTGAGAAGCATGCCTCCTGTTTGTAATTAGAGAAGCAAATTGAATTTTTGCTGAAATGAGGTCAGAATTACCTTCCTTGTTGTAAGCCTCATGATGTCTTGCATGAACTTGAGAGGGTGGTGGGAACTTTATGGGCCAAGGTAGAAGTCTTTCTCAGAAAACACAGGTAACTCTTAGATTCCTTAAACGTTCTGGCCTGTAATCCTGAGGATCTTCAAAGCTCTATTAGCACAATTCTTTCCTTTCTGTTGCGTATTTCCAGGAGAGACCGCTGTCATCGGCCGGAATATAAGTGGTTTAAAAGTGCGCTGCCTTTGTTTGGGAAGGGTGTTTTGGTAATAATAATAAAAATAAATAACCTTCTGTTGTCACTTGATTAGAGAACTGCGCAGTGAATGAAGCAGTCTATCTTTGGGGGCCTGTTGAGGCTCTTGACAGGAAGCTTTGACGCTGTAAAAGCCAAATTCACAACTTCTTACAAAGGGAAGCGAAGGACAGACTTCCTACATACAGTCTGCTTTGGAACTTTTCCAAAATGAGTGGTACACTAAGAGATTTTCTTGCCCTCTTGGTACTTTAATAAGAGTGGACTGAAGTTAAAATGAGATGCTCTGTTATTCTCCATCTGCTCCTCCTCTTTTTCTAACAGCATGGAGGACATACTTTTAAGCCACTGGCAGAAATCTACGAGCAACATGTCACAAAAGTCAATGAAGAAGTAGTAAAGCTTAGGAGAAGACTCATGGAATTGATCAGTTTGGTTCAAGAAGTGGTAAGAAACCGATCCAAGATACTGTGTTTTCCTGTAGTACACCATTGTCAAGGGGTAACTGTAAAGAGAGGCATGGAAATATTACACCACTGTATAGGCTCGTGGTGTTGTCAGCACCTGTTCAGAAGCTGTTGCTTGTGGTAGAACTCATTTTCATTTTTTTAGGAGAATATTATTTGAGCTTACAGGAGGTCTGTAAAGTGGCTTACCAGTTAAAGATTTGGAGTTTGTGTACCTCCTTTTTCTTCCCCATAGGGGTAAATGTGTTAGATATCCAAATATTGACATGTTCAGCTTTGTCAGTTTTTAGTGGGAATCTCAGGAATTAATTTCTTGTATTCTAGGGAGGATTATTTTTGTGTTCTGCTGAATGCTGGTGGATTTATCGTGCATTCTTTGCACAAATAAGTTGGTTTGTTGGTTTTTTTTTAAACAAGTCTCAGTAGGGTTTTTGTGACTGTTACATCACCATGTGGGCTCTTTGTAAGTATTTGTAGAGTCATAGAATGGTTAGGGCTGGAAAGGACCTTAAGATTATCTAGTTCCAGCCCCAAATGTTTATAGAGGATTGTTGCTTTCACCTTCCAGGGTGAAGGGCATAATTTTTATCAAATTATTCTTGTTACCAAGAAGGTAACTTTACTGCTCAAATTACGGAAGAGAAAATGGCAGTTGTATTTATAAATTTTGGTACTAAAGAATTCCTGTATGATGAATCTGTATGCAGTGAGAAAATGTTGCTCAACTTTACTGTTAACCTTTGGTCACCCACCAGAGGGCACACTTATGTGTTCCGTAAGAGTCAACGGGTGTTTTCAGGAACAGCCTGTAATACACCTCATTTAAAGCCACATTCCTATTTTCCTATTTTCTTATTCTAAATAAGTGGGCTCCAGTGAGACCTGGATTATTTTCTTTTTTTTTTTTTTTTTTTCCCCTCATAGAGAACTAGAGCTGGAGGGGACTGCTGTAGGCAAAGCTTAGGAAAGAATGGAGCCAACGTGTAAAAGAGTGAAATGTGGAGAAGTGTGAAGCTTTTGATTTTGTGCATGTTTTTTCCTGAACTCCGGTTTAGGAGAGGAATGTAGATGCAGTGCGTAGTGCGAAGGATGAACGAGTTCGGGAAATCAGGAATGCAGTGGAGATGATGATTGCCCGATTAGACACTCAGCTGAAGAATAAGCTTATAACATTGATGGGTAGGTATTTATGCATGGGAACAACATATCAATTATCTGTAAATCTATTAAGAAACTTTCTTGCCCTGGAAGTGTGACTCCTTACACACATTCTGGTGTTTAAGCACGTTAAGCACTGTTAGAAGATTTCTGCCTGCAGCAAAGCTTTTAATTAATCACGTAGTTACTGTGATACAGTTCTAAGTTGTTAGATGTAATGTGGTTAGTTCTGTTGGAAACACCAGTATAATAACTTGGAGAACATTTCTGTCTAATTGGAAGATACTTAGTTCCTTTCACCTAGAATATTTATATACCATCATTTTGGTTAGCCAAGATGTCCGTCTTTGTGATTTGACATCTTTGTAATCTACATGCTCCTTTTAATGTAATTTTAAAAAATGAATAGTCTGTATGAGCTGTCTGGTGAGCCAACACTTCAATCCATACATACAGGCAGCCTTGTCTGCGAATGAAGAACGTGGCATCTGGAATCAGAGCTGCTTATTTGGTTCCTGACACTTTTGCTAGCTGGGACTGGTCACTTTAGCTCTACTTTGGTATTGAGGTGAGAAGACGGGTGGTGCACTACTAAAAATGAAGCGCAGCTTTCAATGAGAAGGACGGAATATTCCGCAGTTGGCTAAAACTGTGCATGCTTTGCTCAGCTAATTTTGCATCTGTGCCTTGGTTATTCCACCTGTGCTTTCCTTTCCATAATGCATTGACACGAGCACATAGTAAAGGTGACATCTTTCTTTAGACCCTCTTGAGACGTTACACTTATGACCTTACTTTTGCAAGGTACACAACGAGTAGGTTCAAGTACACAGAGAAAAGATCCTTGACCTTGTATCTATGTACTTGTCGTGGAAATAAAAGTAAGGCAGTAAAATACCTGTGCTGAAAATGTATTTCTGATGCTCAAAATCTTCACGCACATTCGAACACGCCTCCCATCTCCCTGCCACCCACCCAAAGAAAACCTGCAGTGTTCATGCTTGGAAAATGTTCTTAGCTTTGATAATGCTTGTCTTTATTCTCTTAGGTCATTTTTATTAAAACTAAAACAATATAACAGATAGACGCTACCGGTGTTTCAAGTACGTCTTCAAATACATGTCAGTACCTTAAAATATTTGCTTTAAATTAAATCCAGGATTCATACCTACTTTGTGCCCCTGTTGAATACAGTAATCAGTCACAAGGTTTGTGTTAGTGTGTAGTGGTTAAAGATCAGTTTTAAAGCTGTAGTAAATACAATAATAATTTGTATGTACAGGTTAACATTTTGTTCATGTAACACTTTTTTTCTAACAGCCGCCATACTCTTCAGGTGTGTAATGTGTGATGGAAGTGAAGTCAAACCTGTCTTTTTTTATTTTATGTCCAAAAAAGCACCCCAGAACAACAGACTTCCCATTTCTGGGACGCAGAATGATTCCTTACTGACTTAACCTCAAGTGAGCTCTTTACTACAGCTCTAATTAAAAATGTAAGCTTACTTTTAAAATGCTTTCTCAATCAACCTTGGTCTATTTAGAAATTCTTTACCTTAGTAGGTTTTGGATCAGCTTCCAGGTTAAAAAAAAAAAAAAAGGAGAAAAAAAGAAAAAGCTCAGTTTCTTAAAATCCAGTGATTTATGTTTTTTTTCTTTAAACATATTGTCTTCTCTTTTAACAGGTCAAAAGACATCACTTACTCAAGAAACTGAACTTCTGGAATCCCTGCTTCAAGAAGTAGAACATCAGGTGCTTATGAAAAGAGCTGAAATATTGTGTTACACAGATCCCTCCCTCCTCAGTCAGCCTTCCTTACTTAATTTGTTTTTAAACTGTCAATTGATGCATATTTTTTGAGGGTATCTTTTCATTTAAGTCATCTTAGGTCACGCAATTTCTTCTTTAAAAAGTTGCTTGAAAAACTAGTACAGGGATTAATAGCAGTATCCTAGAAAACTACACAGTTGCACGTTTGGTCAATGTAACATTGCAAATCCTTTCTGTCGTAGTTTGAACTTGAAGCATTTAGGTGGTGTGGGTCTTTTAGTCTGTTAGATTCTGTTAGTTCTGCCGCTGTCAAGTGCGTATGAATAGTGGTGGCTATAAATTGAGAATAAACAAAAGTGTTTTGTTTCTCTGCTTTTGAGGAAAATGGAACTGGTTCTAGCTGTTTATTTCTGTCCACCTGTCTTTCCAAGAAGATATTTTATGTATTTATTTATTTATATACATAATATATATATTTTTTGTCTGTTTGTTGAGAGCTCTCTGTGAAGTTGCATATACTGCATCCCAAATGAGGATGTTTTAAATCCCGAACAGCAGTGAGTATGCAGCTCTACAGGTCAGCTTCTCCTTTTCAGAATAAAGCCCCATTAAAATATTAATAAATCAGTGTTAGTGAAACGTGACCTCTCCTCCCTGCAAATAGGAGGAAAAGCATGTTAACTGAAAAAAAAAAAGTGAGAACATGCAAACATGTGGCAACTGTGTAGGTCTCCACTGCTTATTTAAAGTCATCATCTATGTCAAGAGGGGCTTTGAACTTCATGGTCTTTTTTGTGAAAGTATCACAGTATCACAGTATGCTAGAGATTGGAAGGGACCTCAAAAGATCATCTAGTCCAATCCCCCTGCCGGAGCAGGAACACCTAGATAAGGTTACAAGTGATAGAATTATTTGAAGAGCTCATTATTTGAAGAGCTCATAGCAACAATGTGACTTTAAAAAATGTACATATTAGTCTTAATGTATTAATATCACAGGCGCTTTTATTGCTGTGTTGTGATGCATTTGGCAGATTATCCTAATGTCTGATTAAGTGTCATTTCCAGATCAATCTGGTTTTTATTGCCCAAACACCATAATAGATGTGACTTGGTATTAATCAGACATCTATATAAATTAGTTCAACCTAAGTGAAGTACGTGATAGTTGCTGTAACTTTCACTGTAGGGTTTCGAAGCCTTAAACATTCAGAACATCCCGACTGGGTTGCATAGGCCCTAGGAGTGAGCCAGAGTTAGAATATCCATTTCAATTTCCTAACAGAAATTTTAGAACACGTGACCATCGGCTGTTGTAGGCAAATTCTTCATCTTGGGAGTTGCCAGAACCCAAACAAATGAAAAACCCCAAAGAACCCAGAACGTTCCAAGCTGCATTTTACATTGCACTGTGGGTAATCTTTCTGAAGCTGTAACAGACATGCAATTTATTTTTTAAAACCAGAAGTGGTCAAAATCTATGGTTTCTACTAATGTTCTTCCTTCTTGTTTTTTCCCCTAGTTACGATCGTGCAGTAAGAGCGAGTTGATCTCCAAAAGTTCGGAGATCCTGATGATGTTCCAGCAGGTTCATCGGAAGCCTATGGCCTCATTTGTCACCACTCCTGTCCCCCCAGACTTCACAAGGTCAGCACTGCAAATACTTTGCTTAAACTTGAAAGTCATCTCGCAAAGGTTTGTTTTGCTTGTTAAAAAATCCGTAGAGTAAATTAGAGGAGAATATTCATTTTGCTGTACCGCTGTATGGAGGAGGACATGCCTAATCTGGAAGGTAAGCGTATTATGTACCTCAGCCTTTTGTAAAGCCATGATAGGAGAGTGCCACTGTATTTTAAGAGGAGAATTTGAGAGAGTAAATGATAGGCGGCTGGTGGAGAGGTTGCCTGATGCTCACCTTCTCCACAATATGAGCTGTGGCATTGGTAATCCGGGGAGTAAAGTGATTTTGTCCGTTTCTGTGTTAAACCAGGTATCTCTGACTGAATTTGGGTCCAGGCATATACACTGAAAATTCTTAACTGCTTAATTACTCCTGTTAGTAACCTGTGCCGCAAGCAGGCTTTTCTGTTCTGGCAGGGCTTATTTTATGTCTGTAGTCCCTGCTGGGGAGTCACAGCAGTGGCTTGCAGCAACAGTTTCTTTTCTCTTTTACGCTTAGTTTACCGATTTGTCCTTTTCCTATTCTTCTTGGGTCCGTGAGTATATAATTGCAAGGCTCCCATGAGGTGCTTCTGCACGACACCTTAATTCACAAGATATAGCCAAAACCACTTCACAGCACAATTCTTCATAAAGAAAGTGCTGCTGGTGCTGGGTTCTCAGGAATTCTGTTGAGAGTTTAGGCTAGCTGGCTGAAAAATGTCTCAAAAGAATTTAAGGTAGGAGAAGTCTTGAAAGAATTTCTCAAATAATTTTTTTTTCTCTAGCAAAAATTGGTTCAGCTTGCTTTTAAAGTCAATCCCAAACTCTTTTCGTGGCTTGTTTTCTGAAAAGAGTAATTAAATGACTCTCTAAGGGCAGTTTAAATCTTCCTGCCATTAGAAAATGAACAATTAGGTATTTCTTGCTCGGAAACACAAACCATTTGAGCCTAGTGCTTTCAGCCATGCAGTCGTTTCATCCTTTCTAGAACTATCAAGGGGTCTTACGTTAAAAATTCACCATATTAAAAGATTATTAGCCATCACATATAAAAGGGCAAATCCTCTTAAATACTTACGGTTGCTTTTCCCTTCATTACATTAAATATTTGTTTTAATGTGAGCTATCACATGGAGAGGTAGTGGAGAGAAGGCTTATAAATGGAATTTTCAGAAGTGCTGAAATAACCTATTATGTAGTCCTAGTGAGTTTCAGTGGCTCTGGTGACCTAATTCATCTTAAATGCTTCTGAAGATTCCAAAACTTGTGATTTTTAATATATATTTACATCTCTCCGCCCCCTTAGTGAATTGGTTCCAGCCTATGACTCAACTACATTTGTCTTGGAAAACTTCAGGTAAGAACATATTTTAAATTACTGTGAATATTGAGAAGCTTTTTCTGTTCCTTCTGTACATGAGTAGTAGTCTTCAGAACACAGAATTGCCTCTGCAGAAAACTGTCAGATATTAGCTAAGCTATAGGAAGTAATTCAATCAAAAATGTCAGTTACTAGGTGAACAATTACCTCTAGCTAAACTGTTAGCTAAAACGGTTTTCCATAGCAAAGGCAATTTTTTCCCTTTTTAAAAAAAATTGGATAATTATATAAGTAACACATATATTTGTATGGACACTTAACATTCTGCATGGGCCTTGTGCTGCTACATGCTCTGTGGAGCAAGAAGGATGGTTCTAGTGTGTAAATGTGTGAGTGCAGTTTACTGTTTTATGGAGGGTTTTGCTTCGTCCCAATAGCAAATGTTTTTTCTCCTTTCTCAATAGTACATTGCGCCAGCGAGCAGATCCTGTGTACAGTCCACCTCTGCAAGTGTCAGGACTTTGCTGGAGATTAAAAGTTTATCCAGTGAGTTATGTTTTCAACTAGAGTTGTTATCCCACCCAAAACACTTCAGCAGCATTCGTGTGCTTCTCTTGTGAAGAAACATCAGTTAGTGTCTTCCCATGTTGTGTATAAAAAGCTGTATGAAAACAACGTAATAAGGTTGTAGAGTTGATCACAAACCATTGGAGTATTCCTGCTCTGCTTCCAGATATGCAGCATGAACGTTCACAATGTAGTTAATCTGGTAAATTTAAAAGCAATTAAAAAAGGTCTTGCTAATATGCCATAGGAACTGTAATAGATATTTTTACTATTTTTGTCTGAGTGGTTTTTATAGATGTTCCTTGCAGAACTGAAGTATAGAATAACTTAAAATATTTATGTTTATGAATAGTACTTATTTGGGCAGTTGGGAAGAGGACGAGGTAGTAGTCAAAGGTGAATCTGTTTTACTGCGCATCCAGTTCTCAGATGTTTTGAATGTATGCTAAAACGTGTATTGTACTAATGTCCTTCCAGTGAGCTGAATAGTCAGATTTCTGAAGCAGTATCTTTGTCAGTGTTGGAATGTTAACCCGCAAAGTGCAATCTTTTTGCAGTCCAATAGCCTGGTCAGTGCTTCAAGGAAGCTCTGGCTGCTCCTGCAGCTGTGTTTGGAGAAATACATTGTTTAGTGGTGGAGTGCAGGTTTTGTTTGTTAGTGGTTGACACGGCATCTTCAGAAAACTGGATTAATCTGTTAAGCCCATGTTTGCACAGGATTTGTATTTCTGGGGTGCAGAGGTGGACCCCTGTGTAAGTTTTCAGAGTATTGTAAATTCAGGATTGACTACATAAGTGTGCTGTCAGAAGGCATTAAAATTTATTTTTTAAATGGTAAGTTAAAATGTTTCTTCAACCTAGAGGATTCAAGTTGAGCCATTCTTCATCCTTGATGAAGGTGAGTGTGATGGAAGTTTTGCCAAGTTTTTTCTTGTTTTCTACTTGATTCTAATATTGTTTCTCAGTTAACTGACCTAACTTTCGCATTGCATGTTTTTTGTAAAGAAATTATCCTTATTTCAAATACCAATTTGAAATGCAGCTGTATAGTAAATATTTCAGAACTAATGTTTAACCTGAGCTGGTTTAATGTGGAGAATTTGAGAAGAACTGGAATATAATAAATTGCTAAGTACATTTTATGAGCTTTTTTCTGCTTTTTCTATTTGTTACATAAATTGTCTGTTCAGTCTTCCACTTACTTGAACCCTTAAAGTGTTAATAGAGTAATGAAAGCTCTGTTTTGAGATTTATATCTAAGATGCAAACACCTTGTTGATTCAAGTTACAGTAAGACTTCCAGGTCACAGAAGGTTAAAATCAAAACTGTATCATACAAAGTAAAGTGCTGTTGCAAATTCTCTATTGACTGAAGCTGCTTTCTCACCTTCAAGGGTATGTCAAGGTGTTTTGCTTTTCTGGTTTTTGCTTTTATATTTTAATCAATTTATCTCTCGATTTATTTCAAGGATGGAAATGGTGTGGTAAGGGGCTACTACCTGTCTGTGTTCTTGGAGCTGTCTGCTGGATTGCCAGAGACATCCAAGTAAGTAAACCTCTAGTAAGAGCAGCTGGTTTGATTTCTTTTTCTTTAGGTTTTTTTTTTTTTTTTTTAGTTGGCAGAGCATCTGGAGAGGTTTGCAAAGAATGATCTGAAGTTCTGTAGTGTTGCTGGGGACTGATGCAGAGTCCTCTTGAAAAGAACAGCAGGGCTTCTGTTGTCCAGAAGCTTTGAATCGTGCCCAAAGATAATCATAGAATCATAGAATAGTTAGGGTTGGAAAGGACCTTAAGATCATCTAGTTCCAACCCCCCTGCCTTGGGCAGGGACACCTTACGCTAAATCGTATCACCCAAGGCCTCGTCCAACCTGGTCTTGAACACTGCTAGGGATGGAGCATTCACAACCTCCCTGGGCCTGAAAGCTGGTATGTGGTGGCTTTCTCAAGATAAAAAGCTAGCTGTCAAAACAACAGAGAAGAGCATCTGTCCCCTAGTATTCAACCCTAAAGTTGGTTTACCATTCTCACTATTACTACATTTATCCCCTGCTGTACTGTTTATATAAGTGTTGAGTAAAATTGCCAGACCAAACCACTTCTTCAGCTGGGCCTGTGACTCTTCCAGAAAGCATGCTTCTGTTAAACTTGATACATCCAGCAGTTCCAGTGTCTTTATTTTGGTATTAATAACTGTGATTTTTTTCTCCTGTGTAGGTATGAGTACCGTGTAGAAATGGTTCACCAGTCCACCAACGATCCCACCAAAAACATAATTCGAGAGTTTGCCTCTGATTTTGAAGTTGGAGAATGCTGGGGTTACAACAGATTCTTTCGTTTGGACTTGCTAGCCAATGAAGGCTATTTAAACAGGCAAAATGACACTGTGATCCTAAGGTAAGGAAGGCAACTTGGCCGGATTCTTTGCTGCTATCATTTCACAAAGTATCACACCTGCAGCTGAAATAGGAAATAATTAAGTAATTGAATTTAAAATAATTGTGACATGTTTTGCCATAAATGGGATTTGAGTTTCATAAGCTTTAAAGAGAATGTGCTGAAGGGAGTTGTGGAAACTGTATCTTCTTCTCAAAGAAAGATTCTTTGAGAAGTAGCTATGCTTGGCAGTAAGAAGCCTGGGTTAGGGGTCTGTAGCTAATTGATTTAAAGGCAAAGGCTGTTTTCTCCCCTTTTCAGAAACAGTTGTAGTGATCATAGGAGAACTTTGGGAATAAAGGATGTCTGAACTAATGCTGTCAATGGGAGTTGCAGTGTTAAGACAAAATACAGAAACTTTATCCGTCTACTTCTAAGTACAGTTCTACTCTTGCTCCTGCTAAATGCTTTGTAGTGTTAATGTTGTTAGTGTTGGTTTGTGAAGATAAAAACCTCTTGTATAACTGCCCTTCAGAATACTTCCTGTTGCCATTCAGTGTGCTCAGGATACTGAATATGGCATTGTTAAGTTTATTTTATCACTGGATTTCAGGTTGGGTAATATTTTAATGTAGGGCTTTTAGGATTTTGTGGGGGGCACAAAAACCAAACCAAAACAAAGAAAAAAAATGTTAAAAACCCCTTTTCAAATGTTCCTTTGAAGGTTTCAGGTGCGCTCGCCAACCTTCTTCCAAAAGTGCCGAGATCAACACTGGTACATTGCTCAGTTAGAAGCTGCTCAGACAAGTTATATCCAACAAATAAATAACCTTAAAGAAGTAAGTGGCATATATACTACTGTAAAAATCACCTTTTACTTACGAGTAATTACCTGGTTTAGGTTTCAGTGTTAACATTTGACAGTTGTGTTTGAGTTGCTATTGGTAGTTTGATATTGGGTGTTATTAAAATAATATATATGCAAGTCAACAAACTTACTTGATTTGATGCTCCATTGTTGCCTTCTCTGTATATCCTTCTAATGTGTATCTTTCTAATATTTCAGAGGCTTGCAATTGAACTTTCCCGGACCCAGAAATCACGAGGCATTTCACCTCCAGACACTCATCTGAGTCCCCAGAATGATGATGGTCCAGAATCGAGATCAAAGAAATCTGGGCAAAGCACTGAAGCACTGCTTGAGAATGTTGCTGCTCCAGGATTAGTGCGTGATAGCAAGGAAGAGGAGGAAGAGAAGATCCAGCATGAAGACTTTAATGTAAGAGTTGTCTTTTTCCTGCCTCTTTGTTTGTGTGTAGCTTTGTGTGATAGGGTAGCAGTAGAGACATAGGTGAACTTATGAATTGTGAATTAGATTTATTATCCTCTGTGTGGAGTTAGGAGACAACACGTTCAACAGCTAGCAGCGAGAGATGACACGAGAGAGATTCCAAAGCAGATCTAATTGATCCCACCACAAAAAAGTTTCCAAGTTTCAGTTTTGCAGCTAAAAAATCCAGCTTCCCTGGGTTTTACCAGCTTTTACTGTGCTTTGAGACCCTCCTAATTCCTGTGTGATGCTCTGGGGAGAGGGTTCCTCTTAGTAGCTTTTGGTTTGTTCTGTTTTTCTGGTAGCTTGAGCTCTCTGATGGTGACTTGGATATAGATCTTGCTGGAGAAGATGAGGTAAACCACCTTGATGGCAGCAGCTCTTCAGCTAGTTCAACAGCAACTAGTAACACTGAAGAAAATGATATTGATGAAGAGACTATGTAAGTAACCTAAAGCCTTTCAAATCACCACCTGACAGGTTATTCCTAATTCCAATGGAAGCTGATGGATTTGCTGTAGCAAAGGGTGTGGGTAGGCTCGAGTGTGATGTAAAGGCTGTTTCCTAATCTGCAAACAACATAAGCTGGTTGGGTTAACATTAAACATTGGAATTTTTGGTCAGTTTGTTACCATCTTTCTGATCTCTTAAGTTTTTGTTTAGCGTTGTGTTCTGTCTGACAAGTGATAGTCTGTGAAGGTTCTTTCCCAAAACACTATTAAGGAATCTGTTTCTTCACTGTAACGAAAGAGAGGTTTGGTATTAGGAAGTGTTGTAGTAGTAGGAGAGTGATAATGAGGGCAGTTAAACTAGAGAATTTAAGGTTCTTAACTGAGATTGTGTCAGATCCTAAAATCTTCATTAAAACACATGAATGTGTTGTAACATGTACAAATATAGAAGCTTGCAGGATCTTATTTTACAGTTTAGATATGTACGGCACTTTTGGACTTTTGGATAGCAAGTCAGTCACCCTTTATTTTTATTTGTTCAGTTTATGTAGCTTGGGATGCAGAAAATACTATTTACTGTGTTTAATGTTTTCAAGGTATGTGCCATAATGACTAAGAAGAGCTGAAAAAAGTGAATAATTACATATCTTTTTTTCCACCCAATCATTTCCTAAGGTCTGGAGAAAATGATGTGGAATATAGCAGTAATATGGAGTTGGAAGAAGGTGATCTCATGGAGGATGCAGCAGCTTCTGCTAGTCCTGGAGCATCAGGTATGAAAAACAGCCTTCAGAATTCCCATATATGCAAAATGCTGCTGGATTCCTCTTCTGTTCTTGGAAGTGACGCCAAGCTGCGTGTTCTGCAGGCATTTCTATTTTTGGAAATGCTGCATCATGTGGTTCATACTGATTATTGCAGTGTAGCAGAAATGTTTCATTGGTTCAATAGAGAAAGGGGGAGAAATCTTCTGAACGTGCTTGTTTAAAGAAATTATGCATAAGTTTAGAGGGAGGTTTTTCTGCCTCTTGAAACCCCTTCCATTCTGATCAAAAGTAGCCTGATGAACAGTTTGTACTGATGCCTCTGTGGCCTCTGAATGTGTGACATGTTCACTTGGGTTTTAGTGCACTGTAAAACCTGAAGGATGTGGAGGGAATTCAGTGGAGAATCCTTAGAAGTCAAACAGAAATACATTTTAAGTGCAATAATGAAAAGGTGCTCTAAGATTACTTGAAGCCTAGAGATGATTATAGCCCGAATTAGCCATAGGTTGATAAGATTCTGAAAGAAATATATGTATATGGAGTGTGTTTGTTTATGGCAAAGATATTGGATGTGGTGTTCACTGGCAGTAATGTTTGTGCTGCTGTGGGAGTGTTTGAAAGACACAGTTCCTTAACTGTCCTGCTTTTAGCTGCTGTTTCAAAGCTACTTGAAGATTTCTTGTGAGCCAGAAAGCTGAGGGACATACCTATTACCTTCTGAAAGCTGGCTGTTAGAGCAGGAGCACAGTGGCTGTAGAAACAGCATTCATTTAGGAGGTTTTAGAAAGTAATTTTTAACAGCATTTGTGAAAGCTGGCACAGTCTCTTCACTTGAGCTTCTTGCATTTACCTGCTTGTGCTGTTTTCAAGTCTGAGTGCAAGTACTGTCAGCAGAATAAATGCTCTTTGATTGATTTGCTTACCAGTCTATTTATTAAGAGTTATATAAAAGGTATGAAGTGTACAGGAGCTAATGTGTCACCTGTGTCCTGTGTATACACACTCTTTCTCTGTAACTTTTCCTTAGGTACTAGCCACAGCTACATCAGTGCAAGTGGAAGACCTTCAAGGCGGGGAGGAAGTGCCCTAGGCTCAACAGCCAGTAGCAGTTTACTAGATATAGATCCCTTAATTTTAATCCACTTGCTGGATCTGAAAGATAGAAATGGAATGGAAAACCTCTGGGGCCTTCAGCCACGTCCACCTCCCTCTCTTCTGCAGAATAGAGGTAACTGTACGTCTGACATACATTCTGATTTAATTCCAACCTGGAAGTGTCTCTGGGAATGCAGTCCCAAAGTTAGAAGCAGATTTGAGGAGAGAGTAAAAAAGGATGACAGGCAGCCCTTTTCATGGAAAGCTACACTTCCATATCTTCATGCTGCATCCTGCTGCCTCCTCACATGTTCTTTTCCTTAATGGTTGACCTCAGCTTGAGAACACAGGGTGACTCAACTGGAAACAGAAGTGTGTATCGGGAAAGGCCTTCTCATCTTTCCTTGAGGAATGTGACTGAACCCTTGGCTGTTTTGTTTAACAACCTTGTAGAGGTGCAGTTCATACAGCTTCTTTGACTGCAAATGTGGGAGATGAATGAAATGTCCTTTTCTAGAAGGGGTTAGCGCTGAGAGACAAAACAGCACAAAGTGGTTGTCAGCTGCGGAAGTAGTTGCACCTCTCACCTTACACAGTTTGTGCGCTTGGTGGCTGAGAGTACCAAGAGCACAATTTATACTGATAAGAAGTAAATCCTGGAATTTGCTTTTGCATGAAAAAGGCATTTAGACCCAAACTAGGAAAAATGTGTGGTAATGAAGCTGGAAAAGCCCATATGGAAGAAACATGGATCAGAATATTGGGAGCCAAAAACAGTGATGGTGTTTAAATAATTGAAGACTTGGAAGAGAGTCTGTGGTACAGTTAAGACCCTTCAACCAAAAAAAGCGATTAACTTCATGTGCAGCAAAAGCAGTTAGCTCTCAATTCCAGCACCCCTGGCTGTTGCTGAAGGCTGCTTGTTTCTCTTACTAGTGAAGAATTAAAATCAGATCAAACCTCAGTGATACATATATCATGATTAACACTTACTTGAAGGTAGCTGGCCCACTACCACAACATCTTATTTCAGGTTATTCTGAAACAACCGTTTGGTGACTTAATAGAATAGAAGAGAAATAATAATGGTCCATTTGCTCCAAACTCTTGCTTTGGCTGCAGCAATGACATTGCTGATAGTGAATCTAAAAGCTGGCTCAAATTATTTGTTCCTTTGTGATTAGCTTTTAAAATGTTGCCATGTAAACAGATGAGTTTTCAGCTGAATGTAATCCATGCTTCTAAACATGGAAGTCCCTTCTGTGAGTACAAAAAGGGGAGGCAGCACATGAACTGTAAGCCTCAGTTCTGTTCTGGCTGGAAAAAGGCTGAGACAAAAGGACCTTAGGCGCAGGCGTTGCATTTGGTGCTGTCCTGCTTGAGCAAGATTAAGGTCTGTTGTATTAAGTGGCTTCCTTGTCATCTTTAGCTACTCGCTGCAGTGCTGAAATTGTTGGGTTTGCTGAGGTTCCCTTAAGATGTGACTGTTCCCAGAGCTTATTCAGGTCAGTCAACTAAGAGAAAGCTGCTACTACATTTGGATTTTGCCAGACTTCACCTCCTAAGGTGAAGGTTTCCAAGAGCCGCTTGGCTTTATGGTTTTGAACAGCTGAATTTGCAGTGAAACACAGAATTCATAATGGTTCAAATAAACATCAAATGTGATCTAATTCTGGCTGAGCAGCACACAGGCTTACTTGGGTATTAGCTGCTCAACCTGATCTTCTGGTGTTAGGTACTTAAGGGGATTCCTTCCCCAGTTGCAGATTTCTGTGATTTCTCTGTGTTAATGGGGTGTTGTGTTGGTGGTATGAGAATCTTGGACAGGCACTCAGCAAATGTTACAGAAATGTGTAACAAATTTGACTGGCATCCAGGCTTGTGAACTGAAGCTGGTCTGGCAACATAGAGGAGCAGCTCAGTTGTCATCAAAATTCATGCATTAGTATTGGAAGCCTTGCTTCTTCCAGCGAGCATGTTCTGGAGTCTTCTATGACGGGCAGGGAATGGAAACCTGACCTGGTAGTTGTGCAGTGCATGCAACCTAAATATGGTGCAAGAATGTCTGTCCCTCATTTTCATAGCAGGGCAAAAGGTAGAATTCTTACAGCTGCTAAAAATAGATGTCTGTGTTTATTTGACAGCGTTACTTACCTGTTGTGTTAACTTTCCTTTGGTAAAGCATCATCCTATTCTCTAAAAGATCGAGACCAGCGGAGACACCAGGCGATGTGGCGCGTGCCCCCTGACTTGAAGATGCTGAAAAGGCTCAAAACGCAGATGGCTGAAGTTCGTAGCAAAATGTCTGATGTGAAAAACCAGCTGTCAGAAGTGAGAAGCAGCAACCCTGGCTCATGTGATGGGCAGCCCACTTTCTTCTCCATTGAGCAGGGTGCTTTAGCTGCCTGTGGAACAGAAAGCTGCAGCAAGCTGCAAGAAATAGGAATGGAGCTACTAACAAAGTCTTCAGTTACCAGTTGTTACATAAGGAATTGTAAGTGCATTAAATGTCACCCTTACAATGTTGGTTGTATAGGTGGTTTTATATATCCAAGCACCCGAAATAGACTTCTTACAGTTAGCCATGCTCAAGTTCAGCTATAAGAATACAGAAACCTAAAACCTGCACTGCCTTACTTTCAGTAAATGTTAGTAATGTAATTTTACTAAACATTTTTAGTGAACATTCCAGTAAATGTTACTGAAGCTGGCTTCAGCCTTTCTTGGTAAAAGCACCAAAACTTTCGCTTCACAGCCAGTAACACACCTAATGCAGTGAGAGTAAACTTCTTAGTAAACTTCAGAGTTCTGAAGTTTAGTCCAGTATTGAATTGATCCTACCTGAAGGTCATTTCCTGTTGACTCCTGCTCTGTGTCTGGCCCATCTATGAACTTGAGGATGTTTCCGGATGCTTGCCAGTGAGTAAAGTTAAAACATTCCAGATTTGTTATACTTTAATAACTTGAAATCTTGCCGAGGCTCCCCTGGGAGAGGCTTTGCCTTTTGACAGGTGACCTCTTTCAGAGAGAGCCCTGTCTGTTCAGGTCCTGTCACTGGGTCTTGGTGGCAGAGCTGGTAAGCCAATGTGGAATCTTTTGGATGCCAGCATGAAGACTATGCAAGTACTCTGCTGCTTATGATCCTGAATAAAAGCACTAGTTGTTAATTCTCTCTCAACTTTCCTGTTGCCTGGGGGAGATGATTTTGCAGCCTTCTGAGTTTTGATTCAAGTTATTACTTGAATTATTCTGGACCCAAGATGAGTAAGAAATATATTATACACATGAGCAGACTAAAGAACTGGTAGAACATTTCTATTTCCCTCCATCCCTTTTAGTATTGACCTGCAAAACCGCTTTTGCAGCTCCAGCAAATATCTATTCTGTATTTCATCAGTCCCACAGAGCAGAGAATTTATTCTCTGAAAGAGAAAGTTAAAGTTGGAGCCCTGAACTCTGCCATCAATAAGATGTGGAAGGCTCAGCTCACTTCAGTGGAAGTGCTAGCTTTTGTTTGTTGTGTGGTTTTAATGCCAGCTCTTTCTTTAGCAAATGCCTCATTCCTCAAAATTTATTAAGGCACCGGGTAGGAGGAGAGGATTAGGCTTGTGGTGTTCCGTAAAACAGGAGCAATCTTCTGGTTTTGAAGCCTGGATCCCCCACCTCCAAGGGGTGACTGCAGAACTTGGATTTGCTGTTCCAGTTAGCGTTGCTCTGTTCCTCTACCTGGAGGAGTTTCTGTGGCAGAATCCACAGTATCATGTGCTCCAAGAATGGTTCATTTGGGAAGTGGTAAACTCTGAGAGTCCCATAACCTGTCTCTCACTCTTGCTTTCGAGGTCCTTTTTTACACTCTACTTTGAATTTAAGAGCTGAAGGGATGGTTTGGGCTCCTCTTAATCCTTTACACTCTCATCATGATGGCTGAAGGAATCTGGATAGTGGCTTTCTTAAGGGCATCTTGGTGTAAGGCAAGTGAACATTATTTTGTATAGTCTTGGCCACATCTGTAGCTAGCCAGGCTTCCCTGTAGCTCACGTCTTTGACAGGAAGGATGAGGAATGAGTTTTGTGCAGGACTGGGAGTTAATGAGCATAGAGACTAAAATGAAGCTTAACTTGACTTAAGCACAAAGGCAGAGTGCTGCAGCACTCTGACTGAACACTTGTCACATCTTAAAATATTTTTGCAGCTGCAAGTAAGAAAAGTAACTCGCCCAAAACTGTTCGCTCTGGAGCAGCAGGCAGCCTGTCTTTACGGAGAGCTATGGACTGTGTGGACAGCAATCTTCGCTTAAAGGGAGACACTCAAACTTCTGAAGGTAAACATCTTTCTTTGTGAGATGGGGGGCATCTCAGCATCTCGCGTACAAAAGCTTTTCAAGAAGTCTTACTTGGTAGCTGATGAAGACAGGCTGAGAAAGTTGGGGCTTTTCAGCCTGGAGAAGAGAAGGCTGCTTGGAGACCTCATAGCAGTCTTCCAGTATCTGAAGGGGGCCTATAGGGATGCTGGGGAGGGACTCTTCATTAGGGACTGCAGTGATATAGGACAAGGGGTAACGGGTTAAAACTTAAACAGGGGAAGTTTAGATTGGATATAAGGAGGAAATTCTTTCCTGTTAGGGTGGTGAGGCACTGGAATGGGTTGCCCAGGGAGGTTGTGAATGCTCCATCCCTGGCGGTGTTCAAGGCCAGGTTGGACGAGGCCTTGGGTGAGATGGTTTAGTGTGAGGTGTCCCTGCCCACGGCAGGGGGGTTGGAACTAGATGATCTTAAGGTCCTTTCCAACCCTAACTATTCTATCATTCTATGATGTTTCCCTGAGACTCGGCTGGATCCTTTCTCGAATATAGTTAATGATGTTGTACCTTTGGTAGCTGATCTGTGAAAGAGAACCTCACAGATGACTTGCAGAACGTAAATATGTGTGTTAACAAGTTCTGATCTCTGAAGATGTTTCAGGAACTAATTTTATAGTGAGAATCATAGATCCAAAAAGTACTGACCCATGTTTAAATTGTAATTTGCCTTAAAAGGAATACAAGAAAATCCCACATACATGTGAGAAAGAGTATTGATACTGTGGGCTCTGAGTTTTAAGGTGCCCTTCCTTGAGTGGTAACGAAACATCTAACACAGGACTTATGTTTTGCCCCTTTTAAGTGTTCTGAGGAGGAGTGGAGTACCAAAGTTGTTTTCTTACAGTGCTAAATGGATAAAGAAGGCTTGGGTGGGAAACTGGAAAATGCCAGAGAGTCATTTAGATGGTGTAACTTATAACCTCTGCACACAGCTTCACCCTTGTCCAAGGCTTGAAAGGCTGTGGCCAGGCAACTTCACATTGATAGCTGTGGAAAATGATAGTGAGGAGGTTGTCTGTTACTGAAAGATAAATAGAAGATAAGTTTTTAACTACACAATGAGGGTGGGGAAGGATAAGCATGAGGGTGGGGCAGGTGTGCTTGTGCATACACGTGTTTGGAACCAGGCTGGTGCTGTGAAACAGCTGGGTGTTCAGCTTCTTGAAATAAGGCTCGACATGCTTAGAGTTTTCCCCCTTTTCTCAGGTGGCGTAGGGAGCTCCAAGTTGAGTGGTCGGCACCATTCTGCCAGGGCCCTGGCTAACAGCAGTGTCCCCGAGTCACTGCCAAAGACAGAGGAGAGGCCTTGTGATGGTTCAGATTCGGATATGGGAGTTTCTGGCTTAAATGGCTTAGCTGCTGTAGAGAAGACAAGGAAAGTTGGTGCTCTAGGGTAAGCATTTGTTCTCTTTTCCTCTTGTTATCTCCTCACCTGCCTTTCCTTGATCTAGGAAGAAAGACACCAATCAACTAAACCCAGGTGCTTGTAGCATGGAAGAGAAATTCCTTTCAATTTATTTGGTTGCTGCTGTTCCCTCTGGATATCAATTTTTAGTTTAATAACTAGGTTACAAGGGTTACAAGTCATCTTTTCCATTTTGTTTTTTTTTGGTTTTTTTTTATTTATTTCTATCAGCTGTGGATGCAGTCTGACACTTGGCTTGGGAAGGCAGGCCCATCCATATTCCCACTATTCCTTGCAAAATACCCTCTAACTGAAATTTACAACTTAAGGTTTCCTCAGTTAAGACAGTATTTTTCACTTTGACTCTAGTTTTTCAGCAATTTCATAATAACTCCCTGTTGGCTGACAAAGCAAAGTGCCATGGGAGTACTCAGGGTTTTGTTTTTTTTTTTCTAAATACCTGGAATCACCATTTTTGCAAAATATTCGTAAACTTTTTCAGGTTTATTTTGTGAAGATGTTAAATATTTCTGCATCAATCCAAGCTGGAAGTTTAAGTGGATATGCAAGAGAGTTAAACAATGAGTAAAACTAGAAGTGGGACTAGAAGGATTAAAGCTGAATCTCTAACGTGAGTTTTTCTACTTCTCCTCAATTCTCTCTTAAGGTCAACTTCTAAAGGGTGTCGTACAGAAGGAGCCCAGTCAGGTGGTCTGGAGAGCAGCTCTGACACAGGTGACCTACAGACTGTCCTTTCTGAGGGGGCTTCTGCAGGGCCAGAAGAAGGTAAATTGAATGTTGCAGAGGGCAAATGTAGTTTGACCACACACCAGTCTGGGATGACCCATTTCTGTAATAGAAATAGTTGGAAGGGGAAAGGAAAAGAGGAGGGAAAAAACCCTCCATCAAACCCAAAAGGTGTTTTCATGGCGGTTGACCTTTGCTGTAATAATTGGCAGCTGTAGTGTGAATCTGAGTGAGGAGTGGATGTCTCTGTGTCACCTCTGTCTGGGGAGAAATGGTAATGGGACAGTGCAGCAGGCAAAGACCCAGTGCCATTACATGGGGCCATCTATTTCTCTGGACTCCTACTTGCTTTTCATACCTCTTAATAGGGCTCCAGGTCTTTGCTTTGGTGTTCAGTTGCATGGCCTTGAAAATAATTTCTTATCTAATTAAAATAGCAGTCAGTGACCTTGGCTTTTAAGCCTGCTGCCGTCAGGGACAACGCGTTGGTAACTACCTCCACGTCTGCACTAGACTCTCTCCAACACTTCATTCGTGTCGGGTGCTGTGGTACATAAGCCAGTTTCCTTAGAGACTTGGAGGAGACTTTTCCCCTCCCTTCCTGCATCCTTTCCATGCTGGAAAAATTATTATTGCATTTTTTTTTTTCTTTTTTGAAAGTCCACACAGAAGAGTTTTTCTTATCTTGCTCAAACTCTGCTGCCTTCCACCCCTGCACTAATTTGAATTTCAATGACTGAATTGTAGCGCAAAGCCTATATTAAGGTGCCAGCATCCATCTCTAGCTGCAGTGTGCAATATTGTGTAGGAGTTGGCATTTACAGAAGGTCTCTCAGTGACAAAACTGAGTTTCTGCTCTTAGTCACTGCAGTGTGATGATGATGCGCTCCCGCAGCTCTGCTATTATAGCAGAGAACCTAATAGGAAAATGTTTTAGGAACTGAAATAGTTCATTGTTAAAAACCCCAGGAAACAAACTTTACTTTTTTTTTTTTTTTCTTTCCTTTCAGAGGAGAAACTATGGTAGGGCTGGTACCTCAACTCACTTTACTTGCTTTTTCTTAGCAATGAGTATCCACTCTTAAGAAGTGAAAGAGCAGAGCAAACCCCTTCCATCTCCCACAAAACTGCAAAAAGGAGCATGTTCACCTCTGCCAGTGCCTACTCAATGTTTGGCAAAACAAAAGGAGCCACCTTGATTATTAACTATTGTGGTTCTTTTTGTAGGAAAACTAGTTCTTTATGTGCCTGAGACTTGAACAGAGTATTGCTGCTTGAAAGGTGTGGTGGGTGGGTACATCTGCTCCATGGGTCATGCTACCTCTGAACTGTTAAAAACCTGCTCTAGTGGAACGTGTTCCTGCCCATGGCAGGGGTTGGAACTGGATGAGCTTAAAGGTCCTTTCCAACCCAAACTATTGTAGGATTCTAGGGGGAAAAAAAAGCTACTTTTATTTTCTGTCCTCATTGCAGAGGTGAGCAGAGCAGCTGGCAGGGGAGCACAGCTCAGGCAGGAAGGGGCTGCAGGCAACCAAGCCTGCCTCAGCTGGTGACGTGCTGGAACTCCTCTTGTGCCAAACAGCAGAATGAGGGCATTCCCAAAGCTGGTACCTGCTGTTCTGTTCAGTCCCTTAGTGCTTTGGTAAATGCCTCTGGCTCTGAATGTGTTCCTTCTCTTGTTCTCCTGCCAGCTCTTGGGATTTGATATTGCTTCCTCTCACAACCAATCGTGAGACATTGAGTGCTTCAGTCACATAGGTCTTGCTGCCATCATTTTTGGCTTGTGGGTCTTTTTGGGTTTTTTCACAGCTGGGGTATGTCAGAAGCATGTCCTTCATCTCCTACCAGGAATGAGCAGTGACAGCGACATTGAATGTGACACAGAAAATGAAGAGCAGGAAGATGGTGCCTCTGCCTCAGCAGGGTTTAACCAGTCCTTCTCAGTCCAGTCCTCCAGTGAAGGTAGGAGTGACCGGGGAGCCCACCTCCTGCTCCTGCCATGCTGGATGCTGCCAGATCAGAGATTGCTGAAGGTTGCTGTTAAGGTATCAATACTCAAGCAAGTGCCAGTGAGATCTGGAACTCCTCTCTTGGGATCCTAATAAACAGATCAGAGGGTAACTCTTTCTATCCCTGAGAAGTCAGGGAGGTGCTGGGAAACCCAGAGCTCCTGTTCTTCTGGCTTGGAACTCCCTGCACACTAGGACTGGTGCTGTATGTCAGCTCTTTTCAGGGAGGTAACTGCTGCTTTAGACGTGGATTTGCATCTTCCTTGGCAGGAATGTGCTTTGAGCACTTCAATGTAGTTTCCAAAACTCATCTCATGCTTCTTTGAAAAGCTTTAACCTTCTGATCAAATTAAAAGCTGTGAGGTGACAGCTGATGCTGGATGAGGTTGGCTTCTGGTTGAATAAGCATCCCACACTGCAGTAGCAGCATGGCCAAACAACTTGCCTCTGTAATTGGAGTTTGCTGCTTTGCTGTGTCTCTGCAGCAGGCACTAAAACCCCAGCTCATGGGAAGAATCACAACATTGTTCATATCTGTGTTTGAATTTAAGCCCCTGGGGCAGTTTTAACTCGGTGTCAAGTGCATTGTGTGCCAGTATACTGGGGATGAAGTACCACACAGCGGGCTCTGCCAGTAGCAGAATGTTCATTTGCTCTGTTCCAGTTGCTCCTCTGGTAATGGATGCTGGTTCTTCTTTGGTTTCAGCCTCGGAGCGGTGTGCAGCATTCCCAGAGGGTGACCAAGCCGGTCCTGATGATCTCAGCTTTGCTACTGGAGAAGACAGCACCAGGTAAGGGTAGCTGCTCAGCCTGCAAGGTGGTGGTAGCCCTGGGGATGCTCCTTCCCTGTACCGCATCTCAGGTTTGCAGCGATGAGGGGCAGGTTCACCTCACTGGTGATGGACAGGCAGGTGCTGGGGCTCCTTCCTGGCTTCCCCAGGGCCATGTTGCTTTTCAAGGCAGTCTGTAGCCACTGTGCAGTACCATGGGAGGGCTGGCTGGGTTTGCACTGCAGTGTAATGTCAGTAGAAGACTCTGACTGAATTTAAGTACCTGGCATGAAGTTTTGATTCATAAGACTCTGCTTGAAGCCCTAAATGTCCTTACATGTTGGTTTCACTGACAGCTGATTTTCTTCGGAGCAGGTAGAGAACACGTTCAGGGCCTGAAGACCTGTGGCTCATGTCCTTGGGAAGAGGGGCGTTTATTTGCTGGAGCTTAGCCCAAGGCTGTTATTCGTGGCTGTGAGCACACTGCGTTCTGTCCAGCACCCTCATGTGGTTCTTCTACAGTTGTCTTAACCCAGTTCCTGGGGTGAAGTGACCTTTGGAGGTCTTACACTAATGTCTGCATTCCTGCTGGCTCTGTCAGCTCACATGCTCTTAAAAGGTGCCCCAGAGGTGCTGAAGCCCCATTTCAGGCTGCTGCTGTTGTGTTGCATCGCTGGGCCAACCGTGAGTATGTGACTGTCCTCAGTTAAACTGGTGTGAGCAGGTTGTGCAAGGCTGCTGAAGCTGGCAGATGGGATGGACAGAGTTGGGGTGAAGCAGCTGCTGTTTTCCTCAGTCGAGACGTGGACCACCTGAACCCACCACCACCCTCTGCCATGGCGTGTTGCATTCTGAGCTGCTAAACTACTGTGACGCTGTGGTGAAAGCCAAATGCCTGGTCAGTGACAAAGCATGAGTAACTGTCACTGTTCTTGTCTGTGTCTCCGCTGGCTGTACCAGTGTTCCTGTCTGAGTGTTCCACAGTGTAAGTGCTGTACAACTCCTAGTTTAAAACTGTTTGCACTTTGTTAATAAAATGAATGTTGAAATCTGATGTGATGTTTGAAGTGTTTGTGTACAAGTACTGCGGTAGAGCATGTCAGTGAGTACAGTGCTGCTGCCTTGACCTTCTCCAAGGAGAACACTTGCCTGTCATGCGCTGGTCACCCTTTTCCTGAATTGCTCCATAAAAAGTGCTTAAATCCACCTGGGATTTGTAAAGCTGTTATATTCTAGAACCTCCTATACTCAAATAGGAACTGCGGAGGAGCCAATGCTTTCACACAAATGTAGTTTTGTGTAGTTTTGTGTTTCCTAGCTAGAGGGAGGCGCAGCCCTGAGCCACTTCAGGCACCACTTGCTCTGGTGGCCAAGTGCTGAGGGTGGCCTGTGACAGGCTGTGCCCTGTGGTAGTGGATAGGGGATGTTTGGTGTTGTACAGGGCTGTGTTGATTACACACAGCTCAATTAGCAGTAATCATGGTGCTCTGCTTTGTCACCACTCACAGGTGCTTTGCTTTAATGAGAGGCCCATGGTGAAGGAAGTGGTTTGATGGGGCATGTGCCCCACTCTGGTGCTGGGGTCCAGGGAAGGAGCTGGAACTGCCACACTTTGCTTATGTTACGGAAAATAACCTTACACAGCACTGGCTTTTTAACGAGGAGGGGGAAAGAGGTTTGGAGGACTTAGTTATCTGATTTGCTGTAACTGCCCCTTCCTTCCCTTCAGAACAGCTCAGAGCTGGGTTATGACGGGCCCCATGTGATAACACCATGGGTACCATGGTACCAGCTCACACAACCACTGTTGGCCAGTTCTGGTACATGCCACACAGAGGTAAGCTGCTTTCACCATGGGAAAGATGTTTAAGTCAGAGGGTGGTTGCTATCTCTGTTAGCTCTTAAATAAACAGACTATCTGAAGTGTGGTTTAAATTACTGTTTTATTAAGATATTGGTAAAACTTGAACAGTTTTTCCTGTATAAACAGCTTCATAAATAAAATATGGATGACTAATACATGGTTGAAACTAATAGGTGGACTGTAGAACAAGACTACGGAGGGAAGTCCCAACACTGGCAAATGGTTTAGTTTATTCACTGCATCAAGAACATGTTATTGTCATGAACACGGTACCACAGAGAGGTCAACACAAGCCCCCATGTCACAACCGCTGGCAGGAGTGCTTGGTATATGGTGTGAGCTTGGTCCCGCACCCTGTTCCTGTCTCAGGTGAGGAAACCACAGTGCACATGCGATACAGGAGTTGTATTAGAGACCCCAAGGGTTGTACTAGACCCTAAGGGAGAGGATTTTCGCTTTACTGCTGGCAAGTACAGTGCGAGTGCCTGATGGGTGAGGGCAAGGAAAGGATGGGAACGTTTTAAGTCAAAGGTTGTGTTAATGCTTCATTATTGCACATGATACAAGGGTAGAAAGTTTTGTTCCTGTTGCAAAGGATATGAATTAAAGAAAGATTGCCCTAAATTATAGGCATGGTCAAAGCCGGAGTATCCCCTTCAATGGCTTTATGTGACTAGTGCCCAGTGAGTAAATTATGCTAAAACAGTCCCTAACTTAGACCAATCTTTTTCATTTGCTTTTTCCTGCAGAACACTGCCACGGTGGGGAGGATTTCATGAGGAGGCTGGCTCTGAACTACAGCAGCCGTATCTATGAACATGGAACCCATTACACCTCATCTGCCCACAGGACATGTTTCTCACCGATGCACCACTATAAATGTGGTATAAGGTAAAGTCTGCTTCAGCATTGTCCTTGCATGCTGCAATGCAATCTCAATCCACTACTGAATGGTTTTAACTGGCAAGGACAATCGATGGCACTTCCAGGTAAAGAAAAGTTCTATACATGTGTTTCCACCCACCATCAGTGCAAACCGCGGTGGGTTAAGGGCACCCCTGTCCCTGCACTACAGACACCCCAGAGCTGCACCTTCCAAAAGCGTGCACAGGGAGCAACCAGAGCGGGGACTGCATGAATCCCATCAGGACTCACAGTGAAAAGCTTATGAGCGAGTTTTGAGCAGCTTCAGACAAACAGCCTGGAGCCCCCTTCTCAAAACCACCACAAGTTCACAAAAACCAACATAAAAAATGATGTTTTCACTCCCTACCTCCTAGTTCTGCACACAGGGTTAACGCGTAAACTGAAACTGATGCGGGTTGTCTTAACGCGGAACAGGGATACTTCAGCTCTTTATTGGAAAGATTCGTTATACAAATTTCACCACCACTACGATACACAATAAAAATACAAAACACAGGTCACAGACTGAATCTCAGTAGCAACAGTTAATAAATACAATTAGATGCTTTTATATTAGCCTAGTATCTTTACATTGTCACCAGATAGACAATCAAAGTACGAGATACAGAACACTTAGATACCGTTAGAGAGGGATTATTGCTTACGTTAGCAAGCAGCAAGTAAGGGCACAGGAGTTTGAACTGAAGAGAACTACTTCCTATCATCAGTGGCGTTAAGAGAAAACACTGCATTTCACAAAGCACTGCTTTTTGTCTAGTGGATAGAATCAAGAGCAGCATATATCAGACCAATAACCACTACTTGTAATAGTATAGAACTTTTAAGGACTTACCTTACAAATGGTTCCTATCTACTCTATAAATATGCATTTAGTGAAGAAATGAACACTTGCTACCTATACAACGTTTTAACCTGACCACACTGGAACTATGATGGCAGATTTTTTTTCTCCTAGCAAGGTAAATGGTATGAGTGGCAGAATTATCACTTATGAATCCACACCTAAAAAGCTAAATCCTTCCCCAAAACAGCACACATGCAGTCGAGCACTCATCAACCACTCCTGCAGACTGGGAAGAAGTTTTATCATCTATCACAGCTCTTCATTCTCATTTACTCACACACAGAATTGCACTTACACCACCTTCCTCTCTGAAACACGACAGTAAGATGGACTTTCAATACGTCATTATTACTGTGAAGAATTTAAAACAAAGGCACCGCAGAGATGCCCCAGATTTGCATATTTTATCATCTCATGATTTCTCAAATTTCCTCAGTAAATCTGAATTGGAACATATGCTGCAGCTAAAGAGAACGGCGACAACAGCTAAGGCTTAGTAAGATGATGGATAAGAGCCAGTGATCCTGTAAGAGTAAAAACAAAAAGCCTGAAAAAGATCAAAAGAATCTAAAGCCACGCTCCAACTCCTGGTTACTCACAAAGCCTTTCACTGTTCCTCAGATTGCTTTTAAAATAGTGCATCAAAGGCAGAAGCAGCAGAAAGTGGCAGAACTCAAACCTTGCCATCTTGTCATGTTGAATAATCTCCTGACTACTTAATACTAAAATACCTTGCAAATTCTAGCTAAATACTGTTATTAAATTGTTACTGCTAAAATGATATGAGTTGTACAATAAGTGCCTATGAAGACTGACTTTATTCATACCCTTCCAAATATTTTACTGTAACGAAGAACAGCAACAGGTATGTATTTAGTGGAGCTGATGAGAATCATCTGCTTACTTATGTCCCAGTTAAGCGCTCCCCCATGGGTTCAACATCACCTCAACAGTAGGGATAAGCCAGCAGGTACCACGCATTTTCCACTGTGGTAAGTTAACACTGCTCACTTCCCTTTCCAAACCCAGGTTTCACCAAAGCAGAGCTCTGGCTGGCCACTGAGTTTTACTCGCTCCACAAAATCCCAAGTGCAGCCCCTGCTCTGCTGCACACACAACGTTTCCACATGTCTGTGACTGCTCTGGCAGACTGGCATCCGTTCCTACACACACTAGAAAACACCACACTGCAGCAGTGATGCTGCTCGGAGGCACAGGATGCTACCATCCTTCCTGCTGCAACTTCATATGAAATTATGCCTTTGCCACCTAGAAACCACACAGCTCATCAGATTGCTCATTATCTTGCGCAAGCAGTTCTCTGGTTTGACTGGTTGAGTGGCAGTAGTATTGTACTGAACATCTCCACAGATTGGTTTAAGACCTGAGATGAAGTTACGGAGGAAAGAGGTTGGCTCACAGAAATAAGCACAATCAATGTTCAATGAAAACCAGTTGAGAACAGTTTCCTAAACTGACAAACAAGAAAAATGCCACTAAAAGCACCGGAAAGATACGAACCTCTAGCCATAGGAAAGAATTGTTTTTAACTACAAAACCTAATTTTCTTCATATTCCACTCTATGTTACATGAACAAAAATAGGTAAATTGTGAGTCTGTACCTCAGCTGGAGTCTGAGAACAGAGCAGTAGGAGCTCAGTTTGTCCATTCTTAAGTTACCTGGTAAAACCCTGTATGGCTTTTAGTCATCTACCTGCAAAAGTGGATAGAACTTTCTAATTCATCTTAATGCTTGCCTGAAATAAATAGAAAGCAGAACACAAAAAAAACCCACACACCTGGACTTCTACGGAAACTTCCCCCCCCCCCCACTCCAAAAAAAAATTTGGCAGTTCTAAACCAGAATCTTGCTTTACATATTGCTCCACAGATGTATCTCAGGCAGGTTCAACCTCTCGCATTTGTAAGGACTGTTCGTTCCCTAACAGTGTCTATGAGGTGAACCAGCTGTTTGGCTTCCACCGGTGAATGTGGTCAGATACTCACGTGTGCGGGTGGTTGGTGGCTGCGGCATTGCTCAGGGTGGCACCACCAGCAAACTTTATTGAGATTGAAACAACTACATTTGTTAATTCCTAGATACATTTACACATAGTTTGAGCTTTGCAGGGGATGGGAGTACAGTTCGGAAATGCCCACCTTGTTTTCGCTTTCTGATGATGCCGGTTTTATTTTGGGAATGTCTACTTTGGGAGTCTGATGGGGGAACACGAGGGGGGTGGTTACATTTTACAGCATTGATGAAGGTATGACTCTGGTATACAATGACTTTGTCTTCGCATCAAAACCATGCTTTCACTGTACGCTCTGTGACCAGCCAGCCTCCAGCATGGGGAGTGTCTGCCCCACACCCTTGTGCTCCTGCAGCCCCGGACAGGTAGGGACAGACTCGATCCATCTGGGTGGGGAGGCTCATGAGCCAAGAGCAGCATGTGAAACTTTGGTTTGAGCCTGGCTCCTCGTTGCCTCTTCCAGCTACAGAGCCGGAAGCGAAAGAGCGCAGCTCGTTTTCCCAAGGATTTGAATAGTTCATCTTCCAGCCCAACGCAAATGGGGGATATGCCCTTCACCCTGTAGATACTCTGCCCTGTAGCACCCAAACTAAGAGGAGCGTTGTACTCCCTGGGATTGCTCTGTCCACACATTGATGATGTGGTGCACTCTGGTGATTCATTCTTCACTCTTAGGCCATCGATCAAATTTGCACTCTTTGGTATGCCAGGACTAAACACTTGAATTGGTGGCAGACATTTGGCACTCTGAGGTGTACTAGTTTCTGGTTTTGTCAGGTCTAAATAGCTTTGATCGTCAAACAGGTTGATGCTCGACCCTATGCTTAAGCTAGTTCTGTCAGTGAAAGAATCCACCCGTCCCTCATACCCTAGATCTGCAGGTGCCGAGCACTGGTGCTGGGGCCACGGCCGTTTGCAGTCTCCATGGTTTTCTTTATCTTCCCCGTTGTCTTCCTGCCCACCTTGAAAAGAGTTCTCTGTCCAGTCTGACTCCTCGCTAACATTGACTGCCGCGTTCATGTCCCTGAGAAATACCACAATGACAGTAATGTTGTCGCTGGAACCGGCATCTCGAGCAGATGCCACTAATTTATGTGCTACCATGCTGCTGTCACCATTATTCTCCTTTAGATGGTCAGCCACCACTTTGACTGCCTCATCGGGATTGACTGTGTCATAGAAACCATCACAGGCTAAAATGAGGTAGTCTTCAGAGCCATCTAGTACAGTGGAGGCAGAGTCTGCATCCCCACAGATGTATGGCTTGTGCTCAGCATCCCCTGTGGAGAAACACACAGATACACGTAAGACCGTGGGTTTGCAGCCACTGCATCTGGAAGCCCTTTTATTAACACAGCATGAAGCCAATCACTCTTAACCCAAGTTAAAGCAATTATTTGGAAATTATTCCCTCAAACTGTAGAGGAAGAAAACGGAGGTTATTGCTCACAGGTCTATCTTCAGCTGTATTTCCAATTTGATTACTAGAAAATTAAAGTTTTTAATTAAAAAGAAAAGTCTCAAAAAGGAATTAAAGCCCACTCTTACCAATAGCTCTGGAGACTGACAGGCTCCCATTCACCCTCCAGGCTCCAAACCAGACCACACAGCCACCAAGTGCCTCAATGCGCTTCTTCTCATCCTAAACAGCAAGGCAAGGTAAGAGAGTGTTTTGGACAGAGCCCTTAGTGCTGCCATCACGCTCTGAACACTACAATAAATATTTGGGTGTTTTCACAAACATGGCACAAACAAGAAGAAAGGAGATGCACACACATCCATACCGACTTCGAAACAAACCAGGATAACTGGAGTATACCCTCCTGCTCCAGAAGACACTGACAAGGCAGCACGCAGTGTCCCAGCACCCCCCATAAAGCTGATACCTGTCAGCTTCAGTGGTAAACACTGCCCGGGTGTATTTCAAACAGGCTGTTCTCACCTCCCGATCTGGTTTGTGGGGTTTCATCAGTTCCACAGCTTGGCCTCTCCTTACGAGCATAACTTGGGAGTCCCCGAGCCAAGCCACATGCAGCATATTTCCTCGGATGAAAGTCACCACCCCAGTGGTTCCACAACGCAGACTCTGGAGAAGGTGAAAAAAAATGGCCCCAGTTTTAAATAAGCAACTAAAGAACCATTTCAAAGCATTTCCTTGCTTAATGACTGAACATGTTGATATTGCAGTACACAGCCTGTTCCCACGGAGGAACAGGCCTTAATTTTTGCCTTGTGGCTTCCCTTGCACTGGAATTGCTTTCTGGAAGCTGGGCTCTCCTGTGCTCCTGTTGTACTTGACTTCCTGTGCCACTTTCCTACCTGTTGACATTAACATACACCTGTTAATGAACTTGGAGGGAGGTTTGGTTGTAAGCATCTTGAATTCCCTGCACTTAACTCAGCCCTTGCATGAGTTTAGGAGGCCTGGAAGTCAGTTATCCATTTATTCTGGAGCTAACCAAAATGTATGTTGTAGAGATGAGGAGGAAAAAACCACCCCAAGGACTAAACCTAGTTAGCATTTGAACACATGAATGTTCAGCAGCATCCTTCTAAATGAACTGGCTGTTGTAAGAAGTGGAGGCTGACATGTTTATGGAACATGAAGAAGCCCAGCAGTGGGCCCTGGCCCTATGGAGTGTGCATGGACAGCTCTGTGCTGAGCGCTGGGCTATGCTCAGCACAGCACTTGGAGCCCACCGCTTACAAGGACAAAATCTATTGACTAATACACTCAAGTAACCCAGTCACCTCTCTGGCTGCCTTCTGGACAAAGCGCTCATCGGTCACCCGGAAAGCTCGGCACAGTGCTTCTGCTGGGTCATGCTGAAACATCTCCTGATGGACCATGTTCACATGGAGATGGATGGAGGCATAGATGGCAGCATCCACTCCCCCGTGACCATCAAACACTGCAAAATAAGCTTGCTCCTCTTGGTCCTGTCAATGGAAACACATTGAGAAAACAACTCAAGAAAAAGCAATGCAAACAGTTAATTAGATTGTCTTAAAACTTTTGAACTTGAGATCTGTGGCATCCTTATTTAACTGCACTTAGAGACAGAGTTTCCACTGGAAAATCAAACTATTCAGACCATCTTCACCTGCATCAAAGGGAAATTTCCACCTTACAGGTGATGAATTCTATCTGCAAACTGCAAGAGATGCCCTGTAGGAACCAGCTGTGTAGCACTCTCAGCGCTCCTTATGTCCCATTTGTTACAATTCACTCACTCAACTCAAATAGAAAGTGCCATTCTCATCAACTTGTGCAGGAGGTTTTGTGACTGCAGAAATCACAGAGAGAGAAGAACATGCAATACAGTTTGCATAAAGCCTACATGAGGACTGGAAACCACCTGGGATAAAATGCCAGTACAGGTAAAATGTGAAGCCAGCCAGCCTCTGCTTTCATTCTTTTTTTAAATCTCATCCATATCACTGTAGATGCCTGGGTTTTTCTTTTAAACCCTCCATGTACTCTCTCATCAGGTAATTGTGATTACATTCACAAATGGAATACAGCAAAATCACTCGTCTTCAAGTCAGTTTTCTCAGCTTCCCCTTATCTGTTCAGAGAAACAATGCTGTACCAAGAGACAGCAACTCCTGTGCCTATGCAGACACAGAACACACCAACCCACTCTCAGTGCCAATTCAACCTTGACAGCCATCTCAATGACTAGAATATTTGTATGTTGTAATTTTTTAGTAATAGGCTCCAACATAAATTGGGGTAAGAAAGCTGACAACTGACAGGCAAAGGAAACATCTGCCTCTGCTTGCATTAATTACCTAAGACAAGAATGTGGATGGGGCAGAAGATGGTTATTAAAGAGACAGGAGGTAATAAAGAACCAATTAGGCAGCAAGCTGATCCTAAAGGTAAAATTATTGCCATTATCTGCCATCCTTTAGTGTCCAGTTTTATATCTGAAGGAAGAGTGGGCGTGTTTGACTGATGGTCACATAAAGAAATTAATGGAGGGAAGTCTGGCCCTAGTTCCAGCAAACTACTCATGTTGCTATATTCTTGTGTGAACTGCACCCCATTTTCCTCTAAATTTTGTGCTTGGTTTTATTTTTTTTCCCTACTTTCTTTCCTTATTCTTGCTCTTGGCTTTTTCCTCCCAAAAGAAAGCAGTACAGATCCACCCCTGTAGCCACCTGTCTTCAGCGATGAACTGTAAGGTGAACCACTTCCTTGTTTCCATCAGCAGTCCTCTTCTACACCTGAGCATCTTCAGCCACAGAAAGGGTCCTACCTTAATTTATCATAGAATCATAGAATAGTTAGGGTTGGAAAGGACCTTAAGATCTTCAAGTTCCAACCCCCCTGCCATGGGCAGGGACACCTCACACTAAACCAGGTCACCCAAGGCCTCATCCAACCTGGTCTGGAACACTGCCAGGGATGGAGCATTCACAACCTTCCTGGGCAACCAACCCATTCCAGTGCCTCACCACCCTAACAGGAAAGAATTTCTTCCTTATATCCAATCTAAACTTCCCCTGTTTAAGTTTTAACCCATTACCCCTTGTCCTATCCCTACAGTACTACATCACTTGGTACTACAATGCATCAGGTGCCACTCACAAAAGCAAGGCTACTTTCTGCACAGTGGCAGGTCAGTCCTTCAGCCACTACATGAGTGGACCATCAGGATGGCCCAGATACAAACTTTGTTCAGTTAGATAACATTTCACCAGAAGTCTTTGAAAAGTGCTCTTTTATTCTATATACCTTATGTAGATACCGCACATCATATTGCCACTATAGTTATGGAATATCGACTGAACTAACTTAAGACCAGGTTTGTGACCTGACTGTCAACCCTCCTCAGGTCCATCCCAGGTATGGATTTCATTTTCACAGTAGATGACTGCCTAGTTTCCCCAAGCATGCAGACTGCATTTAGCACATGCAGTTGTCTTCTACATGATCTCTTCTTACCTCAAGGTTGAAGAGCATGTTGAAGTCTGGGATGCAGACGTGCTTGTCTTCCATCTTCCTGCGCATATTCTTGATGGCATGGATGGATGTCTCATAGTAGCGGTGGGGCTTTGGCTGGAGTGGAAAGTCTTTCACCCAGTTGCTGCAGATCTCATGCAGCTTGCTGAAAACTAAGCGGGCCAACTTCACCGTCTCGATCTCTAGGGAAGACAAAAACCACAAATGAGAGGCCAAGACTGTTATTAAGAGAGGTTTTTTCTTGCATACATTACAAAGATGAAACAAAACCAGTTTAGCTAACCATCTGAAATGTATGTCAGCAGGGAAATTGTGGACGCTGGTGCATAAAAAAGGAAGCCAAACTCACCACAATCAGCATTCATTAGTAAGCAACTCGCTGTTTGTCTTTTTTAACTTAAACATTCCCCTGTGCCTTTGGGGAACTCATTTGCGGCATCAGAAAAAAATGAAAAGCGAGAACATTTCCCTCAGCATTCGATCCCCTGTTTCGCTCCGCACAGGGTGGTGCAACTGTGCCACAGCAGCTCTGAGAGGGACTTTGTCATGGCTCACAGCATCACATATGAAAACCACATCCATTACAATGATGTACTGGGTTTAGACCAAACTCTGTTCCAAACAATACCTCACTGCAGTGCTGAGGCAATAGAGGGGTAAATAGTCTACAGAAATGAACAGTGTTACTTTAAGATGTTTTGGTGGTTCACACATTCAGTAGTACACACATTCCGGTACCTTCTTTAGTTTAATAATATTATTTCCAGATTCCTGACTAGCTTTTGTGTCGAAGAGATCTGCATGAGCGAACGGGAAAGCCAGGAAAGTCTTAAATTTAAGGAAATGCTGAACTCCTGAGAAACAGTAATTTTAAAATATGTGAAAACTTGGGCACTTGGCAGTTGTTCTGAAATTCAGGGGAGGAAAACAGGAAGTAAGCATCAAAGCTGAACACATCAAAATCTCTTTGCTCATGAGCATTCACCAAAGCCAGAGATCTTCAAAACTAAACACCAGCAATCCATGAGTGTCAATCATTCCTGGAGAAGGAGTAGCTCAAAAATCAGGCATAGAGGGGAGACTTACAACACCTCTCAGTTCACAGAAATTCCCTTAAGAACCTAAAAGCACCATTTATACATTTCTGCACTAGGTCTACACAAGATGTGGGCTATAACGATCAGGTGCCCAAGATCCTTAGGAGCAAGATATATTCCCAGCTCTGCTGATTACGAGTTTGTTAAAGCTTGATTTGCAGAACAGCCATTAAGCTGGAAATAAACTATATACAGAATGAAAAGAAGGAGTCAGATTCTTGACTACACAGCTTTAAAAACAAGTGGTGGAAATGGAATGACAAGGTCATCCCACCGCTGTCATATTAACGGGTACCAACTCTCCCACAACACCTATACTGATCTCAGCAGTGCCATCAGAAATCTCTCTGCTGTGTAATACATTTAAAGAGGAAACACCTACAGCCTGACATGTCCAAACTTTACTTTCCAGAAGTAAACCCCACAGACCTGCTCTTCCATTTCTTTCCACTGGGCATATATGAAGGGAAACGGTGACATTTCAATGTCACATGGCTGTTAAACTTCAGTGTCACTGTGAAGAAGGAAGGAAGCAAACCCATTGGCTGTGCTGAGATACTAAACACCCTTCCCCAGCAGGGAGTGTGCGTAGTGTCAGCATCATCAATAATTGCTCTTCAGGTTAAAACAGGAGAAAGGGCCACAACAGCTAAACCACCCCCTCACAGCTGTAAATTACTCATCAATTGTTAAAGTTGCGGTGCTGAGCCAGAGCTGACTCAGCTGTCACTGCACTTGTGTCATGGAGAATTTCATTTCCCTCCTGCTGCTCCAAAATCCCCAGCGTTGGAAGTAGCACTTAATTGTACCACAGCTAGTGGGAAATCCAGCTCAGGCATTACTGTTCCCAAAGAAGACTGACTTCTAGGGCAAAATCAGGGCAGAAAGAATACCAGTAATCAGAGTCTGCTTTTTAGTACTTAAATTTTAAGACTTTTCTTGACGACGCCGGTAGTGTGACAACAGGTTTAGTACTCAGATTTACAGACACATCAGCAAGCCAATGACCAAGGTTTTCCTTAATCTAAGAGCTCCATTTTCTGACTAGTCAATGACCTCCTCAGTTGTAGTAATCATATCTCCTAGATCCTGGAAAGACTGGGTAATGGGACTCTGTGAAATCTGCTGGATTTGTAGATACCTTCACCACATAATGTGATCCTACTATCCAGGCTCCTTTGGTGGTTCTTTAACAAGGCCAAACCCCTACATGAATATCCTCCTCCTCAAAAAAGAAAATTAAAGGTTCTTACCTTAAAAAGAAAGAAGGAAAACAAATGCCCTTAGTTCTCATGGAAGCTCTCTTGCTCCTCTCCAGTCCAACTGGAGAACAAGAATCTCCCACGGCCTATGACTTTTAGGTTTCGTTCTTGATATCCAAACACACATGGTCACCCCAAATATAAGAGGCCCATATTCTACATTTACGGACTCAAAACAGATTCCCTTCTTTTAAGATTAGCATTCTTCTTTCAGGAAGCTTCTAATTTCCTTTCCACCAGTGCACCAGTAACTGCTTTTATCACTCCTAAGTATGCAGTATGATTTGTCGCACTGCAATTCCCAGAGTGAAATGTGTCACTAAGGAAATTTGGAATGACTTTCTTTTTCTTCTAGCAAATCCAAACTTGAGGCAAATCAGGTAAATGTTTCCTTATATTACAGAGTAAAATCCTTGCTGGGGTCATAAGAAAAACATAAATCAAAACCAGCCAGCAAAATTCAGCTTGCTTTCATGTTCTGTAGCTGTCCAAGCGTTACTAGGATAAGCAGTGAACTCTGCTCACTGAGGTACATAATAAAGTACCTTCATTGTGACAATTCACCTCAACGTAGTGCATCTGGAGTGCACTTTTAGTGCCTGCCTGCCTGTACACATACCAACGTATGTTTGCATCTGTGTATTACAAATTTAGATGTATCTGAATGGCAATCCCTGTAGGTGTGATGGGTTTGCCGTGGGTTGGTTTTTGGTTTTTTTTTTCCTTCTTTTTTCTTTTCCTTTTGTTGAACTCCTCAGATATTCTGTGTGGAGGCTTAGTCAACATTTCCTTGGAGACTGTCAAATATTTATGCAAGTCTCAGAGATCTCAGTTTGAATTAATGAAGGCTGCTCAGCCAGAACAATGACAAATCTATTCCATTTACCTGCTCAGCAGGAGGAGGCAGCAATACCTACAAAAAGAGAACCCATGGCATATTTTCCTGTTCTCAGGTTTCCAAAGGCCTCTGAGAAACACAGAAGAATCTTCCTTTTTGTAGAGCAAGATTTATATATCCCACCTATTCCCAGAACCATTTACTTTTTTTAGTCAAAAAAGGAAGGAATGAACAAATGGTTTGGAGACTGTATATTCCAGATAAAAATGTCAGAATGCCTCTCAGTACATCTGAGTAACATTGATCTTCATTGTACTGAGCACCTCAGAAAGTTTTGCAAGGTTATTTAGGTCAACAGAATCCTGAAATGCTTTAGGGTGCATGACTTTGAGCTGGATGCTGCAATGGAGAAAAGGAAATGCTCCTTTTAAGCACGAAGTATCTTTATACTATCCTTTGCTAAAACTATATAAAAAAATAAAAGCCATAGTAAAAACTATGCTGACTGAAAAAATTCAGAATTAAATTCTCTCTTCCCTCATACATGTGACTTTGCTCTAAGGATGAAAGAGGACAACTGGCACTTGCCAGGAGGGACCACATAATCTAAAGTGCTTATAAAGAAATTCATGGCCACCAGATATGAAGGCACACTTAAAAGACAGGACTGATTTCCACTTGGTCTTAAGGAACAAAAATTTGATAAAAGAATCAAGTACAATCAGAGAAAGACATTTAGAAACAGGGAATTCAAGAGTTAAAGTTGAAACCAGACAATGCTTAAAGGTGAGAAAACTTTGACTAAGAAATTAGCCATTAGCTCTACCATGCGGGGCGGTGGATTCTCCATTAATCTTTTTATGGGATTAATCAATATGGGATATTCCTTTACAAGAAATCTCGTCCAACTTCATTCAGCTAGCTGGTAGAAGGAACTAATTTGAGGAAAATGTAGTACCATTCCAGTGGTCAGACCAGATGGATCACTGAAGGTAATGCTGACTTTAAAAAGCTATCAATTATCATCTGCAGTGCTCCAGTATACAGTGTAAATGAAAGATCCACACCACGTAAAACTGTACATCATCATGTGCAGATGTACTTACGTATGATTCCATCCGCGTTGTCCACATGCTTTGGTAAGTAGTGTGCCGAAAGATCACTCTGAAGGACTTCATCTGAAGTTGCTCTAGCTAAAGCAGCAGCCAAAAATGAAGGGCAATTACTGGAAAAGAAAGAAAGAAAAAAAAAAGAAAGAAAAAAAAAAAAGAAACAAACACAAAAAGAAACCCACAAAAAGATATTTTCATCTGATTGAGCAAGGTAGCTTGCAGGCGGAAATGCGTAACAATACTTCTAGTAACTCTGTTTCCCTCCTGTGTTCTCTGGTTTTTAAATTTAAACATTCCATTTTGTGACCTCTATTTAAATGCTTTTTAAATCTAGACTTTACCCCCCTGCAGAGTCTGTCACACAACCCTTACTTAGCGTACATTTCCTACACATGCATTACGCTTATCTTCAGCTCATTCTGTCCAGTTTATCCTAAGAATTGGATTCAGGATTCCAAAGGGTAAGAGAATCATAGAATAGTTAGGGTTGGAAAGGACCTTAAGATCACCTAGTTCCAAGCCCTCTGCCATGAGCAGGGGTGCCTCACACCAGACCATGCTGCCCAAGGCTCTGTCCAACCGGGCCTTGAACACCGCCAGAGATGAAGCATTTACCACTTCTTTGGGCAAACTGTTCCAGTGCCTCACCACCCTTACAGTAAAGGAATTTCTTCTTTATATCTAACCTGAACTTCCCCTGTTTCAGTTTAAACCCATTCCCCCTTGTCCTATCACTACAGTCCCTGATAAAAAGTCCCTCTCTGGCAATCTTGTAGGCCCCCTTCAGATAAAGTGTCCAAAACCTCACCAAGGGACACTGGAAGTTAAGGCAAATCCATAGAAGGCTAGAAGTTGATGTGCATAAGGTTAAAAAGCTCCCTCATGAATGATCTCTATCAACAGTAAAATGGCTTTAACTCACTGTAGCTTAATTAAGCCCGATATCTCCCAGGGTTAATTAATCTATAGCAAACCAAGTCACTTTAATGTACACTTTCTCGTTCAAGATGGGTTTAATACCTCTTAATTTATGTATGACTTTTTATTTCCCATTGGTCTGCCTTAGCTGCCCTAGGTGTTCCTTACTGACACAGCCTAAAAGTTCCCGTTTCCATCATTATCATCAGGGTTAACAATGTCCTCCGTAAGACATGTCTACTATTGCAGGACCACATCAGAAACCATCCATCAACAACAGAATTCTGCATCAGCTAGTTCAGGGAATATGCAATAAGCACATATACTTCCTTAGCCTATTTCTTCTGCTTATGCCCAGTAAGTCCATTCACATGATTTTAGCATGGTTGGAGAAGGGGTGTTAGCACAGAAGAATCAGACCAACCAGATCCAGAGGATAAAAACTTCTACACATGTAACTGGACTCATCAGCCTTCATGCTGGAGCCTGAGAAGCACATGGTGACCATCGCTTGCATTCACATAAAGCTCACTGCCCAGGAAAGCCAACTGCCACCCTAAACTGGCCCATATGCCATAGCTTCAGCAGGGAGATCCAAGTTCCAGGAAAAAATCAGACTCAGGTTTTTTGAAAAGCCATTTAACTGTAAGGTTTTCCAGATACTTGATACCAAACGCTGCTACAATCAGTAACATCATGTAACAGATTTATGAAATGCATGCTAAATAAGTCCTCCAACCCTCATTATTTACTATTCAGCACATCTATTAATCATTGAGATTAGCAATAAATAGCTTTGCCCAAGTGACATGTTGCCATGAGAGAAGCTCTGACCCTTGAAGTTACTCAGAAAGCCACTCGCACCACGATCCTGCACCATCGGTAAGAGTATTTCCTAGAATTAGGAGAGTATTCTGCTCACGCAGCACCTCCAAGCCTCAGCAACGTGCATGCTAATGAAGCATGACTGCTGGAGGAAATCAGCTGTCTTAGGACTGGCTCTCCCCAGCACAACACAGGAACTCTGATCCTATTTACGTACAGCAATGCCCAGTGGTAAGAGTAATCAGCAAGAGGAAAACACACCGGGACCTCCTTTACTTCTAGTGTGTGTAGAAGCTGGTTTTCTATCTTGTCTTATCTGCCTTTATTTAGCTCACAAAGAGCAGGCTTTTCATTTCTATTATTAGCTCCAGCACTCCAGAGCAGTGATACTGGTTACTGTTCATGTTACGTGCAATTTCCACGTTACCAAAAAAGCCAGGGATTGTGATGGCTGGGACAGAATAATTCTATCAGCAATTAGCAGCACTGGGAGGACAAGGCTTTGAAAAAACCACAGAGAAAGATGAAGATTCAGCCTCAGTAATGCACAGAAGAACCCAGACTGAGGGCATTTACAACCACAAGCCAGGCAGAGGTTGCTTCAGGTGCCAAGGCAGTAAGCAGTGCTAGCATCTGCAGGAATCCGAGCTCACTCCCCAGACCAAGGCTTGCCCTCACCAGCTCAGGGCTGAAAATTTTTAGGAAAACCTAACCTGTTTTGGGTCACTTTTAAACAACCCCTCAGAACACCCACTGATGCACAAAGAGGGAGCCTGTCTAAGAGCTGAGGCAACAACAGTGGCTAAAATAGAGACAGGACCTAAACCACCACCTCCTGACATGAGGAACCTCTGCTCTGCCTGGGGTTGGAAGGTGGCAATGACACATCTATGGTGACCCAGAGTAATGAAAATTAATACCTGGAATTTTCGGTACTATTTTAACCATAGTGACAGATTACAAAATTGAAAGGTGCATTTATAACCTATGCGGCTAGTCACAGTATTGTCCGGCTCCAAATGCTATTTACATGTCCCTACAGCCAATGGTAGCAGTTTAGCATAGGAGCTCTTCAGGCAGCCAAAGAGTCCATTCCCATTACAATGCTAAACCTACACAAAAAGCTGCTAAAGATGTTACTAGATAAATTAAAGGATTTTAAGTACATCCTTCCTGATTCTCTGGCAGCGTGGGTGTGTTTAGAACACCCACAGTTGCATTGCAGCAAACCTGGAATAACTCTACTAAGGTAATAAATCAAGCCCAAAAGAGGGAATGTTTCCATCAATTAAGTTTGAGGAAAAACAGTCTGAAGTGGGCTTAACTCAGCCCACATATTTTTATGTTACCAGCTTAACGCACAACTCTGCTCCTTCCTGAGAGCATTAAAGTGGCAAAGACTTTCCAAACATTTTCTCTGGGCTATCCTCTAAATCTAATATAAGGTCTTCTACTAAAAAAAGAGATGGCAAGCTTACAGTTCTTATTGTCTGCAAACTCACCACTGGGGTTTGAGTGACATCAATTTTGATGGAAAATGTAGAGAAAAATAAATCAGCTGAAGGCTTTCCTTCTTTGTCTGGCCACTCTTTGTCCTAATAATAACAGCTGCCTGCCAAAGAATTAATTGCCCTTGACATTTGCTCATCACAAAGCTTCTTATGTAGCTGTTACAGGACTATGCCATGTAAGCAGGGAAGTGACCAGATGCAGACAGATAACTTCCTCTTCCTGATTAGTGCAACTCAAAATTTACTTCTCTTCCTTGGCTCCTGAGAGGACTGTAGTTGAATTACTTCTCCCCTTCAAGGAACAGCAGACTGCACCAGAGGTTTTTAACTTCTTTTACAATAGATTAGATGTTCAAGTCAAACCATTACCCGGACACTTCATTACAGTTACACCAAGACAAATGAAGAATCAGCTCTAGGATTTTTGTTCCTATCACAAATGTGAACATTCAGGTGAGCACCTACAGCGTCCCACAAAACAGCAAGGAACCGCTCTTGAATGATCAGACTTTGATGTTCTTGTAGTCCTCATGCCTTTTACACAAAACAAGTAGCAGCAGACAGGATTCACGCGGACACCGGAGGTGCACTGCATCTCGCTGCTGGCATAACTAAGGATTATCTGCTGGCTGAAAATAAATTCTTCTGCCACATTCTAGATGCTCAAAATTTATTAGTCATTAAGTTATGACAAATTGAAACTGGGAGAGCACGATCTTGTTCAGCAGAGAGCAGAGAGCTAGAAATGCCTTCATCTATTCACAGCCATGCCACTAATTCAGCAGCCCACTTTGGACGAGTCACTTCATCACTCAGACCATCAGTTCCTCATCTACAAACAAGGGATGATAATGTCACTTCATCGGTGAGAGGAAAAGGAAGCAAGCCACAGAAGGCTTAATTCAGTGCTTGTAAAAAAGTCTTCAAGATTTCTAGATGAGAGCACAACTGAAGGGAAAAATACCAATATGATAGTGGAAGATATTTTCAGTCTATACAAGATTTATGGAGCTTTCACACTTTCATTCGGTACTCTCTGTTATCGTACGCTGCCAGAAGCGCTAAGTGGAATACCCAGGCAAACAACAACTCTAGACAGGCACGTATAGTCTGATGCAGGCAGTGGACTCAACAGTCATGAACAACTGCATGACATAAACACATTTTTAGAAAAGTTGATGCATCTCAAAAAAGGAAAACCATGAAAGACGAACGTCAAGTTCTTGAAACTCAGTAACGCTGGTGTGCCTGGAGCATTAGCACCATGGATGGGAAAATAATGCTACAGGCACATTGCTGCCCCTGACCAAAATACACAGTTGAGTGCCACCACTGCTTGAAAATACTTAACAGTGCCATGGTCTGATGGCAAACTGGTAAGGTTTCACTAACCCAAACAAAGAAAGGAAAATGGACCAAAAAGTACTGGTGCCTTTCAAAGGCCAAAGAGGTCAGTAAATCACAAACCATACAGTGTTTCTATTATCTCAGGAATCCCCTGACACTACAGAACAGCAACTGTTTTAGTTAGAATGAAACATGATTTAAATAGAAATGCTATTCAATCTGCTGAAACACAAAACAAATCCTCAGGCAAACAGTACAAAGCATCGTATATGGTTTCACACAGCAATCCAAGATTCCAAGACCAAGAACACGACCTGAAAAGAAGCAAGTACAACACATTCCCTGAAGGCCTATAATTTACTGTGTTAGTGAAAGACTTTGTAGGGATGACAAGCTAACTGCGCCCTTTCCAAAAGCCATTACACTTGGGATGCAGTTTGGTAAATGCTCCTGTTCCTGTGTTAATGGGGCCTGTTGCAAGTTCCTGTTAGAAAGCAAGTTTTGCAAGATTCAGTTTAAGAAAAACCTCCTTTGTCCCCAGCTTGTATTTACAAAACACCCTAAACTGAAGTCTCATGAGAATTCTTCCAGATGGAGCTTCTGATCCAGCCTGGAAGCTCTTTGAAGAAGCCTTTTAAGTCTTTATTATTGAAAGTTCTCATGCTGTGAGCTGCAGCAGTAATGAGCAGAGAAATTCTTTGGGAAGATCCTTCAGCTGTTTCCCCAGCCCCTCCTTCAGCTGCCTCCTGCTCCAGTGGCCATCCAGAAAGCCAGGGGACCAGCTGAGGAGCTTCCGCTGATCTCCTAACTCTGTAAGTGAGACAAAACCCAGAGAGAAATATTCTGTTAAGCAGTCTTTAAACCCCAAAATGATTATGGATGAATCTTCCAGTTATGCCAAGTGAATGCTATTTCCAGCTCCTGTCTCTACAGGTTCTCCTGCTTCCCCTGCGAGCTCACCACTCTGTCTGACCTGAGCTGTTCTGCAGCTCTGCACTGCTGGGGAAAGTTCTGATGCTTATTTAAAGTCTGGTCACGGTGGAGTATGGGGTTTTTTTCCTAACACACAGTGAAACCCTGCGCTAGATTTTAGCTGCTGCAGTGAGTTACTAAAAAAAAACCCAGTGCACACACACACAAAAGAACAAACAAGCAGAATAAAAACAATGCACCTTATAGAAGATTGCATAACCAAAGCTCCTTGAGAAGTCATTTGAGCTGGCAGTGTTGAGATAGAAAAGATGCTTGATAAATCTGTTTGAAGGAGCTGAAAATGTGCTACACAAGGAAGCTGCTATCTATAGGCTTCACAGAGACAGCTGCCTGGTCACATTCAAAATTATTCTGTCCTTGTGGTGACAGTTGTAAGCAACAGAAATATAATACACAACCATCACAAAAATACACTCTTTCTGATGTGTTTACCATGCCCTTATTTGATACAGACACTGCACTGGTACCTCTTTTCTACCAAATATTTAACGTTTTCATTGTGCTCACTGCCATATTCTAGGGAGTACGATCAAGTTTATACAGGTATTTCACTGCAACTAAGTCCATCTTAGACTTCAAATAAATAAATAAATACAGAGGTGCATTGCTCATCAGATAACACGCTAACGACTCCACAGATAAATGTACTGAATGAGAATAAAATAACTCCTGTAGAAACAATAATTTCCTTTCACAAATTCTTATTAGGCTTGAAATTTTTGCTGATGGTGAATAATACAAGTTCTCAACTTAGCTGCAATCACTGAAAGTCTATGTCATAAACTAGAATAAAACCTTATATGAAGCTCATACTTGACAGCTATGACAAAGGTAAAATACTTTATAGTCTCAATCTTAAACAAACCACCTTAATGAAAAAAAAACAAGAAGAACACAAAAAGAACAGTTTAAAAATGCCTTTAGAAATAACCTGTTAACTATTAATTGTAAACCACTGTAAGCCAAAGACATCAGGTCTTTGCTTACAAATTAAGATCTAACCTGAGATTAAAAAATATTCAATTCTTCCCTCATTTTTAATGAGATGGCAAGAGTCAACAGAATGCTCTCTTCAGTAAAGGATACGTGAAATAGGTATGAATGGAAACCTCTAGGAAATCACGTTTGGTGATCAGATGGGAAACATTTGCAAAACCACAGAACTCAATTATGAGTGTGCTGGCACTGATCCCATGAAAGCGCTTGGGTGCTGCACTCATCTGTCAGGGGGTTTTGATAGGATAATATACACAGGGAAATAAAGGAAATGCTGTGCTGCCTGGCATATCAAACTAGCTGAAAAAAATCAGGGCAGAGAGCAAAACTAAAATACTGGCACGATGATGCAAAATATAAGGACAAAAAAGTAGCTCATGCAAAAGCATGATTGCAAGAGCATGGTTCATATATTCTCTGACTATCTGGGAGACCTGGCTGCAAAGGGATATCCTACCTCCCTTCTCCAGTCAGAGCACTGCAGGCGAGTGCAGCTCAAATTCCCAGCCTGTGAGGTCTGGAGGCAGCTGGCACCGGATTTGGCAGTGAGTGCCAAACCTAACATCAGGCACCCTTCCAGCTACATTCACACATACACTCCATCTCTCTTGCACCAGGGTATTTCAGAACACGTCTAACACAGACTTTCCAGCACACTACTGCAAGCATCTTTCTCACCAGAAGCTAAATAAAGGCCAAGTAAGAGATACCACACCATGAACAACAGGAAGAGCAAGCCCAGGCCCCCTGCAGATGTGCATGCTCTGTCCCTCAACTCCCCTCTCCAGCAAGGCCAGTTTTCCCTGGAACCCACGATGTCACCATCTGTTATTAAAAGAAAGGTAAACCTAGACTTTGAAGGAATGAAAAGAGAAGTCATTTTATTACAGGAATAGACCTGAATCCATGAACCTCAGTTACAATACTGAGAGGTCAAGGATGTAGCTATACAGCAGTCTTCCCCTATCTAAATCAGAACCTTTTCTGAGCAGCATGATTCTGAGGGATTGGATAGCCTTTTTTATACCATTTTAATTACTGCAATAAAATGTATTTCACAAAAGTATAAAAATATGATAGTTTTTTCAAAATACCAGCAGGCCACTTGATGGGCATGCGTTATCAAGCTTAGATCTTTAGAATTCAGCTATGTAAATGCAAAAAATGTTAAAAAATCATCTGTATTTACTCTATCATTAATTAATAAAAATAAAGATTATATATTGGAATTACATGCGACTTTCAGGAATTTATACTGAGATAAAAGGTCCTTCTGGGGTTTGTTATTGTTCAACATGGATTAGTTTGCACGTTTACACAGTGCATTCTCTGATCCAACAGAAATGCTTAGCATTTGAGTGACACACATACCTTGTAACCAGAGTCTTTGGCTGCCATTCCAAAAATCAGTCACTGCCTACTTAGCACCTCCAAGTCTGGAACAGTAAGGAAAGATGCACCCTTACCTGAAGAAGCACATTTCTTAACTGGAAAACCTATGGCAACAACAGTTATCTCACAATGAGTTTCTCTGCTAGAGTGAGGCCTTTTTAAAGGCTCTACAGGACATTAAAAATGTCATTGATTTTTCTCTTGTTGGCTCTCAGTCAATTTGAAAGTCAGCATAATTCAATATTTTCCTACTAGTTCCATTAGCAAAGAAAGGAATCCATGCTTCAATCTATGCTGCCTTATTTGAAAAGGTAATTTAATTTTACACCTGAAATTGTGCCAACATCAGCATAAACCCATACACAGTATACCTAAGATTTAATTTATCAATTTTGTATTTTGTCAAGCCAGAACGAGATGCTGTCTGAAATCAATAAGTGTGTCCGAATTTGTGCTGAAAATACTTCCATATATTCTATTTCAGGTATTTTATGTTCTAGTTGGAGTTGCTGATTATTCCTCTCTTTACTATAAACTACTAATGACACATCACCTAGAAAAGTTCATGTTGCAGAAAACTTTCTAATTAAAACTATATAATCTACTTACGACTGATTCATCTCCTAGTTTTTATCTCTGTTAAAAACAACTTTCCATTGATACTTCCCTTAACCTGAAGACATAAAACTCTACAAATTCAATGTGTCCAGAAAAAAGAACGCCCAATGCAGAGCATCTATTTTATTTCAGATCAGATTAACATGCCAAAGTCCTCTGATTACTAGTCAAAAAGAAAAATGGCATGTGCGGTTATAGGTAATGACTTAATTTCAAACAAATGACACCCAATGCTGCACAGCAGCGCACACCACTCTGTTCATTTGTAATCATCCTTACGGCAGATCATCAAGGCAAAAAAAAAAGCAAAATGACTTCTTTAAAAAAGGCTGAAGACAATGAATCGACAGTGCCCCTTCAAACAAACAGCTTTCGGTACCACCACATAGAACTGGCCCCCACATGATTGCGCTTGCATTATAATATTTGTCTTCTTCTAAACAAGACAAAAATACAAGCTGCAGGCCAGGATTTTCGAATGACATTTGATCACTTAACTTCCTTCAACCCATTGAACAAATATCAACCCCAGAAGATTGATGACCATTGAGTCAGCAGAGAATGATCTCTCCCTCCCTTCTCACCCTGGTGAAATGCAGTTCATCATTCAAACGGTTTAGGTGTTTATGCCAGATGTAAGATTAGATAATTAGTCATCTGAGTCCTGGATGTCAACCTTTTTGTGCTAAAAAAAATTATTCCAAATGCACCATTTATGATCAGTTGACTTGCAAAAGCATTCTGGTGTTATACAGTAATACATCTTACGGTATATAGCCAAATATCTGCCACTCTGTAGTAACAAATTCTGTTTCTGCTGCAGCAATACGCTGCCTGATCTTAGCCCTCCCAGCTACTTTATTTTTTATCTGCAAAACAGGGATAATGATACTGACCTCTGAAAAGCAATTTCAACTCTAATGATGAACAGCACCAAGAAGGGCCAGATATTATTAACCACCCCTAAACCAGGACTGGAAGAAGAGAACAGCAATTTGCTTGCATTCATCACCAGAAAACACTGCTGCTTTTCTATCTACTTTCTCCTGAGCATGACATGAAAGAGAAATCAAACTAAAAGCAAACATTAAAAGACTATACAGTATCTTTAAAAACAATTTTATAGATAAACATGTATTCAAACATCATATAGTGAGGAAAATTAAAGATTTTATTAGAACCTCAATTTCAACATTAATGCACACAGAACAAGATACCACAGGGATAAATGGGGCTTTAGGATCAGGGTGCATGCTCTTTTAAAGGAATAAACCTTTACTTACTCCAGAAAGATCCCATCCTAACTCCAACTGTCATTCACCCTATATGGAATTGCAAAGAATATTGGCAGGCTTAGGTTTTAGTTTTTTTCTTTAAAGGATATTCAAAATGTTTTTAGCTATTCTGTTTCGCGTTAAAGTCCCTAATGCATTCTGTTCTACTGAGCCACATAGTTATTTCAGTCATTCTTAATAAATAACAGTTGCCAGTAGTAGTTAAGCCAACAGATCTGAATTATTTATAGTGTTGAGGAACAGAACAGCAGATAAAATGCATTAGGGCTTTCAGTTGTTCTTGCTTGAACAACACAATGGCAGCCTTCAGATGGTTTTTCCACAGGCTGTAAAATATTCAGCTTCCAATCCTGGTTTAAAAGATTTCCTAAAGAGGCAACAGGCAAACCTACTGCTATTCATCTTCATTAATCCCCTTCATGAAGAGCAGGTAGGAGAGAGTTTTCCAAATACAGCACATTATTGAAAGAAAAAAAAGGGGGAAAAAAAGAAAAAAAAAAGGCACAGACTGTGATTTGATTGAACGGGTCACATTCAAACTGCTATTCAGTATTATTAACCAGAACTTATTGAGATGTTATTTAGCATGGCTTTATACCTGCCAATTAACGAGCTAAAAGCAGCACACAGTGTCAAGCTCTGTGTTTCCTTTGCCTATAATCCCTCCTCCCTTTAGCTGAAAAAAGGCACAGGTATTGTCCTCATTTTACCATGGGAAATCCAACTTCACATTCAGGGGTGGAACATGGAAATCCTAAATCCTGTCTCTCCTCCATTCCTCTTTTTTAAGAGGCCACATCAGAAAACATTAAACACACAAAAACCAACAGGGACAGAAATTATCTTGACAATACTTAATAAAATAAAGGCACTAGCTCAGTTTATGCTTTTTGTGGCTTAAAAGATGCATTCAAATATCTGTCTTGATTGACTAATGGGATAACATGACTATCTCCTGAGCTGTGTCTGGGCAGAAATTTGGTGGGAAGCTTTTGCTTTCCCACCTTGTACCGACTTCACAGGGGACCACACCAGTGTGAAATTCACTAATCTTCCAAGGAGAAACATGCCCACAAATGACAAGGAGAGATTTACACTCAAATGCTGGAAAGATAAGAACTGGGGGAGTAGTTGTAGCAACATAAGCTTAAGGCAAATGAGTTTTCCTTTTTTAGTTCACCTTCCACTTTCTGTATGGATGTGTTTACAGCAGGAAATGCTGCAAATCGTAGCATCTCTAAAGAGTAGAGGGAAGGAAAAATGAAAACCTGGAGAGGTAAGAGAAACAAACCTCCTCCTATAAAATGTTAAAGAAACAGGTTGAGGCAACCGCTTTCAGGCCATGTCATGTTATTAAGGCACCCGAAACTGGCTTCATCACATGTTAAATGGCAGGAATGAGCCATAGTATCCAAACCATCAAGCAGGCTCAAGTGACATGGGTCTCTGTTCTTCCCCACTCCCCCTTCCTTGGTTTAGCTTCCCCATTCTCCCAGTTTCGAGGCTTATTTAAAATCTACGCTCTGATTTTACTGAGACAGTTGTATTCAAGATGCCGTATGTCATGGGAGTGACCATGCTCACGATATGAAGAATATGGCTCTTGCTTTGGGTGAAGCAGGTCCTCAGCCTGCGAAACATATAGCTTGCCTGCAGTATGCGTCTATATATAGCTCTTTTTGCGCACAAAGGCTATATGAATTGATTCTGAACAAGCTGAGGATTTCAAACAAGTCTGCAGTGCTGTAGCCTCTCTTCCATCCTGAAAGGGACAGTGAATTATTTAAAACTTGGAAAACACGCCCTAGAATTATTTCCATCAGCATTCTAAAGAGAAATCATAATAAAAAAATCTGTGTACATATTCCAATCACTGTTGTAAGGTCAAACAAGAAAATAAGAACTGTCACCTTTTATAGCTATAACATTACAAAGTAAATCTTGAGAGATTATAGACATTGTTTTTCTGCCACAGGCTTCTCAATACAACACAAACTCTACCTTCCAATTCATCAGAATTTAGGGCTTTGTTTATGCAAAAGGATCAGTCTTTACTTAAAATGTTATTTCTCCCATTTTATTCTGTATGAACAATGTTGGATTAACACATTCAATTCACCTACCTCAGAGGCAATAACACTGCTTTCAATCTCTTGCAGCTCACGTAAGAATAACCCAACAGTTCTTCTTTCCCTCCACACCCCACCCCCCCCAGACGACTGCCATCTTTTCCTGTAAGTTTATTATTAAATCTGTGATCTCTTCAGAAGACATGAGCTCTAAATATAAGAATCTGTTAGGTAATACCTCGAGAAAGGAGGTAGCACACAATAGCCTGTAGACAGCACGAGCCGGAGAAAAAGAGAAAGTAGAAAGAGGGTGAAAATCTGCATTATTAATGTGCCTGGACCTAGGTCCATCCTGTGTAGAGTTAAATATACAGAATCATGTAATATATGTGTAAATCTTAGGTTTTTGTTGCTGTGAGAGATAAATGCAAACAAGCAACGTTATCTGGAAGTTAATCTGGGATCTGGCAAAAACTCATGGAGATCAAAAGAAGTCTTGCTCAAACACAACAGAACTTGTTTAAAGCTCCACGAACCAGGACTGTAAATAATACGCTAGTGAGAACTCACCCTTGGTGATGAGTAGGCTTAAACCTTCTTCAAATAGAACAGTGTCACAGTTATAACCAGCAGTTAAGAGAGTTACTTAGGAGTCACATTATAAATTACAATGGTAATACGTATTCAGGGAGCAATATGCAGAGAGAGAGAATATGAAATGAAAACATTAATAAAAATAAGGAACCTTTGGAAGCAAATATTTATCTTCTATATGTACAGTGGTTTATACATTCCCAAATGAGTTTGAATCTAGAAATAATTACTTCTACCAGCACCGATATATGAGCTACCTTGGATGAAAAACAGCGAATTACTAACCATGGATAGAAACATTACACAACTGTTTTCAACAAGCAGCAAAAAATGGGCCATGCTAGAAAGAACAGCGGGAATACATGAATTGAAGTTATCCAAGATAAAATTTAACCAGAATAATGCGGAGATCACCTTGATTTTCTATACTCATGATGGGATTTTCAGTAAAAATAAGATTGGTTAGGAACATCTGGGTTCAAACTTAAACAGGGGAGATGTAGGTTAGATATTCATCCTGAGACACTGACTTGAAGGAGAATATTCAACATCTGTAGCTGAAATACAAATCTATATATATAAATATATATAGATACACACACACACATATGTGTGCTTAAATATGAAGAGTCCCCACAGACTTCTTGAGAAAAGGAAGAGGGAAGAGGCAGAAGATCAAAGGTCACACAAAAGCACATAGTTAACCCAGAAAACACATCATTAAAACACTGTGCCAAGTAATATTTTGAAAATAAAAAGTTCTATCAATTCTGCCCCAGAAACACAAAACCAGCACCAACCAGCACCAATGAGAATGGCCTTGAAAAACTAAAGAAATAAAGAGGCCTCCGAATGGCACAGTTGTGGACTAAGGGTGCCAGTAAACTAGAATAGCAATTCTGTAATCACAAAAGAATGAATTCAGAAGGAGGCAATCAAGTGAAGATTAGATACAAATGTTTTCTCAGATGTAACAGAAAATTCTGTCAAAGAGTTTAGCCAGACCGTGAGAAGAGCCACGAGAGTAGGAGAAATTTTAAACGTCAAAGCACCAGATGTAAAAAAAAAAATAAAAAAAAAAATCAATAAATCTGTATTCTAAATCCACACTGAAAAATAGCAATGAGTTATCGTTGTTGGATTTAGCTGTAAAAGATTGCTAATAGCATGCAGTTGGGTCTATCAGTACTGTCAGGCAGCACGAAGACTGCCTCAAGGGCAGAGAGTTTTCTACTGAAAATACAGGTAGTGCACCTGCATGAGAGAGCTTTTTAATGATGCATGGAGTCAACTTAAAAGACACAACTGTGATTGGTTAGATTGAAAATAATATACCGAGGCAAAAAAAGATTAGGAACACCAGCTGAGCTCAGAGATAACACAGGAAAAGTTACTGTTAAAGCAAGATTTAAGTTATAATAACACAGCGGTAGTAAATTGGAAGATGTAACGTGATAGGAGACTGAACATTGCTCCCAGTTCTGCATCTGACAAATGACACTTCTGCCAGCAAATCATTTAATCTCCACACATCCATCCATCTAGGTGTCAAATAGGTTTACTGCCTTAAAACTTCAGGAGAGTACTGTGAAATTTAATTTATCAATACCTGAAAAATATGTTTTAATCCTTGGACAGAAAGTGCTGGGAAAGGACACCATGTTACAAAATTAAGACTACCTAATAAAGTAACATAGCGTTTACTTCAGTGAACTCCTCATCTGTCTCTCTCCTGTTTCGGTTCCTGGGTTCCACAGTGCCTCATGACTTTATCATTTCTTTGCCTTGGGATAACAGAATGAGAGCTGCGGTAATGAACCTGGAACATTAGTGCCACAGGTGGGACAGACAATTAGCAGTTGCTCCTATAATTTACACAGAATAGAGGAAGAAGCCTGCTTCATCCATGTAGTCACAAATATTATTCTGAATCTTATTCTAAAAAGTACTGTAAAAAGCAGATGAAAAACTACAGGAGGTATGAAAGAGTAATCTAGATCCAAAGTTTTCCTGAAGTTACTGAGAAGGAAAAGTTAGGGGCTTGATGTGTCATGAGCTGAAGATGCTAAAAACCTCCAGAAATACAAATTTAAGCACCTTGCATAATTGAACTCAACTATTCCCTTTAGCAGGAGCAAAAAGATCACATCCAAAAACCTTTACAAGTTTAAAACATTGTAGAATTTTACATGTGCAGAAAAAAAGGCTTGTTGTGTCTACACTATCTTTTTAGTTGTTAGACTTGCATGCATTAGTCTTTCTATTTCAAAACTAAAAACCTAATTCAAATTAGATTAATAAGCTGTAGCAATATCAAATACAGAGGAGTACAAAGGCAGCAACATGAACTCCTCAGGGAGCAGAGAAATTAAATAAGTTTAATATGTTACAGCTTTGTTAGAAAACAATAATGGACTAGTGACAAAACCCTCACCCTTTAATCAAAACTGAGTTTTTCAATATTCAACCTGTTCTTTTTGATCAGAGCTGGTTATATAATCATCAGCCCTGCCACATTTATGCTGAGATCATGCATTTGATTTATAGATTTTTATTAGTACCAAAGACAGAAAAAAAATCAATTCATTCCCAAATAAAGTATAGCCAGGCTGGAGCCTTAGCACTGGCACACTCTCATGGGCTAGAGGGCAGCAAAAGAAAATGCTTATGACAATAAAATAGAGACATTAGCTCAAGTAGCCACTAAACAAAGAAGGGGAAAACAATGCACTCAAGAATGAAAATCCACCTCGCTCTGACGTTCAAAGCCAACGCAGTCTATGGTCTCTTACCCATACAGACAGCCCATGACAGGAGGTCTGAAAAATCCATAACGAAAAGTGCCCAAGTCCCCTGTTTATAGCTATATATTAAGTCTTGATATTTAGCACAGCTTGTCAAGAGTAATGCAGCATTGCACAATTCTTCATGAGGCTCTTCTGCCTTCTAGCTATGAGTCACCATTATATTAGGAAAAAGTGAGCTTAATTTAGACAACACAGAAGGGTAAATTACATATTTTTTTAAGGTCTTTGATCCAGAGGGCTACATTATTTATTTATTTATTTAATGTCTTCTCTTTCCCCTCTCCCCCCCCTTTTTTTAATAAAACTATGAAAATGTCATTAATTTTCAGTAGGCAGCATCACAGGAAACAATCATAGTCCTGAACATGAGGGAAATGGGTTTCTACATTTGATGGAAGACTTTATATCTCTGCTACACTCCCTCTGCTGCAGGAATGTCATAAAGGAACAAAGGAGTTTTCCTTCAGTGTTCTTCCTCCTGAAAAATGGATTGCCTCAATCTACCTACCAAGAAGGAAAATGGAAAAAAATATTAGTATTTATAGCCATTTCTTAAATACAGATCTAGTCCTGTTAGAAAGAAAATGTCTGTTTTGATAGCAAATGTTATTAAGGCTGGAAAAGGAGGAGTATATGTGCCCTATTTAGTACATGTGTTGAGTTTAATGTGATCCCAACTGAAAACAGTAGCTAATCTTACTGATTTTAACACCTCAGTGATCAAAGCTCTTCTCTGAGGTTTAGCAGCAGTTATGAAAGGTTTGCAAGGAAGAGAACAATAACGTACAATAAGACTTGTCTGAGTAACTCTTCAGGTTTAGATATCTGCAAAGCCTTACCAAAAAGAGAGAAAGAAAAAAAAAAATAGAATGATTGAGATTAATTTGCATACTTGCTATAACAATAATTAAAGACACCTTTCTTATAATGTGAATATCTCAGGCGTTTCATTCATAAGGGAGGTTGACATGCTGATATATTTCACTTCCAAGGTAGAAAGTATTTCTCTTTCACTGCAGCTACTGCCTGGAATTTATTAAAGGAAAATAGTGAGAAAGACTGATTGGAGAAAGAAACAGTGAGTAACATTAAGTCAGGACTGCAAATCCTTCTGTGTCCTATATCTGCCACAGCCTTTGATATGGGACCAAGATGGGAGAAATAATCAGCCATTTGCTCCTCCCTATCCTCTCCATCCATCATCTTTTCAATTTCCCACATCCCACTCCCCAGCCCAGGCACACCCAGTGCAAACCCACACCTCCAGTCACACCTCTGCTTTGTGGAGCCCAAGTCTGACAAGCTGCTGATTAACAGAGAAAACCTCCCAACATTTTCTTTGGACATCCTTCCAGGACAAACCATTTCCTCCACAAAAGATTTCTATGATGTGAAGGTGCATAAAAAGACAAGAAATGTCTTGCCAGGGGAAGGCCTGGCTGTACTACAGGATGTTCCAATAATCAGTCTCTCTCTCTATTTCCTTCAGAGTTTCACTGTTGGAAATAAAATGCCTGTTGAAGTGTCATATTTTAAAGAATCTAAAGCAGAAACCAATTTAAAAAAAAAAAGGCAAGCAGATTTCTCACTACATGTATTTAATATTATGCTGTTTCCTGATGAAACCCTTTAGTAAGTGGGAGTACTCAGGGAGACACTTTGATTTACATAAATTTGAGACGGAAAAATGCTGTTAGATCAAGTCCATTGCATTGCATGGTTGGGATTGAGTCTTCCAGTGGAAGTCACATCCGCCTCCATACAGACTCAGTGCTCTGTTTCAGGCAAAATTCATAATGTAACTTCAGAACATGCTCTTAAAGCCAGTCTACTGCCCTCTCCTTTATACCATTAGCACAATATTTCAAGGTTGTTCATGCATAATATGTAAACTCTAAGCTATGATTTTATCTTGCTTTTAAACTAATAAAACATACATAAATCCATCCTACCATTGTTACATAAATTTTAAACATAAACCACCTCTGATAACCTGATTTTTTTACCCCTCTTTTAAAAGGGACAGTACACATACCACAGCAACACTCAGCAGCGAATATAATTCAGTACAAAACTACACATATAGATTTATTTAAAAGTTGTGCTGGACTCAACTTGATACAATGCATCATCATACAGTGGAATAGGTAATGAGGACTTTCTCATTATGGACAATCAATTCAAACTCCTTTATAAACTCCTTTATAAGAAACTTCATCTGCTACGGACCTAAGTGAGGCCTAAGCCACTCACCATAAGATATCAGGATTCTCAACTTGGCAAATGCAGAAGAGACTTAAAAATCATCCATTTGCTTTTTTGGCACAAAACCCCTCAATGCTCCACGAGCACTTTCTGTGCGTTAAGAGATCCAGGACAGAAATAGCAAGAGGCTTGCCGACCATGCTTGTTGAAAAGAGTTTTACAAAAGGACAGCTAGAAACTGGCAGAATAACATTCAAGCATGCACCACAATTTTCGCATCCAGACAACTCCTTCACAAGGAGTATTCCTTCAGCCATTCCTATATTTTTACTGCTTACAAGTTCACTTCCCTTGGGGGAGGAGGAATAAAAGTTATTCAGGTTTTAAGAGAAATATGTAAGATCAAAGTATGAGAAATCTGAAGACTATAATATAAAACACCAGATGGCTAAAGAGTGAATGCACGCCCCAGTTCACTTCTGGGCCCCTGGTACCATTCCCAAGCCAATGACAGCAGCAGAGCCCTCCAGTGAATTGCAGCCCTGTGAACACTCAAGGGCCATGTATTATCCTACACGTGCTGGAGATGAGATTTACTGCACAGGCAGTGGTTACTCACCAAAAGACCACTGAAGCTGAAGCCACTCTGTACATCCATACATCCTATAACACCCACTAGATTCAAGGGTAATGTCTGTTTTTCTGATTATTTTTTCTTTTCCTCCACACATATAACAGCTAAACTAGTTCAACTGCAATAAAGGCCTTAGTTTTAAAAATGCAAATGTTAGAGAGAAGCAGTCAGGGAGCAATGAGAACGATCAAAAGTTTAGAAAATGTTATCCATGAATAAATGATGCCACATAAGGAAGCATGGTAACGCACATATGAAACAATGAGGCAGATGAAGACATCATACTGTTTTCTGTGTTAATGAGGGAGGGACAAACATTACTGAAAAAAATAACAGGAGGGATTCCGATTAGGCAGGAAGAAAAACTTTCCACCTGTAACTAAAACCACCAAGAGCTGGAAGAGCCTGCATAAGGAGGCTACTGCATAAGGAAGGTACAGGATCACCACTGCCAGCAATTTAGAGACGAGGTCAGAAAAGTACCTCTCAGAATAGGGTTTAGATTTAGCTAGCTCTACCTTGAGGTAGAAAGATGGACTACATGACCTCCTGAGCTGCTTTTCAGCCCTATTTTCTATGGTTTTTCTAGTCTATTAAAAATGTGAAATTTCCCTTAGCTCTTTCCCTTAAAAGGAAGGAGGGTAATTCAAGAGGCACAGCATCTCCAGAGCACAGCCCTTATTAATTAACCTCATAACGTAACCTGCAGTAACATTGTGCAGTGTTTCGTACCCCCTCCAGTGCCTGGCCTACATAAGAGTGTCTTCTGGCTACGGAATACAGAGCTTGATCACAAAGATACTGGTGTGTCCTAACTCTCTGTGAAATCAATGGGAACTGAGGTAACTAATTAAGAATTGTAATCAGGCCCTCACTCCAAAGCAATAGAAAGGCATGCTTTTAGAATCACATTAGTTACTTAATCATTCAAAACAGGCACCAAACAATGTACTGACTGCGTGAAAGCAGCATCTTTGTCTCAGGTCCAGAGTCTGCTCTGTCTCCCATTTCCATTTAACACCTAAAGCAAGAGGAGCCACCTCCCTAAGTAAAATTTACCAGACATTTACACTGGTGATAACATTTTATGCTAGCTCCTCAGTGTTGCTCCTTTATGGCTGTAAAAAGATGCAACACTGAAGAACTGACCCTTTTACATTTGTTTGTGAAAAATTGCTCTGTAATAATTCCAGTTCCTCTAAGCCTTCTCTGCCGTATTAAAAAAAAATAATAATAAAATCTTTTTTCCTAGGGAAGTTATCTCCATGCAGACAGATCTCTGGGTACACTATACTGCAGCCTCTTGCTGGAGCAGTACTCTGCTTATTCACTGTTCTCATCCCAGCTGGTAATAATCAGAACTGAGAGACTTAATTACTGTACCTTTCAATAGGCTTTAATTTTATTTTTGTTCTTTCCACTGCAAATGCCCATGAATCAGAGGGTCACTTTAAGCACAGAATTCAATTTAATTACACTCACAGGCATTTGTATCATTAAACAGGTCAACTTATTAAAAAAAAAAAAAGAAAGATCTTGATTATGAATAATGGAAAGCTTGGCAGGCAATCCAGAAGAGTTTCACTCTCTCACATCCCTTTGTTTAGACTTGTTTGCTGAGCACTGGGCAAAGTCTCACTGAATGAACATGACAGTATTAACTGAAACTACATCTAATATTAAATTATAAATGGATCATAATGCTGACTTATTGACTGCTTTCATGGGAATATTTACCAGTATTTTTAAACTGGACTATTATCTGCTAATAAAAGCAGGGAATGAGAAAGACAACACAAAAGGTCATTGAGTGAAATATGACTCTGTATTCCTGAACTGAATCTGGCAAAATCTTCCTCAAGTTACAGATTTATTCCCTACAATAATTCCATTCTTCAGATAGGATAGCATTCTTTTTCAGGTAAGACACTGTTTTAATTACATGCTAGAGAGGGTGTCTCTGATGGGCTATCCTCATGTGAACTAGATCTAAAACCAAAAATCTATGCTGTTCATGAAAGACCTGATATGCAAGGTAGAAAAGGTCTCCTGGAAAGTTATTTTCATGCTTAACTATTACACTTTCGTACTTAGCTTGAGGTTTTCTAAGGCGATCCTTTTGCACATTTTTTCTCTATTCTGTATGCAACTCTGTGTAATATGATTTCTGTATGCTATTTATAAGGCTAAGTAGTCAAATAATTACACATACTGTGCCTTTTATATATACCCTACCTTTATACTCCTCATTTTCATTAACTTTTTGATTTTTAATAATTCAACAGACCTAGAACTTATTTATTTCTTTAACTGTATTGTCAATACTAATCTGAAAACTAGCTGTAATTTTTAATAACTTTATGTATAGAACCTCCATTAACTCACTTATTTAAAGCTAAAGTCTTAAAAAGGTAATTACATAAGGACAGAATGCAAGAAGTTAACTGATTTCAATTACAAAACCTGTTGTTTACTTTCATCTTTATTCCTCAATGACACAGAAAGGAAATCAAACTGCAGTGATAACAAGCTATTACAAGGAGTTACCTTAAAGAAGCCTGATTACTAAAACCAGTTCTTCTCTCTACTTCAAGACTATATGGAACACTTTTCTAAATCATCCAGGATCACTTTAGGATACTGATAATAGATAGCCACAAACACACAGGTACCTGAAATGGAAAAACTAGGAGCAATTTCTGTTCCTGTAAAAAGCTGCATTTTCCTGATTCATTAAGGTAGACAGAGACGATAAGAACAGTAGCTCTCAGAATCCAGAAGGACAACGTGACATCACCATGACCCTGAATTCTCATGTTTCATTTTCAATTTCCTTTTCTACATGAAAAAGTAAACATCACACAGTTACAGCATTACAAAATTGTCAGAACTACAGACACTTCTCCAAACACAGGATCGTGTGGATTGGGTCTGACATAAACCATTGCTTATCATCCAAGCTGTAGCCGATTTCAGAGGTTCAAATGTACTTGGATTTTAGTAGAGAGAACGGATGAAACATACTTTTTCCGTAAGTACAGAAGTTTATTCAAACAAGGATATATCCAATCACACAGACGTCCCTCGCAAATCAGTTGTTGATATTACTTCCTTTGCAACCACTATCTCACGTCCTCTGATGTCTCCTCTTGTAGCTATATAACATCCCCCTTCAGCTGATAGACTTACTATCCTGTTCCGACTAGAAAGAGCAGATTTGCTTGTAATAGGTTCATCTACTGCTCTCTGGTGATCTGTTTTTGCCCAGATGATTCTACTTAATATGGACCTACAGTGTACAAGGCTGACCTAAGTTCTTTTAAGTTAGGACCGAAGGATTTTATTAGTCATAGTAATTTTCAAGACCAAGTTTCATATGGAAACAAACCTGATGTCTAACAAAAAAAAACCCAGCAAACCCAAACTTGCTTCTGCAATGTTAAGTTACACTGAAGCAGCAGTAAAATACACTTAATATTCTCCATTTAGGTCTCACACTACTTGCATTAATTTTCCAGGTATTAGACACTTGTTCAATGTATCTTTGGACACAATAGCAGGAATGTTTCAAATTATAACTTAGAATAAATAAGGCTCCTTATACTTCCCAGAAACTGGAAGGCTGGAATTCTTATTCTGTCCTAGTGAGAATGAATTTGCAAACTTAGCTGCGTAGAAGAAATTACCTTTACTCCAACCAATGGATACCTTAGCTTCATACCTGATTTATTTCAGAAGCACATTTTTATCAGCAAAATCGCTTTCAAGCAAATCAAGGTTCCTTTGAAAGTTTTGAAAGACAACATTATACTTTAACAGTGAAAGTGGTGCAGTACTTGGCTGTTTAACTGGAATTCCCTATATCAATTTGTCACCTTTTGTCACCATTTTTACAAATTCCTGAGGTAACTTCATAAATAAGGCCATCACAAAGAAATTACACTGTGTATGACCAAAAGAGAACACTACTTAGTTGTTGCACACTTTCTCACTATCTTTACACAATGCTTTCTAACTTCTGCATCTGCCCCATGCGACTCTTCTGTTTACGTGTTGTTCCTTCTGCAGCTCCATCTATTAGTTTGCCAAGTGACAGTGACTAGAATCCTAATGGTGTCTTCTTTGTCACTCAGCACTTCTGAGGACAGTATTCCTGTCACCTCCATGCAAGTGAGTGAGCATACAAAATAAACCAGCTTGGAGGTACAACACGAAGGCTGAATAGGGTATAGGGGCAGCAAAAGTAAAGCGCAAAGAAAGGATGGCAGTAAAAGCAATGTGGTGGCAGCTGGAGTTGAAGGCCTTACTTAACACACAGCCCTCAATGGCAGTGCTTTTACCCTAGTCCCCCAGTACGGGGATATACTGATATGTATTAGAAGTCACAGTATCTGGACTGTCACTTACTGTATTCCAGTGGCATTTCAACTGATGGCTACTGCACACAGCAGAAAAAGCTCCCTGACCCAAAGAACATACAATGCAAATACTTCAGTCATCAAAGGGAGAGGAGAGAGGGCAAGAGAAGTATTAATTCCATGAAAAGAATAATGATTTGCCTCTCAAGTTAGTTCCATAGTTTGGGAGATAGATTTCTGTTTAAATATTGTTTATATAATTATGAAATTAGGACAGATAACAAAGCATAAAGAAATGTGGGGCAAAAAAGGAAGACAGAGCAACTTTCAAACAGAGGCCTAAAACACATCAAAATGCTGCTAAACAGAAGCACTCAGAATGACACGCTTTTCTAATTAAATATTAGTCTTGCTGCCACATATGTCAATCCCCTAAACTTAGGAAAAGGAACCATGGGGCAATACCCAGAATACAAATCACAGTCAACGCAAATGCAGCTGCAAAACAAAGAAGGAGCTGATTTGACACTTGCTAAAATAAATTCCATTAGTCACAGGAGAAATATTTGTGTTTTCAGGTCAGAATACTAGCCCTGAAAAACAAAATATCTACATAAATTCCTCGTCATATCTCCAGACTTTCAGGCACAACACAACTATTTCCATGAAGAATGTGATTACACGATTTCATGTGTGTGTGCTAACAATTAGTGACAGTAAAACATAGCAGGTGTCCCACATCTACGAATTCTGCACAGGTAACACAAAACATATTTCAAGTTGACAGTAGGCCACTTAATAAAAAAAGTTAGATGTTTTACATCATGCAAAAGTAGTAGATATATCCTGTAAATTGGAATTAATACACTACATAACTTCTATTAAATCTTAGTGCTTCTTAAAAAAGCAAGTTATTTGGGATTTTTTTTAAATGGAAATGTTGAAGAAATAGACAATATCTAATCCTAAAGTTCTACTGAATTTCTGTTGCTATAACAACGTGTGAAAACCTTTCTTCTGTTGAGGACATCTGTAGCTATTTTTACATGCAACAGCTGGATTTGTCTGTCTGAAATTCATTCCTAAGTGTTTTATTTGATGTCTTTGAATCGGTTTTTAACATAGTGACAAATGTCAAGAGTCCAGCAGGCTCAACAGCTGAATAATCTCTGGTGTAAAACACACATTACATGCCAAAACTATAAAATAAGCAACAATTTGATTAAAAGCAGTGAGAGTCTCACATTCCCCCCATGCACACACACCTCCTCTTCCCAGATTTGGCACTGAAACAACAAGGGCACAACAAGCCATTATAAATGAGATCTTTGATCTCTGGAGATAACCAACTTCATACTCTGTCTAAAATTTACCAATACAGGAGAGTATCACGAAGCTGACTTGCAATCTCCTGTAGAACAAAGCACATCAGGCTGCTGGAAACAACCAGCATTCAGCTGTGATGCCCAGACACATGTAAAGACAGAACAGCCAACCATTCTCAGCTTTCTCTACAATAGTTCCTCATACAGTAAAACAAGCAAATAAACCCAATGATGAATGTGCAGATTTCTCCAAACAACATAAATAGCTGAGCTATCAAAGAACCTTGCAGAATTAGGCCATGGCTAATTTTGCCCCCAAATCATAGATATCTGTAAGACTGTAAATAGAAATTGAGAGCTCAGGCAACTAGGCAAGGCAAAAATTGACACCTAGAGAAGACAGGGTTTTTTCAGAACTCCCCTTTATACTATGCAGCAAAGTATTTATTATTATTGCACTGTAATCTAGAATATAATTTCCTTCTAATGAATTACTGAAATGAATTAATAAATCCCTGTGAGGATTAGGGTAGAATGAACTATATCCTAATGCTTATTACAAACCACTTTTCCCATACCTGGCATGGCTTTGCAAAGCCTGATGAAACCCATATTCCTCCCTGCCTCAGGCGGAGGCAAGTTCCAGTAGTGCAAAGTCTTTCAGAGTATATAAGGAGTCACAAAAGGCTATATGGATTCCTGATATATTCTCTCCTCCTGTTTCCAAAAAGACTTGTTATTTATGAACTGAAGTAGCAAACAAAAAATAGCAAACAGGCTCCACTGGCGTGTTGGAAATACGCAATGCATACATTACACAAAGGCAGCAACTGCGTTTATGTCTGGTGCATATGGATTAGAAGAACATTTGCTTAATTTTTCAAACACAAAAGAGGAGGGCATGACATTTTGTGAACAGGGTCCTGTATCTTTTTTCTTCCAGTTCTGATTTTAGCTGTAAATAGGTAATTACTGTAAATGCATCCAACGCCTACATAATTTCTAAACCAGAACAGAATTGTTCCATTTGCATCTGCTGATCAATAATTACTAATTTCACGCAGAGACAGGTAAATTGCCACTGCTTTAGCCCAGGACATTTCATGTTCACACCGACGCCTACAGTCTAAGGAAACAGTTAGCAACACAAAAGACAAAACCAGTCTTACTTTTTCCTTAATAATTTGCTTCCAGCTGATTTCCCAACACATTAAAATGTACTGCTACATACTGAAAAAGCTTATTGAATATGACTTGGATGTTAATAAGATTTACAGCCCAGTGGTAGACAATAGTTTTGTTCACTTTCTAAGCTGACTCTATTAGAGAGCTTCCCAAAGAGAGAAGTATTCAATCACCTGGTAAGTATCAAAGAACATGCTTGGTTTTACTGTTCCTCCCTTGGACAGCAATTCCATATTTTGAAGCCTGCCTTTTTGTGCAGACCTGCTGGAGTCTGTATTTTAAGTTGCATGCTGAAGAACTGGACGCAATATTGAGCTAAAGAGTGATTTCTATGCTGCTTGATATACAGTGCATGAAACAGCACAGAAAGTATAGACCAAGTGGCCCAAGGCAGTAGTTTCTCCACACTTCTCTAAAGGAACAAAACAGACAGAAAAAGACGAAGTGCAGAGATCTGAAACAACTGAAATCCAACATCTTGAGATGGCACTGAGATGTCTGCCAGGGTGCCCTGGTAGCTAAATAACTCTCTGAACTCTGCAAGACTGATGAATATACCTGGATGCCTTGCTGTTATTTGTAAGGAAGTAAAAAAAAATAACAGAAAATAAAACTGTCTTAGAGTGCAGCCAGGACAAAGCAGAACACTTCTGCTCCAGGATTCATGATCCATGTGAAGGCTACTCTGAAGGGCCAGTCATAAAACTGGAGACTGCAGTGTACCATGCTGATCTTCAAGATACGATGCCAACACACACAGCAAAGTACACAGAGCTCAGAAGCGTGACATAATGGGCAACCTACTTGCACAGGATGGAAAGCAACATATTTGTTAGGCTATGGCAAAAAAAACCCAAGTAGTTCAGGCATCTTAAAGAATCTGAGAATGACCTTGTGTTAATCAGGTTAGCATGCCCAAGGGAGTGGGAGGGAAATCTCCTTACTTAATAAGATCAGTCTTGATTTTAGAGATAATAGGGACATAATTACAAGTTGGTGAGGATGATGTGACCTCCAACCCATCTTTTTAAATCCTCATCTGGAGATACTTAATGAAGCTAGTGAAAGTGGAAAATAAATGGAGTAAGGAATAACGATCAGCGAGTCCAGTGCCAAAGTCCAGTGGAAATGTCTTCTGACAATTATGCCAAATTTTGGGGAACTGAAAGAAAGGAAACATTCTAGCACCACTTGGAATAAGATCTTCATCCAGTAAAACTTTTCAATGCACTCTGCTAAACCAAGAGACTTTAATACACTTGCAGTTTAAGAGTCTGGTTTACAGCTTTGACACACAAGATGAGAACGAAGCAGCTACAAAACGAACTGGGCTTTCTTTGGACTCCATATGCAGCATACATCATCTTCAAAAGTCAAGTTCCACAATGATTAGCCTTTTCTATCTACCATTTATATTTACTGTGAATATTACAACTATTATTTTTTTGGAAGCAAACTCTCAGCAATTGATCTTTAGAAACACAACAGAACTTGTATTTTGCACAAAGGAATACCTACATCTGTAAATCTGCAGGTGCTACCATCTGGTAATGTATTAGAATGTGTACCCACAAAAATCTGTTGGTACAAAACTCTTCCAGCTATTATGAATACCTTTGGTTTGACACTGGTAATTTTATGAGGTATGTTTAAAAAGATAAAAAACAAGAGCTTTGCACAAACAGCAGGAAAAACACATCCATAGCAACAAAGTCTTCCCAATTGACTTTCTAATGTTTACGCTTTCATTTTTTCTTATTAAAGATATGGCACAAAACAGACACTTTGGGATAGAAGATAAACACTAATGCTGATTTGAACACTATCAAAAAATTAACTCAGAATTATATGCTATCAACTATTCAGTTTTTCTAATGATTGGTATAAAAAGTGAAGAAATTGCAAAGAGAGTATTGCTGTCAAAAGCGACTGACCTTGAATGAGGCCTCCGCATGACAAGAAAACAGTCTTGAATTTTCAGCAGATACATGCTCATTTAAAGACTACCAGCATTCAAAATACACGAGCGACACTGATTCCTTATGTGCTGAAATTCTAAAACGTTACCTTTAATAAACAGGAACAGCTCTTTATAATTAAAATAACACCAAAACTTTACTAAAACCCCTTACTTATTTTTCCCAGATGAATCACATATCACACCCAAAAGAATTATAACCTAGTGACTTCAACATGGTATTACTCCCTGTTCACAATTACTGCATGGTTCTCAATCTGAAATCAAAACTTGCTACATAAATTTAATGATATTTAACAAATCTAAGGCTTAAATAAATTTAAAGCAGAAACAGCAATAGAGGATACCTTGAGGGAAAAATCTAAAAAAAAAAAAAAAAAAAAAAAAAAATCAATGAAAAGCCATGAAATTTCTCTGTGTTCTAGTCTTCATGTCACAAAAATCTCTCTAGAGATACACACACGCATACAAAATTAAATTAGTGCTTTCAAACTGACAAGTGTGGTTAAAAATAATAAAATTAAGCCCATTTAGTCAGAAAGCACTGCCAAAAGGTGCATCCGCTGAAGCCTGCCACTGATACCAAGGCCTGGCCAATCTGGCTGGTAAGAATATGACTTAACAAGCAGAGAGTGTTCTTAAGCCTACCTTGTCATTCCCAAGCCATCACCTCCTGTCAAAGCTCAGAGAAGTGCTGGCAAGCTCTTCTCAGTGCTCCTTGGCTGGAGACTGAGTTGCTATGATATATTTCTGCAGAATATTATGGAAAAAAAACCCTGTGGAAAATGTGAAGATTGCAGGCATGCTTCCCGGAAAAAATGTATTTGAATTCAGCAAGTCAGAGGCAATCTTGACCTATGAGTACCTTACTAAGAGAAAAGAGAACTGTTCTTCCCACTCTCTGTTCCAATTTGTACTCATTTCAGTACCAATCAAAAAAAAAAGAGAGAAAAGGGGGAAACATACCCCCCTTGATGAAAAAATACTAAGGCACTATAGAAAGAGTTTTTCTGTTGTTATGGAAACACAGAAAGCACAGGCTAGAAAAAGAAAAGCAAATAAAGCAGCAATTTGAACTGCAAATATAAACATGTTCCTGCTTCCCGGAAAAAGAACTTCCAAAGGATTTTGTTGCTGCTGTGGATCTAAGCAACTAAAAACTACAAATTCTTCCCCCACAGAGACACAGAGGAACATTTTAAATCCACTGTAACAAAATTATAAATAGGATATGGAATAAAGTTATCAAACTGGTATTTTCACACCCCCAAGAACTAGTTTGCTGAAAATGCAGTAACTTCAAACGCTTACTGCTTCAAGTAATCAACAGAGTGGTGAAAAAAAGACATGATCCTGCATTTATCTGGAGGAAAACAGTTTTTTTTTCCTTCCCCATACATTTGTATTTTGTACGTGTTGAGCAGGTAGCCAAAGAAATAAGTAATTTATGTTCAGAGAATGGAATTATTACAAACTGGTTGTTTTATCTACAGCTTACTCTGAACATGCAGAATAGAATGTAAAAAATTATTATCTGTTCGTCTACAATCTTTTGCACATTAAAAAGCCAATTTAAAATATTCTGACATAGTCCTAAGTTACATCAAGAAATACGGTAAATAACTGTACACATATATATAACTGATATATCTGATTAGCAAAATTTGGATTTAAAATACTCATTGCACTTAGGTGATGCTTAGTGAAATGGTGCAAATCAGTTGTGTAAATGCTGTAATGTTCTTATGTACCTGGATAATCTACGTCAGTCAGGTATCATGGAATGTCTTAGTGAAAATGGGGTATGGAATCATGACAGATCCTTTACTGAGCAGCATGGAAAATTGGCACTTTCTCTACAGTAGAGCACGTATCTTTGGATCTAACTGAAAACACCCTTCCACCATGTCAGAATGAATAAAACAGATTATTTTTTACTTGTAGCTTATGTAAATGAACAAAAGATTATGATAGAGGGCTTGTCATCACTTCTACATATTTGAGAGGGACATTGTGAGTGAATCCTCAGCAGTTTTTGGTCAAATATCCTGACTGCACCTATTGAACAATTACTGCTGCTGATGGAATAACAGGCAGGAAATCAACTGCACATCCAATAAGCACTTTCATAAATAACCTTTGAAAACAGTTTCTCTTCCTCACCAAAACAAAACACCAAAAAAAAAACACCCAAGGGAAACAGGCCACAGAGTTCACATTATGGACCCAATAACTTCTAAACTCATTCTGGAAAGAAAACCATTTTTAGGGTAGCCATACATCATTCACCCAGCTCAGCAACTTTTTACTCCCTGCAGGGCAAAGTCTCTTCATCCTTGCTTCTGTCATTTTAAACTACAGAAAAGAACAAATTACACACCTAAGACCACTGCTGTTTTTTTATTCTTTCAGAGACAAAATTTTATGTCTTCTTGTGACTGAGAACTCTGAACTCAGACATGAGCTATGCTGACAGCAATGGTATCTGTTAAGAAAAAACACTTAACTCGTCACACATATAACATGCACAAACAAAATCAAGAAACATTCACATGGATGTTACCATTGTGATTACAGAAAGTGACTGAAACACTAAATTCCTACAATTAACTTTGGCCTGCTGATTCCATGCACTTGCACACACCTTTAGCTCCAAATACCTGCCAAACTCACTAATGCTCTTCAGAAAGAATTAGAAACACTGATTTTATCAGGACCTAATAGGACTTCTTTTTTTTTTTGGGGGGGGGGGGGGGGGTGGGGAGGGAGAAAGTGTAATTTTTCAAAATGAAGCATTTTACCTCATTTTGTGAGGATACCCACAGAAGCCATCCTGTGCTTTTCTGATATTCCTTAGCAACATACCCACACAAACCCAAGTCTCTATATATTTATGAACATGAAAGTGACACAATAAAGCATCTCTATCTGACCCACTGTATTTCAAGAAATAAAGATTCTAACCTGCAGTGGAAGACCCTGTGGAACGCCCTGGTGAGCTTTACTGGCACCTCTTAGCCCGGAGAAGGATAACTGCAACAAAGAACCTGCGGGGAAATGGTCACAGAACAGGTATTCTCCTTCAGGCCAAGTGTGAGCAGGACTCAAGAAGCACGAGGATGACATCTCTGCTGACAGCCTGCCTATAATGCACTTTCATCTTTGGTGCACAGAATCAGTTACAATCTCTGCCATAAAAGACAGAATACACTGATTTATTCCTAATTAAGGCTGAAGCACAGAAACAACATTAGATTGTTGTTTACCTTTTGACATCTGTCGGCCTCTTTCAAATACAGTGATTTGAAAAAAGGGAAGAAACCTCACTAATTGCTCTTAGAGCCGTCAGAAGAGTTCAGGCTTTCTGTTTCTGGGCTTTTATAGGGAAGAGCTATGTTTCAGATGTAGTGTGTGTTGCTATGGTAATTACTATTTTACTGAATGATATACATTCAGAACTGATTTCATATTGTCAGCCAGTAATTAAACAGATTAGGCTGTGTATACTTACAATTCTGAAATATCTCCAATTGGTTTTAAATTTTGGGGCATGTGAAAAGCACTGGTCTGACAGTCCTGGAAAATAAAATAGTAATTCAAAGGGCAGCTCCAGCTGTACAGGTTTCCTCTTACTTCCTCAGTGGTCTATTCACAGGCCAGCGTATCTTAGGAGCAGAGACACTGCAAGACATTTTGGTGCCTGAAGGCAGGCACCATCTCTCCACCTCTTCACAGCTACAGCCATCTCCTGATCATTCTTGTGCTGCAGACTTGAAATCTCTCTTTCCAGATGGCTGTAGCAGCAGCTACGGTAACTATCAGAAATCAAACATATTGGCTATCTTCCATTATTACAGTAGCGGTCTGAAGGAAGTTTTCAAGTGCTAACCACTGAGAAAGCCTACTAAGCGAAGATAAATTATTTTCCTCATCCTGCAGTTCATTCTGCCACCATGCAACCTCTGAGGGCAGGACACCACTCCAAAAGCAGGTAGGAATCCTTGCAGCATGAGCTGCAACCCTGCGTCCTGGTTTTGCTTCAGAACACCTTACAATAGAACCAAAGCATAAAGTACTTACTCTTGTACACAATTCTATCATCCGTTCCTTTTATCCCAGATCCAACAGGTACCTTTGACAACAGCACTTTCCAGATTTATCTAGCTCTCTCAAGTATCTAACTGAAGTTACAGAAACACAAAAGCAGTTGAGAAAGAAACCAGGAAGCAATGTGGTTTCATTTTCGTGAGAGATTCTAAGCATACCAGAGTAATTAGAGACAATATTCCCTCAATACAAAAATGATGTTAAAATTTGTATAACCAAAACCATGAAACCCTTTGGAAGTTTATTTGCTATGCCTTAGCTTAGCAAAGGAGAAACAATAGCAGCAAAGACGGGGAATCAAGAAAGCCCAGGCTTGTGCCTACCTTTATTACAGGCTTTCTTTGGTAAATCAATCACCTGCAGAATCCCATTTTTCCCCATGCTAAAAAATAACCCAAGACAAAATTTAATACATGTGAGTAGGAATAGTAAGGGAGATAAATGATGAGCTTGAAAATTCATGGATGAAAACCACTAGAAAAACGTACAGATCTTCCCGGAAGGAAAGTAGCTGTGCAGCTCCTGAAAAAAGGACAATCATCTCTATGAGTTCTATAGGCCCATGGTTGGATACATGCAATTACACAGACAAAACCAGGCTAAATCTTTAAGCTCCAGGGGAGGACACCTGACAGATGTGGAAGAGTAAGGGAAATTATACGATGTTATTTAATTGTCTGTATATTTTCTCCTATCTAAATTATTTTCATATTACAGTTTATGGGAACAAGCCAGTGAAGAGATCAGGAATGAGTCAGCATTAGAAGGCTGATGGAAATCTTAATCTTGAAGAAATTCGAGCTAAAGGACAAGAGGAAAACAATATTATTCAAGATCAGAGGAAATATAATAGGCACAGAGGGTCTGAAAGGTGACTAGACTTGATTGCTGCAAAAGGGAACATCAGACTGCGAGAAGCTGGTAGGGCACAGGTCATAAACAAAGTGAAAATAAACTGACTAAAATAAGGTGGAGCCTTGAAATTAAAGTTAAAAATAATTTTGTTTCCAAAAGGAGACTGTAATTTACCCAAAGGAGGTCATGTCATGGCAACATGAGTGGAGCAGTTGTATAGCATTTGCTGTTTATCTTGGTGATAAGGAATCAACATAATCCAGTCATTTCAGTAGAGGCATTTCAGACAGTTGACAAAGGATTTGGCATTCCTTCAAGGAAGTCTTGACTTATCTTTGTGTCCCAGCTCCCAATCCTGTCAATAATGGGGGGGTTTTGTGTCATCGGCATATGACTAAAACACCTCATTTGTTCACAATAGTACTCACTACCTAAAATCACTAAAGCAGGAAAGACTGTTTTATGTCTTTTGGATCAAGCTGTCATGTTGCAAAATATACTTTGCTGGGTATCCCTGACATATGGACAGAATAATTTGGTTTGTTTTCTTGTATACAGTCTTCTCTCAAGGAAAATTTACTATGTGAGAGCCTTGAAGGAAAAAAAGGATGCAAAATGAACCAATATTCAGTTCCAAGGGAATTTATAATACAAATTTAATTTTAATAGACACTTCAAATGTCTGCTGGGCTTAATATTCAGGCTAATTATGACCAAAATGGTGATTCTCTTTCCTAGGTGTTTTAGGAGAATTGGTTTTGTCTGGAGAGAACAGGGAAATGCAAACAAGGTTGTTCACATCCAGACCTGCAACTGCCAAAAGAGCTTGAAAAAGGAACTTTAACTGTAATTTCTGCTTCTGAAAATAGATCAGTTATCTAACAGCAGGATTCCACAATATGAGTTTAGTAAAGTTCATAATCCTCTGCTTTCTAAAAGGGCTGTAACATTAAAATTCAGTGGTGGAGGAACAGATCATTCTTTAAGACAACACTAGCAGCTGAAGTATAAGTGAAATGGCAGTCAGTCATAACCATGTCCCTCCCTTTCCCCTTAAAACAGTTCTAACAATATCCCCCAGCCTTTGCCTAGTTAACTTGCAGTTAGCATGTGTGAGGCCGAACTAAAAGTTATTTTAGGAGCCAACTGGAAAGGAGATTCTGCCTTTTTAAAATGGAATTGTTTTCTATGGTTTAAGACTGTTTCCATGGAGAGACCACAGCATATGAACATCTTTAGGCCAAGTGCTTTGCTGCAGGCTTATCGGAATGAAAGCACCACAGCAGGAAGGATAATCGAGGCCAGTTTTTTCAACTTTGTGGGCATTCTCCTAATATTTGATATAGGAGCATTTTCATTATTTTGATCTGTTAAGCATTTAAAAGTTAAACAGTGCTGTATACACCAGTTCTGAAATTACATATCTTAATATAATATTTACTCAGGATAAAGTTAGTTGCAACAATGTCATGCTGTTGGTGATGGTGGCAAAGCAGCAGGCAAAATTATACTGTAGATGAATGCAAAGTGATGCATACGGAGAGAAATCATCCATCCTAAATTCACATGGAAAACAGTAGGCTCTCAACTGACTATTGCCACTTGGGAGAAACAGCTTTTAAGTTAAAATAAACAGGTCTATTAAGAAGCCAGCTTACTTTTCACTAAAGGAAAACAAAGCAAACAGAATGGTAGTAATTATTAGAAACAGGAACCTTGTATACTACTTTTATAAACCCAAGTGTGCATGCAACTGGAACACTATCTCTGATTTGGATCTCAGTCCAGGTTTCTTTCCTTACACCTTCTCCCTCCCAGTTCATAAACACACAACCAACCAAGAAAAAGTACAGAAAAGGGAAACAAAAATGTCAAAGGAATGAAACAGCTCCTCTTTGAGGAACCATTAAGAGTTTGTACTGTCTAAACAAGTCACTTGAACACGCTTCTGAAAGAATAACAATCTAATGGATAGGCTGTATGCTCTTGCACACCTTCACAAGGCAAATCTAAAATTCAACTGTTCCTCCAAAAGATTTTACTAGGGAACATCCCCCTACATATTTTTAATGCAATAATGAACATTGCTCTATATATGTAGATATTTGGCTGATTTCTAAATTACTTTGCAGTTCTCCCAACAGGTCATGTTATGTTTTTAAGATCACATTCTTGAGACTCCACAACACACAGCTGATGTATATTGAGTAACACCTCTGAGGTTGCCAAAATTATGCCTATTTTTTACTTAGGAAAATAAAGAAACAAGTAGTAAGTGGCTGAAAAAATGCTAATAGGAATTTTGCAGAAACAAAGTTTAGTACCCAAGAGCTAACGCTTAATCTTGAACTACTGACAGACATTTATGGGAGTCCTGAGAACATTTTCAGAGTTTAACAGATCATAAAAATACCATTAGCACTCCTTGCTTAGTGGTTTCAAAATAAGACCAGAAAGAAGCCTGTAGTAATTTACATACACTCCTTTTCACCTCCTATAAAAAAAATAAAATCTGTGTTTCATCTTGCCTTTGGAGGCAAGACAGCAAGTGAAAGGGAAACAGACTTTGCAAAGGATTTTCCAAACCATACTCCTGAACTCTTAAAACATGAGCCCTTCATGTGAATTGCTGGTTTAATCTGTGTTTCACCTAATGCAATAATTCATATTGTGTGGGCTGTGGCTGGAGTCAACACAGAGCAGTGCTGCAGTGTACCAGGGCCTCCATTCCTGTGCTGTCAGCTCAAAGCCCACTTCAATGTGTTCTGGCTGCAGCTCACATAAACTTAAGCCATGACACCGAGGCAGATGCTATAGGTCTTTTACAGTCAGGGTAATGCCACAGAGTGCAGCCCATTGATGGTGGCATGGCCAAACTAGTGCAGTCATTGCACTAATAACTTAGCGCAGTTACAGAGTAAATGTCACAGTTTCAAAGTCATATCTCATCCCAGGAAAACTAAGCTCAAAAACTGATCAACTGAACTACCTCACGAATCCAGTTTAAGTGCCTCCACCTTCTGTTTTAATTTATTGCACTGAATTTTTCATACTATGTCTGGGTTAGAAGGACATCTGCACACTTTTCCCAAGGCAGAATGGTAATTTAAAACCTGAATGGAGGAAGAAGGACAGCAAGAATATTTTCTCTGGCAAGTCAGGATGTTGCCACTTGCACCGGTTTTGCTCCTGGCTCTCTTGTTCATGGTAAATGTGTCAGGTTCTCACAACTGAGTTCCAAATCAGACAAGCTGATACTCAGAGAATAGCTGAGTCTGAGAACATTTACTATAGCTAAAGAAATTCCAAGGCATTTAATACTAGAACCTTTAATACCTTTGACATCAGAACCCTGTATACACAAGAGAAACACTTTATGCTGACATTTTCCATAGCAATGCTCATTTCCATTTATATTTTCTTTCTATTCTTATGCATAAAGAACAATGACCTTAAAAGTAACATTTCAATTTACAGGAAACTTTAACCAGTGTGATCATCATACCCAAAGGAATATGATGTTAAAATACTATTCACTTGAACTTTGCAAAACACAGTAAGATATCAAAATGACTAACAAACCTTCCACTGATTTAATACATACGCACTGCAGTGAGGTATTTTTGCAAGCAAAGGTTAATTTGCTTCTCCCTGCACAAATAATACTGATAATGAGTAGAGAATCCATATTCACTCATTCAACCCAAATCTCCTGGAGGTGAACAGCAGAATACAGAAGCAAAATGACCAAATTCTGACCAGGTTCTTTGACCTGCATTCTCAGACAAATGAGGAGTATCTAGTTAAGATGCAAATGAGATGCCCAGGTGAAAGGAATTCCAGCTATCAACTGGCTTTGTAATTCCTGTATCATGACAAACATTTTTGAACACTGGCAGACATTTTCTAAGCACTAACTGCAGACTTGCACTTTATCAGTAGACCAAGATCACTGTTTTATTATCAATATATAGTGTTATATATACAGGTAACCCTTTCTCTTTAGAACAGCAGCCAGTTCTGTGGCAAACAAAGGTAAATGATGAGCCACAAAAGCACTCTCAGCCAAGATTCTGTAAACAGAGTATGTCAGCAGAAATGAAATGGAAATGCTAATTTATTTTACTTCTTGAAATTCTAGATCCAATTCCACCATTTTCTTGCATCTCTGGGGATAAACTCAAAAACCAGACAGGCTTGCTTTGTCATGTTTCTTCTCTGGGGAATTTTGAAGAAGAATCTATTTGCAACATTGCACGTTGAAAAAATCTGTATCAACAGTGACGCGCGCAGCTAACTCCTGACTCCATGACAAGCGAATCAAGAAGACACTGTATCTTTTATCCAACTGTAGCAATACCCCCAGTGAATTTTACACATTCAAAATATATATTTATGATGCCTCATTAGCTGGGCATGATGAATAAACTCCATCAATCAACATTTATTTTACTACATTTAACTGCTATTACCGCTGAGTTGAAAAGGAAATGGAGAAAAATGTAGGCTTGCATGAGTTGTTTGCCCAAGAGCTTTGTTAAGGGTGAAGAAAAAAAATTCCAAGAGATTTTACTCTTGAGTAGGAGACAAGAATTATTCACCTCCTTTAAATGTTTTTGTTAGCAGACATATCTTACAGACAAGTACAGATACAAGGTGCTGCAGTCTTCACAGCAAGTGTCAACAGTTAATGGCAGTTGCATCAAGAGAACTGAAAGTGATGAGAATCTATTCATTTGACAAGGAACTGAGATTACGTGAATTGGTTACATTGGTCTGGTTCTTCATACGTGACTGTCCCTACCACATAAATCAGCGGTAGAGCTGCCAACAACGTGCAATTTTATGTAATGACTGAGAAAGGGGGAGCAGGAACAACCACCAGAAACTGAAAGAATCCCTAAGCTAATGCCTTGTACTGCGGTTGACAGAAATTGTTTTGAGTTTTAACACAGCACTTCAGTTTTAAGTGAGAAACAACAGTCTCTATTAGCCACAAATTAAAATATATTTCTTTACAGAGCCTGTATACACACGTGTCTTTGTGTGTATGCTTTTAAAGATAAAATAGCGAGCAGACAGATGTTGATTTATGGAGTTAAAATTAAAACAGTCTACTTGTCAATTATACAATTCAGCATTGGGCTGTTCCTTCCTACTTGGTGTTATTTTTTCATTGCTGAATGCTATAACATTGCCTTGTTTCCAGTGTATTTTAATACCATGTAAATAATGCCACAAAGCTACAAATTGGCCAGAACAGTGTGTATCTTAAGACTTCTATCATATAAAAAAGAATCAAAACCAACCCCAAAATGCTAGTTCTGTCTGTGCTATCTATATGTAGATAGGTAGCTGTCATCCTTGAAGTCTTTATCTGTCTACCCATCTCCAATACAACACTGAAATGGCTCATGTTTCCAAATGGAAAAAAAATACAACAAAAAAAAAAAACCTGAGCTTATGTTATGCCATATTAAAAGCTCAGCATCATTCCATTAGCTAGCTACATTTGCTTTGTTTGATATTACAATCACAGATCTTCCTCTGTCTGACAATACATAACCCAAGATATTTGGCACTCTATCAACAATTCCAGATTTGGAAGGATTATAGATGTGCTGACAGTTAAACGGAGTTAGAGTTCTCTGCTGAAGACAGATAAGTAGCATGTACTCTTTGATAAGTCCTATCAGAGCCACGCTCTGACAGGAATTTCTTTACAATGCTAGTAAATCTTATGCAGTGAACCTCATTATGCACACTGCCATTTGCCCCACTAGAGGCTGAACTCCCTTGCCACCAATAAATATATTCCATTTCTCTCCCCAATTACATACATACTGCTTTAAATTCCAGATTTAAAATAACTGATCAAGCTTGACAGGGATGGGAAGGGGAGATGACGAAATGCTTTTGTAAGAGCGTACAGAGATCGAGCCAGAATGCTTAATCTGGTTAGCTGTAAGACGAAAATCTGCCTGGTGGCTTTGTGACAAACGAATGCGGCTATGTAACACAACACAAACACCTTATTTTAAATGTTTACAAGTAGTATTTTCCATCATTTGCACAGTTACGCTGTTGAAAGCACTTTCTGTAGAAACATTACAGTTGGGGGGGATTAAATCTTAGATCTTTAGTGGCAATGATTCTTCTGCCTGCCAGATTTTTACAATATAATTACCCACACAGGCACACACATGCAGAGCACGAGGATACACGCCAGTACCATTCAATAAAAGCAGGTTTAAGTTGACTAAGCTATTTTTCTTGTACAGGAACATAATGACGCTAGGTTCTATAGAATTTGGTCATACTTTTATTCACTTAACTAGATGTTACATCCTGACGAAATCCATTCTGAAATCTGTTCTCGTCTTCGATATAACTTGGTAAAATAACAGAGCTCTAGCAGCAAAAGCATTCCTGTATGTGTAACGAAGATCTTGGATCAAACATCTCAACAGATTCATTAAAATAAGTGTATTATAATTTCCTAGATTATTACCTGCCAGAGCTCAGTGGGTGGTCTCTGAAGGCCTACGCCATCAGGAATCCCAGTTCTTAGAATCCTGTCATACCTGCCTGCATCCACCCCCTCAATGTTTCCAGTTTCCCTTCTTCTGCTTCAGAAAGTAATTCCCTTTGTGGCTGTCACATTAAGACACTGGGATATAGTCCTCCTGCTGCACTTTTGGATTCTAACTGAACCTGGTTGTCAAGTTCACTAACAGAAAGTGAATACAACCTGCTGCAGTGCCTAGAGAGTAACCTGCCTGGAGCTAATGAAAGTCAATTTCTAATTTCATCTCTGAATTGTGATATGACTTAAATTAAACTTACCCAGATAGAGATAATTGATAGGAAGAATTCAGATTCAATGTGGCTATTTAGGATTTTATGCTATCCAGATTTGTTTCTTGAGGTTTAGGTATTTTTCAGAAAGAGGGAGACAACAGCTCAGTGTTATCACTGGAGCAAATCTGGCAAAGTTTGAGAGCACAGTAAAAATGAAATGGGCTTAGAGTCATATGTAGTCAAACCAAGCTTTAACTACGTATTATCACTGTGTAGCTATATTTTATATAAACAGGCATTGAATAAGGTGTCTCACATAGTTTATTGAGAGAAGTCTGTTCCCTACAGGTGTTAAGGCCTATCTCCCAAGACATCACCTCCAGCTCTTATTCCCTCTCTAATCCTCCAGTGATAGAAATCAACTCAGAGATTGTAAAGATTATTTATGTTCATATGGCATTCTCTGATCTAGAGGAAAACTTTATCCTTTGTCAGAATTTTCCTGCATGCTTCATTCAAAACAAAGCAAATCATCACAAGATACCAATTAACTGATTCCACATTTTTAGTATGCTTACAAGCATGTTATTTTTAACTAAGGAAACTAATTTGATCTTACTGGTAAACATGGGCAAGCTTGTTTAATTTCCTAGCTATAGGTAAAAGCTGTTGTAAACAGGATCTGGGCTGGGTATTTACATGCTTCTTTTTTATTGAACACCATGGCTTGGGCAATAATTTGCAGAGAAAGTAATCTGAAAGATATTTTCAAGCATGATATCGAGGGTAACGCTTCCTAAAGTGCTGTGTTTATGTTGCCATTTTGCAGAAACTTCCCGTGTTGTTGCTCCCACCAGTATTACAATAAGGGTAGCAACCTCACTGTAAAATGTATCTATGGTGTCACTTAAACTTGCACTGAGACTAGCAGCTTTTATTTTCTACTCATACTAACAGTAGTAGTCTCTACTGTTTTCATGGATAGTACTGCAATGGTTTTATAACTACGCACAGAAAGCAACAGGAAAAATTACAGTGAAATTAATCAACTGTGTATGTAGCTACCAGTGCTGGTTTAAAAATATATTGCCTTAGCATGTGTATATTTTTGTTTTACTCAGATTACAAATTAATGATTAACCTTTACAAACAAATACAGAGTAGCATCATCCTCATACAATTAAGTGTATTCACACAACAGACGTATAAACTATGTTTGGATTCAGGAAGTGGAAAAAACAGATGAATCTGCAGAGCAAAAGAGTACTTGGAAAATGCCTTCTTATACAGGATATCCAAACATATGGGCTGAAACATGCAATTTGTGGAGTTACAAATATACATTATACAGCTGCAAATTCCTTATTTTGATGTCAAGTCAACATACCACTCCACACTGAAATTCTAATAGCAAGCAGAGTACCAGATCTCTTACAATTGAGACAGAACAAATTTAAAAATTACCAATTCATCTTACATATCCGGAAGAACAAATCTATTAGTTACCAATTCCATCTAAAATGATGCATTTGGGGGGCTGGAATTAGTAGATTAGTTGCTGTCTTTGACCTTTGAAACTAAGTACATTGTTCTCCTCACAATCTCTAACAAGCAGGAACTAAAGTTCATTAGCATAAGTTTCTTGGGTAGCTTGCTACATCAATATACTTCTGTTTTTATGAGACTTCTAAACTAAGATAAAATCCCATTTTCCATTTATAAAACAGTAAAATATCACAAGGAGAAACTGATAGAGAATGATAGATTTATCTTTTCAAAGGGCTCCTAGAAGTATAACAGCATCTATAGCTGGTTTGAACACAGAAACATCAGTTGAACAAAATTTGGAGCATCTATTTACTTTGCCAGGCTTTCTTTGCCATGGAAGAAACACTGATAAAAGAGGATGGTGAAACCTATGAAAGATTACAATTCTGTAAATCCATAGTAATAACATTAAAGCTGTTGCACTATAGCAACATTTGACAATTAGATTATTAAGTGAACATAGGTGCCATTTTCACCAAGGAATCCAAATAGAACATACAGTTCTTCACCTTGGAGAAGGAAAAGGGACATCAGTCTTTTAGCTTTCATCGATTTCAGCTGTCCAGACTTTAAATGGAACTGATTAGGTTATAAAGTTCAATGAACATTTCACTCAGATGTTTAAATACAGCCCATTAGGTATGAAGTTAGCAGGTAACTGACTCGAGGAGTAAGCATGCTAACATGCATGCTCATAGCAATTCCTTTTAACAGTGCTTCAGCTGAGCTCCTGTTTCACACGGTCTAATCACTCTCACAGTATTTTTTTAATTATTATTTTCATTTGCCACTCTGTTTATTACATTTTCTCATTCTGTCCCTTTATTCTTAAAGTGTTAGTTGGTGACTTCTATGTATTTTGGAAAAAAAACCCACTTAGATTTCCTCTCTTACAGATTCTATCATCTATCTCCCTGAAGAACTGGTTTTCAGGGTTCATGCGATGAAAAGTACATTACTTAGACTTGGAGGAATTCCTGAAGCTTCAAAGTACCCATCAATGTCACATGCAAATATTTAAAGGTAAGAATTTGGCTATCACAGCTGAAAAAAAACAAACCACTCTCAAGAGCAGTCTAGAAAATCCATTTGTTTTACTCACAAAAAAATGTGAAAGGCAAATGATTACTTATAGTGGTGAAATTTCAATAGTCTTTTTTATAGCTTTTTAAAGACATTTCATCTTTTGAAAGATATCACAGGTTTTCATTACATTATGTTTATATGAAAAAGGTCCACATTTCACCTGACAGTGTAATAGCTCAGAAGCATCCCAGAGGGTGTAACAGCACAGGCTCAATCACTGCAGAGAATCACACCTAACCTTTTCTTACAGATAAGAACCCAAGGAAGAAAAAAACCAACAAATGTCCAGTGGATGAAATTGTGGCTCAAAAGGAACCACTGGAAATTATGGTTTTGAAGGACTATTTCATCCCTTGATGGCAAGTTTCATAGTACTTTGTGGTTTACTTCAGAGGGTAGGGAGAAAAGACTAAAAAGAACAAGGATTTTCTTTAGTGGAGAGGAATTTTCTTCATGTTTACTTTTAATCAAGACTGACTTGCTCTTTGGTTTCTTTCCTATAAATTTCTTCCAGCCTCCTGTTCCTGCCTATGTATTTATCCGTCCTTATTCATAGAAAAGTAAAACAAATCATCTTCCTGAAAAAGAAGGATAAATATAGAGTAAATTAATTAATGCAGTTCTGAAACATAAGGGGTTATGAAACTACAGGATGTGTTAGTTTACTCTTGGAATGAAAAGTAGGAATTTTAGGAGGGTTGTATCCTGTGCCTTTTTATTTAGCCCAAACTTCCTTGGAAGCTCCGGAAATGAACAAAATGTGAATTAACTTCCATACACATTGTCTAGAGCTTGGCATTTTCCTGTAACTTTCCACATTTATAGTTGCTACCACTATTACTACAAGGGCAGCTATTTTAGACTTCTCACTGTAATAATTTTTATCATGTCACTTAACCTTGCTCTAAGTGAGACTAGCAGCTCCTGTTCCCTAGTACTCCAGTGGATAACATTGTTTTGTCACCCAAAATGAACTAAGAAAAGTAAATACAAGTTCCTGTAGAATGTATTTCAAGCGCCTAGACAGACACTTCAGCTAGATACAATTCTGTGGCACTGCTTCTAGTGAAATAGCTCCCTGACTTTCTCTGTTCAGTTATCTTGACTATCTTCACAAGATCAATTTTGCAGCAATCTTTTCTTCTAGCGAGCTCTCTGAATCCTTATTCTCCTGTAAGTACTAACACAACTCTGATGCCCACCAAAGCAAAATCCCACAAGATCCCATTATAGAACACACCACAAGGCTACCAGAATAACATGAAGATACTGCATTTTTTTTTTTTTTGCAGTAGTGAGCATATTGGAAAATAAGGAAAACATTCTGCTGGCACACAGTATTTAAAATACTATATGATCTTAGGCTACCATTTGCTTGTTAATGTAAACAAACCTAATTTTTTTCCCAGCCTACAGAAATTTGGGGTTTACTCCCACATAGACGCAGGCCTTATAAAAAAAAAAAGGGGGGGGGGGGGGGAAGAAAGAAGAAAAGTAAAAAAAAAGTATTTCCCTGATTTAACAGCTCTGAATGTTTTCTTTTCTCTCTGGTAGATGGCCACAGGCAAAATAGGTGCTGTTCCTTTTTCAACACTAAAAGGAAACAGTTGAATTGTTTTCTCAGTCTTTCCAAAACCCCTTTGAGTGAATCCTGAAAGCAGCTCCCTGAAAAGCATCTCTAACTGGTAACAAGATATTAACAGCAAACCTACATGAAAGCAAAAGCATGAGAAAGTACCAGAGCTTTCTCTAACTTAAAAGTAACAATATAGCCCCTAATATCTTGCAATGATGTCAAAGTAAGTGTAAAAACGGTATATAAGCAGCTTTCAGTTTAGGAAGTTTGACACAATAAAGCAGGGTTTATAAAAAACTTTGATGAGTTTCTCTATTTTGCAGACTCATTTCACAGACGATTCTCTAAGAAATGAATGGAAGGAACATGGGTGGGTCATTTAGGTTGTGACATTATTTAATTCTTTCTTCCTCTTTGTTTTATTATTTCATGTTACCTGACTAGGTACTTTCCATGCCTTTACAAATATAAAGCAGACTTCCTCAAGAAGAACACCTTATTTAAAAAAAAGAACACAAACAAAGATATTGAGTGCATTGCTTTTCGAATGTCTCCTGTTTCAAATATGACCCTATGGTATGCCATAAACAGCATCAGCACTTGCAAAACCAAAGTGAATGCGAATTGCACCAACTAAGTTTTGTGAGGTGCTAAACCAAAACTATCTAAGAAAGCAGAACTAAGAACAACCCAATGCACCAATGCTCTGTAAGCAGAAGGCGTATCTGTTCCCCAAACAATGATCCTCCTAATCTCTAGACATATTCAGCTTCCCACTTCTCATTAGCTAACACTTAGGCTTTTACACAGCTTTTCAAAAGAAACAGATAAGACAGCAGAGAGCATAGACTCTTTAAAGATAGGGACCCTTATATATACAGATTTGCCCCAAACACAACTAGATGACTTAAACAGAATGACACTACTTATCAGAAAAGGTGTTTAAAAGCTTTATTTTTAAATATATATCATGCTGTATATGTAAGTGTGTACCATTAGTTTACACTAGCTTACTTGGTGGGAATTTTAGATCGTTTTTCACTGATCTTAACTGGACTCCTGCGTTCCATTGGGAACTGAATGTTTCCCTTAATTTTCAGGTGATCTTTTATAAACTAGTAAACCAAATATCTTATTAGAAACGAATTGTATTATGAGCTTTATCAATACTTTCATATAAATAGCATTGATAAATGTTATTAAAAAGTAATCAAGCAATGTCTAATTGAGAAAAAGCTGTTTACATGCAGCTTTACACTGCATGCAAAGCTGCTATGCACAGAACTTAGTTACTTTATATTTTCTCTTTTGAGAAACAGAAAAAAATCCCATATAACTATTTGTTAAATTCTCAACCAGACCATGGGGATTTCAGCCTTCTGTAACTTCAAGGTAGGACTAGAAGTGAAAAAAATCAGTCTAGAAGCTAATTAATACAACATGCAGAGTACAGTGCTCATAACACTAATGAGGAATAATTTACCACATTCATTTCAGATTTTTGAACCTCAGTAAGAAGGTCATAGCCTGAGGTGAAAGGAACAGCCCTAGAGACGGTGCCAAGAAGTTAAAATGCCAAGGCCTATTTTTATACACTGCTTCTATTTTTAGTTACATCATGATGGAAGTACAGAGCTTCTGGAAAAAAAAATCATGTTCTCAAATGAGAGAAAGTACTCAAATTCTTTCTCGTAAATGAAAAGCAAAAGAAATCAAACTTGAAAAAAACTTTAGGTACAACTTAACAGACTTTACTGGATCATAAAAGGGCAGCAAAAATAGTTTCAAAATCATATCCTCTGAGAAAATTAAGGAGCTACCCACAATTTACCCAAATAATCCAATATTACTTTTATTGTAATTACAGCTACAATAAAGCACAAATGTTTCCCAGTTCAGACTTGTCAGCATCCAAGCACATTTCCCCATGATCAAAGTATACCAGTCAACTTTTTAATCCTGCGCTACCAGCAAAAAATTCCAAACTTTTCAACTGCTTGCATGCTGAGCTCAGGACCGGTGAGCAGTACTGCAGCTTAAAATGCTGGTTCAGTTACTTGATCATTAGTTGCCTTTAGCTGTTTTCCATCCACTATAAACATAAACTGAGGGAATCCTGCAATCAAGTTAACTCGTTTAACTGCTGTATTAATTATTGAAGTACCCAAGGGCAGCTCTTTCCATTGCAGTTCTGATTTATGACTCTGATTATTGCCTTTTAATAAAATGTCTTATTAAAGGCGGTAACATTTATTCGTGAAGTACAAAGGCACAGCAGAAATGTTTCTGTAACACAGGTCCACAATCTGCAGCCACAATTCATTTTATCTAATCATTAATATGTCATAAGAAGAGAAATCCAGAATATTTTTTTAGTGCTTGATTTCAGCTACACCAAAGATGAGGACCTACACTCTAATATGCAGCAATGACCATTTCCAGTTCAGTAACACGTCACAGGTTCCTAACACCTCGCGGACACATTTTGTCCGGGACACATTTATTTTAATAACCATTTACATTACGTAATCATGACTGCATTGCATAAGACAGTCTTGCAGCCTGGTTCAAAGAACATCTCATGTTCTAAAGCACTAACTCCATTTCATCTCATTTATCACACACCTTTCCTAGTCAGTGAGAATACGTTCCAGGAGAAAACAAAATGGGAAGCTGTATGCGCCAAACAATGTGAAGAAAGAAAATGGTGTAGAACAGCCAGGAATTATTTCAGAGTGACATCAAACATAGGAATAAACAGAACTCTCATTATCTGTGTACTACATGCCCTGTTGCTTTTGCTTTCAATGTGATCTTGGAAGCAATTTAGCAAGACAACAAAAACTGAATGAGAGCATGCACCAGTGACAAAGCAGTCAAGGCACTGAAACTTCTATTAACACACTGCAAAGCAAACTAAAAGTTTGACCTTAGCATCCATAAAGATGTATTTTTTTAAATATTCTGTGAGAAGAGTAGATACCTTCTGTGACAGAGTAGACTATCTTGTCTTCAAATCACAGGTGGAGAAATACTCCACCACTGTTGAAGGTAATTGCAATGAGGAATTTTAAGGATAAAAATATTCTAGGCAAAGTGTTTTGTGCAAAAAAAAAGAAGAATCACTACACAAACTCTCTCAAGGAATGGAGGCTAACATGCTCATCACATCCAAAATCAAAAGTAAAAAATAGTTCTACAAGATGGCAAGTAAGATTTCAGCTAATCAAAGGGGTTTTAGTATCTTACAAGATATCACAAGTGAAATTTAGTATCCAGATTCACATATACATTCTTTCTTGGTAACTCAATCTAGTTTCAACAGTGGTTATATAAGGTCCAAAAAAAGAACGTGTTAGCACAGATCTAATTCTTCAATCAATTTGCATGCAAAAGACAACAGCTTCACTAGGAGTAGTAGAATCTCTCCAAGTTGCTCTTGGGTCAAAAAAAATCTCAGCGCAAAAAGCTCTTAACAAAATTAATTCCCTTTAATTTGTTGTACTACTAGCAACATTCATTGGAATAAGAGCACTAGAATGAATATATTTCCATAATCTGTTCACTAAGAATGAGTTTTTAATGCTATATAAAGCAACTTCCCAGCCTAGTCACCATTGCACTTGAAAAATTCAGCATCCTTTTAATCATAAATTAGTAAGTTTTGAAATGTCACCATGTATGTTAACCGTTACAAAAAGCAAATCTGCAATTTAAATAGCTCGTTTTAGCTGATACTCTTTTTTTAACAGGAGTATCAAAATATTTGATTTGATTCAGTGTTCTTAAAAGCGTGGGAGCATGAACTGAATATGCCTTAAAAGCAACGTAAAGAATCTCTCACTGTGTAGACCATTAGTTGTGTTTGGAAAATGGTTATCATTAAATACCACCTATTTGTAGATTATAATGATTTCCACTCTAACGTGCACAAATGTGCTCATCTCTATGCTCTGACACCATCATCATCCAATACATGGGTTGAATTTCATAGCAGGTTCTTTTAAAGAGTAATAAGGCATTAATAACAGTCATAGAATAGTTAGCACTGGAAAGGACCTTAAGATCATCTAGTTTCAACTCCCCTGCCATGGGCAGGGACACCTCACACTAAACCATGTTGCCCAATACTGAAGTTCTCCCAACTTTCTGCATATGCTTCTGTCAGATGATTTATAAGTTCTTTACAGAGAGCACTGTGATTTCTAGACCCTTGGGTCTGAGGTTGCCGACATTAGCAGCTGTAGCCCCCAGGCTCTACACCTTAGCAGCAGAGCCTGATGCTCACTAATGAGTCTCCAGGACTCCAGCCCGCTGTTGCTGGCTCAATAACTATCCTCAGGAAGAGGTTCCTAATTTTGGAGGGGGCTCCAGTGAGATGTTACAGCTACAACTTGCCCCACTTCCCTTCCCCTTCCTCAGCCATAAAACTCATGCTGTTTCCCGGGACCAAGCCAAGGTGTAGAATCAAATCATCAGCAGAGCTGGGGGTGGGAATTTTAATGGTCTTTGTCAAACCTCTTCATTAACCACTAGAAATTCCAAAAACAGGTGCAGCCAATAGCTACTCCAGTCATTTCTTGTGAGCACAGGTCATTGTAAAACCTCATAAAAGATGATAAGTACCATCTTAAAAAGGGTGGTATTTCTTTTTTGTTGGTCCTTGTGATTAATATTAGACATGGCAAGTAGTTAATTATTTTTCCTAAAAGGGCTTTGAGACCGAAATCAACAGGTGATAAAAGACGTATTATAAAAAAGTAAAACATCACAGCCTATTTAATATGATGTTGAGAAAGCTAATCTAGCATAATATAGGAATTTCAATTTACAGTGACAACAATGCCAGCTTTCATACAATAGGGGTTAAGAAAGCAAGTTAAAAACTTGCACATCTGCTTTGTAAAGGGAGGCTACAGTCTCTTCACTCATCAGTGATGGAGACAGCAGGAGGAACATTCTTTCCAAGTTAAGAGCTTACTTTATAAAAAAAGATTTCTGCTCATATAAAGGACCACTAAAACTTCTTCCTCTTTAGCCTAAAACTGCAAGTTGAGGGCCTAAAATTCCATTCTTTTTTACTGCCAACATTTTACATAATTCCAGTGTTAAGAGGTTGAGCCTACATTGCTTTACTTTTCATAGCAACACTGGGGGGAACACATAAACCTAAACAAAAATATTTCCTCTCTTTAAAACAAAGAAACAATTAATTAAAAAACTTTTAAAATGCAATATTTGAAGTAAATCTGAAACTTGGGATCTATGATATTCAGTGAATGCTGCAGAGTATTCTGTGAAGTAATCTAAAAGTGCAGGGCTTCAAAGTTTTCCCTTTCATGTTCCAAGCCAAAGCAAGATTCCTGCTGTCCCCAAAATAATCATGTTGTCATCAACACCTCAGTTAAGCACTTGAGATGACATAACATTCAATCTGATTTTTATTTTACTTACCATCTTTTGCAAATCTCAACACTGGAGCAACAGGCCCACTTTCTAAGCTTGCTAAAGATGTTTCTAAATGAATACTTGAAAGCAAAATATTGTACCACCAAAATCTCTGAAAGTAAACCTGAGCCTGCTAATGATACCAACTAGATATATTCCCTTCAAAGCCTGGGAAATAAAAAGGAGAGAAAAAGAAAAGCAAGAACAATATACAACTGAATTTCTCAGATTACTTCATTTCTACAGGGAAGAGAAATTTGTGCACTAAGGGTGCACTATTTAACTAAGTCTGGCTCTCTCTTAGCAACGACATATTTGTGGATTAGTTTTTCAGATGTCTTGTCAAGAACCAGCTTTTTAAACACATTTGATTTAATAAAAGTATCAGTAGGAAGAGGAGAAGAACAGAGCATGATACATAACTTCACTACATCAAGGTATTAACTTCTTCCTTCAAACTAAGTCAGAAATGAGGTCTACTCTGAATGAAAGGAAACAAGCAATAGGGTCTCATATTTAACAGATTTAGTCTTTAGTGTTTATTATTTCTATGTAGAAACTATTTAAATTACATAGCTTTCCCTTGAACAACATGTTAGAGAAGATAACCACAAAATGAACTTTCAAGCTCTCAGCCAATGTTCCAGTGCAGCTCATCAAGTGTTATTCTGATTTTTAATTATTTCTTTCCTCTAACCTACATCCTATTGATGAGTTTCATTCTGTTGAGGAGCACCAAGAAAGTACACATCACACATTTTGTGGCATTTAGACAGATATAAAGATTACATTAATCTAATTTTCCAAGCATATGCTGTCTCTAGAAAGAAACCAGGAACTGGAAATCTCAAAGGGGAACATGAGTCTTTCAGAAAACAGCAGGAAAAATCTTGTAAATAGCAATTCTTTGACACTGACCTACACAGTAGCAGAAAACTATTGTGTTCTTTCATGATTGGCAATATGTTCTCATTTCTGAGATGGTCTTACCTCCCTCCAACAGAACTAAAGCTGGGTGCTTAAAATAGCTGAAAAACAGCTGTTGGATTTTTCACCATAATGGGTTTTATCCTCATGCTACATATAATGCAAACCAGCCATTTGACTAATATATAGTTACAGTTACAGAAAACATGCCTTTACAATACAGTCTTTCTTGCTAATGACATACCAATAAAATATCCCCCTTCACAGGAGTTTTCATGTGTTTTGTTTGGGATTTTTTTTAACACTATCATAACCACTTGGCTCTAGAGTAGCTTCACTCACATGCATGAAGTTTCCCATCTCCAGAATCATCTGACCAGTTAAGCCCTTAGCTGTAAAGAGGCAAGACATTCCACTTTTGCTTGGTTTATAATCCTGTGACAGTTTCAAGTTTCTCTGGTGATGGGAGAATGTGCTAAAAATACAATACTTTATCTGAAGACCAATTTTGTGTACTTGCACTTACCTCAGATCCCACCATCACTCAAGAAAAACTACTTCACTTTAGCTCTCTGTATTAAAAGTTACTCGATTTGGCTTATAATATTTTAAAAATATTTTACACTTTGCAATTAGGTAGATGTAAATCAATGTCCATCAATCTTCAGTTAAAAGACTAAATTACTGCTTAAAAACACATTTTCAATACACTGACAAAGTATTTAAGCCTTTGGAAAACAATTTTCTTACAAGAGGATCCCTTCCTCCCCTTATTTTGAGGTAGATACTGCTTTTTGTTTCATAATGCATGTGCCTATAGAAGGAAGTCTGCATTGATTTCACCACAAACAAAGCCAAAGAGATGCTTAATTCAGAAGCCATCAAAAAAAATCTATACAAACACTGAAAAACAAACAAATAAAACCCCAAACCCCACAACTTGTCAAGAGCTATCTCTATATTAAAAAAACTCTCAAAATGTTGGATTTTGTTGGGGGTTCTTTAGTGCTTAATAATTTCATCCATTAATATGGACCTCAGAAACTGTGGAATACAGAGTGCCTGTCCTGAGATGTGGGGCCACACAGAGAGAGAAGGGGACAGGGGAGAAATTCAAGTTCAAAATAATTTCATAGATACACTTTTAATAACATTTTTAAGTAATCTGCTCTGTGTCTGAAACTTTGCACTCATCTGACTTTCGATTTCACAAGTCTGTTAAAATAAAAAACCAACAACCAAACACATTCTAAATGTGCAGAAGGGACTTGCCTCTCTCCTCCCTACCACATCCTATGAAATGTGCTGCTGCTGTTCTCCAGAGAAAGGCTTTCCAAAGGTAGCAGGGTGAGCATGTGTGAACAGGAGAGCTTTGTCCTCTGCAGCTATCATCGTGCCGTCCCTATCGTCCACAAACGCAGATGGATGATGAGAATTAAATAGAAGCAGACCATGCAGTCGTAAAACCCGGTTCTTTATTTATTTATTTTTGCGACTGAGTAACACCTCTCATTACAATTATCAGCTCAATGGCAGAGAGCTCCCCGGTGTGCTGTGCATATTTTCACAGGTTCATCTGTCTCCTCCTGTGGCATCAGTTTAAAAAGGTTCCTAAAGAAACGCCACTAACAACCATTTCTATTTCAAGCCTTCAAAGCCAAAGCTGAGCACAATACAAGGCACTGGTAACTGATCTTTCGGTTTGAGTCCACAGACTTTTCACACAGGGAATAGATCCCATCTGTTTCCTCTTTTTATACACCAGCCTTTAGAAAGCACGGATCTGGAAACTGCCTCCATACAGAACAGAATATAGATGGCTTTCCCCATCTGACGGTAGAAAAAGCCCTATGATTATGGATAGCTTCCTCTTAAGGCTTTTTCCTAAGGTTTTCCATTTCTTTTTTTCTCCCTAGTCTGTAAAATACACGGTGTGGTTTTCTCCATGTGTTTTTTTCTTTCTTTTTAGGGGGAAAAGGGGACTGACTGCCTCTCTTTCCTTGCCTCTTGTTCTTTCTTGGCAGAGGTTTCCCCATTTACAAACCCGCACGCAGGGAACATATCAATTTCAAGCCTCAGTACAATCAACCACAGGCAACCCCCCCTCCTGCTCTGGCACCAGAGCGTGAGACATTCCCCCCACCGCTCTCCCTCCCCAGGCAAGCTGCTCTCCAGATGGATGCTCGGGGCTCTTCCTCGTCTATTCCCTTCGCTTCTTCCCTCCCTGTCCCGGTGAGAGGGAAGGAGGGGGGCAGAGAGCAGAGGCGTCTTTTGGGCAGGGAGAAACAGGACAGAGCAGGACGCTTTGATCCCGAGCAGCTCAACTCTAAAGTCTTCAACTCCCTGCCTCGGGCATCTTCCCCTCCCCGAGCACCCTGCCCTCACAGGACAGTCTCCCTCAACCCCACACCCTCCCTCCCCTCCCACGGGGGTTAGGGATCCCCTCACCCAGCACCCGCCTTCCCCCCCCACGGGGGTATCCCCCATCCCCATGCCTGGGGGTCCCCTCCACCCCACTCCCCTCTCATCCCTTCCGCGCAGCGGGAGGCTCCCCAGCCCGGCACTCACTACTTGTAGAGCTGCTGCAGGCAGAGGTCCAGGCACTCGCCCTCTACCTCCTCCTCCGTGATGTACTCCGACAGCGGCCGGGGCAGCGAGGGCAGCGGCGGGGGAGGCGGCGGCGGGGCGGGCGGCTGAGGGTCGCCGGCGTCGCTCTGGCCGCCCTCGTTGTCTTGGCCGCCCTCACCTTCCTCCGTTTCGGCGGCCGTTCCCGGTTCTCCCTCTGCCCCCGGCTCCTCGGCAGCGGCGGCCGCGGCGTCGGCATCGGAGGGGGGAGCTGGCGCCGGCTCCGGCTCCGCTTCTGGCTCCGGCTCTACCCCGAAGGGCCCGCGGAACTCGCCCAAGAACAGCTCGAGGAAGCGGCGGTAGCTCTTCTCCTCCGCGCTGCCGCTGCCCGGGCCGCCCGCGGCCATTGCTTCGCATTCCCGGCCGCCCGCCGGCGGATCAGCACTGCGCCCGCAGAGAGCTCCCTGCCCGCCGCCAGCCGCCTCCCGCCTGCGCGCGCGCACCCGAGCCGGACCCGCGAGGACGCGCACGCCGCGGGACGCGAAGCGGGGGGAGGGAGGGGGCGCGCGCACTTCGGGGGCGCGGCCGGCGCTGTGGGGGCTGAGGGGTCCGAGGGGTCCGGGCTGCGGCGTGAGGGGGGTCTCGGCAGCGGCGGGACTGGACTGGACAGGACGGGACAGGACGGCAGCCGAGCGGGAGGAGAAGGGGTGGGAGGAGGCTGAGGCGGGGAGGCAGGCGCTCTGACAGCCGCGCCGATGTGATGAGTCATGCGAAGGCAGCCAGACGCGTAGGTTCCTCACAGGAACCCGAAGGAAACCTGAGAGCACATTCCCTGTTACCTAATCTCTGCCTCAGGATTTCCCTGCGCTCATCGTTTCCGGCGCCGGTGTCGCCTTCGCGGGCTCCCGCTCGCTGTTCAGGACGGGGCCAGACGGTAAGCGGGGCTGGGGGCGGCCCGACCCGGCCTGGCCTCTCCTCGCTGCCGGGCGGAGTGAAGAGCGGTTGGGAAAACTGAGGGGGTTAGCGTGAGGGAAAGCGACAATTAAACATAGGGAATGTCAGCAGAAATGTCCTCTGCGGAAGAGCTGTGGTTGGTGAAGGGTGGGAAGGGGAGCTGCGGGTCGCATTTTCCGACTTCCAGCACTTTGCAGTAAACCTGGCACGTACTGTGAGGGTGCTGAGGCGCTGGCACAGGGTGCCCAGAGAAGCTGTGGCTGCCCCATCCCTGGCAGTGTTCAAGGCCAGGTTGGACACAGGGGCTTAGAGCAAGCTGCTCTAGTGGAAGGTGTCCCTGCCTGTGGCAGGGGTTGGGACTGTATGAACTTTAAGGTCCCTTCCAACCCAAACCGCTCTGTGATTCTCTGAGATCACTATATGAGTAGTTACACGGTCTCTACCTATTCAATGTTCTGGTGAAGGGGTAAGTAGCTGGAGTGTTTTCGTAAGTAGCTGGAGATACTACACCAAATGAAACTTAAAAAAACTTCCAGTCAGTGGGAGACAACCTGTAGTTGATACTCTACTGCTGTTTAATAAATGTCTTTCATTTGTGAAAGGTGTTTTGCTTTGTTTTATTCATTGCTGCTGAAAAGCTGTTTTCAGAGCTACCAGGTCCATAAATACTAACAACCAACAGGTATAATTGCCACGCATTTAAAATGACTTGTACACATGGGAGGCAGTGGTATCCTTAATGTCAGCTGCACCTTGAAAAATGGCCAAATTGCAGGCAAAAATACTCTCAAGTTTTAACGGATTGTAACCGGGACAGTAGCTTGCTGAAATGTGGTGTTCTCTGCATTATAGTAATTAGCTCTGCATGTCAGGTGCTGCTGTAAATCTATCTTCTGTTTGGTGAATTGTTATTTCAGAGCCAAACTAATTTTAGAATATTTCTGGCAACAGCATTGACTGATCACATTGCAATCTTGTGAATATGTAAAAGCCCTGAGAGTTAAAAATGTGGTTGTCACAGTTAGCCTTAGACTTTCACAGCCAAAGCTGTTAGAGCCACGGAAAATTGTGTAGCTTGTCCTGAAAGAATCCAAGTAGTTTCTTTCAATATATATACAATTTATATATTTCCAATGTAGCATTCATTTCTTCAGGAATGCCAGGTGGGTTTGAGGGGTAGAAAACACTGCAGTTCTTTTTGAAGATATCACCCACAGTTGCAGCTGATGATGTCATTGCTGGATTTTGTTTTTATTTTTTTAGGTTTGTGTGTACATCATCAGTGAGTCACAAGCCTGGAGAATGTGCATCAGTGCAAGTATCAAAAAAGCAGCTTTAAGTTAATGATAAGTAGTTTTTCACTAGTAATTCAGAGGCAGTTGGAGTTTCTAAGAAACTATAATCCAGATAATTTTAGTGTAATCTCAACTCTAAAAATTTCTATTATAACAGTATTTTAGGGAAGTAACAGCTAATTCAACAAGATATACAATCACGTTAGTGTTGTGTGGTGAACAGTGATGAAGGCTGTCCAAGAAAAGACTCAAAAGCTTTTAGATAGTCTTTTTCTTAAATTGTTGTTGTGTTTTATTTTTTTTAGTTGTTTCAAACAGCACATAAGAGCATCTGACATACCTACTCTGTTTCATGTTGAAATGTTAAAGTTACCAGATGTCCTTGATTCATCTTGGCAGTCCCCATGTGCTTTTCATCATTTGTCTAATTGCAAAGGACACTAATTAAAATGAAATAGAGTAGAACTTTATACTCCGGATACTTTGTCAAGTTTTGGCACTGTGGTCAAGTTAGTATTGTTTTGCTTCAATATTAAATAAAGAGCTTATGGCTGTAAGCCATGCTGACATTTGTTTCTGGGAGGGAAAGGTGAAAAACTGTTCTTATTAACCTGCAGTGTGGAACATATGGTGGCTGTGGGTGGTATGGCTAAGTTAGGCAGCCAGGAACCTGCTATCGCTTCATGAAGTGGAGACAGTGGGGTGGGCAATTACCACAGGAGGTAACCACGGTGTTAGTTACTGGTGTCCAGAAAAGGAAGCCCTAAATACACCGTACTATCAAGTAAATCACTAATCTATGACAGGTGTGTTTAGTGCTATTATGAAATGGTTTTAGTATTTAGTAACTCTGGAAGTTAAATTCAGAATGCCTCAGTGCACTCCGAATTGCTGGGTAGTAGTATGAATGGTTTCTATGAGATGAAGTTAGGTGCTTGGAATAAACTCACAATTCATAAAATTTTGACTCTGAAAATTACTGGTTTGCAATGTATTGTCAAACAGAGGACCTGAGTTGAGAAGGAAACACAGGCGTTTGCATCCTGTGTGCCTCCATCATGTTGGATTTTATTTTTTAAAGAAGGTTTTATAGTGTTTTTTCAAACGAAACCTGTTTTATTTTAGCCTTAAAATGGTGCCTTCCTCTTTTTCATTTTGCTGGTGAGAAATAAGCAGGGTTTGAGCAGGCCTTGGGGAGGTGACCTGAATTGTATGGAGTGCAAAAAGAAGTGCTTTTTAATTTTTTGTAACCTTTGGAAGTGGTTCCTGTACACTGACAAGTAGAAAACGTGTAGGGGCATTAAGCATGATTTGACAATACTTAAAATACCTATGATATACACTCTAACACCAGACAAAAAAAAAATGTAATGGGAAAACCCAATGGCAAATAAATTGCCTTTCTAAAGTGATCTCTTTAAAAAAGTAGTGCTTTTGCAATAAACCAGAAGTAGTTTTAGAATCTATATTCTGTTTTCCTGGCCAGATGAAACCACCAGATAAGCAAGTATTTTCAAGCCTTTGGCTGTTCTCCTGTTGAAGGCACATCTACTGTTGAATGTAGGGTTGTAAATGAGATAATACACGAAATGATGCTTGCAGGATATTCTTGAAAGAGAATACAGTTCTTCATACATATTCATATGATTGATATTGGTAACCTTGTGAATGTCACTGTATAGGCCTGTTCTTTTTGTCTCCTCAAATTCAATGAGACAATTATTGGTCAATTCACTAAAATAATTTCAATTGGTTAAGAGTAAAGAGAGCAAGAATTTGAAAGGAATGCAGTGAGAAGGCTCCTGTTGACAAGCTGCATCAAGCTCCAGTTAATTTTCTTAGGTGCAGTCTTTGTTCAGCTGCAGTTTTAAAAAGCACAGTAACTTCTGTTACCACAATTTTACTGGCTCCTTTACCATAAGTACTGTATTAGGATGTTCTTAAATACCAAAATCCTTCTCTCTGTTTTTTTTTCACTCTCTCTTTGTTTGTTTTGGATTTTTTAAAGTTTTTAAGGTCAGGTCAGCTTTTCCAGTTTAATAATCAAAGATTCTTCTGAAATATCCAAATCCATTGCAAAACATAGGATTTCAGTCCTGTACACCACTTCGCAGCTGTCATGGAAATTTCCAATCCCATTCCAAAAGAAAATTCCATTTTCAGCCTTCCATTCAGACCTCACTTTAGGAAAGGTGGTTCTTTGAATAGCAATAGCGAGAGACAGGATATTAGTCCATGTCTATTTCGTTAGATTTGGAAATCTGTTGAAGTAAAGCATGTGTAAGAAAGAGCTAATGAAAAGCTGAGCCCCTCAAAAGGACTCAACAGATCTGGAACACTGTCAAAGCAGATACAGCACAACATGCCTTGTTTCTTATTAAGAAAAACAAAGTTTGTTACATGGTAAACCTTTGATTGACTGACCAAAGTGGGCTTGTAGATTAGTGCCCATGGGATTGCTGCAGCAAAACACAGCTGACCACGTAACACTTAGTAATGTGGTCTGGATGTTGTCAAATCATGAGATCATCCTGCAGGCAGGAGCACACCAGAGTCCAGTATCTTCTCATTAAGGCTGATCCACTTCAGCAATCAGTCACTCTTCATCAGCATAATTTCCTTTTACTGCTAAACAGAGATGAGGGGCACAGACCTCCTGGATATCAGCAAACAACAGAAGAGCTTGCTGGCAGTGCTACTGTGCCAGGGCCTTCCTCTGTACTTTCTACTTTTGCAACACATTTCATCTGAGGCTGAAGTCCCACAGTACCATACTGCCTGAATGTAACACTACTGGAATTCCTGAGCCTGCAAATCACTTCTGCTCACAGGAGGCAATACAAAGGGATGTACTGCTTCAATCCCATTTATGTTCTGTTCTAGGGGTATAACAGTGAGTGCATATTCTGCGCTTTTAGGGTGGAAAGTGAGGTTCATCCTACAATGAGAGCAAAATTTAAGGCAGGTGCCTAGTGGGATTGAAAATACATTGGCTCTTCCATGGACTTACTTTAAATGACTTGTTCATCATTTCACTGCAGATTAGATCCCTGATTCTGTGATATTCTGCTCCAGTCACAAGACCTTGAATTTTACAGGCATGTACTTAGAAATGCCTTTAAAATTATTTTTTTTAAAAAATCAGTCACAAGAGTGCCAGAAAGCAACCACTGCTGTGTCTATTATTTTTGTAATATATGTGCTATAAGAGAACAGATAAAATAGAGTGGTAGGATTCATAGATTTTGAAGTATGTATGCAGTGGGTGGACAGTCTCAAATTCTATGATTTAGCCACAGAAATTTTGCTAATTGTAAAAAGGAAAAAAAAAAGACTTTTAAAGAGATACATTGGTGTGATGTATTCCTTAGCATGTACAGCCAAATGTGTAGTAAGTTTATACAGCAAAAAAGGTGTCACAAATTATGTTACAGTCTCATATTAACATGCTAGACTTCAGAGGCATAATTTTCATGCTGAGGAGACTTGTTCTTGAGCCCAAAACATTTTATTTTATCAACATCTATAATACAAAAAAGAGTCACTAATGTAGTTGTAACTGTGTTGCTAAAAGTGCAGTGGTTCACACTAAATAGAGTATTAGAAGTACACGTGTCATAAATTTCTAACTCCAAAATAATGCAGTGTGAGATACCAAACTGAGCAAGTATTCAAACAGCATGTTTTAGAAAAGCATCCAGATGCAATTAGAACCATTTATTGAGGTCTGTAGAGATTCCTTTTTGCTTTCCCATATACATCACTAGATGTTTTGTGTTTTAAATATTCCCCCTTCTTATTGTTTGAAACTGAAATGTGATTTATTTATTTTATTTTATTTTGTATTGTGATGCTTCTCTGGCTTTATTTAAATCAATGACAAGTAATTCTTGTAATGAACAATATTAGCTATAATTCTTGAAGAATCAATTAGTAAAATACATACTTTTCTATGGATCCTTTCAGCATATCATCCAACATTTTTACTGGTTGTGCAGTGCTTGAACTATTGCTTTTAATACCGTTTATTATTTCTACAGGTATAGTTAAAACTGCGTAAAGCTTAGACTTCAATAAATAGTGCATATTGCATGAATATTTCTTGCTTGTAGGAAGCAAGACAGTATCTTACAATCTAACAGTGGGTGCCTTTATGAGTGAAACTCGGAACTGGGAAGGGGGCCAGTTCCCAGTGATTTCATTCTTCAGTATAGAACATTAATGCAGGATCTTGCAGTAGCCAAAGGAAGAAGCCAACTCTCCTGACCCTAATCATCCAAAATGACACTATGGCTGGAAGCCACAAGACATTGGGAACACAGCCTGGGGAGCCAGGGAGAGGGGAAGCCAAAGAGCAGGTAGCAGCTGGCACTGGTTCCTCAAGTCGAGAGGAGGACTGGTGCGGAGGAGGCTTGGGCAGGCTGCTTGGCGGCCCTAAGGCACTGCCAGCTCCAGCAGCCGGTGCCACATTTCCCTGCAGCCAGCCTCCTGTGTGTATACTCTTAGCCAGGGCCCTTTCGTATCAGCTGGTTTGGGAATTGCAGGTTAACTTCCCTGGTTCTCATTCCATAAAAAGACGTATTATATCCCCTATGTATTCTGTTGTAACATTTATGTTACTTCAATGTGCTTTATTTATTCCATTTCCCTCAAAGTACTCTATCTTAGGACAAGAAAGCATCAAACCGTATTTAAAAATTTCATCAAATGTATTTCATACAGAATTAGCATGTGTTAAAACAGTATAATACAGCGTAATGTGCCTTTCTAAATAATTATGATCCCCAGGATGGTAAAGACAATCTGAGAAGCTGGGACACAATGACTTCTCTTTCCAACTTAGGTATCTTCTTTTGTTCAGAAAAAGGATGGAGTTAAAAAGGCAGGCAGTAAGGATTTCAACAACACCTTTGTTGTTAATCCATGAAATACCTTACATTCTAAGTTAAGAGCCCCCAAATAACTAAATTCAATAGAAAAATAAATGTTATGTTTTAAATGTACTTTTCTCAGCACTGTATTCAACATCCAGGTTAGCAGCTGAATTGCCTTCCACATTAGCCAACAAGTTTGTAATTGACTTCACTACAAGACTGTGATTGCAGAACTTGACCTTGGCTACATCTTCTTACCTTATGTTAAGCTATTTCTTCTTCATGTTTTCTTAAATTTATTCTACTTGGAAGCTGTTTAGCTTCTCAGTGTTTCATAATGGAAAAGGGGCAGAACACATAAAACCAGGAAGAAATAAATTGGTTTTGTCCCTGTCCAAACTGAAGAGTTTCAAATCATGGTTCTGGGCTTGAGAAGCAGTATACTGTGACCGCAGTGTTTTCCTGTTGGCGAGCCCTGTGGTAGATGCTGTGTTCTTGTTGTGGTGACAAAGTAGGATCTTACACCACAAGTAAATGTCATCCCTACAAAATGGAATAATTCTAAACTCAGCATGATAGTTAAAGCTTTTGGCTTTCAGAAAACTGGACTGAAGCAGCAAGTCAAACAACCTGTTTTATTTTTGACTCAGTTCTGTGACATTATCTAGTCAGAATCTTACTTTCTGTGCAGTCATAGAATTCTCTCATTCCACTCACTGTTGTGCACTGATGCTGTGAAATGTAAGAGAGTTCCAGGCACACGTAAGAAAATATCAACTTGCCATGGAAGATTTATTGTTGAGGCAACGGTCAAATTCTTTCTTTATACTCATTTCTAAGCCTGGAACAGCTTCCTTGTCTCCAGCAGATGAGAACAAAATCTAGCTCATTTAATCTAATTTTGTCTCAGCCAACAGATCTTTCTCTCTAGTTCTGGTCTGCAGAGCTGATTTTTATTATAACTTCAATATAAAAAAAATAAATAAATCTCAGCACAGAGAGCCTCTGGTGTCTCCTCTGGATGTTTTGTAACTCCCACTGTTCACCAGTAACTGTACAATTTTTTTAGTTTGATAATGATGCCTGGAATACTGGAAGATGTAACATGCACTCAGCCAAAATGATTTATCTTGGTATAACAGGATCAGCATCTCAGCTGGGGCTTCTAGATGCTACTCTACTACAAACAAAATAAGAGAACAACAGTCAGCTGAAATTAATAGTGTATTGGAGGCATGCCCTTACTCTCCTCGCACATGGAAGAACGTGTTGGGGATATTTAATCAGAGCACAGTAAACGGAGAGAAACGGATTTTTCCATAAATATCAAACACGGTGGAGAGCAGCTATCACTAGTAACCAGCAGTGCTTCTTAAAATCCTGCTACAACATTCTTAATGGATGGTTTTCCTTGTGGCTACGTAGGCATGTGTACCATGCTAGCTCCCCCTTCATGCACTGCAATACGTAGGAAGCTATTATTCCCAAATGGAGCGTTTGCTGACATCACATGCGGTAGGATCCTTTTGTTTGCCTGTGTCTCCTGCATTGAAATGTTTGTCTGAGTCACAAATCCCACTGCCTTTCTTCCTGTGTCATGCTTGCTTGAGAGCTTCTCCCTGACTCACAGGTTTGAAATTTTGACACAGCCTGGGTTGCTGCGTAGCAGCTGAATACTTTTCCTTTTAATACTTTATTATGTAATTTATATCTAAACACTATAGTGATCCAGAAATCACTGCCACTTTTTTTTTTTGCGGCTTTTTGAATAGACAGGTTTCGTGACTCAGATTCAGCACTGAATTTTGTTTCAAAGCAAAGGCAGCTTAGTGTTACTAAATTATAAATTAAAGATAGTGACTCCCACAACTTGAATTCTCTATTTAGCTTGCTGGCTTAGTTTCCTCAGCTATAACATTATCAAGCACTATGCCAGAAAGGGGTCATATATGTGCATGTGTACAAACACCTCTCATAATTGAAGTAATTACTATTTTGCACTGCAGTACCTTTCTTTCCCTCTAATAATCTGATAGATTTCTCTTACTAGAAAGGACAAAACCATGCTGTATTTTCAGTGTACATTCATTCCTTTATTTGGTTTAGATTTGGGAGCTGCTAATCTATATTGCTGGTGTCTAAGAAGCCTGGGCTTCCTCTTTATCAAAGCCATGAACAAAACAGATCCTGATTACAGCAGCTCACTGTGAATGCTTTGGTAAAGAATGAACATGGAAGTTAAGGGCTATGCAGCAGTTTGGTTTGAGCTTGATGATAAAATATTCTTTCTATGATAGAAGCAGAAAATTACCATGCTGGATTAAATCTTTTGTCCTTCAGATCTAGGTTTTCATCTCTATTGTTGCCACTAAAAGATAAATGAGAAGTTCAAAACAGTGCTTTGATTGTCCTTGATCAAGGACTTTGCGGCAGGTAAGGGCTAATGCCCCCATCTGGCACAGCTTTTAAGCATGTATTTATCTTAAAGCATCCATCAGCAGCTCCACTGCCTTTTGCCCTGGTCTGAGGCATGTGAACAGATTGCTACATGAAACCTTGTTAAAATTCAGATACACATAAAACCAGATGAATGGTCAAGACCTATGTCATTAAATATACTCTACTAGATGCTCGCATTTCATTGCTTTTTTACCCAGAGTAAAAAAACCTTATATTCTCCATCTCTCCCCACTCCCCCCCCCCCCCAAAAAAAAAAAAGAGCTGAAGCCTCTTGTTATAGAAAACATAGAATTTTTATTATAAAATTATGCCATACACAAAGGAATTTCCTGCCACACAAATGTTAAAATAACATCCAGAGCAGGAATTTAAGTTAGTCTCTCAGGCTACCTTTGGTTGCACGTTGACTATGCAACTGTTCTCCTGTAGCACACATTTTTTAACATTCAACTTTTGAATCTCAATTACTTTTCCTCTTCTCTCCGTGGCCGTTTGCGAGGGTTCATTTCAGCACCTTCTGCATTTTGAGTGACAGCTGGAGGCTGCACGTCTCGGAAGCCATGAGACTGTGAGATATAAGCAAAATCATGTGATAACACTTCTATGGATATAAACCATGAGTAACCAGTTCCCAGAAGATCAGAATAAGGTATGATGTTGTCTTTTATTTTAGATGAGTGGCCACAGACCATTTTTAGACCAGGCTAAGTTCAGAACAGCAAGTCTTTTCACACGTGCCAACTAATAACTGAGTCTCATCATTTTATTATTTTCACCAACCAGGCTATTATTTTCATTTTATCACTGATAACCCCTATGGCTGTGAAGCACTGCTTCTTTGTAAATTAAGTTGCCTATTTAAATAAATTAAAAGCCAAATCCTTCAGCCCTTATTCAAGCTTCCACAGAAGCAAGGAGATGACTGGATTAATTGCCTCAGTCATTTTCAGAAACAGAACTCTGAATTTCTAAAACCTAGGGTATTTTTCTTTCATGTATCTACTTAATGAACTGAAAACATCAATGAGACACTGTAAGAGAACAGCATATTTGAAACAGTCTCTAGACTGCAAAGACTGTCCCAGCATAGTAATTTATGGGACACAGTGGGATGAGAACCTTTAACTGCCAAAAACTAAATGTGGAAGTGAAAATGAGATGCTGCTACTCAGGAAAGAGCTTAAAGTGATCTATTTGGCTTAGTACCATTTGTATTTTCTGTTACTGTACCTCACAATTTAATGATTTTTAAAGATTTTTAAATATCTGGAAAAGCAGTTAGTTAATCATGTCATCAATGCAGATGGAAATACTGAGATGGGATGTGAAGCCTGTGACTGTCCATCTTCCCATCTCCCAGCAAATGCTGTGCAGGGAGCACTGCTGACAGCACAATGACGACTCTCACTGCAGTGCAGACTTAGAGAGGAAAAGGGGTTAATCTGAAAAAGAAACTGCTTTGGGGATCCTAAATACTCAGGTAGAGACAATGGGGGGATGATAGAATTTCATCTAAAGCTGACATTTTGTGTTGGTGCAGTGTGAAAAAGCAGGTAGAGTTACTATCAGACATGTGACTTTCCTAAAACACCAGTGTGTCCCACACTGAGATCAATCCAAAACAACGTAAAAACCCAATCAGAATGTTTTGCTTAAGTGTCCTACCTCTGTATTTCTATTTCCAAATGCCTCACCTCACGCAGCCTGCTAATTTTTCAAAGGAACAAACAGCAAGAGGTGCCACAAGGGCAGTATTTGTGCAGTCCCTCTGCTATTATAAGCAACTCAAGTGTTATTCTGAATAGCGTAATGGGGAATCTTCAAGTTTAGTGTTTCACTGTTGCTTGCATCTAATCTCTGCCATTTCCCTCAGCCACAAAGGTGGATCTGTAGCCAAGAATCCACTTAATCCAGCATGCTAGACTTGCAGCAAAAGCATTCCAATGCTTATAAAGGCCAGAAGAACATGATAAAGTAGACTGCTTAGTATGGAGGTTTTGCTTTTAGTTAAAGCCCTTCTGGACAGAGTACCTCAAAATTACAAGGTTTTTGTGTATATTATTTTGAAGTGGTTTATCTGTATATTTGTTAGTGAGTTTTAGGTATCAACCATGTGGGCAATGGAACCAAGGACCTACAAAGCTCAGTCTACAGTCATTTTGATTTTTTCTTTAACATTTTCTGGCAGCTACAGACTGCATCAAGGTTGACAAAAGCAGATGGCTTTATTACTTGAGTGGTGTTCTCATTGCTAGTCTGGCAGACCCTCCACAGTTCAGGGAAATACTGTTTATTCCTGCTGAGAATATAGGTCCTAGGGCTCTATCTTTTATAGTGAAATAATCATGTTACAGTACCTGGGAAATTTAGGTGGATCAGATGATATAATTACTCCCTTGTGCATAAATCAATTTACATTTCTATACTCTACATTTAAGAATGAATCCTTAACCAGCCTGTGAAAGAAAATACTTCATCTGATACATGTTCCACAGCTTCCACACTTGCTCAGAGTGAACAGCCGGTTTGCCAATGGTACCACAGTATCTAATTTGTCTAAGTCTAAACATCTTTGAGGAAATAGGCTTGAGGAATTTATTATTTTTTAATTATTTTTTTTTGTATGCTGGTTATGCATAGATGTGCTAGATCAGATTTGGAAACATGGAACACGTATTTACATTCTCCAGTTTAGCTGCAGAGATGGGAATGAGAAATGCTAACAGCAGACCGTTACCATCAGGCCTGAATTTGAGGAGTTAAAAAAAAACAGGAATAATACATTTTTTACTTCCAGAAACTGTCTGCTGAAGCAGCTCAACAGGATTACAGGAAAAACACTGGGATAATCTTTTAAAATTTTAACTAATCTTTGATTAGGATACACTCTCAACTGTATTTCAAAATTGTGTGCATCCACACTGAAGAAGAGAGTATATCTGTTTTATAATGCATACAGAACTGAAAGGAAAAGGCTATTAAACTGTCTAAGGTAAAGTCCATCTGTTTATCAGCTGGTGAGAAAGGGCTGAGCTCACATCGCACGATCCAAACAACTTTGGGATGTGGTCCCACTTATCCTTCCAGTCCTTACATAACATTTATATATATATTTTTTTTTACATATATATATATTTGCAATATTTCTTCTGTCTAGGTGAATACATTCAGGACTGAAAAAGGAAATACCTATTCAATAGTTTGAAGATCTCATGGCAGCATTCAAATCTGCAGGAAGTGCTACGGCAGTGTGTTTCCGTGAGGACACGTGGCAAATAGGTATGGCATGTACCTATGTATCTGACATTTTGAGATATAAGAGTCGAGTGGTGGGGCTGGATTTTTTTTTTTTAACCTAAATACAGCTTAGGCTGTGTGTATTCTTATTAATATGTATCTAAGGACTCCACAAAAGAAAATCACAGGATTTAACTAGGGGTGAATAAGAACTCCAACCATAAGCTGGAAACTCCTCATGTGACAGTGGCAGAATAGAAAAATCTGTATATATTGGCTGGTCATAGGGTTACCAGTAGAATGGAGCTATGAAAGAGAAACACAACCTAGATTGTATCAGGCAATGCACTTAAAGCAGAGATGTGGAAATATGTATGGCACAAAGTACTGGTAAAACCTCTGCAATACCATGTGTGATTCAGCTCACCTTTGTCTTAGACAGAGAAACTCACCTGGAAGATGCAGAGAAGAGCCACTAAGGAAACAATAGCATACTACCTGACAAGGGAGAACGCAGCTTGGCTTGTCCAAGTCTCCCAAAATGAATGCTCAGCAAGTGTGTGATTGTTCTCTGTAATTGCACTTAGGCCAGAAGTTAACATCAAGGGCAGATAAAATAAGCAGTATTAGCAGAAGAACAAATGGGGACAGGCTGCCTATAAATTTGATCTGGAAATCAAAATGTTTTAATTCTAAGAGAACTAACATGCTGGGTCATTTTTCTAAAGAGAAAAGGTGCAAAATATTAATAAACCTGGAGACATCCCAGTATTACCAGTTACGTTCATAAGGCAACTGAAAAGCAACACTAAGAAAACATCATTCACAGATTTGTCTTTGTATCTGAAAATTCCTTTACAGCTAGCAATTTCCAGCCCAAAAGAAATACTAACTGTGATGTGATACGGTATAGTTGCTTCCTTCTGACTTGGTGATTTGTACAATGTAGCCAGCCTGGTTAAAGAAAAAACACCAGATAATTATGATTAGTGAATACAATAATAACAATTCCAAGTAGCCAAATGACTAGATTCAGGTTTTCCCCATAAACATGGGGTATGTGACCAGTGGAATTCTTATGTAGGTATTTTCATATAGGTATTTAAAGTGTGGATGCCAATTTCCCATCCTTATATGCCCTGTCAGCTCAAATACAATGTAGACCTACTAAAACGAGTGATTAATCACCGTTGTTTCATCACAGGATTTCATCATTTTTAAAAAAAATACTCATTATGAAGCAATTCCAAACACCACTTTTAAAATGCAAACAAGGTTTTGAGCACAATTTTTTCCTATTCTGTTAAGCAATCTTTCGTTCACTGACATCTTGACATTGGGAGATACCCTCAAGAATTCATATTCTAGGGAAGTTTTTTTTTCCTAGATATTTCCCAGGCCTGTCAATATCACCTAGTCGATAGAGAAGGAGCATAAGATGTTCTATTTCTAAGCCTGATCTTGCCACTGACACACAACATAACCTTGAGAAAATAGTCTCCTTGTATTTCTTGTCTAACTCTTTGATTTTGTGCATTTAGACTCTAAGCAATGCATCTTGATTTGTGGTAGCACCTAGCCCAATAAATGCCTGCTTTTAAGAAGACTGCACAGCAGCTCAAAAATAAGGGATTTTTCAACCAGTCCCAGGGCTGATGCTAGTCTAAACCATGCTCACCTCCCCAAAACTCACACTTAGGTGAAGCCAGTATGGAAAGTGTTCTGCTATCTGTATCAAGACACCCTGCCAAAGATCCCGTTAATTATTTTCAGGTTTTTTTTACCTCCCTGAGGTGCCATTCTATTAGAGAGCACGTAATTACAGCCTGAGGAACACTGCCACTTCACATTAGCTACACAGGGAATTCCTCAGAACATTTAAGGGGTGGGTTATACTTCACAAAATAGCCTAAATCTGAAGCTGCAGAAGCCACACTTTCACAAGTGCTCAGCTGGAGCTCTGCTGCATGCCTCTGACTCAACAGGATCTTACCTCACAGCAATAAGCCCCCTTATAATTAAGCTCTGCCATTTTCAGTAGTAGAAGGAAAGAAAGAGACAGGTATCATATTAGGCCAAAGCACAATTAATAAAGAAGAAGGTGGCAAATGGATACTCAAATATCTTTGTGCCTCAATAGCTTAATATAAAAATAACAAGAAGCCCTGATGTATCATCAGGTATAGGTAGCTTGTGTGAAAAATGCAACAGAATGTAGTTATTGCTGCTTTTTACAGTTAGGCAGCTTTCACCGGAATTGCTGTGCTTCTGCTTGCCCTGCTCCATATTAGCTACACGTTTAGAACAGTAAATAAAACATGTTTGTCTATCTTTGGCTCACTTCCTGAAACATGTTATCTACAACCTTCCTAGCTGTTGGAGAAGAAAAAAAACCTCCTTAGTTTTGATACATAAAATTAACTTTTGTTCACTCTGCAATCACTGTGTTGATGCAACTTCTGTCTTATAAAGGCTGTTAACTGATCAGTGATGTTAATTTAATTCCAACATAAACAGCCTGCTGTAATCATTCTGCATTTCCTTCAAACTTAGACTTTAAAAAACCAAAACTCCACAAGAAAGTGTCACTGCCTGTCTCTTTCAGGTTTAACAAGCCAAACTATGCACAACAACATTCCAGCAGCATTTTTGTTCACTGTTTGCAGAAGATTAGGGAATTGAAGCAAGACTTCATAATCCCAAGCTGCTGCACTGTGATATTACACACAAGACAAATCTAACTGACCAGGAAAGAGAAGTGAGCTTGCAATATACTGAAGAGGAAAAAAAAAGAACCAGGAAACAGAACATCATATGGTTTTTTAGAAGGGTCATCCTCATTCCTTTGTGCTGCTAAAATCATCCTCCATAACTCAGCTCTGAACTGGGAGTAAATGAAGCTCTTCCTGCAGGTCATTGTAACTTGGAACCATCCTGCTACATTCAAAAGCAGAAAGGTTCAAAGGCTGCCACTAAGGCTCAGGGCTCAGCAAGCTTTTTCTGTCCTGAGAATTGCTACCTAGGTGGAAAGCTACCTTTGGCATCTTTGGCTTTGTACTGACTGGGGCCTAAAAGGCTGAAGCAAAGACATTCTACTCCCTGCTTACAAAATACAGAGAGTAAAAATTTCTACTTAGGCACCAGATCCTCAGTTCTTGTGTCTGAGCAGCTGCCGTTAGGATGTTATAGTTTGATGAGACATAGCATCTTGTCAGAAAGAAAGTACAGCACTGCAGCAAGCTGACCATGGTGAGAGGGAGGAGCATGACAGTTCAGCCCACGCTGTCTTAGCCTGAACTAGAAAGCTCTTCTTGAGCTGCAGTAGCCTGGGACATGGCAGAGCAAAGCTGGAAGTCACATTCAAATCTTTGTTTGGCCATTCAGGGAAGGATTCTCAAATTATCACATTGGTCAGTGTTATGTACTTCACTTCTTACACTTTCACTTACCTCTGACTGTTGTCCCAGTGAAAGATTAAACGGACAGTAGCAGCATGTCCCCAGCTTTCTCCTGAGTGACACAAAATAGAGGCCATTTTATTTATGCTCCTATAGCAGCACCATCATCAGTAAATTAGACCAGTCTTCCAAAAAACCTCTATGATTAAACATATATACACCTTTCTCGCAGTAATAAATCACGTATTTTGTATCAATGTGCAAGGATTTCACAACTAGTTTACCAAGTACACTGAGACAAGGAATAACCTCTATAATCAGTGTTTTATAGAAAGCTTGATGCAGTACTTCCATATTTGTAGAAAGATTTTCTATATAACTAATAAAGGACAGGTACTAGACAAGTCTTGAAAACAGACATAGCATTAAGAAAAGATTTTTCTAATTACTACTGAAAGAGCCTAGTTGAGTATGGCTAAATCCTACTTCAAAATTCTGATACTCTGCCTCTCAGGAATAATTATGAGCAAACATCACTCCCTTTGGGATACAAGCTTTGGGAGAAAAGTCAATGATTATTAAAGTATTAAGGGCCCCTGAAGCAGTCTTCTGCTTCTGACAGCAAAATGCAAAAGAACACAACCAAATGCAAGAGGGAGGGCATGGTGGAAAGAAAGAAGGAAGTTTGGATTGTTATCCTATTTCAGGGGAAATAGTCCTGTTGTTTCAGTTCACACCTGACCATGAGCTCAGTCAATTTATAGACAGTTTTATTGGGTGTTTTCCTCCGTTTATCCCTGGATACAGTCAGTAGTCCAAAGATGGACTGCATTTGAAACCAGTCATTTTGTTTCAGTGCTGCAAGCCTCTCCTCTTCACCTCCATACAGCCCCATTAACTTCTGAATCACTTGTTGGTCTGCATCATGTCACTAGCCCCACATGCCCCATGTGCTCTGGTGTTCATTACAGCACAGAGAAGACAAAAAATAAGATTCAGCTGTAATGAAGACCTAGACCCTGTAGGTATCTTGCTAGACCTTGCTCCACTATATGCAAGTTGAGACTGAAGATTCTAGTCATCAGATACAGTTCTGAGTCAGAGATCAAAACACATTTTACAATGGGTACAAATTCCACACTAGAATGTTTCCAACTGTATCGAGTATGAAAGAAAAATGCTACGGTAAAATGGGGTATTTCTGAGTTAAACTGGCTGCAGATTTATATTTGACCTCCTTTCTAAATATATCCAGTAGAAATGTCTAGGAACACCCAGCTTAGCTATTACTAGTGGGAAAGAAAGCTGTCCTCTTCATAAAGCTCTTGACTTAATACCTTGCAGCATCTGTGCCTTTTTTTCCCCATAATTAAGAAGTTCCCTTCTGCTGAGAAGCTGAATAAGAGTTTAGAGATTAATGCTCTTGTGAAATCTCAGAAAAGGCTGTTTAGGATAGGGGGAATATCTCTTAACCTAAATATTTTAACAACTGGTGCAAAGTTTCACTTTTGCAGAGTACATACAACTCAACAATACTGTATGTTTACTACGCACCCATTCTGGTGAGAATCACAATCAGTATATAGTCAGTGTGGGTGAGGTTATGTCGAATTAAATATTTGTAAAAGAAAATATGCACAAGACAATACGTGATATCTTTGAATTATAACCTACTCTGTATGTCTTCACATTCTTTACTATCCTTATGACTCCATAAACACACCACCTCTCAAACACTGGCTACTGAAATAAAAAGACAGAATCTATTAACTTGAATTGAGTTTATAGCCAGAAAGGCTGCCAAAAATAATATATCAGAGAGCAAGAAGCAAAAATGACAAGAAGGGTCAGACACTAGAAGCTGGGTCTATATCTGCGTGCACAGCCCAAAATTCCACATTCTTCACATGCTCGATGGAGACAGTCTGTATTTGTTCATTTTATCTTACATCTCTGCCAAATGGTTCAATGCCTGTACAGACACTGGGAATTATCTTTGCCTTTGTGTGTGTCCCCTTCTCCCTCTGCTCCGGAACAAGGGAATCATTACTTAGTCCACAGAAACTGAAGCTGTGGACAGAGGATTTGTTGCCCTTTAAGTGTACCATAAAATAATACAAAGTTATGACCTGAAAGAAGATTTAAACACTGAGCTTTTTCTTAATGTGTCAAAATCTCTACTTGAGAAGAACTGTTCTATTTTCCCCTGTGACTGCAGCAAAAGAATCTGTATGAGGTACTCTGCTCATTACAGGGCAAAATTGAGCAGCCTGTAAAAAACACTTAAACTCACTCTAGACAGGCTGTAGTTGAGGATCCCACACATAACTTCTCTCTATGCCGTAACTGCACTGAACAATGGGTAGGGAGCTCCAGCTATGCAGCAAATATGCAATGACTTTGCAAATAATTAATGGAACATGCTCAAGTGCAATGGCAAAATAAACAACTTAAACTGTTCTGGAAAAGCAGTAGATGATTCTCAGCGAATTGAAGAAATTGCAGCATAGTTTGAAGTGTGCAACTATTAAGTTGTGTTATTCTATTAGTGGTTTAATCTGTTCATCACCACATTCCTGCTAGAGGTTTACTGCTCCCAGGTCCATCCCTGCATTTTCTGTAAGATACTCACCAGCCAATTGCAGTCTAAATTACTTGATTTATCAGAGGTTTACTTATTATTTAAATGGCTCGAATTTCACTGGGCCACTTTTGGCAGAAATGGCTTAGGAGACAATCAATAAACAGCTCAGCCAGCATATAGGATGCAGCAGTGACCTCAAGCAGGGGTAGTGGCCTCCTTAGTTGACACAGCCACAGCTAGGATAAAGGTAACAGCCTAGATCCTCAGGGGAAGGCTGCAGTACATTAGCTGTGCTTCTAAAAAGCTACTTACTCAGAGCTCTTAGTATCTAGTGCTTCCCCATAAAGGGTGATGCAGTCATCTTAAAGGAATGCTGATAGATTTAATAGCAAGTTTAGCATTAACATTCTTGGTTTTTAAAAGGGAAAAAAATATCCAACAACACTCTCAACCTGTGAGTTTCTGCAATCTGAAAATGTCACTACTTTTAAAAATATTTGTAATCCCTTTTAAAAAATCTAAGCAGGATTTTAATCTGCACACCATGCTTGAGTTTAGAATAAAGTTTGATAGCTGCTCATTATACTGACAAAGCTGCCATAGGTAAACACTACTGCAGAGTTCCACAATACTAGCCTGAGACCCATCTGGAATGGCTTTCACCGTGGATTCTGCTACACTGCAGAAATTCAGCAAGCAATTTCATTTTCTTTGCACACAATGCCAAAAGAAACAAAGTCATATATTTGAAGATAAACTCAATTTTCAGCTCAAGCTAAACGCCTACCTAAAGCAGGTACCAGTGTGGACTGGCTCTGTCCAATCCTTGTTGTCATTTGGTTTGTCAGAACTACCTAAAAGAGGAAACAGAAGCACACAAACAAGACAATCTCCAGAAAATAAGCACACTGGTGGGAGGGAAGAGAGCCATTTTTCAAAAAGCTTTTAACAATAAAGTAGTTCCTCAGGTGAAGATCCATGTTAGCAAGAAGAAACTGTAAAGGTGCCTCATCTGCTCAATAGCCCAAACAAAATAATAGAACCCTGAAAAATGTATTTTCCATTTGCATGGGAGGTAGATTTCTTTCATTCAAGACTTGAAAGAAACCTAAATTTCTCCCTCCCCAAGGGATGCAAACTGTATATTCCACTGTATTTGTACTAAATACTGTTTGGATCTGTATTTAGGTTCACATGACTTGCACCAGCCCTCTGTAAAGAGACAGCTTTCAGTCATTGGCATTAATGAATTTGGTGCTGCTGCTCAAAACATGCATAAGCCTAGTGATTAACAGAATTTCTGTGCCTTGTCTTCTAAAAATGCGCAAGTGGGTACAATACAAAGCAGAATGAAAAGTGAACAGACAGAGCGGGGGAGTGTTTTCGCAGCACAAATCACTTGTAGGAGGTTCACAGACAGTCTAGGTTAGATCCCTGGTAGAAGTGGGGGTGGGTGAGACAGAAAAGAGCCAGGAATATTAATTGCAAAGTTCATTAAAAATTAAAAATAAAAAAATTGTACCTATCTTAAACCTATGGGGTTTTCATTGTTTGACATGCTTGTACAATTCTTGCTTGAACAGTTAAAGTGTGCTAGAGCAAGCAACTCCACTGAGCACAGAGGGCACACACCTAAGACATTTACATAGCTGACATCCTTAAGGCATGTACTGTGTATTTTAGAAAAGTAACTCATCATATATGGATGGTAACAACCCCAAACAGGCTCCCTGTTTCACTGGAGCTGGAGATGGCCTGCTCTGGACATCATAGCACAACCCACTGAGTTCAGCTTTAGAAACTAAACAAACTCCCATCCATATTAAGAGCATTCAGTCTGCCCAGCTTTGCTGCCCAAGGAGCAATCTCTGGCACGCAGCTGAATTTAGACTGCTTGCAAGCTACATGGAACTAACTCAAAAAACTAACAGGAGGGCCACTCGGAGCTAAATCATTTCTGAAGCTCTGTGTTTATTGCTTCTGTAGCAAGTGTTTATTCAGCAAGTGCTTGTACTAAACTGCTCACTTGTTCAATAGAAAGAAGTGACATATGTGCCCCTTGACCAAAGAAAAACAGACTGTACAATGACAACTGCTCTTGTTCAAGGTCACCAGGTACCAAATTTATGAGTGAAAGCACTCAGTAAACTGGAGGCTGTGCAAAATCAAGCAGTCATAAAACATTCACTTCCCTTGGTACCCACACCAGCAAAAAGCTTCATATTTCATTTCAGGATGACAGAGAGGGTATGGTTTCAGCAGCAAGCCCAATCGCTTCACCAGGGCGGAATGTAGAGCTGTGTTCCGTCCCTTCCTGCAGCTATCAGAGGAAGCACAAGGGGAGGCTTATTTTTAGCAGTGAGGAACAAAACCCATTTGCACCAGAGTTGTGGGTGACAAGGCTGCAAGTCACCTGGAAAGAATTGCAGGCACAAGTACCATTTTGAGATGGTTTAAGCTCCAATTCCTGAACAATGTTTTTCTGTACTGTAAAGGACTTGCTGAAACAACTTCTGGAACAGATGTAGCTTCTGAGTGCCATCTGCTGGCTACTGGGCTGCAGATTTGCTGGCCTCCATCTTGGCGTAAATGACATAGAAACAATGCCCAGGAAGGAAGCTGTGAGTTTCCATGGATGCCAGAAGAGCAAACCAAACCAGCAGATAAAGTGCTTTTCCTCCCTAAGAACAGTTCCTCCACTAAGACTGTAGTTTATTTTTAAACAAAGAGTGGACGGTATTTGGAACTGCCGAATACTCTGATGTATTTTTTGTGTGTGTTCTATAGGTAGAAAGTCACCAAAGTCATTCCTTGTCCAACCAAATCATTAAAAAGATTATGTGAAACAGCACGATAGATTGATATGCTACCAATTAATTAAGATCCACAGGATGTTTTTAATAAAGATTTTACTTATTCTGGCAAGTCTAGGAATTTTCCACCCAAATAGTTTTGCCTGTGCCCCACCCCACGCCCCAGTATTTACTAGCTAAACTGGCAAACACGGATGTAGAGGGCATTCTTGCAGTTTTATTTTGCTATTTCCAGCAAATCACATTTGCTTCATTCTTTGAAATGCATTTATTCTAAAGTAGCATCTTTTCTGATCTAAACCTGCCCCAGACTTACTGCTGACTTATGATCATTTGCTATGATGATCAGCTGCTGCGCCAGACCATTCAAAAGCCTTGTCCGGAGTGAGAGGTCTTCAAACTCATGGCGAAAAGGAAATGCAATTCCATCAACTACCACCAGTCGGACCTAAACGTGGAAGAAAAGGAGAACTACCTTTATTATCCTACAAGCAAATGACAAAAAGCAGCAAGACATCTTTTTAAGTGCACTGGAATGTTTTGTATAAGGTGATGACAACCTTATTTCATACTCAAATGTGCATTAACAGCGTAACACCTATTGTCTCTAGATATATACTGGGAACAATCAGCACTCCATAAGAGTGCAGAGTAAACAGCTCCAAGCTTTGAACACACGAAGACACTTGCTAAGTGCAGTACTGCTTTATTAAGGGATACTAGCTCAGACTGTAGCTGCACTAGCTTAAACAAAATGCTGCACTAATATATCCCATTAGTTAAGGCAGCACAGAGCTCTTTCCAGTTCCAGAGCTTGCTCACTTAGAGCTGACTTCTCTGGAGCACCCCATACAGAATACAAAATAATAAACCTGGACTTAAAGCCTTGCAGAAGAGGAGCTGGAGAAAAATAAATTGTTAAACCCGAAGGTTGTACTCTGATCAGCTCTCCATGAACACTAATTTATTTCACCTTTTCCCTCAAAAAATAAATCCTAACAAGATTAGAACACATGCTGTCTGTAGTCACTGTTAAGATAGATCACTGATACAGAATCAGATGAGTTATCTGAGAAACATGGAGTTGAACTGATGCATGAAGACATTCCAGACACTGTGCAATGGAGCTGAGTATCTATCTTGCCTGAAGATGTTTGCTTTGCTGAATTGTTTCTTTTGTAGCAATCATTAGCTGAAGCTTGAACACAATGCTGCTGCTGGCCCATCACCCTCAAGACACTAGATAAACATTAGTCAGGGACTTTGATTTATTCTAACTTCATTTGCTGTGGCTGTTCTGATGACCCAAGTCATCAGTGTCTGAAATACAGAAGGGAAATGGATAGTTTTACAGCATCTACATGATCAGATGTCACTCAAATCCTAGGTATCTGCAAGTCCTTGCATTAATGCACAAGATAACAAATCGGAAACAACACAAGAACATGGGTTGTCTCTATTATAGATTTAACTCATTACTGGGAAGTCGCTTTGTGACTGGAACATGCAAGCTTGCCGCAAACATCACTCTGTGAAATGGCCCTGAACCTCCAAATGAAAAAAATTACTTGTGCTAGAATGGAACATATACATACATATAACTTGCCTATCAGATTAATATGTCCAGGTAGGATGCAGATTGGTTTATTTTCTTGCAGTGGTTACTTCCTATAAAATAACAAACAAGTAGACGTAAAGTATTCTAACATAGGCTGTATAGAGAAAGCTTGGTAACAAATGCCTTCCCCATGCCAGTGCGTCTCTACTAGACCTTAAAGAACTAGATTTATTATGACAAGAATATTTTCTAACATAGCCTTTTTCATATTATTGGCCTCTCTCATATTCTTAACAAGATCTCAAACTAATTCCTGTTTCCAAATGACACTCTACAACTAGGTCTCTCAAAAAAAAAAAAATACCTAAAATCTGTAGGTTTCTGTGGTCCCAGTCTCAGCTCCAGGTCTGCACACTGGGATCAGACTAATTTTAATGAGAGCTGGACTGCAATGAGCAATCTGTCAAGTCACTTATATCCTATCCAAGGAATCATCAGAAGGTCTTATGGTTCTCCTGCAACCTTCAGTAGTATTTCAGGCTCCAGGCCAAGCACAGATAATCAGCACAGATGGTACCAGAGAACTGCAGCCCAATGCAACTGTGCTAATGCAACTGTACTTTCCACAAGAGCAAACATAACAGGGCACCGTTAGTACCTGGCAGAGAAAGGGAAATACCAGACTACACTAAGCAAAAGAAAGACTCCCATCTGTGCTTTCAAGAAGATAACAGCTTCCAAAAACTGAAATTACATACAAAAGACAATTTAACTAAACAACACTGATTTGTGCTCCATTAGAATGGGGTACACTTCATCTTTCCCAAATCCTGTTAGAACCTAAAAATCTGGAAAAGAGGTGCTGAAAATCTGCCCTACAATAGCATTTCACTAAAACGCTAGGAACTAGGAAACTTTTTGGCTGTAGTTCACCCAAGAGTCCAACTGCAGGCTCTGGCTGCTTGTAGCAACAGAAGTGTGGGAAAGAAGAAGTCCCTTTGTGTATGTCAGGATGGTACAGAATGCTTCTGGTCCTCAGTGATCTTCTACGACAGAAGTGAGTGGCACTAAGCCTTTCTGATCCCCCTGCATCATGGTCATCACACATACACCTGGGTCAGAGATTCTTCTGTAAAGCAGTTTTATAACGATTCAGAACTCGGTGCTTATAGAAACAAAACATGTGGCAACAGAGGTCCAGTATCTTCACTTCAAAATGGAGATTCAGAAAGATGGCAGCAGTGGTAGCAAAAGCAAATTGCTTTCAAGAGTAATTGGGATGGGAATGACAAAGCAAACAAGCAGCCAAGCTTACATTTGTACTCCACCATCAGCCAATACATTACTGCCAAGCTGACAAGGTACCCAGGCGTTACTCATGTTACTCTTACTATAACAGCTGAGCAACCTTGAAAATCCTTAGTGTGAAGACGAGTGGTATCTTCCCCTAAGTCTGCAATAATCCTTACCTTTGAGTGCTCCGAAAGAAAGTCTGGGAGGAGGTAGACCTGTGCAAGAAGCTCTATGTAGTCACGGCAACGGAAGTAATATATGTGAGAAAGGATACTTTCAACAGAGAAAGTCTCCAAAGCTTTTAGATGATCTGAGAACAGATAAACAGATGAGTAAATGAGTCAGAAGTCTGTAATAGCATATTGCTACTTTCATCATTCTACCGAACGATGCCCTCCACATATAGCAACAGCAGAACCCCCGGAAACAGAAACAGTCAAGGTACAGAGTGTGGGAAACATACCTTCCATCTGGCTTGAAAGTCAAGAAAGTGGTGAGCAGATGCTATCTCAGCATTCGCACACAGATACACCAGAGCCTCCAAGGGAGTGCTCCAAAAATGAAAAATCTACTTCTGAAAATAGAACTTTTCCAGTAAATCATTTTCAAGCCAGATCACCACCAGAGGACAACACTGACTATTAATCATCTGTTGCTTCATGTACAGGTAGTAGCTCATTTAATATGGTGTCCATTCAGTTCAAACAGAAGTTTGCTGCATAAAATACTCTTAAGAGTAACACAAAAGTTGTGTCAGTATCCCCAACACACTGATGAGTTCTAGAATTCTAGAACTACTCTTCATTGAATGCATCTTGGCTATATTGACCTCATGAAGGAGGTGAACTCCAACTACAGTTTTACAGTATGGGGCTTCAGCAGCAACACTGCCTCTATTGTTCCTCTTCCCTTTCCCCAGCTGTTCTTCCTGTCCCATATTATCCCTCAAGTTCTGCTGACAGAATTGTGTTTTGCTGTGAATTCATTCATTCAAGTGCTAAAAAAGAAAAAGAGGGGGAAAACCCCCTCCAAACTGTCACATAGAAGAATTATGCTTAAAGTGGATCAGCTCAGTCTGCAGCATGGGCTCCACATGCTGACGCTGTTTAGGGTATGATGCTTTATTTCAGGTAGAAATTAAAGACTGGCAGCAAGAACTTCTGGAGCCAACACTACTTCTGAAATGGTAGAACTGCAGCCCAGGAGTCACGCATCTCACTCTGATCCCCCAGTCTACGAGGCAGAAAGAAATGACTTGGCAACGTACCTTCTTCTTGATGAGCTTCAGCAATAAGGTGGCAATGCTGCACACAGGCAGCTGCAATATCCACTACTCTGTCTACTATAAAACTTCCTTCGGTATCAATGAACACGGCTTCTCCAGCTACACCTCCAAAGCATTCTGGGATCTGTACGTCTACCGCCAACTGCATACTGCCAGGGAAAACAGAAAAACCAGATAAATATCCACGTCACAAAGCTCTCCCCTCCCCAACTCCTGAAGTGACATTTCTGCTGAGGAATACATGGAGCAGGAAGCACTGCAGCCATTATCATGATTTTATTTGTAATGCTGTAGAAGAATCAGAGATTGACAACAAGAAAGATAATCTCTCCTCAAAGAAACCCAAAAGTAATCTAAAAATGAAATACCATAGCTGTGTTTTCCCAACACCAGGTGCTCCACAGACCTCGGTGATTTTGGTTAGCTGCACACCACCTCCTAGAATATTGTCTAGTGCTGAACAAAAGGTGATGATGAAGCCCTGGGCTTGCTCTTGTTCCAGAAGTTCCAGGGCGGTGCATTTTCGGGAGGCACCTGATCTTGCAGCGGTCCTTGCTGCATCCCCATGACATTCCTGCCTCACAACCTGTAACACTTCCAGGGCCTCTTCCTTGGAGATTCCAGTTTCTAGAAAAGTCAAAAGCATGAAACGCTACCTTATTTTTATAAATAGTGATTTATTGAAAGTACAAAGAGATAATTCAACTTGTTTTACAGAAACTGAATGTTCTGCAGTGTAACACAAAATATTAATCCTTTTAGTACAACGATGCATACAGCTTGCCAACATCTCTGGAACTAATTATATGATTTTCAGAAGAGCTCAGCAATGATGTCCTGTGTTCAGAATTCAGGTGCCAGTAAGCTGTCTGCAAATAGAAAAAATAATCAAAACTGCCGTTCACTACATGAGTGAGATCTGACAGAGCAAGTCACCTATTCTGCACGGAATGTCCCATCATATTCATTTAATTTCAAGCAAATAAAGTCCTGGAAAAGAAGTCAGGCTGCAGACTGGTAAGTGACAAGGACAGCTACTGATCGTGCTCCGAATTCTTGGGGTATTCCAGGGCTGTATACCTCATGTGTCACCTCTAGATTTGAAACACATACCCAGTAACAAAGATGAGACACCAGCAAACACCTCTGCGTGTCTGCCTTTACGCACATATATGTCAGACTCTAGCTACTTCACTTTGATCTTCAAGGCAAAACTATTACATCTTATTACAGATAATAAAACTATCATTAAATGTTTCTTAGAAATCTTATTTTAACTTGAAAAAGGTGACTTTCTGACTGCAGGGAAGTTTACTTTAAAGAACATACAGATGGGGAAAGAAGAGGAATGAGAGAGAATCCTTTGTTTTTTCCCTTTTCTGCATCCCATTGACACCCATCACTCACTGCAAGAAGAATCTTTTATCAGAATCATCGGGTTTTGTCTGTTTCTCTGCTCAGGCAAACCTGAAATCCGGGAAAGGTTTAACTCTGTCCATTCGCCCAGGCTCACTGGGGTCTCAGGCTGCGCAGGGGAGCTTCCCAGAGCCGAGCCACGGCCCTTCCGTATGGATCAAGCCCCTCACCTGCCTGAGCTGCTCGGTGTACACTAACCACATAGGATCACAGAATGGTTTCGGCTGGAATGGACCCTAAAGCTCATCCAGTCCCAAACCCCGATACGGGCAGGGACACCTTCCACTAGAGCAGCTTGCTCCAAGCCCTGTCCAGCCTGGCCTTGAGCACTGCCTGGGATGGGGTACCCTCCGGTAAGGTTAAACCTGCCGACACCCCACCCGCGCCAGTCAGCTACAGCGGAAAGGGAAGGGCTGCGGGAGACCTCGCAGAGGAAGGGCGGGAAGCGGCGGAGGAGCCGCTCGCTCGCTCTCTCCCTTCCTCCCTCCCTCCCGCCGGTACCTTTGCTCAGCCCGCAGGGGCCGGTCTCCAGCAGCTCCTGCACCGTCTGGAAGCCGGCGCTAACGAGCCGAGTGCGCACCGCAGGCGCCAGCGGAAGGCTCCCCACATCGCGCTGCATGGCGCGGCCCCGCTAGGCCACCACAGCCCCGCCCACCGGCCCGACGGGCCCCGCCCACCACCGGCGGCGGGAAGGGAGGTGGAGGCGGCGGTGGCCTCTGCGCATGTGCGGTGCGTGAGGCTGTGAGCGCGTGCTGCGACCGTCGGGGAGGTATCGGTGAGGCGGTGAGGCGGGATGGGGTTGGGCTTGGGCCGTTAGAAGGGGCTGAAGCAGCCAAAAGGCTCCGGGGTGTGACCCGATCAGGGAACGGTGCTGGCTTTGTCGTGCCAGAGGATGACACACCTGTCAGGCTTAAGCGGTGTTTGCCGCACTCTGGTTCTCACCTCTCCCTTTTCCTCCTTAGGGCCACGTTTCCCCATGGCCAGACTGGTGCCACAAGTAGCCCTTCATTAGCATCACGGACAGGCCTTGTCTCAGAGGGTAAGGGAGGGGAGGGGAGGTGCTTTCACCGTTCATCTTGGGATTTGACTGGAGGAAACAGCCGGAACTGACTTTGTCAACTGCTAGAATCATAGAATCAGCTGGGTTGGAAAAGACCTTGCAGGTCAGGAAGTCCAACCATTACCCCAGGACTGCCAGGTCCACCCTAAAACGTGTTAATAAGGGCCTCATCTATATGGCTTCCAGGGAATGGAACAGGGAATGTGCACTACCAGAATGGTAATTCCACCACTGCCCTAGCAATCCTGTTCCAATGTCTGACCACCCTCTCAGTGAAGACCTGAAGGGTTTGGGATAAAAAAAATAAAATATATATTTTTGAGCTGTGGCACCTTGCAGCTCATTAATTTTCATACTCTTTCCTAGTTCTGTTGAGGAAAGAATATGGCTCACACTGTCCGTCTGACCATGCCCTGCCCTACCCAGCTTGGCAGCATCATAGGTGACTCCCTGGAAGCTCAGCTGCACGAGTGTGTCAGGCAAGGAAACTCTGTGAGAGTAAAGAAGCTGCTGAAACAAGGTAAAAGTGAAGTTTAGACAAGCACTGGCAGAAGAGTTTTACTTTGTGCTGTATGAGTAGATTTGGGGTGAAAAATAGCATGCTGTACAGTGCAGTTTTCTGGATGGAATTTATTTACATAATGATACATAGTTGGCCTTTTGGGGAAACTGGCACTAATTACTGAATTAAAATTGTAAATATATTTAAATACAGATTTAAAACGTGTTTTTTACAATATGTAAATAAGTATGAAAATAACTTGGGAAGAAAATTAAGCTTTTAGTGTAAGGTGCTCGTAAAGAAATTGGCTCCGTTTTATAAAACTAGAACTCTTAAAGAGTCAACTTTAAGAATAGTCTCATTAAATAGGACTTTAATTCTGATAGAAGAATGCTTCAGGTGTGGTTCAGATGTTGGGATTTTTGACATATGGATTTTTAACTTCGTGGGAGCAGGGCCTTGTGTAAACGCTGCAGATGAATCCGGTTTTCGCTGCCCCACGGCCGCAGCTGCCGATACTGCGGGAAAATGCGCTGCGAGCGGGACCCCTGCGCAGCACCCACTGCACGCGATTCCCTCCGCGCCGTGCGGCTGCGCACCTGGAGGCCGCGCCTGCGTGACTGACAGCGCGCCTCTGATTGGTCGTCTCAGGCAGACGATGCAAATGAGGAACCGGGGCCCGATTCCCGCCAAGCGCGGCAGTGCCGGGGGTCCCGGGGCGGGCCCGGGGGGACTCGCGGGACTCGGTTCCGCGGAGGCAGGGCTCGGCGGGTCGGTGCCGGTTCCCGCGGGTGGTCGGTCGGTGTCGGGTGTCCATGTGCTAGAGGGCGGTGCGCGGCGGTGGGGCTGTGCGCGCCGGGGGCTGAAGTTAAGACTATACTTTCAGGGATCATTTCTGTAGTTGGTCACTAGAGGAGAGTGATCGCACCTGAACGGCGTCACAGACCACGAGGAGGAGCGAGGTGCTGTCTCCTGAGCGCGAGGCGGGCGGGCGGCGCTGCTTGTGCAGGAGCCTCCCGCCATCGATGACCGTTCCCGCCCCTTGTGGTGTCGGGAGGGAGAGAGCACGGGCTGAGTGGTTTGTGGCCCTCTTTAATGACGGTTCTAAAAGCAGATGATGAGGAAGCGGGGAGTGCTTCCTGCCCAGGCTGTTCCCTGAGAGTTAACGCGCTCGCAAGTTTGCTGGTCTTCTCTGCACACGCTCCAACACCTCGCTTTCTTGTGGTGAGGGCCCAAACCTGAACACGGTTTTCGAGTTGTAGCCTCGCTCGTGCTGAGCAGAGGAGGGTGATCTCTCCCAAGTCCTGCTGTCCACACTGTTCCTGATACAATCCAGGATGCTCTTCACCTGCTTGGCCACGTGCGCACGCTGCTGTTCCTATTCAGCTGTCAGCCAATACCCCCAAGCCCTTTTATGCCAGACGTTTTACCAGCCACTCTTCCCCAAGCCTGCAGTGGTGCATGAGGCTGATGTGACCCATATGTTCATCACAGAGTGAGGAGACTAGGGAGAAACCGGGATCATCTGTCTTAGTGTGTACTCGGCTCCCCTTGCGCTGCGCAGCCTGGGGCGGGGCCGTAGACACCCCTGGCTAAGAGCGCGCGTCTGATTGGTCGTCTTAGGCAGACGATGCAAATGAGGAACCGGGGCCTGATTTCCGCCAAGCGCGGCAGTACCGGGGGTCCCGGGATGGGCCCGGGAGCCGCGGGACACGGTCCGCGGTGGTGAGGCTGGGCGGGTCGGTGCCAGTTCCCGCGGGTGGTCGATAGGTGTCGGGTGTCCATGTGTTAGAGGGCGGTGCGCGGCGGTGGGGCTGTGCGCGCCGGGGGCTGAAGTTAAGACTATACTTTCAGGGATCATTTCTGTAGTTGGTCACTAGAGGAGAGTGATCGCACCTGAACGGCGTCACAAACCACGAGGAGGAGCGAGGTGCTGTCTCCTGAGCGCGAGGCGGGCGGGCGGCGCTGCTTGTGCAGGAGCCGCTCGTCATCGATGACCGTTCCCGCCCCTTGTGGTGTTGGGAGGGAGAGAGCACGGGCTGAGTGGTTTGTGGCCTTTTTTTATTGGAGTTCTAAAAACAGATGAATGAGAAATAGCAGTGGGAATTACGGTGCGGTGGAATTAGTGCCCTCCAACGGGAATACTCTTCCTGCTGCTGCAGCAGTTAGCTGCCTGAACAGTAGGGGTGCGGCGAAGGTGGCCTAGTGCTGTCGAGAGGCGCTGGGCCAGGGTGACTCCTCTCTCTTCCCGTCACTTGGCTGTTCCTGAAGGCTGGGTTGTTTTGAGCCGCAGATGTCGTTCCTTGGCATGAGAGAGGGACCGTGCACGCTCTTGCACAGGAGCAGCGCGGCGCAGAGGGGTGCGGGGGCCGCCCCAGCCCCGCTCGGAGGTGTATGCTTGCCGTTGACGTTGCATCACTCGTATCTCTGCGCCGCGGACCTCGCCCCGCTGACTGCGGGAACGGCGCGCAGAGAACGGCTTGTGCGGCTCCTTCAAGGGGAACCCCCTGCAGCGACCGAAGCGCTGTCCGAGCCCGCTGAAGGGCGACACCGAGCCTTGGGGCGGAGTCCTGAGACCGCCGGGAGAGGGGTGCGACTGAGCGCGCGCCTCTGATTGGTCGTCTCAGGCAGACGATGCAAATGAGGAACCGGGGCCCGATTCCCGCCACTCGCGGCAGTGCCGGGGGTCCCGGGGCGGGCCCGGGGGGACTCGCGGGACTCGGTTCCGCGGAGGCAGGGCTCGGCGGGTCGGTGCCGGTTCCCGCGGGTGGTCGGTCGGTGTCGGGTGTCCATGTGCTAGAGGGCGGTGCGCGGCGGTGGGGCTGTGCGCGCCGGGGGCTGAAGTTAAGACTATACTTTCAGGGATCATTTCTGTAGTTGGTCACTAGAGGAGAGTGATCGCACCTGAACGGCGTCACAACCCACGAGGAGGAGCGAGGTGCTGTCTCCTGAGCGCGAGGCGGGCGGGCGGCGCTGCTTGTGCAGGAGCCTCCCGCCATCGATGACCGTTCCCGCCCTTTGTGGTGTCGGGAGGGAGAGAGCACGGGCTGAGTGGTTTGTGTCCCACTTTAATGACGGTTCTAAAAGCAGATGATGAGGAAGCGGGGACTGTTTCCTGCCCGGGCAGTTACATGCGATCCAACGCATTCCCCGAGGTTCTCGGCTGCCATCTACGTCCCCAGCCTCTCCTTGGGTATTCTATAGCGGTGGCACTGGGGACCTTCCAAAGGCAGTGCCGGGGAGGGGGGAAGTGGGCAGACGGATTTAGGCTTTAAATCCGGTGTGATTGTTCAGTGAAAAGAAACACTTTGAAAGTTTGCTAGCACCTGTGTGTGCAAGGCAGGCGATGGCGTTCTTGAGCCATCTATGGTGTAGGGTAGGGTGAGTCGGTGGTTAGTGTTGAGTGTTTGTCAGAGAGTGACGAGAGGTTGGGGGCAGACTGTTTGGGATTCGCCTTTCCTGGGAGCTTCTGTCACTCAGGCCAGACCTGGAGCATTTGATCAGAGTCTGATGGAGGTTTGGGAGAGATTGCTTGATTTTGTGCCCTTTATACAATGCAGTGCCATGGAAGGTGGGGCGGGTCAGGTTGGACCCAGGGGCACAGAGTGTCTGCTGGGGTCTAGGGTTGAGAACTACCCGGTGATAACACCATTATCCACACTGTGCTCCTGTGTGGGAGTCCTTGTGCTCAGGTAGATCTGGGGGATGTCAAAGATCGTGTTTAAGGCTGTGTTCTGTGGAGTTGTTGTAGCTGGTGCATGAGAGCATGCCTGAAGGTGCTGGGCCACGGTAGATGCCGGAAGCCAGCACAATCCCTTCAGAGCGCCATGCGAGACGTTCAGTGTTGCCTGGTCTTAGTGCCTGGGCCTCTGCTCCTACAGCGGTACTGGGCAGTGGACCCCGAACCGAAGCGGTGTCGTCTCTTGGATGGTGTAATGAAAACGGCAGCAGCTCGGGCGGGTGTACCCCCAGCGCGGAGCCCGGTGTCTGCGGACCTACACCTCTGTGTGTGCCGGGAACGGAGCGCTTGTCGCGGGAGGCCGCAAGGGGCATGTCACGTGTGCGGGAGCGAAGGCGGAGCGGCGCGTCTGATTGGTCGTCTCAGGTAGAGGATGGAAATTAGGAACCGGGGCCCAATTCCCGCCAAGGGCGGCAGTGCCGGGGGTCCCGGGGCGGCCCGGGGGGACTCGCGGGACTCGGTTCCGCGGAGGCAGGGCTCGGCGGGTCGGTGCCGGTTCCCTCGGGTTGTCGGTCGGTGTCGGGTGTCCATGTGCTAGAGGGCGGTGCGCGGCGGTGGGGCTGTGCGCGCCGGGAGCTGAAGTTAAGACTATACTTTCAGGGATCATTTCTGTAGTTGGTCACTAGAGGAGAGTGATCGCACCTGAACGGCGTCACAAACCACGAGGAGGAGCGAGGTGCTGTCTCCTGAGCGCGAGGCGGGCGGGCGGCGCTGCTTGTGCCGGAGCCGCTCGTCATCGATGACCGTTCCCGCCCCTTGTGGTGTCGGGAGAGAGAGAGCACGGGCTGAGTGGTTTGTGGCCTTTCTTTAATGCGGTTCAAAAGGTAGATGATGGAGTGGCTTTGTGAGCGGTTTAGAGTGAGCTCGCTGTGCGGTTGTGGTTTCCGATCCGTATCCATCTGGTTACTTTGTATTCTGTTTTAATGTGGAGTGGAGCTTGGTAATTTGACGAAAGTTGGTCAAAGTAACAAAATATTCATCCATCTCTCGGTTACTGCCTTAGAAGGATTTATCATTTTATTAATACAGTCCTTCAGTGTTGTCTTTGCTTATCCCCGTTAATACAGTGTCTCTGCTATTTATACATTCAGTATTTGAAAACATTGGAGGAGCAATGCTTGGTATGTATAGACCGTTACAGAGAACCATCTGTCCAAACGCCCTGCAATGAGCAGGGATGCCTTCACTTAGATCAGGTTGCTCAGAGCCACAACCAGCTTGGCATTGAATGTGCCATTAATGTTTTCACGTTTTCAGTATTTCAGATGGAATATGGCCATTAGTGTCAGCGTTAATGAAACATTTCCTTTATTTTGGTTTGGGGGGCAGAACATAAGCACTTACCTCCTAATGTTTTGTTTCCTTGTAGGTGTTTTTGTTGATGCTGTAAATTCCATGGGCCAGACTTCTCTCTTCACTGCTGCATTGCTGGGTCTTGGTAAAATAGTGGATATACTGCTGGATTATGGCTCTGATGCTAATCAGTTAAGTATATTTTTTTTTCCTTAAATTTAAATTAATCTTTTAGTGGGTTTAGTAATGTAATAAACAATATTTATTGTATATAAATGAAGAATTGCTTAAGATGCATGTTTCTGTGTTAGCCGAAGATCCTCAGAGGTATGTAGGTGCATAATTTTCCTCTTTTCATAGTGTATCTTATTGTTTGGGAGTACAGAAACATTCCAGGCATGCAGCTGTTTTCCCAAGAAGCACAACTGGCTGAGTGTAGGAGAGGTAGCTTGAAACATTTCTACTTTAATGTTCCCCAGTCGCTGTTACGATGGAAGCACTCCAGTCCATGCAGCTGCATTCTCAGGAAATCAGTGGATTCTTAGCAGGTTATTGGATGAAGGAGGTGATTTGAGGGTGCATGATAAGAATGGGAAAAAACCTCAGTGCTGGGCTATGTCAGCTGATAAAGAAACCAGTGCTCAGGTATGTGTGTGTAATATGTTTTGAATATGTGCTAGATATGTGCTCACATCTTTATCTTAAAGTGAAGAAACTCCAGCATTTTATGAAGCAATTCTTGACCTTTACATGTTAGATAATTAAATATTTAAAATTACTTTTCTACATCAGTAATGGTATTTTGACATCCTCGTGATTCAGTTTTAACTAAAGTTTTCCTCAGGTGCAGGGGCATGTCTGCCCGTAACTTGTTAGAACCTTTATGTATAAGTGTGCAGTGAGGAGAATGACAGGCTCTTGTTTTGTACCTCTGATATATGTAGTTTGTTGGCATGTATGTGCAGTTCAGGAGTAAACCTGAAATAATTTTCAAGTGTGTCTGAGTCTGTGTATGAACAGTTTCAGCAAATGTGTCAGTTTTGCAAAGTGTGATGTTGAATTAAAACTCACAAGACTCCTCTTAAAAAGAAACCTTATATTACAAATTTCAGTAGGTGGATGTCTTGAAAGTTAATCGTTTAGTACTGAAGTAAGCTTTCTCTTACATTGTCATGTAATTGATTTTCTTCAAGTTTTTCTGTCTGTCCATTTCTTGAAAGGCCTATTTACAATACTGCCACTAACCAGTTAATTTTTCAGCAGTCACAATCTGAAGTAATTTCATGTTGTTGTTTTTCCCTCCCTCTCCTCTCTAGATGCTGAAATTTATACAGCGTTGCACATTGCACATGCAGGCTGCCATTCAAAATTTTCCCCCTGATCTACTCAGGAAGGTTGGCTCCTCAAAAGCCCTGGCCTACAGTCCGTCTCGGTTAGGTAGCCTTGTGCAAGGGTAAGAACATATTCTTCAGTACTGAGGGACTAAGCTACAAGGACTCTTACTTCCATATTCTGTGATGTTAAAATGAATATGTTCTTGTTTCTTTTTGACAATATCCAATTTAAAACCAGTGTGTGTAAGGAATGATGGTCCTTTTTATTTCTGTTGTGAGAGTTCCAAATAGAAACTTGATAATTGTAAATATCTGTACATTAAGGGATACTCTTGAAGTCAGCAATACTGGACTTTAGTAGTATTAAAATGAAGGTAACAGGAAGTAGTTTGTGTCTTGACCTTTTTAGGTCTTTTGGGTGTGTGCTGCCAACCTTTTCAAGAGCTTTTATGTCATATACGTTATAGGAAAAATACATATTTGTGAACAAAAAGCCATCCAAGATTCCTACATGTGTATTACAGTCTGTCTTGCTTTAAACAAATACATAACAGTATACCTAAAAAATTTTAATGATTTGCACAGTAATTTAGAATTTCAGCATCTGCATCACGCTTTTTGTGTGGACTACTCAAATGAAGCATTTGAAATACATGGCTGTTGAAGAATTTCTGCTTTTTTCTCTTGTATTTTCCTCAAAGCCTTGGCCTATCAGTTACTCTTTTTGCTTATTTTTTTCAATACATAGAAGTGCTGTCAGTCCTCTGGGCAGATTTCTAAAAGGTGGTGCTAATGCAGCCAAGAACGTTTACAGCTTTGGCTTTGGGAAGGTAAGATGCTCTGGGTAATGGTTTTCTAATGATATTAATGCAGTTTTTCACAGTCACATATTCTTCACAGTAATTACCCCACCCATTTATTTTAAATTTTTAGTGAGTTCTTATTTTTACTGAAACGGTGGGGGAAACCTGTGGAGAGTGCAGATATTGAGTCTGTTAGTCATTAGTATCAGAGGAAGCTGTTTCAGAACAGGCAAAAAAAACCCTCTCCTGTTTAAATGTCACCTGTGGGAGTTCTTAACAACTGTTTCTGCTTTCCTTATTTCAGCTTCGTTAGAAAGTTAGGCTTTTGGTATAGATACTGTAACATTCCATTTTGATGCTTTGGCTGATGCTCCCATTGTACTGGTTGCACTTGGTTTTTAGTGAGCTTGTGGCACATGTGGTGGATCTTGGGAAGTTCCTTTTAGTTATGGTCTGGTGGTGTTTCAGTTTTATCTTGCAGGTAACGGGCATCTTGAGTACTTGGCATCTCTCCTTATTACTGGGGAAAAAGACCTGGTTCAGGCAGATGATGAACCAGCATTTTCTTACCATGTTGGTCCATACATGGTCATGACAAAGTAAGTGGAATCAAAGAGATTTTAGCCCTTCTTAGTGTGTATCTGTATCTATTAAGCAGCAAGTTGTAGCACAGGCTTTGTTTGGAGAGTTTTCCTGGTCTGTTCTGTATTCATCTACTGCTTCCTGTTTGCAACTTGTTTTTTGCAGTGCACAGACCGATATTTTCTTTAGACTCCCTCAACATGGGTAGGTTGCTCTGGTCCTTTCCAGCCATATTAACCCAATTATCATTACTCACTGATAGCGGTGTTTCAGTACTGATTCCTTTTGTGATGGGAAATGGGTTGCTGGGGTTGCACAGCGTTGAGTCCTTGTAATTGTTGGATCAAACCTTGGGCTTCTGCATATGCATGTCTTCAGCGTACTTGCTCAAAACTGTGGTGAAATGAGAGTTGAAAGTTCAGACTGAATCTTCTTGTTTTTTAATCTTTTGTATTGTGTAGCAAATAGTTGTGCCTCAGAGGCATCCAGAGAACTGATAAATTGGTGATTTAAGCTTCCCAAAGCTCTGGCTTGTATCACAGTAGCCTGATGGCCTTTAGAGGGGGAAGTTTTAAAGTGACCTTGTTCTTTACCTTGAGTCATGGAAGGGTAGCATCTTTGGACAGCAAACCTGGCCTGTTACATCCAGTCCTTAACGGGATGAGAATTTATTGTCAGTTTGAAAAAGGATATGCCATAGCTGGTGTTGTCAGAGTAATGTTACTAACAAAAGGAGGCAGAACCAAAGCATTTCAGAATTATTTGTAAGTAACCCTGTAACTGGGAGAAAATACTGCAGAAAACATCTCATAGAAATTCCTTTTCTTGTAGCTTAATGTGGGGAGGCAGCAGAGTTACAGTGAAGGAACTTGGCTTAGAGCCCCATCAGAGCTGCAGTAAACTGCGCTTCGCCGATCTTCTTGTTGCAGAGCAGGAACACAGCAGGTAAGAGAGAATGTGCAGTAGCCACAAGTGCTCCTGGGGTTTGGGTGTCTCCAGGGATGTGAGGAAATGTGATTAACCTCAGGAGGACTGTGGTTGTCCTTGCTCTCCAAATGAGAAATACAGGTCTCTTTCTTCTCCTGCCTATTTCCATTCCATTTGCTCCCCAGTGGATAATACAGAGGATGATGATACTCTCTTCTCATATGTCTGGATGAATGCTTTATTGCACTTTGCTTGGATGGCTTATTTATAGATTCTTCTAATTGTGACAATAAGCGCTGTTTCCTAAATGCTTCCTAATCTATGGTTCTTTTAAAACTTGGTGTATTTCCATGAAAAGTTAGAAACATTCATGTTGTATTGATTAAAAACATCTAGAAAGCCAGGACTTTTTTAATCTCAGATTTGCCTTACTTCCCCCCCCCCCCTCTCTTTGCAGTAAACTCAGACATCCTCATTTGCTACAGTTGATGGCTGTGTGTCTGTCTAGTGACTTGGAGAAAACCCGTTTGGTATATGAAAGAGTTAACTTTGGTACTCTGTACAGTATCCTTCATGAAAGGGTAATTGGAAAACTTATATTTTAAACAGTAGTTAATTGAGAGGAAGAAGTTTAGTAACTACATCTGCCAACTTTACTCAAAGAATAAGAAGACAAAATTGCCAGTCTGCATATCCAGGTTTCTGCTTCTTTGCACAGTACCAGGTACTCTGTAACCTGGTAAAATTTATAATTGGCAAATAGTTCACTTAGTGTTTAGGTGCAGTTGCACTGGTATTCTAGTTTGGTGTCAGTCTTAACATGGCTGAGCTTTTAATTTTCTGCATGTCACTGTAGACTGCAAATGTGGCAAAACCAGCTTTTGCCCTTGAATATTTGTGTGTAATACATTGCAAAATGCCTGTGTATAAAAGCAAAGGTTTGAACTCAGTTGTGCTTTTTTCTTTTTTTCTAATCAACTGGTTTGTGTTTTATTTTCAATATTAATTTGGTACTTTTGGGTTTTATTCCAGCGTACAGAATTCCCAGTACTGCACATGGAGATAATTTTGCATGTGCTGCTTCAAATTATCGATGCTTTGCGTTTTCTACACTCCTGTGGATTTATTCACCGTTCAGTTACCTCGTACGCTATTCAGATTGTTTCTTCTGGTGAGGCAAAGCTGTGCAACTTGGAATACATGATAGAGAGGTAAAGAGTGTCCTCACTGTTTCTGTGGAAGGAACAAACATGAGTAAATTGAGTATGAAATTCTGCTGATGTGCCCCCCTTGATGGCAAGGGAGTCCTGCCTCTGGGTTAGGCAATGGAGTTAACTGGAGTAAATTATAACTGCTCAGGTACATTACCTTTGCCACAGGCAGTACAGCAGGCTTCAGGGGGACTTAGTTTCTGTGTTGTATCTGAAAATAGAAACTAGTAAGAGAAGCAGCTCTTTACTGCAGTATAAAAATACCGTCATAGAGAAATAGAATCTAATCTTACAGACCAGAGATGTAATTCCATTTTGAGTTATTAATTCTGCTGCTGGGCTAAAAATAATTTAAGTGTCCTTTTGTTATCCTCAACTTGTGTTTTTGGAGACTTACCTAATGGTTGAAGATTCCACACCTCATGGAACTGGTAGTAATTAAATGCCACTGGTGACAAAGTTTCTTTTATGAGGGACACTATTTCATCTTGGTAGATTATTACTTATATACATTGTTTTTACTTCTTTCTTGTAGTGCAGTCTGATTAGAAAGGAAGTAAGTGGCTGGTTAGACTGTAAAGAAAGAGTAAAATTGATAATAAACAAAAATTTGCTGGTAGTAATGCCCTGAAAGGAGCAAAGATACTTCCTAACCTCCTTGTGAGCTCACTTTATTAATAAAGCTTGTCCATTTCTTGTCTATTTCAGATACAACTTGCTGTGAAATAAATAACAAAACCCTTATAGTTAAATATGAGGAGGAAATTACCTTCTAGACATTGCAAAATAAGCATTGTCAGGCCAGGTGATACCTTCTTATGTTTTGCCTGCAGTCGGACAACACTGGCCAGAGCTCAGGGGTTGCTTGTAAAATTCATATTGAGAAATTTTCGGCTTTCTCCAATGTCTTTTTGAGTGTAAATTTGTTAAAGCAGGTGTTACTTTCACCAGAAAGTCTTTGCTGCAGTGTGCCAGAATACACTTTATTGATGTGAAAATACTACATGTTTTATTTGAGGATACACTCTGGACCTTTTAGGTATTTAAACTAAAAGCAAATACAACAAACTCGGGTGTTTGAATTCCAAAATCCAGAATTCCAATATACCTTCTGGTTGATTGTGTTGTAAATCCCAATTTACAACTTTTTTCCCTTTATACAGCAAAGATGGTGGAGAACACAGTGATCTGACACGTATTCCTGTCCCAGTGCAGCTGTATAAGTGGTGCTCTCCTGAAGTAATCTTTGAAAAACTTGTCACAGTCAAATCGGATATTTATAGCTTCTGTGCAGTAGTGCAGGAGGCCTTGACAGGTATATCTGCAGGTTTAGACTTTTGTCACTTGGGTAAGCCACCAAATGTTTTCAGTGCAGACTGTCTGCCCCTAATGTCTGTTTAATTCCTCTGTGTGACTGGATGAAACCTTGCTGTGATGGCTTATACAGAGTTAACTGGAAAAGGAACCCTTCAGCCAAAACCCTAAATGTTAGTGAGATAGTAGCTGTACATTAGAGAATGTGCAGATAATAATGCTTCAATATCTGATTCTTTTTACCTTTTTTTCTTTTTTCTTTGTTTTCACGAGCACCGATATGCAGCTTTTGACATGAAGTCTGTATTTATGTCTTGCAGAGACCCTCCCCTGGAAGGGTTGCAAAGACTCAGTTATTAAACAGCTCATAATTTCAGGACAGCAGTTGGAAGCAGATGTTAGACTTCCTGTGCCTTATTACGATATTGTAAAGTCAGGGCTGGAACCTAAACAGAAGAACCGCTCCATGAATCTTCAGGATATTCAATATATGCTGAAAAACGACTTAAAGGTGACTTCCAGGATTCTAGCCTTTTATGTATTTAAACCAGCAGTTTTGTATCCATTCAGATTCAAGTTGTTCTGCTTAAATCTAGGTGGGAGACAATCCAAACAATCCTTTACTGATTATGGAGGCAGGCCACCTTCAAAGAGAAGGTAGAGACATTGAACTGTTGAATGTAGTTATCTTTTATTCTGTTTTTTGTATTACAGGATTTACTTAAGTCTCAAACTGGTCATGCTGATGAAATGCCAAAAGCACAGAGACCCATTGGTTTTGCAGATGTGAACGTCTGCTTGGTATCAGCTGTAAGAACCCAGAATAAAACACAGGAATTTGGGGGAAAAGAGAAAACCAAGGCTGGTGAGTTTCTTTTAGAAGATGTTGTGTGTCCTTACCTTAGCATGTTCCTCAGTCCATAAAGGTCTTATATAAATAATTAAAATTTGAGCACTTACAGATTTTATGATACAGTTTGGAAATGGAAAGCAGTTAGTTTTGTGTTCTGGCTGCCACCCTTAATGTAAACTCAAGACTAAATCTGGTTAATATTTGAAGTTTAGGCATGTTTTCAGCAGAGGTGTTAAATGCTGTTCATGTCATCTACAAAAGACATGAATTCCTGATTGTACAAAAACAGTGTGTTTGGACATCTGGAGAAATGGCTTAACATCTAAAATCTCTCTCCATTTATTTTTTTTTTTATGTATTTTTTTTCCCAGACAACTCTACTTCCTCAATATACTCTGTTTTTCCTGAGGAGAAAAGTGTTTTAGTGCCCCAAGAGGCATCAACCAGTCTACAGACAGTTACACAGAGTGAAAATCAGGATGTGGCTTCTGAGCTTGAGATGACCGTGAGTGTCAGTGATGTGGATGACAGCCTCTGTAGTTTTGAAATCAATGAAATCTTTGCCAGTTTCCCAGAACTTCACAAAGACTTCCTGGAAGAAGGAGCTGGATTAAGTCAAACTCTAAAGGACAAAAAAAGGCAGCAAAAGGAAGAAAATAAGGCTACCTTCAAAGAAGAAGAGAAGGCTAGCTTCAAAGACGTGTCTGCATCCCCTAGAGTGCACTGTGAGGAAAAGCCAGTTTATGAGGAAGACAGCTTTTCGGAATCAGATACAGAGTACTCTACAGAAGCCCAGCAGAGCATGACTGAGGCCTCTGAACTGTCACAGGTGAGAGATGCTGGGAGACTGGTGAGTAATCTGTCCAGAACTGAGCAGCGCATCAGCAAATGTGTCCTTAGTGTAAAGATATCTCAAAGCATGGTGCAGCAGATATCAGATTCCCTGTGCAGGCTAGAGGAGAAACTGGACAAATCAGAGGCCACTAAAAACCAGAACAAGATGCGCCAGGAAGTCGGAATGAATCGGCTCTCTAAGCAAAACTTTCAAGGACACTCTAACAGATCTGATGGTACTTCCCAAAATACTGATAATCCTTTTTCCGGAGTTAATACCTTTTCATGGAAGGCTGTAGGTCCACCATCAAGAAACTATGTTCCACCAGTAGTAACATGTCAGGCCCAAGGAGCATTGGGTGGAGGTGTTTTCCAAGCTGTTTCAAAGACAGCAAAAGCAATCGAGGCAATTCAGAATGAGAAGTGGAAGTGCTTTCATGAGGTGAATAAGAGTAAAAATGAAAACAACCATCATGATACCACCTTTACTGTGATGAAAATACAGGACGATCAAGTGAGCCTGGACCACAAGGTAAAGGGTTGAGTAGGGTGATTGTCTTCATCAGTCCTTTATTCCTTAGCAGATAAAGAGACATAGTTATGGATGGTGTCAAAGAGGAGGGGTGAATCTGTTGTTTACAGTATTGCACATGCCATATGCATTGTAGGAATGAAAATTGTCAGGTCAGCAGGGCAATAGTATTATTTCGTTTCTCCCCACCCCTCATCCCAAGCAAAATACTAGTCCAGTGGCTCAGGAGGGGATAAAATCCTGTTCTAAAATAGAGATGGGACTGTTGGGGAAAAGGGCAAGCAGAGATTTTTGTTTATATACTTAATTATGGATATAATTTATTTACATTTATCTCCATTCTTATTATTGAGATCATAAGGTGTCCTTAATAAGGGCTTCTAGATCATTTTCATTGTTAAATATAAGTATCTGCTATGCTTAGCCCAGAGAGAAAGAGAAAAATGTATGTACTTACCTGCTGTGGGAATAATCCTGAGTCATTTAGGTCCACTCATTCCCCATGATAGCCTGCCTGTGTACATATGAAACCTGCTATAAATCCAGAATGGAGTTTTTTCTAGGCTGAGGCCTGGAGTTATCCTTTATCATGAGCAGTGCTATTAAAATATAACCTAGGGAATAAAATTTGGACAGTCCAATTCTTAGTATATCTTATAGACAGCTCAACTTGTAATTACCAGAATGCCTGGCATGTGCTGAATCAGGGCTTGTTGGACCCATTTCAGAATTTATTCCCACATTTGTCTGTAAGAAGCAAAACAAAGTCCAATTTGCAGTATCAGAGAGGAGGCGATTCACATTCTGCAGCAAGTGGAAGTGAAGAAGAGAGGTGGTGAGTTTTGATCATATTCACAGAAAAAATAATTTAGCAGATTTGTCTTATTACAGTCACTGTCCAAAGTAGGCACTTCCAGAATCAAGGATGGCATTGAATGTGTTTTCAGTAAGGCAAATCCGTCTGTCCAGTTAGGACCCTACTGTGAGTCACTGTCAGCTGCAGAACTGACAGGGTGACTGGTGCTGCATCAGTCAGAGTGGTGGTCAGATAGATTCCAAATGCCTCTCTGATGGAGGTCAGTGGTCCAAAACTGCAACAGTGCCTAAGGAGAGCAATTAGTAAGTTACTAGTAGGGGTGGTTGTCCTCGTTCTGCACAGCCTCATTCAATGCTCAGTAGAAATACTTTGGTTTTCATAGCTATAGGACTAGGACCTATGTTAGGGGCTGTGGGAGTAAAACAGTCTTGTTAAATCCAGTGACAACAGAGCGTGCATTACTTCTTTCTGTTTGCCATGCTTTTTAATGTTGCCTCTATGTATTTCTACGTGTAGGTGGAAAGTACATATTAAAAGTACCTGTCAAAACTTGTGCAAATTAATATATCTTATTAGTTGGAAAGCGGGGGACAGGCATCTCCTTCAATGTTTGGGTCAAATCAGTTGGGAAAACTATTGCAATTTTGAAGTTGATTCATGACCCTATTGGGTCAGTAAGACCAACTGAAGGATATACTTGATTAGAACATGAATATTCCAGATATGAGGTTAGCTGAAGTGAAGGAAATCTAGGTTGGGATCAGGTTGGTGGTAGGGTTGTTGATATACAAGTCTGAAGTTCTGAGTATCATCAGTTGTCCCATGATCACCATATTGACCTGAATAAAACACATCTACATAGCATTCGCTCTCTGTTAGTGTTTATATAGATATATCATCCGAAGGCCATTGACAGCTTTTGAAATCTAGATTTTAATGTACAGGTTGTCTTAAATAACTGGCTGTGATTTCTAAGCTTCTGATGGCTCAATCTGCTAGTTCTACTGGGTTCTTAGAACATGTGTACTCTCAGCCTTTTAATTAGCATTAAACCAACTTCTAGTCTTCTACTGACTGGGGAATAATTAACACAGCACACTTGTGCATTAACAGAGTTTAATGCATTTCATGATGATTTATTATTATAGGTGCTATCCAAAATCAAGGTCTGAAATTTACAGTACAAAAATGAGTGAGGAGAGAAGGATGATGCAATCAGAATGGAGGAGTAAGTAAATCAGTGTTAGCTTGGCATTAATGTTAGCAAGTTTTACTGCAGTGCATTAAAACTTAACAGATTTTGTTACTTAAGAAAGGTCTGTCTGCCTTAATTGCTAAAGCTGTACTAGGCTGTGCTTGGATGAAAACCAAATGAGTAGGATACTGTGTCTTGCGCATTAAGGGCATAAAATAATCACAACCACATTAAGAGTGTTTGATAATAAAGCACAAGGAATTTTTGCTCCTGTTTTGGAGGATATAAGGGAGGGACAGTGTATGAATTTAGACGGGGTAGTATAGCCATGACCAGTGGATGGCAGTACAGGCATGAATAATAGAGAATGGAGACTACCAAAAATTGTTCATGTAAAAACCCATAACAAGGTATGCAGGTTTTAAGCTTTCTTTCAAACTGAAAGAAGTTTTTAGCGCTCTCTCCCTCATGAAGGAGTTTACAGGCTATAACTTCAGCATTTCCAAGTCTGCAGACACGATGAAACGCAGGGAATGCTTGAAGGTCCAGATTCTGTTGTGCAAACTGGTAATTTTGTCATTGTTCTGTAGCTGAAGTAAAGCAATTGGCCAGAAGAGCAGCCTCAGGAAGCTTAGAATTTTGCTGTCCTTATCCAGCCAGTGAATGTACATCTGAAAGTGAAGCAGAGAGTACAAATGAAGCCTTTCAACACGTCACTGTTAGAGTCAAAGAAAGTCAAGACCAACAGAGATATAGGTGGCAGTCAGGTGATAACGTTGAGCCTCAGGATTTGAGCAGAGAGAATAGATCTGAATCGGAGGAGAGTGATATGGAATCTGCATTGAGAAGTTCTGGAGGTGGGGTTGAAAAATGAAAAATAATTTCTCCTGTTTGTCTCTCTTCATCTCCCAGCAGATTTTACTTTCTGTTATTTTGTTACACTAATTGTCAATTTTGTCTTCCAGAGTCTTGCCCCAGAACCAGGTCTGTAAGTCAGTCATTGGTGAACATAAATAATGGGCTAAGATGGGTGTCACACATTAATAGGTGGAGGTAATGTCCAGTGAGCTGGGAGACCTAAAGCTTTCAAATCCACAAGTATGCTCTCACACTTTATCTCCTTCGGTTAGACTAGAGAGATGCTTTTTTCTGTGGCAGCATAATGGATAAGTACTTTTGTAATAGTTACAGATAAAGGAACAGGGAAAGCTTCTGATGCCTAGATTAACAATGTAAGCATTTACATGTCATTGTTTCACTGTGTTCCTGGCAGACAATGTAGTTTTACTGTCTACTCTCATTAGTATTCCATCAGTGGTTCAGATCACTCACTTCATTTATTTTGTGCCTAATAATTTTGTTCCATTCTGACATCCTAGGGAGAAGTTCCCAGTCACCATCACAAGATGAAAAAGCAGAGTCTGGAATAGCCATTCTTAAGAATTCAGTCCTTCCTCAACAAATCGAGAATGTCTCTAGAGTATGTACAGCAATGCGAATAGTTACCTATAAAACAGTTTAGCCTGGTGTCTCCGTGTTGCACACTGAGCTGCCATGAGCTGATCTTTTCAGTTAAAATCTGACCTACAATCTTCCCTCCTCCCCCCTTTTTTGTTTGGTTCTATAAACCATCAAGGTAATGTAAGGAGCAGGAGGTAGGTTGAGACTCAAAGTGATCAAATTAAATGCAATTTCAATTTGATGCAGTATTGTTTATTATTACTGACTAAAATGTGTGGTTTCTTTAGTAGAGAGTGGAGAAAGCATCTCAAATGATGATGTCTTTCACAGGGGCATTCAAGAGAATTACCTAGTTCCTTTAATTCATGTTCTGATGTGTCTGAAGAATTCTTCACTCCTGATTATTTCCTTCCTTCTACTACTCGGGTAAGTTCAGAGCTAGAGATAGAAAAAACAGAAAAGACAGGAATGAAGTCTGCAGCAAGAACTTTGGACACAGGTTACACATCATGTGGTTTCATTATGCTCCCTTTTGATTTGAAGAAAAGCTGTAGAAAATGAGAGAAAGATAGTTTTTATTCTTTTCTTTTGACATTAAATCTATAAATAAAGATTTATTTAAAAGTAAGAAAATTCTGGCCCTGTTCCTTCAACACCCTCCAAAAAAAAAAAAAAAGCCAAACCAAAAAAAACAACCCCAAACCAAGCAAGTAAAACCCCACAAACACCCAGACTCCCAAAACACATAAGGGACATGTTTTCTTAATTTGTTTATGAGGCAATTAAATAACCTGTCACTGAGAAAAGTTTTAGGCAGTTGATAGTCTCTATTTCACAGATCTAACAAGTACAGTACTCGGTAGTCTTCAAACAGTGTTCATTCATTTCTTGAAGTTTCCAAACTGTTGTATGGTCTGTTCAATCCAATCCATGCTGCTTGCTGATAAGCTCCTGAGAAGTTTCTCTTTCCAATTCTGATTATTGTGAACATCATCCTGTGAGTGTTGTCCTACCCTTTACAGCTTGCCTGTGAGAAATTGAGTTTGCTTCCTTTCCCCCCCCCCTTCAGACCTTAGATGCTGAGGGCAAATTAGAAGATCCTTGTGGCCGACTTTTGCAGAAACAGTTACCTGAAGATGCAGGATCAGGAATTCAGGATTCAGGTAAATGTGCACTTTGTTTTGAAGGCACTTTTGAGTCAGTGAGATGGAGTCTTGTTGCACGTAGATTGGTTTTTTTTTCTGTCAGCAGCACTCCTGTCAGAAGGCTGGAGCTTGATTCTTCAGGGTTGCTTGGGCTCTTATTCCTCATGATTTTAGTGAGAGTTCAGGACGCTCAAAATTTTGGAAGATGAGGTTTGGGCATTGCAGTCACTGAAATATTGTCAAGTGTGAAGATTATGTTCTTGCTGTGTTTCAGTTAAAAAAACAGAACTTGTTCGCAACCCTTTTATTTTTACCCCACGACAATGTTGAATCTTTTTATGTAACTTGCTATGGTGCTGGAAACTGAACTAGAGTTGTATCTACATGTTAATATGCTTATTGCTAGAAGGATCTTGAGCTTAACTGTAAAAGCTAACATTCTGTGCGCAGAATAATGGAAGGATGATTGTTTCAGTAGTCTGTTGCCTCTCTTAGCTCAAATTTGTAAATGTTGTGATATTCCCCAATGCTTCAGTGGTTGACTGTCTGGCAGCTGTGGTATGTTTATGAAAATGTGTCTTTAAAACACATTTGTCTCTTGAAAACAACAAAGGTCATAAGAACTAAAAAAAATTTAATAAAGTTGCAATTTCCTGCTCAATGAGTTATCGCTTTCTTTTGTACTTGCAAAACCCAGTAACAGGGAACATTTATCATTTGTATTCAGGAGGAAAAACACTACTCTGCAGCACAGCGGCACAGAATTTTGGCAGTAGCATGCTAGGAGTGAATCAACTTAGTCATATGCCTGTAGCCAGGTAGATAAATATACTTTCATTGTTACTCCAAGCATAAATTAGGTTATAAAGTGTGCTATCTTTATTAATTCCATATATATAAATATATATAATATTCAAATAAGATGCCAGTGGTGCTTTTTAATTATTATCTACATATCATAGTTCCTTGCCAAGAAAATACTAAAAGGCCTTTCACAGATCTCATGGGGCTTTGACTTTTACGGTAATACTCAGTTGTGGCTTGCTTAATGAGGAAGCTAAAATAGGAGAAAAGAAGTCATGTATGTATTGCAATTCCTTTCACACTGATAAGCTACGGTCTTAAACAGAGCAGAGATAATTCAAATTAAGGTTTCAGTCATCTGTTTTAATTTTGTTGTGCTTTCGTTTATGGAGCTCAAGTGGCATGAAGATCATGCCTTTTCCTCTACTGTGGGAACAATCCAACGCAAGTATGCTTGCTGTATCTTGCCTGCAGATAACATTAGCCCATGCTCGGAGACTTGCAGTCTCATCTGTCAGACATGAGGTGTTTATATCCAGTATTTTTGTGCATTTTATGTTCTATTAATATGCAGAGATGTTGGCCAGAATCACCACCTCATGCTGCAAGGAGTATTTCTGTTTAAAGTAGAAAAGTTCTTGCCCTAACGGTCTTTCAGCAGTGGCTTTTGGGCTTCTTCAAAACCCCTAGCCTCACTGTAGCTGAGCTTGTGTTCCTCCAGAGTTAGCTGCTGCTCACTCATTCCAAGTGGGGGAGTGAGAGCAGCTTTTACTGCCTTGTCAGTGTTGTGTTCTCTCTCCTCTACTGGAGGAACTGAGTTACCCTTGTCAGAAGTAGGCAGCAAGTGTGTAAATACTTGGCCTGAAGGTAAATTGTAATGGTTTTGGTTGCTCCCTTCACTTAGGAATTGAGCGTTTGCCAGCAGGACAGAGGACGGTTGCTTTCTGGCCATCTGACTAATCCCCTTTGAATGCCTCTGACCTTGAAAGGACTTGTTACAGTTTGAGAGAATAGTTTGCAATGCAGACCAATCAAAGGATGATGAAACAATATAGTGATGTATAGTCATAGATTTTTATTTAACTTCCTGTTTTGATACTGCGTATGTCAGTTAAAAGTTTTCTCCTTAATGTGCTTAAAATGGCATTTTTCTTACAAGGTTTTAAGCAAAATATTTTTATGAGCTGCAGTCTGCCTCAGAGAGAAGGTAGTCCTCTCAACTTTTCGCGAGAACTAAATGCACTGAATATGGCCTTTCTTCCCTTATTCCAGTGTTGAAGCAGCGCAAGAAATAACACAGGAAGAATGCCAAGAAAAGGATGTGTAAGAGCCACAGACCATTTTCTATCAAAACTTCAGCAAGTTGGTCATTATCACTGTAAAAGTTTTGGGTTGGTGCAAACAGGAAGATGAAACAGACTAAAGCTGAGAGAGAGAAAGTTCACTGAAGTATTGAAAGAATATATTCATGTGATAAGATGGGAGATTGGTGTAAAAGAGCTATCACATCCAGTTGTCCTTAGTTTGAAATATTTTCATATTCATAAGTAGTTAGTGTTAATCTGGGTGTGCTTCTTTACATTGGTGTTAGGATTCCTTGTTTCTTCTGTCTGTATGACAAGTAGTAAAATTACTAGAAAGAGCAAATTTTTAGTCTGTAGCTAAATAAATTTTATTACTGAAAAGTCATGATTGAGATTTTCAGGGAAAAAATTGCACAATATGCTTGTGACTTAAATAGTAAAGTTAGTTTCTTTTTACAGATAATGGGGATTTGCATAGAAATTACTGATTCAGTGAGAGTAGACATTTGTTCATTTTACGGTTTTCTGAGGACAATGTAATCCAGCATATATCTGCAGAAGATGTTAGTTTCCTTAATATAATGTGGTCCTGCAGCCACTGGAGAATTGTTGTAACTTGGGTGGACATCACTGTGCATGTCTTTAGCAGTTTCAGTTTATCTGGTTAATTACTCTAAAGGCTCCTAAGACCTATGTTTAGTCTTAATGGATTGTTATTTTTTATTAAACTCTGAGGTCTTCCATTGGCTTTGGATAAGAGTTTTCTGCCTAGTGGCTCACATTTGGAGTTCTTGCCCATTCTAGAGGCAGTTTCCTGAGCTCGCTTCTGTAGGAAAATTATTAAAATTAAGAAATCCTATAAAGGAAGGGAAAGCAAATATGATAACCTTTTCTGTCTCTGCAAGATTATTGAAGGTGGTGATCTATAGCCTTCCAGGAATTCTATGGGAAGTTTTGAAAAGGAATGTCTCTCTTTCTTATGGCAAACTAGATAATGCTGAGCAAAAATTAAATTTAAAGAACCCAAAAATAGCAGAATTACTGGTTCATAAATGTAAAAGTAGCTATTCTAACTGTCAGAACATCTTTCAATACTTCAGATCAGTGACAGATATTCACAATTTGTCGAATATCCCCTATGAGCAAGATTGCTGCTACAGGGATGTAGACTGTAAAACTCCCGGAGTGAGTCATGCACCAAGGAGCTTCAGCACTCCACTCAGCTCAGGTAACTACAGGGGAAAGAAAGAAGGATCAGTGAATTACTTAACCTTTCTGTGCTAGGACTCAGACCTTTCTGCCAAGACTTGCTAATGTAAAAATCCTTGATGTGAATTGTGGAAACTCCTACCAATGCAGAAATGTCAGGCTTGGAATAAATAAGCACAAGTAATGCTGTACTTGTGGCTTGAAATCTCGTTGTTTTGGTCTGGATAGCTACAGCTTTGTAGTTGGAGCCTGTTCAGTCAAAATAAATCAAAACCACCAAACCAAAGGGGAATTTATGGGGACATAGCTAAAATAGCCACTATCTGAAAGGCCTCTGAAATTACTTGGTAGTTAATGGTAGCCTTCATAAATCAGAAATTGTTCATCTAGAAATTGATTTGAAGTGATACCTATAAATTTTAGCATTCTAGAGACAGACAATGTAATAAGCACTTAGTATGTTTTGAGTGTTGATAAAGTGATATCAATGTTTGTTGAACTTGTGGCATTTACAAGCAATGAATCATCATTTACTTTGTACTTTCATTAATTTGGTGTAATACAGTAGTAGAAATCTCTCACTTGGCAGTGTTTTGCGTAAATATTCTGAGGTGGAACTCCTAGGTAATCCATTTGGACTTCTGTTTAGGGATTATTTATGGGCAGTAGTTACCTAGAATTTCCTGTGCAGGTGCCTGTTCAAGTACAAGAAGCCTTTTTCTGGTTCTTTTGAAATGTGATGAAGATACAAAAAAACAAAACCAAAAAGAACTTTCCAGCTCTGCTCTCTTATTTTAATTCTAGAAGAAAAAAATCCAGTAGCCTTTGAAAAATACAAATGCTGCCATGAAGTAGCTTCAGATTCTTCCTTTTGCGGTTCTGAAGAGATCTCTGCAGCATCCAGGATATTCACTACAGCCCATAAGGAGGGAAAGAGCGCTGAGATTCCTTCAGTTGCTTCAGGAGTTTGCTCATCCGCACTGAATCAACCTGTAAGTCTAGAAAAGTTGCCTTATGCCAGCCATTTAAAAGCATTTTTAGAAACTATTTTTCCATAAAACAAATGCAAGATAAGAAGCACAGGAGTATTTCTAGGTCTCTGTGGGTGTTTTGGAATCCCGGGTCTGTAGACATAATGACAGGAATTCGGATTGATTTCAAAGCAGTCAGTGTGTGCCATTGATTACACAGAGTTGGCTTCCCCTTGCACCTAATTGTATGTAAATGTTAACCACCTTCAAAGTGGCTTTGCTTTACCTCCACCCTTTCACTGGCTGTAAAGAATTTCCCAGCATTGGATGTGGTAATCTCAGGACGCTGAAGTGGTAGGTATCTGCAAAGTGGTTGGGTAGAAAAGGTGTGTTTCTATTGGGGGCAGAGGGGGTGGTTGATCACTTGGTCTTCTGGTGCTTATCTGAACCACTCTGAATGCACACTCTGAATGTGTTTTGTGAACTACAGGCTTTTGACTATGTGGAAGTGGGGTATAAACTTTAATGGAAATAAATGTATGTGCATTCATGCTTAAGTATGTAAGTTTTTCACATTCTTCAAATTTTTTGGGGGGAGTACATAAACGAGTGAGTCTTTGAGAAAGAGAAGTGAGGTGAAAGACTCTATCTAGTAGTTTGGAAGCAAGTAAAGGTTCAGAAAGCCCTTGTATTAGGGGATTAAGTTTGTCCTCATTCTGCACAGATGTGGCATAATGTTATCAATTTTTCTGTATCAAAAAATCCTCTTTCTTTGGAGTTGACAATTTCCAAGGTCATTTTAGTGATTTTTCAGTAATCTTTTTGGAACTGAAGGTGTCCTGGAGCCACAGCATTAACTGTCTTTTCAGACAGTTATATATAAAATAGTTTCCTTTTTGCTTTTCTTACTGCTATCCATTGATGGAGTTATCATTTAAAGGTTAAATTGGAGTGTGTTCAACCAGAACAGTAGCAGTTGCATTTGTTGTCATCGGGTTAGGTCTGTGTCTTTCTGTGTTTGTAGCAGACAGTTGGAATCCATTAAGCCCATTAACAGTGCAGTGCTGCCCTGACAGCCTCTGCAGAGATACTTGACTGTGTTACTTTCTTGTTTAAAATCTTATTGTAGGATTAAGTATATGAAGCACCTCTTTGCATTTTGAGGACAGCAAGGACTTGCCTGTTATTACAGTTTTGATTTTTGTGGGCCCTTCTAGTGGACAGGTGTGCCTGGCTTTAATTATTAAAGATTCAAAGCAGAGAATGGGAACTTGAGAGATGTTGGAACTGCTCTTTCAGAGAACTCCCATCTAATTTTTCATACAGAGTATTGAAACAGATAAAGATTATATAGCTGACAGTACCTTGTGGCTGGCTAAAAGATGAGTGCACAGCAGCCTAAGCAACATTTTTGACATATCTGTCTTACCTGGATGCTACCTCTGTTTTCATATTCTGAACTGATTGAAGAGCTTATTTTAAAATGTAATGGTCAACTAAGATTTTAATTCAGGCTTTACCTCATTTGGGGTTTAGTATTTTGAAGGGGAGGATTGAAGATCAACAGTTCTTCCATTTACCTTGTGTTTCATTCAGTATGATCTTAGAATCATAGAATAGTTAGGGTTGGAAAGGATCTTAAGATCATCAAGTTCCAACCCCCCTGCCACGGGCAGGGATACCTCACACCAAACTGTATCACCCAAGGCCTCGTCCCAACCTGGTCTTGAACACTGCCAGGGATGGAGCATTCACAACCTCCCTGGGGAACCCATTCCAGTGCCTCACCACCCTAATAGCAAAGAATTTCCTCCTTATATCCAATCTAAACTTCCCCTGTTTAAGTTTTAATCCGTTACCCCTTGTCCTGTCACTACAGTCCCTAATGAAGAGTCCCTCCCCAGCATCCCTATAGGCCCCCTTCAGATACTGGAAGGCTGCTATGAGGTCTCCACACAGTCTCCTCTTCTCCACAGGATGGGTTGCCAGTTCCCTCATCCTTGAGAGGAACCAGAAAGGCATCTGGTAAGTGTCTTAACTCAGCCCAAATGGAAAGATCAGTAAACAGAGAAACAGCTTTGAAAAATTTGTGCAGTTTTACTCTCTCTTCTTTTTTCTATCTCTGGCGTCAATTTTTATAGGGATGATACAGTAGTTGCACACAACTGTGTATTGCTAGTGCTAATTAGGTTGTGGATTTTGTGTTTGCACCTGTAGACTAAGAACTCTGGCCTCCAGTCAACCTACCTTTAAAGTGTAAATATTACTAGCCTAAAACTTGCAATACAGCATTGAGAACTGAATGTGCAAGTCTAGCTGTAAAGGATTTTTTCATTTATGAAATTATTTAAGGATAAAAAGTGAATGAGCCAGACTCATACAGGTTGATAAATATGTCAGCAAGATGCTGTCATAATGTAAGCCTGTATCACAGTTATTAAGGATTAATCACTGCTAATTAACTAGACTCTTTTTCTATCTCAGCACTCTCACAGGCATCTAACCACTTCACTGATGAGCTGCCTCCACCAGCTCAAGAGCTGCTGGATGAAATTGGTAAGAGGTACTTCACCCAAAATGGTATGAGGCTTGCCAGCTGTGTTCAATCAGGATTTATCCCAAGTCATTCACTACTAAAATACACAAGAGCTTCCAAATTAGTTGCAGTCAGGTCAATGATTAGGAGATTAGGCATCAACAACGTAAGTAACTGGCAGTTCTCTAAGTTAGTCCCTGAACTGTCTGCATTTCACCTAATGGTTACTTGCTGATGAAGACAGCAGCCAGTCTGTTCAGTCAAGATGTAATTTAACACTGGAACTGAATTTTGTGTAGACCTTTTCAAAGGTGTCCTGGAGCACTGCATGTTCTCCATTAAAATGAATACAAGCCAGGCAGCTGCATCCCTCGGGTATTTTTGCAGAGTTTAGTCTCAGTGATTTACGTTTCTTCTTGTAATCACATACATCTTCAGACAGAACACAGCGTGAAAACACCGCGTTGTTTTTACTGGTGTGTGTTACCGAAGAATTTGCTTTGGTTATTCAGTTACAAACCAGACATTGGGATAATTAAATGTATATAGCTCCTATGCTCTTTGAGAAATATGGTACCTACATTCTAATCTCTTTAGTTCCTTATTCACCAAAACAAGGACATGTGAAGACTGGCGTCAAGTGAATAAATGATAGAGACAATTTTTAGGATAAGTACATGAACTAACTATAGATTATGTAAAGATTTTCATCTGGGTTTGGATGGATAACGTAATATGGTACTTTACATTGTGTAATGTCAATTTAGAAAGAGTAGATGAATAAGGAAATGTGCTGGTTTTAACAGAATATTTAAAGCTGCAAGATTCCGTTGCTCAAGACTTCGAAGAGAATGGGTTGTATGATTGTGGAGTGCAAATAAATGGTTAGTTGATAATAGTCCTGAAGTAGAGATTGCAAATGGAAAATCACTTTTGCATTGCTGCAGAATTGCTCTGGATGCTTGTCCCTGTATGTTCAACTATATGATAAATTTCAGTTATTAGCACTTTTTTGTGTGTGTGTATTTGTAGTTCAGCAGAAATTTAAGAGGATTCTCCCTTTCTCAGTAAGGTTATATGCAGTGGTTTTGCAAATAGTAACTCCTCCACCAGTGTTTGCTGTCTTTCTCTGTATATTCTCTCTCTAAAGTCTAAAGGGTTCTGGTGTGGAAGGCTTGCTGGTTTGAACTACTGGAATTAATCTTCTACTTTTATTATGGCACTGTAACGTATGCTGTGTTCAAACAGAAGTGATGAAACCCACAGAAGTATAGATGGTGGGCAGCTGATGTAAGAGAGAACTGAGGTTTCCATTGTGAAAGGGTGGTTCAGTTGAGGAAGTGGCCAGTGCACACTTGTGGTTCTTATTCACCGTAATGAAATAATGCCTCTGATCTCATAGTGTAAGAAAATAGCATCCACTGGGGTAATCAGTATTATATTTCCTGTTCTTTTACAAAGATACCAAAGATAGCAGTCATGAATCTCTGCTTTCTGAACTGCAAATAGTAATAAGTGAGAATAATTTTCAGATGTACAGCAAGTAATGTCAGAGGAGCAAAAAACCTAAATCTTCATAGGCTCTGCATTTCTTTCCAATGAGTCACAAAGGGAAGAGCAGTTTAAAAAAATAGACAAAAAAGGAAAAAAAAGAAGGCAGAACATGAGTTAGTCTGTAAAAAAGCTAAATAGCATAGTCACTTGAGAACGATACTGGCACTTGTTTGTGTTATCCTACAGCTTTGTTAGATCTTTTCCCAAAGGATAGAAGCTACTGAGTTTATTCATAGGAATATCTTGGTTTTAGGTGGTAAGGAATGCAGCAGCCTGTATTGCTTGCCATTCTATCGCTGTGGTTTTGTTGTATTTGCATAAAGTGCAGCTATTTCAGACTCCATTTTTGTGACAGCCTACTGCTTCCTGCTTATCATAGCTTAGCAGAAGGTGGCTGAATATATTCACATGCTGTAGGGAACAGAAGTTACTGAGATAATTCTTGGGGGTATCATTGGATTTTGCTAAGCAGGGTAACAAAGCTAACATCCACAGGTTTTCTTTTGATTTTTCTCCCATATCTGGGATTGTAAAGGGAAAGATTAAAGATTAATTTCTACATGTATTTTTCATTTTAGTATGAAGCAAGATGTTCAGTCCTGTGAATCTAAAAATGTGTTGCAGTAAAATATTTATCTAGGTCTTGCTACTGGCCACCTTTGACTACAGAGAATGTGAATTTGCTTAACTGGTAGAAAATCAGATGGCTGAGGAAAGAGTAATTGGGAGGCAGACAACTGGAAGCTTCCCAAGTATAGTAAATGAAAACACATTTTAATTTCTTTATTATCTTCCTTCATACCTTTGATATTAAAATATTTCTGTTTATGTGTAATAGTTCCCAATCAAATTCAAATGGAAGACAGAGAGTCAAAAGAAGAATCTGAGAGAAATGAAGGAGATCATAGTTTATGGACTAAGGAGTCATTTAATCTATCGGAGGAAACAGAAAGGTATGGAGAAAAGGATAAAGCATGTTTGGCTTTGAGTCACAAAGATTTAGAATAATGGTTTCATATATTTTAACAAGATTTATTGCTTAGAGGAAGCTAACTTTTTTAAGAACCCTGGTAATTATGACTGTTGTCTTTTAAAATGTGTAGCATTAAACTTGCCAGCATCCATTTACAATATTTTACTCAACAGGGCTCACTCTAGTCTTGATGGTATTTTAGAAAGGATGATCCGTGCAGTTCCTGGGGATGAGGAGATCCAAGAACAACCTCACGAACATGCTCTTTGGTTTGATTTTTTTCTCTTGTTCATAAGTTTATTTTATGCTCTGTGTACAGACCTATGCAGAACTTGCTTATAAGAAAATGGGCTGTCACTCCTTAGAGAGTAGTGTGTCAGGGAACTTGCCTGGAGACAGCAATCTGAATCTTCCATACTAAATTAAGAGGGAAATGAATGTTTTGTTAATATAATTTCCTGTAGGTGGAAAGCAAATACTTCAGTAGGCTTGGAAGGCAGTGCATAGTCGTCACAGAAATCAGAGATAATCTGACAAAATTGTAGATTTTTTGAGATGGAGAAGAATGTAAGTAAACAGAATCATGAAAGCTCTTTAGAAAAGACTTTAAGGAAGAGTTTGAGAAGATGGTTATACTGTCATGGCAATATAGGAGGAAACAAAGAAAACGGCAGAAGTCCCATATACATCACTTTGAGGAAAAGATTCATAGTCTAAGTAACTTTTTTTCCTTGTAGCACCAAAGATCAGAGCCTAGAAACTGAACGCCAGTGAACAGTCATCAATCATGCCTAACATATATTACTAAGGAACACAAGATATTCTTGTGTTTGCATCAGGAATTGTTGTTGTTACTAAACACAGAAGGCAAATGTCATGATAACCAGGAGGATCTTGCCAGCAGGGCAGGCTGATCCCTGCAGTATATATACTGCTGTGTTCATAAATGGCTCGATCCAAAGCCCATTCCCACTTGTAGTTAGACTACATTTACTCAATGCTGTTACATTCAAAATCATTAGAGTCTGCATATGTAAAACTACAGCACATCTGTAGTCTCAGAGAGGAGAGGCAGATTTTTGGGGGTTGAAGGGGGCAGATGTCCAGTATAGGTCAGGGTAAAATAAAAGGCATCTGATACCTCCAGAGGCTTCTGGTTTAGTGCTCTGTATTCATCGTGTGTAAAAGCAAGTATAAAAAATTGGGATCATACACAATATTTCTGTCATTCAAGGGCTGCAAGTCTGCAAGATCCAGAAGATGATGGAAAAAAGGAGGGAGCTGGGGCCACAGGCAGAGCACCAGGAAGCTGTGCAGGGAGTTCAGAAGGTCCTCTTCATCTGTAAAAGCTACTGGATGCTGTGCTGGGCAGTATCACGTTTATTATATTGTTAGCACTCAATTTGTGGAGCTTGCACAGGCTAGGCTTTTGCTTTTCTTGATTTCTGGGTACTGTTTCTACCCTGTGGTTTTAAAGGAGAGGAAGCTGCTCTAGGCTTAAGTTGTCCAGAGGAAATTTTCCAGTTTTGAGGGGCAGTTGAGACTGACAGCATTGTGGACCATTCACTGGGGTTGCAGAGTATCTCTCTGCACAGTATTAGCATAATGACTCTATTTTCTGTCAGCCTTCTGGTGTGTGTTTTCCCTTGTTCATTAAATTTAACAAGGTAGTTTATTGTTTTTTCTTAGTGCTTTTTTGATCTAGTGTTGAACTGATTTGACTGATTAAGGGGATTAATTGCTGTGCAAAAAGCTAATGAGAAAAAGGTGGAGTATGAGAAGATCTGGTTAGTATTACAAAATACTTGTTGTTTAATTAAACCACACTCTTCGTAAAGGCCTCATCCAAAAAACCACCAAAGTCCCTGGATATAATTGAGGTTTGGATCTGGATTTTAATGAGTACAGCAACTTCATAGTTAATTTTTCTTGTGATAAATGCTGTTGAGGTGCAAGAGGTGTGATGACTGTCCCTGTCCCAGTCTACCTGACCATGGGATCACAGCTGCCTTTAGCTGGGTGTACAGCATCTTGCCTTTCCATTCGTGTTTGTGCAGGGAAATGCTGCCTACCTGTAAGTGTTGGTCAGAGTTGTTAAACCAAATTAATAAAAGTTTCTAAGGTTATTGTGCTGCCATGTGGTTCTTTTTCTGTTTTGGGGGGGGGGGGGGGGGGTGGCTTTGAGTGTTTTCTGGGGAGTCTGGGGTTTTTTTCACTGGTTGTTAACTATGTTTCCCATCACCAGACTGTATGTTAAACTAGATACTGACAGAGCTACTCCAGGGAAGATGCTGCAGACTGGCAGACCTGGGGGAGCTTTCTTCAGAAGAAATCAAGAAAAAATAGATGTTCCATCTATTTAGTGGTGGTGTGGTAGCGATAGAGCTAGAGCAGAAACAGCAGCAAAAGGAGGCTGCAGTTTGAGTTCTGCCCCTCAAGTTAACAGCAGTGCCAGTGCATGGGAAATGGGGTTCATTTTTTGGGCATTACATCATTCTGTCCAGGCCAAAGTTTAATATTTTCTAACCTGGGCTTCTGTCAACTGCAGGTACCTGGTTTTCCCTGTGAGTTCTGTATCCTTGCTGCAGGCAGAAGAACTTCATTTTCTTGATATAAGCTGCTGAAAGAAGATCCTACTTCACATTGGCCTGGGGCTGTGCAGAGCATTGTGCTGTAAGCAGCAGAGTCATGACAAATGCATGCAAAAGTGAAATCACTAATTTATTGTATTATTGTGTCCTTAGTGGCTTGTGACACATAACTGATAAGCAGGCATTCCCTCTCACTTTGGGCATTCCCTCTCACTTTGGGCATTCTCTGTCACTTTGGGCAGTGTTTTGTTATCTTTTCTGAACTTGCTTAATGAAATAAAAAGAAATTAAAACTTGAAGGGCTGCAGCAGTGTGGCAGTGGAGCAAGCACACATGCATGTCTATATCCATGTAACTGTATTACTTTGGTTTTCAACATGTAAAAATCTCCTTAGCTTCTAGCATTTATTTGTCTGTTTTATCTGTCAGCCCAAATGGTGAGCGGATGGTGAACTATTTCACTATCTTTTTTTAATCTTAATGTGGAGAATTTTTATTTCTGTTGGCAGAGAGCCTTTCCACTAGTCCCATAGCCTGCCTGCTCTCCTTATCGAGACCAGAATGCAGCAGCTAGCGACTACAGTTTTTCAGCTGCTTGTACTTTCCCAGATTTAACGTGAACGTAATTCATCCTAATAACATAAAGCATGGACACAAAAGCTGTAGTTAACAGGAACAATTAAACAAGGACCAGCAAAAGACAGCAGAGGAGATCAGAGGGGGCCCGTCTAATGGTGCTTTGGGGCTTCATAGAGAATGAAAGCCAATTAATTAAATTAAAAACAGTGAAGCTGAGCTGGTCTAATTCCTCTCTGAGCTGCTTGGTGTGTAGGAAAGAAGCAGAGGAAGGTGAGGAGACAGGGCTGGGGGTGAGGATGTGTGTCCAGTCCCCCTGCACCCAGGATGGAGGCACTTGCAGAAGCCTTGAAATCAGTTTGAGGAAGACAAGAAGAAAAATGTCCATTCTCTAAGCAGCTGTGTTCCAGCTTCCTTGTACCTGCTGTTGTACTGGTCTCCATTGGGGGAGTTCTGTTTTGTTCTTGTTTTGGAGCAGAGAACCTCAGAGAAAAAAACAAATTGGCCTCCCAAATCTCATGGTTATCTCTGCTAGTCCAAATTGCTGCTCTGACTGCTTGTTAGCAGCTTGCAGACTGCATGCTAGTGAGGCAATTAAGTGAGGTGAGGAACAACTTCCAGCATTGCTTCCCTCTACCTCCTTCATGGGTTTGCTGCAACAGCAAAAGCTGTGGAAGATGGTGGGAGGAGGAGTGGGGTGAAGTGTGTGTTGGGATCATGTGCAATAGAAACAAAACTGCAGAGAGGAGCATGAACCTTTAAATCATCTTGTGACTGGATCAGTCTCATTTTGAAAGCAGAATCAAAATTTGAAAGATGATTTACTATGAAGGCAGACAAGCTGTGGATGGAGTTTTTAAAGGTAGAGTGATTTGATAAAACAGTCTTGGGGAATTGCTGTCTGTGGTACTGTCTAGACCTGGAGCTTAGAAGCCTTGCCCATAGGCTCCTAAATCACATGAATTGCCTTGCAGTCCAGAAGTGTAACTGCAGCTGCTGTGGGTAAACATTGTGTGCTGAGGTTCAAGATCAGGCGTGGAGCCCCATGGAGGGTTTTTGTCTTTTATTTGTTTCTTGCAGGCTGTGGCATATTTTACTTTCTGATAATGTCCTGGCGTTCTGGCAGCAGTGGTTCTGCTGTGCCTTGTCCTTAGAGCCTGTTTCAGCTTGTGCTTTTACCCTTGCTGGAAAATCAGTGGATTTAAGACCTTATTGCCTTAAATATGTTAAAAAAAAAACCAAAACAACAAAACCCATCTCTGTGCTTTTGAGCTGGTTTCCTTGCCATCAGTTACCACAGCCTATGTGGCACTTGCCACACGAGACACAGTGCCAGCTGTAGTAGCAGGAAGCTGTTCGCTGTTGCACCCTCTATCAGCCAATAAAACCTGTGACCTTGTCCATATTCATTAATGTTTATTAACACAGTCTGCACCTAAACATACCTACTGGGTTTGTGCTAGCTTCCCAGCGTGACCTCAGACGTCACTGTGGGATCGGGCAATGCAAACAGGGCTCAGTCTGTCTAGGGACGGTGAACATAACCGCTTTGGAGGTGGTATCACAGCTGGACCATGTTCAACTTCCCTCCGGGCCGGAACAGCCACCTGGGATGTTTTGCATCGAGTTAAAATTACTGTGCTTTGTTTTGTTCTTAAAAGACTCTGCTGCCCCAGGTGAGGGGCTGCAGGGGTGTTTCCCTGGGAGAGCAAAGGAAGTTTGCAGTTCAAGCCATGACGGGGTGGCTCCTGTCCCACAAGAGGACAACATCATGTGTGTCAGGGCAGCATCAGGTTGTGGGGACCTCTCTAACCTCCAAGAGCCACCCATCTCCTGGGCATGGGGAGCAGCAACACCACAGGGCCCTTCTCTGCCCGTGCTGGACGAGGCTGAGCCCAGAGCTGACGTTGGTGCGGGCAGGGTCTGGCAGCAGTTAGACGGGGGGGCACGGGGTCACCTTATTCCGCAGCCCGCCTGCAGCAGCGCCTGCATGGGGGCCGGGGGCAGCCAAAGTTCTTCCCTTGCCCCCAGGGTGGGCTCCGCAGCAGAGTGTTGTCAGCAGGCAGCTCTGAAACTGGGCAGGAGGGGACAGGTTATGTGTCGTGGCAGAAAGCTGGTGTCCACCTCGAGACCTGGGGGCAGAGGCTGAGGGGTGGACACTTTGGTGTAGTTTGGGTGAGATCTGCATCAATTCCCAGCCCACCTCCTTGCAGGCCCTGGCAGTTCATTGACAATAAAAGTTTCATTCTGTTTGCCTTGTCTGTTCAATGAGCAGTTTGTGATCTAAAATTAAGTTGTCCGACCCCATAAAATCATGGAAGCAGAAAATGAGCTCTCCTTTGGGCTCAGAGGCTGCTCCCTCCTTTTGCATTTTATTCCCCCAAACCTTGCAGCTTATACAGCAACTCCCAGAGCCTGCATCTACGCTTCCAGGTAAGATAGATGGTTCCTCCGTATTTTATGAGGCCATTAAGTTGCTCTCCAGAAGCCCCAGTGAAGCCGTGGTTTCGTTAGTGAATGATTTTCTCTCTCACCTGTTTGTTCATGAAGACGTAAATGATTGGGTTGTAAACCGTGGCTGTCTTGGAGAAGTAGGAGGGCAGGGATGCGAGAGCTGGCTGGATAGTGATGTCTGTGTTGGTGGCCACCACCAGGGCAAACGTGGTGTAAGGCAGCCAGCAGATGAGGAAGGCCATCACCATCACGATCACCATGCGCGTCACCTCCCTCTCTGCCTGCTGCGTTGTGTCTGATTCCTGCTGCTGCGCCGCAGCCTGTGGGGAGTTGGGAAGAGAGATGCCCATTAACAACTTCCAACAGCATTTCCATCCCTCAGGCACTCTGACATCAGCACCAGGAGATGGCTGCTCTGGTGACTGTCACAAAAACCTGATGTGAGGTTCATGATCCCATGGCTACATGGGGTGATGTAGCCTTACCGTCAGTTTTGTGACCAGAAAACCATTAACTCGCCTGTACTGGCCGTACTTACTGCCCGCAGGGTCATCAGCAGGTTGGCATAGGAGAAGAGGATCAGGCTGAGGGGCATCACAAAGCAGGTGACAAACAAGGCCAAGATGTAGCTGTTGTTGTTGCTGCCACCGGTGTACCAGTTGGGCCCACAAGAGGTTCTCAGACCTGGAACAAGTAAGTTTTGAATCAAGCCTAAACTGGTCATGGGCTTGGACAGGGTCTCAGTAACAGCCTCCAAAACAGCAACCACCAGCACTGCCCCCTTGTATCGATGCTGCTCAAGCACCTCTGGCTTTTCCATCCCCAGTGACTTGGAGATCAGCCACCACGTTTGCTGGCTGGCTGCTTGCTGTGTCAGAGGAGAGTGATGTGTTGTGATGTACAGTGTTATGCCGAGCCTCTCCCTCTCCGCAAGCAGATTTGGGCTGGGTGTGTGCTGGGTGCTGCTTGGTGTGCACCAGCGGCCAGAGCAGCCCGTGGCTCCAATGGCCATCAGACATGGAAGAACAATTTATTGTGTCAAGCAGTGGGTAACTGCTGAAGAACAACCTCTGAGAGAGGATCGTTGACTGCGCAAGCAGTGGTGTTAAATTCTAAGTACCAGCACAGACACTCTCCAACTACTCCATTCTTGAGAACTGTATGCAAGAGGACAACACTTTGGGGTCTGCAGCACATCCCCCCTACCTTCGGGCACATAGCTGCTCCAGCCCATGAGCGGTGGGGTCGTCCAGAGCAGTGACCAGCTCCACGTGAAGGCGCAGCCGCTGATGGCGTGCCGGTGCTGGAGCCGGAAATCTCCCAGGGGTCTGCAGACCACAACATACCGCTCGAAGGCCAGGATGGCCAAGGACCACAGCCCCACGATACCTGGGAGAGAAGGAGGGTTGGCTTGGGAACAGGCTCTTACTGCTCTGCTGCCTGTGCTGGGACTTGGCAGACAATGATTAAGAGCTGTTGAAGTCATAACAAGAAGTCAGATGGGTTTTGTTATGACAGGGGTAGCTGGGAGGCTGTTTCACCCTTAAAAATGAAGTTGGCAATTGCGTGTCAGTGGTGCATCGTGGTTACAACCAGTTTCTCCACTGGAATGTCCCTGACAAAGGTTTTGTGCAGTGAAACATTCCCCAAAGCTTCTTTACTAAACACAACAGCCCCAGCCAAAGACCAAGACAGGTCTTGAGGTTTGTGCCCTTACCTGTCAGGGAGACCATGAAGCCCTCCAGCTCACACAGCCGTTTGCCGAACACAAAGAAGCCGTTGATGTTGTTGGAGAAGCTGACGGAGCTGCCGCAGAGCGTCACCAGCAGGTTGGCCACGGCCAGGTTCACCAGGATGTAGTTCAGGGGCGACCGGAGCTTCTTGTACCTGATGGAAACCACGATGACCAAGGTGTTCACAACCGAGGCAAAGACCACAACGAAGCCCATCAGCACGGCCACCGACAGGTACGTGCTCTGTGGGGCCTGGTAGGGCCATTGGGGGCCGTCAAAAGGCCCCGGGGTCCTGTTATTTGGGGGCTCCTGCGAGCTGTTGGAGTACATGGGTCTTCTGGAGCAGTAGCACCGGTGCCCCTTATGCAGGTGACCCTCCCCAAATGCAAAGCCTCTTTATAAAGCAGGAGGGGCTGACGCACCCCAGAGGAGCTTTGCATTGAAATACCTTAAGCTTTTATTTAATCTGAAGGGTTTGGCCTCCCACCCCCCCTTTTATAATCAGCTCTTTATTCTGGAGGGGATAAAAGGTGACTTAAAACCTGATGACTGAATAGTGCATCACTTAATTGAGTAAATAGATTGGTTTGCCTTCTGCTTCCCAGCTGCCTTCTCCATTAAGATGTCCCCTGCCCAGCCCTGCATGGCCTCAGCGAGGTGCAGGGTGTTGGGATGGAGGCAGAAGCTCCCCTTTTGCTTGGGAAAAGGAGCAAAGGAAAATCCCAGCCAAGCACATTGGCTCCTGAGGGCGGCCAGCCGGCTACTGCCAACAGCCACGTGCTGGCCCTGGTCTGGTTCAGCTGCTTCAGTTACAAATATACATGATAAACATACATTAAATATAGTAATATACCAAATAACATATTTTAAAACTAAATATAGGTCCTATATAATATATATTACATATTTATAATATTACCTAAAAGAATTAGTGTGTATGTATGCATATACATTCATACATGAATGTATTTGGATGGAGCATGCAAGGAAGATCATGAGCAAGCATGCTGCCTGTAACTGTGCGTCATACATATATAATATATAATACAGACTACCTATATAATATGTAGAATACACTTACATAACCTATTAAATAAAAATCTGTTATACACATAGATATGCATATCTGTATCAGATATACATATAGACTTATATAGGTATATCAGGTATACACATAGACATACACGTTTATATGTACTGCATACATATAAACATACAGAGTATATATATAATACATATTTTATTATGTTATAAAGAGTGCATATATATGCATGCTTTCATAGGTATGTACACCTTTGAATATAGCTACCTGTATCTGTAACTATATATGATACTTACATTCACATATATATTTTTATATAGAATATTAGATATATACAGTATATATTTTATATAGTAGATGTAGCATATAAACAGATACATATACACATATATAGCTATGTAAATATTTATATTTTTTTATACACATGCATAAAATAATATACAACAATGCATGTCCATACATACATGGATACATATATAGCTTGTATACATGTATGTAGAGTTCTATATACACATAAAGTATACACTACAGTATATACACGTACACTATATGATATAGTGTATACTTATATATTAATAATTTCTATGTTATACATTTTATACACACACATATAAATTACATATTTGTATGCATATAATAATTATATAGCATTCACTTTCTATAGAAAAAATACTATAGAAAGTGAATTTATATACTTATATATATAGTTATATAGCTAGCTATGTATAGCTGTACACTGACAGACACCCCTGACACTCACCCCACTCCCCCCCTCCCCGGCTGCACATCCCTGGGTGGCCGCAGCCCTATGCAAGGCTTTGGTCCCCTGAGCCCATTAAATGGGGTTGATGCATTAACGCTGTGTGTGGGGCTGGACTCTTCCTGGGCTGCTGCAGGCTGGGGCCAATACAGATCATGTAGCACCAACCCAGTGCCCAGCTTGAGATGGGAGAGCCTTGGTCCTTAGTTGCTGTCCCTGCCCTGACACGCACCACACGTGCATGTGTCCAGGGATGCTCGGCCTGGCTCTGGATCCTGTCCCACTGCTGCTCCTGCAGAGACAAGCATGTAATTAATTAACTCATTCATGTGAACTGTGGTCAGTTCTGGGCTCCTCAGCACAAAAAGGACAAGGAGCGACTGGCAGGGTCCAGTGGAGGCCACAAGGATGATCAGGGGTCTGGAGCATCTCTCTTACAAGGAGAGATTGCAGCAGATGGGCTTTAGTCTATAGAAGAGCAGACAGAGAGGGGATCTCATTAATGCAGATCAGTATCTCAAAGGCAGGTGGCAGGGGGATGGGGCCAGACTCCTTTCAGTGGCGTCCAGCAACCGGATGAGGTGCAATGGCCATAAGCTAAAGCACATGCATGAGGATACAGGTATATATAGTATGTGCATATAGATATATATATTTGTATTGCTTTAGGGAGTGGATATATATGTAAAGAGTGAGCGTGTGTGTGTGTTTTCATTTCAATGCAACAGTCTTGGCCAAGGAGCAGTGATGATGAAGGTGGATGTGAAGAGCTAACATCATCAGGGCATCCCAAGGGAAATAACAGCCTCCAAGGAGGGGATTGCCTTAAGCACTGATAAGCAGCCTGGCCTGAGTATTAACCTCTGCAAATATACATTCAATCAACCCAAAACTATAGTGGGGAAAACAGACATTACAGGAGGCAGTTGGAGCACGCGGCACCCTCCCAGAACAGGGAGGTGTCTCTGCACCTTCACCCTGGGGAGCACAGTCACAGTGTCCAAGATGGCAAAAATCCATGTGGAGACTGCCCCGGCCCAGCCACGGGCACCACATGGGGCATCTCCAATGCCCTTCTGCTGCTGCTGCTGAGCAGGCCCCTGGGTGCTGTGAAGTTAACGGGAACTTCAGAAAGACCTGGGGTTTTTTTGGTTTTATAATCCTGTCTTGACTGATCTCCCTCACCCTCCACTGCCGGCCCTTATGGTCCCTGTGCAAGCTCACAGCACCAAAGCAGAGCAGGGTCCTGGTGGAAGTGGGGGACATGGGACCCACACTGTTATAGTGTCTTCTGTGGTGTTTTTTCAGCAGCAAGAGGTTGCAAAGTGGAGGATAAAGTCCAGCAACACCTGATGCTCTGGTTTAAAACTATCTCCTGCTCCCCCTGAGTCCCTGCTGGGCCCCAGATCCTCTTCATCTCGTGTCTCTGGGTCGCTCAATGCTCCATCTGCGATGCCCCAAGCTCAGACACCATGATAGCAACATGGGGAGATTCAAAAGCTACACCACCAGCACTAACCTTTTTTATTTTCCCTTTTTATTTTGGGTTCTCATTATAAATATTAACAAATCTGACAAAAAGTACACAGATAGATAATACTGAAATACAAAAGTCTTTTAGGATGCAGGTAAGGACAGTTTCTGCAGCCTTCACATGGTAGCAAAACATTGGTATCAAACATTTCACAAGGCCTGGCATGACAACCACCACTGCATGCAGCTGGGACGGACGGACGGATGTCCGCTTAGAAAAGACTGGGATACAAAATGAAGGGACCCACACACACATCATGTCCTACTCTACTTCGGTTTCATAGCAAGATGAGCTAAAACAAATGATGGATTGAAAGTAACTTCACCAGAAAAGGGAGGCACAGCCGACATGGTGCTCCTGTGGCTCTCCTGGAAGCTCAAACCCAAGGCAGGTTTTAAGGTGCTGGACCAGTGACAGACTGAGAGGATTATTTGGAACATCCTACTTGACACGCTGCCGGCATTCAAACAAAATCCATGCATATCTGGAGAGTATATTACAAATACTAAGGTATTAAAAAAAACCCTATGAATGTTGGTCCCCCCCATATCAAACAAGGTGTAACACGATCGTCACTTTGGAAAGGAGACCTAGGTTTCCAGAGATCCAATTGCTCTCCAAAGAAAGAAGTTGGCAACACACACACACACACACACAGAGCTACAGGGCTCAGAAGCTGTAGGTAATTGAGACTGATGGGCAAACAGCAGCTCTTCCTAAGAAATCATGGTTTAAAGGCTTCATAACTTGCTGGCAAGGTGCAGCATTTCACAGACAGTTTTAGCTCATCCCACCATGTACCAGCTCGTGCAAATGTGACAAAGCGGTGTTTGCACGAGAGCCAGAGCCTGATGGGATGAGGATGCAGGGACTGGCCAGCGTGGGTCATGGAGGATGAGAGCTGGGATATATTATGATAATATTATTATACTGTTACTGTGCTGTACACAGAAATTTGGTCTGGAAGCTGTTTGAGGCAGAAAATAGACCAACGAATGGCTGTGCTGGAGCTGAGCATCTCCACAAACATGAACACTGCTCAGCCCCGTGGCTCAGCTCACACCAGCAGCTCACAGCGCAAAGTGCCTTGGTTGGATTTTAGGTAATGGCATGAATTGGAAAAGGCAGAATAAGGGAAAAGTGATAGAAAAACTTAGCCTGAAAGCCAGCTTTGCTGGAAGAACAGCCGTGCTGGAGCATGGCTCCGGGGGCAAGGCATGGTTTCATTAGGAGAGCGGCTGCTTCCCGAGAGGACGAGCACAACATTCCTGGAAGGAAAGCAAACAGTCTTCTAGGTTACCAGAGGACACAATCATTCAAATGGAGGAGCTTTAAATGCATAAAAGACTGTTTAGGCCCAAATCACAGAGACTGACAAACCACCAGAAATATGGCACAATTGCCTTGAGAAAACAGTACCAGTTTTAGAGACACCTTTTGATCATATTAGATACATGAATGGAAATGATGCATTCATTCCTGCCACTGAATTACAAGGCAGCGAGAAGGTAATTCCGTAGAGCAGAGAGTTAGGAGAGGAGTCACAACTGCAGTGCATGCAGGCGTGTGGTGTCCATGTGCACGTGTGTGTGTGTGTGTGTGTGTGTGCATGCGTGTGCATGCTCATGAGTGTGTGTCAGGGTGCAAAGAGGCATTCTGGAAAAGCCTTAGGGGACGGGACCTGCTGAGCAGAGCAAACCACTGCTGCCCTGCTCCCTGGGAAGGGATTCCCTGCAGCCAGGCCGTGGCATGGGGTGTCCCGCTCTGCCGGCTGCCCCGGTACCACGATCCCCCGTATCCAAAGCCATAAAGGAGTGGAGTCCAAAGGCTGTGGCCGGCAGAGCCGTGCTGGCCCTGGAAGCAGCCCCGTGGTGCTCAGTCGCTGAGGACGGCCCCCGGCAGCTCATTCGTTAGCGTGTGCCAGCGCTCGATTTTCTTGTCCTTGTTTTTCAGGCAGTCGAACCAGTGCTTCAGCCGCTCACCCTTGGCGTTAATGCCCAACACAACTCCACCTTGAGAGACAGACACAGAGAGAGGGAGAGGTGGAGGTGACCATCAGCCCTGTGAGGGATGCTGAGGGATGCAGGATGGAGCCAGGTCACGCAGCTGCTCTCACAGCATCCGATGCCACAACCTGATGTGACACACGGGCAATCACAGCCTGGCTTCCCCAGCCCCTCATGGCTGTGGTCTGGGACCTGCTTGTGCTTGTGCCAAGGATTCATTGCAATTGCAGTGGCTGTCAGAGACATTGGGCACTTGTTAGCAATAAATCACAGTGACCAGTAACAAAATCACACGAAGTCTAGATACCCAATAGAGATAAATGAAACCTCCCCTTAAACCTGTTTTTTACTCAGAAGATCTGAAAACAGAAGGGAGAGGGGGATGCGTCTTCTCCCTGATTGGGTGCTGCTTGTGAAGCAATGAGCAGTGGGGCTGGCTGTGGGAGAGGAGACTCAGGTGCAAGAGTGGGATAAAAGCAGAAGAGAAACCCAGCAAGAATGAATGTGGGATGGAGAACAAGCCAGGTGGCTGGAGAAGTGCAGGAAAGCAGCAGATGAAACAAGAGAGCCACAGAAGGTGAAGATAAAAAGAGGCTAAGGAAGCCTCTGGAGTGCCCCACTCACCTATGAAATCATTTGATTTCCCGATATCATAGTCCCACACTGTGACTTCCAAGGTCTTTTTTGCCAGGTCCCCATGCTTTATTTCATAGCAAAACTCCTGTTGGGGAGCAGAGACAGAGTCAGAAGGAACCAGGGGGCTGGGTTGGGTTTTTTTAACTCCTTTTAAGTCTGAGGACTGAGAAAGCCCCTGGCTTTCACCAACCATCAAAACCCCACCTCATTGAACTCGGGGTTCAGCGTCTTCTTCTTCACCGCCGTCTTATGCTTTGATTTCTTGTCCTCATCTGGTTTCAAGTAACTGCAACGAAACCAATGCACTGTCACACACAGCTCCTGTGCCTGCTCCCAGCAAGGAAGGGCTGTGGGGCCCTCCCCTGCAGCCCAGGTATGCATGGGGGCAACCTCTGGCTGTGGAACAAGCTCCTGAGCAGAGGCAGGGTGAGATGGGGGACTGAGCCCCCAAACCTGCAGCTCCCTCCTCCCCTACCTGCCAAGATGCTGGAGATGGCTGGAAGGAAGCAGCATTTCCCCACGTTAGCACAAGACCATCAGAGCTGCCATCAGAGAGCACCGATTATCCCATCTCCAGTCCCTAGGGGACACTGGCACTGCACACATGCTCCCAGCTCCCAAACCCAAACACTTCCAGCCCAGATTAGTCCAGATTTGGGACTGTGTGACCAGTCTGCTCATCCAGAGCCTTGCCAGGAGACAGAGGCCACAGGCAGGTGTGTAGGAGGGAGCAGGAGCAAGTGCAGCGGCTGCAGCTTTGTGCACCGTTGTTACCTGCAGATATTTAGCAGCACAGCAGCAGCGTCAGAAAGCAAAGGAGATTAAAGTGTCATCAAGCAGACAGGGCACCTGAAATCTGTGCCATCATTCTTTTGTGCTGGTGCTGCTCCTTTAAACATCAGTTCTACTTCCTCGTTACACTTTCCAGATCTTGCTCATAATTAAAAAATTAGGGCTTGTACCAAGAAGCATCACTTGTCTATATCTGCTCTGATTAAAGCCCCGCAGATACAGTCTACTGCAGACAGCACAAGGGGCACCTACAAAACAACTGTACAACAACTGTAATTCTGTTAGTTCAGAGATTGAGCCTCCAATGAGCATTTAAAAAAGCAAGAGTGGATTTTTAGGCAAACACCTCCACTTTAAAGAACAATTCAATAGGAAGGTGAAAGCGTGCTGCTGATAAACTTCCTTACAGGCCTCCCGGGTGCAGTTTATCCCAGGAGCTCTGCCTAAACAAATGTCATCTCTGAAAGTGCCAAAGTCTGGGTCAGCACTGGGGGAACACAGGGGCATGGGATGGGCCCAGGGGTGCTGCCGGCCCTTCCTCACCATGACCCCCTGCTTTGCAGAGAGTGAGTTTGAAAAATGCTGTGCCAAAAAAAAACGGGAGCTGTGTCAAAAAAAAACAGGAGCTGTGTGGCTGCAGGGCTCTGAGTCAGCAAACCACCATCTTCCTCAGCATCCCTTAATAGCCCCAGGATGACACCACCTTCCCTGAATCACTTGGGCGAGGCTGAGTTGCAGCAGCCCATTACAGTCATTTAAATGTCTTTTCTTTTTGTTTAATAACGCTGGTATTTTTCCAGTCATTCACATTGGAGAGGGACCTGTAAATGTGCCCTCAGCTCTGCTAACCAGACCCTGGAGCCACCGGAGCCATGGGCTGCACCTAAAGTGCTATCTGAACTAATCACACACATACACACACAATGTAGTTAGAGCCTTTCCATGGATGATGCTGGCTTCCAAGAGTGAAAAAGCTGTGGATAACCCTGGGAAAGAAGACAAAGGTGCTCACAGCTGCTGGTGAGGTCCAGGACCATCGCCACAGGCACTGTCCTGCTCAGGGAGAGCCCAACCCCATGCTGACAGATGAGACCCACCACTGGCTGGGCTGGGGCCATGCAATCAGCAAAGCCCAACCATACCTGTCTGCCTTGGGCTACCCACTCTGCCCCTGCCACAGACCCTCTCCCAAGTGCCATGGGCAGTGCTGAGCCTGCCACGGGGCACCACGGCCACCATCAGCTGGCAGGGACAATGTGCTGCCCCAGCAGGGCCACACAGCACCGGGCAGCTCCTGCACACGTGGAGCTTTGGAGCACTGTGAGACAATCACTGGGCAGTAACACGCTCCAGGTGAATGCAAGCTCATTGCTCATTGCTCTCCTAATGAGCTCAAGTAGTTTCCACTGCAGGGAGAGACCAGAGGGGAGAGCACAGCCTCACCGGGACTGGCACGGCACGGAGCAGCACTCACATCTTGACGTAGGGGTCGGAGTAGCCATTGGCGTCCATGGCAGCGAGGTGGGCGCAGCGGATGATGCCCACCAGCAGCCCCTGCTTCTGTGAGCTGTACTTGAGGGAGATGAGGATCCGTCCCCGCTCCTCCAGCGACTTGTCCTCTGTTTTATCTATCTGGGGAGGGAATGCACGCAGTCTGGGGGCTGCTCCAGGACAGCACAGCCGCACACCCGCCTCCCCACCACGAGGAATACTCTGCCCATCCCTGATCACGTTTGAGGAGTCAAACTAACCCACTCTCCAACGTGCCACAGGGCCCACGCTGGGGAATGCTGGTCTGATCCCCACCACACTCACCGGCAGCTGCTTCTCCAGGCAGATGCTGAAGTTTTTGGTCTGGTTGGGCTTTAGTTTCTTCAGCGGGATCCGCGTCTCTCCAATGAACTCGTTGTGGCGGAACTTGTCCTCATCGCAGACCGAGATGCTGCAACAAGCATGGGGTGAGCGGGGCTGCTGGGGAGAAGGGAGGCGATGGCATGGGGCAAGGGGCTGCCCTGGCATGTCCCCCAGTGAGGGGAGGATTTCAAGGCCACCGTTCCCCAGGCCAGTGACTGCACCTCCTTCGTAGGCAGCTGGAGGACATAAATCTGCTGCTACAGCCTCGCCAGAGCAGCTTATGATGTTTAAATGTGACACCCAATGTCTTGGTCTGCTTCACCTCCACAGCAGAAACCTGAGGCTGCCGGGATGGATTATGGGCAAGGTCTGGGGAAGTAGGGGGATGAGAGAGAGAGGCTGCATCACACCATGTCTCACAGCTCCTTCACAGAGTCACAAACGCAGAGCCACCTGCACAACCCAGCCGGGTCCCACAGCCATCTCTCATGCTCAGACCCCGTCCTGGCCAGGGCTTCTGCACCCTTCGGGATGGCTGCTGCCCTGCAGGCACTGGGCTCCTCCAGGGAGATGCTCACAAACCCTGAACATCACAACCTGCAGTGCTGCAGTTGCTGAGCCTAACACACCCCAGCCCAGGCACTGTCAGAAAAGCAACCCAGTGCCTCAAGCATCCTCATGGCTCTTCCATTATCAAAGTCATCAGTGACTAAAGCAAAACTCATCTGAGCTACCACCAGCCAGGCTGCATCCTGCCTGGCTGTGGAGGCTCTTCCTAAACCCACTCTTGAACTACAGGGCCAGGAGAAGCATGATTCCCAGCAGGGCTCCCTCTCTTCTGACCTGAGGAGTTCCTGAGCATGTCTCAGGGCGTGCCCTGGTCCTGGGGATCTGGCTGCCCAGGCTGGGACACAGAGGGGGTCTTCCACCTCCTCTTCCACCACGCAGACATGGGATCTGCAGACCCAGCCCTGCAGAAGGCATCACACCTTGGCCAAGCGCAGCTCTCCCAGCCTTGCCGGGGTCCTGCACCCTGTGACGACAGCTACATCCGATGCTGAGTGAAGGCTGTTTTCCATGCAAAAGCTATAAATGCCTTTCCCTGAGCTGGCAGCTAATGAGTCATTTCTCTGCTGCTTCCCAGCCCATTCACAGCATCAGGAGAGACAACAGAAGAGCAGTTAGTGCTTGCAGGAAGACTCTGCTCGCAGCTCCTAAAATCCCAGAGAGGGTTCAGGAGGGTGGTGGCTGCCTTGTGAGGGACTGGCCATCCCCCAGCAGTGCTGCTGGAACTGGAAACATGGAAAGCCATCCCATCCCCACCAAAGGAAACATCCGGCATCCCTACAAGAACCACGTAGGGACCATCAGTACTCTACACCCATAAAGGAAAGGGGTTTCCCTTCCCTTTCCTCCTTTCCCCCCACTTAAAAAAAAATCTTCTTACAGTCTCTTCTCATCCTTTTGCTGCCTGATTTTTTCTTTCTTTTATCCACTCCTGTTGGTGCCCGTTTCTCATGGGCAGCACTTCTGCTGCAGAGACCATGCTCCACCTTGCTGGGTTCCAACAAACAGGACCTATTTGGGAAGGGCTAAAAGTAATTAAAGATAGTGACCTGCTATTCCACCTCAGAGTAACTAATTGCACCCCGTGCTTCTGGCCTGTGCAGTGCCTGGATGGTTTACCCATGGATGGTTTATCTGTAGATGCCACTCTCCTGGTCACAAGTGAATAACCAGGTGGCAAGGGAGGCATGGGAATGGCTCAGTCACACAGCACAAGGACCATTAGGGCGACGGAGTGGCACAGGAAGGGGGGGTGGCAAAAAGTAATCCAATTGGGAAGATGGGGAATGCTGCTCTGCAGAAAACCATAGCTGGATGCAGCGTTACTATAGATACCTGCAAAAAAAAAATCCTCACCCCACCACAACAGTAAAATCTTTGAAGAGAATCTCAAAAGCAGGCACAATATTTCCCATTTCCCTTCCTCCTCCCGCCTCTCTTTTAAAGAACAAAACCAAAAAAGGAGCAGCAGGAGCTCCAGACAAGCAGCAGCATCTGCCAGGCGTGTGCAACCCCACGCCCATCTGGCCAAGGCTCTGGGGAGGAGAAGCAAGCATGCAGCAATCGAAGCAGAGGAGAGGAGCGTGGTCCTCACCAGGAGCTGGCAGCCCGGGGTCTGTTTTCACACCCGGCCGTTGCAGAGCGATGTGGTCTCCTGCATGCTCAGGGGAGGCAGGATTTGGTGCCTGTTTCACCTGGTAAGAACATGAGTAACAAGATCTTCCCCTGACAATGTCTAGATATGCCCAAAAGCACAAGATACCAAATGCAGTGTCCTACTTGATGTGAAGCTCCAGAACCACCCAGGATGAGTGGAAGCCCAGGAAGGAAATGACTGGAAAACTTCAGCAGTGGTGACAAGGAAAGCATCTCCAGTGTCACACCAGGAGAAGCTGGAGAGCCCCACCGAGCCCTATTTCACTGCCCATGGAGCCATGGGAACCCACTTGCTACCACCTTACCAAGCAGCTCTGAGAACACCAGCTCCTGTACAGCATGCTACAGCTCATGCAAGCCCCTGCGTGCCCTCCCCAGGGATGACTCCTGTGCCTCTGCACCACAGAGCCCTCCTTCAGCAGCAGCAGGGCACAAGAACACCCCACAGCTGCCCAAGCTGCATCCCACTGAAGGCAACACACATCACTGGGGTGTTGGCCACCCCTTTGTCCCTACTGATGTCCCCAGCTAGTTAAGGTGTTTGCACAGACCCGAGTCCCTTGTGAGGCACACCTGCAAGACCTGGGAACTGCTGCTGTCTTCAAGCAGCTGGTGACACTGCCAGGTCTCTCCCATTTTCTTTCTGGCATCTCTGGCCACCTCTCAGGTGGGTCCCCTCTTTGTATGGTGACCAGAGGGGATTCAGACACAGTTTCATGTCAGCCCACCCAGTCCCTCTCCCTGGCTGCAGCTCATCTTCTCCAGGTGGGATTTTTAAGGTGGGTAGACTGGTGGTGCACCAGTGATGGAAGTGAGGGCAGAGAGCTGAGTCAGATGAGCAGGCAGCTCCGGCCCCAGCCCTCCCTCTGCAATTACACCAGCTTGAACTTTATTACAAGAAACTGATGTGATGGAATTTTATGCCTTGGATTAGAAAGTCAGCTCCATAACAAGCACCAAGAGGTGTCTCTGGCAGCCACACTCACCTGCCATCCTGATCCCTGTAACTCAAACATCACCCCTCCCTCATCTCTTTTTATTAATCCCTACCCCTTGAGCTCAGCTTTTGATTTGACAGCTTCCACTGAGGGGTCCCCACCTTTAAGTTTAAGGGCTGTGAAAACCACCTTGGAAGAAAACTAAGCAGCAAGTGAACAATCGCTGCTCACTAAACTTATTCTCCCTCCTACTCACCCTGGGCTCCTGGGTTACAGCCCTGACTCACGCACAGCTCAAGCAACCCCGCTCCATTGACTCACGACTTGCCCTCACACACACATTCCTCCGGCCTCTTTCCCATTGTGGAACAAGGAAAACAGGGGTCAATGAGGACCCTCCTCTACAATGCACACGCATGTAATAGGCACCAGAGTGTGCAGACAAATCTCCTGTAGCTAAGATCCTGAACAGTCCCTATAGCAACTTGGGAGGCTCTCAACGGAGGAGCAGATGTGCAGGTGATGCCTGCTTGGCTTAAGGACAGACAGTGCCTGGCAAAAGAAGAGAAAAAGGCAGAGTCCTGGGACCATCCAGCTTTCCTAAAAGCAAAAGGAGTATTCAGTGCTGGGCTCCATCACAAAATGCCTCAAAGTCTGAGCACAGCAACCACAGTAAAAGTTAGATGAAATTAGGAGTGTGCCTGCAGTTCTGGAGCAAAGCTCATTCAGCACTTCTGGAGTAAAGCAATTTGGGACCCCAAATCTCTAAGTGTCTGCAGTATGCCTATTAGACCTGATCAAATACTATTTCCTGAATAATATATTTAATGAGTCATGATGTTTGTCAAACACATGATTAAACAAATAATTCCTGGCATTCGTGAGCTAGCTGAGTATGATATGAATAATGCATCACTTTGCCAATATATCTGGATATGAATAATTGTATCCAATATCTGTCCAGCTCTGATATTTATTATGAATACAATCTATTTATTGCACATTACATGTATTATTTAAACGTAGGCGAGCGTATTCTGCCTATTCCAATTTCCCCTGTAGCATTTCTCTGCCTCCCCCTGCCATGCACCCTGGCTTCCCACCACCAGAGACTGCTGCGGCACAGCTGCAGACGGGGAGAAACGGTGCCTGCAAACAGGGACTGGAAGCGGGGACTGCAGGGTGGGATTTCCCCCTGGAGCAAACCGGGAACCTGCTCTCAGTCGCTGCCATCCCAGCCCTCCGAGTCCAGCATCTTTTGAGCGGCTCTGAATTTGCCTTCTCTCAGGATGGTGGGTGGTTTCGTTGCTATTAAGCCTTGGGCTAGACTCAAGGATATTTAATTCAATGAATGGATGAGACCTTTCAAGATCCTCCCACCTACTGTGTTTCATGAAATCTGAAGTATCTGGTGTTTTTTGAGGGGGTTGATTCATTAACAAAATCCTGCTTGACAGCGCAATTAGCTGGGCAGCCTTCACCTCTCCTTCTCCCTTGGGGGTGGCTCTCCTTGGGAGATGAACCCCAATGGTCCCAGGGCTTGGGTCTGTCACAGCAAAGTCACTCGACCAGCTTCGATGAGGCCACATGGGGATGAGGGGCAGCCTGCCAGGGCATGGCATGGGGCTGGGAGTCTCGGGCAAGAGGGATCCATTACTCTGCTCTCCAGGAGGCAAGGGATGCCCCTAGTCTGGCCCCTGCAATGAGGTGAATGCCACTCATCCCCCCAGGATGGCTGCAGGCACCAGCAGAGAGCCCTGTGCCAGCACCGCCCCACCAACCCGTGCTGGACACAGCCCACCAAGTGCCCAGGTGGGCAGGGAAGATTTTTGGGTGCTTTTCCAGCTTTGCTGCTGCACCACGTGCTCTGCAGGCGGCAGCGAGGCAAAGGCTGGCGGCAGCTTTGATCTCCACCGTTATTTTCACATTAAAGAGACTTTGCAAATCGCGTTCCCTGCCCCTCCATGAATCTCAGCACCGAGGAGGCACCCGGGGAACAATCACCTCCCAGACCGAGGAGAGCATCACTCATGCTCTTTCAACTACCCACAGCTGCCTTGCAGGAGCCTTGCCTGATTAGCACAAGGAAAGCCAGCGTCCCTGCAGCTTTGAAGTCCTCTTTTCCTGGCAGAGAAGGAGATACTTTGCCAAAATGATGGGCAGGCAAAGTGAAGCACCGAAGGCAGGACAATACACAGCATGGGAGATGCTTCCTACAGGAAGTGGCACCCACCACAAGGGTGAATGGCCATTGCCACTGGTGTTATGGAGAGGATCATAGAAGAGAAACAGCTCAACCCACAAATAAAAGAGTCCTTGCTGAGCCCCAGTCACCAGAGACCCCAGCCCATCCTCAGGTAAAGCAGAGATCCCTCCCCTGAGGAGGTGCAACATCTCCCAGCCTTGTGTCCTTCTACTCGATTCAGTACCTGGTGTCTGAGAAGTAGAAAACCCAAGCAAGGAATTCAAATAAAAAATGGATTTTTCTACCTTGCGTCTGGTTTGCGAGAAGTCTGATCTCATCTAAACCTGCCTCAGGATAAGTAAAATCTCCTTTGCCAATATCTTCAACCTCAAAGATGGAGAAAAGAAAAGAGGGGGTTGGGGAATTGCTCCTAAAGAAAACGAAGAGCAGTTGAATTTTAGGCCCCGGCTCCCCCATGCAAGATAAGAAATGGAGCCACAGTGCTCAGAAGCTTTGTTTTAGAACAGGAATTTCCTGGGCCATAGACAAGAGCTTGAAATCCCACCTGAAATTCTGCCAAACCCACTGGGCAGAGCAGCTGAACACAGGCCCATTGCCCAAGGGCAGGCTGGGAAGAAGCACCAAATGCAAGGAAGGACACAGGGCCACCCCACAGCAGGAGAGGAGATGGCCCACAGGATAGGTGACAGCCCCGCAGCAGAGGTGATGCCTGGGAAACCTTCTCTACCCAGAAGTTTGTTTCTTTAATTCTCTGGAATCTTTGCCAGGCAAAACCAAAGCCAGAAGCCCCAGCCCCATGGCAAGTTCCACTTCACAAACCTCTCTACTTCTCTGCTCACGCAACCTCCCCAGGGAGACAGCAGAGCCTCCCTAAGCCTCTTCCAGCCCCGTCTTGAGCCTCATTAGTGCTGGGGTGGTGGGGCTTGGGGCTCCCACACTTCTGGCAGGGACTGGGCTGTGCTAAATCGTGTTCCCTGACAGAGCCCACTCCATCTGAATGTAGTGCCAGACCCCAGCACTACACTTGGAGGTGAGGTGGGTATCCGCATGGTCCCCGTGGCCATGTCATCATGGGGTTCACCACCTCCATGGGGAGGTGCTTCAGCAAATCCCACTGACTAGCTGCAAATGCCAATGAATCAGAATCCTGCTTGGATATTCCTCTCCATATGGAGAGTATTTTGATCCTTAATTATCACCTAATTCACTGGGGTTAGCTGCTGGCAAGGAAACCTCAGCTGCAAAGTGCAGAGCACTGGAGAGCCTGGGAACCCCCTGCAAAGAGGCAGCTCCAATGGGTGTGAAGGCATGAGATGGACGGATGGCTCTGATGGCACAAAGAGATGCCAAACCACAGATCTGTGAGAAATCTGCTCACAGATGGGGAGGCTACCCCTGTATGAGCAGATGAGGCTTCACAGGGAGTTTTGCTCCTTGCAGAGTGCCCAGCTGGGAACTCACACAGGACAACTGCATGGCAGGCAGGCTCCAAGCTTCCCTTGCCTCCCTGGAAAGGTGCCCTTTGAAGCCACTTTGGGTAATGAGCCATTAATTGACCTCGACAGCAATCTCCTGAGCTCCCCGTGGAGCTCCCAGGACAGAAACGCTGTCTCCATTCAACCCATGGCCACAGCTGGCTCCCCTAAAAGCACCCGCAGCACCCAGGCTGTCAGCAGGAGCAGGGATGCGCTAATGAGGGATGCCTGTGGGGAGAAGGGCAAATCCAGCACACGTTTCTGCATGTCCCCCTGCCACTGAGCATCCCACACCTCCCTGCTGCCTCCCCGGAGCAGGTGAGTGCAGCTCTTCCCCAGGGAGAAGTAGCAACCAGCGCCTCAAATAGGTGGGGGTCAAATCCTTCTGCTCCCTGGTGCCTTTCAGCAAACAACTCAGCCAAACACCTCTCTACAAACTGATTTCCGTGCTTGAAAAGGCTGAAAACTTCAAAGCCCGGAGTGAAAAAATGGGGGAAAAAAGTAGCCAATAATAATAATAAAGCAGAGGCTTTCCAGCCCAAGAAGCCTGCAGTACTTTGAGCATGACTAATATTTTCCACGTGAAATAATAATCTGCGGCACTAAATTTCTCATCCCTATGCACTTTGCAGACAACAGGTAGGCTCTGCCCAAATTCACCTCGGAGCAAGACCTTTTATAAAGCTTGTCTTGGGGAAAATAACTCCCAGCGTACCTGCAGATAAGGAGGGTCAGATGCCAGCCATGGAGCTGACAAAAGCCCCAAGTCCGCAGAGCAGGATGTAAGATCCTCCTTTGTTCAACAGCAGATCTTACAGCAAATCCTCCTGCATAATGGTCCTAGATCAGAGCAGTGCTGGAGCAGCCCTGGGCAGGATCCATTCACAGGCTCCAGGTCATTCCTTGACCTCACCCATGTGGGACAGTGGGCAAGACACGAAAACCTTTTCATTCACAGGGCTCTGACCCTGCAAAGCAGCACCTCCAAGCTCACACAGCCCCTGGGAGATGCTTCCAGGAGATGCCGAATGCACAGAGACTGATCCAAACTAAGAGAATGGAATAAATACATACAAACGCTCCTTTTAGTCTGGCAATAACTCACAGATGCCTCCAGCTTTCTTGCAAAAAGCTCAGCCTTCAAAGGGCCCAGAACTTTCCTGGGGAGATTTTCTCAGCAAGACATCACTGCAAAGCCTTAACACATGCCCACAAAAGCTGGGCATGAAGAGGTTAAATCCAAATAACACCACTTCTACAGGCCAGAGTCCAGTGAGTTATGCAGGACCATGCTCCTCACCAGCTATTCCAGCCCAAGCTCGCAGTAAATCAAATGCTGGTCACCGTGGTGGTGATGGGGTGTGCAGGGCATGACCACCATCTATAGACTCTGGTGGGTAATAACTCTGCTATGAGGAGCTGCCAGGATCATTCTGTGGGGCTGGGGAATGCGGGTCCCCAAGATCTCCCCCAGGAAACTGTCACTGGGATAGGGAGGTGACCCTGAGGGGATACGTGTTCCCCCCAGTGCTGGGCTCAGCACCCCGCTCATCCCACAGGGCCCTACCGCAGGGTCTTGCGGATCATGTCCTCGTCGGTGATGCCGTAGTAGGTGAGCGTCTCGTTCCAGGTGGGGTTCAGAGTGTTCCGCAGCGTTTTGGTTCTCAGCTTATTCGCCTGGAAAACAAAGGAGATGGAGTTCAGCAGGACCCAGCCCCAGGCAGTCGTTTGGGCATTGATGGGCAGTGAAGGGGGAGAAAAGGAAGCACTGTTTGGAGATGAAGGGGCAATTGATACTATCACCCTTCTGCCCCAGTGCTGTAACCTGGTCAGTCCTCAATGGGATGGCCCAAATCCACCCCACCCACAGCAATAACCAGAGACAAGGCAAAGTGCTCATTTGCAAAGCAATCCAACCCCACATCCCCCACTCTGGGAACAGGCAGCAAAATGGGAACCTTGGCAGAGAGCAGAGAGAGGATGGGGATTTCATTTATGCAGCAGGAGAGAGCAACAGAGAGAAAAAAAGGTCTTTTCAGGTTCATTAAAAAATAGCAATTTGCTGTTCTGGCTGTTTATTTGCATTCCTGCTCCCAGCACAGCTCTCATTCCTGCCTGCCTCAAAATAACTTCCTTTATACACATTTTTTATCACTGGCAACTCTTTCCAGAGCCACAGCTCTGCAGAAGTGAGGGACAGCAGGGCTGTCACAGCCACTTGTGTCCCTGGCATGGATGGGGCATCCTGGCACACACACACCCCCCAGGTCAGGGGATATTGATCTTCTCACTCCCTGAGCCACCTGCTTCTGTTGGGGACAGAAGCAAAGGGCTGCAGGCTTCAGATGAGGCTTCTCCATCAGCACCCCAGCCTGGGACAGACAGGCAGAGCAGAAGTTTTCCTTCTAATTACACGTAAAGTCAGAAAGTTCAATCCCTGCCTCAGCCACTGCTGGGCATAAGGAACTCTCAGGAAACTAATACTTCAAACTTGTCTTGTGTGGCTATGTGAAAAGCTGCTACATTCCCCATCTTTGGGTCACCATCCCTGAGTCAATCTGAGTAGGATGTGAAGCCCGGGCTGAAGAAAAGAGCTTGTGCAAGTCACCTTGTTAGCATGTTCTTTCCCCACCAAAAGCACCCCAAACACACAACCTCTTCCAGATTCACCAGACAGCCACTGGCTGAGGAGCTGCCAGTGCTGCGGAGCCATCGAGGGACCACAGCACAGTGTCTCACTCCCAAACTCACCATGCAAAGCAGCTGCTGGGTTTGATATCTCAGAGACAGAGAAAACCTCTGTATTTTGTGCTGTGCTTCATTTAGGTCTGCAAAGCCATTTCTGTCTTTTAAAGAAACCTGTGCCCTGTGCAGCACTGCTGAAGCTGGGTGAGGAGCTGTGAAACACTGAGCACTAGGTTAGGAGGAGGATACCCCTGGAGCAAGGCACGATGCTCCAGGAGCCGACTGGGATACAGGGGCAGGAGGGACTCAATTAGCAGCAGCATCTAAAGCCCTGCAACGTCAATTGCTTTTCACATCACTCAGGCAGGAGTCTGTTTGCAGCATGGAAAGAGAAGCTCCTGGGCATCAGCCTCACTGAGACAATCCCTGTGTGCCCAGAGGCATGTCCAGCACTGACAGCACAGCGATGCAGACCAAAGGAGACTGCAGATGGGTGCTCTCATTTATGACCTGCTGTTGCTATTGATTTAATACCTCATTTGCCTTAAAACTTCCCCAGCTTTGTAAAATTGCTCCAAACAAGCCACTATGTCATACCAGGTTTCATCCCATACCTATTTTTTCTCCTTCCTCAGTGATATTGTGGCCACCACACCAGGCTCCAGCCCAAGCAGCAAGATACGTATCAGAGAGAAGAGCCTGCTGAGGGGTGACAAGGACAGCAGAGGAAGCACCCTGATGGCACACACTGCCTGCTCAGACCCACTGGGGCCTGATCCTGGGGCTCTGTGGCTCAGGAAGGAAAGCAGCTTTAGCTAAGAGGGTAAACATGTTGGGTATCACCCAGCAGCCAATGCTGCTCCGAGCAATGAATGCAAACTAAATCAAAGCAACTGAGCTCTGGGATAGCCCTTTTCTCCCACCTGGAATGATTTACTCAGTAACCAGCTCACTTGGAGACCTCTGCATGAGGTGAACAAATCCAGCCCTGCTTCCCACATCTCTGGTTTCAGCTCTGCAACAGGTGCCCAAGAGCTCCAGTCTGGGACAGAAACACTCAATGAACTTGAAGACTGCCCTGCTCCTGCTGGAATGACTGTACAGAAACATCCAGGCCAGGACACAGTTACCCCAGATGTGCTCACCTCTCCCAGAGCAGATTTGGGCAGTGCTGTTTGGAAACAAGGTGCAGAGACAGGAATCATGGAGCCAGAGGGATGTGTAGGCAAGGAGAGATCCCCACGGCTGCTTGTAGAGTCTGTAGCTCTTTCACTACCCTCAGCACAGAGCTTTCCTCCCGCCTCCCTCATCTCCATCACCTCCAGCAGAAATGCTAATCAATGCATTTGCAAAACATGGAAATGACAGATAATATCGCTGACAGAAATGCTTCTGGCTCTCCTATTTCCAGCAGAACTCGAAATGCGGTTAAAAACTCCCGCTTACCGCCCTGAACATTATGAATTAATTCAACTGAACCGTAACAAGTAAATATACCTCCCCCCAAAAGGTCTTTCCTTTAGTGTAATAAGAGTGCAATTGATATTCATAACACATACATTTAGCATTTAAATTCAACATCCCATCAGTTACACCAAGCTCTCACGATATACATTAATATCTTTAATTACTCTTCTCTCCAGCAAGTGCTGAACCTAAGTAGATGGAAATATTTCCCTTATGATTTAAACTCTGGTTTATTATGATCTGAGGGGGTTTAGATGCAAAAGAAAAGGGGGGGGGGGGGGGGAGGGAAGAAAAGAGGTGTTTGTTTATAGCTCTGGATCATTTCACTTGGTGCTTCCCAGAGGCTTCTAGAGCACAGTGTTCACACCCCCTGCTCCCAAGGGTGAGGAGTTAGGGCTGGATTTAGCCATTTAGCCCCAGTTCTTACCTCCTGCTGCTGCTCCCTCCTGGTTGCCTGAGTAAGAGCTGGGCAGGACACTGAGGTCAGCCAGTGAAGAGCTTCTCCCTGGGAAACCTCCCTGGTCTGACTCCAAAGGGAAAGGTGCAGCCCCAGGAAGAGAAGAAGTGAAAAGGCATCTCACCTTACTGGCTCCGGGGAGCAAGTGCAATTTGACATATGGATCCGCCAAACCATTATGGTCCATCGGCTTCAGGCCCTGGAGAGGAAACAGAAAACGCAGGAGTTAGGATGCTGGGCAGGTAGCGTGGCTTGGCTGACCCCATTTACTCATGCCCATTCCCCCGGGATGTTGTTGATCCACGGAGTAGTTGCAGAGTTTCCCCAGGAGTGGGGAAGGAGGAGAATATGGTTTGTGCAGCAAAAGCTGAGCACACTCAGCATTCCAATGCTGTCTGCGGTTTGTGCCGAGCTGTGGGAAGACTTCTCATCTGCACTTGGCATTGGTCGCAAAGCAGCACTCCTCTCTTCCAGCAGCTGACTCTGACATCCTGATCACAATTAATTTGGGGGTTAAGTAAATCAGCGCAGTGATTGTCAAGGTTCAAAATTACAGGCTTTTGTCATTTAATAATTGCTTCTGAGCAAACACACACCTCTGCTGTTGTGGTGTTACTTCTAAGCGCTCCCAGAGGGTGTGATAGCACCTACCTACTCTTCCTTATTAAGGCACAGCTGAAGGAAGAACAGCTTTCGGGCCAGTGGGAGGTTGTCGCCAGTCGACTGCCATGGCATTGGCAGGAAAATCTGGGAGTACTGGAGCACAAACACAAGGAAACACTCACTCTGACCATCCCTGATGCATTTTCTGCAAGACCGTTATAGCTTTTAAAGGATAATGGATCATGCTTGTCACAGCGATGCTCTGGAGTTGATCCTGCTTCAGGCAGAGGGAGCAGACAAACCTGCTCCCCGTCTAAACAAAAAGCAGGCTGAAAACTATCCAAGAGTGATGCAGAAACCCAGCCCAAAGCCATAACTGCACAGACTGCATGGAAACAAACTCCACAGGGTAGGGAAGAAAAAGGATCATGAAAAATGGAGCCTAATTTTTACCAGTTTTAAGTGTAAATGATAATGGCTACATCATGAAAGTCCTTGGATTATTTCCATCTTGGCTACAGGATCCTTGTAGGAGTTATAGCTAGGCTGTCTGAAGGCAATCTTCTGCCTGGATCAGAGGAGGGTTTCTCTGCAGAGATACCCATCCAACCCCAGCTCCAACCTGGGCATGGAAACCAGGCTGGGTGATGCTAAAGACTCGTCACACACTTGGTGTGATGAGCAGAGTATTCAGTGCATGGGATTAATGAGTGTGTGCAGCTGCCAGGAATCCACCTGGCAGGAAAGCATTTGTATGGGCTGCTGGTGGAAAGGCTGCGTGCAATGAAATGGTAATCATCAAGGCCTGGCTTTAGGCAAATTAAAGAGGGAAATGTTGGAGAAATCACTTCCATACTTCACACGTGTGAGATAAAACACCCCACTTAACCCAGGACACCAAGGCAGCCCCTCAGGATGCCCCATTCCACCCCTCCCTGATTTGCACAACACAGCTGAGGGTCTGAGCTGCTCCTGACCTTGGTGAGGGCTCTGCTTCAGACAAGCACACTGCCCTGGAGCAAGGGAGACCAAATGGTGCTGCCCAGCAAAGAGGATTTTGCTTCTAAAGCAGAGCCAAAAGGATAAAAATATCAGTAGCGAATGGAGGCTAAAAGGCTCTGCTTTAATTACAGTGCCTCTCAGGTGATGTCCCTGGCCAAGCAGAAGAGGAAGGCAGCAGATATGGAGGATGGGAGGAAGGTGGTGGTGTCTGCTGCAGATCCATAGGTAGACACTGGTCCCCAGGCTCCAGAGGGGATCTCTCTGGCTAGGCAAGGGCTCTCCCCAGCCTGAGGTGCCCTCCTGCCTGATGCTGTGCCATAAGTGAAACAGAAGCAAGCAAGAAAATTCCAATAAAAATGGATGGAGAAGGACAGGCAGTTCTGTACTTCACCCATCAATTCAGTTCAATTAAATTACCTTCTGAGGAGGCTATTAAAGGAGTTTTTTAATAGATGCGTGTTGTGGTTTAAACCCAGTCAGGCAACTTGTTCACTCACTCCCAGTGAGTGGTGCCGAGCTGACAACAATCGAGGTCTGTTACCCCCCCCCCCACCGGGGTTCTCCCCCATTCCCGGAGGAACGGGGAGGAGGATCAAAAGAGTGCAACTCCTACGGGTTGAGACAAGAACAGTCCAGCAACAAATCACCACCGCTACTATCAACTACAACAATGATAAGGGAACATAACAAGGGAAGAGAATACGATACCACCAGCCAAGAAAACGAGTCCCACCCGGAAGCCCGTGTCCTTCTGGGTAACTCCCAGTCACCCCCCACCCCGGGCATGACGTGCTGTGGTATGGAATACCTCCCCGGCTAGCCCGGGTCAGGCGCCCCGTCCCTGCTTCCTCACGGCTTCCCCTCCTCCCTGGCAGAGCATGAGCCTCACAGAGTCCTTGGTCAGGGTAAACATCACTTAGCAACAACCAAAAACATCGGCTTCACCAACACTGTTCCCAGGCTGGAAGTCAAAACACAGCACTGCACCAGCTACCACAAAGGAAAAACATGACTGCTACTGCTGAACCCAGGACAATGCGCTATGGAAGATGGAGTGACAGGAGCCCGGCAAATGCATCTTAATGTCACATCTACCTCCCTCCTGTGTCACTCGATATGAGTTTGGCAGAGAGCTGAATTTAACACGAGAGCAGCCCCAAAGGCTCTGCCCCACAAAGCTGCTTCTGTGGGAGCTCACCTCTCCCAGGCACCCACAGATGGACCAGCACCATTGCTTCCCCTGCACGGAGCACTCTCCAGCCCAAAGCTGCTCCAAGAGGCAGAGGAGGACCAAAGAGCTCATATATGAGGTAGAATCTCCCATTGGCTTCAGCCAGTGCAGCCCCAGCTCCAACCAGTCTTCCTGCCACAACCAATTTATGGTGCTTTGCACCATGGCACGGGTGATGGAGCTCAGACCAAGTTTCATTTTTACCCCTTCCTCTACCCAATCTCAAAACCCCTGCTGCAAACCTATGGAGACCAAGAGCCCTGCTGCATCCCAGCTGCTGCCAGCTGCTCTCCGTGCCAGTGACATTTAGCTAATCAATAGGATTTAATTACAAGTCAGGCTAATCGGGCTGCCGATTAACACCATGCTAGAGGCATACAGATATCACAGGAGACAGATTCGTTCCATCATTCACCCCATGATGAGCTGCCTGCAGGGTGAGCAGGCTCCCTGCCACCCAAAAACCAGCCAGGATACCTCTTCCCAGGCCAAGACATCCTGCTCTGAAATGGGGCGAAGTCTCTGCTTCCACTCTGACAGCCCAGAGGAAGCACACAGCTTTGAGATGGGAATTTCCCTGGAGTGATAAATATTTATGAGTAAATCCGTAAGTGCAAACCTCCAGCACTCGGTTTCAGTTGGAAGAGACGAGCATCCAAATGCTCGGCAGGATAGAAACTCCCGGGTGTTTTCTAGCTGCAGCTGCAGCCAGCAGTGCAGGGACAGGAGCCCAGGTACATGTTCACAGGGGCAGCATCTGCCCTGCATGGCCTGCCTGGGGCCAGGGAGCTGCCTGCACCGCTGCCTGCACAGACACCTGAGACTCGCCCAGGGCATCCTGCTCCCAAAAGCCGGAGACAAACAGAGCTACAGGATAGCACAGCCCCACAGTGGCTGCACTGCCGCAGACCTCTGTAGATCCTCACTATAGCAGGTTATTATCTCCCTCCATGCAACATGTTAGGCTTTGCAAAGCTCAGCAGAAAATGAGCCCCTCATCAAAGCCAGGGCACTGATAAGTTAATGGTGTCATTTTCTATCAGATTTTACAGGAGGGGGTGATGCCCATTGCAGCTCCCACATATGACAGTACGGATCAACAGAGCACAGGGTGCTCCTGCACGGCAGCAAGGGGAGAGCCCTCCTGCCAGCCTGCCACACGGTTGCTCCCGCAGCCACAAACAGGCTCCCACACTGCCCTGATTTATTCTCCCATCGATCTGAGCTGAGCTGCAACGTGCCTTAATTCAGCCGTGCCTGAAGCGTGAAAGGCAGGGTACAGGCAGGGCTGCTGCCAAGACCCAAAGACATTAGTGCAAGGTGGCTGTTGGCAGCCTGCCTGCTCCTGCCTGCACGGGTCCTGAGCTTTCTGCTGACCAGGGAGAGGCAGCAGGAACGTTGGGAACAGCACCACAGCCCTGCTCCAGCCTGGGAAGTGAGGGGGGTTCTTGGTCTTTACCTCTCCAGTGCTGTGGTAACCCAAGACAGCATCTGCTTTGTTCCCACAGCGCAGCACCAGCGAGCCCTGATGCTGCTGCAGTGGCCCAGAGATCACACCATTGCGGCAGAGTAACAACTTGGTGCCATTGCAGGCAGCACAGGGAGAGGTGCAGCATCTGCCCCACCTGCTGAGACCATACCTCGATTGTACCTGCTAAAGGCAATGCCAAAGCGAAGGACTGTCCCAAGAGGTTAAGGCTGGAGATGGATGCTGTTTGAGCATTCCTCATCCTGCAGAGGCAGAACTCGCCTTGCAATCCCGCACTCAATCCATTCATCTCCAGGAGGAAACAAGATCCTCACTTTCCAGGCTAGAGCCTGCAGAGGTGCCCAGCACTGCTTTCCAAAATCACCTTCCAGATTGGAAGTTCAAAGTGCTTGATGGCAGGGCACCTCTCTGTGCTATTAGGGAAACTGAGGCACCAAGCACCTTAATCCTGGTGTAATCACACAGCCTGGGATAGCCCCAAGGCTGCCAGCTTCCACACCCATACTTCCTGCAGTGAAGCAAACCTTTTGTTCCCTATTCCATCCAAACGTGGGGGTCTGGGAACAAGAAACAGCTCAGATGTCCCCAAGCATTGGGCACCAGGGCAAAACCCTGGTCAAGCTGAGTGGCCATCCCGACCTCCTGCACAATACACTACAGCAGCTGACGGCTGCAGAGCAGAGAACTGGTGGTGGAGCACAACAGGTTAGATTTAACCTGCCAATGGTGTCTCCAAGAGCCTGCTAACCCCTTCCCACTCCTCAGGAGCTGATAACAGGACTCAGGAGGGGCATCAACATATATAGAGTGCTGGAGGTGAAAAAAAATAGAAGTAAAATGATCTAAAGGGAGGAAAAGGGTTGTCTTGGGGGGGTTATCAAAGGGAGAAAGAAAAACATTTCTCTCATGGCTGAAGTAGTCCAGGTTTTAATGGCTGCTAGCAGTGACTGAAGCTTCAGGAGCTGCTGAAGCTGGGACACATTCTGAGGGCCTGAGACATGCACACAAAACCCCAGCCAGACCAGCCTCAGCCCAGGTCCGAGGGCAGTGCACATCCCGGCACTGTGCTGCGGCTTGTGCACATGGCCCCTGGCGTCCCTGGTCACCACATCACCTTCTCTACACCACTACTTCTAACAGCTACACCGATGGCAGCCAGGGTCCTGGCCCTTACCTTTCTGTAGTCAAGTTTTGGCAGCTTTCCCCAGGCGAGAGATGAAATGAGAGCGAGCAGATGGCAATGTAAATAAAAGAGAAAAATGGGAGAATGAGAGCAGAATGGAAATGAACAGGACTCGAACGCTTGAATGTCAGGGCAGCGGGGGGGGGGGGTCTGCCCACCCTATGAGTAGGGGCGATGCCAGTGCCATGTGGTGCTCCCAGCCCCATGGGATGGGGTCAGCAATTGCTATTCTGTTCCGCCAGCCCTGCATTTGCTCTCGCTGATGTTAGATCTATCACTTGCCGCTCGCAGGTCTCCTTCCTCTCCATCTTCCACCCACTGCAAACCCAATTAGAAATCTCCTCCTTGGCACCGCTCCTGAGTGCGCCAAGGGAAGCCGTACCCAGCGGCTGCCGGTGGATTCATAAGCGACAGGCAGGGGAGGAAGCAAAACTGCCTCTGCCCTGCACAGGGAGCTGTGGGTGCTGTGCTTACCCCCCAGCCCGGAGCAGCTCCAGGCCTGCCTGGGTAGATGCCTCCAACCTCATCCCCAAAGCCAAGCTTTTGTGCTTGTGGTCTTATTCCAGATGGGAAGAACCATGGGGCAGGAATGTGCATCCTCAGCATCCAGCTTAGCGCTCAGCACAGTGGGCTCTGGTGTGAGGGCTGCAAATAAGCCAGTTGCAGCTGGAAGGGAGAGGAGCATCCTATGAAGGCAAACAACATGGTCTCAACCTCCAGGGGCTCAGCTTACAGCCTGATACCCTGCAGTTTCTTCTGTCTTCTGCAAAAACCCGCTACCCTATCCCAAGATGTACAGGGACTTGGGTCTTCTTCCACCAACCCATCTTTTGGGGTCCAGCCATGTTGACCTGGAGCCCTTGCTGCTCTGGTCGTCCTGCATGGAGAAGCAACGAGGAACCAAGCAGCACCCAGAAGCACCTTTCATGGGACCAAAGGGACCTCAGTTATCTATTTCTGCTTCAAAATGTGCAAAAGAAACCCTAATTGCCTCAATCACACAGACAGCAAAGGAACTGAGGCAGAGCACTTTGTGGCAATGATTAGCAGCATTTAAAAGAGCCATTTATAAACTGACAGCCGGTCACAGCGTCAAGTAAATAACAACATCGGGTTGGGTGCTTTTCTAAAAGCATCAATAGCTGCAACCATCTCACCACGGGGATGAGCAGCCGTCTCCATCCTGCTGGAAACACTCTGGAAAGCAGGGATGGAGGGGAAGGAGAAGGCAGAAGCACTGGGAGTCAGGATGAAAATGAAGTTGGCAAAGGGAAAGTTGTAGTGGGGGACATCAACAGTCCCTGGTGGCCTCAGAGGACAAAGGTGGCCAGCTCTGGGCACACTTAGTCCTTGCTGTTCACGCACCCAGTGCTAAGACATACCTTGGCTTTATTGATCGTGCAGTGGAGAGCGTTGTTTTCCTGATCATAGAGCAAGCTGAAATCCAGCGTCCCCAGAGTGGCTGCAAAGGATAAAAGATGTTATTAACCTGCAGCCCAGCAAACACTGGCTTTTCTCCCTCTAAGCACAAAAGGAATGGACAAAGACGCTAGAGAAATGGCTGCAGACATTATAAAACATAAAACATCCTCCTGTAAGCCTGTTATGAAACACGGCTTCATGCTGGGAGGTTGGTGGGGCTGGTACAGCCCTGGAGAGTAGAAAGAGGGATGAATGACTGCAGCTTACCCCAGCACTGTAGTCAGTGCAGAGGCTTTGCCTCCATGGGCTTTCACACAGGTCACCCCCATCTATCAGCAGGCCCACTGCAGCCAGCAGCTTCCATTCCCCAGGAACTGAAGGGTTTTGTCTGGGAGGATCCAGGCACAGACCCACTGTCAGCACATCTACCCCCTCCAGCACTGTGGGCATTCCAGAATGCATATTTGTATACTGAGACCTTCAAGCAAATGAGCCACCAATGGGATCCCTTCCCAGCTCCAATTTGGCTGCAATCTGTAAATTAAACCCAGTGAGAATGAAAATACTTTTATGGTTAAAATAAAAAACACCTGCAGCTTTTAATCAGAGCAGCACTCCTTTATGGCACATGCAACCCTGGAATAGCAGTGATGGGGCAGCTCCTGGGACGGGACCACAGGGAAAGGGCAGGAGATCAGAACAAACCAGAAGAGCTTCAGCAGCAGAAGTGTATTTGGTTTGAGAAGGTCTTTCCCTTTGGATGATCTGAGCAAGTCATGCTAATCCAGAGCGGAGGAAAAGTCTTAAAAAGATGTTTTCCAAAACCAGGATTTAACCTTCTCCATGGCTTCTGCACCTGATTTGCACACCAAAGCCCAGACAAGGAGCGGCATCTCCCAACACAGCTTCACCTGCCATCAGCCTTGAACTTCCACAGCAGTTCAAGACCTGACAACCCACACTTTTCCATGCCTACCTTTCCAAAAGGGGTCTGCTGGAGTGCTGCCCTGCCGCCATGCAGCATCCCACCACTGTTTCCAAGGAAACTGCACCTTCGTGCAGCACACAGGTTCAGAGCAGGGGGGAAAGAATCCAAAACAAAAACCAGAACAATTTTGTTTAATATCAAAGCAGGGTTTGCTGCCTGGGAGGCAAATTTGACAAACTTTATGGCACGAAATAATAAGTGTCAATAGTCTCTGCAACCAGGCACCCTGGGAGGTGGCAGGTATTCAGGGGACTGAAACCTTCCTGCTGCAATTTCACAGTGATCTTCCGGCCCAAACCCAAGCAAGCTACAGGTTTGCCTGCTAGCAAATAAAAATCATTGCTCTGGAGCAAACATCTTGCCTTCAAAGCAAAGCAAATATTCAGAGCTATTTCAGAGCCAGAATAATGTACCCCCCCTTGTCCTGGACTAATTTCATGGCACATTAGCTACTGGTTTAGGTAAGTTATAAATCAGTGGGGTTTACCTGATGGGGCTCAGGGAAGATGAAGTGATATGGGATGAGGCAACACCTTGTGCATCACCTCTGGTTTTGGCCGATTGGGCATTTCCAAATGTCCAAAGTTGCTCTGCATCATGCAGGGAGGAAGAAAGAGCACAGCAGTGCCCAGTGTGCTGGTGGCTAGATGCCTCTGCCTGGCGACGGGGAGCTCACAGCCACATACAGCAGCATCACAGCACCAACCTGGGGGGGCTGGCACAGCCCACTGTGGTGGGGTGGGTGTAGTGGGAAGCTGCACAGCACACGGGTGACAAGCAAGTCAGCAAAACTCCACTAGTCTGTGTTTTCACTGGAGAGCGGAAAATGAAGCCTCCGGTTTCGGAGCCTCATCATTTCCACCTGCCCTTTAATCAGCCGCTTCCTGCCCGCTCCACCGCTTGGCCCTCCCAAGTTCAAGCTGTTATTTTATTTTTATCACAGAAGGAGGCCCGTGGCTTATCCTGCTGGATTGGGCAATTTATAAAACAAAAGCTTGGAGTGAAAACAGCCTTCAGCCAGGAAATAATGACAAAGCCTCCTGTCCCCTCAGTGCCACAACCTTTGCCTAGGGTGAGGGCAGCAGGGAGCCCTGTGCCAGCAAGACAGGCATCACCTAAAAGCACAGCAATGTGTTTTGTAAATGAGACCTCAGGTCCTGCTGCCCAGCACCGGAGGTCCATGAGCAAACCTTGAGCAGTTTCCTTTCACCCCAGAGCTGCCAGCAGATGGGAGGGCATGGACAGGGGTGAATGCCTTTCCCCAGCCCTGCTGTATTCTGTTCCCAGCTCTCTTCTAGCCCTGGAAGGGTTTTCCTCTATACAGGGGTATTTTTTCATTGACAGTGAGTCTTGATTCCCAAGGAAGGATCTGCCTTCGGCAGAGGGATGTTAAAACATCAGCAGCACATGTTGTGCTAATTGTTTAAAGTGCAGCCGTATGGAGATGACAAAAGGGATCAGGCTAACTCCAGCTGAATCCAGGGGTGGGAGCCCTGCATCCCACAGCAGCTCTGTGTGAACCCCTAACGGGACCACAGCCAGCCCTGTGCTCCCAGAGCGGGGAACACACCAAGTGAGTGGCCGGGCAAGCCAACACCAAACACCAGCATGGGTCTCACGACCCTCACTCCTCCTGCAGACCTGCTGTCTCCAGACACCAGGACTAGGACCGAAGCTGGCCCCAAGCAAAGCCCTCTGCAAAGTGGCTGAATCACCCTTCTTTGATTGATTTCCCCTTCCCATCCATCCTCACAGCTGAGATGCATCTTGATTGTGGTTTTAATTAAGGGAGTAAGTGCCTAAAAAAGCAAAGGGCAGCAATTAGACTCCAAGCACTGTTACTAGACATATTTAACTCGACTGGGCTATTCTGAACACTGCCCTCTAATCACACAGGCTGCAAATAAAAAAGTATAAATAAATGTTTTTGTCAGGCATTACAAAGGCAGCTTTACGCTCTCCAGACAGCATGCAGGATGTATCATTATTATTACAATTATTCTGCTCCAATGATAAAATAACCATTAGAAGAGCTGAACTCATTAGCAGGTTCTGACCTTCTTTCTTCTTCATGAATTGGGAGAGATTGATGGGAAGGTGCCGGCCAGGGTCTGGCATTTAACACACGTTCTAAAAAGGAAAATAAATCTGACTTGCACAGGAATGCGGCCCCTTCTCCCCCTCACCTTTGGGCATTCTGATTAATTCAGTGGGCCACAAAATTATCAGACGGCAGCATAATGGAGAGATGCATCTCCGGGCTTAGCCACAGGATACAGCGAGCGCCTGGAGCCCGTGGGCATCGCTGCATCCCAGCACAGCTCCGCTGCACCCGTGGTGGTGGAGTCGGCAGAAGTTGTCTATTGCTGACATTTCCCATCAGGGCCCAGGGAGACGGGGAGGCTGAAGTAGCTTCTATTTCTACCTGAGGGATGAAAGGCAAAGTACCGCGGTAACTCTTCTCTGCTTCCTTATCCAGCCCCTGTCTTTCGGGCTACGTACACTTGCCTGGGCTGCACAGTGCAGCAGATCTACCCCTTGGTGACCAGGGACACCCCAAGAAGAAGAGTTTCTCAGCCCAAGAAATGGCCAAGATGTAAAAGAGGCATCGATGCATGCAGAACAGACCCACAAGTTTCAGCAAAGCCCACAGAGGAAGGAAGTACATGGGCTCCTTACCTTCCAAAGTCAAGGAAGCTTTCACAGCACTACTGCCATTAGAAAGCCCAGCAAGGCTCTACACTAGAAGAAATTGAGGTTTGCACAGAAAAAAAATATCACTATAGAACTAATTAAAAGGAAGTCCAAGGGCCTTAAGTCCTCTTGCTTATCAGCGTTGCTGCTCCCAAGATAACCTGCTCATGGATTTTGTGCCAGGGAGATCAGAGTGGAGGAGTAAAAAGACTGCTGGGGATTGTCTGGATTAGCTCTTTCTTACAGAAAGCACAGGTTCAGTAACCTTCAGACTGGGTATTTTTTAATGCACTATAAAAGACAGGTCCCTATTCTTCCATTGCTTTAATTTTCCTCTGCAATGGAGATAATTTTAAAGGTCCTGAAAGGCAGCAAGTAATTCTGCGCACTTACAGCCCCATGTAAAACGTTGGTAAATGACTCCTCAGGAAGAACAGAAATTATTTCTTGCCATTTCCAAGCAGGGCTACAGAAGATCACTCTGGCAGGCAGCTGTGTGTACTCCTGCTTCCCTGGATGTGCATCAGTGCCTCAACCAGGTCCAGTGGCACACATGGGGCAGCTCCAGGACCAATTCTCTGGGCCAACACAGGGACCAGATCCAGCACACAGGCAGGAATCCCTCCTTCCTCCAGAGTTCCACAGATGTGGTTGAATTCAACAGGACCAGGAGTGAGGAACAAACACAACTTTTCTTTCTTGCAACTGCTCCCTGCCTCATCGTGGGTTTTTAATTTAAAATCTATGGCAATTAATATTGCCTCATTTTGGAGACACAGCGCCAGCCCCTGGCAAGCTCCAGAGCATGGAGCTGCTTCTTTGTGATGCTGGTTGATGGATGCTCATCAGCTCTTCTGTTTTCTCCAGGAGGAGTGTTCAGAGGAACACTTATCTGTTCAGAACAGTTCAGAGACGTAATTATGTTTTACAGCACTAAATGGTCCCTGATGTCAGCAGCAATTAGACTTTCGGCAATTTCAATTTAGAGATGGCCTTCAAATTTCTCCCTCTCTCTTCCTTTAATGAAAGACAACATTGCAATTAACAACCCCCCAAAATTGCCTTCAGTGTTAAATACAAAGATAAAAGATCTGGGAACCCCCTGGGCTCAAGTACATTGGAGCAAGGGGTGTCAGTGAAGGAAAGAGGGTGGCAGAGTCACCCTGGGACAGAAAGCTTCCCTGCTGGACACTGGGACCAGGAGAAGGGGAAGGGCTGGGCAGGCTGCTGGGGAGGGAGGAAGCCAGGGAGAAGGGAGACCCCTCATTAACCAGCAGCTGCATGGCTCCTTCATTAACAGAGACGCTGGAGGCCACAGCCCATATGCTCCCTCATCTCTGCTGGAGAAGGGATGCCCAGACAGACCCTGCCCATCCTCATGTGCTGGTCTTGCTGGGTGCCCTACATTTATCTCTAGCACTTTAGGGTGTCTCTGTCCATGGACACCCCCTGGGAATGAGCATCTCCAGGGGCTGAAGGATCTCTGGAGGACCAAGAGCACCCAATGTGCAACCTTCACCTAGACTGCTGATGGGGCAGCCAGCAGGAAAAGGTGAGACCTCACCAAATGCCAGCACCTTCCTGATACCGAGGTATCCTCCTGGAAACCAGACAGGAGCTAATCCAAAGCCACCCTGGTTAATTAACACCCTGTGTCACCCTTGGAAGGGCTACAAGCTCCCTGATACCCTTCACTCTCAGGTCTGACTGAGCCCAGGTCTGACACTGCCCAGTACCTACACACATTTCTTTGGCGTCAGCAGCTCGGGTTGTGATAGGGTTGGCAAACCCATGCTCCAGGCTCTGCCGAAATCAGCAGTGGTTTGTTTTGTTTCCTGTGTAAAAAAAAAAAATACTTCTTTTGGCCTTATCTGGATTGAAAAGACGATTCAAAGGTTATAAATAGCAGTGGCAGCATATGCTAAAGAGCTGTGCTTCAGAAGTAAATATCCTCATCATTTCAGTGCACATTTCCCCTCGTCATCTCTTCTTGCCTCCTCCTGTCTGACCAAAAGCATTGCCAGGTGACTTGCAAACCCTGCATCCCTTAAGACTTTCATTCTTCTTTACGTCTTTAAACAGCCAGTAATTAATATCTGCATGACAGCTTTGCCTGCCTAATTATCTTCTTTGCTCAGAATGAGAGTCTTCCTAAATAACTTCTGTGTCGTTGCTTGCAGCAGGCGTCACGAGCAGCCATGCACCAGGACAGGCCTCTCAGCTGTAGTGTGAAGTTGTTTTTATGCTGCTGCAGCTCAGGAGATCACAAGCCTGCTCCACCCATGAATAAAGCTGGACGTGCTATAGAACTGGCTGGGTTTGTACACATATGAATAGCCTCGGAGCACTGGCAGGAACAGTATGGAGTAACTCTTCCATAAACACCAGCTCCCGCTGCATCCCCTTGCTCTCAGGCTGCCTCCCCATCTGAAAAACCAGAGCCAAACATACACAGAGGAGGAAGGAAATTGCCCAGCACTGTCCACGGCCTTGCTCCAAAGCCAAACAGCAGCTCAGGGAAATGAAGCGTTTCTTCAAGGGCTAGAAACTTGCCTGCGCATTAGAGAAGGGTGGGAGCTGCCTCCAATGCTGTCCTCGGGCAAAGAGAAGCTGCAGCAGTGCTCCCTCAGTGTCCACGTTTCTACCTCTGTGCTGCTTGTGCAGAGGTTTCTGAGACCCTTAAAAATCCATCAGGTACAAATTCACCTTGGTGCTGTGGAGGGGAAAGCACAGGCACTGGAAGGGCAGGGATTTCGATTGGAATCAAGGGAGATGGGAGGCAAGACCCAGCTCCTCGCAGGTGGCACATTGCCACCTAGCTGGCGTTTGCTTATTTTCCTTGCGAACCAAGTTCCCCCGGCAGCATGCCGCCTGGCTGGGTGGGAAGCATCCCTGGCGGCTGCGGACCCCAGGGGACACAGCACTGCTGCTGTCAGCAGGCACCAGCCAGGGGAACCAGAGATGAGGTGACAGCCGAGTGTCCCAAGATAGGAGGAGCGAATCCCCTTCCTTCCTAGCCCCAAATCCCTGTGGGTCCTCCGCTCACAACAGATGCTAGCACTGGTCCAACAGCACAAAACCACCCTTCTGCAGGGTTTGCACCACACGTTTCCCCACCTCTCCTGCCTTCTTCCACCTCCTCAGCAGTTTCATTAGGGACAAACCTGCTGCGGGAAGAGACCTGCTCTGTACAGCTTGGGCTCCAGTCCTGGAGCATCCCTGCAGACAGAGGATAGAGAAGGCATAGAGCAGTGATGAGTTCTTCTTCCAAGAGCCTTGGGATGGCAAAGCGTGCCAGCCATGACCCTGCAAATCCTCACAGCAGCGCTGCTGGCAGGTCTGACGGGAAGGGCTGGCTCCACGCAATTCCCAGTGCTCCCAGAGCCAGCCCCAACATCTCTGCTCATTATCTGCTCTGTTAGCTCCCTGGCCCTGCCTGCTCCCTGCCACTCGCTGCATTCAACAGGCTGGTTATGGCTGCCCCACCGGGACCACGCTTGTTTTCCTTGGCACTTCTACAGCTCCCCTGAGCGCTGAGCTCCCTGGCTCCACAGGGCTGCAATTGTGGTGCCCTGAAACACTGGCCTCAGCCCTGTATGTCTCAGAGCCATCAACCTGAGCCTCTGCAAATGTGTCCCAGTGAATGGTGCCTAAATGACCTGCACAGCTCCCTGCAGCCCTTCCAGGGAGGCAGGGTATCAGGCAAAGAGGCTGGCAGCTGCCATCCAGCCCCTGCCCAATGCCACCCTGCAGTGCTGCAGTGACTGAGCAGCACAGTCCCATCACCCATCAGGCTGGTGCTGCTGGAAACCCAGAAACATCAAACTGGAATGAGCATAGGGGAAACCCAGGCAAATGCTGCATTTCTCCAGGCAGGGGCAGCTCTTGTCCTCCCTCCCAGCCAGCCAGCACCATCACAATGGTGTTGGAGGAGAGAAACCTACAGGCAGGTGGCACAAACGGGAAGGAGCCATCCTCTACTCCTCCCAATGGATCCTGACACAGGAAAATCCCTCTCCCTGCACCTCTGTGAGGCTGTGCTGGGAGCATCTCTGGGGAATGAGGTAAGATGAGACCTTGCCCAGCAAGACCTTGACTTGTGGGTGCTGCACCCAGGCTCCAACATCACCATCCCTGTGTGTCACCTGAGGGAACTGTCACAACCTAAATCCCAACCTGTCTGCTGTACAGGCGGAGACAGGTTCCCCAGGGGGAGTTTAGTGCAGGTGACTAATACAGCAGCCCTGAATCACCCACCACGGGATGTGGGGGAGCTAAAAGCCACTCCATAGCGTAGCGGATGGCTCAAGCCAGGCCGCTCAAATCCCCTCCCAGCTCCTTGCCTGGAAAATGGGGCCAGCGAGCCCTCGCCTGGCTTTGCCACTTGGCCACTGAACATGGAGGAGTGACAGTCTCATCCTGCCCGTTTATGCCAGCCAGTGCCCTGAGAGCAGCTGAGGCCATCCCATGCTGTCCCCAGAGCTGTGACACCAGCAGTCCCACCTCCCCGCTCTGGCACTGGTGTGCTTTCACCCGCCACATCTGGCAAAGCAGACCCAGCAGTTTGCCTGACACCTGTTACGCTGTAAGAAACACTCTTCCTAATAGCAGCTGGGGCGAGACAAACACCTGCCGGCCCCAGCACTGAGTCAAGCTGCTTCCAGCAGCGCTGCCAGGGCTAAATCCAGAATGCAGTGCCCTGGGCAATTTCCATACAAGTGCTCAGTGAAAGCGCTGCACCCCATGGCCCCAAGTGCTTCAGCTCCCACACACACCTCTGCTCAAGAAGCCCAGTTGCTCTCATTTCTATTGCTGGGGTGAGCAAAGACGATCTAATGATGAGAGCAGAAAATAACCCAAATCCGGTTAAAGTCACTGTTAACTGCCTGGCTGGGACAAACGCGGCTTAGCAGAGATGTTCTCCCTGGGAGCACAGCGGTTCTCAGCTCCTGCATAGAGAGCATGACCCTGGGATGGGGAGAGAGGGAGCATTGGTCTGGCTTGTACCCAGAGCCCCAGCCTCTCCCAGAGCTGGTGGTGAGCAGGCAGAGGGGAGCACAGGGGTGGCTGTGCCACCCTGCAGCAAGCACAGCTCTTGGGGAGCCCTCTCACACTCCAGGATCTGGCATAGATGGCAGCAGCCCAGGCCAGCCCGGCAGAGAGGGAGTGATGCCGGGGCAGGGCTGTGACATTTTGCATAGGAAAAGCCCGACGTTGGGCTGTAAACAGCTCAGCGTTGTGGGAGCTCAGCCTCCCCTTCCCCCAGGACGAGCATGCAGCACTGTTCAGCAGCACTGACTCCCTTCCTCAGCATCCCACAGCTTCAAACTTCATGCTCAGTCCCTCGCAGGATCTGGCCCCTAAAGGCTGGGCTGAATGGAGACCTTGAGTTTTAACCCACCTCAAGGAAAGCAATGCTATCCCAAATCACCGTGGCTGGCCGAGTCTGACACAGCTGCTTTGCAGCCTGCAAGGTCCAGCAAGCTGGATGGGAAGGATGTTTTGGGTGGGAAGGGGTTAAACCTCACTGCAAACACCTGCATCTACCAGAAGCAAAGCCTTCTGTTCAAAAGCCCCCCCCCCCCCCAACCTCACGGAGGGTTCTGTCTGCAGCTGGAAGGTGAGGAATGGCACACCGGAGTTTGCTGAGGGAGAGGGCAGAGATTTCCCAGGCAGATATCATTCCCAATGAATCTCTCCGATCTGGAGCCGGGTGATGCTGGAGTGTATCACCAGCTAATCAGCAGCGTGGCTAGAGCAGGCTGCACCACCGAGACAGATTAACCGAAGGGTTTGAACCCAGCTGGCAGCCTTTGGAGGCAAGCAGCTGAGGAGGGATGAGGTTTCCACCACAAGAGCAAAGCACAGCAACTGGTGGCTCTTGGGAGACTTCCCTAGTTTGGGTTCAGCGGCCAGCCTAGCTGCAGCAGGGACACTCCCAGGGCCTCCCTCCACCCAGGGCAGCACCGAAGCAGCGCGGTGACAGCCTCCCTGGCTGGAGCAGAGCTTGTCACTGCTGCAATGTAATCCCAGGGACAGACAGTGTGGCCAGCAGCCGGGCAGGGTGCAAGGCTCAGGCAGTAACATGGGGGACCAGTCCCTAAGACCCACCCTTCCCCTCAGCACCCAGCAAACTCCTATGGAAACTTGGAAACTCACTGCAGTCATCGGACTCGTAGCCCTCGGGGTCCACCACCTCCTCGGGTGCCTGGCACTTGGCTGGCTGCTCCGTGGGTGTTGTGCCATATGCCCCGAAAAGCTGGTCCACGTCCTCATCCTCTTCGCGGGGCGCCTCGGCGGGGCTGACAGAGGGCTGGCTGACAGCGGAGCGCAGGGTGCTGCTGCGGCCAACACCAGCGGGGAGCCCGCGTGGGAAACGGGGGAAGTAGTCGGAGATCTGCTTGATGGGTTTGATGGGGCCGGGGCAGACGTCAATAGCCATGTGCTCCTGGATACTTATGGTCATTTTCTCTCCTTTTCGGAGTGTCATGCATGCGGCTGTCGCTGCCAAGCCTCGCCGGAGAAGCCCGGACCGTGCGTGAGGGAGCCGTGAAGTTTGTGCTGAAGGAAGCAGAGGCAGGTGAAGGGGGAGGCTCCGGCGGGCACCTTACGTGGTTCTCGCGCCCTGAGCCTCAGACGCCGCACGCATGCTGCTGCTGCTGCCGCCAGCTCCAGCTCTCACACAGCCCCTGATCCTGCCAGCGCTGCCTGTGAATAAATGAGCGAGACGGAGAGACGGATAAGAGGCAGGGGGTGGGCTCTCGGGTGATGTCACCAGCTAGCAACAAAGCGGTACCCAGCAGCGGAGGAATGAGGGCTGTGGCCGGCCGCCAGCGAGGGCGGCCAGCCCCCTGCCTCTTCCCCAGCAAAGCCCCGCTGTGCCCGAGGGGAGCAAAGCAGAAGCTGGGTCGAAGCACACCTCCCTTCACCCCATCTCCCTGCCTCAGCAGGGTGAGTCCCCACCAGACCTCTCCGGAGAAGGGAAGGTCATCACGCAGGGTCAGGAGCCGCTGTCCTGTTGCGTTGCGTTCCCTGGAGCTGGAAGCAGGGCTGTCCCAGTCCCTGGAGACATCCCAGCTCACAGCACGGGCGAGCCAGAGAGATGCTCTGTGCATACTGAGCAGGGGCGCGGGTGGCACGCTGCCCACTCACGGCTCCAGCCACACTGCTGCTCAAAGGGGTCGCCCTGATTCAGTGCCCTGTTGCTGCAGCAGGCTCCAGTCCACACAGCAGTGCCCCCTCCAGTGCTCAGCACCAGCTAGGCAGGCTGGGTGAGCCACCCACAGCCTCTGGGGCCGGGAACGCACAAGGGACTGAAGCAACACATGGCACTTGCTCACAGCACAGCCTCTCCCAGCCAGTTTGTGGCTGCCGGCATAGAGCAATGCAGCAGGTAGATCATCACAGAGGAGAGAGCAATGAGTAGGGCGAGGTCTCACAGCCAGTGTGGCCACGCTCAGCACTTCTCTGGCAACCTTTCCGGGCAGGGACAGAGCCCCATCACCAGCCAGGAAGGTCACAGGCTCCCTGCAGCCTGCCACAGGCTCCTGGGAAAATGCCGAGTTGTGGCTTGCTCAGGGAGTTGGTCACAAACTGGTGTTTTTACCTAATCTCCTCCTGGGTTCACATCAATAAATCTCAGGTTCCAAAAGCTACTGGAGGTGGACTTTTAAGCAAGGAGTGCCAGAAGCGAAAGGCTGTGAGAACATGGAGCAAAATGCTGCATGGAAACTCACCTTGCCCAGGAAAACGTATCTGAAGTATTTTGTAGGGACAACTCCCCCACTACAAACTTTCTGCTGACTCAGGTGTGGTGGGTCTGGCATGAAGCTGGGACACCCACCACCACGTAACGCTGATGACAGTCCGTACCACCAGGTACCCTGACAACACAACAGATGCCATATATCAGTGCACACAGAACTGCAGTCTCCTGCAGGCAGGCATGCAGATGTCTATTAAAAATAAAGCTCTGTTCTTTGGAGAATTTTCCCCCAAACCCAGCAAAATCACACCCAACCTTTTTGTCAAATTAAGAACTCAGTTTTCACTCAGGTTTTGGTAAATGTTAATGAACGTCCCTGACTCATAACATACTGACACTAGGCAAACCACCCTAATTTACTTCTCACCAGGAAGCAAACATTTCCCTCCTGAAGCATCCAAACTTGTCATCGCTCTGTACCTAGGACATGATGCACACAGATGCTCTAATGATCTGCGAGAATGGTGACCTCTCAGCTGCTCCTTCCTCTCTCGGCCATACATTCACCTCCAGGCAGCTCCCACCTCTTCTGTAGAGGTGATGTGTGCTGCCCTGCCAGGAGACAAACTGCTCTCCTGCAACAAGGTCCATCAGCAAATCCAGTTTAACCCCCTTCCCACATCCAAGGACTCTGAGTATATTAATTCAGACGGAAATGCCACCTGCTTCACATTCACGTGGCCGAGGCTGAAAATCCTGCGGGTGGCAAGATGATGGGTAGGAACAACACGGGAGGCACAAAATGCTGCCTCCAGGTTTGGAGCAGCCTGAATGTGCTCATCCACACAGGCTCCATCTTTGGGTGCAGCATCCAGGATGCAGTGTGGACGCAGACAGAACGAACAAAAATTGGGCCCAATGCCCAGAAAATAGCAGCAATTCCCTCTAAGAAAGGGCAAACAAATAAATAAATAAGATTAAGTTATATATGACAGCCTAATATTATTATCATCATTACAAAAGCATCATTATTTTAAATGTTTCCCCATAGAACATGAGACCCAAATAGACAAGGATTGTTACACAGGTCAGGAAGTCAAGGTTCTGGGGGCTAAGGTGAGCCCCCTGAGCTCTGCCTGCTCCTGTATCATGCAGCACCCCAAAAGCTGCCCTGCAGTGCTGACAGTCCATAGCCAAGGCCCAGAAGCAATGATGGGAGATGCTCACCTCACTCAGGGATGCAGAGAACAACCAGAGACACAAAGGGCAAGGTGCAAATGAAGACCAGATTAAGGGAAAAGCAAAGACAGAGCTGAAGCAGGCAAACCTCCCTGCTGCCATGGCAGGACTGGCCCCCAAAGGAGGCTGCGTCCCCAGACTTTACAGACTGAAAGAAACAAAACCAAGACTTGCTGCTAATAGTCCAGATGGGACTTTCTAGTCTCTGACTGATCACAAGCCTACTGAAAGCAGCTGGAGCTCTCCCTTAGCTTTTAATGAGTCCCAAAGCAGCTTGCTTTTTGATAAACCACATTTTTCTACCTTCTCATACTGCCTGAATATTTCCTCCTCAGCTGCACAGCCTAGTATTTACTGAGGGCTCCCCAAATATGGCACACCCAGGCACCTAGGACTGGCATGACACATGACAACATGGAAGGTAAAAGGGACAAAAATAGAGAGTTGAGCTGGGAGACAAAAGTAGGGCTCGGAGATACAAAGCCAGTTTCCAGGTAAAGCTTTTAATTCCCACCGTCTGTCTAATGCCCTGGAATGTGACTTGATTTGATCCCTCGCTCTGCTGGGGTGATTCAGAGCTACTGTCATTGCCTACACACACGACCTTCATTTTCCTGAAAGGGGGAAAGATGGCATCCTTGCAGCCCCACAAGAGCAGGGGGAGACAGTTTATATGTTACATTGCTGAGTCCAGCACTGGAAGTGAGAGCCCTGGCTGCAGAGAGCCAAGCCTCTCTGCAGAGGGATACCCCATCCTTGCATGAAGGGAGGACATCCTTTAGAGAAGGCGACAGTGGCCGTCACAGAGTCAACATCACAGCAGGAATAGGGTGATGGAAAAAAAACACATTGTCCCTGTCAACTGCCACATTTCCTCCCAATGGTGTGTGCAAGCTGGGACAAGATCCTGAGCTCAGCACCCATGACAATGCACTTTAGTGGCTTGTTCTGAGGTGCAACAAAGAGATATGGCTGCTCACATCAGATGAGGGCATGGGCTGATGTGCCAAAAGCATCCCATAAAGAGAGCTGGAACACGGATTGCAGGAAAAATCACTCCAACTCCAGCCCAGACTCAGAAAAGCATCGATCCCAGGACAGCCTAATCCAGGTTTCATTTCTATGTTGTTCTGAACCAGGGAACAAGCAGAGGCTTAAGCACATCCCAAGCAAACCCTGTGCCACTCACTCACCCCATGCCCAGGGCAGAGCCATGCAGCAGCCCAGCTTCTGTGACCAAGGAGCCGTCCTGCTGGCGCTATGCAGACGGGCAAACAGAAGGAGGATTCCTACAGCAAACAAAACAGTAGCACATAGATTAAACATGCATCCAAAAATACAGGCTGTCCTCAGGACACACTTCAACCACATTTGTTTCAAACCCTAAGCATCAAATTCTGCTGTCTGTTACTCCAGGTTTATATCAACAAGAACAGGGGCTGATTCGAGTTGAACCAATTCCTTTCAAATGAAAAGCACAGCAGCAGGACTGCACATCCCATCACTTCCCAGAGTCAATGACTGACCCACGGCTTCTTTATTTAAACTTTCTCAGCTCAAACCCAAACAATATCACAGAAACCTTCTGCTCTGCTGCTGGAAAAGACATCAGCCTGAAGAGCGCGTAGATGATGCCAAATTAAAGCCTTGTTACGAAGCCGGGGGGGACTCACACTGCAGGTTGGGAGCAGGGAGGTTTGACAGTCACCCAGGGAGGTGACACAAAGCAGCAGAAGTCTGCACAGCCCTAGTTTGCTTTTTCCCAACCATTTTAAGTCTGTGTTAAACCACAAGTACCCACAGCCTCAGGCATGAGAGGGTGCCAGCAGGTAACACCAGCTCAATCTGGTCGCAGGGGTAGGGAATATCAACACTGCCAGCCCAGCTCTGCCGACACTGCTGGAAGAGACCCCTCCTTCCCTCTGGGGTGACTCAGGAACTCCATTGTCTTCAGTCCACCCTGCTTGTTGTATGAAACATACTTATTTCTTCTTCGAATAAGCTTAGCTCCAGTGTGGCTGTGCTCATGGGAAGGGGGTTAATTGGAAAGCAACATGTGCTTTGCTCCTTGGCTCACTCAAGGCACTGTCTTGTGGCTGATGCACAGCTATTGCCAGTCAGGTTGCTTCCCCTGAAAGACCTCTGCCCTCAATTGGTGGGGAGGCTTGGCTGAGCCCACCAAGTGCATTGTGAACCCTACCTGGTTAAACACCCCTTTCATTTGCTAAATAAAGCAATAATAATAACAATAACTAGGAAACTTGGCTAAATAATCCTAAGAAGCTTACTCCAGGCTGTACCGATTAAGGTTCCCCAGCAGTGCCCATGTCCCAGTGCACCCTGGTCCCCACTGCTCCTCTGCATGAATAATTACGAGGTTATCTGTGCTACAACAGGCCTTGCTAACAACCATCATTCAATAAGATTTAACCAGCAATTATTAGCTGGGAACAAAATCACTGTGGTAAAATACAGCCCACACTCTATTATAAAGCAGACACAAACAAACCCTATCAGAAAGCTAGGCAAAGGGCAAATGCCAGCAAGAAAGAGCCCTCTCCCCTCAAAATACTGCTGAAGGTTCCCAGAGACCTTGTGAAACACCCAGACAGTAGCAAGGGTGGATGGCGTCTTCCTCACTAGCACTTTGCTACCCACAAATGGACCTGCAAGGGAGTTTCCAAGAGGATACGAGGAGGTAGGGAGGCATCTGCTCTCATGTGGATCTTCAGTGCCATTCAGGATGGGCCCAGAATAGCTAAACTTTCAGAAGGGGCTGATGTTTAAATGTGTAGCATATGTTGCCATTTCAATGTGAATCCCAAAATAGTTGGTGTTTTGTTTTGTAATCTTAATGCACTGGTTTTTGGAGTCCTCTGAAATACCTTCAGGGAGGAAAAATATTGTGCACCTGCATCCTGACGTACCATTTCCAACACACTATCAACCACAATAGATAACCAGCTGCTGTAAATATTAGGAATGAGCTTTTCTTGACTTTTTGCTCTTATTTCCCTTATGGTTCTTGAGTTCCCTCTAGCTCCAGAGCCTTAGCAGGGTTTTGCCATCACAAGGCCAGGCAAAGCCACCTTTTTGCATCATGTTGGCTCTTTTTGTTATGTGCCTGTAAGCTAAACATAAATTCAAGGGAGGGGAGAGTTCTGTGTAGCATCAACTCTTATTAGGCTAATTTTATCTGCTCTCAGTGCCTTTCTGAGCTGGAGTCAATGTCCTCTGAGATTATCCAGCTGCTGTGTCTTAGTAGTTTTACCCTGCTTTTACCTCTTCCTGATTGTCTCCCAGCTGCAGGAGGATGACAGCATCACTTCTCCAAACTTCCCAGGTAGCTGGGGCAAAGCCTGATGTTTATTCTGCAGTAGTATCTTACCCTACAGTAGTATCTTACCCTACAGCAGCTGGGACAAACAGTGAGTGTTGTCTTTGGGGAGTTGCACTACTGCCTTCTGTAGCTCTTCAGACTCCACAGATGTCCAGAAACAGAGTTAACATCAGGATTTAGGGCCCAGCCCTGTTGCTATGGAAATTGCTAGACTTTCTGCTCACATTTTGATGGGAAGAGGCATTTCAGAAGTCACCACTAGCTTCCAGAGTTAACGCAGGTGAAGCCAAGTGAGGGCAGAAAGCAGCCAAGCTTCATGGAGGTAAGGGGAGGACTGCTCCCACCCCACACTCCAAGAACGTGGAGCTGGATGCAAGCAGACGGAAAAGGCCACCGATAACCGGCAGCATCAAGACGATGCACAGTGAGCTCTGGGGATTCATGAAATAGCATCTTGGTTTTGCAGAATTAAAGAGCAATTTGGCTGCATTAAGAGAGCATTATAGCTGTTCCTCTCCCACATACGCATCAGGCTAACGACATCCTGTCAAAAGCAATCTAACCAAAGCCCCCGTTCAGTGCTGATAGTGCAGTAAATGTACCTGTCACAGCCCTGCAATGGCTGGTGGAGCTCTGTCCTGACTGCTGCTCCTCTAAGCTGCTGGGAGTTGTCCTGTCCATCCCTGGACCATTGCCCCAGTGAGCTACAATGGAATCAGCTGCCAGGTCATTTTCCTGGCCCCATCCACAAATCCCAGTATCATGCTAACGTTGCAAAAAGCAACACAAATGAAAGAGCAAAATGAAAAGCCCTGGAGTCATGCAAAGGAGAAGGCCAAATCCATATCTACTATGGGGTCAGGCTGCTGGAGGGGGCAAATAGCCTCAGCTTACCTGAACTGGGCAGGGCTCTTCAATTTTGGACTTCAAGCCTGGGCTGAGCCCTTCCCAGGGGCAAGCAGCTCGGAGCGATCCACGGCTGCCAGCCGGCACGAAGCTGCAGGAGCAGCCGGTGACGAGGAAGCCCCGCAGTGCCCCGGCAAGCGGCTACACCGGCACCTGCGGGTTAGCAGCAACGAAATCGAGGCCACAGCCGAGACAAGCAGACTCCTGCCCAGAGAGCAGCTTTCCCGTTGGCGCTGAGGAAGGCGAGCCAACCTGCAGGATCCCTCTCCTTTCACATGGACAAGCTATTTAGCTGTCTGACCTTATGTCACCCGACCCAAGGCAACGCAGGGCAAATTTCCATTCCGCTGTGGGGAAGCCCGAGCATTTTCCAGCTCTGAGTGAACCAGGGAAAACAGAGCTGCAGAGCAAAGGACAGACACCAACCAAAAGAAAAAAGGAGATGGAGGGAGAGGTGGACAGGTACAGGAGCATGGTTCACCATACAAACACTAAAACTATACCCATCTAAGGGGGGGCACCTCCCAGGTCATTAAGCAGCCAGAGGAGTCACTAGATGGCCCTGCTAGTCTTGTTCATCTGATCACAGCAATGGATATTAAGAAATGCTAGTTCAGGTACTCTGCAGGCTGTTGTGGACTGTGAAATCTGCTCTGTCTCCTTCTGGGAGGAAGGGCTTCCCAAGGAGAGCACAGCAGCCAGGTGGTACCTTGGGCAAGCACATGGAGGGGACACCCCAGGACACATGGCACCTCTGGGCCTCACCAGAGAGGTGAATGGTCCTTCCCACTCCCACCCTGACCTGGGTGTCCCCTTCCCTCCCTGAGACCTGCTCCACTTGCCAGGGACACTACAAGTCTGTGCCTCAGTGTAATCATATTTACAGTGATGGGTGTAAGAGCCAGGGAACCATATTAATGAGCATCGTGTTGCTGGATAATCATGACATTAGCATTATTGGATTAGGACATTTGCATAAATTGGGCACGAGCTGCTACCTGCATCAAGACATATGTTTACATGAATTTACATCCATTTGCATCCCAATGAAGCTTGTCCAACTGCATCCTCAGCAGCTTTCTGGGTGACCAGTCATGGTCATTGGCAGCTGAACTCCAGGAACCGTCTGCTGCTGTCAGGCACAATACCAGGCCACCCAGATACCAAAAACCCAGCAATTTTTCCTTTTCAGGGTCTTAAACAGGTTACACCTCAGCTGGGATAGGCACACCCCTTGCAGGGGTAAGGCACCCCCAGCCTCAGCATTGGGGTCACTCAGGCTAAACCTGCCCTCTTCCCACTCCCCATGGACTCTGTTGACTCCCAAGAGCCCAGCTCCTGGGTCCCAGGGTAATGGGCAGTTAAATCCATCCTACTCACAGCTGTGAAAAGAGCTCAATAAAACACTCCCAGCAGGCTGCAAAGCTCAGGATTTAAGAGGCCAATAAAGGGAACCCAAAATGAACTCTTTTTCTCTTCTTTTTTTTTTTTTTTTTTAAAATCGCATGATCTCCGATTCAATTACTTGATTTTACAGGAAAGGGGAGACAGATTCAATTACTTGATTCCTGATTTCTTAACATAGAAATATGGACTCTGCATCCATAGATCACAGAAAGACAAAAATCCCTTCGAAGCCGCATTGCAACAATTTGGAGGCATCCTCTGATTTATATGGCTGTAAGAAATAAGCAGTTTCCCCTCCTGGCCTCTTCAGCAGAACCTGCTCCAGCACTAAAGTAGTGCAGTAATATCTGAGCGCAGAGTCCTGCAACCCACCCACAAAATTACAGGGCGAGAGGCAGGCAGTGGAGCAGCTCGCTGACTATCTGCCCCTAAATGCCTTTCTAATGTAGAGCTGCAGGAGGAATTACCCAGTCCCTTCTCAGACCTGGTAATTACGAGTTGGGATGGATCAGAAGTGCATGCTCACTCCCTGGGCATCTCCAGCCCCAGAAATTGCTGCTGTGCTCCTTCCAAACACTGACATGAAAAGAGGCCAGCCTGGCAGTGTCCAAACCATTCCCATCAAGACTCAGTAACCACAAGCCTCACCTCCACCGAAAGCTTTGTGAATTACAGTGACTTATCTCCAAGCGCTGGCCTGCATGATGCAAAGAGCTAAACCCTGAAGTGCCCTTGGGATTAAACATGCCTGAACTAAGCAACAGCAATGAGAGCAGCAAGTCCTGCAGGGAGCTCGGTGGGAAGTTTGCTGGGATGTGGTGAGCTGGAGCAGCCCTCTCTCCCGTTACCTGGTGCCATGCAAATAAAAGCACTGCTCAGACAAAAATCATCTGGTATTTTCGGGGTCTGTTCACTCAAATCAACCCATATCCTCCTGGTTTCATGCCACTTCCTGCAGCTGAAGAAACTGGAAAGTCAAGCAGCAGCATTAAGAAGCTGCTCACTTGGAGGAACCTGGCCTGCAGGGACCCTGCTCTCAGCCTCACCATGCCCAGCAAAGCCTTGTCCCATCTCACAGTTGGATCAGCTGTGTGCTCGCATGGCTGCACAGCATCTCCCAGTGAAGAGGGACCAGCCCTGTCATTGCAGCATAGCAGGAGAGGGAAATGGCGTGTCCTGTCACTGCCCAGTTCCCACCCACCACCTCTGCCACTGGCCTTCAAAGCCTTTACCATTGCTCTGCTTTAATGACTCAAGTTATTAAATGGGGACATTTTAACCTGTAAAAACCATGATAAGACCCTTGGCTGGAAGGCAGCTGAGAAGTTCCCAGTGGATTTGGAAAATTCTTACCCTTTATTCTCAATAGAGTGTATTGTCTTTCACCCAAAAGCAGTGGTCAGTTCCCATATTTGGAACCTTTTGGGCTCACAAAGCACATGAGAATTAGAAACCAACCTGGCAGAGGGGTCAGAGGGACTCCATCTCAATGGGATGGAGAGCACCAGAATCCCTGGCTAAAAAAAATCCTGCTTGGCAGAACACATTTGCACATGATTGTGTCATTAGGTGCTAATGCCAGCTGTTAATGCTTAATGACTTTGTGTCACAAGCAACGAAGGTGGGCTCCCAACATGGCAACAGGAGAAGGGAATGTACTGGTGCATTGTTTCCAGGATATGGGCTCAAGCAGAGGCAGAGCACTCACGTTATTTATTACCGTGTAGATGGGCTCCTGAATGGCGGCTGCGGAGTGTTTGATCAGCCCAGGGCTGTCAGCCTGGCTCACAGCTGGAGACACCAGATAACAGGAGAAAATTAACCCCCTTTTTCTTCCTCTCCTGGCCTCTCTAGTGGGCCTGCCTCAGAAAAGAGAAAGGAGGAAGAAAAAAACAAAAAGCCCAATAAATTAGGTCCACTGCTGTACAACCCACAGCCCTGTCCCTTCAGTGGGGATGTTGGACCTCCAGCAAAGATTGTCAGGCAGGGCCTGGAGGATGTGGAGATGAAAGTTCAGGGATGCAGTCCCTGGCATAGGAAGGGAAAGAGCCCATGAAGCAAGGCAGTGGTGATTTCCAGCTAAGGAGGAGCAAGCACAGCCCGGCTCAGCTCCAACCTTTGCCCTGATATTCCCAGCCAAGCCCCAGGCAGAGCTGAAGCAAGGCAGAACCAGGAGGGCAGAGCCAGTGCCCACAGCAGAGAGCTGTGCTCTCCTGGCTGCAGCCCGAAGGGGCAGAACCGGCCCTGTGCACAGTTCTGGCTGTCCTTGCATGGTGGTTTGCAGACCTTGACGAAGGAGGGGCTCAGCTCCCACGGCCATCCCTGCCCCCCTGCAGCGTGTCTCTGCTTCCACAAGCTGCTCCCCCATTGAACAAAACCCTTTTCTCTGCCTTTCCCACACGCTGGTGTCTCGCCCACCTCTTAAAAACATCTGTGGGACTGAGCCCATGCTGCAAAAATATGATTCCTGTATACTCCCCTCTCCACAGAGGCAATGAAATGGGGCGCATCTGCTTTCTTCCCTTCTTTTCCAGTCCTTTCACCCTCCTTTCCCTATCTTTGAGGAACAGATGCACCCATTCATAGCCATGCAAAAGAAAGTGCGTATTTGCCTTTCCAACTGCAGTGCAGCTGGTAAAGCACAGGAGGGAAAATTATGTTTTGTATGAATACACAAATTATCTGCACTGATCTTATTACACTTGAATAGCAAACCGACACAAAAAAGAAAACATGAAAGAGAAAGGCATTGTTTGGTCTGTGCCAATGTAGCTTCATTATTGTTTATCCCCTCCAACCACTCCATCATCCTAATCCCACTGTCTCCCACAGCGACAGGTCACTAACGGTGATCTCCTAAATAGCATGATACTGAGGCTCCCAGAAGGAATACAGCAGGATGCAAACCTGGCGAGGCAATGCCTGGGAGGATGGCAGCACCTCTGGATGCTTGCCCTGCAATTCCCAAGGCAGGTCCAGACCAAGCATCCCATTACTCACAAACATTATCGTATTGGTGTCAAAGGATTCCTGTTACAGTGGTACCAATTAGCAGGGTGCTGGAATACACTGGGGTGATACAGAAACAAAGGCTCAGTAACCCCCTAACCCAAATCCTTGCAGATATTTATCACATGAATAAATCCCCAAAGCCCACAGCAGAGCTGTACAAGAGGGTGCATGCAGGGCAGAAGGCTCCCCCATGCCTTGATGATCATCTTTTACATAGGGCCAACATATGTGGCTCTGCAGGCTCAACACCTCGCACTGGTGGTCCTAGCTCACTGGGCAGCACTAGAAGCAGAGCAGAGAAGCACGAGCAGCTCACTGCAACCCCACATGGGGCATCCTTCACATTCAACCCTTGGAGCGGGGCTGGGTTTGTATCCCAGCCACTTGTGAGACCTCTGCAGGGAACAGAACTTGTTCTCCCTCCCCAGCCTTCCTCGAACACAGAAGGGAGAAAAAGCCCTTCTTTTAACATTTCCACATGGGAAGCGACCTCTGTGTTCCAAGAGGACAGGAACCAAAAATCATGATTAAACACATGAGCTCCACCACACAATAGCTTTGCAGTCCCTTAGATGCAAAGATGTCCACGACTACCGAGGGCTCAGGCAGGACAGTGTGAGCACTGCGCTCCTCCCAGGTGCCTCCTAGGCATCTGATCAGCCTAGGCGACAACAGCTAATTCCTCATGCTACACACAACACAGTGACTCCAGCAAGTACAGAAAAACAATCACAAGGTGGAAATTCAAACAGAACACGAGTCACCTGCTATCAAAACAGGGGAAAATTGGCAAGTTTCCTACTTAGCACTTACTACATCAAGGCTGTTCAATGATGCTAATTAAACAGGTACCTCCCAGACATAGCCAGAAAGATTTACATCCCTAATTTGCATTTCTCAGTTTATCTTTCTGTCCTCCAAGGCACCATTTTAATGGTCACGGTGTGATCGCTTGGAGGAGTTTAATTTTGCATGAGTGTCATTTGAAGATGAAGGTCTGTCCCATCAGTGTCTTGACAATTGCTCACCCAGGGTCCAGATCTTGCCCTCTGCTCTCTTGCAGCAGGGCTCAGCTGCTCTCTGAGATTTTCTTCGTCTCTTGAGCTTGGCTTCACTAGTAGACATATAAATAATGCTGGGCACAGCCACTCGCAGCGATCCAGCTGCTGTCCTTGTCCAGAGGCTGGGTATGTATCAGCCTGTGGATTCTTTTGGGGGTGAATGAACCTCAGAAATATCCAGCACAGAGCCAGCACCAACAGCTGATCTGGGGGACATGGTGCAGGGCTGTTAGTACAAAGCAAAGCAGCACTGGAAATCAAGGACCAGTCTCAGAGCTGTGATCTCTCCATGAAGCTCCAAAATCCAGCCCCCAAACCCAAGCCCAGAATGTGGCTGCTCCAGGGCAGCTCCTGAATAAGTGGTTACTCCAGTGGGATGGTGCAGAGCAGCAGGAGGGGAGGGGTATAATTGCAAATAATGAAAAGTGGCCACACCACTGTGATAATTAGTGTGAAAGCAGAAGTCATTCACACTCAGGAGGGGGAAGGTGTCTCTGCCAACACCCCTTGCCCAGATGGCCCTGATAAGGCTCTGATTAGCTGCAAGTCTCCAGCCGCAGATAATAACTGCTTATAGTGATTAGGCTGGTAACAGACTTGATGAGAAAAGGGAGGTGGTGACACCTGTTTGCTTCATTTGGTCAACTACAGAGTACCTGGGGAGCATCTAGGAGTAAACAGCTTATAGCTGGTGGCCAAGAGAGGGCTCAGAGCACAACAGTTGCTGTTAAACCGATGCAGTCCACAACAAAAATACTTTAAAACCACAATCCATGCTTCCTGGCAAAATACAGATGCATCACGTAGAGGCACTCATTCCAGAGAGGGAACACAAGAGCAACAATCCCTCCAAGATTTTGCAAACAGCTTCCAGTGCCAGACAGAAATCAGTGGAAAGAAAAGGAAACACAGCAGATGTCTTACAAACCCACAGAACCTCTGCAAAGCATGGAGGTGAGTGTGTATAGCACTCCTCGAAGGGATCTGAATTCATCCCTCAAATGTGCAGCTCCCAGGCACTGATCAGAGTAGCACTCTTGGGTGCTCATGGACATCTTAAGGGCTGCTTGGCAGCAGGACACAGGCTACAGCAGTGCCTTACACCAGCCATGGGGCTGGCTCCTTTCACGTTTTGCTATGAAGGTAACGAGGAAATATTTGTGCAGGGAGAAATGTGCAGGGCAGGGGTGTACAAGGACGGCAGGCAGCACACATTGTGTTCCTGTCTGCACTGCTATGGAGCTAAACAGAAAAATCCTCATCTCGTGCCTCCCCAGCATTGCAGGCATTTCTAGCACTACCTGAATACACTGCTAATAAGAGGCAACGGTCAGGAGGGGATCTGAATGAGCAGCTCAAGATAAAACTTTTCCAAGTTGCTTACCTGTCACCTGCCATCCTGCACCTGCTCAAAGTATCATCAGCCCTTCAAGAACACTTCCCTGAATTCTTTGTCAATCACACCTGCCAGCGGAAACAAGGCGTTATGATCGGAAAAGCAGTCTCCATCATGTAGAAGAACAAAGCGATGGGAGTGGCAGCAGGAAGAAATGGGAGAGGTGGGCTGGTGAGACATTGCTGCCGCGAGACCTCTTCCCTGCAAGGGAACATCTGGGAGGCTTAGGGAGGAGAGAAGAGCAACTGCTGCTAAGTTTCATTTTACAGGTGAACTTCAGCCATCTGCAGAGGTTATCTGCCATTTTGGGTCACTGTCCAAACACTCCAGATGATAGTCCAAGGGCCTTTGCTGACCAACTCAGTAATGGCCAGAAACACATTGTCTAAACACCAGCTGGTAGCCCATTTGCTTCAGCTATGTTGAAGTACTATGCACAGCTCCCCCAGAGAAAGCAACCCCTTTCCCCTCAAACTATAGCTGCAAAAAGCAAACATGGCAACTTGGCAATTCATGGCCAGTGTTTTTTGACTCAGAGAGATCCCACAGTTGACTTTCCCTTGTACTGGCTGTTGTCATGGCAAGCAGAGGAGAGAAGGAACAATGTAAGAGATGGTTAGTCCTTGACACACTCCATCCTTGGACTAATGGCAGCTCCCCAGCAAAGCAATCCCAACAGCAATTATCAAGGCTCTTTAAAATGGGAAAAGCAAAAACAGATTAAAAAGCCATTTGAAACCTTGAAGCTGAATGCCAAGTGGAAGAGAACACTGAACAGCCAGGGCTGCACACTCTTGGTGAACAATGCTGAGACGCTTCACTGTAGACAAAGCTAAATGGACCCCAAATGTCAAACCTGAGCAAGGCTGTGGGGACAGCACTTGACAGAGTGGCAATCAGTGCTGCTTTATCCTAAGTGGTTACAGTGTGGAACACCTTCCACAGAGGGGTTGAGGAGTGCTCCTGTGCTCCCCTGCCATTGCCACCACAAGGTACTAAAGAGAGGCGAGACAAAAGATGACTTTCAAGTGCAGAATTCAATTATGCTCCAGCCACGTGAATCACCATTCCACTGGCTGGATCATTTTCTTTCCTTGCTGGAGCCAGCCCAAGGATTTGTAGAGTATCTGCAACCTGGGAATGGAAAAAAACTTTTCACTGTTTCAAGAATGGCAAGCAGTTGTTACTGAGCCAAAGCTTTATTGTTTCCAGTAGTAATACACTACATAAAAGTTGTAAGGGATGGAGACAAGAACAACAAAGTAATACAAGAAACACAAATGACAAGAGCAGACTAAGCACTATTCACTGAGCCCTTCTTGTCTATCTTGAGTCAACTCAAAAGGCTGATAAATGGTAGGGGTTTAGGACAATATTCCAATAAAAGCTACAAAACACAACCAAGAGAGATGCGACAAAGGGAAAAGTGGTCTTTAACAGCAAATATGAGCTACTGCTGTCCCTTCATCACATTCACATGTGGCTAGATCACATTCTCCTGAGCTATATCCTTCCCTCAATCCACAAGAAGTTTTTCCACAGATGACTGAACAGTTCTGGTTTGAACTCGCAAGTCTACTTCATGGAGGTAAAATATAGAGGTAAGAAGTTTCTAGTCTCACTGGTACAAAAGCATTCCCAGATTTATCCCTGACATTGTTTATAGAAAACCTAGTCTCAGTTAAAACCCAAACCCATAGCTCAAAGCACCACAGTAAGCCAGCGAGGATTACCAGGTTCCTGTGCAGAGCTGGCAACCCACAGTGTGGTAGAGTCTGTGGGAAGTAAGAGTGGGAGTGAAAACACAGCAGACCTGCCTGCACTGTCCAGGAATGAAGGATAAGAGTTTGAAATTACATGCTCCAGTTTAAAAACTCTTTCCAACTCCAGTGTAGTTTTTTATGAGAAAGTAACAGGTTTAAAGAAAACTGAATCAATTTTTAAGTGTCTTTTTCCTTCTCCTTCTTCTATAGAATTAACTTAAGCTGTCAGGCCAGACTGTCTGAAGCACTGCAGTAATGACAGTGTGAGCAAGACAGCCTCAGTAGGACTGTCAAAAGCTCCAAGGCAAAACAGGACTTATTTTGGTGGCAAAACACTTCTGAAATTGAAGACCCTACAGCTCACAGAAGAAACAGCACAGCTTCAGCTCAGAAATCACACCAGCATCTCAGCAAAAGCTGACTTTTGGATTTACTTTTTCTGAAATAATTTTGGCATTACCCCTTTCAGAGATGTTGCTGGTTGTGTCTCAATGTCCAGGTTTAAATACAGACCACAACATAAAGCATCTCTCAGTGGAGTACAACCTCATCCCTTGCTCTCTTCCACACCAGTGTGGCTTCTCTTTATGTCACCTCAAAGAGCCCATGTCATCTCAAAGAGCCCACATCATCCAGTTTTGTTTTCACTTTTTCAAAGGGTAGAAACAGATCACAGAAGAGCTGGAAGGAATTTCCCAGCAACCTGCCATAGCATGGTAACGGGAAAAGCAGTAAGGGAATGTTCCTCTGTTGAACCATGGTCATTTAGAAGGGAAGTCAAGGATTGATTTCCAATCTCCTGTTAGAGTGTTCCAACACCCAATCTCATTTATCTTCATACTGCAGGCATTTGTAAGAGCATGTACCACAAAGCACCCAGCTGCAAAGGAGAACAAAACAAAGGAGTAATAACCAAAGGAAAAGGCTGACATTAACAGGCACAAATTGCCTTTAAATCCATGATTTCAGAAGGAATTTTTTGAAATCCTTTGTTTATTCTGCTAAAGACAGGTCAGATCGAAAGCATTTAATAAAATCCACAGACTCCTACTTGCTTAATGTGGGTTTTGTTCAGGCCTTCGAAGATCTAATTGCTCAAGAGATGTCAGGTAATTTAATTTTTCTCATCTGTCAGGCCTTAGAGGGATATTGTCCATCCTGGAGAATAAGCAGGACCAGGGCACACAGCTTTCTACAGCCTGACTCATGATGATACCATCACAGTCAGCCAGATGCTCAAGACTTGCAGGAAAAAGGTAAAACAAAGGCTTCTGTTAATGCAAGAGGTGAAAAGGTACGCATGTGGAAGGAGAATCTGTACTGCTTAACAAGATAAAGTAATTTGAAAGCTTTTATCCTATTTGGACACACAAAGGCAGCCAGTGGGCCATGGGGCGGTGGGCATTCTCACACCAGGAGACGCAGCACACACGCAATGCCCATGATCCCACTGGCAAAGCACCACCACAGGACACACAAGCCAGCATACAGCCAGGAGGACCAAAAACTTCACAGTAAACTTCGAGTGTTTCTTTACAACCTGAAGTGCCGCCCTGAGCAGACAGCCCTATCACAGAGATGTCAGTGGAAGCGAACAGGAGCATGACTTTGCCAGCTGATTCAGGATGCCCCCACCAAAATCCTATCAAACCAGAACAACAGTGACAAGAAACACAAGGGTTAACACCCTGGTCCCATGGAGTCAAGTGCAAATCAAAGCCCTAGTCTCACCCTTTTGGCTCACAGAGGGAAATTCACCCCTGGGCTGAGAAGCAGTAGAAGGGCTGCAGTTTCCTCACACCTCTTTTCAGGGATATAGGGGTGAATTTCCCTTTCTTCTGAAGATTGCAAAGCCAGACTGCAAACCAGGAAACGAACCCAGAGATGGGCTTGACAAGCCAGGAACAGCAGAGGCAGCACATATTTCTTCAGCTCCTGTGAACACACTTTGTGCATCCCTTCCAAGAAACATGGGTCTGGACCCCATGGCAGCACTGCACAGCACAGTACCCTTTTCTGAGCAGCACCCCGAAGTGCAAGTCAGTCAGCAGAAGGGGAAATCAGACCAAACCATAAACCAAGTCAGTGAGGCAGAGAGGACAGGCAAGTGCTTCCCTAGGTGCCATCGTGTTGCTAATGCCTGTGCAAGAGCATCATGAAGTCACCAGCAGCAGCAGTTGTTGTCTGGAGTGAGGTCTACAGGAATGGGCAAGGGGCAAGCGTTGGATCCAGGCAAAGCAGCTCCATCTTCACCTCCATCAGCGTCGTGTTCTGGTGTGGATGCACCGTTTGCCTTCAAAATACATAAAGACAGAAGTTTTGTTTGGAAAGCAGTGAAGGGGAGAGGACTTGACGAAGTTATTATTTTACGTTTCTTTTACATGCTCAGTGCCATTTTAAGAGCTTCCTAAAAATAATAACGAACAGAAAGTCTATGCATCATTACTCCACACTCTGTCAGCGGTCAGGGCCCATTAAGCTTTATTAAAGAAAGAAAAGACAGGGGAAAGAAACGGGGAAAGGAGGAGAAAGAAGGAATTGTACTGTTAGAATTGGTCCTCTGGTGTATGCCTCCCTCAAAGGGCCAAGTCAGACAGAAAGCCAAGCCTCAGCTCTGAGGTTTCCAATCCAGGTGAACAACATCTATGTGCCACAGAGCAGCAGGTCCTCCACAGGATCTTCCTGCTCTCCATGTGCCTGGCCATAGACAGGAGCCATGGCAGAATGCAGTCCCTGCCATGGCTGGGGATGGGTGCAGGATAGCAATGCTCTGCTGCAGAAGGTTCTCCAGCTCATGTCAGCTAAACAAACCTGAGCTAAATCACTGCAGCAGTCCCTGGTGAAACTCAGCTTCTGCTGAGTTTCTGCATTTCACCATGCTGCTTCCAGTGCACAGGGTGAAATGCGGGGCTGGCAATGTGGAGTGCTCTAAGACAGCAGTGGGTCAGTGCTAACTTCTCTCCACCTTCTTTGAACTGAAGGAGACACAAATTATGTTCACTCCCAGAAAAAAGACGGGATTTTTCCAGTCACTGCATTCATGTGAAGTGTTTAAGGCACAGGGAGTCCTGCAGATTCCTCCCACTGGCTACTGGCTGATGTCCCAGTTGAAAGATAACCTCCTGAGCCATAAAATCTCTCAAAGTGTTTACAAAGACTCCAAAATCCAGATTTTTAACTTCCATATGATTCTATAATACTGACTTCCCATGCTCTTTCCTTTATGCGTTGTTTTGACAGATGACATCAACTATTGCCCTCAGTGCTTTGTTCAAAATGCTGAATAGAAAGCTGGAAAGCATAAGGAGTAGAAGTATTGCAAAAAGCAGAGAATAAGTCTAAGGACATGGGGGCAGGAGGCCAGACAGGCTGGTTGATCAAAGACCAAAGCACAAACCTCTGCAATGTGAAAGAAGACACAAAAATAGGATTTTCATCTTCAGCAGCAGACTTGTTTCCAGATATATTGAGTGAAAGTGGCAAGAGAATGAGTCTTTGTCATTCCTCTATTTTCAAGGGAAAAGTCTTCAATTTAAAACTCCATAAAGAATTACAGAAATAGTGAAAGTAATTTATTTTTAGGTACTTGAGCCTTTATTCACTTTAAATTCAAGGCTGACTTAAAAAAGCTGAAAATGTTTTGGTTCCACCACTTTTTGAGGACAAAAATATTTTAATTCCTTAGAACATGCAAGGAGCATATGCTTCTTTTGAGGTTAATATTTACAAATGCATTTCATCTAGAATGCAAACCTTAAATCATTTCCTAATGCTGTCACTACCCGAAATCATGCTTTACTTATAAATACAGGAGGTATTTATTGCAGTACCAATACCAGGAGGCAGAGACAGCTCAAAGCTTCTGAGGCATGGAGGCACAATTCAATTTTTTAACTTTGTGGAACAGGGACAACTCATCCTCCTTGGCAGTAGGAAAACTCAATTCTGTGGCAGTGGCAGAAAGCTTCAAGCAAAGGGAGAGGACAAACAGCAGTGCTCAAAGATTGATGAGGTAGCCAGTGCAGGAGGCAGAGGCTTGGAGGGAGAGGGTGGCTGTGGGTGAAGGTCTCCCCTCCACATCTGACTACTCTTCCTTCCTAACCTGTTCCCTCAGTGCAGGCAGAGGCTGAAGGCAGAAGGAAGAAGAGGAGGAGTTGCGAGCACAGCTCCCTTGTGTGGTTACCCACCTATTCCACTGTGGTGCAAAGCCAGCCCTACGCTGTTTGGCTGTAGCTCACATGGAGGAGGGATCGAGCAGTCTGAAAACATTTAAGCAACTTTCTCACCAAGTGCAGGAAAACAAAAGTCAACTCCCCAAAGACTGCCTTGAAGAAAGTCATTAAAGAAATTACTCTCCCATTCGGAACCTAATTACTGTTAGGACAATTTTTTTTCCTATGCAGAATGGAGTAGTTAGACCCACTGAAGCAAAATGTTACCTCCTCATCATTCCTGAGGGAGCAAAGAGACATTTGTGAAACAGAATGGAAGGAAAAAAAGAAGTTCATGCTTGAACTTCAAAGATGTCCTGAGAATATCCTGCCACAAAAATAATGCAGAATGGCTCTGCCTGTCATGTATTAACAGCTTGCATATTTATGAGCAAAAGTTGATGCATACTCCAGCCGGGTAGGCACTGAGCCACAGAGAGAGTGCCACCACCTCATTTCTAAATCTAGTCAATTTGTGAAAGATGGGGCATAAATCTCCCCAAATTAAAAGAGATTGAAGCAGTATTTCCTGCCCATCTCTCTCAGCTTCAGGCCCTTATCTCATCTCTGCTCAGCCTCTCCCAGCATGACAGCTACAAAGCAAGCAGCCAAAGGGAGGCATCCAGAAGCTGCAGCTTTAGCACCCTGGGAGAAGAGGCCAGGCTGGACCTGATGACCACTTCTGGAGGTCCTTCCAGCTGGTCTCATGCTGTGATTGCAAGCCGAGATGTTTCTTATACCCCATCAGGTACTGCCATCATCCTCTCAGCTCCCAGACCCAACACCACCACTGTTTAACATGGCTCTGTTTAACTGCCAGCTGCTGTACCACTCTTAAAAGTATTAATGATTTAGAGAACACATTGGCAAACAAGCAGAGATGTGGAGACTGTGATTTGTGCTCAGAGTATGCTGCTCATTAATTAGAGTATCTTGGGGCTGTTCTCAAACCTTCTCTTTGAAGCACAATTCAGAGCCTTCTCTAGCCCCAGAACCCGTGCCAAGCTCATTCACCGTTCCCTACCAGCAAGCTGTTCAGGTGACCCACAGAATACCAAACAGGATTGGACTGACCTGCTCCTGAAGCAAGAGAAGACACCGAGGACCCCATTAACTGGACCCACTGAAGTAGAACTTGCTACTGATCTGAGAAGAGGTGCCTTTTTCTGTTCAGTTTATGCCCTGCAGCAGCCAGGTCCAAGCTCAAAGAGGTTACTGCCAGTAAAAGCTCTCCATGGGCAAATGAAAACCACTACAACATACTGACAATTTCTTTAATTGTTTAACATTCTCTTCCTTTATTAAAAATATCATAATTAGCAATACTGAGGATTTTGCTCTTTTTTTAACTGAGGCATCTCTTTACACACCAGCTATACAGCCAGAATAAGGTGAGTCACCTCCCTAGCTGAGGGTAAGGGGGAAAAGGAAGATTGTGCTTCTTTCCTGTGTGCAAATTTAATTCTCTTTACAATAAAACATTCTCCAGGAAAACCAGCACATGACCTTCCTTTTAACAGCTACCATGTCAGAGCGGGCACCTCCAAGAACTGGAACTTCAGAAGAAGAAACACCAGACCCTCAGAAAACAATGCTTTTGAAAGGGTTTGAAGGCAGATAGTAGGAAAAAGGAAAACAATTGGAAGCCTCTCAGCTCACCACTGTCTTCTGAAACTTCGGCTCATGGGCTGAGGTTGCCTAAATCCCAATGCAGCTCTGACAATGAGTCATTTTATGACAAACCCCAGGCATCATTATCTGCCTCACCAAACTCCAGCCGGAGTAACACACTGGAAATCTACAAACTCTTCTTAATAGCTCCTTGTTTCCCCTTGGCCGCACGACCATGCTGTCGTCTTGGCCTTCAGGCTTAAAGAGCTAAGGACTACGACAGCAGCTGCATCTGCCGTACCACTCTCTAATTCCCTGTTCTGGCTGTGGGCTAGGATTTAAGGATGCTAAAGTGTTCTGCAAAGTCACACTTGAGAGCAGAATTAGAGCATAGGTGAGAATAAGAAGTGAAAAGAAAGTCACTGGTAGAACACCACCGGAGGTGCTAATATGAAGCAAAAATTGCTCCCAGCAGAGTGTTATAAAGTTACAGAGCTTTTCAGAAAAGTGATAACAATAACCTCCTTTTAACATCCCTATTCTGCAGGTAAGGATCAGCACTTTAAGTAAGAAAGGATCTTTGCCCCTTGCTCCGCTTTTGGGTCAGAGCAGAGCACAGGGACTGTCCCACAGGCAGGGAGATGCGCAGTAAAGATGCCAGTTGTGACATACAGCACACGTCGCCTCCCCAGCTTGTTAAAGAGATGAACAGCAAAAGGAGCCTCTACTTTTTGGCAACCAGTGGCATCCAGAGGAACCCATCATGAAAAGCCTCTCACAGACAGACGAAGCTCTAATCTAAAGATGGTGAGAGGCACTGCCACGAGTCCTGAGGCTCCCAGCATTTCCACATCTCAGATCTCCAGCATCCCAAAGCACATGAACCCCTCTGCAAAGCAGGACACTTCCTAGGGTACTACAGCACTGGTTTTGCTCTTCTCTTCATTTTCTGCTCTTGCCAGACCCCTGGCAAAGCATGGGGGCATTCAGTACTGCAGCCTCCTGGATGTTTGATCTGCTCAAAACACCTGTTACAGAGTTCCATGGAACATGAGGCCACACAACTTGTATCACTGCATAATACTCCTTACTAGATTCAGTATGTAATGGATCATGATTGTCAATAGTTTGCTGTAGAGATCACATTGTGGCAGCACCTCTCCAGCTGGGCACATTAAGTGCTCTCAGAGTAGATGAACACTGACCATGCTTGCCCCTGCTGTTCACTCACTGCACGGAGGCAACGCCACATCCCAAATACATCAGAGGGAAAACAAATTCACTTTCCCTCTCTCCTCCCCATCTTGAAGTGCTGAAGGTGACCCACACTGTGGGACAGAGCATGCAGCCATGGCAAACATAACACCAGCACAGGTTCAACTCCTTGCAGAGACCTTTGGTAGAGTCTCTATGGCTGCTCTCACTGGCACCCATGTTGCTGTACACAGGACAGGCTCAAAGACAAGCCAGCCACCCTGTAGCCCATCCTGCCACCTCCTGTGGTCACAGCGCCACAGTCATAGTGCCACCTAACTCTCTGCAAGCCCAAGGCAGCTCCCTGGCCCAGGAGGATGTTCGTCTGGTGGCTGGTTCCTGATGTGACACAACGCAGAGAACCCTGCCCATAGCCACCCTCCATCAGCTCCCAAGCCTGTACCTGCCGACTGCAAGCACCACCAGCTCCATTCTCTCCCAAGCACATGTCAGCAGAAGTACTCACTGCAGCCTTCCTGCCTCCCCTTCCCCTGGCTCTGGGGCCATGGAGCCCTCCTACCAAGGCTACCCTACCGACTCCCTGCTGCAAGCACCATCTCTGAACAAAGTAGCCTCTTCTGCAGGAAGACTGGGAAATAAATGACTCCAGACATAATGAAGACCTTTACAGATACTCTCTAGTCAGCCAACCTCGCTTAACCTTTTCCTTAGCAAGATTCTCTCTTACATCTCAGGGACTATTATAACTGGGCTCATGAGACTGCAACAGTTTTCATTTTTTAAATCTATGTCCATGCTGCCTGTCATTTTTAGCTCTCCCCTGCCTAGCAAGGAGAGATCCCACTGGAAAGCACTGACCCCTTCTGCCAAATTTTGCATACAAGGTTTTTAGCAGCAAAAAGGCATTTTTTTGCCTCTAGAGATATTGTTTGCACTGCCATGGCTAGGCAGCAGTCAGTTCCAACAGCTGGCAGGAAAGCTCCAAAGTGCTAAGTGCTGTACACACACATGGTTCAGAGGTGTGCATCCATCCAGACTTCAGCATGGCCATGAAGCACCAGCAGAAAAAGCACCAAAGGGGTCACAGAATCCTATAATGGTTTGGGTTGGAACGGACCTTAAAGCTAAAACAATTACAACCCCTGCCATGGGCAGGGACACTTTCCACTAGACCACGTTGCTTCAAACCCCGTCCAGCCTGGCCTTGAACACTGCCAGGGATAGGGCATCCACAGCTTCTCTGGTCACACCTGCTATCCACCACCACTCACTTCAATCCTGCAGGACAATCTGCAGCTCTGCTCAGCAGCCACCAGAGCCAACACACAACAGCAATCGGATGTCATTAATGCTACAGCCAACAGGGACTTAAAATAAAACACCCCATCCAGGACAGCACTATAATCCAGTGAGATGACAGACAGAGCAGAAGTATCACTCATCTGATTTGCTTTGCAAAACCAAGAATTAAAGAAAACTGCAAATGCCTGAAACTTTGGGGAGGGAGGGAAGAGCAGAGAAACAATTTTATGCTGGCTATTTCTAGCGGGAAGCGTGGGGAGGGGGGACGATGACTCCATGTTACACTTGAGGATAAACCTGCTCTCTCTAATCCAATTTACGCCTCAACATGCAAAGCATAAAACAGGCTCAGGAACAAAAGGAGCGGCAGCTCACAGGGCAGCAGGAACGCTCTGGAGAGAGCGGCACTAAACGATAACTTAAGGGGTTATTGACTAGATTAGTGGGAGCTGCAGAGAGAACACATTTGCATCTCTTTCAGCTGCTCCAGATCAGATCTGATAGCAGCCTCTACTCTCACAGTCACTTAATTGTTCCAAGGTTGTTGAGGGGGGGAAAAGTGTCTTTTTCTTGCACTGCAGAGTTCTGGGAAGAGCCATTCTTGGCTTTAAGAGCCATCTACCATTAGGAAAATTTTTATCCAGTCTCATAAAGCTGTTGGACTTCTGCTTTCCTTCAGTAAATGCTCAATCAGTTCTGCTGCCTCTGCAGGGCAGACAGAAGCTCGGGGCCTTGGCTGGGACAAAGACTCTGTCTACCACTGCTCTTGGAGGTGGGTGTAGGCAGCTCCCACCTCAGACAATTACTCATGTTGCAGAATAATCCTGCACTCAGGGGAGAGGGAAGGAGTGAGCTGTAATGTTGTGACAGCATCTACCATGAGAAAAACAGCAAGGAAAGGTGATCCTGGGCTGCAGCTTTGCCAGGTGTGCAGCTGAGAAAGCTGTGCTTTAAAGCAAGTAAGCCCCCAAAGCATGGATATGCCCAGAGAGGAGGTTCAGCTTACCAGGGACTCTGCTGCCGGCATCGCTGTCTCGCCCATCGGCTGGCTGGTCACTGTGGCAGCTCTCCGTGGCACTGGGGTCAGCCCCCTGCTCGCTGCCCAGACTGCTGCGGCTCCCTGACAGGCTTGGGGAGTGGGTGCTCCCCAGCACCTTGCCCCGGCTGGGCTCCCTGAGGGGTGCTGTGGGTACACAACAGAGAGATGCTGCTGGGGGACAGAGAAGTGGGTGCTCCCAAGAGCCTCCCCATTCCCAGCCAGACACCCTCAGGAAGAGGATCAATACCCACTTCATGTGCTCTACTCTAAAACAGCAGTGGTGATCCCAGCGCTATAAAGTCAGGAGTGAGGAGCTGGCTGGAGATGTGCTGCCAGGTAACCTGCAGTAGCTCCCAACTGCAAGGGCAGACCATGAAAGGCTGCAGGCAGTGGAGCAACCCAGGAGCTGTTTGACCTATTGATGCTATTCCAGTGAGAAAGGATCAGATCCTCATCTGGCACAGCTACAGCCAGTGGGCTGCACCAGCGTAGGGCAGGCAAGTGGCTGAGCCAAAACCCACAGTGCCTAGAACCAAATACTTAAGCACTTTACACTTCCCACCCTACAGCCACAAGGAAAACTAACTCCTCACCTAGTCCTGCTTGTTGCTTTCCGCCTTGTGAGCCTTTTGACCCTGCAGGTGAGGGCTTATCATCCAGGCTGGTGGAACTGAACTCTGAGTCGCTCTCACTGTCACTAGAAACCACTGCAGAGAAGATCAGGAGGAGGAGAGAGACAGTTATTCACAATGTTCATAACACGTAGCAAAGAGGGTGCCAGATGGATCCAAATAAAACATGAACTAATGCTGACTCGCTGATCACATTTTCCCTCTCCAAAAGGAGCCCTACCTGCAGCTCCCCCACAGCTGTTCACTCCTCCTCTTAAACACGATGTGCTTTTACTTTTTACAGCTGATTTATTACTCTACTGCACACATTCCAGTGGTGCAGCACCTGAAGCAGACGCACACACCACCAGTGCTGCTTTGCTAAACCTGACTGGGGCCATGCAGATCACACTGCTTCTGTGCTGTGCTTCACTGCCCAAAGCTCCCTGCTGCAAAGCCAAGAGCCCTGCAGTGTGGCTGGTCTGGGAACTGGGCTATGCTCCCACTGATCCCCATGTCAGCATGCCAGCAAGCACTCCTCCTCCTGATGTTTGCCATCTGCTACAACACGCTAAGGGCTGGCTACAAGGCTGGTTTCTGCTCAGCTGCAGGTGGACGGGTCCTGGCTGCACTGTAAGAGCATCCATGATTGAGTTATGCGGGGAGAGGGGCTGTCTTCCTCCAAGCTGCATTTCAAGTGTGGCAGGGCCTTCGTGGATGCTCCAGGATCTATGAGGAAAACACCAGATAAAACTGAGCATGTCAAATAAAAAACCCTGCAGTGATTACACAAAGAACCTGTGTTATTAGCTCATCATCCATTCAGCACTCATCCCTGTCAGCACACTGCCCAGAGCTGTATTACTCTTATACTCTCAAGGCTTGAAAGGCAAAAGGCCCTCCCCTTCCTCAAGCAGACAGTTCCCCCCTTTCAAGGCCACATTTTTATTTCTCCTGGCCATAATCCTGATGCTTTCCACACTCCATAGTTTCCACAGGAGCTCAGCGAGCCTCATTTTGCCAAACAAAACTTCCCAAATTGGCAAGTTATTTCCACTTTCCATGAAATTATGCAAGCACCTCTCCAGCATACACCTGTGCAACAGAAAACTGCCAGCTGCTCTGGGTAAAATGAGAAAGGTGTTTTTCCAGCTCCTCGGTTTTTACAATGGCCTGATCTCAGAACAGAAATGGTGGGGCTGAGGAGGAAGGTAATGGGAAAACAACTGTCCTTTGTTTGAGGGATTGCATCTACAGCATTTCTCTGTCTGACCAAGGCAGATACCAGCTCTCCTGGTAGCTCAGAAGCCATTTCAAACAATGGGTCACAATTCCTCACAAAAAATACAACATTGGCTCACGTGGGATACGGAGTAGGCAACACTGCAACCTACAGCCTCTACTGTAGAAAAAGGAAGCCCCAACTATTTCTTAATATTCATCAGTATGTATATATATGCTCACGTTCACATGAGAAATCAGTTCTCTGTTTTGGTACTGAACAAACCACCTTGCCCCCACGCCACGTAACCAACTTGCCGGGTGCAGGATAGATGTGGGTGCAGTGGTACAGCATGACAAGCACAGGGCAGCAAAGAAGGCTGTCAGTTCATCTCTGTACCAGCCCTAAAATTCACTACATGCAGTTCACAGCGCTACAAACCCTTTAACTCTGCCCAAGGCAAGAGGATGGGTACCCCTCCCCTTGCAAAGGCAAACACAAGCTGTCAAACACTTCTGGCAAAGACTTCTGCAGATGCTCCTGTATTCAGGCAGCGATCTGTACTACACAAAATATTTTATTAAAAAAATAAATATTAATAGCTAAAATAGCACTTTGTTGGAGTTAACATCTCTGAGGATATTAAAGCTGGCTCCCAGAGTTATTGCAAAGCGTTACTGAAGTTGCTGTGGCAGGCAGCTCCCCACGCACACCGTACTGCTGGGAAGCTGCCTCACTGCCTGCACAGCCTTCCCAGGGAATCGGCTCCTCCTGCACCCACAGCCTTCCCCTGCTGGCACCATCAGGAATGGGACCTTTTACCTGCAGTGAAAGGGGCTGTGGAGCTGAGCCAGGCACAGAGCAAAGCCCTGGTACAAGCTGGGGGTGTCTTCATTTCTTGCTAAGCATCCTCAAAGCAAAGGTTTGGCTTTGGGCCTTGCCATCTTAAAGACAGGTTCACCACTTCCCTAAAGCTCCCTGGGAGAGGTGGGGAATTATATATAAATACTATAAATAAAAAAGAGATATAACACAAACCAGACAAACCAGTATGTATATTTCTGCTATAAAATCCAAATCTCAGCTGTGAGAATCATTCTGACCATTCCATTGCCCAATACCCTCAGAAAATGCGCTCCTGTTGTGCTTGGTCATGATCCTTTCCTGGCCTTCTGGATTCGTAAAATCCATCCCCTTACAACAGCTTCTTCCTCCGTGAATCCTTTAAAAATTCTGGAAATCAGGATTTATTTGGAGAAGGCCCCAGTGAATCAGTGGAGGTGACTTTAGGTGCCTCCCTTTCTGTCATTCAGCAGGTCAGAGAGGACCAGCACAAGAGGAAGAAAATATTAATGACACAAAGGCACTTGCACCACAGGAGCAGCCCTGTCTGCTCTCGTTTTCTCTACTGCCAATAAGAGTGTATTTTACCCACTGTACCAATAATTCCCTTTAAGGTAATTTTTCTCCCAAAGATCCCAGACCTTCTGCTGGCACTTTCCAGAGCCCAGAAGTCATAAATCTGGTGTTCCAGCAGTTGCTGATATATCAATAAGAGTCATTGGACAGCTGTAGTTTGAGAGAACATAACAGATTTATCCCTCAATATCCAGCTGACTGAAAAAAAGCTCATAAAAAATATGCACAGATAAAACTTGCAAGAAAAGCAGTATTCCCACAGGGAATGGGTCACTCATCAAGAGCCTGAATCCCTCTGGCAGCAGCCAGATGGCTGGGAGATGAAGAGTTTTGTTACAAACCAAGTGTCTCTTTCAGCGCAGTTTCTGTACTAGATCATGACCAGCATGGATCACAGTTGCATGGCCATCTCCAAGCAGGAGGAGGGGACTGAACTCAACTGCTCTCCCTTTTAGAAGCAGCACGCTTGCAGCTTTGGCATTGCCCAAAGCTGTAGAGAAGTTGGATGATCCCCTCGACGACCTGCAAAGTACTTGATGTACCCCAGCACTCTCCTCTCTGCTCCATCACTCAGGATTTAGACTCCAGCACACAGAACCTACAACATCCCCCTGCCCAGCCACTGCTCCTCTGCCTCTGATAGCGACAGCACTGAGCCCAGCACATTGCATTGCTTGGCAACAGGACTAGAGCACATTGCAACAGGAGAAACCACCAGAGACCAAGCAGAGCAGCAGGCAGCCCTCATGCCAAACAGTGCAAGAGCTCAGGAATCACACTTCTCTTTTTTCCACCCAGATGCTTTACATTTTTTTCTGCAGAACTTAGAGTTCGGAAGAAGGGAAGCCCTGCTGCTTATTGCTTCCCACCCCCTGACGGCCTCATCCTGCCTGACCCAGTGCAGAAACCCACCCACATTCCACCACATGGAGCAGAGCTGTTCCCCAGCACAAGAAATATTACTGCTATTCTCCCCATGACAATACATTTGTGCCTTAACTAATAGCAGGGTTCCCATGGCAACTGCTTGTTTATTACTGAAAAACTAAAGGCAATGGCAAATCCCAGTATCATCGAGCACCAGAGGAATAATGGGTGTGTAAAAATAAAACTTCTTCCTGGTGGGTTTGCCTTTTATTCCAAGAGGCACATTCCTGCAGTCCCTCAGTCCCGCTGCCTTCCCACCCTTCTGTGGCAGGAGTAGCTGGTACCCAGAGTATGGCACTGAGCCCTTCCTTTTAAGGGGGAAAAAGGGACACTTAAGGTTTGTCCCATCCCTGCTGAAAGGCAGCTCCTGCCATGGAGGATGTCAAAAGGCCACCCTTCTCTACCAAGCATTCCAGAGGCTGTGCCGGGGCATGGATGTGTCTGTGCTGGTCCTACCTGACTTGAATCCCTTAAGAGCTGAGAGATGGCTCCTTCAGCACCTCAGGAAGCGAGCGGTGGAGTTAGACACGGCTGGCCAGGATAACAGAAACCCTACTGAGAGCTGCCTGCCAGAGGCAGGCATGTGAGATGCCAGAGCTCGTTCCTGAGAACATCCTGCCAAACAAGCAACAGGGCTTCACTCCGTGCTGAAAGGACATGTTCAGATGAGGGTGTACGAGGTGGGAGCTGGCAGATGCTATCAGCCGGGCAGAGGTAAAGCAGGCTGTCTCGTCAGCCACGTCCTCTTAAAACTCAGCCCAGGCCCAGTTGCAGATTCACGCTAGCAATATCACAGCTATATCATCTCCACGAAGGAAGGCATCTGCCCTGCACACTGCAGAGGTTTTGGGTGACAAACAACAAAGTCCCAGCACTGGCAGGTGAAACACACTTAAACGGAGGGGTGAGCTGTACAAACTCCCAGCTTCAGAGATGAATTGCAGCCCGCTATGCCCACTTAAAGCTGTCCAGAGGACAGGTGGCCTAACAGAGAAGGGCAACAAGGAAAGAAACAACCAGAAAATAAAATCATAAATTAGTATTATCCAACCCGTAAAACAGCAGCCAGCCAAATATCAGAGCACGAGGAGAAAGGAAGCTCACCACCCACATCCAAGCTTACCAAAGGCCACTTTGCTGTCCTCCACCTGCTCCTTTTCTGCTCCTGCCAATATTTAGGGGGAGGCCTTCTCCCAGAACAAAGCTCAGCTAAAAAAACTGAACTAAAAAGCACACCAGGTCTGGGCTCAACATCTTGGACTCGTAGTGTTTGGTGTATCATGTGAACAGAAAACACCTCATTAATCAGCTCATTTGCTAAGACAACTCTCTTTTTTCAAACGTCTCCTGGAGGAAAACACAACCGTGTATTGTTGATCTAATTTGTCTTTAATTACAAAAGTTACAGTGAGGTTGGGAGTGCTTTCCTCATAGGGGCCTAAAGAGAAGGTTTGTAAACCCGTCTCCTGAGTCCCCTTTATTAACAGGTTATTTTCTCCCTACTGCACTCCCAGTAATGTTGATGTAGAAGAATGTATGCTGCTGGTATTGAGGGGATCTGATATCAAAAGACAGAAGGGGAAAGAGGCCAGACAATTGTGCTAATCCATACCAAAACAAAATGAAGAGAAATCAAAGCAGACTGGCAGTAGCTTTAATTCTGCAGTATCCATCGCTGTTGTGCTAATGTCCCCGAGTACTCAGCTCCTCAATGCCAAGCTGCTGTTCCCCACAGTCGGCTCTAGGCACAGCAGTGGAGTGGGCATACAAGCAATGACAGGATGGGCAGGTGGAAGAAAGGGGGAAAAGAGACCTAAGAGGCAGTGCTGTGAATGGGATTTGACGCAGCAGCGATCCAAGATGCTACACGTGACACTACAGTCTACTTCAATCAAGGTCTACCTCAAAGAACAGGGATGTGAGCGCTGAAGCTAATAAATGTTCAGGCTTGTCAGTGTTCTGGCCCCAGCCCTGCACAGGGCTGTTGATTAACAGCTTCTCTGAGACACATTTAAAGAACAAGTCACCCTTGAGCTCTCTGTGCTGCAAACCTCTGCAGGCCTGGAGAAGGAGCTTCACCCTTTGCCAGTCTCACCTGCTCAGAGGAGTCAGCCACAAAAGGACACAGACAGCATCAGCTTGCTCCTACCCACTGGTGTGGAACAGTATCTCTGCCCACTTGCTCCAGAACTCAGGAAGACCCCAGGGAGATGCCAGCAGTGTAATTTCTAAATTACAAAGCTCAAAGTGACCTGAGGTTTCTGCCCAGTGGTGCTCTTTAGAGCAGCAGAAACAAGGAGCAAGCAGCCCCAGGGACAGAGGGAATAAAACCAGCCTTTTGTCAGACTTGGCTGCACAACGATGTCCATCGGTGGTACCACGCTGTCTATTTTGGCAGGAGCAGCTCTTTGGGCTGCAACTGCAGAGAGGTACCTGCTTTGCAGCTCATCTGTCCCTTGGCAGTCCCAGCAAAACAGTGGGGGCTGCAAGGAACAGAGGAATGCAAGGGTAAACGGAAGGAAAGAGGGTCCAGGAGGACTGGGGCTAGTCTGGGCCACGAATGTGCACTTACAATAACAGTGAAACCTGAAAAATACACCACAGCATAAAAACCCCAACACCACTCACGTAGGGAACACACCACCTCTTGTGGGCTATCCCTCATCTCCAGCATAGCCTTCCCTATTAGCTGAATCCTGTTAGCCACAGTAGAAGGGAGGTCTTTCTCCCCACCTGCTTCCTGGGCATGAAGCAGACAACCAACCTTTTCCCCTGGCCCAGGTGAAGGATCGGCTGGTCCCAATGCTCTCTGCCTCCGGTATGGCTGGCTCACTTTGCCAAGGCTGTGAGTGCTGCTCACTGGATTTGCTGCTGCTCTTCAAAGGCGTGATGTACTTGGGCAGCCCTTTGTAGAACCACGCACCAGACCTCTTCCAAACCTGGTAGAGACAGAGATACAACACCTTAAGCCTGGGTTTTTACGGCAAGAGAGCACAGCCTTCCCACCAAATTCAGCCCAGCCAATCCCACTGAGCTAGCTTGACCTCAAGGTGATCACGCAAACCGTGGAACTTCTTACATTCTCTGGGTCAAGACTACTTCTTTCTCTGATGCCCTGCTTGAGTCAAACACATATTCCCACACTTACTACAAGGATATCAGGATGAAGTTCCCTGGCTTGCACCAAGAACCAGGCAGTTCAGATTCTGCAGCTGTTGCTTTCCCACTGGGAATGCACAAAAAGAAAAGCTTCCTGGAGAACGCAGGCATGTGCCATGGGTGCCAATAGCTCCAAGCACATGGTCTGCTTAAAGAAAAACAAGTCTTGCACTGGCTGGAAGGGCAGCAAGTCCTCACAAGTCGCTCCTCCTGGGCTGGGTCCCTCTTTACTTTCAAGAGAGTCAAAGACCAGCAGCAGCTGAGGGACACAAGCAGCAATGCCAGGACAGCAGAAATGCTGCCTCATGTACCCTGGATGGCACAACTTCGGTGTTCATTTCACAGAGAAATTCAAGCCAAGCCAGATCATTTAACGGGTGGGCTTGAAAACCCCAGAAGAAGAAAAATACCACCTAAATAACCTGAACCTGTAGCAGGGAACGGACTGAGAGCACTAAACTGCAATATCTCCTGTAAGAATGCCCTCTACTCTCCAATTTAGTTTTAATGCTGCTTATGATGAAGGAGCTCTATTAAGTATATTTAATATAAAGCCTGCTGTGAGCCAGAGAAAAGGAAAAGGATGGCAGCTTAGACAAGGAAAAATGGCCTTTAAGACCCTATTCTTTTGTGCCTTCCAGCAGTCTAATAATGAGCTAATGAGACAACCAGGGCAAAAGTTAATGTAGTAAAAATATAATTTGCTATTTCATGCAGGGGGATAGAAACCTTGCACTTCTGTTCAGAGTGAAGGAGATCATCAGTGTTTCTGTCCCAAGTTTTCAAAGCATCTTGCATATGGTATCACCATGATGCACTGGGTGCAAATGCAGATGTCCTTAATTACAGCAATATGTTTGCAATTTGCATTTAGGGCTTAATCAAAGCAGAGGGCAGTGATAACACCTGGCACTCATGAGAAGTTCTTCTCATGCAGGCACAAAAAGCAGGACACCACCATCGCCATTTCACTGACAGCAGGAGATTGCTCAGCAGGTTGCCCAGTTCCTAGTCCAGAGCCATCACCAGAGAGCTAAATTAATCTCTATGTTTGGGGTCTTGAAAGCCAAGTGAAAGCAATCTGAATGCAGGAGGGAAACCTGGTAGCACGCATTTTAAAAGAGCACCCAGCAGAAGCAGTACAGGGTCGCTGTGACCTAGCACACACATCAGTTACTGTAAAAGAGAGATGCTCATGTGCACCACAGCATAATCTAGAAATGAGGAGATGATAACATCCTGCAGGTACACTAACATTTTCCTGATGGGTAACAGCCCAGAAGGATGGTGAGTCTGCCATTCAAGCAAAAAGCTGGGAAGCCAATTCCCCAAAGGGGAGAAAACTGCAAGCTCTTCTACAGAAAGGGCCTTGGCAGGCAGGACACTTTACCAGCTCCTTCACCACATGCAAGGAGCCAAAACAGTGACCCAGCCAGTCAAGGCACAAGCTGACACAGCTCTTCCTGTCCTCTCTGCTAGCACATAGGGACTGCACGGTATTTGGTATAGCTTGTACAACAGCACGTGTCAGCGCAGCACAGGGACGCTGGAGGATCTTGTTCTGCTATTGCAACAAAACCAAGAGTCAGGAAACAGAATATGGTTTTCAAATCTGGGACAGACACCTCTACATGGAGCTCAGTGTACTGTAAATTGGGTAACAATACACAGGAGCCGTAGGCTGGGTAAGCCCTGGTCTCCCTTGTTTCAGGGAGGCAAGAAGGCTTGGGAGCAGCTGCACTCAAAGGGTTTGCACCCCAGTGAGTGCCACAGCTTGAGGAGGGCAGGTTATCTGTCCCCTGCCACACACTGGGTAGCTGGGACACACGTAGCTTCCCTGCACAAATTGCCAGGGAGGAAGCAAGCCTTACAGCCATTTTCTAAACAGACCTTGCAACATCTGTAATTTAATTTGAAGCACTGAAGAGACCTATTATCTTCAGACGAGCTACAATTTAGGCACACCATAAACCCAATCAGACACAGCAAGGATTGCTGTAAGAAAAGGCTGGTCACCCCCAGGTTCCTCACTACCCCAAAGCAAGTCCAGTTATAGAAACAGTTAATGATACAATACACCCAGCTCTGAATTAGTAATACTAGTATAAAGTTGAGTCTACAATACATATTCACTTTAAATTGGTGCTTTTGACAGTTTGGTCTCATTACAGCAGTACTGAAATTGTTTTGAGATCAGCTCTAAAATCGTTGCAGCAAGATGCTCTCCCCTGTTTTAATTTAGCACCTCTGATCCCCTCAGGTTAGCAGCATGCCCCATCCAAAATGACAGCAGCTCACGTTCTGTTCTGCACATGGGCACACAGGTTAGTTTCAGCATCCATGCATCAAAACAGATCAATGCTGCTGACTGCTATTGATGGCAGTTTTATTGATTGCAAGAGTGGCCCGACAGCAAAGTTCTTGCTTGACTTTAAATTAATAAATCCATAACAGCTCTTCAACAATAAAACCCATGTTTATTAGAAGAAGTTTGCTCTTTCCAAGGAGGAAAGAGTTTTGCTCTCACCTGTCCCATTGACACACAAGGTAAAATCCAGCCCCCATGGCAGCCTGAGTTTGGGTAGAGCTGGAACTTCATCAGCAAGAGAGAGAAACAGCCCCTTCCAGCCTCCTGCAGCAACTGAAATTTAAGTAACATTGATCACCCCTTGCTCTAAGTGCTTGAAGGAAGGAAGATGCGTATCTGCATGATCCCAGATCAGAATGTAGTGGCCCAGTGTGTGGCTTAGGACAAAGCAGCCCCACCACGGCTCACTGGCTCAGCTGTCCCCAAGCCCACTGTGCTCAAACTGCCCAGCCAAAGACAGCCAAAATCCACTCCTATCCTTCTGCTTCCTCTGACATCTAACCTACCCTGAAGCAAAGTGAGGGAGGACATGGGAGAGGAGCTACTTTAGCAATAGTAGCTTTATTTTATTACTTCAGACCAATTTAACAGCCATGGCCATGACAAGTCCAGAGAGCTCACTGCCTTTTATAGCCCTGATAACATTTGTATTAAAAGCTGCGTTAAGCCATCATTCTAGCTATAGAATGAGATGGTGAGAAGCAGATGTGTACTTTTACCTAACACGTTCAAGTGCAGCCTGCAAATGGGACGTAACAGAGAATTACTGGGCCATGGTGAAACACATGCTACTGCTCAAACTTCTCCCTCCTCTTTCTCCTTCTCTGAACATAACAGTGCTAAAACACAAAACTTCTGAATAGAAAACATTAGGGCTTACTGATGGACAGGATCACAGCTGAAGGAATCATAGCTAATGCTCGGAGCCCCACTGAGTTCACTTTACCAAGCCACAAGCCCCCTAAACAGAGATGCTTAGAAAGGATCTTTGCTGCAAAGCCACATTTTGCTCTACCACCTAGTGCTTGCCACGCAGTAGCTGTTCTCATTCTGCAGCCCCGTTCCTTCACAGCAGCCCAGGCTGGGCTGCGTGAGGGGAAAACAGCTACCTTTAGCTTCCCGTGCTGACAGCAGCACTATTGGCTTAATCCCCCAGCAGCCGCAAGGCGGGGGAGCAGGTTCCCATGGGCTACAATGCTTACTGAAGAGAAAGGCACCTGCAAATGCAACCACCCTGGGAGGACTTCGTTGGCATTGCCCTCACGCAGCACATGCCCACACACTCACTTTGTCCCAGCTCTCCACCATGGCTCTGGCACGCTGCAAACCACTGGCAGGGAGAAAGAGCAAACGCTCTTCAGCTTCGTTATTTGCATTCATCTGCTTTTCCATAACACAGAGATTTCCAATTACATTATTTACAGCAATCTGTTGTCAACTCCCACATTCAGCACTTGAGGATGAAGAAAATTAAAAGGCAGTGAAATTGCTATTCGGAGCTTTGTTTCCGGAATAGCAAAATCTATCACACCCCTGACCCCAACGTTTCTCATGCTGCAATGGCTGCCAGCCTTCCATGATTTACCATTCCCCTCTCAATCAGGCCTCTTTTTTTCCTGTGGCTCTATTCTAGAGGACACTATTTTGAGTCTAACCAGTTTCTACCACCCCCAAAATAATATGGCAGGCTATTGATGAGTTCTTTGAATTGCAAACAGGTGCACATCACTTCGATTCAATCCAGAGTCACCCAAAATAAACACTCCCCTTCCATCAGGATGGTATTTTGCCAAGAAATCATCATATCAGGCTGCAATAACCCCAGACTATGCTGGTTGCTAATGTTCAAAACTGTATGAGTGCATATGTGAAAAGGGAAGTGCTGGGGGCAAGAGGGGAAGGAGGCAACTCCCTTGCTCCAGTGCAGTAATCTTCTTCCTCTGCATGGTTTATTGTGATAAACCAAAAAATGCAGCCAGCCATGAAAATGCCATTTAGAGGAAGAGAAGAAATTAAAGGGAAAGTGAAGCAAAGGGGACAAATTAAAACTTTAACAGGTCCCTGATAACTGACACTCCCTTTCATATTTGATGGGGTTTAAAAAATAACTATCTCCCCCCACCCTACTAAAGCTGTTTTCATTATCACTACAATTTTGATGTGCCAATTCAAATGTAAATGTGCATAAATGCTTCCAAGAGTATTTTAATTATGATGATAGCATCGCTAATTATGGATGTAAAATATATATATATATATAAAATGGTAACTCAGGAAGGTGCTTTGCAGAACCTGGTGGTATCAGTCAAAACAAGGCTGTGCAGAGTTAAACAGCTGAGGAGGGATTTGACAAAACACAGCAGGACCCATGTCCCCTTCAGGCCAGGTGATGGGCAGACTTCAGCCACATGCAACTAATTCAACATGGGCATCGCTGCCCAAGCTGTTACCAAGCTCACATGCTCTGCCCGAGGGCTGGCAGCAGGGAATCATTCCAGCTGTATATATGCCCACCACAGCTCCCACCAGGCAGGTTTTGCTCCTCTGACAGCTGCTGCAATAAGCCCGTTCTGCTGGAGGGCTTGGTCCCTTTCTGCCCTGCGTTCTCATTCCATGGGTGCATCACTGATTCACTGCCAAGCTAGCGAAGAGCCTCACTGCGAACCTGTGGCCAGTGTTTGCTGCAGCCATGGAACAGGTTTTCTAATCATGCCATGGGACTTCATATGCATACAGAGACAGGACTGCCCCAGGGAGGATCAGTCCTCCACATTCACTCTCCAGAAAGTGAATGCAAGATGCAAAGCCAAGAAAGGCAATGCAACACATGGAGGAGGGAAGAAGGGCGATTCTTGCCCTCAAAAGTGAATGTGATCTTGATTGAGTTTGCTTCTACCCTTGCTGGCAGGAACAATAAACCAGAATCTGCATCTGCTTTAATTGCACTGCCCTCAGACGTGGAATTAAATTGCAAAGTCAAATGTCCACAGAATCCTGGAACAACAAAAAGGTTTTTTTCAACAGATACCTCTACAAACAGCTAGGACAAGCGATATGTCCAAAAAGCCAGTTCTGGCCTAAAGCAGGTGAGGTCTATCTTATTTCAGGAAGAGAGGCACTTATGATGCAGGGTGTCTGCCGGTCTTTGGGGATGTTCTCTTTGTCAGTAAGAACATCCAGGCTCTTTCAGGTCCCAGCCATGTCAGAACACAGTACTTTCGTCCCCAGCACCTCCCTGGCACCTTGGAGACCCTTACCCTGATCATACACATCACACTTCAGAAGCTCAAGTGCTGCCCAACACACTGTTTTGCTTCTGCATGATTGGGATACAAGCAGCAGACAGAATCCATCAATCGCCTCCACTCTCCAGAAATAAGACAGTGTCAGAGCAACTTGTTCCTCATTGCTATGCAGCACAGCCTTTCCCAGCGGAGGTTTTCAAGGAAGCAGAAAGCAGCAAAGAACACTTCTGAATGGCTGAGGCTGGGATTCCCAAAGGGATCTATGGTCACCAAGCATTCAACTCCAACTGAAAACTGATGTAAACAATAGCTTGTTACTTTGGTCTTCATTTTGACCCAGCAGACAGATGATTAAAGCGTTACTGAAGCCAGGAGATTCTGTCCACACAGCAAAAGGGGGAGAGAACTAACACGTATCACTAAACTTACTGCTAAACTAGCTTAAATCAAGTCTACAGGGATAAATAACAACAAGGAAGATGGAGGGATGAAAGTTTTAGCATGTATGAACACCACCACATACCACAGCTGTTAACTACAGTGTCCAACCCCACCATGCTTGCTTGAGATCCTGGTGGGCCACAAGACTCACGTGCTCACTCAGAGCATGGCAGAGACTAAAGGGAACAATTACAGTCCTAGGCTCTTGTCCCAGCCAGATGACACTCATTAACTCTAGCCAACATCATTTAGTCCACCCAGGTTTCCAAATGACCTCTTTCTCATTTCAATGCCTGACAGTCTCTTGCTAACAGAATCGAGAGCTTCATAAATACCATACTCAAATAGCTTGAACAGTGGTTCAGAAAATTAGACAGCGATCAAAGCGCTGATGTGGGTGGAATCACCCAGCTTGGAAACACCACATCTCATCACACCTGCTGGGGGAGGCACTCCGAATCAGCATCAAACACTCACCCACCTGAGCGGCCAGCTCACTTCAGGGGCCTGACAAGTGGGGAGGTGTTGCCAGAGCTCTGTGGCCTGCGACAAGCCTAGTTTAAGCATGTATTTTGCTGGCATGGACTAAAGGACAACCTTGCTCAGACAAGCTGTGCATTGAGAAGGGGAGAGAAGAAGGGTGATTTTGACATGTTACTGCATCACACAACACAAAGTGCTTCAGTGTGTTCCTGAAGCTCCCTGCCTGGATGCCAGGAAATAAGACAGGTCCGACACCTACTCACCATGCAAGGGATTCAAAGGTTAGACAGAAATGAGAGCATCTGATCCCAAAAAACAGACAACCATCTGCACTCATTGATAGCAAATATAACCTTCAGCAAAGAGCATGGCCAAATGGGGTTGGTCCATAGCAGATGGCAATACAAGACAGATCCAAATCACAGGAACAGACAGCAATAAGGAACTGGTTGTGAACACAAGCCCTGAAAAAAAAACTGGTAATTTAATGCATGCCTTGTAATACCATGACACCAGAACTAGTTTCAGGGACTGCACCAGTCATCAGTTTAAGGCCCAAGAGCCTCATCTCCTCCTCACACACTTAGGGAAGACTTGATCAAACCACTTGCCAGGCATTTATTCTGACATTGCCTCAACTTTCTTGCCCTGGATGACATGCCTCGAGGCTTCCTCTAACTCCCAATGCTTCCCTGCCCTCTCCCAAATTAAAAGCAGAGCATATGGGAAGACAGAGGGAATGTATGCATGCCTGTCTGCATGTCCACACTGTTACCCTTCCAAACTTCCCCTTATCAGGGCACCAGAATCACTGCAAGCAAGAAAGAAGACAGACATGAACTGACCTTAAATAGAATCAAAAGATAAAGATGAAGCTTAGGGTTGGGAAGCAAGATGAGGCTATTTTTTAGTTAGTCTAAGAAGGAAAGGTCCATCCATTTTCATTAGGAAAGCACTCTGGCTTTATCTCTGGTTTCAGAGAGAGAGCGAGCTCTGAAGGTTACCCTACCCTCACACACTGGCCAATCTAACACTTATTGGACAGGTTAATATTCTTCTCTGTCCAGTGACCACAGCTCCTCATCATTTTTATAAGAAACACAAAAAAAACCCAAACAATTATACAGCATGAGATGAGGAAAAAAAGAATTATAGAAAGAACAGAATAACAGAAATAAAGACAATTTCAGTCCCATACCCATCTCTCTGCAGAACACAGAAAATATCTTGACTTGCCTTGCTCTCCATTTCGGGACCTACATCTGGGAGATTCAGTGTATCCAGTTATTAGCAATGTCCAAGGAGCTGGAATGCTCTCTGCCTGCCCTACCCACCCTGCTGCTCAAAAGCTGAGGACTGGCAGCATCCGTGTACCCCTCATCTTAGCTGAACATGAATTTTGCAAGTGCTCCCGCACAAACAGTCCCCTCTGATGTAAAACTTAAGCAAAGCCAAGTTTCCACAACTAGCAGCAAAAAAAATTTAGCAAAACACCTGCACAAATGCTCTCACTACACTTCAAAAATGGATGTAGCAGAGTATCCAGGTTTCACGGTTGGTTGCAGTGGTCAGAAATAGCTGCACTAGATTGATGTTCAAGGACCACAAGCAAAAGTCTGAAAGAAATTGATGGGAACAAGTGAAAATCCTTCTGTAATCACAGAACAAATTCACCGACTTCACTGTAGAGCAGCAAGCCCTGATGTTGGGGGATGCTGGCTGGCAGACAAAAATTGAGGCAGGCCATTGCTTTTTGCTGTGTAAAGTCAAAGATGAAGGATATAAAAATTTAAAGACCTGCATTAGAAGTCTCACACACTGTCAAGTTATGGGATTTTGCAGGCAGGGAGGAAACAGACTTATAAACTGCAATCCTGGTTATTTTTAGAGGGACAAATATTGCACTTATCCTCTACATCTCTCCAGCTGTATTGAAGAACCAGCGCTAGCCAAGTTTATTTGCCACAAAGCTGGGAAGGAAAGAGCATGGCAAAAGGTAACAGTCTCTTTATGACCAAAAAAATCCCACAAAGCTGTACAGGCTGCAGGGGATTCTGGGGGATTTTTTTCCCTCTACTCCCTCAATAAACCAAAGTTTTCACCATTGTGTGTGTTCATTGAGCCTCCCAAAACCAATCCCAAGCTTCCCTCCAAGCACCTAGGCGCAGGGAAGAGCCAATGCATGCTCAGCACAGACCTGGGGCAGGTAGGTGCATGCTGCTGAGCCCCATCTCTCCACAGTTGTATTTTACCTCTCTTTGTTCACTGCAGATCTTGCACAACCAAAGAGGACGTTTCTGGGCTCCAAAGGTTTCTATTCCACACTTGGTGCAAACTTTCTGAAACAAGAGAGGAAAAAATAAGGTGGCATTAGCAGCTCCCCACAGCCATATAGCCCTTGGGAGAGAGAAGGTCAGGAAGCATTTTTCCCAACAGTTCTGATTTGTTTTCCTTAAAAACCTAATCATGGCACAATTTTATTTAACCTGGAGAACCACCAACCACAGGAAGCTGCTCCAGGTCTATATGGACATGAGACAAAGGCAAATCTACAGTCTAGTCCTTGACTCCATTGGCAAGAAGAGAACTGGAAAGGGCAAATCAAAGCCCATGACCAACAGGTATATTTCCAGAGTTGTTTTTTTAATCCTAAACCCCAATCACTGTGCCATGGAAAGCAGCTAAAACTAAGTACAAACCAAGTTTGTGCAAGACTGGAAATCCTCTCTTCCCTTCCCTCACATACATAGTCTCAAACCCCATGACTTCTCCTCCATCTCAGCATTCAGTTGACAGCTATTGATTTGTGGCAGGGCCATGCCTACATGAACACTGTCTGAGCAGAATGCTTGATAACGCCACACGGCCTCTGCTGCTGCACAAGGGAACTTTCATGTCTCCGCGGGCATTACAAGCCATTTACAACCTGAATCATCTAATATTATATAATGAAGCTGATGTGTATCAGGCTTGGCTTACAGCTTGAATGAGAAATTGGATGAATTCTTTGATCCTCACAGAGCAAAAGCCACTCAGAAGAGGGCCCTGGAGAGCAAAACCTTGCTCAGAGACATGCGAATTTAATCTCCCCAGCTAAGGTTTTACATATGCCCGCCACCAGGCTGCTCCTCCTCTGAGACAGGAGGCCTGTGTTCAAGGATGAAAGTCTCAGTGGCTCACTTAGCCCTCATTGCCCATGCCTGGAGGAGGAATGATGGTACCTGAAGCAATGGCTTCACTGCATGAATAAATGCATCCGACTGTTTTGGTCAGCATAGTCCAGAGGCACGTCTGTCATGCTGCACAGAAAATGGAAGGGCAGCACTAACAGCCCCACAAAGGTTGGTGCTCTTCTCCATCTCTCTGTTTCAGTCCTCATCATTGCAGAGAAGTAAGAAGCAACCTATTGTGTTTGATGCATCAATACTCAACACTTGGGTGCTACCCAAATCAAGGGGGATTGCAGATGCAATTAGCAGACACCACCTGAACTACCCCAAATTCTCCCTCCCTCAAACCAAAACCTGAGGGAGCGACCCAGTCTTAAATACCCTCAAAGATCCCAATTCCCTCGCGTATAGCACATTCAAACACTCCCTCTAGTGGAAGTTTCCAAGCGATTTTATTCCTATTTTCACAGTTCTGATATAAACTGGGTTTATATTGAGCATCATTCATAGCCCCTCAAAAGATGACATAAAAATCAAGGACATTAAATGCATCCCCATTCCTATTTAAATACAAGATAAGGCACTTTCTTCTCCCACTTGTACTTCACCTTTTATACATGACACTGATACTCTCTGCACAATAAATGACCCATTATGCTTTGTCTAACTACTGTTATTGTTAACACATCTGGATTTGACTACATCTTTGTCATGCCATTATGTATTTATATCTAAGATAATAAAAACTAATATTAAATACATTCTTTGTAAAACAGAATGTGGCACTTCGAAAATCCATCAGGCTGCAAGAAATACAGAACCTCTATTTAGCGGAACGGACTTGCTGAAGCTAAGTTCTTTTCTACGTTTCAGATGCATCATTACAACAATTTCTGTTATTGAATTATGTGAGCTGCAATGAGATGGTTACAGAGCAAAGCCAGCAAGAAGAACAGGAACTTTAAAAATCTATAATTCCCTGACAAGTCATTTCTTATTGCATACAGCACTGCACGAGTGATAGATATCCCTGGATGAGAAGGGATGAGCTTAAAGTAACAGTCTACTGTGTGTGCTCTGCTGAAGGGTTGACTGCTCCCCCAGTTCCCTCCTTAGCATTATAAAACGGTAAGGGGAGAAGCCCAGGACACCCAGTCAGCATTGCCCTGAGCTTGCACGCAGCTGGAAAGTGCAAACAAGCAGGAAGCAGCTGCAAAATGAACACTGGAAAAGTAGGGTCTCACCTTAAAACAACCTGGGTATGAATGCTCCTGAACAGACTCCAGACAAAAAGGGAATAACCATAAAAAATAAAACCTAAAATCCCAGCCCTTCTCTGGGGTTTTCCAGTCACAGCTGGGGCTCCTGCAGCTAGGGGTTCCTATCTGCAACTGCAAATGGACAGGGCAGGGAAATGGCTGAATCAGTTTTTGCCTCCTCATTAGGGTACAAGGTTCACAGGAAGATTAGGAAGCACCAAGGCAATGTGACCTAGCTGGCTTTGGACAAGGTAAAAGCAGAACCATCAAGGGATGGAGGCAAGAATACAGCAAATCCTGTTATTCCATGTGGTTGAAACACAGGAAACAGCCAGCCGTCCCCTGTCTGCTATCCAGCCCTTTATTCTCCACAAGCACACATGCACAGAGCCCATGCACTTCCCATGCACCTCACTGAGAGAGCTGCTGAACCTTCAGTTCAAACCAGACCTTTAACTTCCTTGTACCTTACTGCTTCCCCAACACTTACCAAAATACTGGGTTAGGACTCAAAAGTTCAAAGATTGATGTTTACTTGCCCAGTCACTGCCTTACAAGAAATCTCCACTATAACCCCTGCCTCAGTCAAGCTACTTCTGCAAACTGAATCCAGTGGAGGAGCTCACTCAACAGCAAAGGCAGCACAGCTCACAGCAGCTCCTGCCCAGCAAGCACATATGGAGGGTTGCTGGGACCTCGGTTTTGACTCCAAGGGACACCCACCTTCCTTCTCCTACAAGAGCTCTGAGCCCAGCAGTGCTGCAGCCAACCATGGACCAGTGCAGGCCCAGCCTGGCAGCCTGTTCTGCATGAGAACTGCGTGTCACAAATGCTGTCAATGCCAGCACAAAAAGTTCTCCATCATGGCCTGAGTGGCAGCTTAACCACAGAGGTGCCAACATGCACCATTCCATGGTGAGGAGCAGGTTTTACTCAGTGCTGTCCTGTGAGATCCACAGGACACCTCCTCAGTGACACAGGGTGGGTGACACTAGTAAGTGTCTCCTTGGCTCTCGTACCCACCAGGGACAGAGTCAGCACACGTTGCTCCCTTCCACTCTACCACCAGCAAGTCAGAAACACTCCTGGCACGCAGCAGGTACCCTCATCTCTCCCCATGCAACATGCTGAGGCAAAGTCACTTACAGAGTGCTCTCCCCAGGGAAAGATGGGCTTCAAGTGCAGGAAAAACCGCCTCCCAGCAGAGGGAGGATAAGGTGGTTGCCTTGGAGATCATCATTTCCACAGCAATACAGATTAACCCCTTGGCTGCAGAGTCTAGACAAGCAACAGTTATCCCTCAGGGTGCTGGCAGAACAGCAATCTGCCTGAAAACTGATACTGCCTTTCAAACGGCACCCGTACAGTCCTGCCAACAACATACTCAAACACAGGCAGCCACCAGTGCACACAGTTGGAAACTTTACACTGGTTTGGAACTTGAAGACGGACTTGACTCCTCCAGAGAGAGGCATTACTGGAAAGCCTAAGGGCAGACCTTGCAGTAAGTAATAGTAAAGCACAAAGATTCTTTTATTGGTTGCTTGTCGTACATTTCTGCCCCTTCTCCCACTCTGCAAACCTGGAGTGGGAGGTACAGAGGGGCTGGTGCACAAAGTGCAGTTTAGGCACTTTAGGATCCTAAGGAATAAGGGGTGTAAGAGAAAACCTGATGCTCTGACACATTCCAAGTGGCCTGGTGGACTTTCTAGACAGCTCTGCTACCAGGAATATGCAGGAACCTGTGTGTAACTAAACCCACCTTTTTGCAATCCTGACAAAAGACCGCCGTGCTACCCAGCAGCCCAAGCAGTTCACCGCAAAGCAGGCACTGCGAGAGGCCATTCCCCATCGCGTTCTTCCTCATGTTCTCCAGCCGCTCCACCAGGCGCCTGGGGGGAAGAGGCAGAGCAGAGGTCAAAGCACTCACTTTGGAAATGGAAGCACATGGTACTGAGGCATGCCAAAAACCTGCACACGGGTGCTCCATACTCAGCCTGCCTTTGCTTCTTCTGAACAGTTTTGGGGCCCTTGCTGGGGGCCATATGTACTTTCACTTCAGCCCCTACACTCAAGTGTTTCCTATCAGCTGGCTCTTGCTCATCAGGGGATAAAAAGCTGTTTAAGTCCATCTACTGATGCTCACCAAGCCCTGAATAATAAAAACTTTGACTACTCCTGAGAGGTCTGACTCAGATAGCAGGGGCAAGGCAGACAGCTCACAAGAAGGGCTTGATCCTACACCCTTCAGGAACCCACTGTCACTGGGGCCACAGTTTCAGCACAATGATTTCCTGCCTGTAGAACAGGAAAAGCCTTTAGCGCTCAGATCAGGGCAAGTCAGACAACACCGGGAAAGGGCAGAGGAGTCAGACCTGCCAAGCTCTGCTCCATGTTTACATATATTCCCTGAAAGCCACACTGCAGGCACATGACTTGCCCACATTCCACTACAAGCAGGAAGGCCAGACTTGAAGCCATCAAACCAAAATGAGCCTGGCTGTAGTACAGGAATGCCAGAAACTGCTCCCTGCTGTGACTGACAGCCTGCTTGGAAGACAGGAAGCACACATGTATGCACGATGTCCATAGCAGCAGGACTACAAAAGGGAAGGAAGGCGGGATAAGCAATTAGGACGCAGGATGTGGAGAGCATGCAGAGCAGGGCTGCTGTCATGAGATCACTGCCTGGCAATTCTCAGGCATCCATTTGTAGACGAGGGCACTAACAGCCAGGCCATTTATCAGAGACAGTGACCAGTCACAGCCACACATGTGCCTGTGGCTCAGGGAGGAAACGCAATCCTGCTGTCCATGCAACCTCATCCTCATTAGCACTAATGTCCCCTCAACTAAGGCCCGTACTGAGAGGAAGGCAAGGTCTGTTTAAAAGAGGTACTGCCTATGGTGACGAGGTCAGACAGCACAGCCAGGCTGAGCCATCATTAATAGATTTATAATTCTTGACTTCAGCACAAGAAAATTCCCAGGACTTAACAAAGGCATTTTAGAGAATGCTGCAGCATGGGCACAGCAAAGCTATCACCTTCTGCAATTACACCAACCAACACAGAACGATCAGTCCCTCGGGGTTGCTGGCTGCTTCTGGGGCTGCTGGATCTCCATTATATCACACAAACATCAGTGTCAGGTCTTGTTAGCACTAACAGGCACTGCACAGGGACAGAGCAAAGCACAGAGGCAGGGAGCGGAGCCTGCTGGACATGGGCTGGGAGCTTCCTGTCTCACAAATAAGACCTCCAGCAGGACTGAAAGCAAATGGAAATCTGCAGCAGCAAAAGCATGCCCATAAACTAGACAATTCAAGCTAGCAAACCCCTTCCAGAGGGCTCAGCCAACTAGAACAAACGCATTCAGTGCTCCAGGCAAAATCCCAGGGGGCTGCTGCAGACAAGGGAAAACCTCACCGTGGCACCAGGAGCAGTTCCTGAGCTGTAGAGTGCACTAGCAGCAGGTGCAGCTGCATAAATCAACATCTTCCCCAGCCTCTTCCACTGGGCAGCCACTGGGGCAGCTGCCTTAGCAGAGGCTACATTTACCAGGTACTGTGTCAGTGGCTGCAACCACAGCAAGCCCCAAAGCTCAAAGAAGGCACAAGAAAGGCTTGAGACAGAGGCAGAAGGAAAACACCACATCCTTCCCAATGTTCATCGTCTCCAAAGAAGCAACATGGGAGGATAAAGTAACTGACTTAAGGGATGCTCTGACTGATGAAGGCTGAGCTCAGGCAGCCAGGAGAGCCACTCCTCTGTCTGAGCTGACCTTTCCTTCTGAGGGAAAGGGACAAATGAACGTGACTGTACCCGATGCGCTGCTGCTCAATGATGTCCAATTTCTCTGCCTTGCGGATGACTTCCAGAATGACCTCAAGTTCCTGTGGGCTCAGAGCCTGCATCTTCCTCTGCTTCTCCGTCTGGAACGTGTGCACTGACCAGCCTGTCTGAAGCCTGGGGATGGTGGCAGGGGGGAGAGCAGAAGGAAGAATTAAGCTGTGAAAGAAAAGTACAAAACCCCTGCCATGACCCACAAGGCCAAGCCTGCCAGGCACATAGAGCCCACATCAGCCTTCCATCAGAGAAGTCTGTTCCCTAGCTAATGCCCAAAATAGGAGTGTATTCTCACTGACTAGATCACCACATCACTCCTCCCGCAACACTGAGTCTGCGCCATCTCTCCCTGCCCTCTCATTTTCCTCTCTGCTCCAGTTCATATTTTACTACTCCATGTCCTCACTCCTATTTTGCTCTGTCCACAAAGAAAAACTAATGCGCCTAAGGATGGCCATCCTGGGGGTATCCTTGCAAAGATGGGTGCTGACTCTGGAACACAGGGATTACCTGCACCCTCCTCTCTCCAGATGGCATGTTTCTAAGGTCCTCAGTACAAACACACAAATCATCAGCCACACATGGAAATATAAATTTGGCAACTTCCTCCCTTGGCCTAACACAGGCCCCCACAAGGACTTCAGCATCCACTTCCCTCCGTGCCTCCCATACAATGGCTGACATTACTCCTCAGCTCACCTGGGGACAGGCGGGAGCTTTCACAGCACAATTAATTACTATTCAGTAGGGGTTTAGAGGTCACTGGCTAAAGTCACAGCTGCTGCAGAATGTAGGGCACTATCAGACACAGCTGTCTTAATGAGGCTCTCAGGTGAAGGCTGGTGAAGCGGCAGTGGTGTGCACTGTTCACAGTCCCCCCCAGACACAGTGTGACCTCCTATTTTCTAACACTACAGCAGGCTGACCCCAGAGGTTCACACAACAGCAGAGGTGGCAGTGGTATCACACTGGCTGCCAGAGAAGAAAAGCATACAGGAAACAAATGCAATTGTAGTGCTTGACTCATCTCTATCCCTTTTGTCTTTACGTTATGCAGTAATTTAACTTCAGGAGAAATGAGATCAAATGACAAGTTCCTAATACAAAAGAGTTCTGGCAGCTGGGGGATGCTATCAATTATATTGTAGGGTGCTGCAGAGATATATGCCTGCCTCCAAGCCCTTCCTTTCACCCAGGGGAGGGCTGGTGGGATGGAACACACCACACAGCAGCTAAACTGCAAATTCCACTGTAGGCTGGCAGCTCTGAGCAGCAGCCAAGCACCAAGCCCCAGCGTAGCAGGCTCCTCTCCCACCCAAGCAGCATACTTCTAGGCTACAGAGGGGTTTGCATGACAAGCAAACCCCTGTGAATGAGGCCAGTGCTCCGCACAGATAACAGGAAACCATTCAGGCCAGAGCCAAGGCTAGGAGAAGAGGAGGAGGATGGTGAGGACTCACTTGGCACGCAGTGCGAGCTGCCGGTCATTGGGGCACACCCACTGGCCTGTCCCACTGCCAAATATCATGTCAGCCATGGCACCAGCCTGGGAGGAGAGGCAGGGATCACACCTGTAAGAAGAAAACACCAGCACTGAATACAGCTGCCATTCCACCCTGGAGAAACCTCAGGGCAGTGCTTGGCACAGCCTTCTTAACCATTCCAGAAGGCTGCTCTGCTGGCATTACACATGGTGGAAGTAGACAGACCCTCACCTACAAACAGCGACAAAAACATACCATCATCCTCATAAAATACAAGCCAATAGATACCTTCAAATACCTTGAAGACAAGGCTGGAAGTTTATATTTTATCATACTCTAAAAACAGAAAGCCAGAGACTCTTTGTCAGTTCAGATTTTTCATTTCAAACTAGAGAAAAGTGTTTTTAAGAAAAATCTCTGCTCCATCACCTCTGGAGCCCCAACGCTGCAGTACTGACAGTGAAAGCCACTCTAAAGGACACAAAGAAGCTACAAGTTGCTTTTTTGTTTACCTCTTAATAGGGTAACAAACAAAAACCCACTTGACAATCAGCATGAATAGGTGGCAAGACATTTCATTCATTAAAACTGCTTCCATAATAACCTGATATTTATAACTACAGTCTACACTAGCAGCTTGTTTGCATTCTCTGATGCTTAAGACGGCACCTCTAGCAGCAGACCCTCCTACTGAGGCTCCTGTGACTGGCACAATCACACCAGTGAGTCCTTGTTCAATGACAGTATCACTGTGAACTGATGAGTAAAGGCAGCGAAAACCAATTTCCACACACTCATAGGAGAAACACATCCCCAAGAGACTGCAACTAAGCAATTCTGAGTCCTACCAGCAGCAAAGATGAACAGAAAGCACCAAGGGACAGACACAGCCAAAATACTACAGCGGAGGCAAAATTAGTCTTGATGTACAGAGCTTTTCTCCAGCTGGATTTGCTCTCCAGCAGACCAAGTGTCTCACAAGCCCTAATGCATAAATTTCCAGGTATTAATACTTACCTTCCCTAGAACAGACACTTGCTAGCTTTGAAACCATACCTGCTGGGCAGAGATAACATGTTTAATTCTGTTTGGCAAACACAAATCAGATACAATAGCAGGCAAGGTATATCACCTGCCAACTGTGCAGTAGTTCCCAAGAAAACACATGTTCCAGTCTCAATCCACAGCACTCTGACCACAGCAGTGCCCGTGGCTCAGTGTGCTGTACCTACACTTGCTATCTATGGCTGACACACAGAGGTTTCTGCTTCTGTGCCAGGCAGGAGGCATCACAGGCTGCATGGCCTTGGCCCTCTGACACAGGCAGCTTCTGCAAATTCATCTCCCTCCCTGTGCTGAGCTCACATGTGCCACACACTGCACTTGATCCCCAGCACAAGAATGCTAACTTGTGCTAGAGAACTGACAGCTCTCTGCTGCCAAACCCCATGTCAAGCTTGAGAGCCAAAACTGTTACAAACAATGAACCAGTTCCCTCCTCTCAGGTCATCCAATTTCTCTAGAAAGTCTGAAAACTCAGAGATTACAACAGGCAGGAGAAAAGAGGAGAAATTCCACAGGAAGCATGGATTTCTTTCGGTGCAAGGGGACAGATGTATAGAAAGGGTGAAGGCTCTAACAATTCAGCATAATGCTCAGCAGGCACAGCCCAACTGCACACAAAAGTGAAGTATGGAGGAGATGAGAGGCTGCAGGAAAGATTTGGCAGAGAAAGAGGGTTGAGACAGCAAGGACAAACAAAAGCATCACACAGGATTTCGTAAACCTTTCTCTCCTACATTAGTTTTGAAATGGATCAGCCCTAGAATGAATCCTTGAAGGCTGGCATCTTGGCTTACCAACAAATGTCACACATGCTGTGGCATTCCCATTTTATCCCAGAACACCTCCTGCTCTTTGCGTCTTCTTCATTATCTCAAGCAAGGAGAGAAGGCAGCAGTCCCCACATACATCCTATAACAGCTCACACACAGGGGAGCAATCAAGCATTAAGAGCAATCGAATCTGGATGCTCCCACCCCCAGGCCACTGTTAAAAGCAGAAAGAAGCTACAATTTCACAGAGAATGGCAGACCTGGCATTTTCCAGAGATTTTCCAAGCCTGTGGTGCATTGTTACAGAATTATATGCACATGTAGCCTCACAAATGCATATATTAAATTACTCTTCAGATATACCATGTACCTTCCCTCCCACTCACACACACCTGAAGCACTCAGTGTCCACTGGCAAGGCTAAATGCACTCAACCATACTGATGCGAGCAGTACTGGCAGCTGTGGGATGTTTAAGAAAACATAAAAGCTAGAGCTGGAGATGAGCCCGATACCATGGTTAGGGCAGGGGAGTTTGCTTTGCCAACAGCTGTGCTTTCAGGGTGGAAAGCTGTGCTGAATACATCTGCCCCTTTCCCAGCAGAGCTTTATCTGCTCTAACAGAGCTGAAGGCAAGGCAGAATAGAGCACATCAGCTGAGCATTTTACTCAGGAGAAACCTAAGCACATTCTTCAGCCTCATACCACAGCGCTCTTTTCTCAGCATGACTGAACAAAAACAAGCAATGTCATGCTCTTTTGACTCTTGTTACTCAGCATAAGCTTTCTGTTCTCCATTCCCTGAGCAGCATCTGCAAAGAAAGAAGGAAAACAAAGCACAGCCTAGAGACTCATCATATGCCAAAACAGTCTTCAGACTGATTATTCCATAAAATATTTACAGGAGCATTTTCTTTTGGCAGCTTTGGGTATCTGCTGCTCCCTCCAAGGTAAATTGGCATTGAAGGTGGCTTCACACCTTTATAAGAAAAAAGCCTGGTGTGGTTCGATACAACTACCTCAGAGAAGGAAAGAAGGATGTGGACTGCAGGCCACAGTCTGCTGGCAAGGAAACAGAAACACTAGTAAGATTGCATGGAAAAGATTATCTTGCATGGCTGCGGGAACGATGCCAAAGAAAAGGTACCAGTATCTGGAAGGCATGAAACATCCTCCCTTTTATCTCTGTACAGGACAAGAAGTACAGTGGAATCAGCCTAATCAGAAACACTGAGATAGCAGAACCTCCCCAGCCTGGGGAGTCATTTCTATGGGCTGTGGTGAAACACCCCTCTCTTGCAGTCAGCCTCTACTGCATTCTCTCTCAAAAATACTCCAGCTAACACGTAGCTCACTGAGCCATCCCTGTCCTCTGCTCCTCTCAACAATCTAACAAAGGGCAGAAGCAGCCAGCCTCTAGCAGTGAGAGAACAAGAGAATCCACAGCTCTTGGCCCAGCTGCAAATACACTGCATACAGAATAAAGGGGCTGCACAAGTACTCAGCATTACAGAAAGCAAACTTCCCACTCCAAGATTCTGCTTTTTACTTGAATTAAGAATTAAAAGGCAGTTCTTATCAATACTCTGTGACCCGCTTGAAAAACACTCCACCTGTTTATTCCTTTCCCATGATGGAGGAAATCATGTGAAACAAAACCTCATTAAATCTGAGTCCACCTGGCTGCCCTTGGCACAGATGCTAAGGGGAGTGCAGCAAGGAAGGAGTGCTACCCTGCAGCAAGCAAACCCTTTGCAGAGGGCTAGGAGCATTTTGGAGGATGCAGAACTGAGCACACCTCTGCCTTAAGCTCTGATGACTGCTTCTGCTGTTTCTGTGATGTGACTTGGACTTTGCAGCCAGAGAGCAAGGCACCTGAGTACATGACTCAGGCAAGGGAGAAGTCTTCCAGTGGCGTCTGAGTGAAGGGGAAAGCTGCAGGGTCACGCTGCTGATTTGGCCCCACATCCCTGCAGAGTGACCGTAAGACAGCCAACTGAGCAAGATCTTTCCCACTGGACAGTCCCTGCTTGGCCTGGAGGATGAAGGTGGCTGCAGTCAGCTGTGGGGCAGCACATCCTCCAGGCTCTTCTGTGAAAGAAGGCCAGTTTTCTCAGCAGAATAGCAACATAAACATCACACATCTTTAATAACAGAGCACAGTCACAGTAGGTCATGCCGAAGGTCCTGTGTGCATGGCACCTGCTACCTGACCAGCTCCAAGAACAGACACTTAAGGAAGACTATTAGAACAGAGCACAACACAGCAATACTTTTCCAGAATACCCTCCCAGACTCCAAAGATTCCTGGATCATGCACTCCCTAAGCCAGGCTGTAACTGTATTTAACACCCTTAACAGTGTTCTGCCCCAAATTTATTAGCTTGCTTTTTCAGCTCATGTACACTTGTAGCACTGTCTTGCTACACCGAATCACTTCCCCACTCCTCCACCCCAAACACATTTATCTTGACTACATCAAAGTTAAACCTGAAGGGTCTTGTTGACATTGAGGCAATCCTTGCAGTAGAAAACACCTCCTCCCAGCAGCGAATGCACAGCCTGCACGAGCCCTCCAGCCGCTGGGCTGATTACAGGTGCTCATGAAGCATTAAATCCTTGGAGCCCTCCAAATACAAAAATGTCCTACACCGGCCCATAAGGAGGTCTCCAGTCATTCATTTGCCCAGTTATTTCAGCTAAGCAGCTCGTGTCTATATTAATTTGGGTTTATAGGAAATTAATTAGGCAATTTTTTGTTTAATACTTCATTTAAAAAATAAAAATTAAACAGTTGGCCAGAGACAAGTTCCCAATTCCCAACCCGAGCTGTGCCAGTGTAATTAACTTGCCTGCTTCCAGGGCGTCAGCTCCCCCAGGACTCCCAGCTTGCACCAGGTACCGTGCTGGCCTGTTTCTCCTTTTAGCTGCTGCTCCCTCACAGAGGCAGTGTAATTACTCTCTGCTCCAGACCCCATTATCCCCAGGAAACCTTAGCAACTAAGTGAGTGTTTGCTCTTGTTGCTATGACAGAGGATAAATGAGTAGCAGAGATAGATAAGGCTAGCCCGGCCTCTGCCTCCCACCCACCGATGGCCAGTCCCTTTTCCTCACAGACACTTAGTCGCGCAGCAGGGAGACAAGCGCGACAGGCAGGGAAAGGCTGTTTAGTCCAGACACAAGTCTTCCCCTCATGTTTTAAAGATCCTAGTGCCGCAGTTGTATTTCAAAGCACACCACTGTTTTGAAGTGACAGAATAACCCTTGGGGCTGTAGGATCAGCGGCAGAAGACACACACTTGACTTTCAAGATACAGCCATGCCTCAGAGCCAGAGGGGAGTAACTGTGTCTCTACAAGTGCTGGCCTGAATGAGGGGTTTATTAAAGCTTTTCTCACACACAAACTATTTTGAACTGCCTCTTCACACCTATGTCTATGTAGCAAATTGTCAGTCCCTCCAGTAGCAAAGGAGCCTGCTATAAGCATAAACATTTTATAGGGGTGAAGCAGGCAGGAAGCACAAGCCCAGTGGAGCCAAGTGATCCTCATCACCTTCCTGCTCTCAGAAAGGGAGAGAGCTGGGCCAGTGCACAGGGGCACAGCTGAGAAATGGCCTTTTGCTACTTCTTACTAAGGCAAATCCCCACAAGAGCTCAAACCCTTAGCACATGAAAGCCAAGCAACACAAGGAATCCAATATGATCACGCTTGACTTGCAGCTCTGTGGCTTGGGGCAACAGAGACAAGGAAAACTCAATGTCCAAATAAACATCACGAAGCCTTAGCAAGCTTTGGGGCAACAACTTAAGAACCCAATCAAGCAGACCTCCAGTCTGTCTCACCATGAAAGCTCAATCTCAGCAACAGTGAAATTGGGGAAATCCTCATTCAGAGCCGTGTACTGGGATCTGATTGGCACAGCCCAAATTAAACACAAACTAACTGCAGCACACAGAAAGTGAGAGGTGTCATTATCATGTAAGGCCAAGTTGGAAAAGGACCAAATGAGAATGAAGTCTGGGGGGAAAACAAAGAAAGTTCCTACGTGCCTGAGCTGCTTCCCAATCCTAGCAGTAGTGGCAAGAAGCCTAACTGCTTTTAAGATGGAGCTCGTTAAAGAGCTTATAAAGTACAATGCCCTGGAGGTCCATGCCAGTCCCGTGAGTGGGAAGATAAAATCAGCTCTACAGGAAAACCGACATAAGGCACCAACAAGCCTGTATTAATGAAGGGCACCTATTAGCATGGCTACTTGATATATGGCAATCTATAAAGAACAGGTTTTTGACTAGGCAAAGCAGTATTCCTGCTCCCTAGCACCCTACGATGCTGGGGAGGAAAGCCAGCACTGTTCCACCTGCCAAGGTGTATCTTTATTTACTAGACCTTGGCCCTATTTCCTTTTGATCCCCAGCCAGGCAGGTACGTTGTGCAAAGTGAATAATTCATGAAGACAGCACACTGACTCACATTCTGGGGCAGGTTGATCTGGCAGAGGCCTAGGAGAAGCAAATTAGCATCTAAATGGCCAATTAGAGAGACTCACTTCACTATTCTGATATGCTAAAAAGCTCAGGAGGCTTCCTGCAGCCGGAGGTTGGCAGGGTGGAATCAGCACCTCCCAGCCTCCCGAGGAGCAGTGAGTTTCTTAGAAAGAAGTGGACATCGCAGGGAAGCACTGGCCAGCGTTTGTCAATGAATCCCTTGCAGGGAACCTCATGCAGCCTATCTCACTGGTAACCTTAAGAGAACCAGGAAAAGCACAGCCCAGGGCCAGTGGAGAAACTCTACTGAGCAGCCTGACCCCCAACCCTGCCAGAATCTCACTGTTCAGCATGGCTCTGAGCCACGGGCCTGCCGTCACCTCTGGAGGATGAAATACCCTTTCTCAGCAACCTTAAGCTATAGTATTGGGTTTAAACATCCTAGGAAGCCTCTGAGCAACACGCAAGCACAGCCAGTTCTAACTCTTAAGACCCTTATCACCCTGAACATTGTTGGTACGAGCAGAAATCAAGCCGTGGACTTTGACCAGGCCCTGGAGAGTACCTGACCCAAGCTACAGGAGACTAAGAACCCTGAGGATGCGCACAGCACGTCATTCTTTTGCACATACAACAGCATCCATCTCCCGGTGTCAGAGTGCCAAAAGGAACAAGGACAATCCATCCTCTGCCAGGTGCACGTGCCTGCTCCAACCGCACAACAAGCACAAACCCAGCAGTATTCAAAACCCCGCCAGGTTGGTAATATTTTCCAAGGAGCACGTTGCTCTCAGCCTCCCATTTCTGGCTTGCTTCCCCACACACCTCGGTCACTTACATTCAGTTACCCTCAGAAGGCTGAATTCCACCTCGACTCAGCCTGTGCAGTTCATCCAGCTGCGTTTCTGGGCTGCTTTCAGCAGCGTTTTGGACAAGCCTCTCCCACCTGTGGAGCTCCGGGTCTGAGTGCCCCAGTGCTCCGCAACAGCTGCTCCCCCGCCCCAGCATGCCCGCTTTCCCCGCCGCTCTCCGGACAACCAGGACGCACCAGCACCCGAAACTCGGCTCCAAACTCCGCACGAAGCGCCCGGGCGCCTTCCCGGTACAGAGCTGCACCGTCCCCGCCCGGCGCGAAGTCCTCCCGCGTACCCACCTGTCCTCCGGCCCAGCTGCCCCGGCAAAACGAGCAGCCGGCTCCGCCAGGGGCCACGCTGCGACCCGGAGCCGCCCCCCTGGACAACGCGGAAATGGAGCTCACCGGGACCGCCGCCTTCTCCACCGCCTCCAGCCCCGGCGGCGCCGCCCGCGCCCCACCGGCCTCCCCCGCGGGCACAGGCTCCCCCTGGCGGCGCCGCGTCGCACCCGCCCCGGTAGAACCGGCGGCCGCCGAGGCCCGGCCCGGAGCTGAGCAAGGGTGCGCTGAGCCAAGCCCGGGATAAAGCACCCTGGAGAAACCCCAAACTGCAAACAAGGAAAGGCGGTAGCAAAATAACCCTCAAACCAAAACAGACCTCAAAAGAAACCTCAAACCAAAACCCTCAGAACACAACAAAACCCCAAACAAAACAAAAACTTCAAAACAAACTAAACCTTAAACCAAAACAAATGCCCAAACCTCAAAACAAACCAGCTCAAAACTCAAAGCAAGCACAAACCCAACCAAGCCAACCAACCCACCAAAACCACCACCAACAACAAAAAACCCCAAAGTAAAAAACCCCACATCTAAATAGCCTCATGAAACAAACAAATCCCAGCGAAAGCCTACCCCACCCCAAAAATGAATTTTGCAGGGAAAGCTCAAAGCAAGAGCACCCTGTGGCAATGCAAGGTGAGCTGCTGGGACTGGGACAGGCATGGGGAGCTCATAGCTTTTAAAAATTAAGGGCCTAAAACTGCAGAGGGAGCCTAAAACCAGACACCAGCTACAGAATGTTGGCCGGGATCAGGAGGAAAACTTGGTCCTGCATTTTGTACAGTTAAAGCTGTTCATCCCGGAAATGCCATGGATGGGCCTCCTTGTCCACAGAAGCTATGTGGAGGAAGGGCTATGAAGCTGGCACAGTGTGGACCCAACATGAACCCAACACAGCAAGATAAACACAACAAACTGCCCCAGCCAGATTGCTGCCCCTGCAGAGAGGGACCTTGGGGCTGGTGGGGCTTTTCTCCTGCATTCAACAATTGTTTATAGGCCCCACCTTCAGGCTTCTTTGCAATCAACTGTGTCTTGGTGCTCTGGAGATCCATACAAGCACTAATAACTGTCCCACAGGGAGGGTGGGGAGCCAGGAGAAAAGCACTTGGTGAAGTGACAACCTGCAATCATATGGTGAGTCAACAGAAAACCACAGGAAAACCATTATTCCTTTGCACTAGCCTGCAAACACAGAAATTACAGCTCATGACTGTCTAAATGTCCAGTGGATGCAGTGAGTAAATTTGCCATGTGGGAGGATGAAAGGAAGAGAAAAGGAGAGAAGGGAAAGAGAAAGGAAAAGAGACCCTCAGTCTGTGCTTTTATTGCCTGTTCAGAGCCTGCTCTTGAGAAACCTGGTGCCCTGCAAGCTTCCACACACCCACAAGACCTCAGGGTAAGCTTAGGGACCTTTTAACTAAATCAGGTTCAAGTCTGAGTATATATTTTGCTATTCAATTTAGGCAAGTGTTGAAAAATACATCAGAGGAAGCAGTGTTTGTACTAATACAGAGCCTGCATTTCCGTGGGAGAAAGCGCTTCAAGATGACTTTTCACACCAGGGTAGTCCTCCACAGAGTCAATAGTATAAATAAATTAAACACACAGTTCAGCCAACTTCAGGATAAAGATAAATTACCTTATTCCACCAGCTGGATTGGCAGGAGCAATAGGCACAGGAAATGACACACGTCTCAGAGCCTGTATCCATTCTGCTGTTGAATTTGCTCGTTGGGATCCCCACAGATGCTTCAGAGTCCGACTGCAAGACTGGGCGTTGATAGCTGGAAGTCACAGAGAATAAATATGACATTACCTTAAAAAATTTAAAAGGCTAAGTATGAGTTTTAGCTTGATAGCATGAAGTCAATTTTTAATATACTCGTTTCTCAGAACACAGGCACTTCCAGTTCCACGAAAAGAACCCTTCAAAATCTCTCTGTTATCAATGATGGGTCCCACTGAATTATTCACCAGATCACAGCTGCCAGGGATTTTAAATATGACAAGGATTGTAAGGGATAGCAGCCTTCTCCTGCAGGCCTATCAGCGATGCTGACAGTTGCACCATAGATGCCCCAAGCTGCTCCAGTCTGCTTTTAGCATAGCACATAACTGCACACCAGGGAGCAGCCTTCCTGCATCACCCTCAAACCAGCATGTGTCTCAAGAAATAAAGACCATTTAAATGATGTTGAACTCCTGGGTATGAAGGTATCCTCCAGAAGAACTACAGATGCTTAAAAACAGCCCTATTGTACAACAAAACAGTCCTAATTGTAACCATCCTGGAGTACTGCAGGAAGATTCCTGGTTTGAGCACTGGACTGGTGAGCAGGGGTCTGGGTTCCTAATCTCAGCCCTGTCGTGCTGGGCAATCGGTGCTGAGGTGTTGCACTGCTGGTCTACACAAATAATAATCAGAGTATTAATTTTAATTATGAGCAGTTTTAAACACAGTGAACACCAAAGGCCAAACTGTCTGGCTGCTTATCTCTGAAAGACCATTTCCTAGGGATACAGGCTGACAACCAGCAAGGAGCTGCCACAGCCAGAGGTGTTTGGCACTCCCTTCCCATCGCCCTGACCCCTCCAGCTCGGTCTAACCCTTTCACAGTTCATAGCAAGAGGGACAGGATCTTTCCCCAAGCTGTTCCTGTAATTGCAATCTGCTACTATTTGGTCCTCAGTGATTCAGTTTGTATTTGTCCTTCTAATTCTCACTCCTCAATAAAAAAGTCAATAACTCAGTACCTAATCTGAGGAAAAAATAAATAATCTTGCCTATAGAGCACACTTGCTTGAGAATATATAAGGCAGAGGAAATGTTTAACTAATACTACTGCTTCATAGCAAATAAAGCTGCTTTTTTACTTGTTTTAAAGGCAAACTCCTCATTTGGATCCGCTGCTCTATTTGCTCGTGTGAACGGGCTCAGGTCTAATTCTCTGGGCTTGCAAATTGTATTTCTATACGATGATTTCATGCTATGTTTATTTTCAAAAGATATGTGCCTCCAAGACATGGTGAAACCTTCAGAGGACTGTGAAAAGTTTGTTCTTAGTATTTTTACTGTGAACTGCAGGTAGAAGATCCGCTGAGACCGTGATGGGCACAGCAGAGCTCGAGACTGTCAGTATAAACAGAAAAGGGAGTAAAGAGGGAGGTGACAGAAGCAGTAAGAGGGTAAGGGATTTGCCTGGAGACAGTAGCCCTTCAGAATAGCCTGCTGTCAAGGAGCACCTCACCACTCAGCATCCTCCTGGCACCAGGCGAACGTTGTTCCTACTCATCCTGGTACTCCAGGGAGGTCCTCTCAGAAGGCGATTTTCTTTGTATGTAGATCGGGCCAGCCGCTACCACTGGGCTCTGATTTGGCTGGCAAGTCAGGTTTTATCACAGTAACATTAATGACAACTGCCACAAGCTACAGGTGATCCCCTTCCTTCAGCTTTTCTCAAACAAAAAACATTGCACTCACTCTTCAGTTTGGATGAATTATTTACATCCCATCACTGCTGTTGCTGTTTTCCTTGCCTTTTTGCCCTGTCACCATCCCTTTCATCCCCACGCAGGCTTTGGAGAGCTGCTGGCTGCTGCACAGCGTTAGTAATAACCATCACTGCGAAACCCCTGCTGCTGGCACTTTGAAATCAGATCATTAGCGGCAGTCAGAGAAGTGCTGCCTGCAGCCCAGGGATCCGCTGCGGGAGCAGCCTCCTGGGAGCCCAATTTCATCACAACCTGAATGCAACCGCGAGCGTCTGCCAAATTTCACATCCAAATAGATCAGAAGGAGAGAAGGGAAGAGGCAGGCAGGGAGGGGGAGAAAGCAACCAAAGCGAGATTAAACATTGTGTTATTTCCAGGGAGAGGATGACAAATAAGAGGTGCATTGCTTCAGCAACTGGTGCTAGAGTCCCCGCAAAGGCTTTTCATCCAGGCTCACCTCTGAAGCAGACACGTTCATCTCCCTGGCTGCTGGGGCTGCTGAAACACCCACAGCACAGCACAGCAGCAAGGGCAGGAGGTCTGAGGACTGCGCTGTCCCCAGGACGCTCAGGAGGACTGTTGTGAGCTCAGAAGCTGTTCCACATGTACCTTTGTGCTCGGATGTGGGGAACGGCAGAGGGGAGGGAAGATGGCCGAGTTCCCCTCAGCACCTTCATTTGCAGGGCTGAGGTACCATGAAGGGATGGGAAGGATCCCAGTAACTGGTCTCCTTGCAATAGATGCAGGGCCGTATTACTTCAGAGAAGCCAATGCTTTCTGGTGTGGCCATTTTACCTCAGGAAAGCCCCCGTGCCTACCCATGCAGAGGGGCACAGGAGAGGCAACCTGTGCTGCACAGGGCTGTGCACACAGAGCAATGGCGCTGGGCCCCTGGCCAAACGGGCAGGCCCAGGCTTGCCGCTGCACCATGGCTGCCCTGGAGAGCTCACTGGAGGGTGGGCACTGAGGGGAGTGGTGGGGAAAGGGTAGAGGGAAGGCAGAAGTGAGATGGAGGGAAAGGTGGTGAGGGGAGGAGAGGTGAAGGGAGAAGGTGAGGTGGAAGGGAAGGTGCTGAGGGGAGATGGGGCGGGAAAGCGCTGAGGGGAGATGGGGCGGGAAAGCGCTGAGGGAAAGTGCTTGAGGGGAAGAGCTGAGGGGAAGAGCTGAGGGGAGATGGGGCGGGAAGGCGTAGAAGCAAGAGGAGATGGAAGGGCAAAACCTGAGGGGAGATGGAGAGGGAAGGGAAGATGGAGTAGGGACAAGGATGGAGGCTGGGCCAGGGCTGCTGACCTTCCTTCCCCTGCTCCCTGCCAGGCTCGAGGGAGTCATGCCAGGCCTGCCACAGGACAGGAGAGCTGCACGGGCAGGCGGCGGGGGGCGAGGGGCTGCCCGTGTCCCCCTCCACCGCAGACCCGAGGCATGAAGCCACCACAGAGAAAGAAACAGCAGCGGCTGCCATGCAGGAGTGCTGCCGCCACCACCACCACCGCGCGGGCAGGTGAGCCCCCCAAACGCCCCATGCAGCACCTGGGTGGGAAGGGGTCATTGGGTGAAGCCATGTGTGCACAAGGCTGGTACGTGATCGCTGCTCAGCATCGCATGGTTGTGCAATTGATGCTGCACAGACATGAAGGGATGCGCAGCCGGAGTGCGGGTACCAGCAGGGAAGCAGCTCAGATCCACCTGTGTGGGTTGGCCAGAGGCTATAGTGCTTGGCTCTGCCTCCATCCTGCAGGACAGCTGCCATGGAGAGAAAACAGAGCTTTCCTAGGGAACCATCTATGGCACTTTAAAACCTTCCACTGAACTGCATCCTGTTTATACATATCGTTTCATATATTGCTACCAATCTCCCCCAAAAAGGTTGAGTGTGTGTAACTACACAGCATAAGCAGTAGGAGGCATAAGAAATCTGTCAAGGAAATTTTCATAAACTGCCTAAGGTTTGGGGTGCTGTAAATATTTAGTGGTTTTCTTTTGGTGAGCTACAGTATAGGTTAAATATTTGCTGCTCCATCGGCCTGAGTCACAGCACTGATCTAACCTCCCATCAGTGGGGTTGAGTTGCTGCTATAGCTACTCAAAATGGGAGGTTAATGTAAGAAAATCTTCCATGTAAAGGAATAGGATCTTAGTACAAAATGTGCCCTATACAAAAATTAATAAAATCACATTGCTTGCTATATTAATGGATAACAGCTTTAAAATATTCCCAACGACCAAGAATCAATTTCCTGCCTAAATCAAGTTAGGCAAGCACAGTGAAGTTGACTCCAGTGTAGAAGTGCTATTAATGCATTAACAGCCTCAATAAACACATCTTACAGGTGTAAGGATCATTGTGTTAGCCAATCAGATAAATATATATTTCCCACTTAAAAATAAATGGGCCATTAGGGCATTAATATTTTCTTATCGATTTGGTTTCTTATTAATGGGCAATAAAGGTACAGCAAGCAGTTCTCTCATCATCTTCTGTATGAAATAGCCAGGAAAGCCTCAGAGGCAATGCATACATTTTTGCTAACAGCATTTATCTTTCTAACAGCTAAACACGACCACAACACCAGAAAGCAGCAGGCCTGCTCCTTTCAATTGCCTGAAATCCCAGGTCCTGGGAGGAACCCTGACCCAGCCCAAAATAACTCAGAAGAGAATCGGAAGGATGCAGAAATGAACAAGGTTGTGATATCAACTGCCACCACTTTGGACTCTGCTCAAACAGATCAAGGTCTTTCTGCTCAGCTTAACAAAAGCCTTCGATGGGATGGGATTCTCAAAGATCCTGTAGCAGAAGAAGAAAGGCTGCGCATCTACAAGATGAACAGGAGGAAATGGTATGAACTGCATCTCCAGCAACACTTCCCCACCGAGCCATGCCCAACTGCCAGGCAATCCCCATGACTGCACTGCAGAGCGTCGTGCACCAGCAGCCATCACACTGTATGTAAAGAAGATTGCTGCAGTTGTTTTCCAGAGGAGCAAGCATGAACTGGCTCCTGAACGAGCGGCAGCCAGCAGTGTCGCCCAAAAATCTCTCACCACATTCTGCAGCTTAGCACGGATTACCCACTGTCTCGTATCTGTGGAGAAAAGGTCATTTGTATTTTTAAAACAAACCAACCTTTTAGTTAAATTTGGATGCAACTCAGAGGGTTTCAGCTATTACAAGTGCTCCTTTCCATACTGCCAATTTGCTGTGCAGTATCCCTAGTTGTTCCTACTTGTTTATTTCAAAATAATATTCACTGTATTACACCTGAGCTTTTTAGGTGTTGATGTTGTCAATTGCTGGTCCTGAAACCAGCAAGGACAGCACTTGCGGCAGATAAACAGCTAAATGACCAGATACCTTGTTTAGAGGCTAAAATAGAATCAACTAGGCTGGAAAAGGCCTTTAAGATCATAAAGTCCAACCATTTTGATTGCAAATGACTGCAAACAGACTTACCTAGTACTTAGAATTGAGCCAGCTGCAAAATCGGGATTGGAATCCAACCTTCATCTCCAGGTTTATGATCTAATTGTATCTACAGTATTTTGTTATAAAAACTCATTGTATCAGCCCCTCAGATTTGATATCCTGGAGAAGCACAACATATATACAAGGAAAATGGAGCACATATCTAACAATGGGGCTGTCCTTGTCATTATATGTACAAACAAGAAGCCTATTTGGCCAATCTGAAGTAAAAACCATGTCAAACAGTAGGCTGCCTTGTACCTCCTTCAACCTCTCATAGTAAAGGAACGTTCATACAGTGCTACTACAATATTAAACAGCCTAGACCATGCTAAAGGAAGTATTTGGAAGTAAGATGGCACAACACAAAGGAAACAGTTTTTCCTGAAGCCCTCCTGAAAGATACTGTTCTGATTTTTAAAGGTTTTTCTTACTGGCTTTTCAAACGGACTGTCTTTTATACAGCAATTCACGTTTAGATACATCTTTTTCTCCTGTTTAATACTTTAAACACTGCATGACACTCAAACGCTTGCACAGACTTCTGCAGGAGCAGCGCCATGGTTTAGAATAGCTTCAGAGCTCCCTAGATTCCAATAATGTCATTACACGCAAACCTAGAGCTTTTGCAAGCAGATAACCAGATGAACAATAAAAGTAAGCAAAAAAAAATCCAATTAAGAATTAATTAACTGATGTTCAGTTCTACTCTGACAGAGATACAAACAAAATCAGCACGCCTGCAAATTCGGAAAGGATTAAAGAACAGATTAAGCATCCAAATACTACAGCACTTCCCTCAAAACAGTAGTTTGTAACTATTTTGTTTTTATGAAGTTTAATGAAGAGCACATTCCAGCCTTATTTTACGCTGTACTTTCTAATCTATTAAATTATCTGACATTGAGCATCTACATTTTTAACCATAATTAAAAAGAAATTCCTGCCTCGTTGAATACCTGTTGTATTGGAAAAGGGCAAGTGCTTCACTTGTAAGATATGCTGAAATCCACACTAGAAACTCTTTAAAAATAAAGTATACCAAATGAACAAGTCAAATACACACTGGAGAGGATTTTCAGCTGTCTTCAAGCCACTTTTTTAACGTCTTAAAGTGATATGCCCACAACATTAGGTGGTGTTTTGATTCTTTTTTAATACAGTTTTATACAGGAAATGCCTTCCTAGAATATCTGAACAACAGTAACACATAAGGGAAACAAAAGGGGAGCTGGGATGGGCAGGATATATTATATATTTATTTCTAAGTAAATACTATAATAAACACTGAAGCTGTGAATGAAAAATAAAGAGACTTCCCTATATGATGGTTTTCAGATCATTTATTAACAATAAAGTAAAAGACAAATTGAAAATTAGAAGGAAGGGGTGGGAAACGTCACAGACATCAGAACACTTGCACGGAGCTAATCAGAGCTTTGCAAATGCTGGGACATAAATAATTTAAAAGGTATCTCTACCAATTAAAATGTTTTTAAGAGGTACATAATTAAGTTTGTTTGCTGTATAAAAATCAGGTGCTTTATCCTAAAACCATATGTAAGGGTCAGTTCATTTCTAACTAGAGACAATTAATGATTACAACTTAAAATAATCCTCTCTTAGATCTCTTGCAAATGAATTCATTGGAAGAGCGTTGTCGGAGCAATCCAGGATCCGTGTTCTTCCAGCATCCTGTGTCCAACAGTGGCCAGCACCAGATGTTTCAGGAGCAAGGTACATGGAATTGCCAAGCGAGCAATGCTGCAATAGCTTTCCCAAAGGAGTTCTGTCCCTTTGAAATCCCACACGCATAGGGCTTGAGTTGTGCCTTCTGCTACACAGCAAGTACATCCTGGGGCAATGTTTGGGGGAGAACTGCAACAGGGGTATTTAAGACACATTTCCTAAACACTGGAGTCCAAACCCAACATGTTTAGTGAGAAGACAGTGCTGCTCTTACCCACTCTGGAGCAAGGCCTACCTGACTTTGGCAACCTTTGTCACCCTGGGATTGTTCTAGGATCTGGTTTTCTGAGGCATGTAACAAAGATTAAAGACATTCTGTTCTGAGCTAATAAATAAGTAAAAAAGCAAAACAAAACTACAAAAGAACCAAATCACACAAACCTGCCTTCCTGCTGCATTTTAGTCTCCCAAATCATTTCAGCTCCCACTCAAGTGCACTTCCACACCATTCACCACACTTGCACAAACACGTTAACTACAGCTCAAGAATAGGCTCCTGAGTTTCAAACTCACCACTGACAAAAGTCACCCTTGGGGCTATGCATTAGCAAAGTCCTCTTTAAAAGCAGGTCCAGGGCTGATGATATTATACCACAAGGTTACCGATACCTCAGAGGAGCTTTGGAATACATGGAAAAGCCTTGTCTAGCCAGATCAAGTCTACCAACTGTTTCTGAGCGGCTACACCACACTCGCCACCAACATAGCCAACACTAGCCCATGCTCTCAAAAGCAGATGCTCTCCACACTACATTGCTCCCTGTAACATAGGAAGAACAAACTGGGTAAAGTAAGAAATCTCTCCAACTTATTTTCATTAAAGCACATGATAAACTAACACACATAACATCCAGATGGACTTTCATAGTATCTGAAGTTATTCCCTTTGGTCCCCAACCTCATCATGCACTTGGGACTGGAGGGGCTATTCCAGCAGCCTACAGACAGGCAGATGCTGCCCCATCCCAGTAACATCCTGAATACCAAAGTCCAGAGAGGACATGGACCTTTGCAATGAGAAGCTCAGTGGGGAAGCAGAGCTACAGCTGTGGATTTTAGTATGCAATGAAAATCTGCCTGTCCTTTGCTACCTTCTAATTCTTCACAACCCTCACCATGACAGCGTCTCACACTGATCCCAGCATCTCCTCCATTCTAGGTCCCTGTATACACCGTGCATTTTCCAACTCCTAGTTACAACTCCCTCAGCACAGACAGTACAATGTTGGTAAAAACTAGGCACCTCTGGTTTTCCACCACTACATTGTCAAGACCTGACTTTCCAACAATACAGGGATAATCTTTGGCCTGATATTCTTCATTACAACTTCTACTACATGCACAGAAATGCCAGCATGTTACACGGACTACAGTGCTGCAGAAGTTGTTGTAAGAACAGAAGATACACCATTCCCCTACAGCACTTGCATTACCTGATCCTTTCCTTGCTGACTGGAGCTGCAAAAGCAGTTTATCTCCTGCTCTACTCGGAACTCCTTTTCTTTCCAACTCACACCTTCCAACTGGACATGACTGCCATAGGATAACATTTTAAACTGCAGAATTCTAGATTTTTCTGTGTTAGTTTTTTCCAGCAATTTCCAGGAGGTGGTTCTAGAGAAAACAGTCTCATGATCTGAACTGAAATGAAGGACAGCTCTGGCTATCTGTAACCAAATAACCTGGTAGATTCCCTACAAGAGAGCAAATCACCCTTATTTTTGCACATCACCACAAAGCATCAAATGGATTTCCACCTGCCAGGTACTATTCCACATTCTTTCTTACCTGTCAATATTTTCTCTGGGAAAATACTTCCCATTATTTTCATCTGATTACTGCACTGTGGGGAAGGGGAGGGAACTCATGACTTTAAAGGTGAACAAACAAGTTCCTTACTAAGTTATGTTCCCACAGAAAACCGCGTTCAGGCCATTCTGATGCTTAAAGCAGGAATTAAGAGCTGAGAAAGAGGGTCTGTACCCGCTTTAGCTAGTGGAGTTAGCACAGTACATTAGATGGGACCGAGATGGATCAGATCAAGAGAGACAGCTGTCAGTCAGCAACCATCCAGGACGCAGTCGTTCCCAAGGTATTCTGAAGTTTCCAGCTCTATGCTGGAGAGGAACCGCCGCGTGGTCTTACGACAGTTGTAATCCAGCGTGGTGGTGTACACAGTCTTGGCGTGCTTCGGGTAGATGATCGTGGTGCTGGTGAAACGCTGGGGCTTGTTGCGGGGCTCAAAGTGGACCTCGACTTTGTAATTGCGCCATGTGCAGTCTGGGACACAGATGACTGTCTGACTGCAAGAGGACACGCTTAAGCCCACTGGCATATAGATGTCATCGATGAAGTGCTTCTCCGAGTCATATTTAACTGAGGATGTGTACCTGAAATACAACAGAGAGACGTGTGTGAGCTCTGCTCCAGAGCAGCAGGCTGCTTTGTCTGCAAAGCTGAGCCATCAGGTGGGGTGGCTCCTCAGCCTTACACCTACCACCTCAACACAGGAACAGCCACATCACATTGTTCTGCTCCCATCTCACTCATTTATGGGAAGAAAAAGCCTTTCATTATCAGCACACCCAGCTTTGTCCCTGTTTTGTCCAGCTGCCAGTACTACCAAATATCATCTCAATCCTTGCGTCTGCTGTTTTAAGCCTCAGCTCTATGAGCCTAAGAACCTCATTCAAACGCCAATGACTAAACCCAGAGGCCTACATCCACATTTAGTTTTTGCACATGAGCATCCTCATTCCTCAGAGTGCCAAGTCCATGGCAGCACATGTTATTTTCCCAGTTACCCTCTGGCAAGAGCCACATAGGGGTTCTCTGGGATTGCTCACAGCATAGGGCACTCTCTGAAGGCAAACTTCTAGAGATTCAACTGGAAGAAAAATGCTACAGTTTACACACCAAACTCCACTGGCAAGAAAATCTTCTGTGCTAGATTGCAGAACAAAGTTTTCATCTCCTTCACACTGCGACAACTCTGTGTTAGCTTTTCCACAGTGTAGGCTGCCTTGAATTCCAGCCCCAGCACAGGCTCCTTTTACCCACACCAGAGCATCCTCTCCTTCTACCCTCCCCTGCATCAGGCTTCCATTTGATTGCACCTATCTCTGCTTGCACAGGGATCAACTGGGAGCCTTCATTTCTTGTTACTGCAAATCACCACATTGAAAGGAATAATTCACATGCTGTGATGCAGCACATTAAAAAACCCAGCAATTATGTACTCTCAATATCAACTTTTCTCTTAGTTCATAAACCAGCCACAGCTGATAAGGTAGAAAGTGCTTATTATAAAACTATGAGGTTACGAGAGCAAAATTCCTTTCCCCTAATAAAACACTCCTAGAAAGAAGGCTGCTTTGAAGATCTTCCATCATGATTACCTTCTGGTTAATTGGTTGGAAGACAACATTTTGGAGCAGTGCAATGAAGGAAAAACTGGACAGTAAAATATAGGAAAGTCTTCCAGAAAAAAAACCAACAAAACCCATATGGGATTAAAAGAGGCTGAACACTCCTTCAGCCTGTACAAATGTCCAGGAACATACAGCTGCATGGAACAACAGCTCTGCAAATAAATGAACTTGACTCACAGGCACTGATAAGGCCTAACTGCTCCTTTACATGCTAACTCCTTCAAAACTAGACGGCTGTAACACAGCATTTACCTTATTTCCTTTGGTGGTAAAGGGTCAAACTCAACTCCTTCGCCAAATGATAAAGGACACAATCTTGGAGGGCAGCTGGAGAGAACAGGGCTGGGGGAGAACACAGAGTTCTGAAAAGAAATGCAAAAATAACCTCTTTTATGTTACAATTCAGTATATTCTCAATAAAATGTATTTATTTAGCCCTTGGTACAGAGCTGTCAAGGTTCACATTTACATGCAAGAGGATCTGCTAGTCGAAGACATGCCTACAGTTGCAACCTGCAGGTCTCACTTGGTACTGGGTCTATAGCAGCAACGATGTGGCAAGGTGTATTTTTTGAAGTCCTAACTCCAGGATCTTACTTCAGAGGAACCATTCTGGGCAATGAGAGAGGAATACAGCCCCTCAGTGCAGCATAGCTTCATTCAGCATGAACTATAGCCCACTGGCTGGATGAGCTCACCTTCAATTTATAGCTAACATTATACGAGCGTACGAGCGCACCCTCCTTGCTGCAGTCATCAGATACACCCATGGGCAGATCACAGAAGGAAATTATTGCAGGGCATCCCGCTGGGAGCAACTCCTTGTTTCGTAGCTACTCCATGGCTACTATTTGAAGGCATTAAATCCAACCTAGTTCACACGCAACCCATTGGACAGGATTAACTCATTCCCACCGAGTGGCAATGCACAGAGCATCCCTGTGCTCCTCTCCTGGACAGGCAGCACCTCAAGCTGACACTGGCCCAGCACTGCCCCACAGCCAGAAGGGAACAAAAGCAGCCCTAAAGAGGCTTTTTTGAAACCACCTCTGGTTTCCTAAATAGGGCCTGGGGGCTATGGGAATCCCTCCTGCTCAACACATGGCTCTCCCATGGCCTTTTCCAATCCTGTGGCAGCATCCCTGCAGAAAAGGGATGCTTCCTCTGACCTGCAGTTTCCAAAGTATTCATACCAACCTCTCAGCATCAACATCCAAAAATGGTTTTGTGAAAAACTAGCACATCTCTATCTGATACTATCAACTGAAGCCAAAACTTAACATAGAAACTTCCTACTCTGGGTCACTCTTTGGAATAATGAGAGTTCATTTTCCTGTGGGATCTTCAAAGATGTGCTGCGATGCTGTCCCACCCCCTACCTGGGTCAGGAAAGTTTGGGCTTCCCTTTGATTAGCAAGAACCGACCTCAAAGCCGGTGATTTTTAAAAGCACCACCTGTTCCCCTGACACAACACAGCCCCAGCCCTTGGTGTGGACACCACAGCTCCCGGCGGGCTCCCTCCCGGTGTGTGCGCGTTAAGGGATAAGGCAGCAGCTGGAGACGCCGGTGGAAGGGAGGGAAACGCGGGGCAATTTTCCCAAGCTGTCCTCAGCCCCACTCCCGGAGCCCCAGCGCCGGTTTTCCACCCTCCTTTCCTCAAAGGATGCTGCGGGGCCTGGAGCGCTGGGGGTGGAGAAGGGGCCCCCCGGCGATACCTCTCGGCAGGGTCCGAAGGGCAGCGGCGGCAGCCCGGGGCGCAGGGCCCAGCACCTGCCGCAGCGGGACCGAGCCCGGGGCCGGCGACAGCGGGTGCCCGGGGGTGCGGGTCCCGCTCCGTGCTGCAGTCCCGGGCGGAGGGTCCCGCCGGCCCCCCGGCGCCGCAGGACAGGGTGCAGGGGCTGCCGGTGCCGGTACTCACCACGGCGGCAGGCGCGGGCGGGTCGGGCTCCGGCAGCCCGTTGGTCGAGGCGCGGTCGGGGCTGCCCGAGGAGAGGAGCCAGGGCGATGGAGCGGGCCCGGGGCTGGGGGGCAGCCCGGAGTCGGGGCTGTCGAGCCCCGCGTCGCCCCGCTTCCTCATGTCCGGGAGGTCAGGCACCTCCCGCAGGCTGAGCCGACCCACCATGACCGAACCGCCTGCCCCGCGGCCACCGCGCCGCTCCGCTGAGACTGCGGGCCCGGGCGGCGGCGGGACGGGCGGGGCCAGCGCCCGGGGGTGGGGCATGGCCAGGGGGCGGGGCCTACCTAGCGCCCCGTCCCGTATCCCACCGGGTCCTTGTTCTCTCCCGGTGTTCCCATCCTGTCCCTGTGCTCCCATCTCCGTATCCCAAGACAGCATCCCTGGCAGGGCACTGCGCCCTCACTCTCATCCCCAGCCACATGGAAGCGGCCAAATCAGCTCCCGACAGGCTGCCTTATAGTCCAACCTATTGACCTGATGCGCTGTCCATTCCTATGCCACCATTGATTTTGAGGAGCACAGAAAGAGCTAGCCCCAACTGCTGCTCCTGCTGGGCTGTCCCCACCTCCAACATGAAGATTTCCCCAACAACAAGGGTCCCCCGTGGGTTTTGGCAGCCAGGTTAATGCCCCCAGGCCCCCCGGACTGAGTGTCACAACTGCCTGGGATGGAGGGTGCAGAAAAGCAACCCAGAGTTGTCAGCAATTTCCATGTGCTGCAGCCAGATTTATTATGTGAAGCGGTTTTGCTGAGACCAGGCCACTGTCTGCCTGGGCACTTCCGCTGGGTGCAGACAGGCCAGTGGTTAATGCCAGCAGTGACAGGTATAGCAGTGAATAACACCCTTCAAAACTCGGTTTTTCTCCCCATGTTGCTCCTTCTCACCGCCCCGTACCAAGGACTCAGATTCAGGCAGCAGCGCTGCCACCCTTAATTGTCTTTTTCAGGCAAAACTGCTGAAGCTGAAATAAGAAAACAGAGGAAAAAGGTTTTTTTCTAGCACCAGAGGAGAGCGAGGGAACCTTTTTTGGAAAACCCTAATGAAATAATTGCGCCATGTCATCAGATTCGGTGGGGGAATACTCTTGTGGAGGGAAAGCGCCTGCCTGCAGCCAGCCAAAGTCAACACTCCCCTGTGCAGTAACAAGCAGTCTGGCCCGACGGGCCCAGCACAAGTGAACCCAAACCCCTGAAAAGAATTCCTTCCCTGCCCCAAAATTAAAAGCAGAGCAGAGTTTTCAGCCGTAGGCGTCTGTGGTTTGCAGCTATGCAGTGCTGGGAACTCCGGAGACTTCCTCAAGGAATTTACATTCCTTTGAAGAAATACTATGAGGCTGTTTGTCTTTGCTGAAAAATGCAGATGGAAAGAAAAAGAACATTAAAAGGTTTTGACTGAAATCTTTGGGGTCTGAGCAAATGTGCTGGGCAGGTGTTTTCTTCCTTTTGATTTAAATGCATCCCCAAAAAAGAGAGATTCTGGTCTCCGGGAGCAATGGGAAAGCTGCTTGCTCCTCGCTCCAAAATCTCCCATAAAAGCCCTTTATGAAATTAGATGCCTCAGAAGGCGCTAGAGCAGTTTCCAGATGAACACCATCATCATTTCAGAGCTGTTGTGCAGCTCCTGGGCTCAAAATCACGCTGCCAACAACTGAGTTGTGCAATTTAGGAATGGGGGGAACTTGCGGCACCTCCCAGCAGCCACCTCTGTGGGCTGTGGGTGTCCCCATGGCTGCTCCCATGGGGATTAGCGTCTGGGTCTGAGGGATCCAGTGCTGGGGAGCGGCAGCCAGGGATGAGCAGAGCTGCACTGGCTTCTGGAAGTCTTGCTGCTATTTACTAGCCAAAACCCTCCCACACTGGCCTGCCTTGGTACAAAGGACAATGTTTTGTGCCCTTCCAAACTCTCATTTCTGGCCTTGGCAGGTGAAGTGGAGGTGTTAGAGCACGCAAGGGGGCTCAGACCCGAGGATCTCCCACACCACCACCATCTAGAGCTGTAAATTTGCCTGCTAGGACAAAAAGGAAATGTTCACCCGTAACTTTAACTACTCAATAACTAAAATGCTATTGATATCCACTGCATACAGGGGCCCTGCTTCTAAGGCACATGTACTCTGCCCCCTCAGAAAGCCCATGTCTTCTTGAGCCTCTCAAACCGTACCTATCTGCGCATTCCTGGATGGCACTGGAAATCTCTTCCCCCGCCTGTACATCACAGCCTGTTTGTCCATGTTATTTACTTTTTAACTGTCTCTGCACAGCCGGGACAGACCAGATTCCAGTATCTTATCAAGAGCCTCCTTCCATAAAGGACTTTCCACCAGGCTGGGTGCACTTGGTTTAATCAGCAATGGAACAATAGGCACATTGATGTGGTGCAGGGGGCTGCCACTGCGGGCGGGGGGGAAGTAAATCAGAGGGATCCTGTGTTATTTGATAACGATGGAAAACTATTTCCAAACGATGGGAAATGCCAGGCTGTTCCCTGTGACGCAGACCAAGAACTCGCCAGGCACCGGAGTCACAGCAATGCTTCCAAGCAATGGGATTGATGGGAGGGAGCCCTGGGAGTGGCTCTGCTGCAGGGATGAATGCTGACGGCACATGGCTGAAGTGGCTCTTTTGATCGGATTTTACAGCCCTGCTGCCACCACCCTGTGAACCACTGAGCCACGAGCCAAGATTTTCCCAGGGATCCAGGAAGCTCTGTGTGCTGCAAGTACCAAAGGCTGGTATTTACTCTCCCTGCAGGATTCAGAGCCTGATGGCAGCCCCATGGGCTCCCCATGTCCTGCTGGGAATGGGAAGGCACCACAGCTTCCCAGGGGCCTGATCACAGGGAGACTGGATTGAGAGCAGCCCCAAGGAGAAGATTTGGAGGTGTCGGTTGACAAGAAGCTCCCCATGGCCTGGCAGTGCGCACTTGAGAGCAGAATCCCCCCCGTGTGCTGGGCTGCATCCCCAGAGCGTGAGCAGCAGGTTGAGGGAGGGGATTCTCCCCCTCTGCTGTGCTCTGGGGAGACCCCCCTGCAGTCCTGATCCAACTCTGGGGAAGCAACACAAGAGGGACATGGAGCTGTTGGAGCGAGTCCAGAGGAGGCCATGGAGATGCTGTGAGGGCTGGAGCAGCTCTGCTCTGGAGCCAGGCTGAGAGAGCTGGGCTGGTTCAGCCTGGAGAAGGCTCCTGAAGGGGAGACCCTGGAGCAGCTCCAGTGCCTAAAGGGGCTGCAGGAAACCTGGAGAGGGGCTTTGGAAAAGGGCCCGTAGGGACAGGACAAGGGGAATGGCTTTAACCTGCCAGAGGGGAGACTGAGATGAGCTCTTAGGCAGAAGCTCTTCCCTGTGAGGGTGCTGAGGCGCTGGCCCAGGGTGCCCAGAGAAGCTGCGACTGCCCCATCCCTGGCAGTGCCAGGTTGGATGGGGCTTGGAGCAACCCGGTCTAGCAGAAGGCATCCCTGCCTGTGACAGGGGTTGGCACTGGATGAGCTTTAAGGTCCCTTCCAACCTGAACTATTCCATGATTCCATGAAACTGTGGTACTTTGGTCCTGGTGACCCTTTAGCCCAGGTAAAGGCCCAGGGAGTCCAGCCAGGTCCCACTCCCAGCAGGGACCTATTGGCAGTGGTCCCAGGTCTCCAACACCCTCAGACACCTTTGTGCTCACAAAAGCAACTCTGGAAAAGTACTGGAGCCCACCTGGACTGCAGCTTGAGATCGGTGGAGCTGCTTTGGCTAAGAGAAGGGAATGAGCACATGCTTTAATCTAAGAATTTTGGGTGCCAGTAGCACTATTTGGTGTAAACAGCCCCAGCAGAGCAGGCACACAGAAGAACATGTTCTGCCACAGCCTCTTCTGCCACAGCCCAAAGACAAACTCCAGCTCATTTTCCTGAGCACAGCAGAGCCGCGGCTTGATGCTGCTGAACAGCACCCGTGTCTGCCACCCACCCATCTGCTGCCAGGGAAAGGCTTGTGGAGACTTGGACATTGGCACTGGGATGCTCAGAGTCACACTGTAAATCTGGTGAAAGAAATAAACACCCGTGTCGCCCGGCACAGGCTGCCCAAGGGCGGAGGGGGCAGGAGCAGCAGGAGAAAAGCAAATGAGTCATTAATTCTCCAAGCGAAAGAAACTCTTCCAGCGTCATGCATCGTGTGGAAAAAAGGCACTACCTCTTCATGTCAAAGGAAAAATGAGGCTCTCACAGAAATCCCTCCAGCAGTTAAAGGTCATCAGAACCATCCGATATTTTAGGGGCACAAAGGCAGCTGTGCTGAGCCGGCAGCACAGTGCAGGGAGCTGCTGCGAATGCAGATGCTGCTGGTGGAGAGTCGCTTGCTGGAGCAGCATAAGGTGGAAAAGCCAGAAGAGAAAGAAACTGCAGGACAGAGCAGAGCAGAGAGGCAGCAGAGAGGCAGCAGAGAGCCCTGGGGCTGGCGTGGTTTGGGTGAGATCCCTCCCAGCCACTGGGGCTTTGTACAGAAAACACTGAACATCAGTAAGCATTGAATTCATTTTAGTGTCACACTCTGACACACAGCCAGAATTACACCTCAGCCAAAACCCATAAAAAGTGGCATTTTATACAGGAAAAAAAAAATCATAATCCTTTATTCTCCAGAGATGTAAACCCCAAACAGCTAACATACGCACATGGACGTGCCAAACCCAATAAATACCCAAGAGCTGGGGGACAAAACCCTTACACTGACAGAAAATTGCAGACTTGCTGTCTAAAAGTAGAACTCCAACCACCCAGACCTGCAGCACTCTTGAAAGGCTGAAACTTAAATTCCATTTTTCCTTTTATTTCCTCTTGTCTAGAGAATGAAATGTGGAGAATGAACCAGGGAAGCCTTTGGGGAAAGACACGCGACGATTAACTGGAACATCATCCTCAGCTATTCATAATTGAGTTAGAGTCATCCACAGACAGGGCAAAGAAAAATGAATCTAGAATGGATTATTTATCCCCCCAAAGGAATAATGAATCTCTGCAAACCCATGCTCCCTCCTCCCTGGCTACTGCACTTGATAACGTGTGAACCATCCTGCACATGCACCTTGAGTTAATCTGTCCTTAGGGAATGGCTGTTCACAATCCCAGCGTGCTTTCAAACACCTTCTTTTGGCACCCAACATGTAATCAGGAAAAGAAATAAATGAAGCAACAGCAGACTTGGGAAGACTGGGGAATTCGGAGCGATGAGAAACTGCTTTCCCTCCCCACTAGTACTGTTACTGCTGCTCTGCAATGGATGTCACCACTGCGGTGCTCTGCAGCTGAGCACCCCCCAGGGCCCAAGCCTGAGGACTCCTGAAAACACATCCTAAAGGGTTGGTGTTCGCATACCTGTTGGTGCACACCTTGCTGCAGCAGCAAGTCGGTCTGAGCAGCATTAGGAAACCTGACAGTGAGGATTTCATCCCTGCGGATTTATTCTTCCTGCTCCATCCTGTGCTCGACTCCTGCCTGTTCAAACGCAGGCTCACCTGCCAATTGGGCAAAGGGAGGATGGGATTTTACCAAACAGGCACCAAATTTGCCCTCCCACAGACTAAGGAGAGGGAAAGGGAGCAGCCTGCACCCAAGAAGGGACAATGCTGAAGCATGAGGCAGATACAGCCTGAGCCCAGGTTCTGCTTCACTTTGGGATTTCTCATTTCCCCTTTTCCTTCCCTGATCCCGGTGAAGACCTGGATTTTGGGTGGACAGAGCTCATACTTCTGGAGCGTGTCTTATCCCCCCCTCCCAGCTGTGCAGCAGGAAGTACTCAATCCCTAGTGAGCACAGCCCCTAATAAGTAGTCCTAAGGCCCAAACTCAACCTGGTGAGGAGTGTGACCCACCCAAGAAGGCATCTGAGATCATGATTGCTCCTCACCTGCCAAACTGGTACAGGACTTCTTTCTCCTGTACATGCAAATGAGGCTTGAGTTAAGAGTAAAGCAGGCACGACTGGTCAATCTGCCCCTAAACCCATATGGGATTCAACTGTTCATGGTTGGGCCTTCGAAGTCCCCCAGAAAGGGTACAGAGAGTTTGGGAATCCAGCATTGCTAATCATGAGGTGATGTTTCCCTCCACTGAGACTCACACCATGGGCAGGATGCAGACGTACACCAAACCCAGCCCTGATCCACACTAGCTTTGTGGTTGGGTGCCAGGTTATCCAAAATTGTTTCACCTCTGGTTGTTCTCCTCTCTGCACTGGTGCAAGCTGAAGCTCGAAGGAGGAAAGGAAGGCCCTCAAAGTCTGAAGCTGGTGCATCCTGTCCTGGGAAGAGGCTCCCTGTTAAAGCCATTTCCAGCATCTCTCCTTGCAGGGCAGCAAAGGTGCCAAAGGGACACACCCCTGCTGGCATAAGTACAAGGAGCTGGTGCTGTCTGACACTTGCTCCATGAACAGCCCTTTGTGGAGAGAGGGCAAGATGCTGTATGGGAACTCCCATCAGGGACAGCAGCGAGTCCAACACACACGAGAAACAAGTAGCTGGAGATGGGCTCTGCAGATATCTGGTTTGGCCTTTAAGCTGTAACAGCAACTGAAGCTGCTGCTTGTTGGCAGGAGGTCTGCCAAGGTGCAGAAGGCATTAATTCAACCCTTTCCTCCTGTTCAGAAAGGATTTGCTTTGCTGTTTTACTGGAGGCTTACACATGCCTGTCCTGGGACCAGGGGAGAAGTCTGCTTAGGGTTTCTTTCCTGGGCATTTCATTAATCCAGTGGAGCTGCAGAAGCCTGGATCCCAGCTGTTAAAGGGGTTGGGGATTTGGTGGTAGTGATGGCTTGGGGTTAGTTCTCCCCCTGCAATAAATAATAAAACAGAGGAACAGCTCTGCAACAGGGAGTGAGCAGTAACACTGAACTCTCAGGCAAAATCCTCAGTGCTGCAGCAGGAGCTCAGCCAGGCTGAAGGCTGGGACACCAAGTGTATCACACCTGGATATTCTCTGAATCCTTCTAAACTGTTTTTGTAGCTGCTGACTCTATTTTCTCCACCACACAGACCCACCAATGTCCTCGGTTTCACTCCTGCTAAGCTGTCTCAGGGCAAACACCTTGGTCAGATTCTCTCTTGGTCTGAATGGAGATGCAGCACCACAGTTTATGATGGTTAAGAGATCACAGGACATGGGGATGACGGGACAGGGATTTTTCAGCAGCACACTGTCAATCATACACGTGAGGAGTTTTGCTCCCAGTCACTGCAGCCAGTCCTGAGCAACAGAGTTTCCTTCTGCTCACTTAGAGTCTTTTCTTGATTAGTTTCTCCAGTTTCCGTATCCGAGAGGATTCCTGCTCAGGCGTGGGAGTGCTCAGGGAGAGGGAGCTGCTGTTCTCCACTCCGGAGGGGGGAGCTGGGAGGCGCTGGCGGAAGAGGTCCAGCATGCTGCTCTGCTCGCTCCTCTTCAGGCCCTGCAGGAGCAAACAACAGTGAAGCACCATGGTCAGACTTCACTGATCTGGGAGCGGGTGTGCACGAGAATAGCTGCAGGAGTCGAACTGCTACCTTTTGTTCACCCACCACAAGCTGGATGATCCTGAGACAACTGAGCTCAGCCCCAGGAGCCAGAGCAGGTATGAGTACATAAAGTAAACTGCAAAGCTATTCAGTAGCAACTCCACAAGATACACCTGCCTCAGAATGCTTTTCCCACTCCCAAACCCCTCTGTATTTCTACTGAAAAATGTCACCAACAATCTCAGTGCAGTGCTGGTGGACAAGCAGAAACTCTGAGGGACAGGTTCTAACCTTCATGTCTAGTATCTTCTGGAAAGTGTCGGTGCTGCAGTCTGCAAGGAGCTTGACGTAATTCTCAACAAACACAACTGGGGGTTCGTGTGGAGCCATAACCACCTGCCAAGACAATAAAAAAGAGATCAGACAAATTCTGTGAGTTAAAGCCAGTGCTTGGTCAATCCAGGCACAGGAGAGACAGCAGGATTGGCTTCTCTAAAATAAAATGCTTACGGAAAAAGGAGGCTGATGTGCTGCTAGTAACTGAGAGGTAAAGGTGAGTGAAGAGAAGTAAAGTAAGGAGCAGGAAGATAGATGGGGTCTCTTTCCGCACAGCAGTGGTGCCTGGACCCAGGGAGCTGCAGATCTTGTTTCAAAGAGCAGCAGAACTTTGTCTCTACACTTGTGGACTGGCAGGCCCTGGTGTATTGTCAAAGCTCAAGATTTCATCTTGATGCATGGGGAAGACTAGCTGGGGAGTTGCCTGGGGGAGAAGGGCAGTGCTGGTGGTGGTGACAGAAAGTCCCCATTGGGTCAGGCAGCCTGGATGCAGCCCATACCCTCACTTTGTGTGTCCCTCTGCTTCCTGCTGCTTGGAGAGACAGACAGCACAAGGGAATCTGACAACACTCTGCAGTCCCTCCCTCTGTCCCCAGGACAGCACGGTCAGAACAATCTGCTGTGCAGTGTTCCTGCTTCCCACATGGAATCTGATGGGTGAGTGGTGCCGCATGCAGCCACTCGGTCCTTTGGGTACGCTCCTCTGGAGAGGCTGGGGTGCAGTGTCTGACCCCCTGCTGACGTCTGCCCCAGAGCTCACCCCCTCGCAATGCCAGCAACAGTCAAGTCAGGAAAATAAATTAAAACAGTCTTGAAGCTGGAAAGATGATTACTCATTGTTATATTTTCCTTACATAAGCAGCAAGCTCCATAGAGAACACCTTTTGATAATGCTGGGCAGCAAAACCATCTTTCTGGGGAAGTGTGTGTGTGTGAATGTGTGTGCACGCAGGGCAGAAACAGCACAGGACCAGACTCTTCCCTGTCTCTGAAAACATTTCCATATGTTTCCACTGACCCAGCTCACCCCACACTGTATTCTGTCACAGAGACATTTCTTTTTCTCCCTGCACTTCAGACCAATGAAACATCATAGCCATGTATACACTTATAAATCCTTAATTTACAGCCCTTGTAAAAATCTTCTGCCAAGATGAAAAGCTGGAACTTCAGACAGCAGAGCCAGAGGAGAAAGGAAACAGCTCCATGGGACGTGTATACCCTGACGCCCTCCTTCCTACTTTCCTCTGTGCTTTGTAGGACTTTGCTAAATGAATTTGTTTGTGCCATCTTTGGGCTCATGGATACTCCTACTGAATTACAGCTGCACCAGTATAAGCCTGGGCATGCTGCTGTGTGGTGGTACTGCTGTATGCAACAGAGGTATCATTTCTGAGCCATCTCGGAACTAGGTAGCAGAGCCCTGAAAACACCATGGACGAGTGTAGTGTCCTGGGCTTCTGACAGGGTGAAACAGCTCTTAGGGAAAAGGCTTTGAATTTGGAAACAGCAGAGTTTGAGCACTGATAAAAAGAGACAATCACAAGACAAACAGAATGGCCAGACATCACCAGTCAGCTCTGGGCCCCTGCAAGGAAACCTTCCCACAGAAATGCCACATCCTGTTCAAGGCCAGGTTGGACACAGGGGCTTGGAACAACCTGCTCTAGTGGAAGGCGTCCCTGCCCATGGCAGCAGGTTGGAACTGGATGAGCTTTTAGGTCTCTTCCAACCCAAACCATTCTGTGACTCTATGATTCAACCCAATCACCTGCTGATCACACAGGGCCTGATTTTGTCCAACCACTCTGTGGAGCACTGAGCACCCTGAAGTGTTTTTGTTGTTTCATCACTAGTTACATGGACACTGAGCTCTCACCCGGAGCCATCAGAAGTGTGTTCTGCAGCACGGCAAGCATGAGATACCTGAAAATGCAGACAAACTGCTACTGCCCAGCCTGCAGACCAGCAGCACCCTGCATTCCCTACCCAAAGCACTTCTACACTGCTTTCACCTCAATCCCAATGAAGCCAATGTGATACTAAGGTAGACAAATTAATTCCGTTACCTTTCTGATTCAAACATAAGCTCCAAGGAAAACCCCATTTCTGTATACAACAGGCTCTCAGTCTCTGCTGCTCCTCCATTAGCAGTACCAGGGTATTTTTCTTCAGGCCATTTATAAGAAAATTTAGACTTGCTCTAACATATCTAGTAACACCTTAATCGCCTTACTCAAGAAGCATGGAACTGCAGAACTGATTTCTGAATTCAGAATGCAAACTCAGCCAGAACATTACCTTGGGGCCCAGGAGCAAAGCCACACTGAGCAGGAACCATGGAGAGCCTGGGCTCTGCACCCCTTCCTTGCCTTGGCTGTGGTTTACAGAAGACTCTGGCTGGCAGCTGCCTGTCCTGCCTGACCCCAGGTCCAACTAATTCACTCAGAGGAACACCTTCACTTCAGCATTGCTGGTGAAGAGGGGACAATCCCATCATCCAGGAGAGTACACTGCACAGCTCCCATGGCTTCTCCTGGGATCAACCCAAACTTCTTACTCCAACAACAAGGGGGAAGGAGAGGTTGCTTTGCTTGTTACTTTTTATGAAGACAACACACTGCTTTTGGGTCATTTTCCAGGCACCAGGTCTGGAAAATGAAAAAGGACTCTGGTGAATACAGTAACCCAGACATGTTTGCACTGGCTGTTACACTAGACAGTAAACTGGTGACTCAAGCACGGCTTGGCTCCCCTGCGTGAAGGAGTCTGCACAAAGGCCTGGAGTAACCTGAACTGGAGGGTTTGCCCTGCAACAGACACTTATGGATGCTAGCTCTGATTTTCACAAGCTCCTGAGGGAATCTGGTGCCCCAGCTCTCCTAATAAGCAGAACTTGAGCCCTCGGTTACCTTAAAAAATGAGGATGAAAACTCAAATGAGATGTTAAGAGAGTGGGGGCAAACCCAAGGCAAATAAGCCAGTTCTGTCGAACAGCTGGCAGCGCACCCGGACAAGCTCACATACGTTCATGTGCAATTGCAGATTGCTGTGTTCAAAGGAAGGGCCCCCTGGAATTTGCTCGCTCCAAATCCCAGTCCAGCAGTCTGGCTGGCAGGTTATCAAAAGTCTTGAGTTACCTTCAGGATCATTTCAGCCCGAGTCATGCCTTTCACTACTATCTTCGTGTAGCTGGCAGGAGCCTTCCTCACCACTTGGGACCCAATGGAGGGCAGATCCAGGAGAACCATCTTCAGAGAGTGAGTGTCCAGCAGCAGCTGCAATAGTTAATCACACACTATTATTACCAGGCTCTGTACCAGCTATAATCCAACATCCTTAAAAGTTTAACACTTCCCACATTGGAAAAAATCCCAGTAATTGGACTGCAGGAAGAGGAGGGGCTGACCAATGTAATGTTACTTCAAGGAGACACGGTCACCCATGGCTACATATCAGCACCGTTCACTGACTTCAACAGAGCACTGCTCTGCTGACTTCAAATGACTTAATGTGCCAGATGCTGAGCTGCCATAAGGCAGAGATTTCCATCCACTCCTCTTCCCCTTAACAGTATAAAGTGAAACAATCTTGATTACCTGTAGCCGTATCATTATTTAGATATCGAGGTCAAATGAATTAACACCATGCTTTCTCCTGCCCCCAACCACCCACTGTGCCAGGTTTTCTGCTTTACTCAACCACTTGATATTAAGATTTTTCTTCGAAAAGAAAGCTGCAACACAAGACAGCTCCATGGAGAACTGCTCAATACCCTGTGTACACTGAAACTCACAGCCTGCATGTTGCTTTTCACTGTACAAGTGGCTAAATAAGCAGCAAGGAGCAGCCATGAAATTTAGCCCAGACAAGCACTGATGACAAAATGCTGTGGGTTAGGTTTCTTGTAACAAAATTACCCCAAATACCACACTCTTCTGATTGCACAGCGTATGTTTAAAGAAGTAAGGCCAGACCAGTGAAGGACAGAATCCAAAATCAAACTAGAGGCAGAGGAGCACAACTGGTTTACGCAGCAATGAGTGAGAGCTCTGTGGCTGTCAGCACACCCAGTGCATTCCCTGCAAAGGGGCTCTCAGGACCACATGGAAACTTGTTCTTCTTGAGCAACACACAACATTATGGGCCCTTCAGAACCCCTCAGCAATCACCGTGGACAATCTGAACATTTATGGTACAGCTTTCAGCACACGTGGGAATTCAGTGCAAACACAAAGGACTGAGCTGAGGAGGAGGGATGCTGGATCACACCACTTCAAATCTGGTCCCTGTTATCTGCAGCAGCGTATCATTGCTGTGTGCTGCCTGTTTCACAGTTTGCATGAGATGAATCAATGCCATCAATCTCGTCCTGGTAAGCCAGGAAACCACAGCACAAATGAGCAGCTCTGTGCACCCCAGAGCTGCTGGAGCCTCAGGCTGTCATAGCTGGATTCCTGTATGTCTATGAGCGACCCCATAGATGGAAGATTTTTCCATGGTTGGAGAATTCACATCTTTCCCACGTAAACTCTCTCATGTCTAATAGGAGTTTTGTGCACTCGGCAGCTTTCCCACAGATGCAGCGCTTGCAGGCTCTGTCCACTCACCCTATTTCCCCCTGTTATCCATTCCAGGTCCCTGGCATTACTGTCTCACTGCCAAAGCTTGCTGAGACAGAGGATTGCCAAGTCAGAGATACAAACACGAAGTGAAACCCTACAGGTCTTGTTCCCTGCACTGAACACTTCCATAAATAATGCCCTTGTGCCTAGATTTCAAACATGATTATTAGGAAACAGCACTGTATTTAGAACAGGAAAGGCCTAGAAAGCATATTCCACAGCAACATCTGCACCAGAGAAAAACTGGTGTGGAAAGATGCTGGTGGGTGACCAGAGGTGTGTTCAAAAGATGCTAAAGCAACTGAGGACCTATATGCTGCAGAGCCAGAGGAGATCAGCTTCTGAAGACCTCTGTACATCTAACCCCAGGAAGGTATGTCCCACTTATAAATGACATATTCACTGTGAATCAGGCTAACAAAAACCTTCCCAGCCTGCTTTAAAGAAGCAAATTGGGCCTGTTATTCCAATCCAGTAATGTTAAAACCTTTTAACATTAAACACAAACCCACTGCTGGCAACTGGCTAATCAGTTTAGATGGTTATTAAGAAAAAAGACTTTGTTTAATCACTCTCAGGTCTGCTCACTGCACAAGATGAACAGGAACTCTGCTTCACTCATTTGCTTCCCATTAAAAAAGAGAAGGGTTTTGATGTAAAGCTCCTGTTTCATTTTGCAGACACACACTGCTCAGAACCCATCTTTGATGCCTAAAACCCAAGCAGCTTTTAAGGCCCTGATTTAAAGTTCATAGCAGTGCCATTAGGGACAATTCTGCTTTTGTTTAATTAGCCCACAAGGAAGCAGCTGCTTGTGTAGGGGACAGCTGAGAACCTCCCTCATTCAAACCTCATCCTCACAGAGCAGCAGGGTCCCAGCCCACAGGCAGGGGTGAGAGATGAAGGGTCTCAAGGCAATAAATACCCTGCGCTGCCCATGTGCAATTCAGAGACAGGGACTCCTGTGAAAGGGCAGTACTTCAACAGAAATGCACGTGTTAATGCAAGAGGCATTAATTCAATGTGCTTCCTTCCCTGAGATTGTACCTCACCATCTTGCAGTACCTACAGCTCTCAGTATAACAGGGAGGCAGGCTCATGGGAGAAAGCTGGGGAGTCCTGAGTCCCAGATGCTGGGTGGTCACTTCCGTGGGTCTCAGTCACTGAGTAGTAGAGGTGGGGACAGCTCTTCCCCACCATGCTGCAGTGTTTGATGTGTATTTGCAACGCCTGAAGAAGCAAGGCCTGGAAGGCATTTATGCAGGAAAGAAACTGTCCTGTCTTCAGACACTGCAGCATCCCTTGCCCACAGAAACAGGGCCTCCATTTAGCCTTTTCTTTTCCCAGACAAAATAGAGAAAACTCTGCTCTGTACCTCCACAGCCCCATCCTTCCTGCACAGCTCTGAGGGGAGGAAGACAGCAACCATCCATAGGCAAACTAGAGGAGGCAAAAATCTAATTGTACTCACTGGAACTCAGCCAGGACACAGACTCTGGCAAAACTACACCAGGCTGCAGAGGAGCTCATGAGGACATCACCCTCCAGAGGAGTCTCCCACAGCTTCACTTTCTTGGAGAGGAAGGAGCCAGCACATAGGACCAGAGCACACAGTCCCTGAGAGGATGCAGCATTGCTCTGCTGGAGTATTGCTGTTTGAACTCCTGAGCTGAGAAACTGCCTGGACACCTGGGGTTTTGGTTTGGGGTTGTTGCTGGTTTTTTTTTGGTAAAGTTTTCCTGTTGTCTCACTTCCCCTCCAAATGATGCTTCCTCCAGCAATTCCTTTTAAGGAGCAGACATATGTGTGAATAAAGGATTAAAGCCATTACTGCACAGGCCTTCTTCACTGCCCACCCTCCACCCTGGCACTTCTTGAAGAGAAGGAAAGAGGAAGCATATCTCAACCAGCAGCTATGAGTTGACCATGCCCCAGCTCTTCTGAGCAGAGAAGTGATAGGCTTAAGTTTAAACAAGGGAGAAGGCACAGAAGCAGCAGAGGGAGATTTGAGAAAGGATGCGGCAGAAAATAGTCTTCCTGAGGACATGGGAGCTTCTGGCAACAGTTTCTGCCACAAGCAACATTCTTTTCCTTTGTGTGAGCACACTGAAGACAATCTCATCATGACACCATAGACCAGTGTGTAAGAGGTTTGTTGCTGCTGGGCTATCATTAATTTGACTGGCAAAGTAAGAGCTCCTCTGCTTGGGAAGATGCCTAAGGCCCCTCTCCCAGGACAGGTTCAGGTGTGGCAGGACCCCTATAAACCTGCTTCCACTCTGCCCTGTACCAGTGTATCCCTATTGCCTCAGCCGCACCAGAGCTCAGGACATGTAACTTAGCTCTCTGCCCCTTTTGACCAAAAGCTGCCTTGACTTCTTGAACCCAGAAATCATAAAACAGACAATGCAACTACTTTTTCTTACCTGTTCTGCGCCCACCATGCTGATAGGTTTGCACTTAAAGAGATGGTTAATGAACTTGGGAATGAAGGAGCTGCAGAGATGAAATACAAAATGACACAATTACAGGTGAGTATTTGGAGTCATACAGTCTTCTGCAGTAAGAAAGCATGCAAAACCAAGCAAGGATGGCTTTCCATAAAGACACTGTAAGTGCCTGGTTCTCAAGATGATTCCAGCCACATTAAGTATAGTAAATAAAAACCCAACAAACCCTAGGTACAATTCTTTTGCTTTAATCCATACTGATTAGTTAATTGAGAAGTTGCACACATTATGTAAATAAATTGCTATAAACTACATGAAGTACTACACTACAAGGTCAAGAACAAGCAAACTATTGTAAATAATAAACACAGCAACACACCAGGATTAGCACAGCTATTCACAGAGGAGAAGAACCCAGAACCTACAATTTACTGCATACAAGTAATTCCATAACATGCATATTACACCCTGAATTTGAGGTCCGGCCAAGGCTGGAGGTCTGCTGGGCCCTGGACACTCACACAGAAAGGCACTCATCCAAAAACCTTCTGGCCAACACAATCAAGACAAGAAAAAGTTTTGTGAAAACACCATTACCCTGTTTTACTAACGTGGACTTCAGACTCAGAAGAACAACTAAGGTACGTATACTCAAGTGGGGAGAATCTGGCAAGGGTGGAAGCCCAATATTTGCCAACACACTCCAGAGCACCAGCTCTGGTTTTAGCTTTCTGCTTCATTTTAGGCTTTGTGGTAATTTCCTCAGTGGAGAAGCAGATGCTCCCTTCTAGCAGATGCACTGGCTGAGCACCTACAAGACAAGCTTCTGCCCAACCTACTCTACTGAGGTGCAGCACCAGGAAAACTCAGGAGCTGAACGTGAGAAGGGCTGGCATGAACAACACAACCTCTGTCAGGACCACACTGCTCATACCCTTGGTCTTCCTTTTGCTGCCTTGTTTTTCAATGTACTCTGCTTCTTTCACATGGCCTTCTTTGGCTGAATGCCTACCAGGCTCATGTTTCCAGGACCTTGCCATGACCTGGTGGCAGGTCTTAGATTTTAATGACACTGTTCTAAGTTCATGTACGTTGGTCTGGTTTTTTTCCTTTTTGAATGAGGAGCCATTTATGATGATGATCTAAATTCAGTGTGGTTTCCCCCTTAATCTGTCAAGCTATTTGTTTCCTTCTCACAAAGCAAGGAGCATGGACAGCATCTTGTTTGTCTTGCCACCTGTTTTCCAAGCCAGGACATTTATTTTTTGCCCTTTCTCATGGAAGAATGACAAAAGCGTAAGTCAGGCAGAGAGCATGCCAAGCTGCTGAGAAAATCCAAAGAAATGGTTCAAGGAAGAGTCCAAGCAAAGGCTCCTTCCTTTCCCCTTCTCTCAGACACAGCCACGACCTCTTTCAGTGAATCATCCTTTCCTGGAGAGGCATCAGGGAGAACAATTTCAAACTACTATTGAGAACCAGCTACTGGGCTGCCCCAAACAGCTTTGAATTTGACCACCAGAGAAACAACCTTGGCAACAAAACACAAATAAGAGGAGGGAAACAAGCCCTATCTCCTCTTGCACAAAAGCGTGACAGCAGAGATGCAATATATCTGGTTTAAAATCCATTTTTCAGGTGCACAGCTAATTCCCGGAGGGCAATTAAGAGTGCTAAGCACAGCTGGAGCTTAGGTGATCCTATAAAATGATCAATGGGTAGCAGCTCTGGGTGCAGCACCTTGCTACAAGCTGAAGAGAGCAAGAAATTAACTCTATCTTTGATCTTGCAGCTAGGTCCAACTGTCCTTCCCTCTGTAAGGTCAGACATGGAGCTAATGCTCATGTTCTATATGAGCGAGCCTCTCTTTTTAGAGGGTGGCAGACCAGCAGCCAAAGGACCCCCTCCCCTCTCTTTTTTTAATCTTCTACGTAACCACATGGTCTCCCATAGACAGCTCTCTGTCTTGCATGAAACAATTCCCAGGCCCCTTAGGATGGCCACCCACAATCAGTGCAGAAGGGTAAAGTGACCTCCCATCCCCACATGCCTGTTATTTCACGCTGCCTTATTGGAAACAGCTTCTCAACTCCAGCAGGACAGACAAGACAAACCATAAGAACCAAGGGCTGCTCTCGTATTTTGGGAGGTTTTTTGGACAAGCAGAGACCATCAAGTGCAGTTGCACTTAACTGAAAAATTCACTTGAGTCTCTTGCCTAGGCTGGACTCAGTGCTTGGCTCTCTCAGTGTACAGCAGGCAATCCTGATGCAAATAATACGTGCGAATTCAATGCTAATGCTCTGCACGAGGCTTTGTACTCTAAATGCCTTCACTCCCTGCACATCCACAGAGCTAGATTGGATGCCAGAATTCATTTACAGTTTCAGCTATAAAACCAAATCCAGCAAACCCTCCATAGAAGCAGACAAGTCCCCAGCATAATAATAAAGCAGTGCAAGACAGATTAGGAACCTAAAGCAGAGAAACCACAGCATCTGAGAGGCTCCCATCCAGTGGGAGTGGCTCTGCCAAAGCCTGTGCTTTCCTAATCCCCTGCACTGCTGATGCATCAAACACAATGCCTTGCTAAGCAAGGCAGACAGAGATGCAACCACAGTCTTGCCTGTCTGAAGGAAGATGAGCTACTGCAGGGCATCATTCAAAGCATCCTGGTGTCACTGAGTCACTGCAGCTGAGAAGGGTTTTGCTTTATACCCTGCTCCAAGGCAGTGACCAACCCTTGCAGCTTGGCCAGGTTTAGCTCAGCTCACTGTTTCCAAACCTCCAGGAGCCTCCTTGTCACGATCTTCTTCCACCCAACTCCTCTCACTAAAAGCACGATGCAAAGGCCAGAACTGGAAGGGTGCCTGCTGCAGTTACCCACCACGCTCGCCTGTTTGTAATGGATGAGCCGTTATTCCGGGCGAGGGGGAGAGCTGTTTGTTTTTCCTGCCTCTCGGTTCTAATCTCTTCCTCACTGAGGTCAGGTCACAGACTTCCCAAACACATCCCTGTGTAGCAGCCATGGCTTCACCACTGTGGTTTTTGATTTCAAAGGATAAGGACTGAGGTGCAGCGAGACCAGAGCCCCTCACCCTGCCTAAAAGTGCCTCCCGGAAAGCTGGCTGCTTCTCACTACTTCATAGGAGTGAGGGTTGCATATTGGTCAAAACAAAACAAAAATGACAAATTAGGTTACAGGATTGATGCCATTTTTGACGGCCATTTTTCTTCTTGCAGACTTGGCTCAGATCCCTCAGTTTTAAATTTAGTGACTTTAGATGCCTTCTCCCCTGTGGTCCTGTAATTCAACACTAGCGCTTTATACAATCCATTAGAGCTGAGAAGTGGCTGGCAGTTCAAAAAGATACAGACATTAACATATGGAGAAGTACAATGCCTGTTAAAAGGATTTTCAGTGTTGTGGAGCACACAAAAGGCCAGGTATTTATATTGGGCAGGCAAGCATATTCCATAAGAATTCAGAGCTTCAAAAATACAAATGTTTGCATGCATTAAAATGTCATCAGCATTTCAAGTACATCAATACACCCTCATCACTGCGCTAGTTCTCTTTAAATCCAAGTTGTACAGAAGAACTCTAAATAGGATCTGGCAAAAACAATCCTTAGGAACCAAATTTTCACTTCTCCACCTGATTCACAGCACAGTGAACTCAGGACTGTGTCTTCATTTTAAAGTGCTGCAGATCAGAGCTGTAGTTGTCTTAAAAAAGGTTTTGAAGCAGAGTGGTAGTTTTGCAGGTTTCTGTGCTCAACTATAGAACAAGCCATGACGAAGGCACTTGGCTTAGATGTTCATTTTATCCTGAGTTTACTTGATATGCGCTTAGCAATAAAGTTAAAAGGGAGGCAACTAAGCTGAGGTATTAAGAGTGTGCTCTGAACAGCTGAGTAAATGGGGTTTTTTATTTATCGCCATGTTAGTGATACAAAATTCAAGTGAAATCACATAGAAGGCTTAAGTGCAATAAATTTTCACTGAGACAGCATTTCAAACAGTGATTATGGGCAACGTCATAATATGATTTATCAGTAACTGTTCCTTAATGCAAGCTAACGAGTACCCTGAGATAGAAAAGGGGAATGAAACTCTTAGGTCAGCCTCCCTGCTGTGAGAGCTAACAGTTCTCAGGAGAGCCTGCTGCATCCTTCCCTGCTGAAGCAGTAGCTGAAGCTCCAGTCTCAAACCCACACAGTAACTGCCAGGCCACAGTTTATTTCAGGATGATTAGGTTATTGCAGATGAATGAAACGTTAAGGTATTTTAGAGTGACACATGATATGTATGGCACAGCTCACAAGTCCACCAGCAGAGTCACATGCAACACCAAAAGCAGCAGCTACAACTGGCAGAGTCCTCCTGAGGTTTTTTTCTTGGGGCATTGGCATGCAAAGCTCTGCTGGCCACAGGCAAGTAGGGAAGAGTTCCAAGTATCTTCCCAAAGAACTGAATTCTTGTTTCAGACACACAGCTTCAAAGTTTGGGTGTCCAACAGATACTGGAGAGCTCAACCCTAAACCCAGAGGCAAGGGGCATTTCTGTCTCATCTTCCAGTTCTTTCACAATGCTCAACATTAAGTGATTTAACAGGAAAATACTTAGAATATTCTCCAAAATCTGAACTACTCCCCTGAATATTCCCCTCCTTAGTGAACTATTTTTGCACAGAAAAGCAGCTTTTGGACTGTCAAGGTAGAATATACTCATCACACATGCCCTCCTTACAGGGAAATAGGTATTTTAGAAGCTATATTGAATTAAATGACGCACCAGATTTCTTAGTACCTGGAAACACCACAGCCTCTTATCACTGGAAGGAAAGTAGGTTCCCAGAGTAGGAGTCATATCTAATTCAGACATTCAAAGCCTTTTAAAGATGTCCAACACAAAACTTTCTGCACTTGGCAAAGAGTAGGCAGTGATCATCACAATATTTTATGGGATGGTTTAGCTATGTAGGGAAGAACCAATCAACAGAAATATCTGAGAAAATCTGCCTCAGCAGGAAACTTGAGACAAGAAACTGAAATATCTTTTAACCTTGACCTTGCCAGCAGCTGCTGGTGTTTGCTGCCCTAACCCACGTCCCTTTGTGCCCTCTTTGGATGTTCACCCAGACACCAACAGCCATGATGCTGCACTCTAGAAAGCAAACAGATGATCACGTACAGGCTAGTGAGAACCAGAGACCTCGATAAACTCTGCCATGCTGGCAACTTACTTTGCAAATTTTATGCAGAACTGAGTGAAATACTTTCTCGTGGAGGCCAGATTGTCACGGATGATGGGGACATTCTGTTTAATGTGGAGAATCACCGAGGTGACATAAGGACTCTGGTCACCGACGTGTTCCACGTTCTGCCACTGCATCTGCACAAAGGGGAAATAACAACCAAAGAGACTGTTTAATTCATTAAGATTCAAGCAATAGGTAAGGAAAACTGTACGAACTTCCTGTCCAAAGATCTCTAAGGAATCATTAAGACACTGCCACTGCAATTCACCACCAAGGTCAAGTTCTTCGTCACTACACTGATTGAGCGAAACCTTTCCGCAACAAGACAGAAAGAAAACCCAGAACAGCCCTTTTTTGCACCAGAGTAGAGAGAGGTTGTGACCAGTAACCTATACAAATGGGGACCACTAGGATTAAAAAAGATTTTGGAGCATGCCAGGCTGCCTTAATATTTAACAGTTTCCAGTTTGCCAGGATGAAGTGCCCATATAAATCCTGATTACAGGCATTTGAGAAAATATCTGCAAGCTTGCAAAGTCTGGATTCCTGTATGGCAGCCAAGACTTTAATACTGGTGAGACTGATGACAGATAGATTGAAGAGGTAGAAATACTCTTTAAAATCCAGCATAGCTCACACCAAAAACACTTCTTGTGTACAAGCTGCGGTGCTTCAGCTTATCCTAAATTCACATCAAAAAAATAGAAACCAAGAAGAGTTACTCAACCTCCCATTTTGTTTTCATTTACAGTCAGCAGAAATGCAACAGAATAGTCCCTGTGAGCCAGATGTGTGACTCCCTTGACTTTCTCTGAGCCTTATTTGCAGTGAGTACACAATGTAAGTTGTGGGAAAAAAAAGAAGAGATAATTGGGTAGACTGGCCAAGCACCCATGGATATAGCAACGTTTCACCAAGGAACTCCAGCATCCAGAAAAGCACTCATAGCTCTGCTACTGTTCAGAGACCACGCACTCCGCAATGTTCTCCAACTAACTGGAGATGCTGTGCCTCGTGCTGGAGATGAAACAGGAGGAAAACAGGTAAGAAATTAGGGTAGGAAACTGGGCACATGTGGAAGATGAGCTTTTCCTTTTGAGGGGTATTTGCCCTCAAACTTGTTTTCTCAAGTTCTGGATTTTGCGTGCACAAGTTTTTTATTCCTGGTTTTAATTCAATTATGGCTACTTTGTCCCCTGCAACCCAGCCAGTTCAATTCCATCCAAACAACTTAACAGGCAAGAGAAGCCAAATTCTTTGCAAAACCACAATGTCTGGGAGAGCCTACACATGTCCTACCAAAGCTGTCTTTATTGAAACCAAACAAACAAAACCCCAGCCTGCTCATTTCACATTACCCAGGAAGCAAGCAGGGATCCCTCTCTCATCACCTGCTCTATGGGGTTTTCATTCCATCTTTCATTTGAAGATCGCTCAAGAGACAACTGCTTTTCTACTCCTCATGGTACAAGCCATATCCAAAGAAAACACTTTGTGCCTAGTTCCCTGATGGATTTGCACGTTCCCAGCGCTGGCTCTTCTTGACAGACAATGATCCTCAACCAACAGACCATCCCCATATAGTGGGAACGGCCAGAAAGTGGGAAGGGACTGCTGAGTTGAATTATTGCAACAATAGAACAGTAGCTTTTTCATTTTGTTGGTCTTCATTCCAAAAGCAATACTTTACAACCAAACCTTTAAAGCATGAATAGTAAAAATAGCCCTTTGTGTGTGTGTATGGGGGTGTGTTTCACCCAAAGAAAAGACCAGTAGCTGCAATGAAAGAAATGGTACACATACTGAAAAGTCATCAGAAGAAATATGAGCCCAACTCTTCTGGTAAAGCTTTGTTCCTGTCATTTTAAATTTATGCCTCTTTTTCCCTCGTCCTATGTTTTTCTTGGGATATCCACATAGTTTACATACACAAGCTGAAAATGAGTCCAAAGAACTGGAGCAGCGAGGCCTTGCACTCGCCGGCCAAAGGGAGAATCCCAGCACGCAGGGTCTCTGACAGCAGCCAAAAGGCACCTGCACACTGCAAGGACATGGGGCAACATGCTGCCTGCAAGGGGTTCAAAGCTCTGGTGCTACCTTCAGAGCTGGTTTTCACTACAAAAAGCCAGGACTGTCAAGATTTTTGGGTGCTTTCTTAAAAAGGGAGGAGAAAAGAGAAACCCTAAGCAAAACTGGAGTGGTTTGGCACATAAGAAGAGCTGTACTACCTTCTGGGCAAGGCAGGGCCTCAAGAGCATCCCTAGGTCTGCCCAGTTGCAGGGGCCCATGTCTCCATATGTCCCTGTGTCCCCAGAAAGCTAGGAATGGAGTGACAGCACCAAACCACGAGCCACCAGGTCCTTCCTCCATGTCCAGCACTGATCCGGGTCTCCAGCAAAGAGGTTGCTTCATGGAAGATGGATCAGTCTCCAAGTCCCCCCATGCTCAGCACTGCCAGTTACAGGCTCCAGACTGGGCATGGGGAACACACATAACCACCAGGCCAGTACCTTCACCCTTGACCACACATTCCTCATGCAGGAAGAGGTGGGAGAGGAGAGAAGAGCCAGTGGTTGCTGCAGGCAGCACATATTGCTGCCTTTGAAACTGCCTCCATTGTTTTTCAACACGAGTTCCGGTTTGCACTGTTAACATGCTGCACCTTGTCTGAGTGCTAAAATGCACCCATGGTGACTTTTAATTAGCAGTTGGCAGCTCTGATTGCTCTGCTCTTGGGGTTTTCCTTGTATGTAATGGAGAGATTATTAAAGCTTCGTGTTTAAGCGCTTGCTGGTGTCCACTCAGTTGTAAAGGAAGTAGGAAATTCTGGCTGTGCCAAAAGGTTTTAGCAAAATATAAAACCCCAGCAAGCGATCGACATGAGTCACTAAAATGTCCCCCAGCCCCACTTACCAGCAGTTTTACATAGAAATCGATGCTTAATTCAGCAAGTGAATCAAGGCTTAGCCAGTGCAATCCATAAACTTAACTGGGGCAAAAACATCCCATGCAGATTAGCAGTTCACTTGTCCCAACAATTAAAAATAAGGCACATCAGACAATTTAAGGGCCTGCTATAGATCAGTACAACACATTCTCAGTACTTTGCTCTCCAGAATATGACAGTGGGGTTTTAGGGCAAATTCCTCTCACATCCCGCTTCCCAGCTCCCCATCCTACAGCCGTGTTTAATCACTCTACACCTGCTCCAAAGTTTGAGTAAAGATTAACACCTACACATTTTGTAACATGGGGCCTCCTCATCATTTACCACTTCTTCCAGAACACACAAGGTAAAGGATCAGGGAAACTGAGTACCATTCCCAGCTGAAAGCAATAGTCACAATGCCATTTTCTGTGTTAAATCTCTCTAAGTGGCTTGCAGCCAGAGTTGACTTAGAGGTTTAAGTATTTCTTAATTTACCTCTTATAGTTACTGGACATTTTTGCAAGGAAAAAGAAAAGCCAGACTCCAACAAAGGACTGGGAATGTTCAATCTTGGAGGACACCAGACTTAAGTAAATGAAAAGAAGCTAAACAAAGGAAGAGCCCTAATGGAGTACAGGTCTTTAGATGGACATGCCTTCCCAGTACTTGGAATGGATCAGCCACACAGCCTTTACTCCTTTAATACAGACTGAAATTTTACACTTCCAAACACTAACTCTGCATTTAAATAATCAATCATATGCATTTCTTATTCAACTGTCAGAGTAAAAATCCAGCCCTGAAGGAAAGAAAGGAGGAGGCTGAAGGAAAAAACTCTTACAGCAAACCCAGGTCTAGTAAAGATCACATAAATGTGACTCTGGCTGATGCAAACAGTGGAATGTGTGCACAAATGACAAGTATTTATTTAGCTAATGTGACTCTGGCTGATGCAAACAGTGGAATGTGTGCACAAATGACAAGTATTTATTTAGCTAATTTCATAACACTTAACTTGTTTATATATCATCAGTCCCATCACATGTGCTGCATTTTACCAGTGTTCCAAAGACAAAAATAAATGGCTGACCAGCTGCTGCTTTTTCAAGGTTGTGGTTTGGGTACAAACAGTCAGAGCTAAGTGATTCAAATACTACTACACTCTGTAGGTTCAGGAGATCTAAGGAACTGACACAGCACACACACAACACCTGAAGTGCTGAGCCCTTCCTAACAGTGTTATTTTACAGGGGAAAAAAAAAATCCTCTTTTCACTTGGAACACATACAAGCTCTATTACCAGCTGCATTCCACTTCAAATATTAGCTGGGGGTGGCGGGGCTAGTTACAGCTGGAATACATCATAAAGCAGAAAGCTATTAAAATTCATGGCAGTGAGACAGTGTGTTGATCCTACAAAAATGGAGCTCTATGTTTAATATTTCTAATTAAAAAAAAAAATTGTTCAATCCACTTTTGTTGTCTTCACCTCTGTCTAAAGCAGTCTGGGTTTTCATAATACTTTGGCAAGAAGACACAGCTCTGCATTTCAAACATATAAAAGCCAGCAGTGTAACTGCAACAAAATCCTTAAGCACTAATCATATGGGCCTCCCTAGGAATGGCTCCATATGTCCTTGAGAGGATCACAGAAGCAATAGGGCTCAATCTCAGTTCCTTATTACCCTTTGAGTACCTCCATTTAACAGCCACAAACAACCAGGCTAGTAAAACTCCTTGTCAAAGAACACAAAGAACAGCAAACAAGAAGCTGTAGTTGAAATTTCACGCTAACAAAAGTTTTCCCAATTTTAAAGGATCTCACTGGCATTAGGAGTGAAAAATAAAGCCTTATGTACTTACAGAAAGTATTTGTGTGTTTATTGTGTTGCAAAAGACTGAAAGCTCTAATCTGAACAACAAGAGGTTTTGGAGTGAAGGATATATTTATAAATAGAGCAATTGCTGCTCTAAGAAGCAAGACAAAATCAATATATAGCAAAAGGGTATGTCAACTGTGAAATAAAGCCATCAAAGCAACCAAGAACTTCCCGTGGATCTTAAGGGTACCTCTTCCCAAAACAAATCCACACCCTACCTTGCTCATAGCAGTCAGGGCAGGGTCACAGGCTGCATCCAGGTCCTGCACTAACAACTGTATGCTGTTGGAGATCACACTGCAAAAAAGAGTCAAGCATGAGTTTTAGAACAGTACTGAGTGACACAGTGCCAGAACTGGCTTTATTTGACTGTGAAAGGCGGAAAATCATCTACTGGCTGACAGTTGCATTATGCTGTGAATATACATGGCTAAAACTTGTACTGAAAAGGAGCTGGGAATTTCTACATGCTGTTCATCAGGGAGCTACACAATAGGCTTTAGCGTAGCGAAAACATTTTAACAGCAGACCTTTCTCTGTTTTGACACATGGAGGGAGCTGGAGATCAAAGGTGTCACATTGGGTAACCCCCAACTTCACATCAGGAAGAAGAAGAACCCCCAAGAACACAAGCCCAGACTTGGATTTGCCTTCAAATTTAATACATAAAACTAAAATTTTATCATCACTCCACTTACTCACAGCCAATATTCTACTATTCACAGAAACTTGCAAAGAGGGTTTCAAAAAGTACATCTGCATGAGTTCTGAACTCCCATTTGAGAAGATCAAGGCAGATGTCTTATTTACACTATGTCTAGGATTGCTGCCATCCATTGTTAGAGTTTCTCAAAGACATATACCAGACTAAAGAACACATTAGTCAAACACATTTCCTTCCCTCTTTTTTTCTTAACAGCACAATATTGCTTAGCGACATATTTGATGCCACCATATTATGATGGGCATAAAGGTGCAAACGATCCTAAAAAAACAACCAAGAAACATTGTCTGCAACAGCTCAGACCACCCTCGAGGGCACATAACCAAGTACTCACATTACAACTTCTGCTAGAAGTAACAAGTGACTGTGTTTCACTGAGTTAAGTACAGTTTTTAAAGAAGTGTAAACCTTAAATCTGCCACAGATAGCTGTTTACAACTTTGGGATTATATACGTAAAAACTGGATTTTACTTTTGCTCTTTCTCATGATGGCAGCATAGATGGGAATTGCAGATCTGTAAGAAATCTGACCAATACCTCTTCCAAACAGTTTTCCTCCCCCTCATCTTCTTTTTGAAGTTCTGGGTACTACTGTGGAGTTCACTCTTCAAAATAGTTTTAAATATCCACCTCCTCATTGAGATATGGTATCACCCACTCTTCATTCTGCTGCTGGGAGCTGGGTCGTGTTCTTCCCTGCAACCCACAGAGGTTTTCTGTTCCCCTTCCTAAAGCTCTAGTACACAGAGTCTGGAACAGGCTGGCAAGTTCCTTCAGAGCAATTAATTTGTTTGTAAAGGCAAACTCATCCAAAATTAGTTGGAAAAGCTAGTCTGGGAGATGAAGTGAATACTGGCTTCAAGTTATACGATCTAAAACTTGCATCGGGATAAAAAAAGCCTGTGATCATTTCTGCTGGTGCTTCTGCTTCTGCTGGGCACTATAGGATTTATGCCTTGGGGGATTCCACTAGTTGGACTGAAATAATGTCTCTTGGGCACAGCTGACTCCTGCAGGGCACCTGTTGTCAGTGACTTTAAGAAAAGAGCTGTGATTCAGCACCAAAATGCAACACAATCCTGTCAGTGGAAGAAAAGCGACCTCATCACTAGTGTCCACACATCAGGAGTCTGTTCCAAGTGCAGGCTCTCACCTAAAACCCACAAAATTGCAGTCAGGGAGAAAAACCTATTTGTCTACTCTTCAAAATAAATACTGGCTGTAGAGGGTGAAGGGTGCAGCAAGAAAGTGGTGTTGCAAACATAAAGCATCATGACATGGTTCTGCCAGAAGCCACTTCACATCTTTGCCCCAGGCAGCACGTAACAGTACTTCAGGAGCAGTTAATGAATCCTCAGACAATCCCTGACAGATGCACAGATGGGGAAGCTGAGGCCATAAATGAGCAGTATAGTAAGCTCTTAGTACAGTATGTTCAACACTTCAGGCCTTCAAGGGGTCTCTAAACACTACCCATGACCTCACAACAGATCAGTAAGGCAGGGGGGTGGGAATCAGAGATTTCTGGATTTAAATGATAATAATTTTTTTATTTTTGAACTTCAAGAAGAGCTCATTTTTCCAACATAGCTATAGAAAATTTTTAGCCACCCCAGGGGTAGTCCCTCCATCTCACATCAATCGCTTTATACACATCTGGGGTGGTTCTGCACTCTTCTTTCTGCAAAGGTAGAACACTTTCCAGGGTGTGTAAGCAGCAATGTTTTATCACTCTCTTTATGACTGTGCCTAACAAGACATCAAATCCCAAAAGAAACAACTTGTTCAATGTTGAATGAGCAAACGCCAGAGAGGTTTATAGCTATGACTTACACTGACAGAAGACTGGACAAAGCACTACATTGGAACAGACTGAAAGTCAATTAAAAAGCCTCTGTTACAAGATGCATCAGGGCTGTCAGCTGAACTTTAAAGCTGTCCAAAATAGCGAACGTGAGCTACACGTTTAAACAGTTTCCAAAACATATCATACTGGCTGCCTACAATCAACCATCTCATGAGGCAGCCACAGTGGAAACAGCAGCAACCCAAGGCAGCTGGCTTTTGATGGACAGATCATGAGAAAATACAAAACTCACCCTTGACTTGACCATGTTAAGAAAACCCCATCATAGGGCATATTTTATTTCTGCTTCCCAGCTATCTTGCTTGCTTTGGCTTAGTGGACACAGCAACCCCAGATTCTGATCAGGGATTTACCCTTAAAAAGGTCTGAGAAATATCTAAAGGGAACGGAGTCTCTGCAGCCTGGAATGGAGCCTGAGACCATGTGAAAAACCTGGATGGAGATTCAGTGGGATCCTGCCCACTGGAGCAAGAGAGGAGGAATCATAGGAAGGGAGCCCTCTGAAAAAAAACCTTACTGCTGTGTGGGCTGAATCTTAGTTTTAAGGAGGAGGAGAGCTGCTGATAGGGATTATTTTCCCAGCTTTACCAAGGTTTTCTTTTGTCTGATGTGAGGCAAAACAATTTTTTTTGCCTCAATTTCCTTCTCTCAAAAAACATTCAATCTGTTTGTCAGTGGTGGAGAGGATGTCAGAAGGGAATATTTTTAGCATCGTTACGTGAAAAGTTATTTTAATGAACGATAATCTTCTCTCAATTATAATCCCCAAATATAAGATTGGATCAGTCTTTTATGTCATCTGAAATGGGGTTTGATCATACTGACAAGGCTGCTGATTAACAGGGGGAAGTTAAAGCAGGAAGGAATGTACTGAAATAGCTTCCTTTCTTGAAATGTAGCAGTCAACTCCCAGAGCTGCCAAGATGCAAATGATGTTTCAGATGAAAACTCACAATTTCCTTTCCCCTTTCCAGTGCTTTTGTTCCTTTGGCTAGGACGACGGGGAACAACTACATCTGAAGTCTGTACTACTGCTGCTCTTGGACTAGCCAAAGGATGACCATTCCTTCACCAGGGAAATGCCTATGCCTAGGCTACGTATCTGGGTCGGTCTTACTGCTGACTGGGTCCTACAACACTGGAATCTTGGGCTTGTATTACTCCAGCACCATCTGGTTTACAAACTAGGATTTTGATATATTGTGGAAGGATGAATCTGCTGAACATACATGCTGAAAGTGTCCATCTCTCCCATCAGGTTGATTCTCTCCACTAGACTTGCATCCACTTTTTCTTTGAGTTTCTCTTCCAACTGTTAGGAAACAAAACAAGCAACAGAAAGATCAGATTTCTTATTTGAAATGACCATTCTTGAAAACTTATATTCTGGAAAAGTCAGGTTTTAAAACTTACTGTGTGCCCAGACTATAACCAAAATTCAGCCAGTGAACACTGGAAATCTCTCCTTGTTGGACACCCTAAAACCTGCCACCATGTCCTCAAAGAAGTAAACCTCCAAGGTCATTTATGTAACTCTAGTATGACATGCTAATGTACTAACTTAACGCTGTGGCACCTGTCCTGCTAATAAAGATGTTTTTCAACACCCTGCCTGTGCCTGAACTGCAAAGGAGGAGGATTGCCAGTTCTGCTGTGGAGAGGCCTTGATACAGCCAAACATCACAGCTCATCTACTAACCTATGGCATTTTGAAAGCACCTGAATGTAACAAGCACTGGGGCTGCAAAGCATATCAGTAAAAATACCATCTCTAATCACTTCACCTTGACCCAATATTTCATGCAAGCATTTTCCCAAACCTATTTTAAATTACTGTTTTTCTTGTTTTTACAAAAGGGAGATCATGAACCACAAGGGGTATTTGTTTTACATTTGGTCCCCACTGCAAACCAATTATGCAAAAAGTATAAAAGGACCAAATCCGAAACTGATGCTGCAAAGCAGTATTACAAACAAATGACTTTTCTCAGGTAGAAACAGCAAAAATCAATACTTTTCTTTCCTTGAAATACAGATTTAATAATGTAGGGCTCAATAACCAACAGGGTGCATGTGGATCAGACAGTACTCTGGGTATTTTAGTACTTCTGGCTCTTCAAGTCTCCACAGCAGCTTAACCCTGAAGTGGGAGCAGCACAGCATCTCCTGACAGAAGAGGGGCTGCTGCTGGGTGCCATCCCAGAGGTGCTGTAGAGGAAAGCTTACCTGCTGGGTGGTCGCCAAGCAGTATTCTGCAGTACTTAAGATGCTGCAAATGAGGCACAGTTCTTCTAAAGTAAATTTTGCCACTTCAGAGCCTTCCTTTTCTTTCAGCAAACTAGTGATGGTGAGCCCACCACTGCTGCTAGTTGTCCTGGATAAAAAATAAGACAAAACCTGTAAAGCTTTCAGGTGTACAGACTCGCACATTGCAAAATTATTACTAAATTTCAGTACCATAACAGCCCTTGTGACCACAAAGTCCAATGCAACACAGGTCAGTGTCATCCTGCATCAAACCCAAACCTGCTATTTTGATTAAGGAATATCTTTAAGAAAGACAAACAGAAGTTCGTATCAAAGCTTCAGACAAAGGGCAACTCATTCATTCACAACACGGGAGATTAGAATGCAAGTGGAATAGAGCCCTCCCCAGCTAGCTTCACCTTCACTGCCAGTTACTCAAAATCTAATTAAAGATTACAGAAAAATCTCAGTAACTATCAGGCTGCTTGTCATATTTATCTCCTCAGTACTAAACAGATGTCAGCATGCATCTGAAAATGTGGTAACCTGTTTTAAAGACTGATGATATCAACCCAGTAAATTATAGAAAATGTGGCTTCTTTCCACTGTCTCCAAGTGATTAACAGCCGTGTATCAGCAAAGAAAGATTCAGAACAGTTCAGAGTCAGGAAATTCCCTACCTCCCAACTCTTCAGAATCTAAATCCATTTAAAAAAAAAAATAAAATAGGACAGTGATATTTATCTTGGACAGCAAAAATGGAGCACACAAAAAAACGCGCATAAAGAATGCAACTGAGGTCTGATGGAGAACACACATTAAATTTATCTTTCCACTTGTCTGGATGTAAGCCTCTCCCCTTCCATCTGCAAAAGATTTTACTGGTTTCAGAAACTGATTCTGCTGCTCCCAGGTTCACAAGAGAAACAAACTGAAGATGGGAAATAGCATACAAAATTACCTGTCGTAAAGGTTGGCAGTATCTCAAGGAGCTCCTTTAGCCTCTATACTTACCCATATTGGTGTAAACTCCTAACAAATTCCTGTACTTTCACTGGATTTACATCTAGATATTTTATTCATAAAATGTTACAGAGCAGAGGGAGTTACAGGTAAGCATCACACAAATAAACCACCTCCATTAGAAATTATAATATATATAATGCTGAGCTAAGGCAGTGAGGAATCACAGTATGAACTGGTTACCCAAGTAGCAGGGTTAAGTGCAATTGTGAAAGCAAAACTCACTTAGGCAGGTTTCCAGACAGAATTTTCCAGGCATATTCTCGAAGGTACTTCTGGAATATGGTGGTCAGGGCTATCATGGGCTCGCCTGTGCTGAGCTGGGAGCACTGCACCATGCACTTCTTGTAGTACACAAAGAGGTCGGCACAGCTAGGCAGGACGGCTCCTCCTTCATCCACATTGGGCTTGGGGGGACCTTGAGCCTTGAAGTCAGCCACAAACCTGTCAATCAGTTCACCGAGATTTCTGATGTGGGGGAACAATAGAAAGATATTTTAGTATGATGGGAGAGGAAACAAAGGGAAGATAGAGAATAATGCTTAAAACCAGATGTCCTGTCTTGTGACACCAGCAAACGCATTGAGATTCTAGCAGGGCAGGGTATTCCAGCCCTTTCTTATCTCCATCCTCTCAGCACAAAGCTCATACAATAATGCGGAGCGGACCGATGCGTAACGACCTTTTGTACTCAAGAATTATAGTGGCAGCTTCAATCTGTTCTCCAGCCACATATAAAAGCTCACAAGTCTGCCAGGACTGGGTTCAGCACATCTGATGCAAGTGCATAAAGCGTATGCTCAAGTTTCATTCCTGGCACCAGCAAAAGTAACAGTTGGGCTTCCCATATCAGCGGCCTCCGGAGCAGACCTCAGGGAATTTGGCTTTTAAAGGGATGTGCTCAAAATGGTGTGCCATTCGCCATTTCTTGGTCCCATTTGGATACCACCTGGTTTTGCACGACTCCACACATCCTTTAAAGAAGTTTTATTTAGCATGAGCACAAAGTGCACTTCCTACTTAGAAGTCTTTAAAAAGCACAAAAAGCCCTCCTATTGTCTCCAGTGATTCATTATAACCTGGTCCTTACTAAAATTTTTTGGTCTTTAGGCAACAATAAAATTCACTCCATCGTTTCATCATGACAAAAAGGCTTTTTAGCATGGCAGAGGGCCAGAACCATCAATACAGACCAAAAGAAGTCTTCTGATCTTGGGGAATTCCTCTAGTCCTACTCCTCCAGAGACAGCACATCCGTGTCAGGAACCAAGACCAGCTCTCCTGACACCAGAACTCAACTAAGTGGAGTAACCTTTGCAAATGAACTGAATTACAGCAATAAACCTCCTCCCCCAGACACACAAATACACGCAACCTCTGACAAGGAAGTTTGGCTTTTGAGGAATATGCAGACATTTCAGATGAGAATGGCACTCTGCTGACCAAAAGGAGTTATGAGGTTCCTGTATTTTATATCTTATTTCCATTACCATCTTGGCTTTATTTCTCCTGCTCCCCCATTCCACTGCACAACCTTCACCCCTCTCACTACTGAGAGTGTAACTAATGGCTGATCCAGGGCACATAAGTAGAAAGCCAAATCCTTAGAAGGAAAATAGGACAAAATTCATTACTTTATAGTTAATATATTATCATTATTTTTTAGGAACTTACTCACTGATAAACTTGCAATGCTGTCCATAGAAGTGAAAACTCTTCTTTAAAAGCCTGTCAAAGAGTTTCAACTGGAAGTGTTTTCCTAGTCTTAAGCCAGCTCATAGGACACCCAGCACAACATTAGAGTTCATGCAAAGAGACTGGGTTAGGGTCTCCTGGGATGGGTAAAGCATTACCACCAGCACTAGCAGCACAGCAGCTGAGACTCTTCAGCACGTTCTCTCTTACATCTGACAAGGAAAGGGGAAAAAACCTGCCAACAATGAAAACTTTTCCCCAGTTTCTGTCCCCTTTTTTTTTTTTGTCTCATAAATGAGAAAACCCACTCCGATTCCAGCTGACCAAAGAACCCACAACACTGCACCAGTACAAAAAGTGACCACTTCCCTGATAAACCCAGATTGCTGTACCAAAGCAAATGAGCTCCTACCACGGGTGATCCACCACGTGCTTGCAATAACAGGGCTTTAAATCATGAAGCAAGGCTCTTTGGCTTAAGCCAGCCTCACAGGCTATTGCAAAGACAAGTAGCCCCTTTATTCATGCTTATTGCTTGTTAAGTACTTTACATACCTCTGATTCTACAGATACACACAGTTCCTCGGCTTTGTTACAAGAACCATAAAAACATCAGGCTGCTCAACTGATGTGATAAATCTCTACACTGGCACCAGCAATTGAACACTGAACCAAAGCATTGATTGTATTTGACCACAGTGAAGCAAAATAGACCTCCTCCTGTAGCTGTAGGAGAGCCAAACAGATGGCTGCTGCAGGAGGGCTCACACGTGCTGCAAGCTGTAGCATTCCTTCAGGTTCCCAAGTAAAGCGGACGTGGCTTGCTCCTTGTCAGAAGTCCCACTAAACTAAGCAGCTGCATTTCCACCTCTGCATCTGCACTTTGCTCCATCTGGGCAACAAAGTGGAGCCTTCTTAGCATTTACCAGCCACTTTTTTTTTCCCTTCATTCTCTCAGTCCCAAGACATAGTCAGGAATGTCAATGGCTTTTGTTTTTTCATGCTTACTCCACATGTTCTCCTTTTCTCTGAGGCAAGTGAAATATATCTACATTTTCTTGGTCCCCCAAGGTCTTGTCAACTGGGATGTAGGAGCAAATGCAGCTGTCATAGAAACACAGTATGGTCTGGGTTGGAAGGGACCTTAAGATCACCTAGTTCCAAACCCCCTGCCACAGGCAGGGACACCTTCAACTAGACCAGGTTGGTCAAAGCCCCGTCCAACGTGGCCCTGAACACTGTCAGGGATGGAGGTGGGAGAACAGCAGTGGAGCTTCATGCTTGTTCTGATTCCAACCTGGACAAACTGCCTGTCAAAGGCAGGCTGTGAGGACGTGCTCTTATTTCACATGGGCAAAACATCAGGCTATTGTGCACTAAGCGAACTAATACATTACTAATGCACACTTCAGTTGATGTCAATCAAACTTTCACATTAGTCTCAGTTGGCCCAATACAATATAAAGGCTAACAACCTTTGCGTGGTACAATGTGAGCAGAAAGAATTTGTCAGGAAAAGCAACTGGGAGATGAAACATGAAGAAGACAGGAGAGCTACAGAAAATGAACATTTTATCTACAGACTCTCCAAAAAGCTCCAAGAAAATCCTCTGGTACTGCAGATGTGGTATTTCCTACCAGTAGGATATTTATTGGGACCAAGAACTTGCCAAATCTAACCAAGAGAAAATATGAAATCCAGTAAAGAAAATTTTATTCTGGTTCTTAAATCCATTCATTTCTATATGGCTCCTACTTTTTTCTTTCACTCAACCTATTTAGTGTTTTTCTGTATATCTGGAAATCACAAGAGGAACTACACAACCCAGGAGCACGAGAGAAGAACACGGTGCTTAGTCAGCTGGTCTGTTCAGCAATGTGAACAGCTGGTATCTGCCTAGCACTGGGGAAGGGCAATGGCATTGAGACATCTGGACCACTTGTAGGGTAATTTCCATGGACTTGGCATTTTGGAAGCCCCTTTTCTCATGAAATCACAGGCACACACCAAAGAGAGAAAGTGCCAGTTTTCCAAACAATCCGAATGCACACATGCATATTAGCACACTTAACCACGGCTCTGCATACTCTCAGCACTGCAGACCTGACAGAGCTCTTCCTTCACTGCAGCAGAACAGCTCAGCTCACACGTGTGTGCTCCTGTTGCTCCTACAGACCACAAACTAGAGCTAAAGATACATATCCCAAAGGGGCAGAAATGAAATCTGCTTCCCTGCTAAGAAATCTGATATTTACATTGCAGCTAAGGGTGGAGAGCAGCATCTTTAAAGTCTTTCTTTCAGGTGTCTCCTCTTAAATTGCTACAGATTTGGCACTGTGTTTCTTTAAATGGGTATGGAAGCAATTTTTCAGGAGAAAAGGTCCAGGCTGCATTCTGCCACAGACTTCAGGCAATAATGAACACAACTCTCACACTATTCTTGCTATTCAGAGCCCAAACATACAATTAATTATCTAAGAAATCCTCACTTTCAGACATCAGCAACAGATTCCTCAAGAGTTCAATCTAAGGGAGAAGAAAAGAGAAAATCATAAAGGAAAGCACTTTCTGGCAGACAGGGTCAGCATGGGGAATACTGGGGCAGTATTTCTTTGAACTCCTCACAGCCTGTGGCTATAAAGCTAATATAAACCATCTCATGATTGTAAAGGAAAAGGGAAAAAAAGGCAACTGAAAGGGCTAGGAGCACAGTGGGGTAGAATTACCAAAACGGGGATTAAAATGGCCCCTAGTGAGAAGAGAAGAAATATTCAAACAAGTTAATGCTCAGTTGGCAGAGGGGGGAAATATCTGTTTCCCTTTGTTACACTGCAGAGCAGAAACTAAACCCAGCATGACAGACCATTGTGCAAGGTTTATTTACTTGTTTAATTTAAAGCATAAAAGGTTGATGGGACATGGAAAAGCTTTTTCAAGTGGCTACCTTGGAGTTTGGGCAAAATCAGGGCACTACAAGCCCCAAGTTATATGCCCTCTCTCATGTGTAAGTCCATCGAAGCTAGAAGGGCATAGACAGATGAGTTACATGAGGCAGGCACCTCTTTCTCCTTTCCAGCCACTAACCTGCACTAAAAGACTGTTTTGAACATTTTTCAACTACCTCCCCTCCCATTTGGCACTGCACTTGTTACAGAGATGTTATGTAAACCCTGGTGTGAACCAACGGGCACAAAAAAGTGTGGTGAGAACTCTCAAAACTTCTCAGAGCTCTAAGCTGAAAGCTTCTTTCATTCAAGTTATTTTGCTGCAAGTCAAAGAGGAAGATGAAGAAGGGTTCCAGGGATTAAAGCCCTTGACAAGGTCCCAGTCTGTGAGCAATGATAATGTTATCTTACAGCCAGCTCATCTACAGCAGCTTTCATCTTAGGATCTCAAATAACTTATTTGTACAAAGCAAATCTTGAAAGTCCTTTGCCAGGAAGCCACATGTGTATTTTACAGAAAAAGCAAACCTACTATTTGTGGAAGACATGAGACGAAAGAAAGGGGTACGTCTGCAGTGGGAATTGCAGAGGCAACAGAAGCAATTTCACAAACACTAAGCTTCTTCCACAGAAAGGCAATGGGCATTGTTCCTACAGGCCTTTGCAATTCCAAATGAAACCAACATCCACAGCCCTCTGAACACTCATTTTTGCCCAAGCAAAGGTCCCACTCATTCTTTCTTGAACCACGAATACTGCTCCTGAAGAAATCAGAAAGCAGACTTTCAAGAAATGAGTTTTCTGAAGCTTGAGTACGGAATCGAGCACAATCCAACTGCAATGCACTTTCAAACTCAAACAAACCCAAAAGTCCATGCTGGTTACTCACTTGTCCTGAGACTCAATATACACGTAAAGGTGAGGCTCAAAGCACTTGGAAACAATGCCATGGAAAGGGTTGTCAGGGACCTTTGGCTTCTTTGGCTGTAAGAAAACATTTAGAGTGTTGGTTTCAAATGTGCCCAGAAGGATTTAAGTCTTTAAAAATATTACAACACAGAAATTTGCTGTCAAATAATCAAAGGCATGTAACTGACAGTATATACAGGGTCCACATGTCTAAGTCTTCCCTTCCTCTTGCAGAGCTGCTAGTATGCCAAGGAATTATCTTTTCACTTGCAAGATATTCTTATCCTTAAAGAAAAGGCTGCTCCATGCTAACAGGTTTCAGTAGAAGAATCTTAATGCAGTCTGTAAATAAAACCTTGCTGAACCCTTTGAATAGTACTAAGGTTCCACTAGTCACCTCTGAAATGAAATGCAGCACTAATTTAGAAGAAACATTGAAAAATCCCTACATTTTAGAACATTAAAAGAGAATAACTCAAAGTTACAGATTTCATCCGGATGTTTTTATTTAGATAAACAGCATGTAATTACTAGAGGAGCTGGAATCATATAGACAACATTACGGCATGCTTTCACTGTGAAGCACATTTCTGGGGATGCAGAGACTTGTATTTTAAAGTCAATTTAGAGCTTTAAGCACATACGATTTGGGAGTCATCCGGTTTACTCTCATTTTAGCTTAGTACTGCACCGCTCACAGTGGCCAAGCTCATCTCACTGAAGCCACTGGGACTACTCATATGCTTTCATCTCTGCATGTTCAAGTACCAGGCTGGGCAGAGCCTTTAAGTTCATTTTTGCCCTACAGCTACATTTTTATTATTGTTTTTTATTGATAGACAATCTTTCCTGTTGCTCCCCGGCAAGCTGACATGTTTTCCCTGCCTGCAAAGAGGGCTGCAGTGACTCTGGAATGGAATTCTTGCCCCTCTCCACAAAAAAGCCAGGATCAGCTCCCAGCCAACGAAGACACGAATTTTTCCAATTGATTTTTTTTCTTTTAAGCATAAGAAAAGCAAAACAAGAGACCCTCAAGGACATACTTTCCTAAATGCCAAAGGAGGTGGCACTAAGTCTTTTGCAGAATTACTAGGTAAGCATTGCTCAGAAATAACAATCGTGTCAAAGACACAATGAATACTAACATATGGCTGCAAACCTGAAGTGAGCAAACGGTTTTATGGAGACCAGACCACCTCTGTAAGGCTGGCTTCATTAACCTTCTCACTAAGAGCACGACTGGAGAATGTAAGTTTTTACAGCTTTGGGAGAGAGCCACTACCCAGCATTCTGCATCCCAACCCTTCTGCCAGGGCCTGCCCATTTCTGCCGGATGCACACGCTTAACGGAGCATGAGGGAAACAATAGGTGGCAAATACAGCAACCTTCCAGTGGCCAAGTCTCCAGGATGGCAGCGCCAGCACAAGGTTGCAGATTCACAATGTTTATGATTTACCAGGCTGGAAGAGCCAACTCCTCTTGCAGGACTGGTTTTCTGTGTGTGTGTGTGTGCGTCTTTGCATCATGCTGCTCCCAGCATGTCTGGTGGAGAGAATACTAAATCTTTTAACAGTAGCAGTGAAGCTGTGTTTCAGAGAGTGCAATCCTGTCCAAAAGCTGCAGATGTTTAAGCTATTTCCTCCTTGAGTTTGATGGAAATAATAAAAGGTTACTGTTGTCACAGTAAGGAGGTCTGCAGCTGGCCCAGTTTCCTTTCATTACTATCCAAAGTAAACAGATTAAATTGAACTGCTAGGATTACTAAAAGAGGTTCGTTTTTAACATGGATTCCCCCACAAAAAATATTCTTGTGCTCCCTCTTACACTCCCACGTGTCTTAAATTCTCAGGACCAGTGTCTTGGAAGAGCTCTATCACTCAAGTTCTTGCTGTCCATTCTCTTCTTCAGCTAGTTACAGCAGGTGACTTCCAACATGAACTCACCAGCACTAACCACCAGATGTTAGTGCTTTTGAAACTGAAATGGGAGCCATATGGGGTTCCCATTTGGCAGAGCCCAAGACTGTGTTGTGAGGGTTAACACAGGGTGTACCCAGAAAGAGAGGGCAACCTCACTACAAATGGCATTCCAAGGGATAGCTCCATGGATGGCTTCATACCAGCCTGCCCACGTACAGGAAGCAGAGCAGTTCCTTTCTCAGAAGTGCTTCTGGCCAAGGCAGTGCATTCCACTGATCAACACAAGCAGCCCTAAGCAGCCTAATTAGTGTAATTATCTCTTCATGTGTCTTCTAGCACCACTGACTTCTCCAAGGATGTAATCACAGAGCCATCATCAGATGCCATCAGACATCAGAGCCAACCTTCTCCCAGCCATTACAGACAATGGAAAGCAAGCTCTTCACAAAGAACTCATCACACACCTGTCTCCCTGAGCTCCCAATCTCTGTCTTCCACATCACTGATAACTGCCCAAGTTGTATTTTAATGGAAAGAGAAAAACTTTTCTTCATCATTGTATTTCAGGACTTGGGCTGGCGTGGAAGGCAGAAGGCTGCCCTGCTCATGTGAAAATGTGGAGGGGATGCAGCGCACCAAACTGTGCTGGTGGAGACCTACCACCCCCCAGATCTCCCCAGTGGCATGGATCTGAGTAGGCCTCAGGGCCTGGACATCCATCAGGATACCACCTGCAAATGGCCCATTTACAGGGCTGTAAACTCACCAAACAAGGAGAGGGTACCTGCCTTGAACAACTTACAACTGAACAGTTAAAAAATGTCCATCTGGAGAGTAAAAAGTATGGGGCTTACAGGCTTTGATATTGGTGCCAATTAAAACAATGGTGCTTACTATTCGCTCCTTTAATATTTGCAGAGGGCTTTGGAAACCCAGTGCTTTTACAAGTGGTTAGGTGTTGCCTGCTTTGCAGAGGTAATAGATGAAAAGCACTGTAGAGATAAAAATCCCAGAAGTAATATATCTAGAGTGAAAATCTAAAACTGACACTTGAAAGTTCAATGAGTTGCCTGGT